>NC_136758.1:2875000-4157500 GCF_936440315.1 Barbus barbus
TCCACCTCGTTACGCCCGGGAGTCATCTCAGCGTGCCGGCTGACCTCCGTCCCGTCATTTGACTGCACAGAGAAAATCACAACAAGAGTCACTGTGTTTCGTACTGCTGTTCAAAGGTTTGGGGTCAGTGAGTCTCTTCTGCTCACCAAGGCTGCATTTATTTGATTAAAAATGCAGTAAAACACTAAAATTGTGAAAGATTACTGTAATACAATTTAAAATAGCTGTTTTCTATTTGAATGTATTTTAAAGTATGAGTCAGCATTAGGTGCCTTTTTTCCTCTTTTTTGATGTAATAACTGACAATTATGTAGGGCTGCAACAACTAATCGATAAAATCGATTATTATCGATTATGAAAATCATCGACAACGATTCTCATTATCGATTAATCGGGTCTGCCCACAGTGCACGTCCAACTTCAGCTGGTTAGTCAAATTACGGCACTGAATAATGCATTTCTATGGACAAAATGCATCTAAAAATAGTGGAGGAAACAGAATGAGATTCTGCCGGAGAAGCACGTGATCCAAGCTGCCCAAAACATGATAATTCTTTATTTTAAGCTTTAAGTTAATGCATAAGAGTAATGGCTTGCCCTGTCAGGCGCTTTGACAGATGCGTGTGCGTCCTCAGCGCAAAAACGTTCAGTTTACGGTCATATCCTTATCTATAAATGCCACAAATTCACGCGAGCATTTCCATTTTTGCATAAAGGTCCGTCCTGACAGTCTGTGTTAAGTTTAAAATACCGAATGAGCGCCGGCGCGGCGGGCGCGCGCACGCGCGTCAGACGGACAGAACACAGTAGAGAGGGAGACAATTAATAGGCTTTTCAGCGCAAACATATCCATTGTGCTGAATTATCTGTTGTTGAAAGTTAATTTAAGGTTTAAAAGTCAACATGCAGTGCGAATATTTTATGAGAGTAGGAACTTTAAAGGGATAACAGCGTGTAATTGTCTGTCTGAATATAAACATGAGACGCTCCATAACGGCCTTTTACAGGATAAAGAAATGACGAGGTGACTGTGATCAAAGTAGTTCCTGCAGAACATTACTCTTACCTGTTGGGTAACACTGAGTTTGTGTTTTTATTCGTCTTTATTATTATCTTTATTATTTTAATTTTTAATAGAGGTTTAAACTATATTCAATTTTTACAATGCTTCACAAATTTATGTAAGTTTAACAATGTGTTTATGTAAGGTTTGTGCCACTGCTGCTCTAAAGTAACAGTATTGGTGATAACCAAAATCATTTTTCGGCTTTCTGTACTGGTTAGTACTCCAATATGTGTAAGCTCTTTAGTAACAGTAGTAGGCTATTTTTAATGCTATAATATCATTATTGCTGTTATCTATGAAAGAAAACCAGAGCACTTATTTTTTCTTGTATTTTTTATTTGAGTATTTTTTTTTCGCGATACCCAATTGCAGTCAAAAAGTACATAAACAATACCAGCAAGAATGCAAGCTGTTATGAGGCCATTTTTTATTATTATGTCTAATAAATGACAATAACATTTTTAAATTTAAACAAATTTTTGACAAATTTCTAAAATATGTTTTCTCTTTATTATGATAAGTGCTCTAATAAATTAAGCACTGTATGTTTTCATAGCATTCAGTTGTCACGTTTGTTTGAAGGACATTGGGCAGAATGTTGAATAGTGTTTTTTTTTGTCAATATTTTTTTAATCCGATTAATCGATTAATCGAAAGAATAATCGGCCAACTAATCGATTATCAAAATAATCGTTAGTTGCAGCCCTACAATTATGCAGGTTTTACTATACTGGACTTTTCGGCATAGGTTTTTGTTTAGAAACTTCATTAATAGAATGATACAAAATAGCAAATAAAAAAATTGTAATGACAATTAAAGTTTGGAGTCAGTAAGTTTGTTGTTTTTAAAGGAAGTCTCTTCTGCTCATCAAAGGTCCATTTATTTGATCAAAAATAGAGTAAAAATTGTGATATATTATTACAATTTAAAGTAACTGCTTTCTATGTGAATATCTTGTAAACTGTAAGTTATTTCTATGATCAAAGCTGAATTTTCAGCATCATTACTCCAGTCTTCAGTGTCACATGATTCTTCAGAAATCATAATAATATGCTGACTTGCTGTTTAAGAAACATTTCTGATTATTATCAATGTTAAAAACTGTTGTGCTGCCAAATAATTTTTAAATCGTGATACATTTTATTTTTCAGGATTCACAGATTAATAGAAAGTTCAAAAGAACAGCATTTCATTTCCAATAGAAATCTGTTGTAACATTATAAAAGTCTTTACATAGGCACACTACATGTATCAAGTTTTCACTGGATAATATATAACTACCAGAACTTTTAGAACTGTATACAATGTAAACTTAAACTGAAGTGTTGGCCTGCACATATAAATAAAAATGTGTCAGGTAAATAAATGCTTCCAACTGATTAAGTGCAAAAGAACACAGATATAAAGAACGGCAATAACAAAAAATCACAACACTTTCAATCAAAATCTACAGCATAATGTAGTGAGTAAGTGTAAACAGACACTTGAAAATAAATACTTCATTAAGTCTTTAAGTATTATCAAGCAATATCTGAATAGTGTTCCTGCTAGCAAGTGCCTTCAAAAAAATATTTCAAAGATTTATGGCCATGAACCTGTGGAAAAGGAAATGAACACCAAGCAAACTAACAAAGTTATCTGTACAATCAGAGAGAGCGAGAGAGAGAGAGAGAAGAGCAAACCCAAGTGTCAAAGTACTGCACCGTCCCATCATGAGGAGCACAGCTGTGATCGCTGGCAGAACGCTAGAGATAAGCGTCCAGCTATAAACACTGATAAATACCTCCATCTGATGCTCTCTGAGCTCTATAAAGAGCACTTCATCACCGTGGACAAAACAACAAGATCAACAATCTACCATATACAACCCTACTTATATGCACTTATTAAGAGGACTACATCACTCATACTTACCACATTATTGACGGCATTCTCCACATTATCAGCCATTGATGCTGTGAAGAGACCCAGGGATCATAGAAACAGCAGGACCTCTGGATCTGACCGGACTGAGATCACAAAACAGCACAAATAATCACATAGAGCTGCATTCAGAAACAAGAACGTGTAGCACATAATATAAAGGCTCCAGTGGGGATACAGTGATGGTGTCTGGACTTGGAGATATACACAAGCTACTATGTTCAGATAGCATGGTGTTCAGATAGTAAGTTACTTTAAAGAAACACAATGACTTTAGTGTATCTTGTACTCATGGTATTACTATAGTATTTGATTTAACCGCAGGGGAGTTTCCTCAAATCTGACTGTTTCCTTTTCCTCGTCATAAGCACTCAAAAACAGAATTATTTCCGTTATTAAGAGCGTTTGGAACTTAATAAAGCAGCGATTAATTTCACAACAATGTAAGTTAGCTTGAGGCTAGTTAGCGCTTCTGATAGCCGCTTGATTATCAACTGTAATTCAGCTTTAAGTGAAAACTGTCAAACGAAACGGAATCAGCCCTACATTCATACATCATGTTATGTAAAATTAAGAAACGGAACTGTTCAAATAACATCATTTATAGAAGAATGTCTGACAAACCTGGAATCTGAATTCACACTGATAAAAGCCCCCAATACTGTGAAGCGGAACACGGTGAGACAGACCGGAAGCGCTAGAAAACACAAAACTGTGTGTTTCATAATAAAGGTTCATAAAGAATTCAAAGGTATACAATTCATTGTTGCAGACAAGTTGTTATACTGTTTGCAGTAGAGTGTATAATAACAGGTAGCTACACCTTTATCGACAACGAAACTGAAACAGTTTTTAACCAATTATACTGGATTTCCATAGAAGCGCATTAACTGTGGGCGTTCACTCTCTAAGCAAACAAACAAACAAATGCGATTAATTATTTTAACATTCAAAATATTGACTTACTGGGATTTCCCAAAGTCCCAGCAGGAATATGGTACTCTGGTTAGCAATGATTTAATTTGAAATGAAAAGATAAAGAAATATACACAAATGTATTATTACAGACTTTTATTTTGAAACCCGGAGCTTCGGTTCTGGTCCGCATGTGTGAGCTGTATATTAATGATGAGTGGGATGGAGGCATGGTACATGGACGAGTCCAGCGAGGACCAGAAGCTGCCTCACAGACTGAAGCCGAACCAGCCCGTGACTCTCAAACAGCTCGAGCAGATCGGAGTTTATTACTGGAAGGTTCGGTCAGAAACACTCACGGATTAATAATTAATATTCCACACGCGTCACGTGACACGAGCATATACTGTAATGGCGCTTGAGGTGTATTATGGATGAATGTATTCAGATGCAAACATAGAACCTTCTATTGGATTCGTCTTGTCATTTATTCACTTTGTCGTGGTAAACATAGTTATTAGTGTAGCAATATTGGATGGCATTCATGATGAACATAATTTACTCAGAGCCGGTTCTAGACATTAGCCCCCCCTTCCTTCATATGACATTTAACTTGTGTTATGTATCGCATCGTTACCCTAAATATGACCTATATATACACAAATCAAGTGGAACAGAAAGACACGACCACTACTAAGCAGAAAAAAAGTTATTTAGTTGAAACTGAAATTATGAGTGTTATGTTAGAGCAATAATCCTAATCCTCAGCCGAATTTAGAAGATACACCTGAGATCCTTTATTTGAACCATTTAAAAAAAATGTTGAATTTGCGTTGAATACAAACTTCTCTGCTTTTACTTTTGCAGCTATTTTGCTAGTCGCGATGTCATTCATTGCACGCGCATATTCCTTTTAACTCGTAATAAAGCGGTCAATGATCTCTCCAGAAATGACTCTGACCGACAGAACAAGTTTATATTTAAAATATATTGCAGTCACTCCAAAATAGATGACAACAACTCACACACCTGCATTAGGAGCTATACGTCTTTTAGCCTTCTGCATCTCATAGTTCGCAGCACCTGTGTTCGTTACGCAAACATATGCTTTGAAACTGCAACATTAATTGGTTTAGTTGCAGATGAGTGACAATTCAACTATATCCAATGAACAATGAGGCTTGCATTTGCTGCTGGTCTTGACTGGTGGATAGGGGATATTATGGTTATGGAGGCCCCTCCTCAAAGCCCGTGGCCCTAGGCCTGCTCTGCCTATAGCTAGCGCTGGCCCTGGTTTTAATGCACTAACCCCTTACAACAAGTATTTTTGTATTACCCTGCAAATATGCCCTGGTAACAGTTATTCCTTAATTGCTTGAAATAAAATAATTTAAAATATGCAGAAAAGGTAAAAAAATATATATTTTAGCTAGTTGTCAAGGCACCGTTTTCATTTAAAGTTGAAGTAAAATAAAAGTAAATCTTTTTTTTCTAATACAAATTAAATACTATGTAGATATTTAAAAAGAAATTAAAATCACAAAAACACAACAAAATTATTGAAGCTTACTAGAAAGTGAAAATATGACTTATACAAATAAAACCTAATTCAAAATATTAACAAAAATGAATAGTATTTAGTGGCACTAAACTATGACTGGTTTTTAAAGGTTTGGATTTTTTCACTTTTTTAGTTAAATGCTGATATTTATAAAAATGACCCTGAGCTGCAGAAGATCCGTGAAGAAAAGGGTTTTTCCTATATGGATATCATCACGATTCACCCTGATAAACTTCCTGATTATGAGAACAAGGTAGGTTATGCATATTAACATAATTTAATTTGTATGAAATAAAAACCATTTTCAGTATATATTACGCTTATTTTTGTAATGAAATACATCTGCAAATCTCAAATTCATGCTTTCCAGGTGAAAATGTTCTATGAAGAACATCTTCATCTTGATGATGAGATCCGCTATATACTGGACGGATCGTCTTACTTTGATGTGAGGGACAAAGATGATCGCTGGATCCGAATAGCCGTATCTAAAGGGGATCTTATCACACTGCCGGCGGGAATTTACCACAGATTCACCGTTGATGAAACCGTATGTGTCTCAGAATTCACCAAACTAAAGCATTGCCATCCAATCATTTAGTTGCCCACTGCTCCGGGTGTGTGTTCACGGTGTGTGTACTTGGATGGGTTAAATGCAGAGCACAAATTCTGAGTATGGGACACCATACTTGGCCACACGTCACTTCACTCACTCACTCACTCACTCACTCACTCACTCACTCACTCACTCACTCACTCACTCAGTCACTCCCTCACTCCCTCACTCAGTCACTCACTCAGTCACTCACTCAGTCACTCACTCAGTCACTCAGTCACTCACTCAGTCACTCCCTCAGTCACTCCCTCAGTCACTCCCTCAGTCACTCACTCAGTCACTCCCTCACTCACTCCGTCACTCACTCACTCACTCACTCACTCCCTCAGTCACTCCCTCAGTCACTCACTCAGTCACTCACTCAGTCACTCACTCAGTCACTCACTCAGTCACTCACTCAGTCACTCACTCAGTCACTCACTCCCTCAGTCACTCCCTCAGTCACTCCCTCAGTCACTCACTCACTCACTCACTCAGTCACTCACTCAGTCACTCGGTCACTCACTCAGTCACTCACTCGGTCAGTGACTCACTCGGTCAGTGACTCACTCAGTCACTCAGTCACTTACTCGGTCAGTCACTCGGTCAGTCACTCACTCAGTCACTCACTCGGTCACTCACTCGGTCACTCACTCCCTCAGTCACTCCCTCAGTCACTCCCTCAGTCACTCACTCAGTCACTCACTCACTCACTCAGTCACTCACTCAGTCACTCGGTCACTCACTCAGTCACTCACTCGGTCAGTGACTCACTCGGTCAGTGACTCACTCAGTCACTCAGTCACTTACTCGGTCAGTCACTCGGTCAGTCACTCACTCAGTCACTCACTCGGTCACTCACTCGGTCACTCACTCCCTCACTCACTCCCTCACTCAGTCACTCACTCAGTCACTCACTCCCTCAGTCACTCCCTCAGTCACTCACTCCCTCGGTCACTCACTCCCTCGGTCACTCACTCCCTCGGTCACTCACTCACTCAGTCACTCACTCACTCAGTCACTCACTCACTCAGTCACTCCCTCGGTCACTCACTCCCTCGGTCACTCACTCCCTCGGTCACTCACTCCCTCGGTCACTCACTCCCTCAGTCACTCCCTCAGTCACTCACTCAGTCACTCCCTCACTCACTCCCTCGGTCACTCCCTCACTCACTCACTCGGTCACTCACTCACTCGGTCACTCACTCACTCGGTCACTCACTCCCTCAGTCACTCACTCCCTCAGTCACTCACTCCCTCAGTCACTCCCTCGGTCACTCCCTCGGTCACTCACTCGGTCACTCACTCCCTCAGTCACTCCCTCAGTCGGTCACTCACTCCCTCAGTCACTCCCTCCCTCCCTCACTCACTCACTCAGTCACTCACTCCCTCAGTCACTCCCTCAGTCACTCCCTCAGTCACTCCCTCAGTCAGTCACTCACTCAGTCACTCACTCAGTCACTCACTCACTCCCTCACTCACTCAGTCACTCACTCCCTCACTCACTCAGTCACTCACTCAGTCACTCAGTCACTCACTCAGTCACTCACTCAGTCGGTCACTCAGTCGGTCACTCACTCGGTCACTCACTCCCTCAGTCACTCCCTCAGTCACTCACTCACTCACTCCCTCAGTCACTCACTCCCTCACTCCCTTAGTCACTCACTCCCTCACTCCCTTAGTCACTCACTCACTCACTCACTCACTCACTCACTCACTCACTCAGTCACTCACAGGAATAGTTCTCCCAAAATTAAAATTAGCTAAAAATGTCTTCACCCTCAGGCCATTCCAGATGTCGATGAGTTTGTTTCTTGATCAGATTTGGAAAAATGTAGCATTTCATCACTGTCTCAGCAATGGATTTTCTACAGTGAATGGGTGCCGTCAGAATGACTGTCCAAACTGAGAAGGAAAAGAAACATAATAACATAAGATCCACAATAACGCTTCCTCCGGTGAAAAAGTGGTCTGGTCTGAATCAGGAGAGAAATCTGCACAGATCAAGCAGCGTTTACAAACCAAAACAAGACTAAACCAATATGGCTGGATTTTGATGCGAGAGACAGATGGAGATGGACTTTTTCACTGGAGGAAGTGTTATTGATTATGGATTCATATTTTAGCAACGGTTTGTAGTTAAAAATGACTTAAAGATAGATTTGTTTCTTACAAACATGCAGCTTTTGTCTTCTCCAGATGTTAACTGATGGACTGGAGTGGTGTGGATTATTGTGATGTTTTTATCAGCTGTTTGGACTCTCATTCTGACGGCACCCATTCAACAGTTTTTTGCTTTTCTCTTCAGAACTACACTAAAGCCATGCGTCTGTTTGTCGGTGAACCGGTCTGGAAGGCCTATAATCGTCCAGCTGATGACTTTGACACCCGTAAAGCCTATGTGAACTCCCTCAGGTGCTCTTGAAGCGCTGAACTGCTAATGTGCTCTTCATCAGTGATGATCAGGAGAATCAAACTCTGCAGTGCCTTTAACAAACACTCATGACGGGCTACAATCATGAGTACTAGATCTAATAAATCATTACTAATGATAAACGCATGAGTATTTTGATAGTTATGACAATGAATTGTAGTCCCGGAGGGCCATGTGGATGGTGGTTGTTTAAAGGAACACTCCACTTTTTTTGGAAATAGGCTGATTTTACAACTCCTCTAGAGTTAAACAGTTGAGTTTTACCGTGTTTGAATCCATTCAGCCGATCTCTGGGTCTGGCGGTAGCACTTTTAGCTTAGATCATTGAATCGGATTAGACCGTTAGCATCTCGCTCAAAAATGACCAAAGAGTTTCAATAATTTTCCTGAAAGTAGTCCCCAGCTATATCATAACTAGTTACCTAGCTGGGGACTACTTTCAGGCGCTGCGTAATATCACTGCATCTGCTGCATCCATGGTACGGCAGCTAATTTCCTTGATTATTACTCCGGAACAAGAGTATAGTTCCTAGCCATATCAGATTAGAAAATCACAACTTTTCATCATCTGTCGGTCTTAGTGCACGATGTAACTACAGAAGAGTCAAGCTTTAAATAGGAAAATTATCAAAACTCTTTGGTCATTTTTGAGCGAGATGCTAATGGTCTAATCCGATTCAATGATCTATGCTAAGCTAAAAGTGCTACCGCCAGACCCGGAGAGATCAGCCGAATGGATTCAAAAATGGTAAAACTCAACTGTTTAACTCTAGAGGAGGTGTAAAATGAGCCTGTTTCCAAAAAAAGTGGAGTGTTCCTTTAATGGACTCAAGTTTTGTAGCATTAATTCATTACTTTCTATTAAAAGATGTAGGGAATCACTACAAGCTGTACAGTTTTCATGGATAAGACTAATTTGCATTATATATTTGTACTGATTATAATAACGTGATGTTGCAATGCAACAATACTGAACAAACTGTCATATTAATGAAGACATGTTAGAAAAAGTAAGTAAACTGTCTGATTATACGAGAATGGGTTTGTCTGTATGATCACCAATACGCTTACAGTTTAGCATAAAAGTGTTTGTTTTACTATTCATACCACAACAGTACATAAGCATGTCTTTATATAGAAATATTATGTTATTAATTAGCTTAAAAGAGACGGACTCCTAATTTGATGATCTAAAAGCATTTCACAGATTTCTTTGTTCATTGATTAAATAAAACAATATTTTCCTCTGCATCATAGTTATACAAATGAACTGGTCCAGCATCAGAAATTTATGAAATGTGTGTTTTGTTAGAATTTTCAGTTTTTCATGTGCCATGTTTTATATATATGCAAAATTGATTGCAATCAGTCCAAAATGCATGTTATTAGCTGCTGGCAGCCACTTTTGTTGTTTTGTAGGATTGATTTTTCATGGCTTGGTTAGCACTGGCACTGCAGAAGAAATGCATTCAATTTAATTTGCCTTGATCAAACTGTTGAGGACTTGCAGCGCCCCGTATGGGCAGATTTGGACACAAATTGGTGTGCGTCATAAGAATGACTTCTTGTGTATGCGTATCAAGTTTCGCTAAGTTTGGACATTGCGTTGAGCAGATATAGGTTTATTAGTCAAAAAGGGACGATGCCAGATTGGTTGATTGGATTATATCATTAAAACACTTTGATAAATCAGTTTTCTTTTCTCCGCTTTTAGTCATGATGGTCTTGGGATAATGTGTGCCAAGTTTCATGTGAATCGAACAAACAGTCTAGGAGGAGTTCAAAAAAAGTAGCTTTTTTAATTTATTTAAAATGGCAGGAAAATGCCATTCTGAAATCAAATAATTGGCAAAAGAGTACAAAACCAACATAGTTCTAAATATAATGCCGCATTAATAAACCACATCTCAACATCAGGTCAGGTTTTCACACATTTATTAACAAGATTTCCTTTTCTCATTTTCAGAAATACACAGTACAGTTATAATTAGCTTAGACTCTGTGAAAACAATCATTTAATGCATTTAAAAGCATTTCTCTTGTTTCTTGAAACACAGGTAACCTTAACCCTTTTTTCTGCTCTGTGCGGAGCAAATATTGCGTTATCAAGTTAACTTTGGTCCTGTCTGTACATGGTAAGAACAACATACGTGAACTTGTAAAAGCTTGAAATGCGGAACAGTATTTTCAAGCACGGTTGGACGGTGGCGTCTCATACTAGCTTGAGGCACTGGACGTTGAAGCTGTCTCCCTCTCTACAGGCGGCGGCCTCCAGCAGAGCCTGCTTCTTCTGCGTGCTGCGTGAGGACTCCAGCTCGTACATGGTGGTGAGGTTGAACAGCACGCTCTCGTGCAGGTAGAGCGCCGGGTCCTTGTGCACCAGGCTCTCCAGCTGGCCCAGGGACTCCTTCAGCCTTCCCAAATACAGCAGACACACGGCTGCATTGTTGTTTGCCTGAAGAACAAAGTTGGCGCTGTTATCGCTGACAGGTTATCCGGTGTTCATCCACGGTGCATCACATGTGTTCAACTTACCACTGGGTTCTTGGGGTCAAGTTTCAAGACGCTGGAGAAACACATGTGCGCGTCTGCATAGTTATTCTGACTCAGATAAACAAAAGCCCTGTGGACGACATCACATTCAGCTTCAGGAGAATCACAGAAGCACATATACTACAGATGAACACGTGTTTCTGAAAGAAGACTCTTATGCTTGTTAAGGATGCATTTATTTGATCAAAAATACAGTTTTTATAGTAATTTATTTCTGTGATGCGAAGCTGTATTTTCAGCATCATTACTCCAGTCTTCAGTGTCACATGATCTTCAGAAATCATTCTAATATACTGATTTACTGCTCAACAAACATTTCTGATTATCATCAATGTTGAAAACAGTTGTGCTGACAAATGTTTTATGTTAATCAACCAAGATGCACAATACCAGCAAAATAAATAAATACAAACTTTTATTCAACAACACATTAAACTGTTCAAAAGTGACAGGAAATACATTTTTATATTAATTTATTAATATAAAAATATTTAAGTAGAATCATTTAAAATTATTATATTTAAGTACATGTTGTTCATTGAATCCTGAAAAAGTAACATGATTTCCACAAAAATGTTAGGCAGAAAAAAGTTTTAAATATTGATAATAAGAAGAACCATTATTAATAATTGAACAGAAATATTAACTGATAATAACTGAGCAGTAAATCAGTATATTAGAATGATTTCTGAAGATCATGTGACACTGAAGACTGCAGTAATGATGCTGGAAATACAGCCGCATCACAGGAATCAATTACAGTTTAACACATATTCACATAGAAAACAGCTATTTTAAACTGTAATAACATTTCAATATTACTGTTTATACTGTATTTTTGTATCAAATAAATGAAAGCCATCTTTCTAAAAATAAATAAAATCAGTTATTCCAGCTGTTGATGGCTGGAGTGTAAACAGATTGCACTAAATGACTGGCATCATGCTGCTGTTATAGAGCAGAACTCAGCGTTCACCGGTTCATCAGCACCGAGGTGTCTTCATTAGGTGTTTTTCCCTTTGATTGACAGGCTTTCTCCACATCCTGAAAATACTTCTCAGCAGTTCTGATGTCTCCAATCTAATCATATGAACAAACAGAACATTAATTATCGTCTGTGTGGAGATAAAACATGAAGAGCGAAGCGGACTCTCTGATCCTCTTCAAAAACAAGCAACTCTGCAGAGCAAAGACAACGCTCACTCAACCGGCAGACGTTCTGTGCAATAATCACTGGCTTTCCACTTTCAGGTAAACACGCCATATTACGACCAAAAATGGGTCCAACGTGAAGGTTTAAAGCATTTGCAAGCTTCTTACCTTTATTTATTTTCCAGGCCTTTGATGTGCCCTTGATGGACATAATTATTAATTTCTCAAAATGACTGACCGCAAACCTTTGTACAGTAGTGTACATATAGCAGACGCATGCTCAGTTCTACTGTGTTTTGCTGTTGATGCCATCTGATGCAGTGACTCCTAGTGTCTCTGCTCTCTCACCTGTAGGAAAATGCGGCCGATTCCACTCAGCAGCTGCACTCTTTGCTCCGGCTCATACTCGATGATGGAGTGATACGTCTCCACTGCCAGCACATAGTCCTTCATGTCAAAGAGAAAATAAACGCTTTGTACAAGTCTGTCAAGATTACACCTTCTCATTGCTCCAAAACTGCGTTCTGTTCAAATTAAAATGAAGTGTAACCCATTTTTCACCCCCAGTTAATCCAAGTATGACATTTATACAATATATATTAAAGAAAAATATGCACTACAACAAGGATTCACGTTTGTGAGTTTCTTCGTTGTGTGTCACTACAATCTTTGGCCAGCAGATGGCACTTGTTGAACATGATAACTTGCAAAAAACAGGGATTTCTTTAGCTACTGACAGTCTGGTATACTATAAAGATATAGTAGGCTATGTGTGCATACACACTGTTTTACCAGTAGAACAGTAATCAGAAAAGCTTTTTTCTCAGTAGGCACCTGCTTGAAGGAAAGCCTGTACTCTCTAACCCTAGAGTCTGTGCATGTGCACAGATATGATTCAGGTCAGACATGAATGTGTGAGTAAGTATATGTTTTCTTGCTCTCACGTACCTTCATCATTAGCAAACAGTTGGCCATGGAGTACATCACCCTGCTCAGACGTGACCTCCACAGCTGGATGGAGGCTGAAACACAGAGCAGAGAGAGAGAGAAAGACTGAGCAAATGGAATAGAATTGGAAATTGCAGTCTTTCCCTTCTTTTCCCGGCTCTAAACCATCAATTATTTGTCTGCTGGTAGGAATTATAGTGCAGGAAGAAAAGACACCGTGACAATCGCATTTATTTTCTCCCTCTGGCTCACTGTAGACCCCCATCAGCGAGCCAATCTGATCTCATGCGTGTGTGTGTGTGTGTGTGTGTGAACAGACTTCAGCGCATGTGTCTCAGTACTGACGCTGTGTGACCGCACCGACCGACACATCACGCTTCCTCCACTCCTGCCACACAAATCAGAGTTGTGAGAATATTCCTGAAAGCATACTAATTAAATGGGTCGTGAACTGAGAAACCAAAATTTCCTTGATCATTTGACATATAAGAGGACATTGTTCTATAAAACCATCCTGTAAGTTTCAGAACTCAAAACTTTGTTGTTCATCTAAAAACAGTTTATTGAAGCCGGTCTGCCAAAACGACAGCTTGTGGAATGTTCTACTCTATGATGTAATAATGTGGATAAGCACCGCCTCAAACAGATGATCAATGCCTGCTTCGACATCACTGCCTGTTTAGCCCCGCCCACCAATTCGACATCACTGTCCGTTTAGGCCCGCCCACCGATTCGACATCACTGCCTGTTTAGCCCCGCCCACCAATTCGACATCACTGCCTGTTTAGCCCTGCCCACCAATTCGACATCACTGTCTGTTTAGGCCCGCCCACTGATTCGACATCACTGCCTGTTTAACCCCGCCCACCAATTCGACATCACTGTCTGTTTAGGCCCGCCCACCGATTCGACATCACTGCCTGTTTAGCCCCGCCCACCAATTCGACATCACTGTCTGTTTAGGCCCGCCCACCGATTCGACATCACTGTCTGTTTAGGCCCGCCCACCGATTCGACATAATTGACTGTTTAGCCCTGCCCACCGATTCGACATCACTGTCTGTTTAGGCCCGCCCACCGATTCGACATCACTGTCTGTTTAGGCCCGCCCACCAATTCGACATTGTTGCCTATTTAGCCCCGCCCACCAATTCGACATTAGGTGCGTCGACTTGAAGCACGGCTACAGACGGTGGTCAACGAGAGTAGCCGCTTGCAGTCAGGGGCGGAGTTGAAAACGGAATCGTCAAGTCGGACACTTCAGGCTCTCGTAGTTTGCTGCATCTACCTCAGTCATGGCAGATCACGTGGCGTTTGCTTGCTTTATTGCAGACGAACTGGAAGCTATAGAATTGCCGTTATTGTTGTATGAAATTGAGCACAATGAGCAACGAAAGTGAGTAAAGGTTCAATGTAATAAGTATTGTTTTTATATATCCAAAGGGACATGGGACCATACCCAACACCAGTGTGACTCGTTATTTCTAATACTAACCAATCAATGCAATTATACTTAACAATTTTCATTAGAAGTGATTCTTTTTTTATTACTATGTTGGTTTATGTTTTAATAAACCTTTAAGATGTATGTAATATTTTGAAAGGGTGTCATCACGACAGAAACAAGTTTTAAGTAAATAAACAGAACATATTGAAAATTTGACTTGTGCAGTATGATTCATTACGTGTGTTTTTGCTACTGCAACTTAATAAAAATAATCTATGAAGATAATAATTGTATGTACTAAATGTGGTTTTCATTACAGATAAAAGAATTAGGATGTTACATATTTGTTTACTTATTTTACTATTTCTCCAGTTAGGTAAGCACATTTTAGTAAGACAAAACACCATGAACATACGTGAACACCATGAACAGGCCTACGGATAAGCCCAATTTATTTGCCTTTCTATTATGATTTATACCATCTTATGAAAGTGATCTGAATGTTGTATTAAGTTGACATCCAGCCAGAGTTGTTGGTAGTAATCACATGCAAGTGAAGATGGATGAACCCAGCAACTAGACAATTAGTATCAATCAGAATCCATGATGACCACATTATATTAAAAGTCTGTAAAATTGACACTTGATTTATTCCATAAAAAAATTATCTAAATAGGTTATGCAGCTTAATACTGTAAAGGGTCTGTATGAAAAAGGTCCAAAATAAACCTATGCACAAAACCTATATAAACGAATTAACAAAAAAGTGATTGCAGTAAAAATAATTGTAATCTTTTAATAAACATGATTTACGAGATGAAGATGACATGAAAAGTTAATTTATTTTTATTTTTTTGAAAGTCCATATATGAGCATTAGTGGGACTGAAGTTGTCAGAATAAACCCGAAATACACGTCGGTGTTGTCATGTGGTGAATTTGGCCAATCGTGAAACAGCTGTGTCATCATCAGCGCTCCCGCAGTCGCTCTGGAGAAATTGCGCCGGCTGAGTCAGCCGGCTGCTCTCGAAACGCTATCGCGGTACTTTGATGCCACACGTGACAGTGACGTGTGGTCGGCGCCGGTTCAAGTCGGACTAAATTTCTAACCGGCATGCACTGCTTCAAGTCAGCCGCCGATCGGTCTGCTAAGTGCTGCATGAAGTCGAACGCACCTATTGTTGCCTATTTAGCCCCGCCCACCAATTCGACATAGTTGCCTATTTAGCCCCGCCCCCCGATTCGCACATGTAGTGTTTACAAGAGAGGCAAATGTGCAGGTCTAGGCAGAAACCAAACGATGAAGATGAATCCGAAGACAACAAGATGCTGTGCAGTACCAAGCTGTGGAAAAACAATATTTGCGTTGCCTTCCTTCTGATCCCAAGGTTAGGATAGAGTGAATAAACTTGATTTTTTATTAACTTTATTTTATTATAACTTTTTTTTTTTTACTTCATTTTACGATGGATTCGTTTAGAAACTAAGCACAATTCAGTGCAGGATTTAAATGCTATGTGACTATATTGGATCCGACAGTCATGTCGCACCGCACAAGTGTGAGTAACTTTGTATTATGTGATCACTATTGCTTTGTCTCTTCTTACAGAACGTTTGGTTTGATTGTACTGAGTTATTTATGCATGTTTAACCTGAATCACAGCAGCGTCCATCTATGAAGAATGTAGGCTGTCAAACATACACAACTATTAGACAATGACAGCAGTGGGTGTTTACTTCTGAGTCTGCAATCCTCCACGTCTATTCAATCAGAGCGTTCTGGTGAGGGGGGTCAAAAACAGGACAGAAAA
Source organism: Barbus barbus (assembly GCF_936440315.1). NCBI lineage: Eukaryota > Metazoa > Chordata > Actinopteri > Cypriniformes > Cyprinidae > Barbus > Barbus barbus. The sequence continues at coordinate 2,891,406 of NC_136758.1, forward strand.
TAGACTATTACTTATAAACTTTGATTCATTCTAGACTCGGAAGTAAACACCCACTGCTACGATTAGCAAACGGTTTTGCATTTTAAAATACAAATCTCAATTAATGTCTATTAGTAAGATGATACTTAAATGATCAAAACAAAACGCAATGCATTCCAATGATGATAGAGAGATGAAGAAATAAACGCTCCTCAAAAGCCTGATGATATGCAACAGGTTTTTCAGCAAAGTTTCGATCGTGTTGATCATTTAATGTAACCAAATTATTTTCATTGTCCATCAAATGAATTGCAATTAACCACATACATCAATACATTATCTCTGAAATATTAGATGTATTGATTAGAATTGCAGAATAAAAATCAGTGGTCACATTGTTTTTGGGTTTTGCCATTTTATCAGCATACTAAATGGAGGACAGAAAATGATATTGACTTGAACCTGAAGCACCCATAACTCAGACAAAATTTGCACCTTCATTGTCACAGGATTATAGGATGTATGTGGTCTGAATAAATCCTGCTCTGATTAACCCCTCTTCCTCATGCTGCCAGGGGGCAAACAGGAGCAATGAGCAGCCACACAGAAAGGGCTCAGGGTGAGAGTAAAGTCTGGCACCGGACCGCCGGTCTGTCAGCACCTGGCAGTGAAAGCAAATCAGACGGCAGGGGGCTGCTGAAATCACACACTCTCCTTACAGCTATGCTGAAGCATGTATTTATCTCTGTCTTCACCAAAACACCATGTGAGGAAGTCAATGGAGCATGCAAGACTTACAGACGCGTGAGCTATCAGCTCTGATGGATTGCTCGAGACGGGATCTTGTGCTGCTATCTACGGCTCGTTCTCAGGGTGTTTTAGAGAGCAGACTCACGGGCCAGACAAAGCTTAGAAGCTCCAAGTTTAAAGGCGATGGTAAATGGTGATGCTTAAAAATATAGACTTTTCCATGGCCAATATATATTACAAATGTAAACTAAATTCTGTGGATAGAAAGTACTTTTCACACTGAAAAGATATTTCATTTAAACAAAATGTCAATGTATTACAAAATGTATTTCAAGGGGCAGGAAAGTAAATACTAATCTTAAAATACATTTTGGGTAATTTAATTATCTTAACTTATATGAACTAGTTTGAAGGGCGAAGACTTAAGGGCGAGTGAAAGTTGACAGATTTTCCATTCTGTTGGACTCAACAGCACTGTATTTGACCTGCACTTGATGCAGAGGACAGATTTGAGTGGTCTGTACCGAGTCTGTTGTCCTGCGTGAGGTTCATCATACTCCCGTCCTCAGCTAGACCCTCCTGCAGGTTACTCAGGATCTGTGAAAGGACAGGAGCAGAAGTTTTACAACACTAATTACAGCGAGGCTAATTCAATTTGCGATCAGGTGCGGGCACTGAGGTGTAAAGTTCAGGTCAGGGCCGCGCTCACCTTCTGACAGATGCTCTTTATTCTGTGGAGACTGTCCAGAGTTTCCTGAGGCTTCTGCAGGTACTGAGGGAGCTCGGCGTGCAAAATACGCATGGAGAAGGGCACCATCGAGCCTAGACCATGCAAAACAAAAACACACAGAGAGATATCAACACTAATGCATGCTCTTTCTCTTATGCAAAAACCAAATGCACAATTTTTCTATTCTCGATTCTGTTTTTCTGTCAAGAAACACACTGCAGAAACAGACTCCATGCTGGTGAAACGAGGGCCTGAGGCTTTGATCATGCGCCTCTTTGATATCAGGATTCAGGACGGATCCTGAAACGCAGGCCTGAGTCAAGCACTGCATCACCGTCTGAAGATTTCACCTGAACAACTGCATACGGTTTTATATTATAGATCTGCATGTCTTGAAATAAAGCTCTGCTGGGTAATGGGCTGATATTATGATTGCTTTTCAGAAGGAACTACACTGTCTCTTTTGCTCACCAAGCCTGCATTATTTGATCCAAGATAATATTGCAAAATATTTTTACTATTTAAAATACTATTTGAATATATTTTTGGTAACACTTTACAATAAGGTGTCATTTGTTAACATTAATGTATTAACTAACATGAACAAACAATGCATTTATTACACTATTTATTCATTTATGTTAACGTTAGTTAATTAAAATACAATTATTCATTGTTAGTTCACAGTGCATTAACTAATGTTAACAAACACAACTTGTGATTTTAATAATGCACTAGTAAATGCTGAAAATAGCATTATGTGCGATCAATTTTTTTCCAGTGTTTTTTTTTTCAGTGTTTTGATAAAAAATACAGTAAAAACCATATTATTGTGAAATATTATTACAATTTGATATGAGTTTTCTATTTTTTCCCTGCATGTACACTCTTAAAAATAAAGGTGCTTCATGATGCCATAGAAGAACCTTTTTGTCTGAATGGTTCCATGAAGAACCTTTAACATCTGAAGAACCTTTCTGTTTCACAAAAGGTTCTTTGTGGCGAAAGATGGTTCTTCAGATTATAAAAAGGTAAGGAAGAGATGGTTCTTTAAATAACCTTTGACTGAATGGGTCTTTGTGGAACCAAAAATGGTTCTTTTTTTAAAGAGTGTATTTTAGTGGTTTTGTCTCTCACAGAACAAACACAGAACAGACTATTAAGTGAGTAGGATAAGTTGGCATGTATTTATACATTTTATTTTTCAGGATTCACAGATGAATAGAAAGTTCAAAAGAACAGCATTTATTTTAAATAGAAATCTAACTTTATAAATGTCTCACTATTGACTGATTTAATGCATCCTTTCTGAATAAAACGATTGATTTCTATCAGAACAAAACCTCTTCTTGAACAGTATTGTATGGGTAGCTATTCCCCAACACCTGAAACGTAGTTAAATAACTCCAGAACTCCTACCTCGTCTTCCCGGGTAAACGGTGGGATAATATTCATAGTAGAGATTTGGATGATCCAGATTCCCGAAGGGCTCAATCTCCAGCTCTGCGTTCTGGAAAAGGTTGAGCTTCACCAGAAGAGAGAGACGCACAAACCACAGCTGAAGAGAGAAGAGAGCGGCCTGCTTCAACAAAACAAATCAGCATTGACTTCTTTCTGTAAGATTAGTTTAGCGGTGTGTTTTCTGGTCCGGGTGTATTACAGTGTAACTCTTCTCCGGAGAAGTATGTGTGGAGCCACGTGAGTCTCCTAAAACACTGACACCAGCCCTGCTTCAGGCCAGAGAAAGAGCTGGAGCTCCCATGTTGTTTAGCGGTTTGTGTGTTCTGCTTGATTTAAGGTGGTAGTAATGGGCTCTCAGATCTCACTGGGTTCATACTGTTGCTTGTTGATCTAGTGCAATTCAAAGGTTGATCGTTGATCCTATATATCCTCCAGAATTGAATGCATGTGCCTCACATTAACCGAGATTTGTTTTAAAATAATATTTATATTTAATATAACTATTTCAGTTATTTTTTAGTTATTTTGTTGTCATTGTTGTTTGCAAATCAACATTGCTAAACATGGAATACTCCTGTAAGTTGTTTATCTTTTGCACAAAATATAAATGCACAGATACTGCATCCATATTTTTTTGCACTATATCACACATCCACATTATTTATATCCACATTAATTTGAATTATTTTCCTTTTTTCCTCTTTTTTTTTGTTGCAATGGTGACATCAGCACAGAAATATAATTCTGCTTTGCTGAAAATACAAAAATGTGTTATACACAGATGTTGCTGATTGCATAATGTACTTTAAATGGTTGAAACTTTTTTTAAAATGTTTTTACAGTTTAACATTTATATTATTATCTATTGTAGTAATATTATTTTTGCTTCTTTTCGATTTTTAAAATAGTAGGTTATTGTGATTACATTCATGCAACATGTTAAATAAAGTGCATATCCAGTAATTAAATCTACTGATGAAATCAGGCATTATGAAACAAGTATTCGCTCCATATTGGGCATACATTATCTTCAGTATTACACACAGTGGGTTAATAATACCATTAAACATCATCTTGCAGGTTAACATAAATATAAAGAAGGCAATTATAATAGACCAGTGCATGTCGTCGTGAACTAATAATTTAGAGAGATCTGCCAGCAGAATGCTTACAAAATGTAATCTGCTACTGATTACAAATTACGAAAACTGTAGTTAGTAACATAAATGTATGTAAAAAAGGAAGTTACTTCTTGATTGCTTTTGATCTAACTTGTTTACCGCATAGATTTGAATAGGATTATTTTGTTTGTTATTTATAAAAAAATACAAAAAAAGTTTATTAGATTAAATGTTATGCATTAAACATTACATTCGCCCTCATTCAAGTAATAATTGAAATGTGTTTGTACAGGGTTTAATGCAATGTTGAGAAAGCATGTTATATTAGCAAATCACCTTTGCATGATTAATTTAAATTCTCTCCTCCCATAAATTTTGCATCTGAAAGTGAAACTCCTACAAATGCAAAAAGATCAGCCACAAAAATAACTGCTCATCAGCCATTCATCGCTAATGTTTCAATGTGTCTTTAGTAACTCCTGACACAGGGTAAATCTGGCCCCAGTGTGTTAGTGGTTCTGCTCACCTGTAGGGAGTCAGTGGTGTGGTTGGTGGGCTGGCCGCTCTTGCCGTAGCCCTGTCCGTGAGCCGTCAGCAGTCTGCCCGTCAGGTCCACGGCCGCCCTCCAGTTCTTAGTGCTCTGTGAGAGGAGATGAAGCCATTAAACACAGGAGGCGACGTGAGAGAGACTCGGCACCCGTAATGATGACAAGGTCACTGCGAGCGCTCGCTTTCTACATGACGCTGCCTTTCATTACGCCAAGACTTCCACTTAAAAACCATCAAAACGAGCACATGTTGCAAAAAAAATCTAAATGGAATGAAAATCTACTGCAATACAAACAGGGCACTGACATATAAGGCTTGTTCACACCAAAAATGTACTCACATGTGGCATAGATCTGTTTTTTGGATGTAAGCAGTAGCTACATTTACTGTACATATAGCCAAAAAAATCAGCTTTAATCATAATGATGACTGAACTAGATTGAAAACCAGTGTCCATGTAAATACCTCAATCGATTTGATTGATTTCGATCGGACATAAATGAGTCTCGTCTTGCCAAGACACGACAAGAGATGCAGCCAAAAGGCAGGGGGTAGTGCCATATTTAATCTTGGTAACACTTTAGTTCAAGGACCAATTCTCACTATTAACTAGTTGCATATTACTAGTATATTGGCTGTTTATTAGTACTTATAAAGGCCAAATTAATGGTTTATTATTAGCCAAACATAACAACTACCTTACTATGAATGAATAAGCAGCAAATTATGAGTTTGAGGCAAAAGTCTTTGTATAGTTAGTTAATAGTGAGAATTGGACCTCAATCTCTTAATTTCTTACAGGAAAGAAAATGAGGTCAATCAATCAATCAATCAAACTTTATTACAGACTCAAAGTCCAGATTTAAAAAGACAATGAACAACATATACAACCCATATAATCCATCATAAACATACAGTTACAAAATACACCAGTACCAGTGTCTCCACAGCTTTGACTGATACCGTGTAGTACTAACCCTTATATTTGATAAACCCACAATAATTTCATTTTTAGAAGCATTAAGCCGACAGATAAATCTATACATAAGATTTCGTAACAGTGCTTTAAAAGTGATTACTCTTACACTCACAAACATTTCACTTGCACTATGCCATCGAGGTCTCCTTAGTAAGATTCTCATTGCATCGTTATAAGCTACTTGCAGCTTCTGTAAACTAGATGTTCTGTAGTTACACCACAAATGAGCAGTATAAAATGTTGTACAATATGCTTTAAAAAGTGACACCTTCACCTCATCTGAGCAGAAACTAAACTTACGCAAAAGTATATTTGCCCGCATATACATCATGCGGCGTTGCCTTTCAATATCCTCATCATCTGTCATCCGTTCAGTGATAATATGTCCAAGGTATTTTACTTTCGCACACACAGTGAGACTCTTGTTAGACAACTTAAAAAATGGAAAATTTATACTTTTATCCTCCTTAGTTCTGCAAATCATAACCATACTCTTATCAGGATTATATAAAATATCATGTTCAAGACCATAATCAGAACACAGATTTAAAAGCTGTTGAAGACCAGCACTGCTAGGACTAAACACCACAAGATCATCTGCATACATAATATGATTCACTAAAGTATTCCCAATCATACAACCAGTTTTACAAACATTCAAACATTCAGACAGCTCATCCATGTAAAGATTAAACAAAATTGGAGACAAAATCCCTCCTTGTCTCACACCGTTACTGACCCCAAAAGGGGCAGAGACCTTATTGCCCCATTTTACTCGCATCAACTGATGGGCATACCAATAGGCCAGGATTCTCACAATGTATTCTGGTACCCCTCTTTGTCTCATTTTAAAAAATAGCTTAGCATGGTTAACCCGATCAAAAGCTTTAGATGCATCAATGAAACACATAAAAACTGATGAATTTTTATCTCTATACTTATTTACAATTTCCTTTAATGCATAGATGCAAAGATCAGTACCATGTTTAGCCTTAAATCCAAACTGGTTGTCTGTAGAATTAATAAACACATTTAACCTATCCAACAAGATTTTTTCCAACACTTTAGACAAAATACTAGCTAAGGCTATAGGTCTATAATTATCTCGGTTACCCACCATTCCAGCTTTGTTTTTAATAACTGGTACTAATAAAACAGACAACATTGAATCTGGTAACACACTGTGAATCAAAAAGCCAGTAAGACAAACAGCTAATAAAGGGGCTATCCTCTTACTTGCAAACTTAAGATGTTCAGCGGAAATATTATCTTGGCCACTAGCTTTGTTTTGAGGCAATTTTCTTATAGCTTGATCCACCTCACCTGACATAATCACTATTGGATCATTAACTTGGTAATCACCCACATTATATAATTCATTTTGAATACAATTAAAAAGACTACAATAATGTTGTCTCCATAACTCCGCAATATTCTCTGCCCCAGAAACTCCATCTAATGTACAAGGAAGAGACACTCTGCAACTATTAAGAGTTCTGACTTCTTTCCAAAAATCAATAATATTATGATTTAGGAGCTTCATAGCCATAGAATCAGCCCTTAAAATTTGCTCATTTTTACAAATAAAACGAATAGCATACTTATATCTTGCATTTGTAGACTTCTTATGCTGAAGCTCCGGCCCTTGCCTGGGTCTACCTGCCATAACCCATAATTTATAAGCTTCCTGGGCTTCAGCTTGATATTTAGCTACATATTTACTCCATCCAGGCCTAGTCTTATTCATTATACCCTTCGATTTAAAAAATGGCTTACTACAAACATGCAAGACATTAACTATATCATTATACATTGAGCAGATATCCCTCTGATGATTTACATCTTTACAGTTAACATCACTACACATCATTGCATCCCTCGGTAAATGAATATCACTCAGGCATTTGTCTGTACTTACATAATAGGCTAAAAGGTCCTCCTTAGTAAGTGCTGACCAATCCATTTTTACTGCATTTATATTACTTTCATTATTAGACATCGCTATGAAGTAGTCAACATTTATCACAACAGACACAGGTATATGATCAGTTGTTACTGTATCATATAAGATACTCATATCCCTCAACGAGGCATGTGCATCTGCTGTACTAATACAATGATCCAACCATGATGTAGTGTTCCAAGCCTCACTAACATAGGTATAGCTATCTACAGGCAAACACACTTCACTTGACAAAATGAGATTATTATCTTGACAAAACTGAACAATATGATTAGAAAATAATGCATTTCTGTCTGAAATGTCCGCATTCATGTCTCCAATAACATACACACTGGAAATAATAGAACTTTCAATAAAAGAACCAATAAAAGCTAATCTATTTAAATACTCATCTTCATTAAGATGGCATTCATAAGGTGTATACACATTTAAAATCATAAATTTCTTATCTTGATAAGTAATCTGTATTGCAATACACCAATTAACATCCAGTCTAACCACCTTTACCAGTGAGTCTAATTTTTTTTTCCACAGTATGGCTACACCGCCAGATATCCTACCCTTAATTAAATCCATACCAAGATCTGTTGTGGATTCACCAGCACCATTTAAATTATCATTAAAAGAATTCAATTTGTCCAAATCCTGCACTGCTAAAAATGTCTCTTGCAGGCATAAAATGTCACAGTTCTCCAAAAGGCTGTCCACAACCATACGGCGAGTTTTATCCCCATCACTCTGGCCCACACGCAGACCACGACAGTTGTATGATACAGGTCATGCTAATTATACAGCTGATGAAACATTTCCATAACAACTCTATAAAACTTGAAAAAAAAATTATACAATCTAGGATCTTTCTTTATTGCATGCCATTGTAAAGACTAAGTCTGTTAGAGACAAACAGTGTATCGACACAGTTATTTTATCTTGTATATTTGCTCAGCTACAGTGTTTATTTATTTATTTTTTAAAAGCAACTGAAAATATAATTAGAATAAAACACAAAAAAAAGTCTGAAGTTACTATTTAATGAGAAGTTAACAAAATGATTAATCAGAAAAAAAATTGTGTAAAAACAAATGTTAGTTTAATTGACTTTTTTAATAATTTATCGAAAATCTTAATCGAGATTCACTGTTTGACCTGATGTAGTTTGTTGGTTACACTTCATGCAATTCTCACACCAATCTAACTTGGGATTTGAGCAGAGCACTGCAATCTGGCTCATGGTGTGGACGTGTCCCTTGCATGGGATGTTGTTTGTTAGCACTGTTTTTCTATCATTTCTCATCCTGAGCTGAGTCTCTCTTCTGCATTTTCATCGCCATTATAACTTCTCACTTCGGCTTTCCTTCTCTTCTGCTCTCTCTCTCTTTTCTGTCAGAGACCCCAGAGCCTCTAAATCTTCATTAGAGCGGCAAATGAAGCTGAAAACCACTGGCAGGAAAACGGGCAAAAGCAGCAGCCGCCACTGAGATAAAACATAAGAGAAGCCAATGACAGGGGAAATGAGGGTCCTTCCTGATGTACTGCACACTCGGGGACTCCAAACACACACACACACACACACACACACACACACACACACACACACACACACACACACACACACACACACGCACGACAGATCAGACATCCTGCTCTCTTAAAGAGAAAGTTCGGCCCACAAAACAAAAAACCTGCCATCATTTACTCATCCTCAAGTCATTCTAGACCTCTGTAGAACACAACAGGAGACATTTTCAATAATATTCAAGTCAGTCTTTCACAGAGCAAGCAAGTTGAACTAGATTCAATCAATGAATCAAAAAGATCCTTCTCAAAAGGCTCACAATAAGCTTTATGCCAAAAGTTGCATAAACAAACACAGTAAACAGGTCTCATTATAAATGCTTGTTGGAGAACGTTTTTACAGCAGTATAAACAGACAGCGATATCCTTTTGTAGCTCCTTTTAAGGCATCTTAAGTAAAACAGCTCCATATTTAATGAAGCACATACAAAACTGAATACGGAAAGCCTTTTTATTTTATTTTTGTATCTGTAAGGATGTCAATATGATGCTATAGCTAAACCGCAGTACAAGAGAATTATTTTGATGATAAAGTCCACTCTGAAACTCGTTATTATTCTGAAAGCTTTCACCAAAGTCACCTTTACAGCAAGACTTTCATTGAAAGTAATTTACAATCACACCGATGGCTCAAATGGTGGAGGTGGTCACATTTATAGTCAGACATTCACTGATGCTACAAAAAATGCATTTATGGCTATTTATTTACTTAATCCTAGATATGTGACTACGGCCTTGTAAAACAGTTACTAACCTGAAAGTGCTACAGAAACCCTGTTTGTCACTGTTTGGCTGTGGAAGGAAATTGAGTTAAAGGGTGTGGATCTATTTGCATCTCTTATCATAAAAACACAGGAAGATAATGCATTTTTATTGTACTGTCCAGATTTATTTTTTTTAACTTGTTTGTCATTGTTGCAGGATCTGTGTTGTCAGTGTAAACACCTTGAGTCCAAGACACATTTGCCCTTGTGGACTATTAAGTGTATTTCAATTCAATTCATTTTGATTTCAATTTTAATGTATACCCATGATAACAAGCAGGGATGGACTGGGAGTAAAAAAACAGCCCTGGATTTTCTCCCAAATAGGCCCACCACAACTACAGTACAAACAGTTGCTATATCTCACAATATTGCAGCAATCCTGTTGCATTTATGGCAAATAACATCACAAAACCCATGGTGACCCTGCTGACAAAAACAATAGAAACCATCACAGAAATTCCAATGATTTACACTACAAAAAGCATTACAAACATTACAAACTATCAACTTTTAACCATTAAAATAATTAAATAATGGTTTCCTGTAGTGTGTTTTGGGACATATTACATTAGGATTTAGTTTTTGTTTTTAAAAGACCACCAGGCACCATTACAGTTTCCATTAAAACCAACACAATTCTCATTATCAATCAGTAAAACCATTTTAAATTATGTGCTGGTTTTTATCATTTTTTTCAGCATGGGATTGAAATAAATATATATTATTGTATGAACTAAAATACTTGAAACTACATAAAAAGAGCATAACGATCTTTCCTGTAGCTCAAATAGTAGAGCATGGCGCTAGCAACGCCAAGGTCATGGGTTCGATTCCCAGGGAAAGCAAGAGCTGATAAAATGTAAAAACTGTAACTTGAATGCAATGTAAGTCGCTTTGGATAAAAGCGTCTGCTAAATGCATAAATGTAAATGTAAATGTAAATTTGAGTATATGTCTCTTTGTGTGTGTGTGTCATGTTAATCAGACTAATCACCTTATAGGCGACTTCATTTACTGTATTTTCTAACTCAATCTCTCTCAAATGTAACCCGTTGTAGAATCACATAATGCAGTGGCTATTAGCACTAAGTGAAAATAGTTCTGCTATTTATACTACTTATTGCAAATAGTGCCAATTATCTGCACCTCAATATTGCAATACATTATAAAACAGTACGCAATAATAACTTATCGAGTGAGTGTAAATTTGAATTCAAATTATTAAATGGATGCCACCTTATTGGGACAATAAAGCTCTCCCTACACCTACCCTAACCCTACCTGATACTTTATTTTCAACTTTTTGATTATTTCCTTCATTTTTATTAAAAACATAAATGCTTTTCTGATGTGATTTGAAATTTGAAAAGGGAGAAATAAAAGTTCGCCAAAAGGCAGATTTGAACCCGGGTTGATCGCGTCTATAGGAGTATGACACACACTTTACCATCTGCGCCACTGGAGCTGACAACTATTAGCCATCCTTTGTAATGTTGACTAGCCCAATCACACATTGGTGGGTAGGGTTAGTGTACACAGACACTCCGCGTCACTTTTTCTTTGATGATGACCCAGACAGGCCGACGGCCACTGGATGGATGGACTTCTCCAGAACATCCAGATGGCCAGTCCGCCCCTCATAACAAGTAAACCAAGAAGCACTAGTCAAACATTACGGTAACAAATCAAACTGGGAATCAATGGGAAGACAGAAACAACTAAACAAAGACTTCAAAGTGAAACTGTTAAATCAAAACTGTTGTGAGATTTAACATCAGTATAAAAAAAAAAGTTCAGAATTAAGGCAAGGCAAGGCAAGGCAAGTTTATTTATATAGCACATTTCATACACAGTGGTAATTCAAAGTGCTTTACATAAAAGAAAGTGAAAGACATTTAAAATCAATAAAAACATGGAAATAAAAATAATAAAAACAAAGAATTTTAAAATGATATAGAAAATGATTTAAAATAAATTTAAAGAAAATGATTATACATAAAATGTATTGCAGTCAGTTCGGACATACAGCACAGTGCTCATTCAAATGCACAGTTAAACAGATGAGTTTTGAGTCTTGATTTAAATGTGGCTAATGTTTTAGCACATCTGATCTCTTCTGGAAGCTGGTTCCAACTGCGGGCCGCATAATAGCTAAAAGCAGACTCCCCTTGTTTTGTGTGAACCCTTGGTATTTCTAACTGACTCGATCCTAATGATCTGAGTGGTCTGTTTGGTTTATATTCAGTGAGCATATCAGCAATATATTTAGGTCCTAGGCCATTGAGTGACTTATAAACGAGTAAAAGTACTTTAAAATCAATCCTAAATGTAACTGGAAGCCAGTGTAAGGACCTGAGGACTGGTGTGATATGCTCAGATTTTTTGGTTCTAGTCAGAATCCTGGCAGCAGCGTTCTGGATGAGCTGCAGTTGTCTAATGGTCTTCTTGGGAAGGCCGGTGAGGAGACCATTACAGTAATCCACCCTGCTGGTGATAAAGGCATGAACAAGTTTCTCCAAGTCTTGACTGGAAACAAAACATCTAATTCTTGCAATATTTTTGAGATGATAGTATGCTGATTTAGTTATTGCTTTGACATGACTACTGAAACTAAGGTCTGTCTCCAGAATCACCCCAAGATTTCTGACTTCATTTTTAGTTGTTTGACCCCTAGAGTCAAGGTATGCATTCACCTTGAGAACTTCATCTTTATTTCCAAATGCAATGACTTCAGTTTTCTCCTTGTTTAACTGAAGAAAGTTCTGGCACATCCAACTGTTAATTTCATCAATGCATTGGCAGAGGGAGTCAATGGGGCTGTAGTCATTTGGAGATAAGGCTAGGTAAATCTGAGTATCATCAGCATAGCTGTGATAGGCAATTTGGTTCTTCCTCATTATCTGACTTAGTGGGAGCATATACAGATTAAACAAGAGCGGTGCAAGAATTGAGCCTTGTGGGACTCCACATGTCATGGCCGTCCACTTAGACTTATGTTCTCCTATACTCACATAATAACCTCTCCCTTCTAAGTATGATCTGAACCATTTGAGTGCCATCCCAGAAAGCCCGACCCAGTTTTCCAGTCTCTCTAAAAGTATGTTATGATCTACAGTGTCAAACGCAGCACTAAGATCTAGTAGTACCAGCACTGATATTTTGCCAGAATCAGAATTGATGCGAATATCATTTATTATCTTAACGAGTGCTGTCTCTGTGCTGTGATGTGCTCGGAAACCAGATTGAAAATTGTCCAGGTATCCATTTGACTTTAAGTAGTTGTTCAGCTGATTAGAAACTACCTTTTCAATTATCTTACCTATGAAAGGAAGATTTGATATGGGTCTATAGTTGCTCAACATGGTGTTATCAAGATTGCGCTTTTTCAGAAGGGGCTTAACAACTGCAGTTTTAAGGGAGTTTGGAAAAGTCCCAGAGAGAAGTGAGGCGTTCACCACTTCTAAGAGATCAGCTTCTAAACAGTTAAGCACATTTTTGAAAAAGGATGTGGGAAGTGTGTCAAGATAGCAGGTTGAAGATTTAAGGTGCTGTACTATTTCTTCCAAAATTTTGTTATCAATTTCTTTAAAAACACACATAGTCACTTCTTTTTGAAATTGCGGTCGAATCTGTGTGACCTCTGCATAACTTGAGGATGTGCCAATCTCCTTTCTGATATTATTGATCTTCTCAGAAAAGAAGGAAGCAAACTCATTGCATTTGCTGTCGGAGAGCATTTCACTGGGAATCTGACTTGGGGGGTTTGTCAGTCTCTCAACAGTCGCAAAAAGAGTGCGGGTGTTGTTTAAGTTACTGTTTATAAGGTTTGAAAAGAAAGTCTGTCTAGCTGTGGCTAGTTCCACATTGAAAGCATGAAGGCTGTCTTTATAGATGCTATAGTGGATTTCGAGTTTCGTCTTCCGCCACATCCGCTCAGCTTTTCTGCATTGTCTTTTCATGCTCTGAACTGCTGTTGATTTTCTCCAAATTGATTTCTGTTTCCCCGTCTTCTTGCTGACCTTTATCGGGGCAATATCATCAATAACATTCTTAATTTTTGAGTTAAAAGACTCCAGGAGAAGATCAACAGAGTCTGCAGAAATGCTTGGTGTTAATGATATTGCCTCCATAAATAGCGCACTAGTGTTGTCGTTAATGCATCTCTTTCTGATAGAGACAGATCTAGATTCAGTGGTGACCGAGATCAATATATCAAAGAAAATACAGAAGTGATCAGATAGTGCTACATCCTTAATTACAATGGATGAGATGTTTAGACCTCTACTGATGAGTAAATCTAGAGTGTGTCCACGATTGTGTGTGGGTCCGTGCACATGCTGACTCAGGTCAAAAGTGTTTAAAACAGTTATAATTTCTTTTGTAGTTTTGATTTCTGCATTATCTATGTGAATATTAAAATCCCCTGCAATAGCAAAACAGTCAAACTCTGAGGAAATCATTGATAACAGTTCAGTGAAATCATCAACAAAGGCTGGAGAATATTTTGGAGGCCTGTAAATAATGATAAACAGGGTGTGTGGAGCACCTTTCAGCACAATACCTAGGTATTCAAAAGATGAATATTGACCAAATGACATTTGCTTGCACTGATAAACATCTTTAAACAGAGCAGCTACACCTCCACCTCTCCTAACAGTCCTGCAGACACTTATAAAATTAAAGTTAGGAGGGGCTGTTTCAGTGAGGACTGTTGAACTGCAGCTGTCTTCTAACCATGTTTCATTTAAAAACATAAAATCCAGGTTGTTTGTGGTTATTAAATCGTTGATCAGAAATGATTTATTTTTAAGTGAGCGAATGTTTAAAAATGCTAACTTGATGGAATTACATTTTGTCTCTACAGCAATCTTAGATTGATGCATTATAGGCCGCAGGTTAGATGGGTCAGCCGTACGGCTTGAGAAGGCCTTAGACTTTCTATTGCTTAATAAAACAGAAATAGAGGAGGCTACAGGCACACTGGGTTCCCGCTTGTTCTGTAAACATTTGTGAATGTTGCTGCTAATATAGCGGGGACCCGACACACATCACTGAGAGCTGTTATCAGTTGTTTTTAGTTCACCTACACCAGATGGAGAGGGGTTTGGGCCCTGACGTTGTGGCAGCGGCCGGAGAGCTCTCGCAGGAGGAGGAGGGTGAGCTGGGCCTGCAGTCTTTGGTGGTTGTGGGGCCCGCCGTTTTTTAGTTGATATCTGGGGACTTGAAGCGAAAGAGTGGGAGAGTTTGGTCCCAGCATACACCAGTTCCTCCATTTTCTGTGAGAAGCTTAGAAGTGGAGATTCTGGGGAGAGTGATAGTGTATCTGGTGAGCAGGGCTCTGGCTCTGGTGTTTCCGCTGGCTGTGAGATGTCGTTCAGAAAGTCGTCCTTGGGTGCTGAGTCTTGGAGCTGTTGTAGTACGTCACAGTCTGCATGTGATGAGCTCTGTGGGCAGGGCTCAGCTGGGATGTCCATGAGCAGTGCTTGTTGTGGCTGCGTGGTGTTATCAGTGTCCTTGTGGGATGTGTCAACCACATGTTGACTCAGAAGCTGACATGAAGTCCTGTGGTCACTCATATACTGTCCAGGTGTGTGTGTGCCATTCAGGCCGAGTAGATTGGCACACACCGCTGAAGGATGACGGAGGGAGAAATAGATATTGTCCTTAAGCACTCTTGCACCGAGTCTGTTTGGGTGGAGGCCATCTAGTTTAAACAGTTGTCTGTGGCCCCAGAAAAGATTGAAGTTGTCGAAGTTGACTCCTTTTATACTGCAGGTTCTTTGTAGCCATGTATTCAGCCCAAGCAACCGTGAGAACATGTTAGTTCCCCTTGCTGGGAGTGGTCCACTGATGAACGACTGAACTTCAAGACTTTGAAGCGTTTCAAAGAGTTCACTGAAATCCTTCTTAAGGAGTTCTGACTGCTCCTTCCGAATATCATTCTTCCCCACATGGATGATGACTCGATTTGCAGTCTTGTGCTTCATCAAAATGTTCCGAAGTTCTTTGTTCACATCAGAGACATTTGCTTGAGGACGGCAGTATGTAGTTGTAGTCCTGCAACTGATGTTTCTGATAATAGAGTCGCCCACTATCAGAGTCTTGGGCTCGGCTGCGCTCTGAGCTGAAAGCCGCTGTCTGCTCGACCTTGAGCGCCTGTTAGTAGCGATGTTAGCTGCTGGCTGATTCGATCCGTGTTTAGTCACATTTGCGGATTTCTCACCCACATTCATTAATGCTTCAAATCTGTTCTCAAGATGTATTGGGGGTGGTAGAATGCCAGTGTTTACAAGTTTTGTCATAGCCGTATCTGGGGTAGAGGATGCTACGGCAGCAATACGAGATACTCGTGATAATCTGATGTCTCGATTGCCTTTGGGTCTTGCTCTCTGTTTGTGCCATCGATTTGTCTGTCGATCTGTTTCGGCTTTTTCCTCTACACTTTGTATAAACTTTTGAGATTCAGAGGACTCACTAGCTGTATGCTGAGGGGGTCCGTGTTGACCGTCTGCTGTGTGTTCCGCCTGTTTTGGAAGTCCAGTAAGTAACTTTGTTTCAAGAACCGCAATCCTTTGTAGAAGTTTGTGGCAGTTCATGCAGCAAGTAGATTCCACGAGAGGCATTTTCTCTAGTCTGTTTGAATGTAGACAGCTGTATTTTTCCGTCTCTGGAATGTAAACTGCTGGGAGAAAGTCTTAAGTTTCCCCCCCAAAAAAATGTGTTGTCTGAGCACTGTGCTGATCTGCTGAAGTTAAAATCTTGGAGAGATATGAGAAAAATGCAAAAATAGGGAGCAAAGCGGAGAGCAATAAGCAAGAGCGTCCGAACAGTAGCAAAGCCGGAAGTCGATTTGATTAAGATTGTCAATTAAGATTGGCTTTCAAACTTAAATTACAGGGGGAAAAGCCTACATACAATATGAAAGAATCACATTTAATTTCAATAAACATACTCATTTGTATTAACTCTATACAGCGTGAGAGCGATGCATTGGCTGACGTTGTCATAAAATTGATGTTCTGAAAGAAGTTCAGTAAATTCTGTTCATTATATTGGCAGGAAGTCACAGCACACAATAGCAAAGAAACAACTGACAACAACAACAATTTTCTGTTTCCTTGTTAGCTTTTCTGAGCACACAAAAGCTTCTTGCAGGACAGAAGGCTGATCAGAAATCTAGTGGCGGATCGTAAAGAGGCAAGAACGCATGAGGTCAAACAACCAGCAACACTAAAGAAGACTGTGCTAGACCCTGATGAACCACCGAACGTTTAACCCTTGCTTACCTGCAAGCGCTTACTACATGCTACAGAAAGCGGATGCTGTGGTCACATCATTACCATCACCGATAGGATCGTTACAGACAAATCTACTAATATGAAAATGAATGTTCACATATAGTCCGTGGTGGTGGCAAACCATCAACCAAACATTCCTCATGATCTGAAGGCCAGTGCTAATCTGAATGCAATGAGAAAACAAAGACCCAGCTGGCAAGCATCATCACCCAATGGCAGCAGAGATCCAGGCAGAGTGATGGACGAAATGCTGATGAATCAAATAACTGCTAATTGCTAATTAGCTTTGCCATGTTGTAGAAACAAATTCATGTTAAAATCAAATTCATTTCATTTATATTGCAAAAAACAATTCGGTCCATTTTAAGTCAATGACTTTCTTTGGATTTATATATTTATCTTATTAATTTATACTGATTTCAGACCTCTCTCTCTGCTTTCTGTGACAGTTTGAGACAGTAAAGGAGCATCACTACTATTGGCAGCTCATTTGAACATTCATAAGCTTTCACAGCTTGACTTCTCATCAAAGCAAATCAAAGATAATGACGATACTAGATAAAGATGATATTTCTAATTTCATGTTTAATTCAATGCTACTTTCCATTTCTTTCAATTACTTTTTAAATGAAGCTGAGCAATTCCTTAACTGAAGAGAATGGTAGATTTGTCATATTTAAAAAATATTTGACAACTAATTTTTGTATCTGACAATGTTGGTAAGGAAAAAACATACAAAAACAGAAGGAGCAGGAGATGCCCACAAACACATGCAGGTAAAAACCTTGAAGAGAAGATTAATCCAAATTATTGAAGGAAATTTTAATTTGTGTACTTTTGTGGCCAGTTTTGTCCCACCTACTGAGTATTAGTTTCACTTTAAATGGATCATGAGTCCGGATTAGGGATGTAACGGTATGAAAATTTCTAATCACGATTATAGTGACCAAAATTATCACGGTTATCAGTATTATCACGGTATTGTTAAAATGTGCTGGAGATGTTCAAAAAGTACCGAAACATAAATCACTTCACCAAGTTTCATACTTAAAAATCAACAAACAGCAAATAAAATGACTTTTTGTTTGCATAATCACTAAAACAATAACATTACCAGTGAGGTCTGGATTTTAAATGACAATTTGACTGACAACAGTTTAATAGCATGTTCAAATAAATAATGTAAATGTTCAAATAAAGCTTTGAAAAAGTTTAACATAAAAGGTAGACCACACATTTCAGACTTTAAAGAAAAGGGTTAAATTAAAATGATAATTAATAAATGATTATATGTATTTTATCGGCTCCATAAATAATCCTATATAGCATATCTGAATTGTTTAAATGTACATAAGTTTGTTTTTCATCAACCGGTTAAAATTTACAGCAGGTCATGCAAATTTGGTCAATTTTTTGGCCAGACAGAAACTGCACACAGACTGAATGTAATTAAGTGTCTGTAAATCCACTCTCTGGCAGCAGGTGGCGCTTTATACGGAAAAGCTGAATTACAGCTGATTCCTGTGAACTCCGCGAACACTTCCTTTAGGTATTACATGGAGCTAAGATGAAAACAAAATGCCATCGAATTGTTTCTGAAGACAGTCAGATCCTTCAGAGGTACAGTCATATGATTAATTCATTGATATATTAATTTGTATAATTCCCTAAGCACTCTTTTAAAACCTCCCAGCTTTTCCGCCATATTTTCACTCAGAACGAAACTACTGTGCTGCTGTGCGCACGTGAGACTGTTACTGAAAACTCTGCTTTATGCTGGACAGTATTTATTTATCGCGAGTTGTTTAAATCACGGTAATCGAATACGGTTTTAATGATAATTAAAATATGAAACGGTAATACTAACCGCGGGGAATTTTATCATGATTTATCGTCAAACCGGTAATCGTTACATCCCTAGTCCGGATCCGGCACTTCTCCCTGTCGCCACAGGAGGCCGCCATCTCCCGTCCTCCCGGACTCATTTCCCATAACCAAATACACCTGCCACATCACTCACACCTGCCGCATCATTATTACACTCACGACACCCGCAGCTGTTCCCCATTGCCACAGACTATTTAGTCTCCCCTCTCCCACCACTCTGCCTGGTTGCGTTATTTGATATTTGGTATTTGATGTGTTTTTGGTTTCTAGTGTCTGCTCGGGTCTGGGATACATGCACTGTGTTGCCGTTTTTGTATCCCAGTCCGTTACTACTTTGTTTTTTGCCGTGTTGGCATTTTTGTTTCAATTAAAGAGCACCTTCCCTGCACTTGGACCCTGACTCGGTCTTTTTCGCGGCGCTTCTTCGCCGTTCCGTGACAGACTGGATGTAACCCTATATGTAAATCCAGTCACATTTAAACAGACAACCTTCAAACTCAAAATGATTGCTTCAATGTAAATGCAATGTTAGTTATCTTTTGCAAATCCATTAACTGTCTCACTATCTAAACTGAACCGAGAGATGAAGTGAGAGATTCAATCCTTTGTGGGCATAAAAATAAGCTGGAGTAAAATTATTTTAGACAGCTGGAGAGGAAGTCGGGGTGGTGCCACGAGAAATAAGACTGATTCAGAGCCAAAAATAAATCGCTGGAACCCCGTACTGAGAAGACAAGAGCCAGATGAGAAGCATCACAGAGAATAAAAGAGAAATGAACAGACAAGGGTGGCTGAGAGCTCGGTCTTCTGCAGAATGAGTGATTTTCTCTCAGGTTCAGGTAAACGGCACGTGCTGTGTTTGAGACTCTCCTCTCTGTCTGACACACACATCTCTTCTTCTCTGGGATGACAGATCTGGATCAGCATGTACTTCTACACCAGTCCCAGTCCCTTTCAACAGTTATACCTTAAATGTCCTGTGTACAAATATATATAAACAATAAAAAGAAAAGGGAACCACATCCACAAGGCTCATGACAAATGTTTTTTAACACACCTTTCCAAACTATCTGAGGCTTTTCCATTGCACAGTGTACAATTAGTCAAAAGTTATCCATCACTTATGCACACACACACGTGCACGCATGTTGGGTTTCCACGTTTTATGGGGACTCTCTATAGGCATAATGATGGTTTTCATATTGTACAAATTGTATTTTCTATCGCCTTACCCCTAAACCTAGCCCTCACACAAATATAGGCATTTTTAGATTTTCAAAAAACATAATTCTGTATGATTTATAAGATGTTTTCCTCATGGGGACAAAAAAAACAAAAGGTCCCCCACAAGGATAACATTTACTGGTATTACTATCCTTGTGGGGACATTTGGTCCTCATAATGTAGGGGATACCAGGTGCGTGCACACACACGCCACAATTTAAGATTTACATATTTGAATTGCAGATAAAATTTGCATCCATTTGTACCACAGAGCTTTAACACCAGGTGAAAAGGGAAAAAACTGTAGATAATAGATCTCACCATACTTCCCCTGGTTGATTAATCACAGTACATTAACACAATTATTTCATATTTTGTATAAGCTTTCTGAAAATGTATGTTTAAATATGCAAATGAGGCAGTGTCTAATTAAATATGCATATATTTGCATACATTTTGAGAACAAACATTTGAACATTGGATAAAGGTTGTTTAATATTGTTGATATACAGTATACTGTAGTTAAAGGTTTTAACAGAGGGGATTTTGGGTTTCTGTTTTCAGAAAATAAATAAATCCCTCTCTGTAAAATCCTTCAGAATTGAGATAGGAATAAAACTGTAAAGTTTGGTGCATGTAAGTGCTAATGAAATGCAGATTTCTGACTGACAACCTTTAAGACATGTATTGGAATTGAAATCGACAGACGCAAACAGATAAAGATAAACAAATAAGTAGACAAACATTTAAATGTGAATTTTGCACTAGTCTGAAAGAAAGTCAAGCTATGAAAGTAAAATTGCCTGTGGTGCCAGTATATGCCTGGGCCTGGCTACTAGTTACTAGTCATAATTACTGTAATTGTTGTAACTTTTTTTGCATGATTATTTTAGCTAAACCACAATTTATGAATGATTTAATTGAATTTACAGACTCATTCAAACTGCTGACTGACCTTCATAAAAGCCCTGTATTAATAATGCAATAAATGACATGACCTTACATGCATGAACCTGACAGTTAGATGCTAGCAGACATACTTTGTGTAAATTCCTGCACATACAAGACAGCATAACAAACACACAGTGGTGTGTAGTGTAGCATACACTCCAAAGAAAAGCCAAACAGATGCACCGAACCAGAAAATTACGGTATTTGGAAGCACATCTTACATAACCTTTTTGAAGGGTAATTTATGGATATAAAAATGGCTTGACGAGTTTTCAGTCAATATTTCCTATATCCTATTTGTTAAGAGCAATGCAGTGCACTGCCCGTGAATGCCTCACTATATACAGAGAGGACTGATCTTCTGTGTGTTTCTCTGCTCCAGAGCTTTGTGATCTGGTCTGTGAAGTCCAGGATCTGGGGATTAGAGCTCAAGCTTCCACAGGCTCAGCACTAGCGCTAGACACACACACACACACACACACACACACGCAGTGTATCCTTGTCATTCAGTGAAGGACGTGGGCACAGCGGGCAAGGCTGTGCGTCTCAGGCCTGTCTGTGTGTTCAAAGGTAAATCAGTGAAGCAGTAATTTTGTGCCCCTAGAGCTCCAGCTGACACTTCATGCTGCCTGATACAGCACTGCACACACACACAATCCCAGACAGAGATGGGCAATATTAGGGGATTTACCATGTATATGGATGATATATTGAATATTCCTGATATATACTGTATATGTGTGTGATGATTTTGCTAGTGATATAAAATCAAGCAACATAAGCATGTTTGCATGCACCCAAATAACCCATTTATTATCAGATTGGTGGCTCAATCGAACTGAAAAATCTTTATGTAAACAACTCAATTGATCCGACTGAGTTCAATGAGAATGAAATTGATTGCATTGGAAGGAGTGGTGTAGAATTTAAATAGTCAGATTGAACAGAAAACGAAAGCACTTAAATGCTTGAATGTGACTATTTTCTGCAGGGATAACATCAGAACCTGGAAACAACTTCTCTTTAGTATTTCCGGTTCTGTGTTTAGCTTTTTACTTCTGCCAGTTGTATTTAAATGCTTCAAAATTCATAAGTTGTGTTCATTTGTGAAGATCATATTGGACAAAACATGTAAAAATCATAAACTTTTGTTGGTCACACAGAGTTTATGTTCTGCAATAATCCAAAAGCCAATGGAAAAATCCTACTGGGTTTTTGTTGAGAGGATTCAATTCGGATAACTATATTGTGAGTGACTATACTATATTTTGCTTGTCTGTCTTGCACTAGTCTCAGAGAAACACTGCTACTTTGCCAAATAAGGGCTGGAATACATTACAGTGCAGGGTTTTAGCTCTGAAAATATGCATATGTAAATACATATGCATATTTTCTATACAACTGCATATATAGAGTACAAAATAATGCACAAATCTGTACATAAATCTTCTGTTCCAGATTCATACACATAATTATTTATTGTTAAGTCTTATTTAAATGTTTCCATTCTCATGTCAGATATGTATGTATATATATATATATACATGA
Organism: Barbus barbus; assembly: GCF_936440315.1. Classification (NCBI taxonomy): domain Eukaryota; kingdom Metazoa; phylum Chordata; class Actinopteri; order Cypriniformes; family Cyprinidae; genus Barbus; species Barbus barbus. The sequence continues at coordinate 2,914,188 of NC_136758.1, forward strand.
CTTAATACTGCATACAAAAATGTATTTGAACTGATTTCCAAGGTAATTTTTGACCTTTTTCAAGGGCATTTTTCCCTAACCGTATTAAATGCAAATCAAATTCTTACATTTTATTAATAATTTCACTTAATATAATAAGATAATATAGGGCTGTTCTCAATCATATGAAATCAGTATCTACAAAATCGACTGGAAAGAGACTGGAGCGGCATTCAGATGCATTTACACAGACAGTTCAATGTAGCTGAGATATAGCATGAATGCATTTACACAGCATGCAAAATTATAACAGCAGAAATAATGTTGTGAGCTCTGTTTTAAAATATATATATATTTTTTAATATACAAATATGAAATGTTGGAAAAAATGCAAAGATAGGCTATTATGAAAGGGGGCCGGACTTGTAACCCGAAGGTCGCTGGTTCGAGTCTCAGGTCCGGCAGGGATTGTAGGTGGGGGGAGTGAGTAACCTTCAATACCACAACTGAGGTGCCCTTGAGCAAGGCACCGAACCCCCAACTGCTCCCCGTGCGCCGCAGCATTAGCTACCCACTGCTCCGAGTGTGTGTTCACAGTGTGTGTGTGTTCACTGCTGTGTGTGTTCACTGCTGTGTGTGTGCACGTTGGATGGGTAAATGCAGAGCACAAATTCCGAGTATGGGTCACCATTCTTGGCCACACGTCGCTTCACTATGAAAGTAAACCACCAGTAGGTGGCAGAAAATTATTAGTCTTAATTAACGAGTCATTGAAGCATGCGATTCGTTCAGACAGCTTCATTCAAGAATTCAAATCCAAAATTAACAAAACACCCTGCGTGTTGCTCAGGCTGTTCTGCTGTGATCTTTGTTTGGAACTATTTTCATTAACCAAATGGAGCAAAAACAGTCAACGTTGACATTATATCCTTTCAATAAATTCAAATTTAAATATTGAACTAAAATGTTGAACTAAAACTACTAGTGCTGTCAAACGATTAATCGTGATTAATCGCATCCAAAATAAAAGTTTTTGTTTACATAATATATGCGTGTATACTGTGTATATTTATTATGTATATATAAATACAAACACATGCATGTATAAGAAAAATATGTTATGTTTATATATTAAATATATATTATAAGAATATAAATATATATAAATGTATATGCATGTAAATATTTCCCAAATATATGGTGTATGTGAATGTATGTATATAAAAATATACACAGTACACGCACATATTGTCACGAGTCCGGGCTGCAGTTCTTCCTTTCTCCACTAGAGTCCACCTCCTGGACTCCACTCCCCTAACTGCACACACCTGCCACATATCATTCACCTGACACTCATTACTACACCCTCAGCTGTTCCCCATTGCCACAGACTATATAGGCTCCTCTCTCTCACCACTCTGCCTGGGTGAATTAATTGTGATTTATTGTATGAGTATTGTTCACTATTGAAACTCTGGGGATACATGCACTGTGTTGCCGTTTTATGTATCCCGTTTTTGTTTTGAATTAAAAGAGAGCCTTACCTGCATTTGGACCCTGACTTCATCTTTTTTCACGGCGCTCTCGAAGTGTTCTGTGACACATATATTATGTAAACAAAAACTTTTATTTTGGATGCGATTAATCGTTTGACAACACTATTAACTACTCGTTTTAACTCTTGTATAATTCAAATTTGCAATCGTGGCTTTCAGAGAACGTCACGCTCTTGTTCGTGTCATGTTGCTTAACTATGTTATATGTTATAAATATAAACTAAGTTACATTTTTATGTTTCTTCTGTGTGCAGTTGCGTTCATTTGTTTTGATTTCTCCACGAGATTCTCTCTCATAGACAGGCTGCGTGAGCTTCAACTGGCGCGACCTTGTTGTTACTGATTATCCATTTTCAATCGCTGTTTACACCGAATGTGAAATTTCGGTGCAATTAGATGTTTTAATCAGATTAGTTGTTCGGTCGGCGAGTAAAATTCTCTTCTTTCACTTGCCCCTTCAAAAAAATTTACTTGTACAAGCATTAATGTCGAGCTCTGTTACTGTATATAAAATTACACCCACCAGAGTGGCTAGTGAGAGTGACTGTGTTACCCGCCACAGCTGAAATCCACCTGCATTTGGCTGGTTGGCAGGTGTTAATGTCAAGCCTTGTATGCATAAATGTACCAAGAGCTTCTTAAAAACCACAACAACTTCCTTGTGTGTTTGCGCGCACTTGGCGAATAAAGCTGATTCTGATTCTTGCACCAATTTCCAGTTTGGGGCAAATCAATGCTAGTTGCAAGTTAGTTTGGACCGTCATGAAACTCAAACAGAAATGGAGATGGTGAAGAAGTACAAAAAGTGAAGCTTCGCTCACCTCCAACTTAAAATATCACCAAAAAAAAAAAAAAGACACCAAACACGTGTCTCTCTGTGCTTAAATGAGTCAAAAATTAGGAATAAATATGATGTGCTACTCACTATTAGCCGCTTGAGACCCAGGAAGTTCTGCTCCACTGAGCTGGCCGAGAGCACCTGTCTCTTCATAGCTGCCTGGTCGCCCAAAAAACGCTGCATGAGATCTTTCACCGCATCGCCCTGTAAATCAGAGAGCTTCAGTTTCTGCTCTAAACTGTTACACAGAGTTAAAACACCAAGAGCAATCAAAAGTGACTATTGTCTTTGTCTCTGGTTTATTCGTTATTTCTTTGTTAACTAAAAATAGTTTATTTACTAAATATGTTATTTACTGCAAGTTAAAGACCAGGGGCCTGTTTCATAAAACAAGTTAACCAAATAAGCCAGGTTTATTTCAGTTAGTCTGACGTATTGTCAGTTCATTTGGTTCAAAATAAGTCATATAATAATAATAAAATTGAAATTCTGACATTATATGCTCATTTTGCACCACACCTGTAAGCTTTTTTTTATTAATTCATTTATTTTTACTTGAAGCCCAGAAATATGTTTAGAGAAACTTTATGCAGCATATTCCATGTTAAATGGAAATCAGTACTGTATGACTAGAGAAAACAGACAAAAAGTGCTTTAGTGTTCCCTTTGGCTATAAAGGCAAATTTGACACCCAGCTGTCCATGAGCAGAGATACAAAAAAGTGCAAGTACAATCTAGTTTTTTACAAAAGGTGTCAAAAAGTCACCGGGTAATGTGTTTTACATCATCTGCTCTGTTAAAAACAATGTTTTTAAAATGCATTTTTGCAGTGATGCCATAAAAGAACCATTTTGGGTTCTTCAAAGAGCCTTTTTTTATTAGTGTGAAGGATCTTTTAATCATCTAAAGAACCTTTATCCACAACAACGTTTCTATGGATGTTAAAGGTTCTTCTTGGATATACGCATTGTTCATTTCTATTGACACACAATACAAAGCCTGTAAAACAATGGCAAAGACAACCTTTCATAATGACACAAAATGAATTTTTGGGTAATTTGAAAATGTAATTTTGCACTGACCTGTAGGTTGTCAAACTTGAGTCCAGGCATGGCCAGCTGCTCTCTGTCTATCTGGACAGGACTGATCTGCTGTGTGGCCACCGATATCAGCACTTTCCTGGTGTCTTCTGAGGGAAGCCAGGCATCATAGCGCTTATCCAGCTCACTGGTGATCAGAGCGCTTGCGAAGGGGTCGTCGCCGCTCGGGAACACAGCCTGGAGCTTGTTCATGGGCTCTACGGGACTTACTTGAGGTTTGGTGGCGTCGGGGGTGAAGAATGTGCTGGTCGGTGCGGCTTCCGCTGCGGTGGGAACAGATAAGAGAGGAGACTCTGGAGGGACGGCTGTCTTGGGCGACTCTGCGTTTGGGTTGCTGATTGATATGAACGACGTGGATGTCGTGAAAGAATCGAAGAAATCTGAGGCGGGGTTGACCGCGTCGTTATCTGTGAAGAACTTGCTGAGGCTGGGGCTCGGCTGGCATACTTGAGGGACCAGATTGTTGGGAGTTTCTATGTGGCCGATGGTGAAACTTGGAGATTTTACCAGCGTGGGCTGAAAGCCGTCAGGAATCAGGGCTTGTGCTTTGGGTTGCACAGCCTGGCTGAAGATGGTACACACCGGGACAGCCTCGTCTTTGGGGGGCGTATCCGTATTGATCTCAAGCGCTGTTTCCTGAGTTTTGGGAGCCTCTGGTTTTGGCTCGTCCGGTGCAATAGTTTCCCTTTTGTCAGCCACCTGCACAATCTTCTCCTCCTCGTTCTCATCTTTAAATAAAGCCTCAGATGCCTCCTCAGGTTCAGCAGCACTGGTTGTGCTTACGTCTTCGTTTCTTTCTTCTGTATCTCCGTCAGGTGTTTTGGCCTCCTTCTCTTCATTCTGCTCCAAAAGCGAGTCAATGGGAACCACGTCCTCTTCCTCGCTGTTCGGGGAGTCTGAAATCATCACGCTCTCCATCATCTGGTCATTCAGCTTGTCTATTAGGCTCTCAGAGAGAATGCTGTCATCCTGCGGTGAAACAAACGCTTCGGCGTCCAGGTCGATGCTCTCCTCGTGGAAAGCTGCTTCTGTCGGGTCAGTCTGGGGCGGGACGGAGGCTTCCAGCGTCTCATCTGCTCCATCTATATCCAGAGTAACAGGCCTCTGGGCTGGACCTTCACTGCTGTCCATGAGTCCAGCCTGGATGTTCCCTGTGATCCCAGTTCAAACAAAACAGAGGTCAATGAATCTGGATAAATGACTAATAAATAAACTACTGTCACAAAAACATCCTTGTGAAAAAGAAGGACACTTTAGCATATTTATTGTTCAAATGTGACCCTGGAGCACAAAACCAATCATAAGGGTCCATTTTTGGAAATTGAATAAATTAGCTTTCCATTGATGTATGGTTTGTTAGGATCGGACGATATTTGAAGATCTGGAATCTGAGGGTGCAAAAAAAATACTTACGGTAGGACGTTTACAAAATATCTTTGCGATCCTTACTTAATATCCTAATGATTTTTGGCATAAAAGAAAAATCCCATACAATGCATTGTTGTTGGCTATTGCTACAAATATGGGTCACAAATAATCTACATTAAAAATATACACGTAATGTAATGTTTTGGACACTTAATTGAATGTTACCCGGAATTACATGGAAAAGTATTATAGTCTAAATATATTTTCAGTTTTTGCTTTTGAGAGATGACATTTTTCTATAGTTCACATGATATCAAACAATCACTTAATAATTAAATAACAGTTATAAGACTAAATAACAGTAATATTATTTGACAAATAACCTTTACGCTTTTCTGAAACAATAAAACTCCTAAACAATAAATAATAAATACAGAATATCAAACGAGCCCCTGAAATCACAATATAAGTAATGATAGAAATCATTCTGAAGGAGAAAATTAATAGAGAAATATGATTAAAACGCAGTTTATCGATATTATTGCTGATATCCTGCATATCTGAAGAGCTCTGCTGCAACTGCACGATGAATTTAGACGACAACGATGAACTGATATTTCGGAGACCGTCATATTCTTCACAACACAAATATGATAAAATAATAAAACAGTAAAAACAAGACTTTACCTTCCTTCTGTTAAACGAGCGCTAGGATGACGGCACTGTAAACACACGCATGCGCACTGACGCAACCCTACGGTGCGCGAAAGGTGTCAAACATCTTCTCTGCGGCGGAGGCTGGTATTCACGAACCAAGCTTACGCTCATAAATCCTATACAGCGCATCACACTGAAGAGTGTTACGGTGGCTTCCATGCGCCGTTTGCGTAAGTCTGACTTCACTCTCGCGGAACTGCTGTAGCTGTTATTAGTGTTTGAGAAACAGGAGAATTATGTTTTACTCTGAATTAATTAATTGATGCAAGAATAAGTGAATGAATAAAGATGGAGGATGATGCACCGGTTATTTACGGCCTGGAGTTTCAGGTAAGCTACAGTAAACTGGTGAGACATGTTAAATATCAGATGCTTATTACAAACTAGGATTTGTAACAAATGGAGATATATTTTCCGTCTCAATGCATAAATATACATATGTAATAAGTGTAGAATCAGCTGGTAATGCTGTAGCACTTCAGTGTATTATGACTCGCATATTCATATTTCATACGCCATGGCACAAATAAAATACATAAATTTTTACATTTACTAAAAAAAAAATAGTAAATAAAAAATTGATCTAAAGATGTTTTGGTAAATTTTTGTAACTTTTTGTACAATTGGTTGCATATTTGAGATCAGTCCAGGGTTATTATAGTTAACTAAATTAAAACTACAACCATAATAATGTTACTTGAAATAAAATAAACCTTAACTGAATTAAATAAAATATACCAAAGTAAAATGAACTATCCTTTTTAGCTCGTATTTTAGCTTTATTTAGTTTATCTTGGTGTACTAAATCTAAAATTGAAATAAAATATTTAACATATTATAATAAATAATTTATTATTTACCAGAATATAATAACATATTTTAAAAAAAACTAATAAAAATGACAAAAACACAACAAAATTACTGAAACCATAACTACAATTAAAATTAAAATTAAAAAGATGAATAACAACTATAATAGCACCTCACTGATACTAAAATAAGACTGGATCAGACAGTATTTCTGTGTTGTTAGCGGTGTCTAGTTTTTGGCATCGGTTCAGATGCCTTCCCAGATGTCATTTTAGGTCATTTAACTGATCAGTTTATCTAGACAGCAGTTTTGGGCATCTATTGAGCTGTTCAGATATCAAGTGAGCTGCTTGTCTAGATTGTAATGCTTCCTACGTAGCAAACATGTATCTAGTAAGCTGCTTACTTAGTCAGCATTTTTGCGTGAACTACCATTAGGGCAGCAAACATACTAATGAGCCCACCTGTAATATCTAAAAATGCAGCTCGCAGGCATCTGGTGTCATATATGTATTGTATTTGGTAGTATTTTGGCTGTGTATCATTAATGATGGTCTGTCGTTCTCTCCGTGTTTCAGGCGCGTGCTCTGACAGCTCAGACAGCTGAGACCGATGCCATCAGGTTTCTAGTGGGCACACAGTCACTCAAATTTGATAACCAGGTGAGTGGATGGATGCATGGGATTTTCTACACTCCTCATGTTTGCTATAATGATGTTATATATTCACAGTACTCTTTCTATGTTGGTTGTTAGTTCACCAGCTATTGCATCAACTGATGTTAGTCCTAACATATAGAAACGTATTGGGTGTTACCAAAGTTTTACGGCTACTTGAGAAAACGCCTCAGAAATACAACACAACACAGCGGGTTAAAAGCAGATCACAGATTTACATGTAAAAGAAAGTGTTTATCGCTTGTTGCTTCCTTACATTAGCCCTTGTTAGGGTACGCTGGCAGGTTTAGTGCATACGGAGGTGTAATGACTCGCCAGCAACCTTTCTGATACTGTATCAAGTCTGTTGCTAGTTTATTGTTGTTTACATCAGACTTTGATTTAGTAGTTGAAAAATTCATATGCATTTAAAAAAAAGGCATTAATAGTGATCGGTAGCAACTACAAATCACTGTTTGCAAACAGGTTGCCCAAATATTGAATAAGGCTTTTAGACTTTCTTTCAAATCATACAGTTGTGCTCATCGTAGCTTGCAGAATATTTAGGATGTTTAACCTATTTTTTAAAAAACAAGATTAAAATTAATAAGATAATTACATTTATAATAAGTAAGACCAATAATAAATGAGATAATAATAATATATAATATAATACAATAATATAAAATGATTAATAAGATCAATAACAAGATTAATACAGTAATAAAGAAGATCATACATTAGACATTAAACAACAAATTTAATAATAATAATTAAGGTCAATAATAAGTAGTACTAATAAGATTTAAGATTATAAAATAAATATTATTATTATTATTGTGATAATTACAATAAAATAATACATGAGAAAATAAAATGATATAAAAAGATCAATAATAAGATTAAAAAGAAATAAAATCATATATTATTTGCCCCAAAGAAAATGCCTAACATTTATTATACGTGACAAAGGGGTATTTTTCATCTGTGGAAAGACGTAAAGAAGATATTTGGACAAATTCAGTGTGCAAAGCAACATTGCTCCCCGCTGACTTCTATTCTTCCAAATATCTTCTTCTGTGTTCCACAGAATAAAAAAATAAAAAAAAATAAATCTCTGTTGATTTTGCATGTCATTTTGCATATTAGGGGTATTTAAACTTATGAACACAACTGATCGTGTTCTCACTTGACAGCTTCTAGGAAGTTTTGTTTTTCTTATTTTAAAGGGGTCATCGGATGCCCATTTTCCACAAATTGATGTGATTCTTTAGGGTCTTAATGAAAAGTCTATAACATTCTTTGGTTAAAATTTCTCAATGGTAGTGTAAAACAACACCCTTTTTACCCGGTCAAAAACAGCTCTGTTTTCAGCAACCTGTTTTAGTGCATGTCCCTTTAAATGCTAATGAGCTCTGCTGATCACGCCCCTCTCTTCCATGGGGTGACGAGCCGTTCTCATGAGACTGTTTACTTTAGCCACGGAACTTACTAACTAGCGCGTTATTAGAAAAGGTGATTTGCAAAGATTCATAAAATAACCTTATACTTCTTCTGGAGGTGAAGCTGTATCATGAATGATTTGCGCGAACACAAACGCATTTAGGTAGATCGGAGGATGCATTCACTTCAAAAACAAAATGTAATCCACTGCGTCTTCAGCGGCTCAGATGTCAGGAGTAAATGATGACTGCTATGTTCATTATTACATCAACAACAAAACACCTCAATCGCTTAGGAGACATTCTTGTCTACACGGCGTCGAAACAGTGGTGGACTGTTTGCAGTTCATTCAGGGCGGGTCTGTGATAAAACACCACTGTCAATCAACAATCGTGGGAGGGGCCTGGGTTTGTGTGACATCACACAGCCAAGAATCTGAGAACGGCTTGATTTGAGAAAGGGGATGTTATTTATAGGGATTTAAAAAATGTTTTTATCATTATAGGGTGGATGTGTACACACACTGCCAGCACACATTCATGTTCAAACAACATGTAAAAGTGAATTTTGCATCCGATGACCCCTTTAAGCATATACAGTTACAACATTTAGCATAGTAAGGACATTTTTGCAGTGTTGGAAAACACTTCATAAACCTTCACAGAAGCAGGTTTGCGCGTGTCATTACGGTGGTCCTCTGAACCTGAGCCCCTGACCGCTCCTTCACATAACCACTACAGCAAGAGACGAGGCTCATGTGATAATTCACTCAGCTTCTGTAGAGGCTGATAAATCACGAGCGAGTCTCTTCAAGCCCAGCGCTCATTACAGATCCTTCCAACGCCTCCAATTATCCTGTCCAGCCATCGGAATTTATTTGTATTGCTTGCCTCCATAAAATTATAACTTTTGCCTAATAATTCTCTTTCAATGCAGTCCAACCCAAGGTTAATGGCTTCCTCTCCAACTCTCAGCAGAGATGTCCTCATGTATGCATGCACTTGCTCTCGCTCTCGCTCTCACGTCATACACCTCACCTGACCAGCAAGACACGGTTTTGCAAACAGCTAATTAACATGACATTCATTTGCTAAAATCATGATGTGGAGAATGATTCTTACACCACTGATATTTTATTTCTACCAGTTTACTGACCCATGTCAGAGGATACACAGCAAAATCCCAAATTCAATATAACAATGTTATAACAACACTAGGGGGAAAAAATGGTATAAAAATGATTTTCACTCAGAAATTTCACAAACAATTAAAAAGAAATGGAAAGTACGTTGCATTAGATTTTGAAGTAGAAAAACTAAAATAGTATTTTATTGTAAAACATCCTCCAATAGTCTGTTTTTTTTTTATAGTGTGTATAACAATGACACATTTCTTCACATAAAATAATAAGTGAGATTTAGGCCTCAAGTAACAGTCATCTTGAAATGAGTAAAACTCTGAAAATATAAGACTTTTGTTTAGTTTCAGGCATGTTATTGTGGAGCATTTGTAAATCTGGGCATTTCCAAAATGTATTCATGGAGAAACTTTCACTGAATGTATTTAGAGTTTTTTTAAAAAGAGAATCAGTGAATATAAAAAGTCTCTGGATTTAACATACAAGTACTTAAGATTTTAGGACTGAACCAGTATTAGAGTGATTAATATGTCTCTGGCGTGTGATGCAGTGCGAAGCTTTAGGTTTTTCTATCATCCATGGCGGACAATGGCAAGATTCATCAGGCTCAGTTTATGAGAGATTGGCCACCACAGTGTCCTGACATTAACCCCCTTTGAAAGTCTTTGAGATGTGCTGGAGTCGACCTATCCAAAAAAAAATAAAAAGTTGCTCTGATAATTCATTGGACAGCCTTTAGCTTTGATAATGTTTTGACAACGATATGCAACATCACAACATTTATTTCCATCAAGAGTTGCATGAAATTTTTTAATGTTTTCCGAAATGTTATGTTTAAACATGCAAATGAGACCTTATCTAATTAAATATGCACTAATATGCATTCATTAAACATTTTCACAGAAGGGATTTTGGATTTTTCTTTTTATTCTTTTTTCATAAATCAGACAGAAAAACACTATTTTGTTTTTAGAAATAAATATAAATGAAAATAAATATAAAGTCATGTAAACAAGGCAAATGATAAAACCTTCAGAATATGAATAAAACTGTGGTGTATGCATGTGCTCCTTGTGAGAAAACCTTTAAAGATGTGTATTGTAATTGAAATCTACAGATGCAAATAGAAAAAGTGCAATAAAGTAAACCCCTAAATAACGATGGTTTTGTTTGGAGTGTCTTGTCCTAAAAGATTGATTATTTAAATTATTTACCTAAGACCGAGATCAAAAGACCAATACATTTAATGTATTTTAATTTTGCTTCTCCAAGTGAACTGATCATGTTTTAAGGCTGTTTAGATGTTTTTAGGCACAGAATAGGATTCTGTGAAGAGCACACAACTCCATTATGCACATAATGACAACACTTACAGTAGAATATTGCCCACAGTGTGCATGAAGACCCTCGGTAAAATAATAACTTTCTACTGCCTCTTCAGATGTGCCATGCTTAGCATATAACTTTTAGGCATCTAAGTTCAAAAGATGCAGTCACTTCAAAGTTGAAATAAAAGCTGGGAAATGAGTGTCAGGAGTGTGTGAAGTTAAAAAGCGTTTGAGATTTCATGCACTGTCATATTACAGTAAATATCTGCGAGAGAAGTCCCAGCTCTTTGAACTGCCGTCAGGACGCTCTCCTCAGCGTTGTGCTTTTTTCTCTTCTGCAGATTCACATCATTGACTTTGATGATGAGAATAATATGATTAATAAGAGCGTTCTCCTGCACGATGCTGGTGAGATATGGCACATCAGCGGCAGTCCTGCAGACAAGGCAGTGCTGACCACGTGCTACAACAAGAGTGAGTCTGTCTTTCTCTTCCTCTCACTGTTGACTACTGACTAAAACCTACTGGCAGGATTTACTAAATGAAAAGGATTGACTGAAGGTGTGGATGGATGCAGTTATTTTTGAGGGCAGATCTTATTGCTTATGCATTTTTGTAGGAGTTTCACTTTCAGATGCAAAATTTATGAGAGGAGAATATTTAAATGAATCATACAAAGTGATTTAGTAAGGTTTGCAATCTCATGCTAATTTATTCTGTGTAGTAAAACTGGCCCTTAAAGCCAAAATGAAATGTAAATGGACTATATTTACTTTCTTAATGCAATTTCTCATTATGCACAATTCAGCAGCATGTTAAGAAAAATGTGTAATATTCTGTTTCACTCACAGCTTTTTATGCTGTCTGTAAGGATCGATAATTCAATATATAAAGTATTTATACATCTGAAAGCTGAATAAATAATCTTTCAATTGATGTATGGTTTGTTATGATCAGACAATATTTGGCTGAGATACAACTATTAGAAAATCTGGAATCTGAGGGTGCAAAAAAAAATCGAAATATTGAGAAAATTTGTCCAAATTAAGTTCTTAGCAATGCATATTACTAGTCAGAAATTAAGTTGTAATATATTTACGGTAGGGCATTTACAAAATATCTTCATGGAACATGATCTTTACTTAATATCCTCATGATTTTTGGCATAAAGGCAAAATTGATAATTTTGACCCATACAATATACCCGTGGTGCTAATGACTGGTTTTGTGCTCCAGGGTCACAAATGGTCATCTAAAATATGGTCGTGCAGAATAAGGCATTCATATGGCTTTATAAGTACTAATAATCAGCCAATATGCCAGAAATATGCATGTTAATAAGCAACTAGGTATTAGTTCTATAGTTTAGCTGTCTGCTGTTTAGAACAGCCTTTGTATTTTGAGCATTATAATGTTGTGTAGGTAGGGTTTGCAACAGAATCTTTTAGTCAATAGTACATTTCTTAATAAATTGTCTTCCACTACAGGTTTTGTACTTGCATTTAGTGTACCTCTAACCTCATGAGTGAAACTGCGAAAGGTTTTCTGCTTTGTATGTGGTTATATGTGCTGTCGTGTCACACAGGCTGTTAAAGCAATATATGACACATTCTTGCACTCGCCTCGAGGCAATTAAAAACGTACACAAACATGAAGAAACAATTGAAAGTGGAAATTTTAATTAAATCCCATGTTTATAAGACCGACGCCTGTGGCTGGTTACTGACAGTTCACATATAGTGGAGAACATTTCTTCACTGAGTGAAAACTAGGATATGGCTTTTTTTCATTTCTCCTTCCATCTTCATTATGATGAGGCCAATGTGCAAGATGTCATGGTGGAGTTCAAAAGAGGAATGTAATTACCGTGACATTCAAGCTAATGGAGTAGCCGGGCGTCACTGAGTCTGCCTCCATCATCACCCCCACCCGCACTCAACCATCTGATCTGAGAACAGCTCTGAGCTCTTATTCTGACACTGCTGTAAGCTTGTGCTCCGCTACACTGCCACAGCCATTTCAACAGCTTTAGCAGCAGAAAAGAACTGCAGTATGAAATCTACCAATTCATAGCTTAGTCAATGATGCATTAACAAACTTAGATCTACAGTGGTGGCCAAAATGATTAGAACACCAGTATTTTAAGCAGCTAAAAATGGTTTTAAGTCAGTTATTTCTATCTTTTGCTGTAGTGTGTCAGTAGGAAATATAAGTTTATATTTCCAAACATTCATTTTGCCATTAATTGTAATAATCCAGTGAGATTTTTGTGCTCCACACAGAGATCTGATCTGATCAGCATCAGTCTGTCTGGAATGAAGAAACAGAACAAACTGAGACAGACTCAATCCAGAAGAACTGTGTCTCCAAGACGCTTCAAGAAACCTCCTGCAAAGCTCCTGAGAAACTCTGCTCAAGTGCACCGAGGACAAAAGCTGCTTTAAACACAAAGGATTCTCACACAAAATGTTGATTTCATTTAGTTCATAGAAGTTAATTGATAAAGAAAATAAATGTATTACATTATTTTTGACAGCATCCTCATTTTACAGCATTTTAGTGCCTAAAACTTTTAACAGTACTGTAGCTTTGCATGTAGCTTTTTTGAAGCATCTTTGAGATGCCTCCACAGTCCTTCTGGATTTAATCTGTCTCAGTTTCTTCATGTCATTCCAGACTGACTGATGATGATCAGATCAGATCTCTGTGTGGAGCACAAAAATCTCACTGGATTATTACAATTAATGGCTAAATGAATGTTTGGAAATATAAACTTATATTTCCTACTGACACACTACAGCAAAATATAGAAATAACTGACTTAAAACCATTTTTAGCTGCTGAAAATACTAATATTCTTATCATTTTGTCCACCACTGTATATGAACTGATTTTGTCCAAAATGTACGCTGTTGTATAAAAGCAGTATTACACTCGTAATTGTGCTGTTACTCTGAATATCAGCACGGCTGTAATTACCTGTGGCCTTGCGCCTTCAGATGAATCACAACCACACTGAATTATGATTGCTTGAAATCCGGTTATTGCTTTATTCCAGTTATTATGATTAAATGGGTCCTATAAAGCGTTTTTACTTTTTCAACTTTAGTTAGTGTGTAATGTTGCTGTTTGAGCATAAAAAAGATCTGCAAGTTTTCAAAGCTCAAAGTTCACTTTAAAAGGAGGTAGGCTTTCTCTTTAACAGAAAACAGTTTCCACCCCTTTCAAAAACCCCTTTATTTGTGCTTGCAAAGCTTCTGCACAATCTTCTTGTTTGCAAACATTCTCAGGGATTGAATTGGCCGAAACTGACGCCATCGTTAATATTTACAGCTGAGCAGATGAAACTCGCGATTACGGTAATGTGCGTGTCATTTCCGGAGCATGCGGTTCGCTAGTCACAACGCACTGGGGAAAGCTAACCAATCAGAGCACATTTAATTATTCGGAAAGGAGGAGTTTCATTGAAACAGGAATGTAACAAAGTTCGTAGATTCGGGAAGAAGGAGGCGGGAACCGGCAAACATTTAAGGATTTAATAATCAAAATAAACAAACGTAAAAGTACAGCGGCAGCCCCTCACGGACGACTGCCGCACACAAAACACAAAATAATATCCAGGCCTGGTCCTCTCTCGTCTTCCACTGTCGTCACTCCTCCTTTTATCCTTCCGGAGCTCCTCCGTGGGACTCGAGACCGGCGAGTGTTGCAGGTGTCGCTCATTATCATTAACTCCACCGGCCTCGCTCCGTTCCCACGGCTCTCGGCCCCGCCCCACTCACCACATACCCCCATCGCCCCTCGCAGGCCGGGGGGTACCCTCGAGACTGCGCTCTACTCCCCCCCCCCCCCCCTCTCTCCTACCTGGGGGGGACCCGTCAGGGCGGCCGCGGCGTACCTGGGGGTACGGACAGACGAGGCGAGAGAAAAGGAGACGGACGGATGAGGAGTGACAGAGACGAGAGAGGGGAGAGAGGAAAAAAAAAATTCGGTCCGGTTCCCGGACACACTGCTGGTTGGTCCTCAACCAGCTGAGAGGCTCTCACTCGCGGTGCCATGCGATGGTACTGGACCTCTTTGGTGGACGGCTCGACGCTCCGCCTCCTGGCGGACGGCGATGGCTCCTCCGGTCGAGGGCAGCCGGCAGCGAGTCCCCCATTCCCTGCTCCTCCCCATCATGGCGGATGGCAGCAGGCTACGGCCACTCGGCGAATGGCGCCGACTCCTCCGCTCCCTCTCGGACGGCAGCCCCCCTCCTCGACCCAGGAGCACGGCAGCGAGTCTTCCGTCCCACCTGATGTTCCATCGCTCCAGCACCACCGTCCCTCGGGCAGCCAGCGGCCGTCCCCGCTACTCCCTGCTGCCCGATCTCCTCAGCACCGCGATCCCCCTCAGCAGCGAGGGCTCTCTGACAGCATGTCCCTCCTTCCTCCCGGGTTTCGGCACCAATGTAACAAAGTTCGTAGGTCGGGAAGAAGGAGGCGGGAACCGGCAAACATTCAACGATTTAATAACCAAATAAACAAACGTAAAAGTACAGCGGCAGCCCCTCACGGACGACTGCCGCACACAAACACAAAATAAAATCCAGGCCTGGTCCTCTCTCCTCTTCCACTGTCGTCACTCCTCGTTTTATCCTTCCGGAGCTCCTCCGTGGGACTCGAGACCGGTGAGTGTCGCAGGTGTCGCTCATTATCATTAACTCCACCGGCCTCGCTCCGTTCCCACGGCTCTCGGCCCCACCCCACTCACCACAAGGAACTAAACATAGACAGACTGGGAAGAGAGGTGCTGCAATAATGTAAAATAAGTGAAAAATAATGCGTTTTTAAACCAATCAAGGATGAAAACCTAGTCTACACCTCAAAATCCAAAGGGCATAATAATAGGACCCCTTTAATAAATTTAACTTTTTTTAATCATATAGCTGTTGCAGACCATTTATAAAATCTATAAGCCATTAGAGGCTATGCATTACAGTGATTTTTATCACAGTTAAGCTGTGGTGAATTAAGTTCTGAAATCCCAAACTCAAAAACTTTTTTTTTATTTAGTTAGTTTAGATTGTACACACTTAAGTAAAACTGATCTTATAGGACTTCCGGTTAGGCGAACTATGGAGTAAGACGTGTTCGCGAAAGGTCCCTGCAGAATTCCATTATTTTATGCGTTTATGCACATCTGTACTTAATATCGAGTGCCTGCAGATAATTGCGTCTATCGGTGTTGTTCTGTAAACTAATCCTGTGTAATGAAGATGAAAACTAAAGCCAATAAAGGCGGTAACGCACAGTCATCGCAGCAGCGGCCTGCTGCAGCAAGTACATCCTCGGATGAGCGTGACACAGCCGGGAGAGATGAGCGAAGTGAGCTCGATACGTCTTCAGCTGACACTCAGTCTCTTAAAGCTGAAATACTTTCATCGCTACGCAGTGAACTGGCAGAAATATTTCGCACTGAATTACGTTCCATGTTAGGCGATGACTTATCGACCATCAAAAGTGAGCTTCAAGCCGTGAAGGCGGAATTTTCTAACACCATGGTTTCGATGCAATCTGACATGTCGACACTGAAAAGTACGGTGAGGGATATGGAACAGTCTCTCTCCACCTGTTCAGATGATATCACGGTGCTTCAGGAAAAGGTTGACTCTCTTTCGGCTACCGTGGTTAAATTGGAAGGAAAGTGTGAAGATTTGGAAGCTAGGTCTCGTCGGAACAATATTAGGATTATTGGAGTTCCGGAAGACCAACTTCCTACTACCGCGGTGGTTTCAAAGCTACTTAAGGAGGCACTCAATTTTGATAAGGATATTATAATTGACAGATCGCATCACACGTTGCAGTCGAAGCCTACTCCGGGGGAGCGTCCACGAGCTATTGTGGCAAGACTTCATTACTACTCGGACTGTGTTGAGGTTCTACGGCGCGCTCGTGAGATGAAACAGTTCAGAGTTGGAGATACGAGAATATCCATCTTCCCTGATCTCACTGCAAAAATTGCACAAGCCCGATCAGCCTTTAATGATGTCCGTCAGCAACTTCGCTCTATTCCTGGAGTGAAGTTTGGATTTCTCCATCCAGCGAGATTGCGTGTCACTTACAACGGGGTGGAAAAACAGTTTAGCTCGCCGGAATTGGCTAGAGTTTATGTCAACACCATCAAGCCTCCACAGAACGAATAAATTGACTTGAGAGTAACTAAGTGTGTTCTTGTCACCGGAGTAAGTTAATCCTTTAATTTTAGCAATATGCCTGCTCTAGTCACTGGACTTGACAAATAGTAATGAGGTTTGGTTTGCACACTTTCTGAGACTGTTGAAGTGTTCCACACAGGTACAAATTCTAAATTTGTTTAATGTGATTAGAACTCAAATTGGGTTCGTATTTTCCGTATATGTTGTACTTGTACTGTTATTGGTTAAAGCAGGCTTTCTGTTGTAATATTTGTTTATCTGTGCATTTTCGTTATTAATATTACTTAATGGGATATTCTTCAGGTCTCGAGCTTTTGTTTTAGGGTTTCTAATCGTGAGCAGTAACTATGTTATGGCTCCAGTTGGAGTCGGCACGAGTTCGCATCGTTTGGGGATGTGGATATTGGATGTGCTTTTGGGGGGTGGGGAGGTGGGTGTTCTGGTTGTTCTTTGGGGGGGGGTTTTTTCGCCCCCTTGTTTTATAGTTTTTTTTTTTTTTTTTCCCTCCTTTCTTCCCTCTCAACAGGAGGTGCACTTACACATTTTCCCCCACGCAGAGTGGTTTATAGTAAAGTAAATGGCTAATTTAAGATTTCTTTCTTGGAATATTAAAGGAATGGGTAACCCCATCAAAAGATCAAAGATATTCTCCCATTTGAAAAGGTTGAATACTGATGTTGTTTTTCTACAGGAGACACACTTTAGAAATCAAGATCATCTGAAGCTTAAGTGTCCCTGGATTGGGGACGTTTTTCATTCTAGCTTCAATTCAAGAGCTAGAGGGGTTGCAATATTAATTAATAAGAGGGTTCAGTTCTCTTCTGCTAAAGTAATAGCTGACAAAAATGGTAGATACTTGATTGTTGTTGGCACAATATGTCAAACCCCTGTGCTTCTTGTTAATGTATACGCACCTAACTTTGATGATCCAGGGTTTATTAATAAATTATTTGGGATCCTTCCTTCACTGAATACTCATTTACTTATCTTTGCTGGAGATCTCAATTGTGTAATTGACCCAGTTATGGATCGATCCAGTTCCCGATCAGTGACCTCCTCATCTATGTCTAGGTCAATAACAGAGTTTATGACCAGAAATTGTTGCATTGACCCTTGGAGATATTATAACCCTCAAGATAAGGTATTTTCTTTTTTTTCGCAAACCCATCAGACATATTCTCGCATTGATTATTTTTTTATAGACAGCTCCCTAATTACTAAAGTAAAATCGGTCCTGTACCACCCTATTGTTATTTCTGATCATGCCCCTCTTACTATTGATATGCAGTTGTCTGTACAGCCACGATATTCATCACCATGGAGGTTAAACTCTCTCCTTTTGTCTGATGAAAAATTTGTTGATTTTATTTCAGCCTCCATTGATGATTTCGTGGCTACCAATCAGGTTGGTGAGGTCTCTTATTCACTATTGTGGGAAACACTCAAAGCATATCTTCGTGGCCAGATTATTTCTTATTCTGCACATTTAAATAGACTTCGTACTACAAAGATACGTCAGCTTACTTCTGACATATTTAATATTGATCAGCAGCTGGCCAGTTCCCCCTCACACGTCCAGTTTAAACAGCGTCTTGACCTGCAGGCTGAATTAGACCTTATTCTGACAAATGATGCAGAGCGGCTTTTATTGCATTCTCGTAGTACTTATTACGAACATGGTGATAAAGCTAGCCGTCTCTTAGCGCATCAGTTAAAACATCAGGCAGCTTGTCGTTTGATTCCACAGATTCAGGACTCAATTGGTAATTTGATATCTGATCCTGAAGAGATTAATTCCATTTTCAAATCTTTTTATGCTACTCTATATACATCTGAAGCCCCATCTGATACACAAGGTATGACTTCTTTTTTACATAATTTAAACGTCACCACAATTGATTCAGCTGATGCCACAACTCTTGATGCCCCTTTAGACATTAAAGAAATTATTCTGGCAATTAAAACTATGCGCCACAATAAAGCTCCGGGACCTGACGGTTTTCCTGTTGAATTTTTTAAGAAATTTCAGAGTAAATTGACCCCCCTACTTTTATCAGTGTACATGGAGTCCTTAGAGCGTGGTTTTCTACCAGAGACACTTGCACAAGCATCCATAATTCTCCTTTTAAAAAAAGATAAGAATCCTAAGTTATGTAGTTCCTATAGGCCTCTTTCATTGCAAAATGTAGATGCCAAGATACTGGCCAAAGTATTAGCTTCTCGCCTTGAAAACATACTTCCAAAAATTATATCGGAGGAACAAACTGGTTTTATTAAAGGGAGACAATTATTTTTTAATGTTCGTACACTCTTAAATGTAATTTATTCAAAACACTCCTCGAAAACACCTGAGGTTGTGATTTCATTTGATGCTGAAAAGGCATTTGATCGTGTGGAGTGGGGGTACATGTTTGCAGTGCTTAAAAAATTTGGGATTGGGGACAATTTCATTAAATGGATAAATCTTTTATATGATTCCCCTCAGGCTAGTGTGCACACCAATAATATTAGGTCCAGTTATTTTCGGTTGGGACGGGGCACACGACAGGGGTGCCCACTTTCCCCTTTACTTTTTGCCCTGGTCATAGAACCCTTATCAATAGCTTTGAGGTCTTCCCCCCTGCTTAATGGTGTGGTGCGGTCAGGTATCGAAATTAAGTTGTCATTGTACGCAGATGATTTATTATTATATATTTCTAACCCAATTTCCAGCTTTCCAACTATTTTATCCAAATTAGAACAATTCGGCTCATTCTCTGGTTATAAAATAAATTATAATAAAAGCGAATGCTTCCCTGTTAATTTATTGGCTATGGGTCTGATGCAATCAGATGTTCCAGTTAGACTAAGTATATCAGGATTCAGATATCTTGGCATCAATATTACTAGATCTTTTCCCTCCCTTCTAGCTGCTAACTTTCTTCCTTTGTTGGAGCAATCAAAGTCTGATTTTCAGAAATGGAGCAGTTTACCCTTATCATTGATTGGTCGTATTAATGTAGTGAAAATGAATATTTTGCCCAAGTTTCTTTTTGTTTTTCAGTGTGTTCCTTTCTACTTACCTAAGCATTTTTTCAAATCTCTCGATCAGATTATTACTCACTTTTTGTGGGGTGGTAAATCTCCCAGAATTCGAAAATCACTGCTTTATAGATGTCATCTGAGTGGTGGGCTTTCGCTACCCAATTTTATGTTTTATTACTGGTCAGTGAACATTCATAAGTTAACATATTGGTTCAGTTCATCCACTGCACCTTGGTGCAGATTGGAGGCCAACTCATGTACATCAACCTCTCTCTTGGCTTTACTTACTTCTCCTCTATCTTTCCATGTCTCCTCTTCTCTAACGCATAGCTCAGTAGTTGTAGCTGCAGTTCGGATCTGGTGTCAATTCAGACAACACTTTAAATTTACTTCTGCTTCAACACTAATGCCGTTACTGGAGAATCATATGTTTCCTTCATCTCTTACTGATCCTATTTTTAAGCAATGGCATGCAAAAGGTATAAGATTTTTTCAAGACCTGTATAGAGATGGCACATTTTGTAGTTATGTACAGCTTTCCTCTGAATTGGGGTTGCCAGAATCTCATTTTTTTCGATTCATGCAGGCTAGACATTGCTCTGCTACTTTATTTCCTGGTTACCCAACCCTGCCCCAGGTACAGGTATGGGAAGAGTTACTACAACTTAACCCTCAACACAAGTCACAAATTTCAAAAATCTATGGCTGTATTTTAAGCTTAGATGATTATTCACTTACTAAAATTAAAACCGCATGGGAGTGTGAGTTGGGAGAAAGCTTTGAAGATGAATGGTGGCTAGGTGCGCTGGACAGAATACGCTCGAGTACAATTTGTGCTCGTCTCAACCTGATACAGTTTAAAGTATTTCATAGGATCCATTTCTCTAAGGCCAGATTATCTGAAATCTTTCCCAATATCGAAGATAGATGTGACCGATGTCATGCATCTCAGTGTAATTTGAGTCATATGTTTTTTACCTGTCCTATGTTGCAGAATTACTGGGTTAATTATTTTACCATTATGTCTAAGGTGTTACAGGTCAATATAGACGTATGCCCTGATCTAGCAATTTTTGGGGTACCAAAGATCTGGTCTCAGTTTAATTCTAAACAACTTGATATTTTAGCCTTTACTTCATTATTAGCTAGGCGCTGTATTTTACTCCGCTGGAAATCTAAGAAACCTCCAACTACATCTCAATGGCTTGTGGATACCATGTCTTTTCTTAAACTGGAAAAGGTTAGATGCTCTGGGAAAAGTAATTTCTTTAAAAAGTGGCAGTGTTTTATAAAGTATTTTAAGTCTCTTAACTCCTTGCCTTCTAATTAATAGATGCACCTCCCCCCCCCCCCCCCCTTTTTTTTTTTTTTTTTTTTTTTTTTTTTTTTTACTTTTATTTTAATAGTACTTATTTAGTTTCAATAATGATAATGTATTTCTGGAAACATGATTGTGGTTGAGTGATAGTATTTGTATATTCAGATGTTTGTGTGTACACTTATCTGAACATTATCTTTACTTCTGTTTCTATTTTCTATTTCATTTTTATTTTATTTTATTTTTATTTATTTTATTTTTTTTTTTGTAAAAAAGAAAAAACGGATAATATGTAACAGTTTGTTCTGTAATAGTGACTGTTTTGCAATAAAAAGTTTGAACATAAAACTGATCTTATATGCATTCTCTTCATTGAGTGAGGCAGAAAATAATTCATTTCAATATTTAAATACTTAATTTTTAAATAGCATCGTTGTTATTTTTTTTTTTCTTGAAAGTAGTGGAGCCTAAATTAAGATAGTATGCTTTCGAAAATGTGGTGGAATAGAAGTAAAAAAAAAAAAAATCCCTAAAATGAAAAATGTAATAAATGACAGAAATCTCTTCAAAGCATTAAAGGTGCAGTAAGTGATTTCTGAGAAACGCTGCTGAAAGTGGATCAGACCAAGCACCAGAACATATTTGTAGCCAATCACCAGTAAGGGGCGTGTCCACTCCCTTGTTGCATAGCATGTTCATAAATTTGGGGGCGGAGCTATCAAGACAGAGTTGTGATCCTTTTGCGTAGGGGTGTGTTTGTTTTGGTGATTTGGGGCCGGTTTTACTAACAGCTTGCGCCAGCGCAAACCGTCTTTTGGCATTAAAATAGTACTGTCAGGTTTTACTAAAGACGCGCAGTGAAGGATTAGCGCTGAAAAGGCGTGGATAATAACAATAACTCAAGATGGCGCCGAGTATGGCTGCTGTGGTGTGGAACGCTCCCGTACTTTTGTTGTTTTTGTTTGTTTGTTCTGTGTTTAGTCATTTTCCTACTGTCAGTTTTACCAGAGACGAACTACTGGACATAAGGCAACACACACCGGACAATTTTTTTCCGGTTTTTGATTATTCAGACGCTTTGTTGGATGTTTTGGTCGGAGGGGCAGCGGTCCTAGTCAAACGCGCGCTGGTTAAACTCCGCGAACGCGGCTTCCGAACTGCGCTCCCAAGCATTCATCTAGCGAATCTCCGATCCCTTCCTAACAAAATGGATGAACTACTTCTCCTCACCCACACAAATAAGGACTTTACAAACTCTGCTGCATTGTGCTTCACTGAAACCTGGCTGAGTGAAAACATCCCGGATAACATGCTTCATTTGCCTGGATATCAGCTGTTCAGATCAGACCGCATCACGGAGCTAACGGGGAAAACGAGAGGTGGTGGACTATGTTTCTACATAAATGAAGGTTGGTGTTCAGATGTAACAACTCTGAAGAAGATGTGTTCTCCTAATTTGGAGGCCTTCTTCATAAACTGTAAGCCGTTCTATTCACCCCGAGAGTTTTCCTCCTTCATTCTCGTGAATGTGTACGTGCCTCCGGACGCGTGCGTGAGCGCCGCGATGCAACAGCTGGCTGAACAAATATCTGAAACGGAGCAAAGGTACCCGGACTCTTTTTTAATCATTCTTGGAGATTTTAATAAAGCAAATCTCTCCCGCGAACTGCCAAAATACAGACAGCACGTTACATGTCCCACCAGAGACATAAATATATTGGATCATTGTTACACAATAATTAAAGATGCATATCACTCTGTCCCACGGGCAGCTCTGGGGCTCTCTGATCACTGTTTGGTTCATCTCATATCGACCTATAGGCAAAAACTCAAATCTTCGAAGCCTGTATTAAGAACCGTTAAGAGATGGACTAATGAAGCAGAGCAAGATTTAAAAGCTTGTTTTGACCTCACTGATTGGACTGTTTTTGAAGCCGCTGCCACCGATCTGGATGAACTCACAGAGACTGTAACATCATATATCAGTTTCTGTGAGGATATATGCATCCCCACCAGGACATTCTTATCATTCAATAATGATAAACCGTGGTTTACTGGGAAACTCAAACAGCTTCGTCAGGCCAAAGAGGACGCTTACAGAAGTGGGGATAAAATCTTGTATAACCAGGCCAGGAACAGACTAACAAAGGAGATCAGAGTGGCTAAAAAGAACTACTCTGAGAAGTTGAAAAAAGAACTTTCAGCCAACGATCCGGCGTCGGTATGGACTGGTCTGAGGAACATCACCATGTACAAGTCACCACCCCCACAGTCTGCAGAGAATCAACAACTGGCTGACGATCTCAATGTGTTTTACTGCCGATTTGAAAAGGCCAGATTGACACCCAGCACCCGCTCTGATCTGCACTTCACACATTCACCTTCCCCCCCTGCAACCCCCCTTACTCCCTCCCCCACCATTCTACCTGCGTTTAAAGTCTGTGTAGAGGATGTGAACCGGGTCTTCAGAAAACAGAAATCTAGGAAAGCTTCAGGACCAGACGGTATTTCACCTGCCTGTCTAAAAGTCTGTGCTGACCAACTGGCCCCCATCTTTACACAAATCTTCAACAGATCTCTGGAGCTGTGTGAAGTTCCCCGCTGCTTCAAACGCTCCACCATCATTCCCGTCCCCAAAAAGCCCAAAATCACTGGACTTAATGACTACAGACCTGTCGCACTCACGTCTGTGGTCATGAAGTCACTTGAGAGACTGGTCCTGGCCTACCTGAAGGACATCACTAGACCCTTGCTGGATCCTCTTCAGTTTGCCTATAGAGCAAACAGGTCTGTGGATGACGCTGTCAATATGGGACTGCATTACATCCTGCAACACCTCGACAAACCTGGGAATTATGCAAGGATCTTATTTGTGGACTTCAGCTCGGCCTTCAATACCATCATACCTGACCTTCTCTCAGACAAACTGAGACAGCTCTCTGTGCCCTCCTCCATCTGTCAGTGGATCACCAGCTTCCTGACAGACAGGCAGCAGCTAGTGAGGCTGGGCAAACTCACATCCAGGACTCTCACCATCAGCACTGGCGCCCCTCAGGGTTGCGTTCTCTCCCCACTGCTCTTCTCCCTCTACACGAATGACTGCACATCAAAGGACCCCTCTGTCAAGCTCCTGAAGTTTGCGGACGACACTACAGTCATAGGCCTCATCAAGGATGGTGACGAGTCTGCTTACAGACAGGAAGTTGAGCAGCTGGCTGTCTGGTGCAGTCTTAACAACCTGGAGCTGAACACGCTCAAAACTGTGGAGATGATAGTGGACTTCAGGAGAAACCCCCCTGCTCTCCCCCCACTCACCATCATGAACAGCACTGTGACTTCAGTAGAGTCATTCAGATTCCTGGGCACCACCATCTCCCAGGACCTGAAGTGGGACAATCACATTGACTCTATTGCGAAAAAGGCCCAGCAGAGGCTGTATTTCCTCCGCCAGCTAAGGAAGTTCAACCTGCCTCAGGAGCTGCTGAAACAGTTCTACTCTGCAATCATCGAGTCTGTCCTATGTTCTTCTATAACTGTTTGGTTTGGTTCAGCTACCAAAACAGACATCAGAAGACTACAACGGACAGTTAGGACTGCTGAGAGAATTATCGGTGCCCCTCTGCCCAGCCTCCAAGAACTTTACACCTCCAGAGTGAGGAAAAGGGCTAAGAAAGTCACTCTGGACCCCTCACACCCAGCTCACTCTCTCTTTGTACTGTTGCCCTCTGGCCGGCGCTACAGATCACTGAGCACCAGAACAGCCAGACACAAGAACAGTTTTTTCCCCCAGGCCGTATCCCACCTGAACAACACATAACACACCCCGGTACTGTACATCTGTAAATAACCCATCAAACCTTCATCTGCACATAGGACACATGCACATTCACAGTTCTGTCTATGGTCATGTCTCTTTTCTGTATATTTTTATTTTTATTACTATTGTTATTCTTAATTATTGTATATTCTCTTCATTAGTGTTCTTTATCACCTTAATTATATGTTGTCTGCACTATGTTTGTACTTTCTGTACTGGAAGCTTATAACACCAAGACAAATTCCTTGTGTGTGCAAACACACTTGGCAATAAAGCTCTTTCTGATTCTGATTCTGATTCTGATTCTGATACAGTTATTTTCATGCCTGACCTTATTGCGCTTGAAATGGTTGCAATTGTTGTTGCTGGCGGAGGCACAGCAGAGAACAGAGAGCACGTGGTAGAAGAGAGAGGATTTTTCCACATGTATTAATTTATTTTGAATGCCAGAAGAACACATTATCCAAACATATCGTTTGCCAAGCCATGCTATTTTTAATTTGCTTCGGGAAATAAAAGACGACTTGGACCCCTCAACTAGGAGTCACGCAATACCAGATATATTGCGTTGGTCGATATGTAAATGAGAAATTGCGTCTGTGTACTTTCATTTGCACATTGTTAGTAAATCACCCGCAGAAATTTCCATGACCATCGGTGCTCTTTTGGAATTGTACTCTCGCGCTAATTTGCCCTGGCCCTTGGCCTAAAACTGGCCCTTGGTGATTAAAATATCAACATCGTTTCTTAGAAATTGCTTACTGCACCTGTCCCGGTGCACACACGAGGAGGAAACAGGAACACGCAGACGAGGCTGTAAACTCAAATATATGTCTTTAATGAAGACATCAAGACATGGCAGGACAAGGCAAGGCAGACACAGACACAGACAGGAACATCGGAGAGTAATG
The DNA here is from genome assembly GCF_936440315.1 of Barbus barbus. Taxonomy (NCBI): domain Eukaryota; kingdom Metazoa; phylum Chordata; class Actinopteri; order Cypriniformes; family Cyprinidae; genus Barbus; species Barbus barbus. The sequence continues at coordinate 2,940,387 of NC_136758.1, forward strand.
AGTAGACCAGACGAAATCAAACTCAACAGACAGGACTATTATACAAGGGATAATCATAGATAACGAGACAAACACGGCTGGACAAGAATTAACTAATGATTACATATAAGAAAGACAGGAAAAAAAACTAAATATGGACACAAGAGGCAGGAACACATGACACACACGACAGAGGACTGACAGCACCTTGCCATGTATTATTGTATATATGTAATTATTGGCTACAGGTTTTATCTGTAACCCATAACTAGCAGTACACTTTTCGGCTGATGCAGAAAGTGCTGATATGCATTTCTGAACGTCTCCCAAAGCGGCCGTTACACCGGAGGAAGCCGCCACTGCACCGAACACTCATTCTCATTCTCCCACACATCAGAAGAGAGACTGCTGCCTGTTTTGTATAACATTACTTACTTATTCATTTTTAAATAACAAAATGTTTGTGTGTTTTAAAAACTAAGACAGTTTTTTAAATGTTTCTCATAATGAAATATATACAGTGCCCTCCATAAGTATTGGAACAGTAAAGACAAAATTGCTCTGTTGGTTGTGGAGTCAAGACATTTGCAAATATGATTAAAAGATGAATATGAGACAAAACTACAGAATGTCACATTTTATTATTAGCCATTTCAATGCATATATGTTTTACCAAATAAAAATAACAGCACTTTTAGAGTTCATCCCACTCATTGATGTGAGCATAACTATTGGGACAGTTGAACATAAGGCAGATATAAAAGATTAAAAGCTATTATTTAGTTGCAGATCCCTTGCACACAATCACAGCAGTGAGTCTGTGACCCATAGACATCACCAGACTCTTGCTCTCATCCTTTGAAATACTTTCCCCAGCCTTTAATGCAGTCAATCCCAGTTGTTGCTTGTTTTGGGGAGTTTCTGCCGTTACTCTCCTCTCCAGCTGGTGAAATTCATGTTCAATCAGATTTAAATCTGGAGATTGACTTGGGCAATCTAACACTTTCCATTTCTTTGCTCTTATAAATTCCTTGACTGAACTGGCAGGGTGTTTTGGGTCATTGTCCTGATGCAATATGAAGCACTTCCCAATGAATCTGGTGGCATTTTCTTGAATATTGGTAGGCAAGATGGTCTTGTACCCTTCCTAATTCATTCTGCTGCTGTCATCATACATTTAGTCATCAGTAAAGTTGAGAGGGCCTGTTCCAGAGACAGCCATGCATGCCCATGCCATGACACCACCTCCACCATGCTTTACAGATGAGGCTGTATGCTTGGGATAATTGCAGTTCCCTTTTTTCTCCACATTTTTGCTTTCCCATCACTTAGATAAAGGTTCATCTTTGTCTCATCGGTCCATAAACACAGTTCCAAAACTCTTCTGGCTCACCTTTGTGCTTTTTTGCAAACTCTAATCTTGCCTTTCTATGTTTGGTGCTGGTCAGAGGTTTGCATCTTGCTGTGTAGCATCTGTAATTCTGTGTCAAAGTCTCCTGAGGACAGTAGATTGTCAGAGCATCACCCCAGCTTTCTGGAAGTTGTTGGTGATTTTACAGACATGCCTTTTAGGATTCATTTTCACAGCTTTTATGATTTGTCTGTCATCGACTACTGTTGTTTTCTCAGCCGATCAGGTCGTTGTTGGTTGCTGGTGTCGCTGGTGGTTTCCAAACTCTTGATTTCTCCATGCCCTTTGTTTTTGCTATAGCTCTAATTGACTTCCTGTTTTCTTTTAGCATACAAATTGCTTGCTTTTCTCTCAAAGTCAGCTCCCTCATCTTCATCCTGGTTTGTGTGTCATCATCGAATGCAAGATTCAGAATACAGAAGTAATGGATATAACTGATACGACACATTCCCTGCTTTTAATATCTGAAGAATTAATGCAACAGGACACAGCTGGTCACTTAGACCTGTGAGGCAACTGTTCCAATACTTATGCTCACATCAGATAGAGGAATGAACTCTAAAAGTGCTGAACTTCTTAGCTGGTAAAACATCTATGAGTTGAATCACCCAATAATAAAATGTGACATTCTGTAGTTTTGTTGAATATGAGACAAAGATGAATATGATACAAAAGTACAGAATGTCACATTTTATTACTGGATGATTCAACACATAATTACTAAAGTAGTCAAACATGTTCATTAGAAGGGGGTGACCCAATACTTTTGGCAATATAGTGTATGTGTATGTATGTATATATTTTTGGCATTCAGATTATTTCCTCGTAACACTGTACAATAAGGTCCAACATTAACTTGATTAATGCATTAACTGCCATTAAGTGACAATGGCAATTACCTAATAAAAATAAAACGTTCATTGTTAATTTGTGACAGCTCAGTTCCATGATTAAATAATATGAACAAGTGAAACTTTTGATTTTAATAAATTATTAGTAAATGTTGAAGTTATATGAACTAAAATTCTTTAGAGGTAGTTTTGTAAATTCTTTAGAAGTTAGTTCATGTTAACTAATGTAATTATTTCCAAATCTGTAATGTAGTGAACAGGGTATTTTTGAAACAACATGATATTCATTCATTCATTCATTCATTCATTCCAATCTTAAAGATGAGTGTTTGAATTACCGTATTGACCCGAATATAAGACTATGTTTTTTTTCTTGGAAATACATCTGAAAAACACGGTCGTCTTATATTCAGGGTCTAGACTTTAACATGTCAATAATACACCCGCAGCAATAAGTGGCGCCAAACACGCATAAAACGAGTGTGCCATGAAATATGTAATGTGTGTTGTAATAATGTTAGAAGATCGTGAGTGAAAACAAAAGAAAAAGAAAAGCTTCCAGTCGTGACTGTCATTAGCCTGATGGGACCAAACTTCCTCTGTAAGTGATTTTAAAACATAAGACAGTGCCCAGATTTGAAGACTACAATAAGATTTCACTTCTACTGTTAATAAAATTTTGGCAGGCTACTATGAGATGGATGGACTAAATGTTATATAATTCAGATGGGCTACCTGTTATTTTTATGGTATATCAAAAAGTGTATATTTTTAAATGTCATTGTTGGTACATTTTACCAGTATTCACCATACTTTCAAAGCAAAAATTTAAATAGGAAAAATATGCAATATGAAAATAATTGAAGAAAAAATGTGTTTCACAGAGAGAAAAAAATACAATATTTGTTTTTCAAAAAAACTTTTTTCTGAAAGGTACATCTGGAAAAAGGGGGGTTGTCTTATAATCAGGGTCGTCTTTTATTCGGGTCAATACGGTAATAAAGCGTCATGAGTGATCTGGCCTCCAGAGGCAGTATACACTACTGAGAGAACAGACACTGTGCTGCTCATATGATATGTGCTGCTGGAAGACAATCCACAGATGCATTAGAAACGAACCACACACATTCCCCATGAATACATACACATAATATACATTAGCCGTCAAATAATGTGACCAGATTGATACGGTTGATGGTGTGATAACGTTTAAATGCATCTCTAAAGACTCTGCATCCTTGTTTTCTTTTGGTTGTCATGCACTCGGTGTGCTTCAGATTACAAATGAGCCGAAGCGGTTGTGCCTGTGTTTTTAAGCTGTTTTGTGTGCATACATGCTTATGTGAGATTCTGTGTGTGTGTTTCCTGTCGGCCAGCGTCTGAGAGTCGAGTGCTCCCATGTGCGGCAGTGTGGAGGATGCCCCCGGAATGGGAATCAGGCAGCCACGAGTCCCCCGATGATTCATCAAACAACCCGCAGACCTTGGAGCTTCTCTGTCACCTTGACAACACGGCCCACGGCAGCGTGGCCTGGTAAGCCACACGCTATCGATTTAACCCTGCAGCTTCCCTGTTCTCTCTCCCTCTTTCCTAGCTTTGCTTTCCTTCTCGTCATGGCTTTTATTTCCCTTTCTCTCTCTCCGTCTCGCTTTGTCTCCATCTCTTGCAGCATTTTGGCTCTGCCTTCCTTCAATCTATTGTTCAGTTCTTTTCTAGATATTACAGAAATCTATTTGCTCTGTATTTCATGCACCCATCTGTTTGGTTTTATTTTCAACCTCTGCACTTTTCTTTTGTCTCACATGCTTTATTTCATGCACCATAATTCACAACACAGAATAGAAACAAAACAAACAAACAGCTTTTACCAGATTTTTTTTAAGCTTTTACCAAATGGCAGGCCATCATACTCACATCCATCAGATGAGGCAGTTGCACATACTAATGGAATTTCACTTCAGTTAAAGCAAAAAAATCAATAAATTCAGATCTCCTCCTCCTCCTCACTGTACTGAAAGATGAAAGGCTAAAGATGAAATAAAAATGTTGTCATTGTCATGTTACTCTAAAACCTTTTGACTTTCTTTCTTCCTTGGAATACTAGAGATGTCATGCAGAATGACCCAGCTGCTCTTTTCTATACCACCAAAACAAACAGACAGTTTTTGGCAAAATTCACACATTGCATGTCTCAATCACTCACAACTGATGTCCATTGGGGATCATTGAAGTCAAACTTGGTGAAACATGTAGCAAGCTTGAATATGGATAAACACGAATGAGTCTTGACTCTGTTATCAGAAATAGGTTGATTGAAGATGTTCCTGCCCTCGTTTTCCCCATCATACATCCAACTGCCAGGGGATAGTGGATACCGCACTGAGACCATCAACAGCAGATGCCAGATTGATTAAATTGCAATATTTGCACTATATCATAGGCACCTTATAAAAATGAAATGTTTGATAAACAATAGCCTAATGATGGATCAGTATGCCTGAATTACAATAAACCCTGAGTAACCCACATGCAGCTGCTCTAAAGTGAGACTGAAGTAATAATGTCAAGTCAAGTCACCTTTATATATATAGCGCTTTTAACAGTACAGATCGTGTCAAAGCACTTAACAGTATCAAATTGGAGGATAGAGTGTCAGCAATGTATAATAATAAGATTAAACACTCAATTTTCAGTTAAGGCATTTCATTATTGAATTTAGAGATGTCATTGTCTAGATCAGTTTAGTTTAAATAGTATCTGTGAAATCAAATTGATGATAATCGCTAGAAATGAAGTGTCCCCAACTGAGCAAACCAGAGGCGACAGCGGTGGAGAAAGCAAGGCTCAGTTGGGGGGCCAGTTCTCCTCTGGCCAGGAGATTGTTTATTTATTGTTTACTTACTTTTTTAATAAAAATTTAAACGTAAAAATGTATTATATTTCTATTTTATATTGTTGCAATTTCTAACAATAACAGTATTATGTAGTTAGGTATTTTATTATATGTTTAGTTATTTTTTTTATTTTTATTTTTATTGTATTTAAGTCGAGGTCTTCACTGGGGATATGTCCCCGGGGCTCATCCAGAGAGACATCATCTCCCGGCGCCGATCCACCATCTGATCCGGACACAGAATAAGAAAGAAACAGACAAATATTAGCGTAGATGCCATTCTTCTTACGATGTAATGAGTACATTGTGTGTTATGGGGAGTGTTCCCGGTTCCAGTTGATCTAATTAATGCAGCCTAGCAATCCTTTAATGGATTTGAATAATAGAAGTGCATTAGTGTGTGACGTGTAAACCAGGTTAAAGAAATGTGTATTTAATCTAGATTTAAACTGACAGAGTGTGTCTGCCTCCCAAACAGTATTAGGTAGATTGTTCCAGAGTTTGGGTGCTAAATAGGAAAAGGATCTGCCGCCCGCTGTCGATTTTGATATTCTAGGTAATATCAAACGGCCAGAGTTTTGAGAACGCAGCGGACGTGGAGGACTATAATGTGATAAGAGCTCGCTCAAGTACTGAGGAGCTAAGCCATTCAGGGATTTATAAGTAGTTAACAAGATTTTAAAATCTATACGATGTTTGATAGGGAGCCAATGCAGTGTTGACAGAACCGGGCTAATATGGTCATACTTCCTGGTTCTAGTAAGAACTCTAGCTGCTGCATTTTGGACCAGCTGTAGTTTGTTGATCAAGCGTGCAGAACAACCACCCAATAAAGCATTACAATAGTCTAACATTGAGGTCAAATGCATGAATTAGCATTTCAGCATTTGACGTTGAGAGCATAGGTCGCAATTTAGATATGTTTTTGAGATGGAAAAACGCAGTTTTACAGATGCTAGAAACATGGCTTTCAAATGAAAGCTTGCTATCAAACAGCACACCTAGGTTCCTAACTGATGAAGAAGAATTGACAGAGCAGCCGTCAAGTGTTAGATAGTGGTCTAGGTTATTACATGTGGGGTTTTTAGGTCCGATAATTAACTCTGTTTTTTCAGAATTTAGCAGTAAGAAGTTACTCGTCATCCAGTTTTTTATATCGACTATGCATTCCGTTAGTTTCTCAATTTGGTGTGTTTCACCGGGCCGTGAAGAAATATAGAGCTGAGTATCATCTGCATAACAGTGAAAGCTAACCACCATGTCTCCTGATAATATCTCCCAAGGGTAACATGTAAAGCGTGAAAAGTAACGGCCCTAGCACTGAGCTTTGAGGTACTCCATACTGCACTTGTGATCGATATGATACCTCTTCATTCACTGCTACGAACTAATGGCGGTCAGATAAGTACGATTTGAACCATGCTAAGGCACTTCCACTAATGCCAACAAAGTGTTCTAGTCTATTCAAAAGAATGTTGTGGTTGATAGTGTCGAACGCAGCACTACGATCCAGTAGCACTAATAAAGAGATACAACCACGATCAGATGATAGAAGCAGGTCATTTGTAACTCTAATGAGAGCAGTCTCAGTACTATGATACAGTCTAAATCCTGACTGGAATTCCTCACAGATACCATTTTTCTCTAAGAAGGAATATAATTGTGAGGATACTACCTTTTCTAGTATCTTTGACAGAAAAGGGAGATTTGAGATCGGTCTGTAATTAACTAGATCTTTGGGGTCAAGTTGTGGTTTTTTAATGAGAGGCTTAATTACAGCCAATTTGAAGGTTTTGGGGACATATCCTAATGACAATGATGATCTATGACTTCTGGAAGCAGCTCTTTTGGTAGTTTAGATGGAATAGGGTCTAACATACATGTTGTTGGTTTAGAGGATTTAAAGAGTTTATACAGTTCTTTCTCTCCTATAGTAGAGAATGAGTGGAATTGTTCTTCAAGTAGGGGTGTGCGATATGACGATTTTAGATCATGGACGATAAAAATGTCTCCACGATCTGCTTTTGAAGAAATATCGTGGTATCGTGCTATAGCGTGCATTATGCCAAATACAGTTCTGGCGCCTCCATCTCTATATACTGTACAACACCACATACAGCAGTAGAGTTACTCTGACAGGACACTGCACTTGTTCGCGATCGCAAAAGTACATTATTTGCATACAAGCCTTGATGGTTAAATGTTTAATTCGCGCGCTGGTCTGACGTGCGCTTGTTCTGCGCGCATACACCTGAAGCACGCACACTAAAAAGCCTGTCTAACAGCGCCTGATTACTGAACTAACTTATCTTTTGCGCTATTACTGTCAAAACACACAAGTTTACATACAGTTGGTTATCTCTAAAATTAAAGTAAATAGTTAAGAGAGAAATAGATGCGTGCCTGTATATTAGATGCGTGCAGGTCTTAAAGGGACAGGACACTAAACATGCTGTCGACTGTCATTAAAGGGATAGTTCACCCTAAAATGTAATTTCTGTCATTATTTCCTCACTCACATGTTGTCCCAAACCTCTATTAATTTCTTGTGCTGAACCCAAAATAAGATATTTTGAAGAATTAGGGTAACCAAACAGTTGCTAGTCCACACTGAATTTGATAGCAGGAAAGAAAAATCCTATGGAAGGCACTGTGGACCAGCAACTGTTTGGTTTTCCACCTTCTTCAAAATAGCATTTATGTTCAGCAGAAGAAAGAAACTCATTCGGTTTAAAACAACTTTTGAGTAAATGATGCTATAAAAATAAAACATGACAGAATTGACAGACAGATGACAGAATATTTATTTTTGGGGGGAACTATTCATTTAACGTTAACAAAACGCAAAGAGAAAAATCACTCACTATTCTTGACTGAAAAACTTTAATACAGTTGCTTTAGGAACCAGTCTATGTAGTGTTTTATTTTTATATTTGTTCATTCAATTTCATTGAATGCTCTGCTAAATACACCTATTGTACCTGAAAATAAAGCACTGTTTGTTTTATTTGTATATTATGTGTATTTGTAATGTGTATCTTTGTTCTTATTTTTTAATAAGAAAGATAAAATAATGACAAAGATTTTTATCTTCGCCCACTTTGGCCTAAATATCTGCCATGTCTTTTTCTTTTCTTTTTGTTACCTTGAAAGGCTTTGTCTTTCTAGTTTGGCTGTAATGCTCAGACAACTTGTAAAACCAAAATAGTAAAACCAACATGACAAAGAACTGTGATAAAATCGTGAATCGTGATATTTCTTAAAACAATTGTGATATGATATTTTTTCCATATCGCCCACCCCTATCCTCAAGGGATCCATAGTGCACTGATCTGATCTGATGCGATATTGTAGCTGACGGCTGCATGATTACAATTTTATCTCTGATAATATAGATCTTGGAAGTAAAGTAGTTCATAAAGTCATTACTGCTGTGCTCTTGGGGAATGCCAACACCCGTTGATGCTTTATTTTTTTCGTTAATTTAGTGACTGTATTGAATAAATACCGGTGGTTATGTTTGTTTTCTTCTAGAAGAGAATAAAAATAATCAAATCTAGCAGTTTTTAATTCTTTTCTGTAGGATAGGGTACTTTCCCGCCAATCTATACAAAATACCTCTAGTTTTGTTTTCCTCCAGCTGCATTCCATTTACCAGGCTGCTCTCTTTAGGGTGCGAGTGTGCTCATTATACCACAGAGTCTGACCGTTTTCTTTGATCTTCCTTAAGCGTAAAGGAGCAACTGTATCTAAAGTGCTAGAAAAGAGAGAGTCCATAGTTTCTGTTACATCATCAAGTTTTTCTGCGCTGTTGGCTATGCTGAGGAATTGAGATAAATCAGGAAGATTACTTACAAAGCAGTCTTTTGTGGTAGAAGTGATGGTTCTACCATACTTGTAACAAGGAGTAGAATTTACAGTTTTATCTATATGGAGTTTACACAAGACTAGATAGTGATCTGAGATATCATCGCTATCTAAGACCATCTCTTTTCAACAGGTCAGGTCTGCCCCAAAAACTTGTCCAATTGTCTATAAAATCTATCTTATTCTGCAGGCACCACTTAGACATCCAGCCATTGAGTGACAGCAGTCTGCTATGAATCTCGTCACCCCGGTAAGCAGGGAGGGGACCAGAGCATATTACAGTGTCTGACATCGTACTTGCAAGTTCACACACCTCTTTAACATGATTTTTAGTGAATATCCAACTGGCGAACTCGAACATCATTAGCGCCGATGTGAATAACAATCTTACTGAATTTACGTTTAGCATTAGCCAGCACTTTTAAATTTGCCAAGATGTCAGGCGCACTGGCTCCCGGGAAAAACATTGGTCTATGGTGGCTGGTGTCTCTATTTTCACGTTCCGTACAATAAAATCGCCAGTAACTAGAGCACTTTCATCAGGTTTCTCAGTGGGTGCGTCACTGAGTGGGGAGAACCTGTTTGATGTTTTGATTGGAACGGAAGAGCGGTGTTTTGACCCGCGACTATGCCGCATCACAGTCACCCAGTTGCCCTGCTGCACGGGCTCAACCGGAACCGAACAATGTACAGGACTCGCTGAGCTAGTTGCATCCAAAGCAGTATCTACAGCCCTCACATTCTTACTGTCCTCAGTTAAAATTTGGATGCGCGTCTCTAGTTCTAAAATCTTCTCTGTCAGCCTAACTGTATCCCTGCATTTATCACATGTGAATCCCTCATCGCCGACAGAGATAGATAAACTATACATGTGACATGAAGTGCAAATAACAATAGCAGGAGAAGAAGCCATTACTCACCGTGATAGAGGAATGATTTACTTACCACTGTTGTTTGATGAACTTGTGAGTTCAAACGGAGCGAGAGAGAGATGAAACGGAGCGAGAAAAAAGAAAACAATAATAGGCGCAAATAGAAACGCAAATGGAATGAAAAGCTAACCGGCTAACGAATGCTAACGCATGACAAACGCGTTGCAGTCGCGGTTTTAGATTAAAAGCGAATGATCAAATTAGTCCGATTAGTTTGATAGATAATATCAGAAATATGGAGGGAATTAAGTTTTTAATATTTTATCACTTTAAACAACAGAGATTGATAGTAAAATTCAGCAGAAAAGCGAAGCTACACGGAGCTACAATCGCAAACCTCTCAGCAGAACGGCAGACAGGAGCAATCGATCAATAGCATTGTCACGGTGCACACAGCAGGGAGGACACAGGAAACAAGGAGGTAACTCAAAAACAGTCTTTACAGGACATCAGGACAAGACAAGGCAGGGCAGGGCAGGGCAGGGCAGGGCAGACACTGACAGGAACACCGGGGAGTAACGAGTAGACCAGACGAAATGGCACAACACAGAGGCACACAACACTATAAATACACAGGTAAATTAACTCAAACACACCTGGAACCGAATGAACTAATCACATCAGACAAGGACAGGAAACAAACCAAATATGGGCACAAGAGGCAGGAACACATGACACACACAACAGTTCCCTGACAAGCATGTACAGCCAAAAAAATTGGACATTTCTTAGCCAAGGCATCATGTGCATGAACAACATTGCAGCTTGGAGCATGTGTGTCTTCACCTGAAGAGGATAAAAATGCTGTAAGAATGTTATTTTTTGTTGTTGAGAGATAAAAAGCAGTTATAGATGTTCACTGACAGTGAAGACTCATCAGATATTGTGTCTTTTTTTATCACTTTACAAACTATTTGTGACTTCTACCATTTGTTTTCATGTATGTGTCTTCTCTTGGCATTGTACAGTGTGTTTGAGTACTGGAGTAGAGATTGCAAGTCAACAATATTTGCAGTACACAAAGTTTCAAGTGTAAATTTTATTGGCACACTAGCATAAAGCAGACATGAAACATACAAAAATAGATAAACAGATAATAGTTTTTGGTTTCAGCAGATCAGGTGGAGGTTGGCAGCCCATTTATACACGGAGGAACAAAGAAGGCACCACAATGACCGTAAATAGTGTGAGGGAACATACACTTGTAGGGGTGTAATTAGGTGGGGCGATGTAATTCCTGTGTCAGTCCTGATTCCTGATGGTCAAAGTTGGTACAACTGTAGGTAACCAGTGGAGTGAGACCAAGAGGGCTGTGTGGGGATTTGACTGACTGGTGAGGAGAGGGGTGAAGTCAGCCTAGTTTACAGCCAATTGACAATTTCAGTGTCTACATTCTTCAGTAAGTCAGCCTACAAAAGTCTTACAAAAATCACATACCAGACGAGGACAACTCACAAGTATTGCACATTAGACACTTCAGACTGTACCTGAGTGCTCAAACTAAGGCAGTGCTTATAGATGTTTTTGCACAATAAACTGGATAAGAGAAAGTATTTCAATATTTAAAAACATTATGTAAGGTTGAGTATGAGTTTTAATTGCGGTATTGTCTCGAGATTAATTTAGATGTTATTAATGAGTTGGATGCCGCAGAGGTAGGAATTATGTTACCACACCATCTCCATGATTCTCTTTGCCTTGGCAATACATTTATGCTGGTCAAGTCTGTTCCCCCAATTTAAAACTGGGGTGCAACCACCAACAGTCTAGGTCTTCTTGACTTACAGTAACTGACAGTCATTTAAAAAGTCAGTACCAGAAAGCAGGTAGATCCTACTGAAGCTGATTGGATGGGCAAGGATGTGAACCAACAAAGTCTGGGTCACTGGTTTTAATAATTCAGCAGCAGCCTGATGGCCACAACAGCAGTTCAGGCCACCTGTCACAAACTGAAAGGCTGGTTGAGAGCAGTCGACTAGTCACAGCTGCCTGGAAAGTACAAGGCCTGCATTGCATCCAAGGGTATTTTGGCCGGTGTTTGTGTTGAGGTACGCAGGTCTTCACAGGTTACTCTTGAAGTCTCTGGCAAGAAAGGTGATGATGTACAAGGACATCAGATACCCAAAGGTGGCCCAGGATGGGGAGGGTATGCTGTAGTTTTGTGGTCCAGGAACCACAAAAGAGGCTTTTATCTAGAGCAACTTACATTGCATTGAAGGTATGGGTCCTTGCATCGGCTCATTTCACCGGTAGGTTTCAGTAGCCTTGGCTAAAGAATTTAAAGGATTAATTCACCGTTGGCAAGATTAGGTGTCAAAAAGTTGGCTGTCTATGCAATAGAAAGGTGATTTTTAGGTGCTACGTGACTAGAGAAAACAGATGACAAATAAACTGGTACTGGCAACACAGAGAAAGAGTAGGCCTATACATTATTCATTTACATATAATACCCTTTAAAGTTATTTCAGGCTAATTTGATACCAGGCATTAATCTGGTCTTTGAGGCAACCAAGACCTTCCTCCTTTTCGAGATTTCTTTGCTCTAGATGGAGCATTTAGAAGAAGCCAGTGAAAGAAAAATTCAAAAATTTGACCAGTGCTTTCTTCAAGGCCCTCGGCACATTGGCCATGACAGGAGCAATGAGAAGGAAAAGTAAAGGCAATATCAATCCAAAAATCCCTCAAGATGGCTTTGGACAAAGACAGGAAAGCATGCTGAATGACATGATCAGCTGTACCTTACCTGGGTGAGGGTGTACAGTGTTGATCAGGGCGGCATGGTTAGGTTATGTAGTGTGATGACAGAGTGAAAGTAATTGTTCTGGCAGGCTTTTGGCAGCATTGCCGGAGAAGGTCATGAATGTAGTTCCAACACTTACTGGAAGCCAGTGTAGAGCGCCAAATGTAATTGATGATCCAATTGTTGGGTATAAGTCAATTGGCAGTATTTAATATGTGCTTAGTGCAGGTGTTGGTGAATTGACACGGTGTGAGTTGCAGTAATCTAGTCATGAAATAGAAGACACAGGGCAAGGAGCAAAACAGAGTACTGTTTGTAGACCGACTTGATTTTCCTTGCAATGTAAACCATAAGGCAGCAGAACTGTGCTGCATTGTGGTCCACAAAGTTGATCATATTTAGGTTAATTTTATGTGCAGTCAAGCGTAATGCATTTTTATTTTCTATATGGATTCAGGCGATTGTCTGTGTGATTGGGGATCTGATAATGTGTTTAGTCTTCTGATATCATCTGTTTAAGATGAATGACACTTCTGACTTCTCACAGATCAGCTACAGATGCAATTCACACATTCCTGTTTCCAAATGTAAGTTGTTGTTGCACATGTTGGTCAAATAGACAAGATTCTGACCATGTGAGACTAATGTTAACATGTATCGTAGGGAATTTTTATGCCTTGCACAAAATTTCTGTTCTGTCTCTCTAGTGAGTATGTGCCTGTTTTGAAAACATTCCAATTTAGGCTTCCCTGAAGAGAATAGACAGGATATCAATGAAAAATGTACCAAAAAGACTTGTTGTCACCTATGTTTTTTTGTTTTTTTTTTGCGCCTAACAGAAAATAATTTCTTCATTTTGAAAGCTAGCGGACGCCTCTTAATCAATGCCCATTGAGCACTTTGTGGCCAATGGAGCATTTGTGAGAATTTGTGCCTGGGACGTGCTGAGCGTGAGACAGGCTAATGGCTGTGTGATGGGTTATCAGAGCCACCGCTGCTAGATCAATTGGAAGAAGAAACGAAAGCAGACTGTGTTATATAGGTCAGTCAATACTTTCCGTAATGATGGAGTAATCTCTGTGATGTTCAGGGGCCAGTCGATGCTCACACTCTTTTATATTGTGGATATTTGCTATACATGGCTTCCCTCCTGACATCTCTCCTCCTACCTTGCCTTCTTCCCTCAGATCAAACTTGAGCCATTTACCAAAGCAGCAAATATACATTTCGGTCACACTTTATTTTAGTACATTTAATACAATGTACTTATTGTGTCCATATTGTATTGCAAAACACTTCTGATGCTATTGAGCTGGGATATGGTTAAAGTTATAGACAGGTTTGGTGGTATGGGTAGGTTTAAGGGTGGGTTAAGGTCTAAGGCATGGGTCAACAGTGTAATTATAAATGTAATTACAGAAATGAATTACAGATGTAACTACATATAGGTATTTTTTAAAAATATAAGTACAATGTAAAAACATGTTTGTACACAATAAGTGCATTGTATCAAATGATTAATTTAAATGTAAGTACATAGTAGTTAAGGCCACCTAATATAAAGTGGGACCTACATTTCTTCCTGGTTAGTTTTATATACTGCAGATTAACTAAAAATAGTGGCATTATGTTAATTGTGCAGTGACTAAATATTTAGTTAAAGCATGTTGTTTATTCTTCATGAATTGTATTTAGCCTAAATTTATGTGTTCAGGTTTGATGAAGTCACACTAAATTGCTCTAAAGCAGATTGCACTTTTCAATATTTTTAATAGATTTAGATGTTTTTTGTTTTTGATGGTAGATTATATCTTGCTAGCTACTTTTACACAACTTATGCTTGATCATGTGTAGCTTGACAAACTACAGTTTGAAGCGGCTTCCCCAGTATGTATTTATTTAGGGTCCATAGACGTTTTTTAATCAACATCAATATTTTAATGATATTACTAAATAAAATATTTGATAATACTTTTAGGAATTTGTCACAGTAATTTCTACAGTACGAATATTCCATTTAGTCTCTCAGTTAATATGCGATCATAAAAAGCTGCATGCATATTAATTATAAGAGTAAATCAGTAATGATTATGCTCTTATTAATATTGACTGTTCATCTACAAAATACTGTATATACAGTATATATAGGTCACAAAAATATGAATAGTTTTAATTTTGAAGTAAAAACAAATGTCTGATGGAGGTATTATTTAATAATGGATTAGAATTAGATTCATTTAAAATATCTTTATTATTCATCATTACCATAGGGAGTAATTGAGTCGAGTCATTTAATCGTATTTGATGGTCTGTATTGACATCCGTTCAATTAAAATAAAACCTGCATCTTATTCATTAAATTATTATACTGTAATTAATTAATGAATCTAAACTAGATTGTCAAACTGCATACATTTACACTGAATATGTGATTTAGTATTTTACGCTAATGATATGTTATTTAAAAAATAAATCATTAATGACGTTATCAGCAAAAGGAAATTCATAAATTTTGTGCAAGAGCATCAAAATTGTTGACTAAAAGCCCTTTAGCTGTTTTTTTTTTTAAACAAATTTGATAGATTTTCCTTGATTGGGTCAAATTTGGATGATTATTGCACTGCATTCAGACGACATGCGCTCATAAAGAAAAGTTTTCTATATCTAATGATGATAGATGTGTGGACTGCAGTGTGGTTAATTTCTGTACACCTCACAACTATATCAACATTCTTCATACATATGCAAAGAGCATCATTGAAACATTGTATGAAAGACTAACGTTGCACTGGATAAATGCACATGACTGTATTTGTGGCCATCCATTGTCAGTGTCCTCTCTCATGTCTCCTGCAGTGTATTGTGGGAGCCCATGGGTGATGGGAAGCGTGTGATATCTCTGGCTGAAAACCACGTGCTGCTCTGGGACCTTCAGGAGAGCTCCACCAAGGCCACGGTGAGGTTCATTATTTTCATAATTGCCATGTTTCACTGCTTTTCTCTCAGTACTGGAGCCACCAGCACGGCATATCAACGATACAAGGCACCACGTTCAGTGCCATTCACTTACAGTTCCCATTAGATATTACTGAGACAATTCAATGAGAATAGATGTAGTATAGACTTGCTAGTGAATAGAGTATGAGTTTGTGTTAAGGAAGAAAAAATAAATAGTTCCCATATATACTTTCAAATCTCTATGAACTTCTTTCTTTAATGGAGCACATAAAAGGTACTTTGATGAATGTTCATGCTTTTCTTTTCATAAAATTAAAGCATTGGAAAGGACTAAAAAAGCAATGTGGCGCTTCACAGTTGAGTATGAAACACATGAGATGCAATTTCATTTGGTGTTGTTGATGTCAAATTTGGTGACGTATTCATTCACCCAAACTTGAATGTGAAATAAGCAAGCGCAAAAATTATTTAAGATGTTAATGATGTGAAAAATACACAAAACATTAAGCATGTTGGATGGTTTGGTCAAAGCCTAAAGCAAAACCTTTTCTGAAGCATAAACGTGTTTTACTGAATTGTCCAATGCCTGGGTCCCAATAAAAATCTGTTTTATTTTACTTTTCCAAATTCCATGTTTTCTGTTTTCATTTTTCTGGATTCAAGATTTTAATTCAGTTTTAAGTAAGTCATAAAACTATAACAACTTTATTAACATTTTAACAATAATATAATATATAATGGTTTTGATGGTTTGAATCAGTTTTAATTGGTTATTTAAATTTACTTTAGTGTTTAATTTATTCAGAAATTTTGTATTTCTGGCTGTAATTCTTCTGTATTCTGTGTTTTTATAATTTAATACAAATATATTACCAACAACGGTGGTAATCATATCAATGCATAAAACATTGATTTTAATTTACTTATTATTAACTTATTTAATTTGTGAAATACTGAATTCATTCAGCTAAAACTTCAAATGTATTTTGGTGACATTACAATTGCAATTCAGTTACACTGTAAGAGTGTTGAAGGTACATTAAAATTATACTAATAATACACTGAGATCATACTATCCCTTACTTTTAGTGACTTTAAAATGCATTGCAATGGCATTCCAAGTAAACTTGACGTGTGCTAATGGCACAATTATTGTGTGCTTCTAATGCAATACATTTACCTTTATAAATAATGCCACAGCTTAAGAAATAGCCTTTTACTAACAGCCCCGGCATACCAGTCAACTCAATTATCCAGAGAACATCAGTGGAACATTGGACATTTGAACACTGGCTGAAGGAAACACTACGGAATGGATTCGAACCCGGGTCGCTGCCACACACGTGCACAAAGCAGACATGTGCTGTGATTAACTGTGGTTACTTTGTAGTCTTTCTACACTGTTACAAATACTACTATAAGTAAACAGTTTTTTTTTTTCATGTGACAGCACAAATAATATGAACTTAAAGACTGGGAATCGCCAAAAAGTCTTAGTATAGGTGCAATAAGCAGTGCGTGAAAGTGTGTTAAACTTAAGCTGTTGAAGTCAGCGGACACAACATTAAATATCATCTGCAGAATGTTTTGCTTCCCTTTTAACTGACATGATCTGTCATTAACGCTGCAGGAAACAATTGGATAAACCGGCATAACAGTTTATTCTTGTACATGCACTAAAACGCAGACAGTTCCGTTAGTTAGTGGAAGAATGTGAACGTACAAAACTGCTTATGTTTCAGTCCATGCGGAAGGAATAAACCCATCCGTAACATCTCTACCCATTGTCTCTGCATGCTTTGACTCTCAATGCAATGCACAAACGTTAATGTAAAATACAATGAAATTTGTATGTGACGTATCAATTGAAATAATTTTAATACATTTTGTTACTTTTCATGTAGTTAACGTCTCTGAATTGATTTGACATTTTAACATTTTGTGTAGTTTCGAGGGCTGGTCAGGATCATTTTAATAATTCGTATAATAATTCACAATATGTTGACAGCCCAAAGAGTTGCAGTACACATTTCCAAGTGCAACGCTGTCGTTGTCCGTTCGGGACATTAAAGGACATTTAATGGAAACTGTGTGCACAGGTGCATAGGAGTGTATTGGGGATATAGCCTACTAAAGTAAAAAACCTTCTGATCAAGCTCGTGAATTTCTTTCACTATTTCAAATCCATGACTATGTTGTTTACATATCTTTACTTTTGTTACTTTTGTCTTTTGTCACATATAGTTATTATATGTGATTATATGTATTATATGAGATTCATACACCATCTGAAAGCTGAGTAAATAATCTTTCCATTGATGTATGGTTTGTTACAATATTTGGCTGAGATACAACTATTTGAAAATCTGGAATCTAAGGGTGCAAAAAAAATCTAAATATTGAGAAAATCACCTTTAAAGTTGTTCAAATGAAGTTATTAGAAATGCATATTACTAATCAAAATTAAGTTTATATATTTGCAGTAGGATATTTACAAAATATGTTCATGGAACATGATCTTTACTTAATATCCTAATGATTTTTGGCATAAAAGAGAAATCGATAATTTTGACCCATACAATGTATTTTTAGCTATTGCAAATACCTGTGTAACTTAAGACTGTTTTTTTTTTTTTTTTGGTCCTGGGTCACATGTAAAGCTGCTTTGCAACCATACAAAATTCTGAAAAGCACTGTTTGACGTGTGGTTAAATTATTGAAAAGGTAAAGTACTATACAAATTACTGCATCATTATGAATTATTATAATATATTTTTTTGCAACTCAAAACATTTCTTTATCTATACTATTTTTATACTCAACAAGTAGAGCTCAAATACAGTGTGTTGTATTGTACATTTAATAATAACAGGTCAACAGAGGATTCAACTAAAATAAATTACTGAAGAATTGCTTCAGTATTTAACAAATTTAGTAGTTTTATTTGCAAATCCCCCATTGTTACATTTGCGCTGTAGGCAAACGCCCTTACAGTACCTGTTATCAGAAACATACTGGATGGTTCAATTCATACCTCACATTTTCTTTGGTTTGCCCGAAAAGAAAGTTTCATCTTAAAAAAAAATATATATTTATAAATAATAAATATATTTTAAATGCAATTAAGTATATTTATTTTTCACTAGGGTACATTTGATTTATCCTTCAAATTCTGCGACATTCCACTGGATTCCCTGATTCCGTCCTCATTTTCTGCATCCTAAATGCCTAATATTCATAGTGAGGAGAAACGCCCCCGGTTCACTGACAGTGCTATTAGTAAGAAACAGCTTTGCGCATAATGTTCAGTAATAATCAGCTGCAGTCGTTACTAATTAATGCCTCCCAGACCAGCACTCACTGCCGTGTCACAGGCCTTCGTGAACATAACCTTGACTCGACATTTGACAAAGCGTCACTTGCGAAAACACTCTCGCTCTCAATGGAGGCTGGAGAAGAGGCCTGGGATTGACATCACACTGAGCCGCTCCATGAGGTCCCGCTATTGTCAGCTGTGCATGCAAAGCGAGGGGAGGTTATGGAGTGGCAAGGCCTGCTGAGTGCAGCGCCCATTAAAAACACCAGATCCAGGGAAACGAGGGGGAGGCAGAAAGAGACAGAGAGGATGTTCGGAAAGCTCTCGGCACAGCTAGATTCCAGCGGTGTTGTGAAGAATGCTAATCTGCCTCATGCAAATCTTCCCTCATGCCGCCCCCATCCTCACAGCACACACACACACACACACACACACTCGTCAGCCTCCCCATCCGCTCATCCCTCTGTTCTTCAGAACAGCTCAGGTTGATGTGTTTATCACCACGCTGCGTCTGCCCGTGTTTTATTCGGATATCGCTGAATCCCACAAACAGAAAAGGAGACGAGAAGCAGCCACCAGGCTCACGTCTGCATGTATCTGGGGCGTTTTCTCCAAAGAAACAAGCGTCCTCAAACAAACTGGCTGAAAAAATAATCAACAGCACACTCTTAAATATAAAGGTTCTTTATTAGCATTGATGGTTTCATGAAGAAGCTTTAATCATGAAACCTTTCTATTGCACAGAAGGTTCTTTATAGAAAAAAAGGTTCTTCAGATTATTAAAATATTTAGTTTTTTATTCTTAAAAAAACATTTTAAGAACTTTTCACTTGTTTTTCTATGGCATTCGCTGCGAAAACCCCTTATTGGAATCTTTACTTGGAAGAAAAAAATGCAATTTTTAAGTAAATAAATAAAGCAAAATATGAGATCAAATAGTGCTTCTGAATAGGGTGACCATTTGTTTATTGCTATGTTGCAGGACGGTAGATGGGATTTTGCAGGACACGTGTGAGAGATACATTTATTACTACTAGACTATGTAAATATTGATGATGATTGGATAATAACACGATTGAAATGGTCAGTAAGCTTTGTTAATTGTGACTGGCACTGTTGTGTCCAGATTGGACTGATAGAATACAATGTAATTTTCTCTATGGGATGCTACTGTAATGAACTAGGCTAGTAGGTAAAAATCACATTCTATAGAGCTTAGAGAAACAAGCGCACGGCAATAATTAGAATTTTGTCTTTGAACAATTTTTTCTGTTGCTCTATAGCATCACTGTTGAAGAGTAATACGCTGTTGAAGTGGATTTACTTATTGTAGAGTTAACCAAAGGTATCATGTGCATTGTAATGTTCGAAGCGGATGTCATAACAAATGTCAGTAGAAGATTTTCAAATGAGTAGTTCATTCATGAATTCATATGACCTTACCTTCACGCTGTGGAAATAACGAATGGAAGGCAACGAGCGCAGCGCTGAAAATGGGCGGAGCTACATAAGGTCTATACTCAAATTTCTTAAGTAGCAACTAGTTTTATGTTTCTTTATTACACTATACAAACATTAAACGCATTTTCCTGCTCTACTTAAAACATGGCGGCTGCAAAAAAAAATGCCAGCTACGTTTTTTAATGTTTTATCTCTTATCGTGGTATTATAATTTCAGGGAAGAAAATAAATAATGCAAACATAATTGAAATGTGGGACACTGCTCTCGTCTTGCAGGACTTGGGAGAAATCTCTAAATTTCGAGAATATCCCAAAAAATTAGGGACAGATGCTAAACCCAGACTGATGCTGTTGTGCTGACTAACTCTTTACATCACTTAACATTTGCACACTTAAGCTCTTAAAGCTTCTGTCTGTTGTCAACATGGACAGCATCCTAAGTGACTGATTCGGGACGCTCTACATAGGCAGCAGTCCTCATGTGAAGCACACTAGAGACTCCCATTAGAGTTTAATTACTGCAAAAAAAGACACCTAAACATTCTTAAATCAAGATATTAAGATATTAGACCTTATGATATTAAGCCTTTTAGTTAAAAATGTATCAGAATTAAATGAGTTTATGCTAAACAAAAAATATCTGCCATGTGGGGGAAGAAAAATATACTTAATTCAAAGGGAAAACAAGTTGTATTGTTTTTTCTCTCTGTTGGTAGATATATTTTCTTGTTTTAACCATAAATTCGTTTAATTTTGATGTATTTTTCTTAAGTCATTTTGCTTCTTAAGTAAATGAATCATGATTTAAGAATGTTTAGATATTTGTACTAAAAAACAAGACAAAAATACTATGCTCGATAATAAGCTAAAATATATCACACAAATCATTTGCTGAATATTCCAGTTTAATATGACTGAATTGTAGTTATATGTGCTTTAGCAAGTATATTTATATTTGAGATTTCTTTCTGTGAACGTTTTAGTGAGCTTGTTGGTATGCATTATGTGTTTCTTCTCCTCAGCAAAGGACAGATGTGATGCTGCCTTACCATTTAAGTGAAATAAATCCTTTTAAAAAGGAGCATAATACAAATAATGATGCTCCCTACTGTTTTGAGTGTGTTTATCATGCATTCAAATGTCTGATAGGCAGATTATCAAAAGGTGGATCAATGTGTTATTGTTCAGTCTCTCCGACTGGTGTTTGTGCTGGAATATTGAATCGGTTTTCTCTGCGGTCAGTGAGCTACAGCAGAGCAACAAACTCTGAAAAAATCAGCAGGAGAGGTTCAGAGAACGGGAAAATCTGCTTCTCAACAGCTTTCACAACCACAACTGAGTACAAATAACAAAGCGTTCACTCAGTGCTCTGTGATTATTTATTAAAGAAAATACCAGTTTTTTATTTATTTAGCACTAGGTGTCTAGTATTTTCTAGTGACTTCTCAGATACTTGCTGAATTGGTCTGAATACTTAGGACCATGGGATATTTCAGTTTTTATTTTTTAATAAATCTGCAAAAATGTCAACAATTCTGTGTTTTTCTGTCAATATGAGGTGCTGTGTGTACATTAATGAGGAAAAAAAGGAACTTAAAATGATTTTAGCAAATGGCTGCAATATAACAAAGAGTGAAAAATTTAAGGGGGTCTGAATACTTTCTGTACCCACTGTAGAAAGCTAACGAAGACTTTCCAGGCTGAGAGCACCTTTGCATAAACGGTGCACTGCTCTTTAATAAAGGCATTGTTTCTTGTCGACTTGTGCCGTTAAGAGTATTTGGTCTATTTGGCACTGCTGTGTTTACGAACACAGTGTATTCTGTGTCCGTCAGGGACTGTGAGTATAGGCTTGTCTCAGATTGCTGGTGAATATGCAGCCATTGATTGAGATGCATGTTGATCGATTCTCCTCCCACAGATCTCGAGCAGCACCACTCTGGAGGGCAAAGGGCAGCTGAAGTTCACAGCAGGCAAGTGGAGCCCACATCACAACAGCACACAGCTGGCCACGGCCAATGATACGGCCATCCGAGGCTGGGACCTGCGGAGCATGAGGTGAGGAGCGTCATTCGGATACAGTGTGCATGGCTACTGTACCATGGTACTGTGATACATTATTACCATATTTATAAACCTCATATGCCATTTGCACTACAGTTCAAAAATTTGGGGTCAGTAAGATTTTTTTATTTTAAGAATTTAATACTTTTATTTAGCAAAAATGCATTAAATTGAAATTAAAGACATTTATAATGCTATAAACGATTTCTATGCCAAAAAAATGCTGTTGCTTTCTTTGAACTTTCTATTAATTGAAAATCCTGAAAAATTAAATGTGTCATGGTTTCCACAAAAATATGAATCAGCACAACTGTTTTCAACATTAATGCCAACATATCAGCCTTTTAGCATGATTTCTGAAGGATCATGTGACACTGAAGACTGAAGTAATAATTCTGAAAATTCAGCGCAATAAATTACATTTTAACATATATTCTCATAGGCCACGTACATACTACAAGTTTCAGGAGTGACAAGCGCATTTAAATTTGTTATCGTTCAAATTTGTTATCATAAATTATCGTTCCATGTGTGTACAGCACTCACTCCCGCATTTGTAACCATAGCAACATTCTGTCGGGAGTGAGTAAAAGTTTAGCTGTTTGTTATGTGCCATTTTTTTTATTAAAGACTCTTTTTGTCCTTCGATTTTATCTAAACTACCGCTGATAGACGTGCAGCTTTGTGTTTATGCTCAGGAGGCTGCTTTAGAGAGCGCTGTCTTGCAGTGTTGCCATGTCCTCATACAGTATTTACAAGCGCTTTTAGGCATGCTGTCTTATCTCATAAAGATAGGCATTTTATGAAGTTAATAAAGTGATCTGTTGTGGATATGAGATTTTAAATTTTTTTTTGGTGTTATAAAGCAAAGCATTTGGGTGTTTGTGTTTTTTGTGCTTGTCCTTGTTTGTTGTTGTTGTTTTTTCATCACGTTACCGCACGGCTCATGAGCGCAGCTAGCCCGTGCTTAGTTAAGACTTCTTTCACCGTTTTCTTGCATCGCACATACAGACGAAGACACCGATGCACGTTGAAATACGTCATTAACAACTAGTTGTTCAGTTCAGTTCCGTACACACGGCGTAGAATATCTGTGAATGCGGTTGTCACCTACCTGTATCTCTCGGGAGTTAATGCGGTTGTCACTCTGGTATTTTAGAGAATTATGTGTGTACAGAACGCGATTAAGGAGTAAAAGGTGAACCGGCAATCGAATTTAGGTGCAGTGTGTACGTGGCCATAGACAAAAATAACTTGTTCATTGTAATAATATTTCACAATGTTACTGTTTTTACTGTTTTGATCAAATAAATGCAGCCGTGTTGAGCAGAAGAGACTTCTTTCCAAAGCATGAACAATTAGAATTCTTCCAAACTTTTGAACACTAGTGCACATTAATGTTCACGTGAGCTCTGCTGGAGGAATAATAATCACAGCGCTATTGATCCCTGGATAACAGTCAGACCTGATGAGAGGAGAGGAGAGGAGAGGAGAGGAGAGGAGAGGAGAGGAGAGGAGAGGAGAGGAGAGGAGAGGAGAGGAGAGGAGAGGAGATGAGATGAGGACCAGGAGATGTTGATGATTGAGATACACAGCACAGTTTGTGTCAAGGTACAGAACGCTAGAGAGGTGAATCCTTACTCCTTACTGAAGTTATTATCGCATTATCACATTATTATGGCATAATGGCATGATGTTAAAACAGGAAACCTTTCCCACATACATTTGACACTGTACACCATTTACACATAAACATGCTGATGACTCTACACTGTTATATCCTAAAAAGTTACTCCAAAAAGTACTATTTCAGTTAGTTATTTTTAGCCTTACATGATGAATGTCATAAAAAGAGAAATCTGTCATATTTCCATCCGTAATGCAGTTTATATCAAACTATGTATTAAACCTACAAAGTTGAGATAACTTCAATATGATCATTGTATAACGTTGATGGAGGATCCTCTGGTATAAAGTGCTGTCTGTGATAGATTGAGGTCGTATGATAACTGTTGAGTGAAAATATGCCCTGCAGTTTGATTGCACTGATTTCAGGAGACGTCAGCACATTCATTTACAGCTCAGTGAGGAAGGTGTTAAAGGGAAACTGCTTCATCAAAAGTTTCAGCATAAATGCATTTCTCTCTCTCTCTCTCTCTCTCTCTCTCTCTCTCTCTCTCTCTCTCCCCCCAAGAATAATGCCAAATAT
The DNA here is from genome assembly GCF_936440315.1 of Barbus barbus. Lineage (NCBI taxonomy): Eukaryota > Metazoa > Chordata > Actinopteri > Cypriniformes > Cyprinidae > Barbus > Barbus barbus. Next base: position 2,965,068 of record NC_136758.1, read on the forward strand.
GTCCAAAGGTGCATTCATTTACTTTGCTCTTGACAGTGATGAACTTTTTCTGTCATCTGTATCCATTCTAAGTTTTTCAATGGTTATGAGAAACTATATGTATATTTTCTATATGTTATTTTCCATTTTAGGTCGAAACCTGTTCATTTAGGGATTTTTTTATGTTGCTTCAACAACCAGTATTTGGATCCAATAAAAGGAACCATGCAGATGCTACTAATTTCATCACCAGGAAGCTTTAGATTACACATACTAAAATAACTGATTCATAATCAAACAGAAACTGTTTGACTGATTTGAATTACAGCTCGTCAGTCGAACTGTATTCATGTATCATTTCTAATAATAAAGCAACGACTTTTATATGCCAAAATAATGTTATATGCCAATATTTTGTGAATAAAATTAAATAAAAACTTAAAATAAAAGTTATAACATGCAATACACCAATTAAAATGTACATGATTGTATATTATGTATATTATGTATGTATTTTATATTATATAAAATATATTATGTAATAAAGTTATGAATATGCCATTCCAACATAATTAACAGATGCAAATTTGTAAATTATTTTATCATTTTAAAAATAACAATTAAACAGTTAAAATTAAATTAAATATGCAATACAAATTATTTAAAAAAAATAAAAATAAAGGGTATAACATGGAATGCATTTATCAATTTGGTTGTAAATTTTAAATATTTTGATCTGTTTATCTGTCCTGCTGTAATATGAATTGAATATTATACGTTTTATCATTATATTTTAATTTTAAAAAGTTATTACATGGATTAAATGAAACATGCAGTGCAACAATTTTTTAATACAAATTCAAATAAAAGCTGTAACATGCAGTGCAACAAAGTAAAATGTATTTGTTGTAATATGTGCTGCTGTAAAAAAAAAGAAGAAAAAAAAAATATGTTATGAATATATCATGCCATATAATTAATGGATTCTTAAAAAAGTAACTTAAATAAAAGGGTTAAAGTACATTAGAATGTTTGTTTTTTAGTAATTTTTCATATATAATTTAAATTGTATTTATTATTATTACTATTATTCATTTATCCTCTTCAGGCTGCTTGTGTGTGTGTGTGTGTGTGTGTGTGTGTGTGTATGTGTGTGTGTGTGTGTGTGAGAGAGAGAGAGTGAGTGTGTGTGTGTGTGTGTGTGTGTGTGTGTTTATGTGGTTTATGAGGACACAAATGTGTATAATGACATGGGTATGACAGAGGTATTACAATATGAAGGTGGTTTATGAGGACACTGCCTATGTCCCCGTAATTCAAAAGGCTTAAAAAACATACTAAATGGTGTTTTTTTGAAAATCTAAAAATGCACAAAGTCTCCTGTGAGGGCTAAGTTTAGGTGTAGGGTTGGTGTAGGGCAATAGCACACACAGTTTGTTCAGTATAAAAACCATTACACCTATGAAGAGTACTCATAAACCATAAAAACCACTGCTCTACATCCTGCAAGACTAATATCATGACATCTTTACTGCAAAAAAATGCGAGCCACACACGTCAGTGCTTTTACACCGGATGCCTTCGCAGTGTGTCAAACATCCACAGACTGTCTCCTGACCTTTTAACTTTCCTGCTGTCTATCTGATAACCCGTAGCCTTCAGAAAGTGCCATTTCCTGCAGAGCGTTTAAGAGCTGTTTGAAATCCACATGCTTTTAAACTGTCTTCCTTGTAGACGGAGGCAGACGTCAGGCCTCTAGCCCTTCCGTTCAGCCGTCATGTGCCTGGCTGTTGCCATGGAAACAGAGGTCCGGCTCCGTGAGCGCTGGGGAGCTGCAGCACGATCCTCTCAGCCACGTCCATTTATCAGCCGGCCTTGCCTCGCTGCAGTGCGGAACTGCGGCTCAGAATGACTTCTGCGGCCTGTAAAGGGATGCAGATTGGCCCACGCGTGTCCGCAGGCTTACGGATCAACACAATCTAATCTCTGTCCGATTTTGTGTGGCGGGTGCTCACCCAGGCTTTGCCTGATCGGATCCCAATTTCACATTTACAAGCATGAAGGACTCAGGAGCAGCGCCGCTAACCTCATTTCTTGCTCCATTTCCTTGGCTGGGTCGGTGCTGGCTATGGCTTGGGATGCGTCCCCTGCTCCTTAAACGGGAGAGGGAGAAAGTTCACAACCCGTCCGTCTGCTAGAGGTCTCCTTTGTCACATCTGCATGGTTTGAGAAGGCCAACTAGAGGACATGCAACAATATCAGCATAGAGTCTGGTCCGTTTGTCAAGAGCAACCTATAAAACCCTTGTTTAGTGTTTAAGGGATCGTCCAGCTAAAATGAAGATTCTGTCATCATTTACTGAACACAAAAGAAAATATTATGAAAATGTGTAAACAAGCAGCTGGTCCCCATTGACTTCCATAGTTTGAAAAAAAATAAAAATACAATGGAAGTCAATGGGGACTAGACGCCTGTATTCGGTAATGCGATATATCACGATAATGAATATTCACGATATTGTTATCGTGGGCACTTCAAAATACAGAGAATAATTATTTATTATTCAGAATTTTGAACAGCAGAAATGCAGCTGTTACCCCGGAAACCCTGTAAACAAATCTGCTGCTCTACTTTCTGTTTCTGAAACGTATTTAAATTATTTAAACATTCACATTTTTGTACTCACTATGGTGTTTATCACAGAGCCAAATACTTAAATATTTAGACTTTATAGGCCATTTATTTTCAAACTTTTTACATTTTAATCTGGACTACAACATGTCCTAGATATGGTTTGAAAATGTTTTGATTCTTTATTGTTCGGTCGTGGCTTCATTAGTTAACATAAACAATGAAAAATTCTCCTAAACATTTATTAATCTTAAAGGTAATTTCCATATCTAATAACACATTGTTAAAATCAAAAATTGCAACTGTGTTATTTAATAAGCTAACATGAACTAAGAGTTGTATTTTTTAACAAAGATGAATAACTTCTGTAGCAAATGTAGCTATTGCTCATTGGGAATGTAATGCATTAACTAAGGTTAACTAATGAGATCTTATTGTAAAGTGATACCTATTGGTCTTTATCATTCTTTTGCACTTTAATCTGTGTAAAATTTTTAACTTATAATTTTTTTTGTGTATTGCTTTATTGTATTTAAATATTCAGTTATTTTTGTTATAAGAAAAAAGTTATTTAACCTGTTATACTGTATTATGACAACACTATTTGCAACTAAATTTCAATATCGTGATAATACCGTATTAAACGCATTATCATTTAATTGCAACATGAAAATTTGATACCGGCATATCCCTAATGGGGACCAGAAATTGGTTCCTAATTTTTTCAAATATCTTCTTTGTTTTCATTATGTTGGTACATTTTATAAACTCTGTTTTGAAGGATTTCGTACTTCATTAGGTCATACTTTCATGTAAAAAAAACAAAAAACGTGGTCACACTTTTTATTCAGTGGTCTTAGCTACTATGTACTAACAATAAATACCTACAAGACTATGGATTTGCCGCATAACTACACGTTGTTCTGGAAAATTCACACTTTTACTGCTAATATACTGTATTTGCGCTAGGGTTGGGTTTTAAGGGTTTTGCATTACAACTAGGGATGAAGTTAACAGTATAACTACTATACAAATGTTGATAAATGCAAATACTTTAAAGGTAATTATGGTGACACTTTAGATTAGGGAACACATATTCACTATTAAGTACTAACAAACTGCCAGTGTGCTAATACTATGCATGCTAATTAATAATATCAGCTAGTAGCTAACGAAAGGCAATTCATCTGTGATTATGAATGCAATATTGTGTAGCTTGTCAGTGAAATGCAGCTCTGTATATTAAATGCCGCTCCATCTGAAAGCACGTGATGGAGATTTACTGCTAATCACAGAACTTTACTGATGAGATGCGCATGACAATCACATGCCATTTATCATGCAGCCCTACTATTATCTGTAAATGTGATGAAATCATAATATCATCATGAGTATTGTCATTACTGCTTGGCTGAAATTGAAATAGCATACTAGCATATTACTCAACTATTTCTGTCCTATAAAAATATAAAAAATTAAAAGTGGTATATTATGCTATTTTGAATTCAGCTCTTATTTAATAAAAAATTTAACTGTTGACAAAAAATAAAAATAAAACATTTTGACAAAAGGTTTGTTGTCGATCAATAAATGAACCAAATTTAATTAATTAATTGAAATCTTACATAGAATAAATCAAATATTTCCTGATTACTGTAATTTACAATTTATGGAGGGAGAACACTGAGCTAGATGTAGAATAACCGCATCATAAAATTATCATGAAATAAGGACATATATTTTTAAAATCGTTTAAAAAAAGAATGGTCTGATTAATTAATTGGCAAAATAATTGTGAGATTGATCGATTTGCAAACGAGCTGTTAGTTGCATCCCTAGAGAGTGCTGAGAAAGCTGTGGAATAACAACATATTTCACTTATAAAATAAGAAAATATTATAATTTGACCACTTAAGATTTTGATCAAATAAATAAATGTCCGATTATTCGATTGAAAGAATAAATGTCAGATTATTCGATTGCCAAAAGAGTAGTTAGTTGCAGCCCTAGATGGCATATTAATGTCCTCCGCTATTGATTTAATATTTCTCTCAATAAAACGACTCTCAATGTTAACATGGCTCTCCAGCGGCTGAGTTAGACTTGTCTTGAATGGAGACTTAACTGAAGCTCCATACATTCTCACACGCCAAATATTTCACTTCCTGTTTTAATGAGATTTTTAATTAGCATGTTAATTGTCTAATGAGTGTGTGGCAAGATAGCCGGCTAATGGGAGTAGAAAAATCCAGACGTGATGGTGTAGTAATATGTCTGGGCTGTGTTTAGTCCATACAGATGAGCCTGAGGTCCTCTAAAGCGCGCGCACACACACACACACACACACACACACGCATAGCACCTTTACAAGCAAATCCAGCCTGCAGCCTAGGAAGTCATCACTTTGCGAGAGGACGCCAGCAGCCTGTGCTTTATGGCTTGTCACACTTTTATACGCCGCTTGATGGAGGTTTGACCTTCAGACCCAGACGCTCGGGCTGCTTTTGATTCATGAGAAACGCTCTATACTTATCTCTCGCTTTCCCGCTCTGTCTGTTCTTCTCATTCTCTTCTGTGCTTCTCTCTCCATCACGTTGTGCATTCTCTCTCCCTTCTCGTTGGTGTTGGTCTGAGTGTGTGATGTTTTTGTTGTTCCCAGTCAGATCTACTGCATTGAAAACGCTCATGGGCAGCTGGTGCGGGACTTGGACTTCAACCCCAACAAGCAGTATTACCTGGCCAGCTGCGGCGATGACTGTAAAGTCAAGTTCTGGGACGTGCGTCACATCAACGAGCCTGTCAAGTGTCTGGAGGAGCACTCTCACTGGTCAGACACAGACACACTCCAACACTGCACAAGAAATCTGAAAATGTACACTTACACTACCAGTCACTACCAATATATATTTATATAGAAATATTTTATTTTATATTATTTTAAATAATATTTCACAATATTACTGTTTTTACTGTATTTTTAATCAAATAAATGCAGCCTTGGAAAGCAGAAGATCTTCATTCAGAAACATTAAAGGGGTCACATGATGCTATTTTAAAGATCATTATTTTGTGTATTTGGTGTAACAGAATATGTTCACATGCTTTAATGTTCAAAAAACATTTTTTTTAAGTACTGTACATTATTGTAGTTCCTCTATGCCCCGCCTCTCTCAAACGCTTCGTTTTCCACAAAGCCCCTCCTTCCAACAAGCAGTCTGCTCTGATTGGCCAACTGACCCAGTGCATTGTGATTGGCCGAACACCACAAGCACGCGTCGGAAATATACCGCCCCTTACCATAATCGCAAGCTTCAGCTTTCAAAGTATATATAAAAAAGTTAATAATGTCCTTAGTTTTACATCAGTTCAAGCTGGAGAGTTGCGTGACTGACACAGTGATGAAGCTCGTATGTGTTTGCACACAAGCCACGATTAAGAATGCTGACTCCACTGTGATGTGACCCTGTCTCTCTCTCTCTCTCTCTCACACACACGACGCGCAAAGCTCCGAAAATAGCAAAAGAAACCTCTTTCGGTGTTCGGCCGAATAAGCAAAAATAAATTGTACCGACCATTGACGTGACGTGATCAAATAGAGGCGTGCACTAATGCAGCAATCACGTCTGCAGAGTGAAAGTATTTAAAACTGTCAGAGAAAATCATTACAACACGAAGCACCGACAGCGAGAGACTGCTTAGTGCTGCATCTCATGTCTCTGATGAGAAGAGGAAGAGGAAGAGGTGGTTGTTGCTGGTTACTGTGATGATTGAAATCACGAAATGGCCTTAAACGATTAGTAAATAAACTGCAGAATGTTATGTTTTCTAATAACGCACAAATTGCATGTATTCAAACAGCGCTGCACGAGCTTGCGGCGCCAGATTTCAAAGTAAAATTTGCACTAAAACACTGTTCAGTAACATTTTTATATTTTATTTAAAGCCATGTGACAATGTGATACCTGCGACTAACATCTTCCCAAATTCATAATGAGAATCATTTAAATATCTGCATGCTGTTGTCAACAAAAAGAAGCACTAAGATCTTCCTGTGTTGTATGTTTCTTGTAGCACTCCAACTAACCATCATTTCAGAAATGAGGGGGACAGAAATGTAATATATATATATATATATATATATATATATATATATATATATATATATATATATATATATATATACGTATATATATGTATATGTTGTTTTAATAAGTCTCTTCTGCTCACCAAGCCTGCATTTATTTAATCCAAAATACAGTTTTACTATGTACAACTGCTTTCTATTTGAATATATTGGAAAACATAATTTATTTCTGTGATCAAAGCTGAATTTTCATCATCATTACTCCAGGCTTCGGAGTCACATGATCTTCAGAAATCATTATAATATACTGATTTACTGCTCAACAAACCTTTTTTATTATTATTTAAAACAGTCGAGTAATTTTTCTCAGGATTCTTTGATGAATAGAAAGATCAGCATTTATCTGAAATAAACAGCTTTTGTAACATTATACACTATATACCATTCAAAAGTGTGGAGTCAGTATGATTATTATTTTATTTTGGAAAAGAAATGATAGAAATTAATAGTTTTATTTAGCAAGGATGGTTTAAATTGATCAAAAGTGATGATAAAGACATTTATAATGTTACAAAAGATTTCTATTTCAGATAAATGCTGTTCTTCTGAACTTTCTATTCATCAAAGAAACCTGGGAAAAGAAAATTATACTCCGCTGTCTTCAACATCATCATCATCATAAATGTTTTTTTTGTTTTTTTTTTAGCAGCAAATCTGAATATTAGAATGATTTCTGAAAGATCGTGTGACTGGAGAAATTTACATTTTAAAATATATTCAAATAGAAAACAGTTATTTTAAATAGTGAAAATATTTATTTGCTGTAGGCCTACTTTGGATCAAATAAATCCAGGCTTTCTGAGCAGAAGAGACTTCTTTAAAAACATCATCTTAAACAAAATCTTAATGTTCAAAAACTTTTGCCTGGTAGTGTATAGGCAACTTTAATTGTTTCTCTTATTTCTAGCTTTTAATTGGCTTAGAAATCAGATACACTGCTGGACAATAACCAATAATAATGATTTGTTTCTATACTACAAACTCTTTTTTTGTCCCATGAGGCAGAATAGTTTCTATGTCAATTAGCACTGCATTGTTCATATACTTGATTTATTACCTGGAGATGACTTGAAAAACACAAATAAACCATATATCCGGCTTCGAGTATGAATGAAACACACACTGCATGTAATGAGCGTTTAGCGCTCCGTGATGTTCATCTCGCCTTATTCTGGGTCCGAATAAAACATCAGGTCATGCAACAGACTAACCTTTCTCTTTGAATTTAAATTAGATTTATTCACACCGGCTCTTGAAAACCTTTATGCCAACACACTGCCCGAAAAAGTGCGGAGGACGAATTTACGTGATATTAAAATCGGGGGGGACACGTCCCCCGCGTAATCTACGCCCCTGCTCCAAAGAAAAAGGAAAACTTGAAATCGCATCAGATGACATTTTTAAAAAATCTTACCAACCTCAGCTTTTATGAACTGTAGTGTTTTTGTTTGTTTGTTTGTTTAAAAAAAATTGTATTACACACTAAACAGAATCAAATCTGTCAAATAATGAGACTAGTGTCCTGTGGTGTCCTGTTCATTATATCAGTGGTAAATGACAGCCAGCAGTAGCTTTTTATTAGTTGAAATGCCTGTGTGTGAGATCTCTGTTAATTAGCCGTTAATCTGTTTAATGTGACTTACCTTTGCAGCCACATTTATAATTGTATTTCAGTAAAAGATAATCATCTTTTCGTGAGGTTTGAGGCTTGTGTTAGCGTGATCTTTCACATCTTTCTTGAATCCAGCCGCACTCAAAGCCGGCCTTCCTGTGCTATTTTATCCGTGTGTGTCGGGTTTCAACATGGTTATCTTAAATGTAGAAGACAGTATTTTAATTAATGTGTGTATATCTGTGCTCTTACATCTTGCTGATGCTATAGATGTGTGTTGTAGTGCTCCGGGGGTGTGTTAGCGTAGCTGGATTTAGCTCACTGCAGATCTATTTCAGTGGAGAAAGAGGAGTGTGTGTGATTGCGAGAGAGTATCTGCTTGTAGGTGTGAGTCACAGGATATAATTGCCTCAGAATTGTGCGCGCACACACACACACACACACACACAGGCGTGCACTAATCAAGGCATGATAGCATGTCAGCCACAGGATGCTATCTCTTAAAGATAGAGGCGCCGGATCAATCAGAGCTGTTTTGATCCTATTTAGATAGGAAAGAGCCACGACAACAGAGTCCCGTACATGATTCTCATTTCTTGTGTTTGCAGCGACAGGGGTTCTGCTGAGCCTCGGGCTGGGAGGTATTAGGGAATATTTTGGGATAGGAGACAGATTAGTTAGGGAGAAGTCTTGACTGAGCCAGATTTTACTGCTGACAGCTGAGTTATCCTCCCACAATCCCTGGCTATGAGGGCTGGGATCCTTTTCTGAGCCGTGCCCGAGGCTTATATAGGCGGAGGAAGAAATAAGAGAAATAAGTCCAGGTGTCGTGGGCGAGGGCAGGAACGCAGGCATGTGTGACGCTGTGCTGTGTGTTTCAGGGTTTGGAGTGTGAGGTACAATCACTCTCACGACCAGCTGCTGCTCACCGGCAGCAGCGACAGCAGGGTCATCCTGTCCAACATGGTGTCCATCTCCTCAGAGCCGTTCGGACACCTGGTGGACGACGACGAGCTCAGTGACAACGAGGAGAACCAGCAGGAAGACAAGTACACATCCCTTTCTGTCTCTCTCACCTTCCACGTCAGCTTTTTTGTGTCCTCAGATTTTCTATATAAATGCAACAAAATACTTTTCAGTTGAGCACAATTCCGTTCAGGAAAATTTAGTTCAGTCTAGCTAAGTGTTTTTCAGTCCAGTTTGATTCAGTTAAATTCCACAAAATATATTTGTTCTTTTCAAATGAGTTCAGTACAATTCTATTCATTTCCAGGTCAGTAGAAGTTAGTTCAGGTTAGGGCTGGGCAATAAAACGTTAACTATAATTATTGCAATATAATTTCGGAGTGTCTATTTACACTAAGTGCAAATAGCCCGCCTTGTTGGCAAAGGCTATGTATACTAACTCCACCCACCAACATGTGATTGGGTTAGTCAACACTGAAAAAGACGCTCATTCAGCATCATTTTCAGTGGTGTAGATGGTAAAGTGCGTGCTTCGAGTTCGAGTCCGCCTTTTGCCAAACTTTTCTTCTCCCTTTTCAAATCTCATATCACATCAGAAAGGCATTTATATTCAATAAAAATGAAGGAAATAATCAAAAAGTTAAAAATAATAGTATCGGGTAAGTGTAGGGAGGGATTTATTGTCCCAATAAGGTGGCATCCATTTAATAATTTGAATTAAAACTATAATTTACACTCAATACGTTATTATTGCGTACTGTTTTATAATGTTCTACAATACTGAGGGGCAGATAATTGCCACTATTTGCAATAAGTAGTATAAATAGCAGAAAATCTTGCTATTTTAACAGTGTAAATAGAATCCATTGCTATTTACACAGTGCAAATAGCCGCTGCCATATAATTTTCCTCAATAAAGCGATAAGAATTTGATAAATGTTCAATATGAAAAAAAACGTAATGAAGCAGTGCTAATAATTTGAACCGAGCCACATGTTCAAACGGCAGCGCAGCGCGAGCTCACTAGAGCAGATGCGTTTACTCACCAAGAGTGCCGGTCATGCGACACTAAACAACACTGTGAGATCTGGTGTGAAGCGCTTGAGAGGGATTCTATAATTAGGGCTACATGTCATGTCCATGGACTCTATTATCAGTTTTACACATTTTTCATTAACTTTTCACTTCAAACAATGACCACTTTTATATCAGGGGACATTTATAATTAATTTAATACAAAAATTCAACAGATATCCATCTTTTATCTTGCAAAAATGGCTTATTCTATACTGGAAGTTGCTGTTTTTGGGCTGTCCGATTTGGTAAATGTGAGGTTTTGCTCTTCAGATTGGCTCTAAAATAAATTATAATTTATAATTTGTGCAAAATAATCATTAAATTATGAGAAAGGTGTTTTAAAAAATATTTTGCTCATGCATCTACATTAAATCATTTTGTGGATGTCCGAGTGTCAACTGTGTTACTCACTATAAAATGCCCTATACATCAGCAATGGTTTGTTGTTGTCCAACACACATGTCCAACATCACTTGATGTATTTTACTTTTTTAGAGGGAAGTTTGAAGACGGTGTGGAAAGTCTTCTCCTCTTCAATATTTGATCTATATTATTGTCTGCACGTAGAGTAGATTAATTGACCGTCAACTGTGTTATCAACGTGTTCTGGTGAACTTGCGTCACATGTTATATTTATAAATATGTAGAGAAAGAATATAAAAACATAAGTTAATCAAGGTCATGTACTTACTAGTCCAAGGTCAGCAGTTTGCACAAGGCCCTAAAATGGCCGAAATATCAACTGTTATCTGTCAACTGTGTTACCCATCAGCTGTAACTCAGTTGATAAGGATTAACACGGTTGACATTGTTAGCAATTCAGGGTCAATTTTTTTTTTAAATCTTTTAAATGTGAACTAAACCATCAGACAAAAAGATAGGGATATCTCTGGAGATGGATGTCTTTGGTAAGGATAGCGAATAACGCTAAATTCAGCATACTGTGGATTTATGTTGAAGAAAGTTTCATCCTTCATGATAGCATCTCCATTATGATGACAAATCAGTTAGACAGATAACATCAAAAACTCAATAGGCTCAAAAACCTTCAAACAAATGTGTTCTCAAACATGTGGTACTTCATTCATGTTTCATTTGACACAGCATTTGTCCGTAACACAGTTGACAAAATAATGAATCAAACGTTAATTTGCATTAGCATATTTAAAAAGACATTAGAGCTTAAGCTTGCCAAATAATTAATTTAGCACATTGAGGAGATATATTATTCAACCTCCTAGTTTATTTATCAAAAAAGAGTACTCATTTTCTGACTTCTTGACTGACCTGAAATGTACCCCTAAATATAGAACGACTCTTGAATTCAGCGAAGAACTCAAATGACTTGTGATGTAAACTAGTTTATAGAAATAGCACTGACAAACACTGTACGCGATGATACAGTCAGAAGGCTTTTCTGTCTACACATCGCCATCATTTACCATGGATTTACTGTAGTAACACTAACTGCACCACGGTGTGTGGTTTTAACTGTGGATATCATGGTCTAAATGTATGCTACTGTGGAAGACCAATAGTTAATTTTACTAAAACTCAAACAGTCAGAATAATTAAAGATGTTACAGTTTTTAATAATGAATATTAATTTACATCTGCGTCCTAAGTCAAGCTACTGTCACATGTGTCAGGCAACACAAATCTGTTTCATGATTTGAAACAATATCCCTGAGTAGAACTTGCAGAAACTAAGAAATTAATGTATTTATATATTTCATTTTTCTATTTATTTTGGTTAGGGAAAATAACTGCAAAAGTGTAAAGAATTCACAAATGTGTTCTGACCATGATCAGTAGTTTAAAACCACAACTTTCACTTAGGAGCAAAAATCTGCCTTTAAATTCTAAAGAAATAGAGATTTGAATTTATCAATATCGATGATCATTTTTTTGGCCATATCGCCTAGCCCTAGTTCAAGTCTCAGTTCAGTCTAGCTCAGTATTTTTCAGTCCAGTTTGATTAAGTTAGATTCTAGGAAACACTTTTTAATATAGAATTTATTGCAATTCTATTCAATTCTGTTCATTTCAATTCAGTACAGTACAATTTAAGTCAGGTGAGTTCATTTTCAGTGGAGTTCAGTACCAATCCATTAAATTCTAATCATTTCTATCCAGTTCAATATCATTTAGATCAGGTCGTTTGTTATATTCAACTAAGTTCAATGCAATTCTATAAATTTTTATTTAATTCAGTCAAGTTCAGCTCTGTCCAAATTTTTCAGTCCAGTTTAATTCAGTTAAATTCCTTTTTTTCAGTTCTGTTATTAGTTTCAATCCAGCTCAGTATAGTTTAGTTTAATTGAGTTCAGCACTATTCAATTCTATTCATTTTAGTCCAGTTCATTACAGTTTAGATCAGATCAGTGTATTTCAGTCCAGTTTGATTCAACTTTGATTCCACAAAATACATTTGTTCTTTTTTTTCCCAATTGCGTTCAGTACAATTCAATGCAATTTCAGTTCAGTGAGATAAAATGAAATGTATGTTTAAAATATATTCAATTTCGGGGAATTTAATGCTGTTCAGTACATGCCAGTTCAGTTGAGTTTGGTTCGGTTTGCTTCCGCTGCATTCAGTTTGTGTGTCACAGTACAAGTACAGCTACAGTATATATTACCAGCATCACGTACTCTGCTCATGTCTGTTGTGTGAAGGGTGAAAGAGCCCCTGCAGGACAGCATCATTGCCACATATGAGGAGCACGAGGACAGCGTGTATGCGGTGGAGTGGTCTGCTGCAGACCCCTGGCTGTTCGCCTCCCTCAGCTACGACGGCCGGCTGGTGATTAACAGAGTCCCTCGAGCCCTCAAATACCAAATCCTACTGTAGAGCAGGTGAGCAGCAGAATGATGGAAAACAGGGACACTAATGATACTATTCAATAATGAGTAATGCATAAAAAATAACAGTTGGTTTGTCTGTTTTTCCAGGATGAACTCACATTCCCAACCTCTGCAGATGTGGATGAGTGAAATCCTGCTTTGACTTCATACGGGACTGTTTGAGTAAACTCTATCGCATCGAACATCTGCAGCAGCTGAGCTGTTACTCGTCACTGTATCTGTGTGGTGATTTCCCAACACACTGGTCTGTCATTCATCAGCACCTGCGTTAGTTCATATGAACGCAGATATCGGTGTTCTTATGTTTTTGCGTGTTCTATTTGGTGCTGTGGGAAATCAGAACCCTGAAGATTAATTATGATTATGTGTCTTATCATGTACTCTGTAACAAAAGCAATGCTCTGTGGAGCTGTCAGAGAAAGCCTAATTACCCCTGTATGTTTCCCATAAAACAGCTTTAATTAAAGAGCAAGATTTGATGTCCTTCTCTCCTTATCTGGCTCTCCTCTCTTCTGTCTGTAATTGCGAGGCGAGTGTTCGTTAAAGCACCTCCAGTGACAGTCTGTTTTAATTGCAGCTTGACTCTCCACATCTCGGGCTGCCAAGGGACGGCCGCGGTCCAATCCGTCAATACTAGGGCCGGCGGAATGAGTCTCTGAATGCATAATGTCAACGCTCGCTGTCTTGAGTGGTGCCTCGGATTCTTTACGTACGCCGTCTCTTGTCAGTGATGCGGGGAGGTTAAATGCGTTTGGAGGGATTTTAACCCTCCGTGGTCTGTCACAAGCCCTGCTGCCCCTGCTCTTCTGTGGACGTGCATGTTGTGAGTGTTCATGGACAGATACGACTGCGTCTCCACAATGTGTCTCAGTGAAAGTATCACTTATGAAAGTTCATATTTAGAAGTTCGGAAATCCCAATAGAGCACAACAGTCTCGTTCTAGTTGTAAAAATCCCATTAATTTCAACATTCAGGAAGATTAACATCTAAATCTCTCAACACTGACCCACCATGAGCTCTTGAGATCATTCAGTGATGACATACTGTAAAGCAGAGGTCCCCAACCACCGGGTCGCGACCTTCTACCGGGCCGTGGAAGAATTCTTACCGGGTCACGAGACAGTTCTGGGGAAAATGTGTATAGATATGACGCTCTGTTATTTATTGTGCCTAAATGATTTTTCGAAATATTCTGTATTTTCGTTGTATGCGATTGATATCGTGTAGCAATTTGACGATTTCATGTTAAATTAGTAAAAGATTGCTCTGATCTGTCATGGCTAGGGCTTTAAACGGATCGCAGTTGATCTGTGATATACAGACCAGGTCCAGACCCCACCGTTCGGCATGTGATTCGCAGATTAATTTGCCAATTTACACGTTCAAGTTATTTAAAACCACAAGAAGAAGAAGAAACGAAGCTGAACTCAGTTTGTTACTTGCGCCCTGTTCTCGCACACACCCGAAGCGTGCACAAGCATAGAGACGTGGTTTGCTTTTAACGTTAATATACCAAAATATGCGTTTTTTACACTGAATTGTACTTGAAATTGTACTAATCAACATAATGTGGTAAAGTGGAAAGCCACATGATGAATCAGAGTTCATCTTAAGTAGCTGTCCATAAAAAATGGCCAATGTGCATATAAATACATATAAAGGGTGATAAACAACACAAAGACAAAACCATCAGGATAACACACGACACTACAGTAATACGATGATCATTAACTGAATAACAGAACATATTAAAACAAAACACCCTAATGTATATTATGGCTAAAAAATATGAAAAGAAGCTAAATTATTTAGACTAGATAAAAAAAGTTTGTCTAGACAAACTTTAAGTTGGCTTGAGAAATCCGGACCAGAAAGTATGAAAAAGTTTAAAAACAATCTAAAATATAATCATATGTGATGTTTTTAACAACGGTAATTCATAGTTTTCACCTGTAAAAAACATAAATCTGAGTATTTCATGTGTACAATTACATATAAGGTGATGTTAAACCATTTCAAATGTTTCACAGTATATAGTAAGGTAACTTACAGTAAACCAGTTAACAGTTTTTTTTTCTTAGTAAGCATTACAAAAAATTTAATTTAAGCTATGACTGTGTCAATGGTTTTGTTGTTTTTTATTTCAATGAATTTTTCACATTGAAGTGAGAGTCCATCAAAAAAATACTCACCCTCGTGCAATTTCAAATGTACAGTATATGACTTACTTTCTTCAGGTGAACATAAATGAAGATTTATAATAATAATCCATCTCTGTGACTCCATATAATGAATATGAACGGGTGCCCAAATATCGATGTTCCAAAAAGCACTAACAGCCATCATGACAATAATTCATACGACAACACTGAATGAATCAGTGTTATCTGAAACAATGCAATAGGAGTGTATAAGAAAAAATGCAATTATTGTAAACTTTTAAAACCATAAACCAGCCAACTTCCCCAAATAAGTGGGAAAAACACTTTGAAAGTAAAGTTGCTGAAAGAGTATGTGTCACTGTTTTTCTGAAGCATGCTGTAGCACAAACATCTGTACAGTAAGGCAGCAGACTGCGTCAGGTCATTCTCTCACAGCGGGACAGTGACTGTCATTCATCTGGGTATTATAGCTCTGTGATATAATGATTTGACTCGCTGTCGCTGTCCGATCGGAGCACTCTCATTGTGTTTCCAGTGGTGTATATTTGTATCTGTCGTATTTAAATACTGTTAAATCTATTGAATACATTCAATATTAAAACCACAGGGTCACCGTTGTGCAGTTCCCAGAGGGCCCAGACAAAATTGGATTCAGCTGCTCGCAAATGAATTAAATGAAATTTAGATTTCATTTAATAATGTATTTCTGTCTCTTGTGCAGGAGAGCGGCCCTTGGGGAGCCCAGGTGATGATTACCTTCACAAGAGCTCTGATTAGCATTCAGAAATAAACCCCAGCAAATAAAAGGAACGTGCAAACGAAGGGAACGACGGGAGGACTGGCTGGGAACGAGTAATCGGAGGCTATTGGGATGGCCTGGGGAATATTTCTGAACTTAGTGTTTCTCTATTTGTGGAATCCTCGTGGGGAAGATTCTTTCATATGACTCTCGCTGCGTGGCTGCCTCTCTCAGCTTATGTCTCTGTTTCAGATTATTTGCATGTCAAAAGCATAATGTTTTTGAATCCATTGCACGAGTTGACTAGTGTCCTGCTGTGTTTGGATAACGGCTCTGCCTGGAAATGACATAATGGCATTTTCCTGATAAAGGTTACTCCAAGTTCCACAACTACACTAATGTTCAAAGGTTTGGGGTCAGTGAGTCTCTTCTGCTCACTAAGGCTGCATTTATTTGATCAAAAATACAATAAAAACAGTAATATTGTGAAATATTATTACTATTTAAAATAGTTGTTTTCTATGTGCATATATAGTCAAATGTCATTTATTTCTGTGATTTCAAAGCTGTATTTTCAGCATCATTATTCAGTGTCACATGATCTTCAGAAATCATTCTAATATACTGATTTACTGATCAAGAAACATTTCTGATTATTATCAATGTTGAACACAGTTGTGCTGCTGATACATTTAATTTTTCAGGATTCTTTGATGAATAAAGCACTGCATTTATTTGAAACAAATCTTTTGTAACAATATACATAAATGTGTCAACGTCTATCACTTAGAATCAATTTAATACATCCTTGCTGTATACAAGTATTCATTTCTTTAAAAATAACCTCAATCTTCTTAAGACATTAATGATGAAGCTGTTTTGCATTATGAAAAACTGTGAAAAAATAGGTTTATTAGAGGTTTATTTTCCTTCATTTTATATTGTTTTGTGGTTTAAGTGTAGTATAACTTTTTATTATTCAAGTTCAATTAAATGATCATTTTTGTATTACTAACAAATTAATTACACACAAACGGCTCTTAAAATATCTTAAAAATAAACAAATAAATAAGAAATGATAGCTTACTGTTTTGCAGAAGAAAGATGAAAGGAATAAAAAAGAAATCCTAACATGTTGATCCAAACACAGAGACGCAGGATGAGAGGATGTGACTGCAACTGTCAAGCTCTAAAAAATATCAGCGAAGTATTGCATTATTTTGTCTTCTGAACTGATTCAACTGCTTTGCTTGAAAAACTGTTTTTGTGAAAACCCATTAGAATCAGGCATGCATGTGAGAAGTTCTGTTTATTCACATTAGCACAGTATTGAGCACCTACGGAAAATAAAACAACAGATAATAAAAAGAGAAAACACTGCATTAATGGATCAATGTGATTTACATGAGCATACATAATCAGAATAAGACTGATTATATACTAGTGCATGTAACTGATTATATACTAGTGCATGTAAACATGGTAACTGAGTTGCCATAGTCTGTTATAATACTTCAACACAAATGTTCATTCTTCAGTCCCTTGCAATTTTGTCGGTATAAAAAATGGTCAACTGAAGCAGAGCTCAAAGACTGACACGGCTGTGTAAGTCTTTCACCTTGTTCTCTGAGTGAAGGACGGTAGAGAGCAGCGAGTGATGAGAGCAGCACTGGTGTCATTAAATGACTGTCTCCAGTCTCGTCGCTGCTTTCAGGATAAAAGGAGGTGAAGTGTCATTTTTGGGGAAACTATTTTCTCCAGTCTGAGTTTTATGTGGTTTTGGAGCAGGACTAGCTGTTTGGGAGCGGTTCGAGGGTTTTGGATTAAAATGGAATTATTTTTGCAGTTATATTTGGTGCCGCTAGTGGAGCTGAAATGACTCGCAGCAGCTTTATGTGTATTAGCTTGATGGCTATTTGTATTCATACGAGAGCCACAGCTTTTGCCGTTTCTCTGAGGTGAATGTGGACAGCCATGTCGAGTGACAAACGATAGGCAGATGGGGAGAGACTGCTAACGGAAGCCACACATCCAGCCTATCAAGTGTTCATCAGTCCTTGTGCTGCTCTCCCTATTACTTGATTTTTGCATAAACCTCCAGCTATTAAAATGTGTGCACTCTTCGGCTCAAGCTAGTTTGAATATGTGCATCCACATATTAGACTGAATCGCTGCAGTGGAGGGAAAGATTTTTCACTGGAATAATGACTTCAAATTTGGTCCAGCTTGATCTCATTGTTATTGTAATTTACAGGTACTAAAATATACATTTAGTGAAAATGCTGAAAAGTACAAGATGTATTGGAATATGGACTAATTTTTGATGTTTTGGAGCTTTAGCTCTGGACATTTGTCGTATGCCAAAGCACAGAGAAGATTCTACAAAATATGTCCTTCATAAGAATGATAAAATGTTGTTTTTGAAAGTTTAACATTTTTTGCTTCATCAGAATGGGATTACACTTTTGTCACATTAGCTATGTGAACTGAACACACACAAATCATGGACATGATTCGGATATGCTAAAGGTTCAAAAATAAAAAAATAAAAGTTAAAAAGTAACACTTAGGAAGTTTGCGGTCAAGAATGACAGTGGAAAAAATGACTCAAAAATTAATATTTAATATTGCAATATAAAAATTAATATTGCACAGTATCGTAACATTTCAAATGAATCCCCCAAAAATTCTAAATAATAATAAAATAATAATTTTAAAAAATCAAGGCTTCGGTCACTTTTAACTGCAAGAGTACCAAGTGTGACCCAAAAATGAAGGGGCTCAGAGGATTAAATAAAGCAGTAGTTCCCAACCTAATGCACATCAGTTGCCTTTAATTGTGTTGAACTAGTGCTAAAAAGCTTCCTGTTTTTGTCATCAAGTGAAAAAGAGAAATAAAAGCCCAATGCATTCATTTTTCAGACTAATTGACTTTTGAAGTTTTGAGCTCGTAAGCAGAATCGTCCAGTTGGACTTGACAATTAGCATAAAAAAATGCACTTTGGTTTGGCCATGGTGACAACGGCAAAAATATAGCACGCCACATGTTTTGTCTTACATGAACTTCACTGTACTGATTAAAAAGTGTTAGGCCTTAGCCAACACTCTGAACATATAATTGGTTGTGGAATGGCGTAATTGCGTTCATTTCTCATGTCCGTTGTCTCCAGCGATATGGCCTCTGAGGAGTGAGTTAGATGGAGCTCTTCTTCTAGAGAGTTCTGGCTTACAGCCATTGATCGCTTTCAAACAGGAGCCGTTTCTGTCCTAACAGTGATCCCATGCCTCTGCAGTGACATTCTTCATCCCATAACCTCGAGTCCAGTGTGGTCAAGGGTCTAATGAATATACTGCAGAATAAAGTGAAGGCTTTTCTCCCTGGTCTGTCTGTGTTGATGGTACTGTATGTTCTGCCATTTAACTGTATTTACACACCATAGAGATCGCTGCACACATTATGTATGTCACTGATGAATAAATCCGACCAACAGTAAAAAGAGAGTCGGTGGATTTTCAGCATCCAGTAAGACTGAGCTTTTGGGTCATTTGTCTGGAGCTGTATAACAGCTATATGGCAACAAACTAACACGTGTAGCAAAACAATAGCTCTCATTCACTAACCGTGTCTGCGCACAAACATTTGCATGCAAAAATCTTGATTCATCAATAAATTTGCACTAAAATGTGTTCTAAATTCATGCAAAAATCACATATTGCCAATGGCCACATAAATGCTTTAAAGTCCAGATAAAACAGAAGTAGCAACAGATGTTTTCTTCTGTATTGTGATGTATATCTGAGTGAAATGGTTTAAGAAAAATAAAATATATATAGAGGGCGGGACTTGGTTCCAGTGTTATCGTTGAATCAGAACCAGTTTTTGTATCAGTTTTTAATATAAAAGGGAATCTAGTAGAAATGTATTTATTTATTGGTTTTAATTTCAATTTTAGTTAACTATAATAACGCTCTGGTTACTAACGTAACCTCGGTTCCCTGAGATAAGGGTACTAGCGTTGAAATATGTATATATATATATATATATATATATATATTATGCGATGTATATACACATACTGTATATATATGATATATATCGTCCAAAGACCAAGAACAACGTGAAATCTATTATCTATTACTTCCATCTAAGTTGTTTATTGTGTTTGATCTGGTTTTGAGGACGGCACACTTGACATTGCTGAAGGATCTTATCCTTATTGCTGGAGGATATGAGTGTCTTAGAGAGCGTCACATGTTTGCTGAAAGTGACAGATGACTCTACAGACTGTGCAGAAAGCCTGTATATTCAGATGGTTTGGGTGTGTTTTATGAAAATGACTAATCTGAGGCATGTGGTCGCTCGTTTAGAATATTTCTAATTCATTAACATTAAAACGAGGTTAAAAACAAATTAGTGCACATATACACTGATTTTTTTTCTATGGAAATTATCAGTGAGAAGTTCTTTATGAAAAATCCTTATATATACATATGAATACCTCCAAGATACTGTATACATCCAGAGTGAGAAAAAGGGTTCAGAAAATCAGTCTAGATCCCTCACATCCATGCCATCTGGTCAGCACTGCAGAGCACCAAATACCAGGACAGTCAGGCACAAGAACAGTTTCTTTCCCCAGGCAATCTACCTCATGAGCACTTAAATGTTCTCCACTGTGCAATAAAAATTTGCAATAACCTCATATTTATTTATCACCCTACATTCTAGTATATCTATAGCAGACCTGTACATACAATTTACCAAATAACATACAATTGACCACAGCCATATCACCCTGCAACCCAAGACTGGTTGCCCACTGAAGCTAAGCAGGGTTGAGCCTGGTCAGGACCTGGATGGGAGACCTCCGGTGAAAACTAGGTTGCTGTTGGAAGAGGTGTTAGTGAGGCCAGCAGGGGGTGCTCACCCTGTGGTCTGTGTGGGTCCTAACGCCCCAGTATAGTGACGGGGACACTATACTGTCAAAAAGCACCATCTTTCGGATGAGACGTTAAACCGATGTCCTGACCCTCTGTGGTCATTAAAAATCCCATGGCACTTCTCGTAAAGAGTAGGGGTGTAACCCCGGTGTCCTGGCCAAATTCTATTTGAATTTCTATCATGGCCTCCTAATAATCCCCATACACCTGATTGGCTCTATGACTCTCTCTCCTCTCCACCTGTAGCTGGTGTGTGGTGAGCACACTGACGCCGTTGTACTGTGGCTGCCGTCGCATCATCCAAGTGGATGCTGCACACTGGTGGTGGTTGAGGAGAGACCCCCACATGATTGTAAAGCGCTTTGGGTGTACAGCAATACACAATAAAACGCTATATAAATGCATCATTCAAATCAAATCAAATCACTTTTATTGTCACATCACCACAGCACATGTGCCTTCGTGAGTGAAATTCTTGAGAGCGTGCAATTTACATATAGACATTACCATACATACGTACAGACTTATACAGATGACAATGTGTAATATACACATACGTATACTCAGTACACACAGTGTACTATTAGACAGACATACAGTTACCGATACACATTATACACAGTATGTAGTACACATTCTACGTTATATACACACAGTAATATGCGAAGATGCAGCAGATTATATATAAACCGGATGTGCAAATGTCATGGATGTGCATTGGATGGTATCCAGTGCTGGCAAAGAGATTGTTGTATTTGTGCAGTAGTGTACTGGTAGTCCAGTTTGAACTGTATGGAATTAAAGTGCAGTGCGTGGTATATTGTAAAGTGGGAGTGTGCTGTAGGGTGTATTAGTTTTGACTGTTCATTAGCCTGATAGCCTGAGGAAAAAAGCTATCCCTCAGTCGGCTAGTGCGGGATCGGATGCTGCGGAGACGTCTTCCTGAGGGCAGCAGAGAGAGCAGTCTGTGGGACGGGTGGCTGGAGTCACTGATGATCCTCCGGGCTTTCTTTATACACCGCCTGGTGTAGATGTCCTGGAGGGAGGGAAGCTCACCTCCAACAATGTGACGGGCAGTTCGCACGACCCTTTGCAGAGCTTTGCGGTTGCCAGCAGTGCTGTTTCCAAACCAGGCGGTGATGCAGCCGGTCAGGATGCTCTCCACAGTGCAGGTGTAGAAGGATCTGAGGATGCTGGGGCTCATTCCAAACTTCCTCAGCCGTCTCAGGAAGAAGAGGCGTTGGTGTGTCTTCTTCAGCACTGCATCTGTGTGAGCGGACCATGTGAGATCCTCAGTGATGTGAACACCGAGGAATTTGAAGCTGTTTACCCGCTCCACAGGTGTCATGTCGATGGTGATGGGTGTGTGTTCTCTGCTCAGTCTCCTGAAATCCACCACCAGCTCCTTGGTCTTGTCGATGTTGAGTGAGAGGTGGTTCTCTTGACACCATTTAGTCAGGGTTCTCACCTCCTCTCTTTAGGCCGTCTCATCGTTGTCAGTGATCAGGCCTATCACCGTTGTGTCGTCAGCAAATTTGACGATGACGTTGGAGCTGTGTGTTGCTGTACAGTCATGTGTGTACAGGGAGTACAGGAGTGGGCTGAGGACGCAGCCCTGAGGAGCACCAGTGTTGAGGGTCAGCGGGGATGAAGTGTTGATTCATTCATTTATTATTATTATTATTCACAATGTTTTTAATATATATAATAATAATATATAATAATATGTGTGTATATTATTCACATCTTATTTTTACTATCTGTGTGTTGTTGTTGTTGTTTCTGAGTACTGGAAGCTGTGACACTAAAATAAATTACTTGTATGTGTAAACATACTTGGCAATAAAGCTCTTTCTGATATATATATATATATATAATAGTGAATGAGACCCAATGTGTTTATTTATAACCTATACACTGACACAATTTTTTTTTTTTGTGCATAAAATCTGCTCACAAACGCTTTCATGAACAAATCTTAAAATCTTGAATTTAGACAAAAATGTATTCTAAATTTAGAACTGGAGCCAACATGTATGCAAAAATCACAGTTTCCCAATGGTACTTACTTAGTAGCATTTTATTACATTTATCACCAGTAGTTATGTACTATTATTTCTAGCAGTGCACATATTATTGCAGTTTTTATGAAATATTACTACTGTATATTGCAATATGTGACTGTGTATTTGTTGGTTGATTCAATTTTGCCCGTGCACAGATCTTCTGCAATAGTCAGAGCCGTTGGCTTTATCACTGCACACACAATTATTTGGTCAAGAAGCTCAAGTTGGCGGATCCATTTAATGATAATTTTGCTCCCATGCAAGCTTTGCATCACATTTGCTCTCACTTGCAATTTAAGTAATTATTACTGTTTTATGCACAGTAATTATTAGAATGTGTTTTCATGTTGTTGTTGTTATTACCAGAAATCATCTTGGTGATGCAAAAGTAATTGAACATTGTAATTATTCAAGCACATCTCCAGCCTGAGCACTGAGCAGTGTATGAATATTCCTCCCACTCTCTCACAGCGGAGTGGAGAGGAGTTATTTCAGGGAGCGTGGCGGTAGACTGTTTCCCAGCGGTGTTCACAGCCCCTCTTTTCTCTGGAGGAGAAAATATCCGTCTCTCCTCCTCTCTCACTAGTTTGTTATTACCTCTATCTAAGCCACTGGGTCCATGATTTGAGAATTAGTAAGCCTGCTTTACGGGCTGAAGCTGCTTTATCTGCTGTGTGTGTGTGCTATAACAAGAATGCGCTCCTGTGTGGAGTTCCTTTTTCCTGCGAGGAGGAGGAAGTGACCTACATAGCCGCCACCTCAGTGTTTGAGTGCTGGATTTGCATTCAGAAGAGTGTGGAAGAACAACACGACTGCTGTCCAAAAATGATGCGATGTAATGCGGTTCAGCAGCAGGGTGGCGCTGTGACAAACAAAGGCTGATAGAAAGCTTCTCGGGTTGTTTCTGTCATTGTGCCTTTGTCAGGTTGCAAACGTTGAGAGATTTTCAACTGATTTGATTAATTGGTGAGAAAATGAATGCGGGTTGTTGGATTTCCTGCATGGACGGTTGGGCGATCATAACAAACCTTCACATAAGAGATACCGCCGCTCATGATCACAAATGACACACTGGCACCGCCATTTGAAGATGTAGATCTGCAGATGCAGATGGATGTCTTTAGTCGTCTCGCTGTTTTTCAGGGTCTCACAGCATGAGCACACCATTTCAAGTTAAAAATACCTTTTAGTATGAGACCCCTACATTCTGTGTTGCAGCTTCTAGCTGTTTTATTCGAAGATTGGCTCTTGAATCATTGTGTAACCTGTTCAGCAAGGCCAATGATTACATCTGTATCTATAGCAATGACAAAATAGTTTGTATCTGTATTTGGATAAGTGTTATTTTGGTATCAATGATATACTCACACTGTGTCCTAACTACACGCGACACCACAGGATTCCAGTGAAACGCAGTTTGGCTGTCCACACTACATGCGACGCGACAGGATCGATCAAATATCACAGCCAATCAGAAGCGTGTGTGGGCGGGCTCTCCCTGGAAGTGCACTGTACTCGCAACAAAATGGATATATTCATAATTCATAAATATTTAACCTTTTAACTTTATTAAAAGAACACACTAAGTGACTGATAACATCTTTGGCATGGAATACGCTTGTTGGTTTGCACTGAGTTTGTAGTTTTAACGTACATCTTATTTAGTTTTAATAAGAAATGTTTCTTACAGTTTTACTTTTTCAGTTTTATTTAATGATTAATAACCCTAATTCAGATAAAACTGGATGTGAGCTGGACATTTGTCAAAAATACTCAAAAAAGCCCATAACTCTTTTCCCCTCGTAGTTTCGTAAAAGAATGTTTTTACATAATTTCTGTAAAAAAATAAAAAGTAACAGTAAAACAATAATACAAAATGGTAAAAAGAAAAAGTTGTTCAGTAAAGAACTGTCATTTTCATGTGGGTCGGGTATGGCGTGTCCCCACCATGACTTTGCCAAAATCAGTGTTGTCCACAACACTCTTTCAAAGTCATTATAGCTTCGGTAAGCAATGTATCCGCCATGACATTAGCAAAATTTTTGTGGACAAAAATATACATTGTCTATTATTGATAATAGAGTAGCGATGCATGAAGCACGGCTAGCACTGAAGTCAAACCAAGCAGCTTCCTGTGGGTCAGTGTGGAGAATCTGTGTGATCGATTTGAAAATGAGTGAAATTTGCATGGGATTCCCATTGGAATGACTGTAAATGTGACCTCAGCTTTAGAAACAGGCAGCATAATTATGAAGTATAGTTTCTGCTGCTGTCCAGCAGTCTGGTTATCTGTTAATAAAAGGGTTGCGTCCCTGCAAAACATCTGAGACTCTGCCAGCTCTCAAAGCAATCCCATAAACACAGCAAGGACACTCATCTAATCCGGTGTGTCCTAAACAACAGCCTGCTTTCCATAAATTCAGTGTCTCTTCATCCCTGTGAATGCATCTGCATATTGCTGGCTTTTCTACAAGAACGTGAGCCGCATTTAGCACTTGGCATCAGTTTGCCGTGGATTAATAGGACTCAAGTTTTATGACGAGTTCTATCGGGTAAATGAGCTTAGAGCTAAGCTAACTGAATAGGATTCATGTGAATTTTAATAGGAGATCTGTTAGTATGCGAAATGAAGGTAGGATAATGTATGCCACGCACAAGCAACCGAAAACCACCGGAGTCATTGTGTTAATTCCACATAATAAACAGGAAATCATGTAATATTCATGCGAATGTTTGTGGGTGAAAGCCATTTGTATTTCTCTCCCAACCACGCACTTTGAAGCGAGAGGCTTAATGGAATAATTTTTCAGATCTTTGACATGTACAGTACTGTCTCGCATCAGTAGCAAATGTGCAGCAGCTCTGTAAATGGCTTTGGGACATCAGTGAAAAGTCTCAGTCAAACATTCGCATCACTCTGAAAAGACACTTTCGTGACACTGAACTCAATCACACACATTTGAAAGACATTAGGCCTACTTATATACAGTATATATAGCAGATTTCATCTGAGATATTTCTGTTCATTGGCATGTCAAACCAGGGTGAATCCTTCTGGTCCCAGTGACGATATGTTTGTTCTAAAGCTAATGGCTGGACTAGAATTTAATTTAAAGGAAGAGTTAGGATGTAGTGAAAGAGTGATGTGGTCTCAAGTCCCAAACACATGTAAGTGAGAGACAAAGCAATGCATTAATAATCAAAAACTGTTATTTTAATAACATATCTATAAAAAGGTGACAAATATCCCTATACTATAAATACTATAAGATACTAAATGTAAATAAATTAGTGCTGTCAAATGATTAATCGAGATTGTGAAAATCGTCATTTTGAGTTGATCTGTTTTTTAAGCAACAATTGAAATTTCAGCCACAACTTTATAGACCTTATGTAGCTCCAGCCCTTTTCAGCGCTGCATTCGTTGTCCTCTGCCTTCCAAATTGTATTTCCACATTGTGAAGGTAAGGTACTATGGATTTATGAATGAACCGCTCTTGTTGTGTTGTCATGTTTTAGAGTAAATCATGACAGAATTTGACTTTTGTGTGTGAACTGTCCCTTTAATAGCTGAGATCTGCCTGTTTTTTCAGCAGCAGTTTGTTTTGCTCGAGTTTAATGCAGAGAGGGGAACTAGAGGACAGAAGCAGCGCTGTGTGCTGTGTCTCTGCAGGGCTCTTCAGAGGCTTTTAATTGTTTTATCTGACAGACAGCACTGAGAAGTGGACTAAACTTTTGTGCCTGCAGTGCACATTTGGGTGGTGGAAGATCAGAATGAGCCGAATGTCCCTGAGGTGACCATATGTGTGAGAGATAACACGGCGTTCAGACTGCTAGTACAAACAGCAGCTAAATGCATCTGACAAGCTCTTCTGAGTTGTTTTTCCAGGGTGAATGTGAAAATAAGCGAAGCAAGCGAAGCTGGCTGCATGCTTCGCTTATTTTCACATTCACCCTGGAAAAACAACTCAGAAGAGCTTGTCAGATGCATTTAGCTGCTGTTTGTAAACCCATATTGTAGGTATTAATATTAATTGTACGATTAAAATGATTAAAAATTAGAATAAAGCATTTACTAAGAATAATAAATATTTTATTCTTATTTTGAAATGTTTTATCAACTAATATGTTCCCTACACATTAATCTCAGTATGAGATACACTTTTCTAAAGCATATAATTTAAAATGCAGTAGCAGTGTGAGGTATTGTTTATTTATTTATTTATTATTATTTAATTTTTTTAGCACAGTCACACAAAAAACAATTATTAAAAGAATTTTATTGGTCATATCAATCACATTGCCTGCAGTGCTGAATGGCTAAAACAAATACTACCTCAGTATAGCATTGGTAGCATGCCCTTGTCATAATCAGATGCATGACTGAATTTTCAGAACTCTGAACTGAATCTATGAAGTCTGAACTTTTCTTGACAGGGTACTTTGTAATTGATTGAGTTATGTTATTTACTCATTTTTAATATGTTGTATAGAGGTTAGCGGACATTTTCAGTGAAGGCTTCTGAGAAAAAGAAAAAGTTTTGATGGATTGCCAGTGTTTGCAAGGTTTGAGGCATCGTGATTAAAAAAAAAAAAAAGTTTTGCAAGAGGCACAAATAGCCAGGCTGTTGTTTTAATGTTTGCCAACAAATCCTTTGAGCACATCTGCATATTCCGCTTTGAGTGAGTCACTGAAATATTTCAGTCTTCATTACTTCTAGATGGACGGTAACAAAGTTTGTACAATATGTGCCAGACTTTATGCAAATAGTTAAATGTCTGGCTTGTGAGATAGTGGGATATAATCCTAGAAGCCTTGTGGATTACTGCTGTACTCCAGGATATCTTCATAAACTGGTATAGCTGCAACAGAGTGTTTTAAAACAAAACTATTAGAAAGATCTTACAAAGATTTGTGTCTACTGTGAAATGTCTTCTGTTGTGTTCAGCAGAAGAACAAAAGTCATACAGGTTTGGAACAACATGATGGTGAGTAAATGATGGCAGAAGACTTTGATCACAGGTGGACTAATAAAAGCCTGTGTGGTTCAGAAAACACATGCAACCATATTGGAGCTTGCTGTTTGAGGAAGCTCTTGCGATTTTGCAATATTTGACCCTGGAACACAAAATCGTTATAAGGGTCAATTTGGTCTTGAGTCAGTGGAGGCCGGCGGGCTTGACTTTGCCGTGGACGGCTGAGGACGAGGGTGGAGCTATGGAGGATACAGGGGTATTTGGGGTTTGGGCAGGCGGTAGGAGCCGTTGGTGAGGTATGTTCTCGGCGTGGGGTGAGTGTACAGGTAAGTAAGGTCTGGAAACAGCTCTGGGTAGTGAACGGTAGACCGGACGATGATCGACTGTGAGAAGCATGTTCTTGAAGGTGTGCTGATTGCTGGCTGCTGGTGCAGGTGATCAGTAATAAGGTCATTGTGATCAGGTGAGTGTCGTGATCTTGTGTAAGTGGTGGCTGATGACGATGGTGACGGTGGAGGCTGTGACTGTGATGACAGAGACTCCCTGACAATTTTAAAATGTTACTAGTAAGTATTCATTAAATACTAGTACAATACTATTACTTTTCAATAATAGGTCCTAGTAGTCATTCACTAGGTCCTAGTACTTATTTATTAGACACTAATATCTAATTCTTAACAAATATTATTTTATATATATATTACTTTACTTTTACTTTTACTGAGTCAGAATGACCACTGAGGAGTTCAAATAAAACTTTTACTAGAAAACTAAAAACTCTTTGTTAATACTTTATTTTAAGGTGTCCTTGTTACACGTTACATGTACTTATTAGTATAATAACATTTAATTATGCATAATTACATGCAAGCAACCCTAAGACAAATCCTAACCCTAAGCATATAGTAAGTACATGTAGTTAATTAATATTACTCAGTACTTAAATTTGCATTTAGTCATTTTGCAGACTCTTTTATCCAAAGCGACTTACAAATGAGGACAATGGAAGCAATCAAAATCAACAAAAGAGCAATGATAAGTGCTATGACAAGTCTCAGTTAGCTTAACGCAGTATACAAGGTTTCTTTGAAAATAAAAAGATTAGACAAGCTAGTGTTAGAAGGCTTTTTTGCTTTTGTTAATTGTATAATAAATGAAAAGAAAACAAGTAGATAAAATACAAAAAGATTAGAAAAGCTAGTGTTAGTTTTTGTTTATTTATTTTTTTAAGAATAGAATTAGAAAAGTTTCTTCACACTGAGGTTCTTTCAGGAACTGTTCACTGACCGGTTCTTTGGGGAACCAAAGGAAAAAAAAAGGTTCTTTAATGGCATCGCGTCAAAACCCCCTTTGGGAGCCTTTATTTTCAAGAGTGAACCTTCATCTTCATCCCAACGCTAAAAATATATGTGAGTGATATTTCTTTCATAAGGAGAATGTACGTTATCTGTCTTTCAGCCGGAGGGGACAGCTGGTAGCTCGTGTAGACAAAGAGCAGAAGCGATTTGATAACAGAGTACAAGACAAACTAATCAGGATGAATCTACACGTTATTACAGAAGTCTAAAGGGCCGTTCTGTCTCAGTCGAGATTCCTGCCGCTCATATAACTCTCTGGCTCTCTTCCCCTCCGAATTGTGCCATCTATCACCCTGTATATTGTTTCTTTCATATTCCCTCTGCTCTCTGCATTTCTTCAGTGGGGAGGCAGAACGGTCAATTATCACAGGACTCGGCATGCAGGCTTCTTTCTTCAAGGTGCTAATAACCTGCCCTTCTTTTCCTTCACCCCCCATGTTTCTCTTCTTCCCTCCTTCGTTCTCTCTCTTTCTGTCTGTCCTTTACTTTTCTACAGTTTCTCTTTCATCCTGCTGGTAGTGGATGCGTGCTGCGCTCTCATTATAGCAGGTGATAATTATGTGAGAGACAAAGAAATCTGATTGAGGCGCCCACTCAGAGCCGCAGAGCAGGAGAGAGTTAATTTCACACTTACAGCATGCTTTAATTAAAGAAAAAAAAGAAAGGTAAACACCCCTGTCATTGTGTGTGCGTGCGTTCCTGTCGCAGAGGTGCATCACGTGTGAGGTTTATGCATGGGTACGTTACACTCCTTCAATCCTGCTTTATTTTTAACGCTTGATAATTGATTTGATTGTCATGCACTTTAGCAGGTTGCTGATATATTTGCTGTGGTTTAAAGCAAAAACTCAACATATCAGTAGCTATCAAACTGTGTAAATTAGCATCTTTCTTAATTTTGGGCACTAATGGGAATAAAAAACCTAGTTTAGTTAGATAGCTATGTGATTCTAATGTTTCATAGATGTATTTTGACATTCACGGTCAATTTCTCCTGGTTTGTTAATTAAGGCTAGACATTTATGTTTTATGAGGTGCTATTTAAAAAAAAAAATCAGCATGGATCAAAAAGAAAAGAAGAACTTTTATATCAAATTTCAAATAAATGACAAAGATTCCTCAAAAATAAACTGAAAAATGTATTAAAAATACGAAGCAGCACAATGGAGTTCAACAATTATAATAATCAGAAATGTTTTTTTGAGCAGCAAATCAGCATATTAGAATTAAAAACAGTAATGATGCTGAAAATTCAGCTTTTATCACAGAAATAAATTTGTTTAATGTATTTTTTAAAATTAAATAAATGCAGCCTTGGTGAGCATCAGAGTGTTCTTTAAAAACGAGATTTCAAATGTGTTTAAAAAAAAACAAATCTAGGGTAGTTTATTTAAAATTGTGCAAATGTAAAATGAAAAGGTCCCAGATCACAAGACACCTTCAGTCGTCCTTATCACAGATTGTAGTTTAAAGACATCAGCGCTTCTTTCTGCATGTGCTGCTTTCCTTCTGCAAATTATAAAGGGAAACAAAAATAGCAGAATCAATTTCACACCGCTGAGGCAGACAATGAGATTTTCTGCTAAATGTTTCTTCCCTGATTAAGATGCAGGTGTCTTTAGTTGAACATGATTAAGGGCTTATCTTATCATGCAGTAATTACATATAACGTTTGCTGATGATATATCACATCTGATATCAAGAATAATTTGTGTTCATTTATATATTTGTGCTTCTAACTAAAAAAGGTGAGTTAGAAAAAGCCCGTTCTCTAAACAGAACATGTTTCTTCTGGGAAAGAATGATCAACACGGGAATGATGGGATGTCACATGTATAGTTTCTTTGGTCACACTTTAGAGTAGGGAACACTTATTCATTATTAACTATGACTTTTCCCTCAATAAATTCCTAATTTGCTGCTTATTAATAGTTAGTAAGGTAGTTGTTAAGTTTAGGTATTGGGTAGGATTAGGGATGTAGAATAAGGCATTAATATGTGCTTAATTACTACTAATATATGGCTAATATTCTAGTAATATGCATGCTAATAAGCAGCTGTTAAGAGACCCTAAAATAAAGTGTTACCGTTTCTTTAGAATATAGGGGTTTAAGTAATTGCCAGAGTGTGTCTGTTCATTTGCAACCACTAAAAGACCACTGTTTTTTTCCACCAAAAGCCCAAAAAAATATATATATTTTTTTAATTTTATAAAATGTATTATGCATGTATTATATACAGATAATTAATATGATATGCTATAGTGTATCGAGATCATGGTTTGATTTAGTGTCATTTCACTTTAGAAGGAATAGTTCACCCCAAAATGAAAACTGGCTGAAAATATATTTACTCTCAGGACATTCAAGATGTAGATGAATTTATTTATTCATGGGAACAGATTTGGAGAAATGTAGCTTTGGATCACTTGCTCAGTAATGGATGCTCTGCAGTGAATGGGTGCCGTCAGAATGAGAGTCCAAACAGCTGATAAAAACATCACAATAATCCACACCACTCCAGTCCATCAGTTAACATCTGGAGAAGACAGAAGCTGAAACAAATCCAGCATTAAGACATTTTAACTTCAAAACATGACTAATCCATAATATTGCAATTCCTCAGTGAAAAAGTGGTCTGGTCTGAATCAGGAGAGAAATCTGCACAGATCAAGCACTGTTCACAAGCCAAAACAGCTCTAAACAAATATGTGTCTGGATTTCGATGTGAGAGACAACAGGAGATGCACTTTGATTATATTCATTATGGATTATAGACTTGCATTTTAGTTGGAAATGATGTTCTGATGTTAAAATGTCTTGATGGATTTGTTTGTGATGTTTTAATCAACTGTTTGGACTCTCATTCTGACGGCACCCATTGACTGCAGAGGATTATTTATACAAGCTAGTTATACAAGATTCAACCCATTATTTAAACTGACTTAATATAATTTAAGTTATAATTAAGTTGCTGACTTCAATATGGAAAAAAATACAAATGGAAGTCAATGCAAATGTTTGGTTACCAACATTTTTCAAATTTCCTTTTTCATGCTCAACAGAAGAATTAAACTCACCTGAGTAAATGATTGCAACATGTCCATTTTTGGGTGAACTATCCCAGCAAGCACAGGACGTCAATATAATGTCCGTTTGAAGTTGGACAGCTGTTGCATTTTGGCTGAAAATGAAAATTGGGTTGATGTCAATATTTGATGTTGACTTAATGTTGGATTTTGTTTAAACAACCTAACAACAACAAATATCAACGTCAGCTGACGTTGGTGTTGGACATCAAATTAATTTTGAATTTTGGTTATCCAATGTCGCAACTGAAATTTAACCAAATATCAACGTCTTATAACGTCTTGTGTCAGCTGGGATCCCTTAAATATAAATTTAAACTACTGTATAATATTTTTATTTTTATTTAATTGTCTGTCACATTCTGAACTTTCATACTGTATGTTGCTCCACAATCCATTATAAAATGTATGATTTAGCACTTTCTTTGCAAGGTCAAACTTTGCTGAAATACAGAATATATTTTATAATAATGTAATGCATTATGTCTTGTTCTGGAAAGTGTCAAACGTGTATGCCCTGCTAGCTGAAACTGATAAAATGTATATATGTAACCAGCATAATGCTTTATGCTGTGCCTGAAACCAGAAAGATATATAGGTACAGTGTAGCTTGTCTGCCTGAGAGAAAATATATTTACTTTTTTTTTCTTATTTAGCAGATAGCATAACATGCTACCAAAAGTTATTCTTGATAATACTGGCAAATACATCAAAAAACTCTCTGACAGGAGGCATTTGTCATTTCACTCTTCAATATAAGAGGAACTGGACTATTTGTGCTGCATGACCTTACATATTATACATACCATATGCAACAACATACGTGCTGTGCATTTATTAAAATATATATCAGACTTAAATTAAAATGCTCTACTCTCTGGTGAAAACACAGTTCATCATATAACAATCATGTTATGATATATCCAGGTTGTGTTGGGATGGTGATGTGCAGCAGCATGGACTGATGGGTAAAACAGCATGCTGAGCTGAAGCAGGAGCACATCGATGTAGCGTGGGAGGAGGCAAGAACCGCAGTATTGCCTGAGATGCAAAAGGCCAAAGGGTCGCTGCAGACAGAATTAATTTTTAAAGACCTCAGATGGAGGGAGAGATGGAGAGAGTGGATACTAGAGGAGCTCCGAGAGAGTCAGAAACAACAGCACAAATTCAGTGGACACCTAATCAACCGTGTCTGTGTGTTTCTATTTAATATTATATGTGCAATATTTTTTTTAAAAAGGGTTGAATTGGAATTTCTTACAATTATTGTTAACTAAAACTAAAACAGTTATAAGAATAAAATATAATTAACTGTAATCAAATAAAATATAAAAAAGCTTATTTTATTTATATTGATTTTCATTCAATAGTTTATAATGAAGCACAAAAAATATATGTAGACATAAAAAAAACACAACTGACAAAAAACACAAAAAATGAATTAAAATTCAAATAAAATCACAAAATATAAAATCTGATTAATAAATTCATATTATATCGATGATACTGAAATAACTGCTGATAGTCTGTATTGTAGGACAGATTAAATGTGTAGGCAATAGCACATAAGCACAAAAAATAATAATAATACAGGCTTTTCATGGTCATAAAACATATTAAAGCATTTTTAAATTGTGATTTTTCAAGCCTTAAAACAAATGTGTCAAACTCCACTCCTGGTGGGCCTCTGAAGTTTCCAGTGAGTCTGAAGACCTGGATTCGCTGGTTCAGGTGTGTTTAATTACAGCTGGAGCTAAACTTTGCAGGACAGTGGCCCTCCAGGAACACCTCTGCGAGATCAGGAAAAGTTATTTTACTTGCTTGTTGTAAAAGCAATCTTTATATATAAAAAAAATCATTTTTACAAAAATATTATCCAGCCATCATTATCAACTGCACTCTCAGAAATAAAGGTACAAAAGCTGTCACTGGGGCGGTAAGGGACAATTTTGTACCTATTAGGCTCTAATATGTACACTTTACATACTAATCTGTCCCTTTAAGGTACTCTTTAGGTACAAACATGTACCTTTTGAAAAGGTACCACCCCAGTGACAGCTTTCGTACCTTCATTTCTGAGAATGCGGAAAAAATCAAGACAATAATTTTTTTTTTAAAGAGTGGATGCATTCTACAGATGTTCAAAATGCAAATCTTTGCAATTACATACTGATATTACAGTTTTAACAGGTTTGCTTAAACTTCAAATACACTGTACATAAAATATTTTTCAAAGTTTTCAATAAAAAAATATATCTTGTAGTATGGTTTACAGGAAAATACTGTTTTAGTCTTTCTACTTTAGAATTGCATATTTAATAACACCGTGCTAATTGCCATTCCAATTATTTGTGAAATGAGTCCAAACAGCTGATAAAAACATATCCACACCACTCCAGTCCACCAGTTAACATCTGGAGAAGACAAAAGCTGCATGTTTGTAAGGAGACACGCTAACTTTTGTTTGGCTAAATTACTGTAAGTCCATCATCCATGATAACACTTCCTCCGGTGAAAAGTCTTCTGGTCTGAATCAGGAGAGAAATCTGCACAGCTTTAGTACTGTGTATACCGTAAAGAGCAATGAATGATGTGTTAGGTGACCCCAACCTCTAGTAAACACTGGCAACTGAAACGCAAAAAAGACTAATGATGTGCCAGTTCTGGACTGAACAGACAGATAAGATGTATTTGTAGTCCCTGGAAAGAAGATCTATTGATTAATCCCTGATGCTAGCAGCTGGATTGGTTTCACTCCTTACCAGAGTATGGTATTTGAGCAGCCAGTATCCACAGAGAGTGAATGTGAGGATATTCAGTGGGTATAAAAGTCTACACACCCCTGTTAAAAATGCAGCTCTTTGAGATGTAAAAATAAGAATCCAAGAAGAATCACGTCAGATCCTTTTCCACCTTCGATGCAATATTAAAACCAACAAAATTCATGTAACAAACAATGGAAACTTTTAACGAAATAAGAAAAATAAGACTTATATAAAATAACCTGGTTGGATAAGTGTGCGCACTATATTATAACGGGGCCATTCACATTCAGACTCTAGCTGAAAAGTAATTATGATCCGCTGGTCATCATTTAATGGATGCTGGTCATCATTTAATGGATGCTGATTTTATTTACAACTTTTTATAAGTTGTAAATAAAACAAAGATTACTGGTGTATATTTAACAAGACATTTCTTACTTGTGATACTTGTTTACTTACATGTGTTATTTGTAATTTCTGAGTGAAAATTGTTTCAAGACATTTTTAGGAAAAATAAAGAGGAGTGTGTAGGCATTTTATTTACACTGGACTGTGTGCTGGACCTCCTCACACTCTTGTAGCCCTCGGCATGCAGCCGGTCTGATTTGTTTACGACGTCTCCTTTAGGCAACATTGTGCTGCTCATGAGACAACTGCTGGCCACCGCGGCACGCGCTTGTAGTTTCAAAGAATCCTTCACTTCTTTAGTCTGATTTACCAATTAGCACACACTATTTCCCTGGATTTCTCCCGTCCCGTCTTCCTTTAGCAAACTCCTACAAGAATATCTGGAGGAAAACACTTTCATCCATGCGAATCATCAAAGTCACGTCACAAAACAGTCGGGTTTACTTGTTTTTTAGCGAGCACAGTACACAAACAAAGTAGTCAGAAGTTCTTTAATTTAAACAGGAGTTTAAAGCAGGACAGTTGTATCTGCCAAAACAAATGATGATCACTGAGCTTGTTATCCCAACAAAAGATATACTGTAAAAAAGTACACTGTGGCCAAAATGAATAAAACACTAGTATTTTCAGCAGCTAAAAAATGGTTTTAAGTCAGTTATTTCTATATTTTGCTGTAGTGTGTCAGTAGGAAATATCAGTTTACATTTTCAAACATTCATTTAGCCATTAATTGTAATAATCCAGTGAGATTTTTGTCTGATAACAGCCAGTGCTCCACACAGAGATCTGATCTGATCATCATCCAGTCTGTCTGGAATGACATGAAGAAACAGAACAAACTGAGAGAGATTAAATCCAGAAGAATTGTTTCCATGATGCTTCAAGAAAGCTACAGTTCTGTTAAAAGTTTTAGGCACTTGCTGTGAAATGAGGATGCTGTCAAAAATAATGTCAGAAATAGATTTTCTTAATCAATTAACTTCTATTAACTCATTTAAATCAACATTTGTGAGCATCCTTTGCAATTAAGGCCTCGGTGCACTTTTTCAAGGAGCTTTGCAGGTAGGTTTCTTGAACATAAATGATAGCCTACTGACACACTATAGCAAAATAAATGACTTAAAACCATTTTTAGCTGGTGAAAATACTAGTGTTCTAATCATTATGGCCACCACTGTAGTCCTTAAAATATAACACTAAAAAGGACACAACATTTAGCTTACAGACAAACATATTTGGTGAACTATGCATGCTTACATTAATGTACAAATAATTAAAAAAATTGTAATGTAATATAAAGAAACTGCTGTCAAAAAAAAAAAAAAAAAAAGACGGAATACCTTAACATTGTTACATAACAGTTGTATAATGATGACAACGAACATAAAGTATTTGTGGCATAGCCTATCTTTCATTATCAACAGGGTGATCATTTCAGTTATTTATTTTTTACTTGTTAATAACTGAAATTTGCATAAGCAATAGTTTTGAGAATATAGATTATCACCTCCTTTCAAAAAGAAATATCTTTTGCCATTATCGATTTTCATCTTAATCATCACCTTGATCACCATCATTATCATAATTATCACCATCATAATCATAGTAATTTTAAAAGCTGGTGCATGAAGAGATTTCAAAGTTTGTAGCAAATTATGTTTTTTTTTCCCCTCTTAGTTCTGGATTCTCAGTTTCAAGTCAAGTTTATTTATATAGGGCTTATCACAATTCACGTAGTTTCAAAGCAGCTTTACATAAAATCATGACGTTAACTTAATGTCGCATTTATCAGATTAGAGCTGGATGATAAGATACATTTTGTAACGATACATACAAACAATCTATTGAGGTTTTCTATGTATCACCTTATGGAAATATATGCAACTTTATATTTAGAGCTATGTGATGGCATAGTTTACATTTTGTGACGAAATAAAAAAAATCAAGCTATAAGATTTGCTATATATTATTTATCATCCTACAAGTGTATATTGTATGCATGTGGATACAATGAACATATCCAACTCTTCTATATAGAGCTGTAATAATATAGTTAAATTTTGCAACAAAAAAAAAAGAGAAATCAGGCAGTTGAGATTTGCTGTAAGGTAAATATTACCCTATGCAAGTATTAATATGGATGCATATATACAACTGTGAGGGAGCCGGAAGTGACGACATGGAGACAATGTAGATCCAAATGCGGGAAGTTTATTGACACTAAGCAACAAATCCAAAACACAAGGCAGTATCGTAGTCGGAGGGACAGGCGAGAACAAACAATCGGGAAGTCAGTCCAACAAGGCAAACAAAGTCGAAGCAGTAGTCCGAAAGGCGATGGTCAACAGGCAAGCACAATGGTCATAACAAGAGGGCAAAACACAATGAAAAAAGAACACTTGGTAAGGCAGTGAAACTGGCAATGCTTCGCAGTGAGAGCTAAATAAAGCATTGTTTAAATATGGTGTCAAACAGGAAGAAACCAATGAAGAAACACAGTTAGTACTCTGGAGAGGGCTCCCTCTGGTGGTTGGATGAATGGCCACCAGCCCCTTGGTCTACCCCTGGGACGTGGTGCTGGGCGGTTGGGATGCTGTCGGTGAAATTCCTGGATCAGAGATGGGTCCAGTATATCCTTGGAGGCCACCCAAGATCTCTCCTCTGGTCCGTAGCCCTCCCAGTCCACCAAATATTGCAACTGACCCCCTCTGCTGCGTGAGTCCAGGATCTCGTTAACCGAGTATGCAGGTGCGCCATCAATCTCCAAGGGTGGAGGAGGCTCAGGGACCAAGTTGCCGGGGTCAGATGCCGGGTGGACCGGTTTCAGGAGGGAGACATGAAATGAAGGAGAGATGCGATAATCAGCAGGAAGCTCCAAACGGTATGTAACTGCATTGATCAGTTTTAGAATCTTGAAATGTCCAACATACCTTGGGGCGAGCTTCCTGCTCGGTAGTCGTAGCCGGAGATCTCGGGTGCCGAGCCAGACTCTCTGGCCGGGTTGATAGTTGGGGTGAGGACGCCTCCTGTGATCTGCTTGGATCCTTTGGGATCTTACTACTCTCTGAAGCCTCACATGAGCACTGTCCCACACCCGTTCGCTGCGCTTGATCCAGTCATCCACCGATGGCACCATGGAAGGTTCTCCTGACCAAGGAAACATAGGAGGTTGGTAGCCCAGCATACACTGGAAGGGGGTGAGACCTGTAGAAGAATGGGTGAGGGAATTTTGAGCGTATTCTGCCCAAGGGAGGAATTTTCTCCACTTGTCCTGCTCTCGGCTTGGAGACCTGAGGTAACGCCCAATCTCTTGATTTAATCTTTCGACTTGACCATTTGACTAAGGATGATATCCAGAGGTTAGACTGACATTGATGTGCAGGTGTTTACAGAACGCCCTCCACACCTTGGAAGTGAATTGGGGCCCCCAGTCAGATACAATATCCTCTGGAATTCCGTAAATCCTGAATACATGTTGAAACAGCTCAAGGGTGGTTTCCATGGGTGTGGGTAGTCCCTTCAGTGGTACTAGTCTGCACGCCTTTGAGAAGCGGTCTATGATTACTAGGATGGTTGTGAAACCATTAGAGGTAGGCAAGTCTGTAATAAAATCTATGGATAAATGTGACCAGGGAAGGTGAGGAATGGGCAGAGGCTGTAGCAGACCGGCAGGAAGTTCATGTGGGGTCTTTGTCAAGTCCTGCACTACCTGTACACAGACCAAGTTAGTGATGTCTCTGTTCATGGTAGGCCAACAGAATGTATTTCGCACCAGAGTTGTAGTCCGATGAATTTCAGGGTGTCCAGAGCCTAGAGAAGTGTGCACCCACTTGAGAGTATGATAACAGAGAGCCTGGGGGACATTTTGTCAGTTGGGTGGGCATTCTGGTGGGGGTGGTTCATCCTGCTGTGCTCGTTGCATTTCCTCCATAAGGTCCCAACTGATCTGAGGAATGGTTGGAAGGTGGGTGGAAGGACGGAAGGACGGAAACAACGGTTTGGTTGCCTTGGTCAATGTCATGCCTGCGAGAAAGTACATCTGCTTTGAGATTCTTGTTGCCTGGTCGGTAAGTGACAGAGAAATTGAAGCGAGAGAAAAACAATGACCAACGGGCCTGTCTTGGGTTCATTCGTTTGGCTCATTTGATATCTCCAGATTCTTGTGGTCAGTAATAATCTGGAAGGGGTGAACGGCTCCCTCAAGCCAGTGACGTCACTCCTCTAATGCCGCTTTCATTGAGAGTAGCTCTTTATTGCCCACATCGTAATTCCTCCCTGCAGCTGTTAGTTTACGAGAGAAGAAGGCACATGGATGTAGCTTGCCTGGACTGCCATGTCATTGTGAGAGCACCGCGCCAATACCACTGTCTGAAGCGTCCACTTCCGCTATGAAGGGTAGTTCCGGATATGGATGTTTTAGGATGGGGGCTGTGGTAAAACTGGTCTTGAATTTTTCAAAGGCCTTGACCGCCTCTGGACTCCACCTGAGCTTAGGGGGTTCTTAGCCCCATTTGTTACAACAACTATATAGATTATATTTTGCAATTATATAAATCAAGCAGTTGAGATTTTCTAAACTGTATATTGCTTTATGTCAGTATGCCATGCATATAATATATATCAAACTTACAAATATAAAATATAGAACTGTGCGATATATGCTTTTTTGCAATTATATAAACAAACACGCATCTGAGTTTTGCTATATAGTTATAATTGCTGTATGTGACACTGTATGTATGCGTTTAAAGTTGGAAATACTTATATAACCGATTTAATAAAGAACTAGGCGATAATATAGTTACATTGTGTGATTTTGTAGTAAACAGACTTTTTATTTGTGCCAGATCCCATCATTTGTTTTTGCTGTGCAGTGTGACTGCATGAGCTCTCTGTGCGTGAAGAAGTTTTGTCCAGGATGGGCAGCACCCCTGGCTGGCAGTAAATGAGGGGCTCTGGAAGAAGCTGGCTTACACCTTTGCCTGCCCTTGTGAGTGTGTGTGTGTGTGTATATGTGTGTGGAGCTGTGGGTTCATTAGAGGGCTGCTTTCAGCAGATGCTGCGACCTGCTGTGAGGCAGGGGTCAGCGAGGCGTGCCACACATCCCAGTGCTGCCATCGCTTTAAGGACACACTGGGGGTTCTGGGTCATCTACTGTTGAGTGACAACATAAGCCCACAGCAGAATAAGGGCTAATTATTTGTTTTTACTGAAATCATGTTTTGAATGTGAGTTTGGGGCGAAATGCAATCCTTCATAAGATGAAAGTGTCTGTGTGCATGGAAAAGCCTGGCTGTTACACCCCTCTACTGCAACCATCCATTTTCCTGTTCTGGCTGATGAAACGCTTTAATTGGACGATGCTGAGAGCCTGCAAAATGCTGTTTGTTTACTCAGCTGCATCAGAGCAAACAAACAAACACAGACCAACCAACGAACATGTCAATCTAAAACAGACAGATTTACTTTGCGCAACCTTTCCATACATATTACTGACATACTGAAGTCTTCTCATTTATCAGAAGAAACAAACAGAAACAAAAGTTTGTGGTCAGTAAAGCTTGTATATATGTTTGTATATTATATAATGTATTAAATTGATCCAATTTGACAGTAAAGACATTTGTAATGTATATACAAAGTTCTGGCATGAAACCCTAGATGACACAATCTAACTCAATAGGCTTGTTTGACTTCATGCGGCGGCGCCTCAAAGATCGGCTGCCGCCTGACAAAAGCAATGCATTCTGGTTAGAACATTTGTCCGACTTCGATCGGCGCTGCAGCCGCCTTACGATCACATGTGCCATCAAAGTACCGTGAGAGCAAAACGAGACCAGCCACCTAGGTCAGGTACTGCAGCTGCTCAAAATCGGCTGCGAGAGCCTTGATGACGACACACTTTATTCTTATTTTGGTCAGATTCTGTGATGACAAGCACGACGTATGTTGTGAGTTTATACTAACAATTAAATTCCAATAATGCTCACTAGGTGTTTTTATAACAGTAAAAGCTTTTTTAGTGTAGTCGTGAGTCATATACAGTATACCCCCACTTTATTGGTATTTAGTAGCCTATATGTTTATGCTGAACTTTACTCTTATACAGATGACGCTTTATTAAGCAGTATATAAAAAGTGTTTGAGTTACTCATGAAAAAGTTTCTGTGTATTTGACTAATATTGCATTTAATTGACTTTATCTGTGATAAGAGTGTACAAACACTGCGAGAGCATCACTACCAGGAGCAGAACGTGTCCGACTTGATGTCTTCACTTTTAATTCCGCCCCACCAGCCGGTGGCAGGCTAGTATAGTTCATTTCGAACAAGCCTAATATGACATAATGACATCATTATTACATGGCACAGCTGATTGGTTCTCTCCTGTATCGGTAGCCAATGAGCTCTCTGCTCAACATTCGAATATTTGGCAGTGTTTGCTGTAGCAGTAGCAGCGCACTCAGAAACCCTCCACCTTTCCCAGCTCCACCTGTATAGATCTGCTACGGGGTGATCATGCATGCTATGGGGGGTTTCATGTTATATGTGCAGCAGCAATATTCCTTGCATGCTCACAGCAGCATGTTGTGGATGTACTAGCAGTAGCAAGTCTCAGTACTTGCTCTGCTGCAGCAGCAGTGTAGCAGACCTATTCCGCCAAGACTAAATACATTAACATTGTCATGTATATTTATTACCACGCAAATCACTCCGAGAGCTGTCATGACAGAAATATATATATATATATTAGGGATGCACGATATTATCGGACCGGTATCGGAATCAGCCGATAATGGCTTTAAATGTGAATATCAGCATCGGCCCAATATGAAAAAATATGACAATATGTCTTGCTGATAAGAGGAATATGTTAACTCACATGTGCTCAGGGTGTGCTAGCGATTAGATCAGGTCAGCAGTGTGGCTCATTCTTGAAGCAAAGTTTTGCCTGAATGCCTTCGGTGTGTGATAGAATAAAAAGTAATAGCACGGTCCTAACGCCCGTTTGGTAAGGAGTTTTAATTCCGTAGGGGGCGCTGTTAGCCTACTTCTAATAAAATTAAAGGAAAATACACAAATAACATTTAGTCTGTGTTTCTGATCAAATAAAGCGGTAATTGATGTTATTAAATCATGAGTATGTTTTGATTTAAAGGTCAGAAGTATTAGTTTACATGAATAAAAAAACACAAATATGACACTTGTAAAGTAAATATTTTATATATAATGATTTATTCATTAATGTGTAATATGTAGGCCTAATATGTTAAAACAAATTATAAGCTCTTAAAGACTTTCTGAATTTTTACAACTCTTGCTTTAGACCATCTACAAATTTAAAATCTTAAAATAAAATGTTAAGGTTACTACTGCATCTTTCCGAGAAAAAAAAATTCAGCGATTGATATTGTTACAGAACGGAGGACACAAAACGGTTAGCAGGTTCAGGTGAGTTTATTGAATGACTGAATGGCTGAGAGGTAAGCAGTGGTGATGAACCCGGGGTTGATATCCAGG
The DNA here is from genome assembly GCF_936440315.1 of Barbus barbus. Lineage (NCBI taxonomy): Eukaryota > Metazoa > Chordata > Actinopteri > Cypriniformes > Cyprinidae > Barbus > Barbus barbus. Next base: position 3,008,367 of record NC_136758.1, read on the forward strand.
AATTGACAGCGGTTCTCTTGATCTGTTACTTGCAGGTTCTCACGGGGAATCCAGGAGTGAACGTTGGCCACACACCCACACCGCAGCCGTTGAGACAGGAACACGGAGATCTTGGAGCAGACTTGGAACAGGATCCTGGGAACAGGTAATATTCACAATGACAGGTAAGTAGTATCACAGCAATAGTGCAAAGGCTTGTGAGCGCTCTGGAAGTCCTCTTCTCATGAACGAGATCGGACATCTAGTGCTGGGTGGTGTGTGGCTTTATGCTAGGCGGTAATGAGGGACGTGATGCGGGACAGGTGAGTGTGATTAGAACTCAGGTGAATGTGATCGTTGTGATTGGGAGGTGGCAGAGCCTGGCATGTCTGTAACAGATATATAGTTTGTTTATAGTTATATGTGTGTAAAAAAAACTTTCCACAAAAATATAAGGCAGCCCAACTGTGTTCAACATTTATAATAATCAGAAATGTTTGTAGAGCAGTAAATCAGTATATTATGATTTCTGAAGGATCATGTGACACTGAAGACTGCAGTAATGATCCTGAAAATACAGGTTTGATCACAGAAATAAATTACATTTTACAATATATTTACATAGAAAACAGTTATTTTAAATGGTAATATTTATATATTTTTTTCAAATTCAGTGTGCATGATAGACTTTCTGTTAATAAATATTAAAAAATCATATGTCTCATATGTACGTATGTATTGAGGCTTTTCCTATTTTCTTCCTCTTACAATTAATAGTAAAGGTCTTTTTTGTCTCATGCTGTTTTATGTTAATACTTTCTATTGTTGGACTGCTTTATCTAGTGTCTTAAATGATTTGTTCACAGAGACGTGTCATTCGAGGTTTCATATCAGGTGTAACACATTTTGTAGTGAGAAAGATTTTATTTTTGATTCACTGCAGCCGTTTAGTAAGCTGACACAATAAAGGCATATACATCAATTATAAGCCTTTTAAATTTTAATTGCAATGACAAATTTCCCCCCTCACTTTTTCTTTTGTAAAACAATTCCTTATAGCATGTTTGTTTCATCTTCTTTCTAATTCGGCTATGGTTTAGGCTCACAGCTCCTGAAAGCAGTGTTTAGTTTGTAAAAAGCTGCCGTTCTGCCCTCATCTCCTGATGTGATCTTCCCAAAAAAGCTCGGGAAGACATCCGTCTTGTTTTCCCCAGGGCTAGTCAGCCAGTGTTGAGGAATGTTGAATCTTCTCCCCCAGATGATGCTCACCTACCTGCAATCAAGCTAAAAGACTTACAATGCACTGAATCACTGCACTAAGATTACTTAAGCACTCCATTGAGCCCATGTGCACTGCAGTCATATCTGATGATCTCACTAACTAAACACCATTAATATGGAATAAAGAAATTAATTTGAATATAGAACAGACTGATGATGCAGACAAAACTAAAACAGTATGCACATGATATAAATAGTATGTTTAAAAAATGAGTTTTCAATCGAATGTGATGAGTTAAGATGAATCTTGGAACTGCAATGAAAATAGTTGAAAATTAAATTATTATTATTACAATTATTGTGTTTTGTGATGTCTTCACTGGTGGCACACAATAAATGATAAACACAGCACAACCAGTGTGGTGCAATTGACAAACATGAATTTTTAAGTAGTTAAATTCAAAACAAACAAACAAATAAATACCCTGTCCTGTATTTGGTAGGCAATGTTGGCCACCTACCAATCAATGACTTAAAGAGAGAGATCTGGTAGAGGAAAAGAAAGATTATAAGGGGGTGGGGGAATCTAAAAAGGAAACTGCAAGAGTAACAAATACATATGTGGCTGTTTTATATTTCAAATGCCCTTTTCCCCCTTTCTTTCATTATATCTCATTTTTTCCAGTGTTTTTCACTTTTTAAATAGATGCCATACTGTATATGCAGCTGTAATTCAGCATTGGGTGTACGGTTCCAGTCACCCAGAGCGCATCCTCTCATCTGTGCTGGCAGACACATCAGGGAGCACTGCATTATGGGTATTTATCCCTCTCTTTATTTTTCCCTCAATCGAAGAAAAAATGCATTATTTACAGTAGGACACAGAAGCCTTCATCATGGCCATCCAGGAGCTGCTGTTTCTCACACATCTCACACGCTCTGTCATTTACCAGCATTCTCAGCTCGCCCGTTATTGATGTATGGAATATAATTGCTGGCTCTGGGAAGGAGAGAGAGAGAGAAAGAGAGAGAGAGACCATGTTCTATCACAGGAATGTATTATGTACTGTATATGATAACTGCATCTGTCTCTGTCTATCCGTCCATTCGTCCATCTATTTTGCATAAAGGAAATGATGCTTGAATCAGAATATGAATTTTACCTAATTATTTTTTTTTTTGAATTCTCATTTTGTTTTCAATTGTGATTTGAAAATGAGTGTAAACGATTCACATTGTGGTAATTATTCAAGTCAGTTTTATTTTTATGCCATTTTTCATTACACATCAAATTTGTAATTCAATTTGAAATTTCACATTAAGTTTAAAATCAGCTTTACAGAAAGTCATTCATCTATAATGATGCATCGTTGATCATTTTGATCTTTCACTCAAAAAATTCAAAATTCACAAAAATTCTAACCTTTCATTGAAGTAAAACAATTGAAAGTGGGGAAAATCTCATGATGAAATACAAGTTTTTCTCCAATGAATGTTGGCCACAATTATTGGCACCCCTAGAAATTCTTATCAGTAAAATATCTCTGAAGTATATTCCCATTCATATTTACATTTTTTATTTTTCTTTAGCACACCAGGGTGACTAGGAGCATGACATTGTCCAGCCATGACTTCCTGTTCCACAGGATTATAAATATGAGGAACACAAAAACCAAATTCCCTTAATCATCATCACAAAGAGTAAAACCTAAGATTTTAGTTCTGATGAGCAGAACAAGATTGTCAAGCATCACAAAATAGAAGGTGGCCGTAAGAAAAGAAGCACCACCAACATGGAGCTGTGAATCTGGAGGATCTGGAGAGATTCTGGATGAAGAAAATAGTCTCTGATCTCTTATCAGGTGTTCTCCAAACTCTTCAGGCATTATAGGAGAAAACTCAGAGCTGTTACCCTGGGAAAAGGACGTTGCAATAATTGGGTGCCAATAATTGTGGCCAACATGAACTGAAGAATTTCACAATGAGATTTCCCCCCAATTTAAATGGTTTTACTTCAATGATGGGTTAGAATGTTGGGAATGTTTTGAATGAAAGATCAATGCAGATTTATTTTCACAGCTGCCTTTGCTCATATTTACCAAGGGTGCCAATATTAGTGGATAGGCCACAGAGTCTCACAGTGCCTGATCAATTGATTGTAATTAAAGTCTTAATAAGTCGATTGTAATAAATAATGCTCATTAAATGAAACTTTATTCATGCAAAATATAATACATATTAAATAAATATTCAATATAATAAATATGCAGTATAAAATATATAAAAATATGATATCAGTGACAAGTTTTGTGAGCGATTCACCGCAAAACCTGTGAATACTATATAGGATTGTTGTTCTCATCAACTGTTTTCTCCATCTGTTACTCTCACATTTCAAATTTAGCATATTTCTTTCAACCTTTCTTGTCTTTTCCTCCAGTGTAGTTTGTAGCTGTACTATTCCTCAGTCTTTTCTAAAGCATTGGTATTTCCTCATCCCTGACTGTCATCTCCATCCTTCTACATCTCACAGTAAGTCAGTTTTTCCGTCCTTCATCTAATGGTGTGGTTGAGCGGAGGTTAGCGGCCAGCGCTGAACTAACTCAAGCAGCCAGACAAATGCAGACACATGCGTCACTCCATCATCCTCACCGGCAAACCGCTGACTCATCTCACAGGAAGTGCTCTGAGGACCGGACACAACAGGAAGCGCATGAGCAGGTAGGGGGCAGCAGGGCCTTGCTTATTGCATTAATTCGATTTCTGAGAGGAAACGTTGAGGGGGATGATGAATGTTTTGGGGAAATTATTGGCACAGACATTTCAGTTGCCTCAAAGCAGAGGTTCTGGATCTTTTCAGGAAAAGCTAAAAACAAAAAGAGAAGAAAGAAAATGTGCACCACCAAACCATATAATCAACACCTTAAAACAAGCTACAAAAGTAAGTTACAAATTACCCTTAGTTTTCTATCATATGTGTCTTACAATACATCATTATACTGGAATGAACTACACTGCTAGTATTAGCTAATGAACCTAAATTAGCTGATTATTCACTTGCTAAATTCACTAATTCATATACTTGAATACACTGATATATGACTGTCAACAAATTGTTGTTAATTCATCAGTCATGAATTAAGAGTCAGTTAATTCATCATTATGAGTTTATTAATTTGATGATTTGGTGTTGGTGCTGTATGATATTAATAGTTGTTTCCTTTATTTACCTATTATATATTTTATATATATATTTTTAAATCAGCCAGTCATGAGTACACAGTATTCTAAAGAAAAATAAATTCCCTTCAAAATCATAATGTGCAGTAATTTGCCTAAAATAAAGACAGATTCTGCATTTTTTCTCATTAAAAGCATTTTTTCCACTCATATTATAACATTAAAATGGGTTGGAAATGTCCTAATGAACGATGTTTCCACACAAACACATACAGGATGCACAAAGTTTTTACCAACAAAGATTTTACTGTTAGACATTTAGAAAATCCAGATAAAAATCTGTGCAAACGGCATGTGTTGAAGGTTAATGTTGTCAGAAATGGCATTTTTCATGATTTGCATGAATGATATTTATTGATTTTTTGTGTGTTAAGGAATGGAAACAAAAGAATAAAAAGCTAATCTCTGTCCACTGATTAATTATAGTCAAGTAAATAATTTGCATTCTCTCAAGCATAGCATATTACTTTTATAATGGAATTGTATTTTAATTTAAACGAGTAAGCATAATTCCACATTAAATGCGTCATTACTTTGAATGCTTGACCCAAGATATTATTATTATTTCCAATCAACATAGAAGTTTCTTGCAAAATGGTGAATAATAATAATAACAACAACAATAATTTCCATATTTAACAGCAGCATCAGAGTAGATGCAGTCTATTTGGTCTAAAAGAGAAGCATCAGATGGACCAGAGGTAAACTTGCGAGGGTTTCCCGGCTTAGACTTTGATTCGCAGGACTGACAACCTTATTATGCACTGTGCTTGTTATTGATATTACTCTGAGCTCCGTTGCCATGACCACCACACAAGAGACATTTAATTTTCTCTCCTCCATCATCATTATCTATGAGACCATCTGTTGTGCAAAATGAATTCAGCCTCATTTGCATGACTGATAAGCGCATTCTTTATCTATTTAACAGAAGGTCATATGCCATGGGTTTGGAGGCAGCAAAGGAGAGAGACAGAGAGGTTGTGTGTGTGTGTTTGTTTAGGGGGTTGGACGAGTAGGAGTGTGAAACATTATTAGCACAGATGTTTATTCTGGTGAGTTGACTGTAGTCGCTGTGCTTTAGAACAGTCTGCATGCTTTATTACTCCAGCATCCAACAGCGATTAGAGGGCTAAACAGGGTCCTCATTTCACTATACTAAAACACCAATTCTGATTGGGTGATTCTCGTTCCTGATACATGCATGCATCTCCTACTCTGTATCAAATCAGCCATGCTTGCGCAAAAAGCATATAGGAATTTTAATACATGTGCATTATTCATTCAAACCCACAGTAGGAAGCTGAGGCGGACGCTCTTGAATTATGGGATTTTTTCAAGTTTTCCGATTGCAAGTCTTGAAATGAAATACTTTGCATTTCCCAGTTTCTGTGAGCATGAAATCATTTAATTGTCTTTGTTATGGTAAATTTACTTTCTGAATCCGGTAATGTTCGATTCACTAATCTTTAGCAGTCGTATTTGATTTCAGCTGTAAGCGGCACGAATGTCATGTGAACTAAATGTCTATTTTTGCTCGCTGTCTGTTGTGTGGCGGGCTATAAAACCTGACCTGGTTCCTAAAATACATGTGTGCTGTAGCTGTACAGCCTCCTCATATCAAAGCCAGAATGGCCCACTCCTTCAAAACACAACCTATTTACACTCATCTGCTGTATAGCATAATACTGGCTAGGGGGAGCCGCGGACGATGGCAGGCTTGTTCTGGCTGGGGGCAGGACACTCTCCAGACACCAGAGGATCCCTTCCCTCCATTTTAGTCCAGTGGTGTCTGGGAGGTCCACGGGATGATGGAAATTAGCCCCATGCCAGAACAGCGAGAGGATGGTGGCATCACCGAGGCTGATATGGCTAGAAAATCGCAACTTTTCATTTTCCGTCGGTCTTAGTGCACGAAGTAAGTACAGAAGACTCAAGCTTTAAATAGGAATATTATCGAAACTCTTTAGTCATTTTTGAGCGAGATGCTAACGGTCTAATCCGATTCAATGATCTATGCTAAGCTAAGCTAAAAGTGCTACCGCCAGACCCGGAGATCGGCTGAATGGATTCAAAAACGGTAAAATTCAACTGTTTAACTCTTGGGGAGTTGTAAAATGAGCCTGTTTCCAAAAAAAGTGGAGTGCTCCTTTAATATTCTGAGTTGTAATAGGCCTAAATAGCCCTCACAAACATACAGGTTTCCTGGATTTTTTGTGAAGAAGAAAAACTGATATAGTGTTAGTTCAAGAATCCCATTTGAAAGAGGAGGATATACACAGGTGTAATAAAAAGTTTTATGAAGTGGTATATCACTCATTTTCGTATACTAAAACCAAGGGTGTCCTAATATTGGTGCGGAAGTCTTTAAATATGACTATTTTAGACAAAGGTTGTGATACAAATGGTAGAATAACACATATAAAAACAATAGTGGAGAATAGGAATATTGTATTTCTCTCAGTTTATGCCCCTTGTACTCCTGACTCTACTTTTTTCTCTGTTTTGTCAACCTCTTAAAAATTTAGAATTTTGAAATTATATTGGATGCAGATACGAATTCTGTAATGTCGCATATCCTAGATAGATTTGGACCAAATGAATCACACTCTCAAGGTTTTTTTTGTTTTCTGAATATGAATGTGTCATCTTCTCCTAAGGGTAATCTCTGTTCGCAATGATCTTTAGGCACGTTTTCGCATAGTTTTTTTTTTTTTTTTTTTTTTTTTTGAGAATGCCCTTCTCTCTCATCTTTTTGGTCTCAGCTCTCACAGGACCTGTTATATTTGTTGGGTACTGAGATATGTTTGACTCCGCGCCATTTTTTTCCTGAATGACTTTTGGGACTTCACCTTGTCCGTCCAACAAAGATCTTTACTGTTAGCTGCTCTCACAGCAGCAAAACAATGCTAGTCAACCGTTGGAGTCCTCCTCACACAATGGACGGACGAACCTGAACTCTCAACTTCTCATGTGCATGGATCTAGTGTGGAAACTATATAATATATATATATATGTATAATCTTTTCTGGAATCCACGTGAAAATTATTTTACTGTTGGGGTGGGTACTGAATTTGGACAGTTGTTTTCTATTTGTTACTGCTGTTTCAGGAAGTTGTTACCAAAAAAAAAATCTGTATTTATTCACACCAGCTCTTGAAAACCTCTATGTGAACACACTTGCCCGAAAAAGTGTAGAGGATGAATTTATGTGATATTAAAAGTGAGGGGGACATGTCTGGACACCCCTGCATAATCTAGGCACATGGAGATCTTCCAGAAACATTAACAGAAGGTTTGTTCAAAGTCGTATGGTCTGTCAATCCCTAAATGTGAGCACCACAATGTTATTTATGCATCATTCAAGGAATTTTTTTTTTTTTGTGTGTGTGTGAAACATTTTTATTTCAACATTCACCTAATGCTTTTTAAATGTTACTTCTAGAACATTCAAAAGTAACATTCCCATAATGTTTGCTAAACGAAACTTTGCCTCAATGTTGTTTGCATAAACAAGAAATAAATAAAAAAAGTAAAAATTTAGAATGTTCAGAGGTTTGAATGTTCAGTTTAATTTTTTTTATAAATGAATGGAAGTGTTATTAAAGCATTCTTAGAACATGTTAAATGAACATGCCACGGTAGCCAAATTTTATTATTATTATTATTATCAGTAAACAATGGAATTAAAATTGATGAAATTGTTGAAATGGAATAATAAATGGAATCACTCAGATATGAGTTATTTGCTAATTTAGTTGTTTATTTTACAAAATGTAAAATTATTCAAAGAGGCCACTGCTGGGGCAAGACACTCCCCTGGGTAAACCTTCACAGAATATATAAATTAAGTAATTCTTATTAATATTCATATATATGAACTGTCATTAATGTAAAATACTAATTCAACTATTCTATTTAAAATGCTATGTTGACAATTTAGGAGAACAATGAAATGACAGACAGCAGAATCCCAGTAAAAGAGGTATATTTTAAAGGTAAATTTATTCAATGACTTCTATGAGCCTATTTCCAAAAAAAGTGGAGTATTCCTTTAATATTCTGAGTTGTAATAGGCCTAAATGGCCCTCACAAACATATTGTAAAATATTGACCATATTTTAATTGAAGATATGCCAATTAAAAGCAACACTATGAATTTAAATTGAATGGGTTCGCTCAATTAACCAATAGGTATAAATGAAACGTTAAGATATCTGAAATGTACATGAAATTTATGGAGATACTAAATAATAACCCCATTAATTACAACAAGTGTTAATTTTAAAAAGAGTAACACTAGTAACAACATGTCACTCAAAGCCTTCTGTGGCAATTTTGGTGGCCCATCTTACCCCGAGGGGCTTTATTTTTTAAAATAAAAAACTATATATAATGTTTGGCATTTTCTGGCTGACGCAGAGCTCCTGCATGCGTCTTTCACAGTTACCACACAACTTAGTGTCAGGATGATGAACAGCCCAGTGATCACATCCACACACAATCACTCTATCTCACGCAACACCAAGCACTTTATCTTTAATCACTTCCCTGTCAGTTATTTGATGTCATGTATTCACAGATATCATGTTTTTTAATCACCTTCTAATCTCATTTAATCATATTTTTTTCTTTTCAGCATCAGTGGATTAAAGATAAATAAACTGGATTGTCAGAAGAAAAAATGAATTCTTGAGTTGAATAATAGCATATAAAGCAGTAATGAATGAAACACATAATCACTTAAAACAAATGACAATTGAGCTGACAATAGAATGGCAATTTAGCCACAGAATTAAAACTGAAACAAATGCTGAAATGGAATCTCTCAACATTCTACTGTACAGAGACGGCAGATTACAGCACACACAAGAACCACAGTGCAACAACTGATTCCAAAGGAAGCAGACACAATTGATCTTGTAAGCCTGAAAATACAAAGCAAGCTCAAATATTAAGTAAAATAGTTAATTTTTGATTAAAATGTCAGTATTGAAAGAATTATAATTAAAAAAGTCTCTTCTGCTCACCAAGGCTGCATTTACTATATTTGATCAAAACACAGTAAAAACCGTAATATTGTAAACCATTGTATTTTGAGCATCATTACTCCAGTCTTCAGTGTCACATGATCTTCAGAAATCATTCTAATATACTGATTTGCTGCTCAAGAAACATTTCTGATTATTAGCAATCTTGAAAACAGTTGTGCTGCATGCTTAATATTTTTGTGGAAACTGAAACTTTTTTTTCAGGATTCTTTGATGACTAGAAAGTTTAAACGAATAGCATTTATTTTAAATATGTATTTTATGTAACAATGTAAATTATTTAACTTTTGAAAGTGAAAGTGACATACGGCCAAGTATGGTGACCCATACTCGGAATTCGTGCTCTGCATTTAACCCATCCAACGTGCACACACACCCGGAGCAGTGGGCAGCCATTTATGCTGCAGCGCCTGGGGAGCAGTTGGGGGTTCGGTGCCTTGCTCAAGGGCACCTCAGTCGTGGTATTGAGGGTGGAGAGAGCGCTGGACATTCACTCCCCCCACCTACAATCCCTGCCGGCCCGAGACTCGAACCCGCAACCTTTTGGATTACGAGTCTGACTCTCTAACCATTAGGCCACGACTTCCCCCAATCAATTTAATGTGTGATAGATAGATAGATAGATAGATAGATAGATAGATAGATAGATAGATAGATAGATAGATAGATAGATAGATAGATAGATAGATAGATAGATAGATAGATTGATTGATTGATAGATAGATTGTACTGAGCCTAAACTTTTGAACAGTGTATGAATATTCTGTGATTGTCATTTCTCCTGGATTATCCGTAATCTTGAATTAGGTTTTGTGTGTGTGTGTGTGTGTGTGTGTGTGTGTTTGTAAAATACATGCACATGTGTTAAATTTGTGCAAAATAAAGTTTCTTATGGCATCATTCTCAGAACTTTGGCTAATGTTCTGGCAGGGTTCTTTCAAAGATATGAACAAAGATCTTCCTCTAATGTTAACAGAATATTCATTCGTAGTTATCTAGTCTTTATTAACATTCTCAAAATATTACCACATACACATAATTTACTGCACATCATTTGGCACCTATTGTATCCATTGGCGTTCTTTTTCTTCTTCTTCTTCTTCGTCCGCCATTGCGCCTATGGCAGCCCATAGAACCGCTTGCGGGAAAGTTGTCAAATTTGGCACACTGATAGAGGACAGTGGCAACATTAACCATAGCAGGTTTGGAGTCTCTAACTCAAACTCTCTAGCACCACCACTTTTCCAAATGTTCAATAATTTTAGGCTAATAAGGCACAAAATGAAAGTTCTTTCCTCTGAATCCTTAGCGCATGGATTACTATTAAGGAAAATTAAGGAAATTTTACTACTATTAAGGAAATTCGTAAACATAGCATCCCGGCTAAACACTAATGCCCAATTGCCAAAATTTTGATAGTAAGTGGCACAAAAATGCAAATAAAGTCAGCAGTCAGTCATTTTTCATCTACTTATACACAAATATGTCTATAACTCCAAAACAAAATGACATATTTTTACCAAATCTGACACACATATGTATGGGCACACTCTAAGGACACATACAAAATTTGGTGGGATTGTGCCTCTTGTTGGCACTATAATTGAACAAAACATGAAATTGCCATTGACTACAATAGAGTATTATGATATAAAATGCTATATTTTATGAATGCATTGGTTTACGAAACTTTACGAGACTTTGTATGTACCATCGAGACCATGACCTGAAAGTACTCGAAACGTTTTGAGATAGTGCCACCTTGTGGTCAAAAGTTACAATGAAATTTCAAATAAATGCTAATAACTTTCTAAGAATTTTGCCTATTGTAATGAGACTGGTATTAATAGATTCATTGGGTCATGCTGAGAACAGTGATACCAATGTTGCCGTACTCAGCCAAACTTCCTGTCCGCCATTTTGATTTTCTTTAAAAAAACTACTTTTTCAAACTCCTCCTAGACCTTTGGTCCAATTTTCACCAAAATTGAATCGGAATTGGATGCCAAAATGACACTTGAGGCTGTATCTCTGCAATGCTTTGGGATATCGACACCAAACTTCGTATGTGCCATTGTCACCTCACACAGAACACACCGCATCGATTTGATAACGGTGCCACCTGTTGGTCAAAAGTGAAAAGTAATTCAATCATATTACTAGTAGTTTTAAATGATTTTTCAGCCATTTGGACTACGATAATCTTAATATGGCTTCAATTACTTATTGCTGCAGTTAGCTTGATGCTTGCTTCGGTAGTGCTTGGCCCCGTAATTGCTGCTTGCAGCTATATTATTATATTTAGTACGGTCAAAATTAGCGCGATAACACAGGCGATTAATTTATTCAGTTTAACGCGTTAAAATTATTTAACGCTGTTAACGCAGGGGCGGGGCCTAGGGTTGGCCACCCCACTCATAACTACTCATTCTGTCTCTTTTTTCTTGAAAATAAGTGCATTTATTCATCCTAGCACTGTCTCCCTCATCTAACACACCCGATTCAACTCGTCAGCTCATTTGAAGAGATTGAAATGGGTCCGACCTGAAATGGGTCAGAAAAGTAGGGTTGAGAGAAAATACTATGCGTGTCAGATCTGCGTCATGATCAGCAGCGGCAGCTCTTGAAGAAATAATAGACAAAATAACCTAATAACCAGCTGCTGTGATGTCTATTCATCAAGACCAAAAGAAAAAAGAGGAAACCAATAACTTTTATAGTTTTAAGGATTCATCTGTATTTAGTTTAGAGTGTTTGATACCTTTATTCAATTTCTGTATATTTCTGCTGACTGGCACATGTAGATGAATATGACATTTATTATAATGGGTTTATGTGAAGATTGTTTTAAGTTCACTTAAATTAGAAGTTATTTTTAAAGTCTAATAAATGTTAAAATTGAGATAGCCCTTAATTTTAATGTAAAGTTGAATGACTATAGTCAATGGTTAAATATTAGGGGAAAACATTTTTATAGGGAAATCAGTATTAATTGGTGATCAGTGATACTGGCCTTCAGTTATAAAAATAAAGATGCCATTAAACAAATATTAAAAATATACTGTCTTTATGTTGTTTGTACATTAATTTGAAGATTGAATGTGAAATTATTGCAATATAAAAGCATATTTAAAACCTTTAATGTTAGGTGGGATTAATCGCGATTAATTTAAGAATTTTTAATCGATTGACAGCACTAATTATATTATATTATATCCAAGCTGTCTGGAACGCAGCATTAGGTTAACATTTCAATAAACCAGCGTGTACTACAATTAGGAGCCATTCTAATTCGAATGTTTCCATAACTTAACGGGAACGTTATCAAAACATTGTTTTTTTTGCTTGCTGGGATATGACTTACCAGACCAGCACATGGACTGTGTGGATGTGCGTGGATCGGATATATGGATAGCATCGCTTTTGTCTGGGAGGAGACAGATCTATCTGCCGGAGCAGGGGAGGATGGCTGCTTCTTAGCGACTCCACGCTGCTGGTGCTCTGCCAGCCATCACAGCCTGACGACATTAATGAGTCCAGAGAGTCCCGCTCTCTTCTGCAGGCAAACGTATGCATGAGATTCCCTGATATTAGCCCAAATAAAACACACACACACACACACACACTCCCACACACACACTCAGAGCGTAAGGCCTATGGGAAGCAGTGATGCTGCGAGCTACACACGCGAACACGCCACACACAGAGCAAGGAAGGGAGATTTAGTCCATGATACAGAGAAGGCAAACGCATCCTAATCATTCGCGCCTGTGGCACCGGGATGGGTGGAGGTCTGGGCGCTGAGCTGAGGATGCAGACATCACGTTGATGGTAAGCGCTTCTCATCTCGGCTCTGACTCACATACAGCTGTTTTTTTCTTTCTCTATGGCCGCGTCCTCACATCCTTTTGCTCCGCCTCATTGGTGCTTCCCCCATTCCTTGGTTTTTCTCTCTCTCTCTCGCTCTCTCTCTCAGAGCTCCAGGCCAATTGGTTGCCTGCCTTCCACCGTTATCTGCTCTCTCCCTTCTCCGGCTGTATCCGCGTCTCTCCTCGTCCTCTGTCTTCCTTACACTCGTGAAGAATGATTAGCATACGGGAGGCGAGAGGAACTTTCCAGCGCGAGTGAACAGGAGAACAAGTGCGCAAAAGGAAAATACCATCAGCAGCGATTGGAAAGTTTGAGCGAAGACCACATTTCCAGACTGGTGGGTCACTCGAGATTTTATTTCTGGCTGGATTGCTTTGCAGACATTGCTCTGATTAAAGAGTTGAGCTTGTACAGCGCGTGTGTTTGGTGTAGTGCAGTTGTTACCAGACTCTTAGAAATGAGCTTATAGTGAAACTGACCTATTGTAATATGGTTGATGTAGTCATATTAAACAGTTACTTTAATATCTGAAAAAGTAGATTAATATTTTTCACTGAAAAAAACTGCATTACACGTTTTTACAATGTAATTAGAATGATTGCTCAGTATTTTTGTCTTGTTTTCCAGGACAAATTAACATTCTTAAAACAAGATGAATTTACTTGAGAAGGAAAATTACTTAAGTTCTTCATTCTTGTTTTCTGAAGAATTTAGCTTGTTTATGCTTTAAAAAAAAAAACAGTTGACTTTTTCCCCCTTTGAATAAAGTTTATTTTTCCCTACCTATTGGCAGATATTTTTTTCTTGTTTAAAGCATAAACTTTTTTGTTTAATAGTGTTATTGATAAATACCAAGACTTAATATCTTAAGTCATTTTAAATGCAAAACAAGACAAAAATATAAATCTGTTTTTTTTTTTTTTTTCAGTGAAAGTATGGTGGGATGATTAAATGAGCATATTGAATGAGCGAAGTTCAGCTGTTCAGAAGATTATAGTTTGGTTTTCTGTGATCCTACTATACCCTTTTAAACAAATTATTTCTCAATGCACTACTACATCACAATTACTGCTACTGCATTAGTGTTGTACAGCAAGCAGCCATATACTTTGTGTTGGCATGCTGCTCAAAGAGTCATCCATGCTAATGTGGATGTTGTGAGAGGTAAACATGTCTCACAGGTCACGAGCTGTTGGGCTTGTTCTCCAGAAGCTTCTGTGGGCTTGGTTTGTTGTGTGAAATGGCACAGCACTACAGTCCATATAGTTTGGGTTGGACTTACCGTACAAAGGCTGGACTGTTCGAAACCTTCATTGTTATCTGTGCGCTGCTGGGAAACTTCAGTTTTCTTGAGACGAGAGTAAATGAGCTGTTTTCAAGGACGAACGCATAGACATGTCTTCATAAGAAAGTGGTTTAGACAATTTTCCCTCATTAAATATCAGATAGATTTGTGTCACTGAGCATTCCCTATCCCAGCTCATATATTTTGAGTGGCACATTTGCTTTTCATACTTGTAATTCTTTATCTTACTCATATGTCAACAAACAATCTCTGAAGTAACATCAGCATAACTGGTTGATCATGATATTTGTAAGAAACTGCGAATCAGAAACCTTTCCTTCAGTTGTCTGCTAAGTGATGTGAAGCAAACGTTCTTTTACATTGCATGATGTAACTCAATCCAGCACTGTATTGTAGTCTAAAACTGAGACAGAGTGCACTTTGTTTTGTCTTAATGATCTATATTGTAAGACTCACACACTCTACGCTGTGAGTGAAATGGCAATGTATGTCATCTGCTAATATCAAAATAGTGGAAATGTACATTGCTTTCTTGTATACAGACACTGGCATACATACTGAAAATTAGAAGCATTTTATTCTATATCTCAATGAAAATTCAATTAATCCAGCATACAATATCTGAATTGTTTGGAAAACCAGCATGCAAATGTGATTGAGTTTACTTTATTGTATATAATTCTCTGTGTTGAATATGCAATTTCTTTAATGCATATACAATATGATTTAACTAGATATATTATATTAGATTATATTATATACAACAGCTTGTTCTGGTCCTCAAATCTGATTGGTTGAGAGGTATTTCCACCCATGAGATATTCACCCAGTATCACTACAGGAACTGTTTTAATGTTTATATCGCTCCGCTCTCAGTATTTCTCACACTGACTCTCATGGCGGACACCCAAATCCACTATAACTTTATAAATATTACTGTTTTTGTGTCACAGAATGTAGTTTTAAGAGTTGTTATGCGATAATGTAATTGCTCAGATTTCAAATGTGCGGTTTGTTAATGTCTATTTCAATATGTGCTTCGACGTTTTCGGAGACGTGAGCTCCAGTGCGTCAGCGGCCGTTCAGCGCTCATGAACCCGCAGAGAGAGCGCCTCACCTCAGCCAGATCTTCTGCAATTTGCTGCTGGCTCTGATGTCTCTATAGTGGTTAAACAGGCAGTCTTTGGTCTCATTAATCTATTTGTTCCAGAGTAAATAGTTTTGGCTGAGGGCAAACTCTTATAACTTTGTATTTTATTTAACTTTAATGCTGTATATCAGAACACTGTCTTTGTACTTTTGACTGCCTACAGCTGAATCTCAACCATGCTGATATACAGCAATATCACACGGCTGCTAATGTATTATTGCTATTGCAATCGATAAACTTTAATTTGTGATTCTTGTTGTTTAGTAATGTATCAATTAATCAGAAATCTGTTAGTCAGTAGTTACAGTCATGCTTAATCTGTTTTACAGAGATTTTGCTTATCTATTGCAATATTAAAAAGAGCGTATTTGTAATCATTTGGAAATGCTGATTCTATATTCTAAATAACTCTGATAAATAAGGCCAGTAATGAATGATGTATCTATGACCAGAACATATTTGTCAGTTTTGTATGTTGTATTGTATATAATGTGAAGAAGTCTTGTGTTTTCTTTGATATGACAGAGTCATTGCTCAAAACAGTGATCACTGAAAACACTACTTAATGTCTGTCGTGTGTCTCTGAGAGAGATTATTGTAAAAAATAGCACGTCCTGTATATCACAGGAGTTTGTTGTGTTTGGCAAAGAGACCATGAGCTTGACACAAAGCTCAGTGTGGAAATCTGTGATTGAATTCTTTAACCTGAGCTCCAGGAAAGCCAGAGAAACGTCTGAGTGAAGATCACTCAACAGCAGTGAAGATCCGGTGCTCATGATGCTGTAAATGAATATACTGTTTAATTGGAATAGTTTACTCAAAAGTAAATTCTGTCATTATTTGCTCAACATCTTATCGCTTCAAACCCATATGCATTTTTATGAGGAACATGAAGGCAGAAATTCAGCTGAATGCATGCAATTAAGCTTCATACAACGAATGTCATATTTGGAGGGGAAGATAATCAACGAATAAATGACTGAAATATCAGTGTATTCCCTACACAAAGCTTTCACGTGACTTCAGAGTTGAATTGACTACTACTGTTATAGTTTATGGTGTTTTTCTTTACAGACGAGGTAGTTATGAAACCTGTTTTGTTCAGTTTGCCTAAAAGCAAATCACACTTCTTATAGAAAACCATTCAATCAATATTGTTTAAATAGTCTTTTAGCTTCATGTGGAGAATCCATTCTGACCAACTTTGCTGACTAGAGGAGTTATTTGATTTATTTTTTCTGCTGTTTTAGTCTGTTTTTACTGGCACAAAAATATAATGCTTATTTTAAAAAGACATCACAATACACATTTAGTAAGCAAACAAAATTGACTACCAAAATGTTGAATAAACATTGAACAAAATGTTTTTCATTTTATCTAAAGTGAGAAAATCTACTTTCATAATTTAGCTTTTGTTTATGGTGAAGTTAAGTTGTAAAAAGCCCAAATAAATAAATAAATAGACCTACATTAAGTAGCATTTTGGCTTATGTTTTAAGAAAATATACAGATTAAGTGTAATTTACTTTATGAAAAACAAATAATTTTGATTGATATTGAATACAATTTTAATGTTTAAACTCCATGATTTTAATGGTCCAAACTATAATTTGGATGTATAGAAAGACCTGTGGTTATGACAGAGTGTTAGAAAATTAATTTGTGGGTGCAAATTCCTTAAACAATCTTTCTGAATGAGTCACTTCTTAGCGATTGACCATAGTGTGCAAGCAAAGAAATGTTTTGAAAGTGTGAAAGCGAAGAAATAGCAAAAAAGCGTTGGATGTTTCTATAGATATTTTTGGACCAAAACAACTCCATAGCAACCACAGCTATTCATCTAGCACACCCAGGGGCGCAGATGGGATTTTTTAACTGGGGGGGGCCAAGCTGTCAGCAGACCAGTTGTGGGGGTGGGGGGGGGCCCGAAGTGTGAATCTAGCTTCATAGTACTGGCTTAGTACTGCTGCTCCATAGTATAAACAGAGTATGTGCGATTGCGAATCTCGAAAGTTAAAGTGAAACTAAAAACAATCTCAGCATCCACATGTAGGCCTAGCCTACATACACAACCATGGCAACGACAATCCAGAAACAAGCAAAGATGACACAAAAGCATATTCAAGCAAAAGCCAACAAGGATAAGTTGTGTGAGACAAAGCAAAATCAACGTTACTCTCCTATCAAAAAGAAACAACACAACCTCGGTGTCCAATTCGAGCCCTTCATGCTCCTTGAGTTTCTCTCCACTGCTGGAAAGCTGCTCCGATCTATATTTACACGGGTCCTACCTCTTGCCTGATCGTAACCCTTCTTTTTAATGTTTTGTTTCTATGATATTTTCCTCTTTTTTATCTGCCATCTCTCTCTATCTATAGTCGATCTGCTAATATACGTCCTGACTCCTGTGCACTCAATCAGTACAAGACACGCCCCCTTACTGCTGATTGGCTACACGTGTTTTGGGACTCGGTCAGACACTGCGGTCAAAAGCGTTTTTCAAAAATGGCTTAGCGCATGTGGCCTGGCCCCCACTACTTAGGCTGATGTACATGGCGGAAACCCTGATTTATCCTCCGTATACTGATGTTGCCTTTCGTAGAGACAGTGAGGGGGACGGATCGGGTCACTATGAATCTGGGGGGGGTCATGTCCCCCCGTCCCTAGTGCCATCTGCGCGCCTGAGCACATCTAATTATGCCACTGAGTGAATTACTAATTTATTCAGTATTCTGTACATGATATAGTACATGGATTTCATCATCAAAAAAAATTGGAAAAATTTAAAATTTAACATTTCTGGGGAACTATGTAATTTTGGAAGTGCCATATGTATTTAACTAGCACTTTAACTTTGGGAGTACACTAAGATGGTCTAGACTAATAAATAATTGTAAAGTGTTTTGGTGGTTCAGATAAATAAAATGGATTAAATCAGTGACTCAATTACTCAAAATCACTGAATAGTCACTGAATAGTATTGGCAGTGAATGGGTGACGGAGAAACGGCAGATGTTTATTAGGCGTGAAGGCCACATCAGTAATTGCGATCACGATTTCTATGCGTGGCGTTCATCCATTCATTCATTCCTCATCATAATCCATATCAAAACATGATTTATATCTGAATAGCTCAGCCAATTAAAAATAAATCTTGACTTTGGTGCAGGGCTGTATGGGAGAGTGTGGAGTGTGAAGTAGACGGGTGATTAATACCAGCGCTCACCTACTGGCACAACATGCACCCGCGGGTGTTCATCTCGCCGGGCCGCTCAGCTCACCTGATCGCACGACAGTCACGCGTGTCAGAAACACAGGGGTTTGCATGAGTTATGTGCTCTGCAGGCATGTGACAGAACAGCGGTCGGGGGCGAGCCGCACTGCCAGTATTAGAGCCACCGCCGGTTAGTCATCGCTGTGTGGCGTCACGTTCAGCAGAAAAGGAGGAGGATTACCGCTGCCTTTCTTTGAGGGCTCAAGCTTCCTCTGAACAGGCTTAGTGGAGCACTGCTTTAAGAGAGGATGCTGTCAGTGCTTCCTGTTGTTACACTCTACTTTATAGCGCTGTGAGAATTGTGTCTGAAAGCTTTGTGACTCTATGCTAGCGGATGTTGGAGAGGGACGTCATTTGGTTTGATTTCACTTGACTGATTAACTTAGTGCAGGCTTCACTCAGTTATGCACTAAATACTGCGTTATATTTTATTTTAAGGTGATGTTATTTATTGTTATTTATTAACTACATGCACATAAATGTAAAAAATGCCAGAAAGACCAGTACACACACTGATAACTGGATGGCAATGTGAGGAGGTCATTTAACATCTTTTGAGATGTTTCTCATGAAGGCCTTTTAGTTACTAAAATAGCATGCATTATACAGTGCATACTGTGCAGTGTTCAGTACGTGTAAGCTATAATATTCCATTCTGAACATTACCTGTGAGGAATACTATATCCCACAATGCAATGCACTTAACTTCACCCGAAACAAACATACCTGGTGATTTGCCATGGTTTTTATTCAAAATTGGGTAACACTTTATTTTGATGGTCCCTTTTGAACATTCTGTTGACACTAAGTAATGTTGCAACTACATGTCAACAAACTATGCTAACTTGCTAACTTTTTATTGTGATGGTCTCCCAATAGATACTCTACTGACTGTAAGTAACTTTGCAAATACATGTCAACTTATTCTAACCCTAACCCTACCAGTCTACTAACACACTACTAACACTCTAATGAGAATTAGTAGAAATGTAGGTGAAATGTTATGTATAGTTAACAGAATGTGTTAAAGGGACCATCAAAATAAAGTGAAACCCAAAATTGAATGGATTAAAACTTTTCATTTCTGAGACGAGAGCTAGAGTCACTAAATGAAGCATGCAATGGCAATGAGGTCATGTGACAACAATGTATCTGAAACATTGAAGGTTATAACAAACTTTTAAAAATAGTTATAATAATAGATAATAATGCAGAGTATACTGCACATAATATGCATCAAGCAGTACGCTAGTAATCCATTCTGAGCACAGACCTTGTCTTCTTTGAACATGCCAATGCAGAGGTACAATGTTTATATTATAGATCCTATACGTTTAATATATATATATAAATATATATATATAGTCAGCCACTGTAATGCGTCAGTCATACGGAATGTTAATTTTGCTGCTAATTTCAATGTCTTTAAAGGGATAGTTCACCCAAAAATAAACATTCTGTCATTAATTACTCACCCTGATGTCATTCCAAACCCGTAAGACCTTCGTTCATCTCCAGAACACAAATTAAGATATTTTTGATGAAATCCGAGAGTTTTCTGACCCTCCCATAGACAGCAACACAACTGCAATGTTCCCAGACCCAGAAACGTAGCAAGGTCATCGGTAAAACAGTCCATGTGACATCAGTGGTTTAATCACTGAGGGAGTAATTAATGACAGAATTTTCATTTTTGGGTGAACAATGCCTTTAATGCTTTTTGTTTACAAAGAGTAGTGCTTACTTTAATGACTAAAGCCAAAGCTCCACAATGAACATATAATCTTAATTTGAAGCCACGTTCTAATATAATTCAAAATAAGACTGACTCTACTGTTTTGCAGTTTTACTGGGAATGTTTGTGGTCTGTAGTATTGTGAATGTTTTATTTGACTCCATATGATTTATAGCTTGTGTTTTTTTTTGCCATGTTTACATCAACTAAATGAATACAAGTAGTTGTATTAAAACTATTCTGCTAGTCAGGATATAATGCTAATAAATTATAAAGATGGTGCTGATAATAATATCTGACCCCTTTTAGAGATTTGCTTCTAATATTTCTTATGTAGCCATTTTTATGTGCATGTCATTACATCTCATGTACAGCAAGCCTTTGAGCTCATTTGCAGCAGCTGATTGTTTACAGTTTGTTGGCAGTCATACCCATAACTCGTACATTTTGTCACAGGCTATATGAATACGATGCATACTTGGCCACTACATGATATTTGGCTCAGTTCAAATGAGCTGCTTGTGCAGGGTTTGAGCTATAAAGATGTTGGCAGCACGAGAACTCATGTGAAAAATCATGTGACCACGAATATCACCAACATCATGAAAGTGTCATGCTGTCAACAACTCCCTTACTGATGGCATGGCTCACTGTGACAGCTTTCATAATTATTCAGGTTAGATATTTTGGGTATAATGTACAGAAATATAAATGTTTTCATGTTTGTGAACATTTAACCCATCCATCAACCAGTGCCATTCTTTGTGGATGCAGGATTGGAAAAGCAATCAGAAAATCCCTGGAAACGCTAATTCAAGACTTCCTGCTGAATTTTTAACCTCTGTTTTTGAATGTTAATGGCATTCAGTGCATGTCTGCCAATGGAAAGAAGCATTTGAGATGAAACACTATGGATGAAAAGATAGTCCTCCCCACACAGGACTAAGAAGAGCAGAGTGATATTGGAAAATGATTACAAAACAGCCATCCATAATTCATCAAGCATATTGGTGAGGGGCGCAGGACTCTTATTATGGCTGCTCTTTAAATCAGATTTGTTGGTTTTGATCACTGTAAAGTCTTCTAGTCACACGACTGAGATATTGGGCAAATAATACCCTATCTAATGGATAATTGATTAAGACAAGTGATACCACTGGGACGGACTGTGTAATAGTTGAAGTAAGAGTACAATCGTGATTTCATGGTTGTTTCTAAATGGAATTTCTCACCTCATTCTTGCACATATTGCTTGATTTGACTTTAATCAAATGCAAACTGTAATCATGGATGATGATTGTAATTCTTTTTATCTTTAAGGAAAGATGCTTTTCAATTTCTTATGAAAAAGGAAATAAACAATAGATTAGTTGTCAACAAACGGGGTTCCTAATTATTAACCAAGTTTAAATGTATGGTTACCAATATCTACCAAAAGCCATTTATCATCACAAATCCTAAACCAAATCACAAAAATGCATTGTTTTAAACCCCTGAATCACAAACTTAACATCTGAATAGTTAACTGAATGCATTCTGGTATTATAACTCTGTTATAATTGAAGTAAATATTAATAACCCATGACATTTCTCTTTCATTTCTTTTGTTACACTGAAAACATTATGAAGCTCAACAATTGTTTAAGTAGCAAATATCATTGCGTCACCCTACATTGCACTCAACATTTTTGTGCTTTTTGCTGAGAAAAGTGGATTGCTGAGAATTACCAGTAACAATGATGAACACTCTGAGGCCAATATCAGTGTGAACAAAAAATGCAAAAATTTTAACGGGAAATATCAAAGCATAAACAGAAACTGCAGTCCGGTATTACAATTTCTGATAATGGCTGCTGAAAACTGCAATGAATTTGGTGACCAATGACCAAACCCAGTCACTTGGTTGGTCGGAGACTTGCTACACTTCAGTATATGTGACCCTGGACCACAAAACCAGTCATAAGCGTCAATTTCTCGAAGCTGAATAAATGATCTTTCCATTGATGAATGGTTTGTTATGATCGGACAATATTTGTCTGAGATGCAACTATTAGAAAATCTGGAATCTGAGGGAGCAAAAAAATCTAAATATTGAGAAAATCTCCTTTAAAGTTGTTCAAATTAAGTTCTTAGCAATGCAGGTTACCAATAAAAAAATAAGTTTTGCAGTAAGAAATTTACAAAATATCTTCATGGAACATGAACTTTACTTAATATCCTAATGATTTTTGGCATAAAAGAAAAATCTATAATTTTGACCCATGCAATGTATTTTTGCTACAAATATACCCCAGCGACTTATGACTGGTTTTGCGGTCCAGGGTCACATATGAGAAAATGCTTTTGGATTTCAATGAAAAATGTTGAAATACTGAACATTGTATAAAAATGTGAAGGCGTCATAAAACCCCATGACAGACCAATATTCTTTAAGTAAAGCTGTCAGAGAAAAACCCTCATACAGTTTTGACTATTCAGGAGAATGAAAAAGCTGAAATGGTGAGATCTGTCAGCCAACAAATGAAGCTCACTTATTGTTGATTGCATCTCTTTTCATTGTACGAAAACTTTTTTTGTGTGTTGAAATTACTCACCTAGCTGCGAGCGCAATTACTTTAAGCTATCGATTTCTTTCGCCTCCAGGCAAAAGATCTTTAGGCTTTCACAACACCTTGATAGCTCATTTTGACATTCGCAAAATCAATCAAGTGCACAAGCGAGAGGTTGTGCCCCAAAGAAAACTTGTTCGACTTTCAGAAAAGCTCTGGAAAGAAGACAACCATTTCTAAGCATGTCAGACAACATGGAAGGGTCTTTCATAAAAATTCAATATTAGAATACACTTAACAAATTCTCTCTTTGTGTTTTATTTGGTTGCATGATTTAGGCTAGAAACAAGATGCCAGTGATTGGCTTAATGCATTTCAAGCTTGAGGTCCTGTTGTAATGTATATACTGTACTTAATGTATGTTTTATAGCACCCAAAATATTTTGTTGTGTGAATATCTGAACATGCAATTTTTCAGCACTTTAACGTGGGTAAGTTTAATAAAAAATAGCAAATTTTGAACAAAACTGAGAAAATTGTATGTTTGTGAAAGACTAGGTCCGGATCAGATTCAGAATGATGATCAAAAATAGATGAAGTAGATCATTTCCATCAACAGTCCCAAAGCTCACACAGTCCTAAAGCACTTCCAAGTTCACAATTACATGACTTCAACAATACCACCATTTAGCTTCTGACAACTCTTTCAGGCTTTACTTTAAAAACGTGAGTTAGGGTATGTTTACATGAAAGTGATGTACTAAATAAAAACAGAAATTTTCTTGCACAGACAACAACCATATCAAAATGATCCCCGTTTACACGGATCAACAAAAACAACTAAAAATGCTGTATTATGCATGCCGGGCCAGTAGTTGGTGTCACTTCATAAAGAAACTCTACATGTCTATGCATATATGCATTATCCTATAGACCGAATACGTATAGGCATGGGCATGATGCCACCGTTTTCACAAATTCACTCTTTTGTAGTTTACACAGAGACGATAACAGCATCATTTTCAAAAACTTGCAATTTGAAACTTGTTTTCAAAAGTTTGCATTTTCAGGCCCCCAAAACACTTGTTGTTGTGTAAATGAATGTCTAAAACATAAAAAGCTTTCCATTTTTATTTGACAGTAAACACCCCCTTAGAATACCTTGCAAGAGCATGATTATGAACAAACAAGGCTATGAAAGCAACTAGTTAGTAGATGAGTTTATCTATTCCATCAACAACCTCTGTAGTCCTAATTAGACACTTGTTAGCAACTGCATTTTTCAAGAATGATAACAGTTTTTATAAAATCACGAGGAGGTCTTACAGATCTACTTTAATTTGTAGAATAACAAGGGCATTTAACCAAAGTTTATTTTCAAAAAAGTGAAACAGTGAAACTTAAAGTGCTTAAATGCAACTTTTTTCCAGGTTTTGACTTACTTTTGTCAACCCTGCAGCACTCTGTTACCTGTGTCACACCCATGTTGGTGGTTTCGATATATCCTGTGTAAATGGACGATAAACATTCTAGATGTCCACAGTAACAAATATAAACATATATAAAAAACTAATGAGCTGGTCATTGTAGCTCAAGGTAGTTCATGACAGTCAGTTTTGCCCTCTGGTGGTTGGGCCATTAAAGGTAATATTATGAAACAATGACCTGTTTGCATGCACAAACCATAGTCATACATTTATCAAATACTAAGGCAAGTGCACAGAGTGGTGTGGAGAGAATTGTAAGACCAAGAGACAAAAGTGAGTCCCAGGGGCGCTTTTGTCAGCGGTTTTGTGAAGAGGCGTGTGAGACCCCCAGCTGCATGCTGGAATTGCCCTACTTCCAAAAGCTACCTCTTGCTATTGTTCATCCTGGATTTACCAAGCACTAAGCCAACAACATTCACAATCACCTGATATTTTACCCAGCTTTATTTATTCTGTTGGTCTACTATGGTGGTATATTTCTGGAAACGTAGCTATTTCTTCTGGACGTTAATTTACAAGGTCCTTTTGTTTGAATAAAAACATGCATGAGGCATTAGAAAACACAAACAACATCGTCTGTTTTAGCATTGTCTGTTTGAAAGCAGAGGAAGGTGCTGCCCGCGTCTTGCTCTGACCTATTTTTTACAGCCCTGCCCAACACTTGCTGTATGGAGCTCCAAAATAGCTCAGTAAGAAAAGTGGTGCAAGCATTTCCATCTTGCATAACAGGCTGATCATTCTTTTGGCCATCCAAGGCACTGAGAAATAGTGCAGTGTACACTGAGAGTAACACAAGCAGGCGGATAATTGCATCAGGGCGTTTCCAGACTGTTGTAGTGCCACATTTTCACCAAGTGCTGCGAGGCTGGGAGGGGATTCGTCAAACCCTCTTTTTTGACATACGCAATAATGCTAGTATGCGAGAGCTTATTGCCATCTCACTACATATGTGTGGATTCTAACAGCACTGTTTAAAGGACTAGCAGACTACTGTAGCTTTTTGTAGAGTGTAGCAAAAAGTTAAATCGTCATAGTCATTTTAGGTTCTGTTTACACAACACGCAACTGCGCTGATCTTAATTTATTGACGTTTTAGCCTCATTTCAGAGGACTGAAGAGAATTCAAGTTGGATATCATTAAACTTATTTCTATGCATTTCATAGCCTTCAGGTTCGCGAATGTGGACATTTTTTATCTTTCCCAAATGTGAATCGGCTGCTTCACATCCTGACAAACGTTAATGTCCATGTTTTCTCTCTTGCTCATGGTCTACAGTTCTTCTGGATGAATCATTCATAAAGCTATCGCCAACTAAAGTGTTAGGGCTGCTTCTCCTCTGTATTCTCTTTTATATAACATGAAAATATCAGTAGCGCTATTTGGATGGAACACATTTTCTAAACAATGTTTGAGGTACCTTTTTTGACCTTTTGAAGATTTTATGTACTGATTAGGATGGGATTGTGCTCTGGTTATGTATACTGGATGAGAGCATCACCAAACCCTGTGAAATAACCAAGAAATAAATGCGATTTAGTTTGATAAATTATATATAATTTATGTAATTTACATTATAATTATAATATTAAAGTTATAATTGCTACTATAGTATAGTCTGTCAATACAAATGACTGGATTCTTCTTATTGATCAAATTAAATTTTTTTACGCCAGATGGACGCCAACAGCACAGAGTAAAATGTCAAATTATTGACTGATTATTTACTATTGACTGAAAAAAGTTGATTCGTTTTCTGAATTATGGTTTGGATCATCAGATTGTATATTTTTGTTTTAAAATTATTTGAAAATATTTATTTTCCCAAAGGAAAAAAAAACAAAAAAACATTCATGCAAAGTAAAAAGATTATTATAATAATAAATCTTTAGGTGAATATAATTATTTAATTTTATTTATTTGCTTTTCAACACAGTTTCACCATAAGCAAAAGCTAAATAAGCTATAATATTAAAGCAGAATTCTTACTTAAATCTTTAAAATGCGTCTTTTTAAAATATGCATCATTTTCTTGTGTTATATACTTCTGTTAAAAATTTATAAAACCTACAATAATTAACAAAAGCTACACATCAACGGCACATCAACACTTTGATGTCAAGCCAAATCAAAATACTATTTGAAAAAAAAAGAAACAAAGAGAAAATTCTATGGAAAGTGTTATTTGTTTTTAGACAAACTCAACAAAACAGGTATAAACCTGGACACCACGACTTCTGATTAGACCAATATAAAAATGCTATTTAAATAAATGACACATTGATTCACTTTTTTTTTTTTTTTAGTTTATGCAAAGGTCAAAATAAATGGAACTCTTCTGAAAAAAGAAAGTATTACATATATTCCTGTACAGATAGACTAATTTCAATTTGTAAACCAGGAGTATGTGGTTCAGTTGTTACTATTGTTTTATAAAGAAATTCATGGTATTAATATGATAAAGTGCATCTTTAAAATAGGAATGTACCTCAGCTCAGTGATCAGCAATCCTGTCTGAATAGGTCTTGTTTGGTATGTGGTTCTTACTGTCTCCGTGTCTGTGCATTAGCTCTTTACTGTTGGTGTTGGTGTAGTTCGGCTCACTGGTTTGTGGTGAAGGGTTTGTTTTAAGCGTGAAGGGCACTAGAATCTGTCATGCCTGGCAGGCGGCCCTCTCTGGATACATCTGCCTGAGTGCTGCAGATCCTCTCAGGATGTGTGCCGTGCTGCTGTGGGCTATTTCATATGAGTCACTGTGGATGTGTCTGAGACTCCATTGTGACTATAGACCAGGCGACATCAGGGGATTTCATTTCCAAATCTCTGACATTCATAAGCTTGCTAACCACTAATCCACATCTGTGCAAGGCAACCCATCATCCAGCTGCTGAGCATGCAGGGGAACTGCGTGAATGACTGACTGAAACAGCATCTAAATGAATGCGAGGTGTATGTTGTGGGTCTATGGGATTTTTTTTCTCATTAAAAACAATAAACAAAACAAAAAAAGGTTTGTCGATCACTTAAAGATCACAGTAAAGTAACAGCATGCCTCTCCTCAATAAGACACGTGATTTGAGGAATCATTCATGTACGGAGCACAAACTGTGCTGAACAAGTTATACTCTGATGCTTAATACTAGAGCACTATTACATGAGCATGAGAGTGTATTTTATACAGCAATTCAATAAACAAGAGGTGAATATGGAGTTACGTACATTTTGAACACAATACTGCCAGCTGCAGAGTGAGTGTGTACATGATGACAGAACTCTCATTTTTGGCTGAACTTTAAGCGTTTGTTCAATGTTTGACCAATAAGGATGCTTGCTCACTAATATTAATACTTAATATGTTAAATCAACAAAAATAACATCCCGTATCATGTTGTTGTTTTCAGACCGAGAAGTATGAGATGCTGATTTGTTTCCCGTGCAGGTCATGAATGCTGGTTCCTGTAGTGTGGAGGCATGTCATGTAATGCATTAGCATGCTTGGCTGCCCCTGCTGTGACGGGGTGATGGCTGCTGTGGCCCCGCCCCCTGTGCTGCTGGTGTTGGCTGGCTCTGGCTGTCAGTCAAACGGCAGGATGGTGTAGGGCTCTGGTTGCGTGACTGCTGGGCAACACCTGTCACACAGAGTGTTCCTTTCTGAGACAGATATGAGCTGACAGCTCGAAGACTCGCTCTCTCTCTCTCGCATTTCCTCTTAAGCTTTGATTGCCATCTCAAGGTTTGATGCATAAGAGAAAGAAAGAAGATATATAGATATATCACATTTTGCACACCATGAGCATTTTGTTGGCTATTTTACATTTGTAAATTAATGATCAGTTATTTTTGGTGAATTGGCCAAATGGGTTTGATTTAGTTAGGTTTGTTTGGAGGCTCTCTCGCTCAATCATTTGTAGAGGATTCTTAAAAGTAGATATTTGCCTGCAATCAACTGAAACAACTTTTTGAGAGGTAACTTTAAGAAACCAGTCCAGAGTAAAGAGTTGTTTACAATGAAAGTGCATTTATTCTGCTCTGCGTGTTGTTTTTAACACAAGAGTATGCAATGAATTAAACCAATTACCAGAGAGCTACACATATTCAAAAATGCTTCTCTCAAAGATGAACTAAACATTAAAAAGGCACTCCTGATTTGTTAAAAAAAATGGCTTCTAATAATTCTAATTTCTCACAAAAAGTGTTCAAATTGATTACTTTTGTGATTTTATGTTGCAGTTTTGTTGTATTTATGGGACTCTATTTTTAGTCACAGCATAGGCCTATACTGAGAAAAAACACTATGTGTTCACAGCAAACAGCATAAATAATACATGATTTTACATGAAAATCATGTAAAAGAAAGAAAAAGTAATATGTCACATCCAAAAAACTTTAGGCAGGTGCTCGATCACATGGAGTACGTCACTGTCAAGAAACAAAAATCGGCACACTGCCAATACTAGAATCAAATTAATAGAATCAAAATATTAATGACCTGATTTCAGTATTCGTAAATAAGTATTCATAAAGTCTGTTGTTCATAGGCAAATCATTTACCTTATTAGATGCTGTCAGAATTGTAAGTTTCATTCTCTAACCGAAGTAAATGTTCATGCAGCAGAACCACACTTCACGTAAATATACATATGAATACTCATGAGATCACGTGGGGTTATTAGTGCATATGTTCAGCTTTTGAGGATAGGACACACATATATCTGAGTCTCTCGAGTGTCTCTAACAAGCTCACACTCACTCACATGTGAATGAGCAGCAGAACCGCGTGGCATGTGTGCTGTTATTAGTGTTATTCTGGGATCTAATGATAACACAATGTTTCAAAAAGAATTGTGAAAACTGGACAAAGTGAAATTATTCTCTCAGTCATGCTGGAGGGAGAGAGAAAGGATGCCATTTATTCTCAGTGATTGACAACATTAGTTCTGTTCCAAAACATCGTCAGCTGCCTTCCTAGATAAGGTTTCCAAACAGCCTTCTAACAAATTTGGCCAAATTTTGTTAATTTAAGCTTAGCTGACAGAGTCAAGAGAAATCTCTCATATATAAATGCACTGATGAAATGCAGATTATTGTACCAATAAAGGGATAGTTCACTCAAAAAATGAAAATTATGTCATTTATTTGCCCTCATGTCATTCCAAACCACAGTTTTAATATTCGTTTTCAAAATCCATTGAAACCAAGTATTTCAAGCTTTAAAAAGTACATAGGGACATCATCAAAATAATCCATACGAATGGAGTAATTCAAATATTTTACTAATTTACAAATACTAATTTGAGTCTTCTGAAGAGACACAATCACTTTACATGTTGAATAGACTGAACAGACTGAAATATGAACATTGATCAACCCACATACATAGAACACCTCAAATATGGTAAACTAAAACTCAAATGTGTGTTACGCATGAAAACCAACCAGGTTTTGCTCTTGCATGTCGAGAGGGCTTCTGTTTTTATGCACTTTTTGAAAGTTTTTGATTAAATTTTGATTGCATTGACAAAAATTACATGAGACTATTAACAAATATTCATTTGGGTTTCGAGGATGAAACAGTCTTATGGGTTTGACATGAGGGTGAGAAAATGTTGACAGAATTTTCATTTTTGGTGTACTATCCCGTTAAGAACTTTTTGAATATGTCCGGGTTTTTACTTTAAAGTTTTTTGTTAGTCTACATTCTCAGATTCTACATTCCTGTTTTTTTACAGTGATTTCACATAGAAGTTTCCATTTAAATTTGCATGAAGGCAGTACAAAAAAATACTCTTGATGCATTAATACTTTATTGAAAAAAACTATATTATGTTTTCTGCATTAATAAGAACAAGAATAAGAATATTGCTTTTTTTCATTTTTTGCATTATGATAAAATAAAATGAAATAAAAATAAGTAAATAAATTATAATGACTCAAAACGTAAAAAGAAAAAAAAAAGAGGGAGAGAAAAGGGGGAAACAAACATGGCAATGTATAAATAATACCCAATATCGGCCCAAAATCATGAAATAAAAAATAATAATAATAATAATAAATGGCTTATTTCCATCTTTTTATTTTTGTGTGAGAAATTTGGACTCTTCCTAAAGACTGACACCATCATTTGAGCTGCTGTTGTGAGTGTTGTTGATTTCAGGACCCTGGACAGCAGCTCAGAGAAAGCCTACATTATGTGTCAGCGCCCCGAACAAACTCTGCATGGATCATACTGCATTAGCTTCAGTACTAATCACCCTCACCTTCAGGGAGCTCCTAAAGGCCTATCAGCGTTATTACCCTAACATTAGCAGTCATGTTGTTTTGTTCCCTCTGAATGAGAGTATCAGTATAACCTGAGACTGATGATGTTTAGTCTCCCGTGAGTATTGGTTCTCTCAGATGATGGGGCCGGTGGGAATCTTCGTGTTTACCCTTGTTTGGCTCCAGCTCAAAAGGTATTCCCTGATTTATTTGTGTTTTTCTAAAGCTTCATAATTGGAGGTTGCCAGGATAATACTGGACTGAGAATAAAGACGAAGACAGATGTGCATATGTGATAATTAACTCCTTCCCAATGGAGAGTCACTGGCCCGTGAGGCACGATATATCGTACTGCCAGCACACTATAGGGCATGTTTTGGGAATCTGACAGTGGCCAGCAGCATGCTAATGTCACACTTTTGATGAGGAGACACACTTGCAAAGTGTGACAACAGCTTCACCCTTGGAGAAAGGAGAGAGTGTGAGGGAACAGAACAAGAGACAAACAAAGAGCGACACAGATTGCATCTTTAATAGCACATGCATGAGAAAGATGTGTCAGTGAAACAAAGCAAGACCGCAGTGGAAGAGTAGGATTTCTCTGAATCTGGAGTGTTGTGAGCATCATGCACATAGCTAATTATTACAGTAGAAAACCTCTTAAAGGGAAACCGAGCTGCATCTTGATTTAAAACACAAGCACACTGATTTGTAATGCTCATCCAAATATTTCTGTTTTGGTGTACTGATACAGATATGAAAGGTTTAATTCACTAAATAATACAGTGTTTGTGCATAAAACCAGTATATGACTGCGTTATCTTTAAAAAAATGTTTAAATAATGGAAACGGCTGGCTTTCACAAAAGCATATACCATTGATTAACAATCTCATAACTCACAGGAGGTCTGTCTTTAAAGGTTTATTAGTTATCATTAAAAATCTGTTTCCCTGTGGAGAAAATTAATAGAGTTTTTACTTTGGGAACCGACTGTTGCGCTCTATTTTGATAAACATGCTCCCTCATTTACAATACTCTAGATTCATAAACATTAGAAGGAGAATAAGAACAGATTCATGTGTATACACACCTATTGTGAATCCTACAGGAATTGTGTCTGAGAATCGTTTATTTGCACACATGTAAAAGCATGTGTGTGCAGGTATTGGTTTGTGACACACAATGCTGAATCTACTGAGAAAACAGATTCAATTAATAAAGAGCTGTCCTTGGAGAATGGCAGCCAAATATGAACCATTGCCATTCGGCCATGCTTTCTTCTGCATAATGCATAATTGGACGAATCCTTTCTGTAAATTCAATACAATGTGCCTACGTCTCTCTGGCCCGGCACGTCGCAAGTCTTTTGTCCTGTAGCAATTAAAACGTCATTGGCAAGAGCTGTTTGTTCAAGCAACGGGTTGAAATAAACCGTGCTCTTTGACACGAGAAAGGGAAAATGAACAATATTTCCTCTTTTCTACAGCCTCAAGGTGAGTAGAAACAAAAAAGGAAAATAGAGCAGGAAGAGATCAGTGCAGGGAAGACAAGAACCAGTGAGGAATATCTTTAACTGTACGATGACAAAAATAATAGGAACGTAGGCACAAATAACAACATGTCAACACTCCCTTCAGCCTGCATGACAGTGTATGTGGGGGGTGGATAAAGAGACAGTAGCAGACAGTAGCGTGACTGAGATGAGACGTAACAGGAGCTGAGGGTGTTTTGATGGGGCAGGGTGGTCATACTCAGGGCAGTTTGCTCCACTGCTCCAAATGAGAGAAAGCAACATTACATCCGGATTGAGTGCCTCTGTTACAGCTAATGTATCAAAATGATGAAATAAAATGAATGAATGCATAAATAAACAAATACATAAATAAATACATACATAAAAGATTTACAAGACTGAAAAATTAGCTGAAAAAAATACAATAAAACTAACAAGTTTAAAAGAGGAATTGAAGAAAACTGTCATATTCTCAAATAAGAGCTGAGATATTCACTGCATTAAGGAAGTGCTGAAGACAATGTTGAGCAGGGCTGAGTCATGATTGACTAGACGTCTAGAAACTTATTAGTTGATTAGTGAGGTCGTCTAGATTTTCTTATGTACTTACCTTAGTTGTAATATTTTTAAAGACATTGCTTTAATTATCATGCTGAGATTGTGCTGTTTTTCAGCATCGCATAATATAACTTAAGCATGTTATTTTGATGACATAAAATGTGAATTAAGCAACTAATAAATTAATCAGAAGAATTTCTATATTCCTTAAGACACTATTTTTGATGGAGAAGAAAAAAAAAAAATATTCTTCATCAAAATGTCTGCATTGGATGCAAGGGTTGCATCAAAAGCAAATGATTATAATTATCAGTACTGCCTACACTGGATGCGGTGCAATGCGTTACATTTCTGACAGTAAATGGATGACCTGTTCTATTTACAACATACTCCACATGTTTGCACTACTACCGACAACAGGACAAATGGATTTGGAATGTTCACTTTCGCACATCAAATGTAAATAGTAGTTGTGTCCCAATCGGTGTACTTATGCCCTATTCTATGTTGTTTTGAAGTATAAATGGTGAGTAGTGAGTTCACACTGAAAAAAACGCACTTTAAATACCCAGATGATGCATTTAAATAACTGACAAATGAAGTGTGGAATGTTCACTTCAAGCAATCAACTGTTGCAGCTTTAAAGGGGTCATATGATGTTGCGAAAAAGAACATTATTTTGTGTATTTGGTGTAATGCAATGTGTTTATGCGGTTTAAGGTAAAAAAAAAAAAAAAAACATTATTTTCCGCATACTGTACATTATTGTTGCTCCTCTATGCCCTGCCTTTCTGAAACGCGCCGATTTTTACAAACCGCATCGTTCTGAGAAGCGAGGCGTGCTCTGATTGGCTAACAATCCAGTGATTGGCCGAATACCTCAAGCGTGAGACGTGAAATGTTACGCCCCTTACCGTATTGTGATGCCGTGTCCTGACGTGATGACACAAAAACAATAAAACCCATTACAAACGAGGCATTTGTTGCATCCAGAGGGGACATGATTACTGATTATAATGACTCATACTGTCTTTTTACGTGTCACGTTGCATCGCGCCGCGTAAACATTACCATGTCTGCATTTGTGATCGGAGAAACGACAAACAAGCACTACTCTACACTGCTCAAAACTCACATTTGAATAGTCAGTGGCAAATTCTTTAAATAAGAAAACATACTTACAGGCTGTGAGTCAGAAGCGCCAGACTGTCCTTGCAAAGTTGGAATTGCCCCACTTTATAGAAACAGCCTTTGTGCACAGCTGGCAGGCTACTTCCAGGTTCAGGAAATAGTCCTCCGTAAAATGTGCTGCACACACTCTAATATTTGGGATGAACTGTTCTGGAACAGTGTTGTAAATGCAACTTAACATCTGATTTCTAGTTGTGTCCTCTTTTGGAAGCCAAATCAAAGTAGCTTCGTTTTCACAACGAAACACAGCGTCTCCAGGACATGGCGCCGGCGGCAGCATCAA
Source organism: Barbus barbus (assembly GCF_936440315.1). Taxonomy (NCBI): domain Eukaryota; kingdom Metazoa; phylum Chordata; class Actinopteri; order Cypriniformes; family Cyprinidae; genus Barbus; species Barbus barbus. The sequence goes on from NC_136758.1 coordinate 3,043,032, forward strand.
TACTATAGCAAGAATAAAAATCACACCCTCTTTCATTGCGTATACATTTGGGCGGTGTTATGAAAATCTCCCCACACAGTGACGTAGACATGTGGGGGTGTGTTTAAATGAGCCGTTTTAGGGGGGCGTGGATGTGTCTTAAGTTTTATAAAGAATATCTCTTTGGTTTTGAGACTTTAGTCTTTGCAACTTCAGGGATCTTATCTATGCACAAACAGCTTGTAGCACTCCAAAGAGAAAGAAAAACTTGAAATCACATCATATGACCCCTTTAAAGATTTTGCAGAGGGGGAGGAGTTACCAGACTAATTATGAATGACAAAATAACCTGATATAATTCATAAATTACATGGCTCTAACTAAGGTCTATTGTCTTTTGTTAGTTGTGCAACGATGTATGAAGCGCAACTCACAGAGAAGTTACTTTGAAACCAAGCAGCTATTTGTTGGTCAGTGCAGCATCCTGTTACAAACTCTTCATGCTGAAATCTCTCTCACAAAATTCCAGATGTAGCTCCACTCCAAGTAGATATGACTGTAACTTTGTTCAAGTAACGAGTAGACCAGACCAAATCTAACTGAACAGACAGGACTAATATACAAGGGATAATCATAGACAGTTAGACAAACACGGCTGGACAAGAATTAACTAATGATTACATTTAACAAGGACAGGAAACTAACCAAATATGGACATAAGAGGCGGGAGCACATGACACACACGACAGAGGACTGATAGTATCAAAGAGGAGCACCAGTAACTTTTGTAGTATGTTAATTTATAAATGAGCTCTTGTAGCTTGTTGGAAGTTACACAGAGAACAGTGCTACAGATCACAGTCATGCTGCACTAAAGATCTGGACATTTACATTCATGAATTTAGCTGACACTTTTATCCAAAGCGACTCATAAAAACTGTATGTAAACAACATGACTGAACATACTGAATACAAACAGTATGACAGTTCTGAAATACAATGCACTAATGTTAAAATGCATTTTAAGGAGGAATACGTGTACAGTAATATAATGTAACTTTAATATCTTTTATTGATATTTTATTTACTTGAATCAATAATTAAAAATAATATAAATGAGGCTTAGAAGTGTTCTAGATGCATGCGTAAATTAACTGATTTGAGTGAATGACCACATACAGAAGTTGGTACAAAGTGATGGCCTGATTATTGCAGACTATTGTATAAGTTAATTTTTTTGTTTCCAGTTAAATTTGGGATATTTAAAGGAAATGGTCTAATGCACTTTCCAGACTGATAAAAAGGAGAAAACAATGATTTGCTTCCGTGCATTAAAAGCAGCTAATATTTCAAAATAAAGCAAGTTTTAGTACTGATGGACCGTGGTGTAAGATATTGTGAATTTCATACCATAAAATAGTTTAATTTAGTTACTTAAATACTTAGCTTCACTGTTTGATGTGTGTTTTTATTTACAGAAGTCACAGCATTTGATTCACAAATGTTGTTAGATACATCTTATTTACTTTTTATCCATTTGTTAAGGGATATCATGCCACTCATTAAAGTGGTTCAAACGTTTGAACCCAGTTTTTTTTTTCTTCTAACATTCTTCATAAGGCTCTTGACCAATATGACTCATCTCCATGAGGACTGGGTAAATTTGGATTGAATTGCTGATGTAAAGATGTTAGAATAACATGTTCAATAATAGGTAAATGGGTATATGGCCTTGCAGGGATGGATGCTCTAGTGTTCCTCTTTCACTGCCCATTTGAACCATCTGTTATCTGCCCTGAGGGTTTTGCCCTTCAATGCGCTTATGCAGCAGTTGCTTTGTTTCCTTGATGTACAAGTCAGGGCATTCTTCATTGTACCGAACTGTATATACAATATTGCTTTGTGTTTTGGTGTTAGATCCTCTGGGTGTAATAGTTCTAGTGTGCTGAAAGGTTTGAAATATATGGGGACATTGTGTTTGTTGAAAATCCTCTGGAGGTTTTCAGATTCTCCAGTCATATACTGTACAGAGTGATGGTGTTGTTGTGTTTGTTTTGCTGGCCTTTTATTCTGGTGTTTCCACCAGCTTCTTCTGTTCTGGAGATCAAGTGATTGGAGATCACAGAGAACTGTGGATATGGAGCAGGGGCCAATACAATGAGCTGCACCAAGGGATAAATATCATGAGAATACAGCAAGGATGAAGCATTAGGCTTAGAAGAGCTACAAGCCTTAAGTGGTAAATGCATGATGTTGAATTCCTGATGCTAATGGTGCCATTTAGGGATTCTACATAATGTGCAGCAATCCTGGTCAAATCAACATTAGCATAAAGCATACCCACTATATTTTATTTCTAGATTATACAACTTACTGGCAGAGTTTTCAGAGTACAGATGTAAGATCAAGCTCAACAAATGTGACCAATCTTTCATTCTCACTGCTATATCACAGTTACAGACTTTCAACCTACAACTCCTCGCTTAAATAACTGGTGACTAATCGATTAAGCCTAACCAGTGACCAAAGATAAAACATTGCTGATGGCTAATGTCAAGGAATATGCAGCTCCACTCCAGTAACATCGTATACCTCTGGCCTCTGTATAGTATTTGTCTAGTCTTGCAATAATTACTTTGAAACTAAGCTTTGTTTATCGGTGGACTGATCTGAGAACTCTGAGATCAGTTCAGACGTGGTACAAAGGTTACTATTTAGATTTAGCCTCTTTCTTAATTATCACCACTCCAGGTAAACCAGGTAAAGAATGTGCGCAGAAGGCAGCAGACCTGGCAGGTGTCAAAATGTTGAAGGTGTGCATGAAGGTCTTGTACTGTTACAGTCCAATGCTTCAGACTTCATATGATGAGGTCTCCAGAAATGCATGTGGAAGCTTGGCAGCCTCAGACCTTTTGGTCCTCTTCCAAGTTTGGTGATGTAATGCCACAGTGTTGGATGGTAGTTCAACAGTTCAGGCTTTGCAAAATGGTACATTGGGGGCATATCACAGACGCAAATGAGGCACTTCAAATTGTTCTTCTATGGCATCACTGTGAAAAGCTCCTTTTGGAACCTTTATTTCTTAGAGTTTAGAACAAAACTAACCAACATTTGAATATCTTAAAAGAACAAAGCTAACCAACATTTAAGTCTCTTAATAGAACAAAACCCAGCTAACATTTTAATCTCTTTACTAAACTGACCAACATTTGAATCTCTTAATAGAGCAAAACTGACAGGCATTTAAATGTCTAATAGAACAAAACTGTCCAATATTAAACCTCTTGACAGAGCAAAACCGATTTAAAGCTCTTGATTGACTTGAACACTCAGATGTGTGCCCAAGTCACTGCAACACTGTTATGTGCTAGGCAACACTATAAATACAATAGAGCTACATCTAAATGCGGAGGATCACTTGTATCATAATTACATTCCTAGAACTTGCTCTATCGTAAAGCACATAAGCATTATAGAGATAACATTATGAGTTTATGTAGAGCTTTGAAATTATGACATACAGTATACAATTGTTTTGGCTTGTCTTTACAGTGTCTTTTTGTGACTTGTCTTTACAGTGAATTACTGTCTACTGGACTTACAGGTACACAAATGCCACAGGAGCGTAAGTCAACATCAAGTGTGTTATTTGAGAAATGGCCACACACAGTTATTGGTGTAATTGCAGTGGTGGTTGCTGCCATCCTTTCTGAAAGTGTGTGCAGCAGTATCCAGACAGGGCATTCCAAAAATCTCTGTCCCGCGGCTCGGCCTCGACCTCTTCGAGGTTGTGGCTGGGAAGAGAATATTGGCAACGTTCTCGACCATCATTGACAACACCTGCCATCTGCTCCATTGGACTGTTATTACACAGAGGCCTGCGTTTAGCATTTGGCTGCTCCCTTCACAGTGTATTTTCATATGTCCTGTTCCTCTGCTGCTGTCAAGTGTGACTTGAATCTTTTCTGCTGCACTTTTTCTACCTGCAATATTTGCTGGTGAACGTTTGATTTTGTACGTTTGTATGAAGTTGTTATTGCTTACATTTTTATTTATGGACTTTGTCGCAGAAAGACAAATGTAGAATTTGGTTCTTAAACATGATATTTGCATGATGTTTAATCATGATTAATCAATCATTAAATGATTAATCAATCATTTGTATGTGCATATTTTGTCATTCATTGTAGTGTTTGACACGATAGGTAAATCTCTAACAGGTTTTCCAGATTTTTTTTGGTCACACTTTATTTTAGGGTCCAATTCTCACTATTAATAAACCATTAACTGTGATTATTGCCTGAATAAACTCCTGAATGGCTGCTTATTAATAGATAGTAAGTGTAGTTGTTAAGTTTAGGTATTGGGTAGGATTATGGATGTAGAGTATGGTCATGCAGAATATGTGCTTTAACTCATTCATCAACTTGTCCTTCCAACGCATTGAATCTACTAGTACGCGGTTCAATGAGGTTGGTAACAGAACCAGAAAATGTCTCTCTCTCTGCTGCAGGTGGCGGGAGTGGTGGAAAAACGAACTCAGTGCCATCAACTATGCTGTCTTCACTTTCATCTTCAGAATCTATGTATAGATCACTAAAGGTAGTTATTAAATCCTTGAGGGGTTCTCTAGGTGTGGTGAATGAACCAGATGCAAAATTCACCTCTGGCACACACTCATCCTTATCCAATCGGCTTGACTTGCCATCATGTATCAACTGTTTTCAAACAACTAGTCAGGGTCCCTGTTCAGGCGCAATTTATATAACCGTTACCTTGCCCTCACAAAAGTGTTGGTTATAAGTCTGATTTATAGGGAGGGAACCACTAACTAGATTTTGTCTTTCAAACACCTTAATAAAAAAAACAAAAAAAAACATATGTGGCCAACAATAACTCAGAACAACATAGAAGTCAAAATCTTATCTGTTTTTATGTGATGAAGGTGCTGATGACAATGATACTGATGTTGAAAGTTCATTTCCCACATTTGTAGAAATCAATGTCCATGAGAGCCAATGTCCCCAGTGCAGCATTTAATCCTTAGGGTAGATATCAATCCAAACAATGCGAAAGTCTTTAAAGTTACTTTTGTGGCACAATCCGTTTCAAGGATCCCCAACAGTTAAAGACACTTTCATAGCCTCAAAACCCACTTCAAAGTCATCCTAATGATACAGGTCAAGAACAGACATATGAATATAAGGATAAATCCCACAGAACGTGGAGTCCTTCTAAAGGAAATGAAATAAAGCATATTAGAAAAATATCAATGCACAAACATTCCATCAATAAAAAACAAGAAACAGTGCTTACTTCAGACTGAGCATAAAACTCCAGGTTTCTCAATCAGGACAAGTGATCGTTTGGAGCCATAAGCCATGCTTACTTCCTTCCATTACAAATCTGACTTCTTCTACTCCCTACAGCCATTTTATACCTGAGAACATAGCTCCATGTTGTCCCCTCATGATGGGTAGTACAATTACAACATAAATACACATGCTAACAGGTTTGTGACTGTTACAACAGTAATATTGTGAAATATTATTATCATTTAAAATAACTGTTTTCTATTAGAATGTTTTCAAATGGAATTTATTCCTATAATCACAGCTGAATTTTCAGCATCATCCTTCAGAGATCATTCAAATATGTTTTGTTGTTGTTGCTAAAAAAGTTTGCTAAAATATTAAGCAGTGTTTTAACAGTTTCAAAATCCTAATCATAATAAGAAATGTTTCACAGTGCATGATTGCGTTTATCATTTTTCGCCCATGCGGTTAAATCCCAGAGGTTTTGTTTGTTTGGTTTCATGAGCAATATCCCACTCTCTCTCTAATCTAAACTAATCCTTAAACAGGACATTTTCGCTGCTGTGCCTTTAAGAAACACCCCTTTCATTTGCAAACGTGATAATGTCTTGAGTATCTGACGTCATCTGAGGATTTCAAAACAAGCCATTTCTGCAGCTTTTATCTCAAAAGATCAAAGAAAATGTGATTTCTCATGTGACCCCTTTCAACGTTTTTCCTGATATCTTCATGTTGCAGTAAGACTGGCATCATCCTTCCCTTGTTCAACAGTATATTTAAATCTATGTTCTCTCTGACTCTAGAGGGCTGGACTCTGCCAGGCTCAACTAGATCAGCAGCCAGACACTCAGACGGTGGCAGTCCTGGATCACGTCTCTGTAGTTTTCTGTCTCCCCGGGGAGCCTCACAGCACCTTATCTCCTCAAAGTTGCTCTATTCATTAGAACTGAAACCAGAGTGTTCGAGCTGTTCATGTGTCGAATGAACAAACAGTGCCACTTCTCTTTTGTTCATCATTGTGTACACACATGTAAGATCTCCTAAAAACAGCATATGCAAATTGAATTTGCATTGGCAACAACAAAAAAACTATAAATAAAACAAAACAGGCTCATTGGAAATGCGTGACTCTGGCTACATTGTCAATGCGTGACATGTCATAGGTGCTATAAACTATTTTTTTTTTTTCTACATTGCAGATGCAAGTTTATTAAACCAGACTGTCAGGATCTTGTCTGTCTTGTCCCTGTTCAATGTTTCTTTGTTTGTTTTGTGTCTGAGCACATGGCTCTGTCTCTGTTTGTGTTTGCCACGTGCTCCTCTTGTCCAACCTCCCTGTTTCCCATGGTCATGCCCCCTTGTTTAGTCCTCATTTGCTTGATTGTGTTCCTTTCCCTTGTGCCTTTGCTGGTTCGGTTTGGTGTTTACCTGTTTCTTGGTCCTAAAGTTATCCTTTGATCTTGCTCAAGTGATTTTTTGATCTCTTACCTTGTTATTTTATATCCTCGGTTCCTTTTTGTTTTCTCTAGTTCTGTATAGTTCTTGTTTTTGTTTTTTTGATTGTGCATTCTTATCTAGTTTTGTTTTCTCTTTTGATTTAGATTTTCTTTTGTCTGTCTTGTGTCGTTGTGTTGTCTTGAGTCTTGTCTTGTTTGTTGTCGTGTTTTGCCCTGTCCTGCCCTTTACCCAGATTCCCTGGCCTCTGACCCCTACTACCTGGAAGCAGCTCTCCACTCTCACGAGTCAGGTCTTTGGTTCTGTGAGTCACTACCTAGCGGCTAGACTGGTGTGACTTCTGAGATTCACTTCAAGCTACGGGGTCCCTGTCTTCCTGCCTTCCTCTGGAGCTGCTGCCTCAGTGCTTGAGTCCGCTGCCACCTTGGACAGGCTCAGTGGTCATCCCTCCTGCCTGTATTGTGTTGTCTGCCCTGCCCCTCTGTTTGGACTGATTCACTTCTCACTCTCCCTGCTGTTTCTAGTCAACGTCTTGTCAATAAATTACCATTTCTTGCAGATCCCTAACACAGACAGTGTCTTGGAAAAACATGCCTGTAGGTAAATTTTTGCAAAATGATATTGCATTACTTGTAGCAAATTTCAAACTGAAATGTCTAATGAGTAGCACTAAATAGCGTGTTCAGTTTTTCTCTCGAATCTATGTTGGTTGTTGTACGTATAACATACCACCTACACTAAACCTAACCTCTTGTGTAAACAAAAGCACACTTGAGATAAAAACACATTTGCTGAAGAAACTACCATTTCACCTTGCTCCTACGGTCTTTAAGTCTTTGAGCTCTTTTATCATGATTTGTATTATGACACTCTGCATTGCAAGTGCAATGCTCTACCAGGTGTACTACAGAGCAAGTTTACTATGTCAGGAAATTCAAACATGGAGCTGATTATGTAATGCAAACATCAAAATATATTTGTTTACAAATCATGTACTATGGCTAAATGTGTTTTTTGTTATGCTATCTACAAACAACTAAACTAAATGGCCCATGTTAAGCAGCCAAACTTGACCAATTGTTCAAACACACTATACTAAAATACTAAGAAAAAATGGTAACATTTTAGTATAGGGACCAATTCTCACTATTAACTAATTGCCTATTAGCATGCCAATTATTAACATATTAGCTGTTTAAGAAGATGAGTGGCTGTGTATCACAAGAGGAGTTCCAGAACAAATGCAAAGGGATAGAAGATCGTTTGGTGTATCGAATGGAACGTGAGTGTGAGTTAATCAAGAATGTTTTGTAAATGTCTGTACAGGACCTCGGTCGATCGATGGTTGATTGTCTGAAAAGAAGGGACGGGCAACTTGAAGCCAAATTCAAATCAATTACTTCAGTAACCACGCCTGTAACATCTAAAGTTGGTTGTGGTGCTCATGATGCTGGGCAAAGTCAAAATCATACCTATGAAGTTCAGCAAAGCTCTTTATCCAGTCAAGAGAAAACTATGTTAATGTCCTATAATCCTCCGGTCAAATTAGACTTTCCCTGTTTCAGTAATAAGCAAGATGAGGATCCTGTTTATTGAACGCTGTGAGGAATATTTTGCTGTTAGGCCATTGAGTGAACAGGAGATCTTGGCATCCCTTAACACAGTGCTCAAGGAAACCGCTAAAGACTGGTGGCAAGCCGAGAGAAGGAAAGTACATAGTTGGGGCAATTTAAAGATATCTTCCTGCAATCTTTTCTTAGCGAAGACTATGAAGGTGTGGCATCACGAAGGCTGGTGGAGAGAAAGCAAGGTGCCAAGGAGAGCATAAGAGATTTTGCATTTCATTATCGTGCTCTTTGTTTAAGATGGAGAAAGAACATGTCAGAGAAAGACATTGTACTGGCCATATTACGTAATTGTAATCCCTGCCTGGCTAGTTTGTTAAGAGGTACCGTAACCAATGTTGGCGAGCTTGCAAGAATTGGGACACAAATTTAACGTGATTTTTATGAAGCCAAAAAATATTGGAATCATGTAAATTCTGAAGAGCAGAAGAAAAAACATATGCCTGCAAGCACTAGAGCAGTCCATCAAAATGCAGCATCAAACTGTAACTAAGATGGTCAATATACCTATAGTCTTACGTGATAGTTTTTTTTTGGCCATGATGGACACAGGTAGTTCGTTGTCTCTAATTCAAGAATCCGTCTGGAATCAACTGAGCAAGGGTGAGCCAAGTCAGCCAAGCAAGTCAGCCAAGCAAGGGCCAGACATTTATGTTAAGTGCAGGGTCAACAATTTACCTTGACACTGTTTGAGAGACAGAGATTTAACAGTATTAGTCATTTTAGGAATGGATTACTTGTTGCATTCTGGGATTGTGCTGGATTTCAGTAAAGCCCAATATGGTTTACCATCTCAAAGTAGCCAGGATGTGAACCCATTTTTCCCATTTATGACACAAGATTCTTCTTCATCTGTCTACTTTTACTTAGCCATACATACCCACACCTCCCATGGATGACACGGTGCTAAGACTAATCCTTGAAGCAGAGACTACACCATCATTCAAGGAAAAGTTGGAACGACTGTTGCTTGACTGGCCTACTGTATGCTCAAAAGAGATTGGACATTCTAGTATAGTCAAGCATCGAATTATAACCACTGATGACCACTGCCAGTCAGAAAAAGGGCGTACAGACTTTCCATTGACAAACAGAAATTTGTTGATGATGAAATTCAGGAACTGTTGAAAAAAAAAAATCATACAACCATCTGTCTCACCATGGGCATCACCTGTTGTGGTTGTACCCAAAAAGGATGGAAGTTTCAGGTTGTGCATTGATTATAGAGGCTTAAATGCCAAAACACATCTTGATGCCTACCCCATGCCACAAATCCAGGAAATATTGGAATCTTTCCATGGTGCTACTGTCTTCAGTACACTGGATCTCAAAAGCGGCTATTGGCAACTTGAGATGGAAGAGGATAGCATACAGAAAACAGCATTTGTGACCGCTGCAGGCTTATTTGAATTCTTGCGTTTACCTTTTGGCCTCAAAACCTCAGCAGCCTCATTTCAGAGACTTATGGAGACTGTATTAAGAGACCTTAAAGGCAAGTGTTGTCTGGTGTATATCGATGATGTGGTCGTGTACTCCAAAAATGAAGAGGAGCAGATTTATGATCTCACTCAGGTATTCCAGTGTTTATATAGTGCTGGACTTACACTTAACCTTGGAAAATGTAATTTCATGTAACGCAACATCACTTACCTAGGTCACATAATCTCAGCAGAGGGTGTTAAAACGGATCCCAACAAAGTCTCATAGAGCCATCATAAATCCCACTCCACAGTCTCTCAAAGATGTGCAGAGGTTTTTGGGATTAGCTGGATGGTACCACCGTTTCATTCAACATTTCTCAACAAATGCAGCACATTTACATGCCCTCAAGCAAAAAAAGTCCACCCGGATTTGGGAAGAAGAATGTCAACGAGCTTTCAACATCATAAAACAGGACTTGACTCAAGCACCAGTTCTCTTACCGCCAGACTTCAATAGACCATTTCGGGTGCAAACGGATGCAAGCGAGATAGGACTGGGTGCTGTACTTACCCAAGAAAGGGAGGATGGGGAGAGTCATTTCATATGCATCCAGACTACTCCGAGGAGCAGAGAAATCCTATTCAGTATCTGAAAAGGAGTGTTTAGCAGTCATTTGGGCAGTTGAAAAATGGAGACCATATCTAGAACGGAGGACATTTGAGGTCATTACTGATCACAATGCACTAACTTGGGTATTTCAACATCCTAAGCCTTCATCGCGACTTACCGTTGGACAATACGGCTACAAGGTTATGACTTTACAGTCAAATATCGTAAAGGTCATTGCAACGTAGTGCCTGATGTGTTATCCAGGTCACCAGAACAACTAACCTCAGACATCATTGCAGTAGTAGGAGCTACAAAATCCAGCAACCTACCAACCAACCTGCCAGTGGACATATCTAGTATATCTGCAGCACAGCAAAAGGACCCATAGATCTAGGAGCTTATCTTAAAGGTAAAATCACAGACGTCCCAAGACATTTATCGTGTACATTACAGGATTGAAAATGGTCTTTTGTTCCGGAGCATGCTGGACAGACAAACAGGTCAGAAACTGCAACTCATCATTCCCTCAGATCTACGCAAAGAATTTTTGCACTATGCCCGTGACAATCCTATGAGTGGACATTTGGGCAGACTCAAAACACTACTCAGACTACTGGACATGGTGTACTGGCTAAGTGTAAGATCTGATGTGTGGAAGCATTGCAAAGAATGTATCACTTGCCAACAATACAAACCATCCTTGAGCAAGTTATCCAGTCACCTCCAATCCACACCCATCGTTGAACCAGGTCATATGATTGAAGTAGACCTCATGGGGCCAATGAGCGTTAGGCAGAATGAACACGTCTTAGTTGTGGTTGACTACTGCTCTAAATGGGTGGAGTTGTTCCCATTGAGGAAGGCTAAGACACCACAAATTGCCCAGATCCTGATAGAGGAGATTTTTCAAGATGGGGCATTCCTGCCTACCTTGTTTCTGATAGGGGGGCTCAGTTTACTTACAATTTACTTAACCAAGTATGCAAGCAATGGGGAGTTGTCCAAAAGCTCACAACCGCCTATCATCTACAAGCTAACCTCACCGAACGCACTTTGAAAACAATGATGGCGTCTTATGTGGAAGAACAGCATCGAAGATGGGACCAATGTTTGCCTGAATTTCGATTTGCAATCAATACTGCTTGGCAGGAGAGTACTGGCCATTCCCCAGCACAGATTGCCTTAGGTGGAAACTTAAAAGGTCCGATAGAAAGAGCAGTTCAATTCCACAAGACACCCAACCCAAATAGTCCCATCTATCCAGTGCTTGACAGACATCATCACCTACTCCGTCTGGTGAAGGAGAATGTGGAGAAAGCAGAAGACAAACAGCGTTTGTTACATATTAATAATATTACAACCTGCGTCGCAAACAAAACCAGTATCAAGTTGGAGATGTAGTTTGGGTGCGCGCTCATCCTTTGTCCAGAGCAGAGGAGGGTTTCATGGCTAAGTTATCTGGTAGATGGAAGGGACCAGCCAAAATAATTAAATGTTTAGGCCCTGTCAAGTACTCTGTTTCTTTGCTTACTGACCCTGGAATGATAGATACTTATTATGTGCAAAATCTAAAGCCTTGCCATGGATATGCCAAGTCTTAAATTGAGGGGGTGCATATGTAACAGTCACAAACCTGTTAGCATGTTTTTTTATGTTGTAATTGTACTACCCATCATGAGGGGACAACATGGAGCTATGTTCTCAGGTATAAAATGGGTGTAGGGAGTAGAAGAAGTCAGATTTGTACTGGAGGGAATTAAGCATGGCTTAGGGCTCCAAACGATCACTTGTCCTGATTGAGAAACTAGTTAGTGGTTCCCTCCCTATAAATCAGACTTATAACCAACACTTTTGTGAGGGCAAGGTAACGGTTATACTGTTTTTACTTTAACTTCGATCAAGTAAATGCAACCTTGGTGAGCAGAAGAGACTTCTTTCAAACTTGAAATGTTAAATCATGATAGCATAATAGTAAATAGCAATAAATGGTAACACTTTACAATAAGAATTAATTTGTTAACATGAGTTAAATGCATTAGTTAAAATGAACAATGACTAAATTCTTCTAAAGCATATATTAATCTTAGTTAATGTTAATTTTAATATGTACTAATACATTTTAAAAATCAAAAGATGTATCTGTTAACATCATTTCATGGACCTGAGCTGACATGAACTAACAATGAATAGTTGTAATTGTATTAATTAATTGTAAGCTAAAAACTGTAACAAATGCATTGCTCAGTGTTTTTAATGCATTATGGGACCTTATTGTAAAGGATTACAAATAAATGAGCTACTTGACCTTGATCTTCATGTTCTGGTCAAAAGCTCTTCAAAAGTGATTCTGATATAAAACACTTACTTTTGATGATTCAGTCAATTCCCAGTGGATGAAACCATACATTTCTTTTTCTTTTTTTTTTTACATGAAAATGGATCAAGTAAAATGGGCTGCATATGCAAGTAGTCTTTACTGCATGCCTGACCTTCTTTTCTTATTTATCTCAGTTAAAAATGTGGATTCAGACTTCTTGTGAGAAATCTCAGCGTTTGAAGCATACTGCATGCAGGCCACGTCTTTCCGAGGGTCAGTTCAGGTGAAGGCTGAGGATGTGTGTGTCGTCCGTGTAGGAGGCTAATGCTGCAGGCGCCGAGCTTCTCCAAACCTCCATCTGTTTACTTCAAACTGTCTACATCTCATCTAAGCCCAGACTACTGTGTGTACACACACACACACACACACACACACACACACACACACACACACACAGACTGCAGCCATTAAAAGCTGACGCATACAAGAGAGACATTAAAGTATGTATACTGATTGTTGTAATAATTATTATTAAATACAATTAAATATGAAATGACTAATAATAATTTTAACATATTCAACCAAAGAATAATTTGATGTCCATATGCAATCCTGGCATTTTTAATTTTTTACTTAATTTTGTTATTTGTTGTTATTAAAGCTACTAAATAAGCAAGCAGCCAGATTTTTCTGTCATAAAACGTGACATCTATACTATCACACAGCTTTATATTAAGTTGGGCAATGGACTGGAATACAAACCAACTTTATATGAAGTTGGAAATATAAATGTGACTAACTTTGTTCGCATACATACATGTACTTGCATAAGATATAAAGATAGCAACTGCTTGATTGCTTGTAACATGACAAAATGTAAACTATTTTATCATCCAGCTCTAATCTGCAAAATGCGACTAAGGCATAAAGATATTAACAATGCTAAAATCATTGTTTTCTGTGAAGATATATACAGTATATTATTTTTTACAGAAAGCCATTTTTTGTATTTCTTCATATAGAAATACAAAAATATAGAGATATATCACAATATAGTCCTAAATATACATATATATTGCATATACACACACATACTCTTTAAAAAAAAAAAGCTGTCACTTATGTACCATTAAGATACAAATATGTAACAGTATATTGTACAGTATGTTTTCAGTATGTGAAATAATGGAGTTAATATATTGATCGTTAATATATAACAAAATATGTTTTCTTTTGAAAGGGATTATTATTGTTGTTATTATTTTGACATGATCATCTCTGTAGAAGCGGCGATCATCAGATACGAGGTTGTGATGTTGTAGTCAGTGAGGTGCCTGTTTAATGGAGTCAGCCGGATGGGCAGGACGCCAGCGGGACAAACTCTGTCTGTGGAAACTCAGGCCATTATAGCAGCAGCAGCAGCCTCTAAATGCCTGCTCATATTTAGCACCTGCACAAATGTGAGCTGTAGAAAGTCTCTGGGCCCTTGCTTTTTTTCTTTGATATTATTTGGCAAGGCTTATATTGATCTGCACCCCCCAGATGTCTTGCACTAAAGGCTTCTGAATGATTTTCTTTGTCATATTATTTTATATATTTTATACAAATATACTGTAGGTCTGATTAATATGTAAACAAGTAAATGAAAAGACACTTTACACGGTTACGATACAAAGTGGGGTCTGAAACTCAGCAGTGCTATATATTTGTTATACATATTTGTGTGTTACAAATATATATATATATATATATATACATATTTTTGTACACCCCTGATTTAGTACATAAAGTTAAACTAAACAGAAATTGGAAATGTTGAAGCAGGCTGAAATAAAATGTCTATTTATGCCGTATTTGACTAGTTTATATATATATATATATATTATTAATTTTTTTTTTAACGGTTTTAAACTTAAATGAGTTTTAGGCATTTGTAGCATAAACTATTTTTTTAAGTTGATTACTCATCTATCCATATATTTAAGCTAAGAAACAATTTTAAATGTATACGATATTAAACACTATACCAGGTCTTTCCCTTTACCAAAAAAATAAATTAACACTTAATGTCAACATTTATCCTTATCCAGTGCTATGCAAAGCATGATTCAATCTATAAATCCATTGCCCAATTTTTGCCCACCCTAAAGTTATCAAGACAATTTCATTAAGTTACTTAAGTTACTAACTTCTTAAAAAAAGGTATGATCATCATTATTATGTCAACAGAACTAATCAATATATATATATATATATATATATATATATATATATATATATATATATATATATATATATTTATTATTATTATTAAATCAATAAATTAGAACATTAAACTTTAATAACTTTGATCCTGAGTCAGGTTCCATGTTCTGAACAGCTATTCCTTCCGAGTCAGATGGTGGCTGGAGAAACGCAGTAACAGCGTCTACTTTCTGCATCTGAACCGGTTTTGTGTTTGAGCGTGAGCTGGTTTCAGGGGAATACGACGGACCCTCTGTGTGTTTCACTAACATACATAAATCACCCTCACCGCAGTCAAGCCTCTCTCTCTCTGTTATGACTCTCTCTTTGTTATGGTTCAAGCCTCCGTTTGCTCTATTCTCGGAGGATTATCAGAACAAAACTGAATTGAACGCAGCTCAGCGGAATAATAAGGCATTCAGCTGGCTGGCCTGACACTTGGCGTGTAATTAAGGGCCTGGTGCTGCTGTTTGATGCCAAATGAAAGAAAATGGCCTCGCTCTCTTCCGCTGATTGCTGCCTGGCATCTTTCACCTGAATTTCCCAGCCGTCCCAGCATTGTGCAGCCGATTGCGAGCGTGTGGGTAATTGCACCGCGAGTGAATGACGGCTCCTGTGGACTGCGTGGCACGGCGTCACTGCTCAGGAAAAAGTACCGCAGTACACACAGGCATCATGGTGTGCGACTTTTACAATCAAAATAAGATTGACTTTAAGAGAATCAACACTGAGGTGATTGATTATATATGCTGTTTCTGAACAATTTGCAAGAACAGAATGCGATGCAAATGTGATCCAGTGGAAATGTGCAAGAGTGGAAAGCATCATTGGCTCACATTTGCTGTTCTGGGGTGCGTTTCTCAAAAGCATTGTTAGTCATCTATGCTGGTCGTAAGCTCCGTTGTTACCAACAGAGTTCAACGATTCAGTGTTTCCCAAAACCATAGAGTGCAATAGCTAGATTCCGGATGTAAAAACTCCATTTGTTTTCTCCATAGGGAAGCTGATTTTTAATGATAACTTATAGACCCCTAAAGATCAGACCTACTGTGAGCTCTGAGGTTGTTAATCGATGGTATATGCTTTTGTTGAAGCCATCTGTTAACATTATTCCATCTTATTTTTAAAAAAAATAATCATGTTCAAAAGCAGAATACCTTGTGAAAAACTGCATGAAGTACATTATGATGCTGTACAGAATATCCAACCAACTGGCAAGTGACAGTGAGCAAATCACACAAATGATGTAATTGTTTCGAGTCATGCTCAAGTCGATCGAGTCAGTGATGCTAAAAACTATTTTGCCGGGTCTGGAAAAAATTCTCTGAACTTCTAGACTTTGATGAGCGTGAGAGTCCTATTTAAAACAATGTTTTAGGCCTTTAGAAGAAAATCAAACCTAGATTGTGCTATGCATTCCAGCAAAGGGATTCCCAAAGTATTATTCGAAAACAGCTTCTGATTAAGACAATTTCTACACGCCCTGTTCACGCGGTATGATTTAGACAGAAAATGCTTCCTCACATCCTCACATGAAAGAAACTCAGATGTCTTCACAAATAAGACCCCTCAAATGTGTGCTTTCTCTGTGTGCTTGTTGGTGTGTGTGTGTGATTCCACTGGGTTGTGATCAGCCTCTTCAGTCACGTACAGGTCAGACAGTCTAAATAAAATAATCAGAGGAAAATAAAAAAATCAGTTGTAGCCAGTAGTATGTAATGTTTATGTGGCTTCCATCATTTTATACTAATGCTGTCCACTACTGTATTAGAACTTGAACGAGTGCATGAATTTGGACACTGTGTGCACCGGAGAGGCTGCAGCTTTTGCGTAGTTTGTGCTGTTTAATTGTTAGGAATATTTCAAGATGTTTCACTTAATATTCCAATACTTCACTTATTGGACTGAAGAAACTTAGGTTTACTTGATTAACCATGAAAAATGTGAGCACACAACGAAGTGCACTTATTTAACTGAAAAAAAAGGTGAGATGTTGGACACTTCACGCACTTAAGAGTCACAATATAATCTTCTAATACACTCTACAGTATAGAGTACACAGGGTACAGTTAAGTGCATACTGTAGAGCATGTCATTTTGGGACACACATTTGTGTAGTTCAACTAAAATTCTGCCATTTACCCTCATGTCATTCATTCCAACCTGAATGGCAAAGTTTGGCAGATTTTTCTGTTTATTTTCATAGTGAAAGGTGACCATGTCAAGCTCTGAACAAGCAGCATGCAAGTATCAGCTCAGTATGTTTCAGGTCTTATGAAGCAATAAGATAAGACTGCAGCTTATTGACTGATAATCGCTCACTTGACTCCTCTGCAATGCTAAGCTTGTATTGTCTTATAGTAGTCATGTTTCCCACACATTTCTGTTGGTGGTCTGCTGTGAAGTCTTTACAGAAAGATATAATCTTTGTTGTCATAAAGTGACTGTTTTATTCCGTGGTAATTTTCTTCATTCAGACTAAGAAGTTCAGGACACTGGTTTCTTTGATCGACACAAGTATTGCAGTTCTGTTTCTTTACCTTTTTAGATTTTTTTCAATTCAAAGACATTTATTTGACTGTTTTGTTCACTTATAATGGATATTAGCCTGATTCTGAAACTGTTAGTTTTCTTGTTTATTTTGATCAAATTCTGCGTCCCACAAGTCTCAATTAGGTATTTTCCCATTAGCCAAATTCTTGATTAGTTAGTGGACTCCACATCTCACTGGAATAAATGACATTTGGCTCATTAACTCATTCTAATATGTGCATTCAAATTCTAATTGAAATCCCTAAAGGCATTTTTTTAGCATAGAAATTGTGCTCTCAGTTTGTTGAGATTGTCTGTGCAATCGATTATACGGCCAAAATGATTGTATCATGATGAAAATGTAGTATGATTGCTTATTAATATGAGTGTTTTTTTGTTTTGATTATTTTATTTTTAATGTGACAGTATTTTATTCATTTATCATTCATTCATTCATTTATTTCTTTGTTATATTGCAACAATTTTACAAAACATGTTACTTTTTAAGAAATTAATATTTTTATTCAGTAAGGATGCATTCAAAGACTTTAGCCATATTTATTTAAAAAAACAACAAAAAACAATAACCTTTAATTCAAATAGATGCTGTTCTTTCAAGCTTACTATTCATCAAAGAATCCTGAAAAATGGATCTCCCAGTTTCCAAATATTCGGCAAAACACAACTATTTTCAACATTGATAATAATCAGAAATGTCTCTTGAGCAGCAAATCAGTATATTAGAATTATTTCTGAAGATCACGTGACACTGAAGACTGGAGTAATGATGCTGGAAATACAGCTTATTGTATTTCTGAAATACAATAAGCTGATGCTGAAAATCACAACTCACAAGGAAATCCAACCGCAAATGGACACACAAACGAAGCATACACATACTCAGTCTGTGTGTCCACTTGTGGTTCGATTTCTTTGTGATTTGTGAAAGCAATGAGGTCACGGTCCACTTTGTATGCAGCAGTATGGTTTGCTTTTGGAACCTTTTAGGGGGACATGCTGAACCGCTCAGATAGTGTTTGGAGGGCTCCGAATTTTACTGTTTTTACTGCATTTTTTTGATCAAATAAATGCATCCTTTGTGAGCAGAAAGACTAACCACCACTCACCAAGACTCAAACCTGAGTCCACCAGACAAACATTTAGCAACAGTGTTGAATCTCATAAAAAAAACATTATCCCATTTCACCCTGGAATACTGTATAAAGGCAAAAAATCTATACTGTATATGATTTTTAAAATCATTATTTTATTTGAGAAAATGTTTTGAAATCAAGAGCTTAATTGTTTCGGTGTGTGTTTTTAGAGGGCTTTGACAGAGGAGCACTGGCAGAGAGCCCTGCAGCTCTGATATTAAGCATGCTATCAGGCTCCCGGAGGGGCCCTTCATTGTCCCACCACACTCCACTGCAGCACCACTAACACATCATTTGTTACCACCCGCTTCACTGGTTTTAATTAGTGTCTCTGAATGCGGCCGCACAACAGAGGCTCGAAAAATCAAACGCCACTGCTCCAAATTTGTTTGTATCTGCTCCAGTTTTACCACACAAGTTCCTCCCTTCGTACAGCCAAATACACAAGAGCTGTTTGAGCTTTTCATCTTCCCTCAAAATATTTCCTCTGTCAATATTATACTGTCTTCACAACCTGGAAAATGATAGGTTTTGCAGCAAATACAATGAAGAAGTTATATTTAATGTGCCTAATCCTGCTGGTATGGAAAATGTAACGTAAGACAGCAATCGTGTGTAATTTGTGAAGTAATGAGATCTCATTACCTCATGTGGTCTATAATAATTTCCATTTATGTTGTGAACAAAAATGTGTATCATATGGAAAATATTTCTTTTTAGTGGTTATGTCTTTAAATAAATCCTATTAAAAACTGTAAACGATCCTGAATGTAAAAGCAGTTCCTCCCTCTCAACTGCGGTTTATTTCTCTTTGAAACAGAGCTGGTGATCTATCGTATTATGTATGAAGTGAGGAAATATAGCTAATGAGCTAAAGAAAAGTCCATTGATTTTTCATTTACTTACGGTAACTTGAAGCTTAGAGTAAGACATGTATGTGGGGAAGATATTAAAACTGCTATGCCGCTGCATGCTTCCCAGTGTAAATGTGATTTGCATGCTCATTTATGTCTATAATTACAAGTTTCTATCTTTTTCATGTTTCAGAAAATGAAATTGGAGGAGTTGTAGTGACCTCTTATCAGTCGTCTAACATAGAGAGCCGTGGGGCAAACAGAGGTCTCAACCAAAGAGCAGTTAAACCGGCAATTACATCAGGTACCACTTCACGCTATCTGTCTTTCTTTCTGTCTACACAGAGACACCTACAGTACTTGATCTCATAGAATGCATAAACACAATCAAGTGTGTATTTTCTGCTATTAGCAGACTTGAACACGCCCCTCATCTGCCATTGGTTGGGCAACAGATAGTCCCGCCCTACACTCACACCATTGGTTGTGCCACTGCTGCTGCTTTGAGCTGATCTAGATACAAACAGATCAGCATTTAGAAATGAATGTTTTGTGCTATAGCACCACTATGTTACATGTTTCAGGAAGACTATTTACCAATGACTTATTTTACACATCAAGCTATCCACGTTACAAACTAGGCTTACGTTACATTTTTAATGTAATAGCGGGGAAAGCCATTTGTAACTTCCAGTGTCATTCGAGTATATTTATTTATTTGTACAAAAATAATTAATTATTTTTGTAAATAATATTTTTTAAAGAATAATTATTAGTCTCTTTTGCTTCTCGATGTTGCAGACTGATATTATTATCATATTATTCAAATTTATTATCATAATAATAAATGCACTGGTTTGTAGCAAAAATAGTTTTACTACCTTTTGTTATTCTTCTAGTTATTTATCTATAGCCACAAATGAATCGGAAGTTTCACACATTCACCGAAAATATTGATGCAAAATTGTGGACATGAGTATCTCATTTTAAAGGAATAGTTCACCCAAAAATTGCATCAGTGTCTCAGCAATGGATGCTCTGCAGTGAATGGGTGCCGTCAGAATGAGAGTCCAAACAGCTGATAAAAACATCACAATAATCCACTCCACTCCAGTCCATCAGTTAACATCTTGTGAAGCCAAACGCTGCTTGTTTGTAAGAAAAAAAATCTATGATTTTACTTTCAAAGGAATTCATAATCCATAATAATGCCTCCTCCAGTTAAAAAGTTGTCTCATCTGAATTAAGAGAGAAATCTGCACATATCAAGCACATTTACAAGCCAAAACAGTCCAAAACAGCTCTAAACAAATATGTGGGTGGAATTTAATGTGAGAGGACAACAGGAGATGGACTATTTTTTATCGTGTTATTATGGATTATGGGCATGTATTTTGCCTAGAAGTGGTGTTAAAACACTTTAATGATGGATTTGTTTATTACAAATATGTAACTTTTCAAGTTACAAGACATTAACTGATGGACTGGAGTGGTGTGGATTATTGTGATGTTTTTATCAGCTGTTTGGACTCTCATTCTGACGGCACCCATTCACTGCAGAGCATCCATTGCTGAGACACTGATGCAATGCTACATTTGAGGGTCTGAGGGTGAAGACATTATCAGCAAATTCTCATTTTTGGGTGAACTATCCCTTTAAGTATTTTAACATAAATACACACTTAACTGTCATTAATAAATGGGCTTGCTTTACAAATAAAATTGTATTTGTGGCTCTTTGCAGATGGAGGTGGATGTAGCAGATGAGAAGCGCCATTGCACACGCTCAAGAGGTATTCTCCTTTCCATCACTTACACATAGCACACAGATGTAATGTGGTGATATGGTCAGACCGGCCTTTTGTTTGAGTGATAATCTAATCTTCTTCTGCCCTTCCCCACTGACCTCTCACGTCCTCTGTCTTCTGTCTCTCTCTGTGCTTCTTCACAGTTCCCCTGGAGCCAGCCATACATGAGTTGTTCAGGTCAGTGTTTTTACAGACTGATCACACACACACACACACACACACACTCGAGCCCACAGGCTGGCAAAGAGGTCTGTACCTGGATAATGGCTGCCAATAAGCAGTGTTGTGATCACGCTTTCCTGTTCTCCTATTTTCTTTCCATCTGTCATATCCGTTTGGGTGATGATAAAATAGCATCACTTTACTAAGCTGCAACTATTTCTCCGTATATGACATATGGCCAGTTTCTTTCAGAGCCAAGTAATACAACAATTTCCAATATACATTTTTTTCCCCAAACTTGAAGGTTGTTCTAGACTGATGTGACACTCTACAGCATTTTCTCAAAATTATGTGAGAACTTTACAGCCCTGATTAGCATACATTAACATAAATAAATATATTGGGTGCATATTACTATTATTTGTTTATAGAGCTGGAAAGGCTGGAATTTGGGAGCATATTTTTGCATTAAATCATGGATGCATCTTCTTTGTAGGATCAGAGCTTCTCCACTCACTTGGCATCCTAAAAACAATATGGCTGAACCTCAGTATTTGGATCAGGACATGCTTGCAAACATACTTTCAACATGTCTTGAGTGATTTAGTTTTCTAGCCAGTTCATTTGTTCCAGTTATCATAGTTCAAAGAGAGTAGAGCATTGGTGATAACAACACTAGGGTAACAGGTTTGATTCCTAGGGAATGCATAGAAACTGATAGAATTGAATGCAGTGTGAGTTTCTTTAGATGAAAGCCAAATGCAATAATGTAAAATTAGTAAACATAATTAGACAAGTATGCATACACGGATCACATACACTATTTGTGACCCTGGAGCAAAAAAAAAAAAAAAGCTTAAGTCGCAGGGGTATATTTGTAGCCAAAAATACATTGTATGGGTCAAAATTATCGATTTTTCTTTTATGACAAAAATCATTAGGATATTAAGTAAAGCTCATGTTCCATGAAGATATTTTGTAAATTTCTGCTGTAAATATATCAAAACTTAATCTTTGATTAGTAATATGCATTGCTAAGAACCTCATTTGGACAACTTTAAAGGTCATTTTCTCAGTATTTAGATTCAGATTCCAGATTTTCAAATAGTTGTATCTCGACCAAATATTGTCCTATCCTAACAAACCATACAAGCTGATTTATTCAGGTTTCAGATGATGATACATCTCAATTTAAAAACACTGACCCTCATGACTGGTTTTGTGGTCCAGGATCACATTTATTTGATTTAAAATGCATTTCCATATTGGTCAAATTGAAAATAATGGTTTCCGTTTTAAACCAGTTTTGTTCAGATTGTCTAAAAGCAAACAACACTCCACATAGACAAATTAAAATAAATAATATTTAAATATTTAAACATCCTTATGGCTTGATACCAGAGTGATGATGTGCAATACAGTGAGAAATGGTCGTATCTATATTAATTGTGACCTGTGCTGGCAAAATGAGTCAGAATGCACAGGGGATAATTTTGAGCTACAGGCAAAAAAAAGTGAAAAATGAACATCTGAACATTTGGGGAACTGTTGGGGAAAAAGAGATGCGTGCATTACACTGTCTTAATATACAGGCCGTCTGTTGCATTAATGCTAATCAAACAATAAAAGAAAAGAGGGAATTACTCGCTGCTCTTGATTGAACTGTTTTGTAGTTTTAATCAATTTATTTGTATTAAACACACTTAAGTGATTTTTATATTTTACTATTTGTTTTTCTTACTTGAATGCTTTCATTTAGATGTAAAATGAAAAAAGTAATAGCCTACACTATACACTTGTTCCTTTCTTATATTTGTTCTTTTTGTTGCATCGGTTCTTTATAACAACTAAAATAAAATAAACAATAGCTATATTGTGATTATTAATCTAGTAATGATTATTAGCAAACAAGCGGGGGAACAATTAGTGTTGCTAGGTGATTTTGCTTTGGAACCTTCAGAAAACTTTTAATCAGTTTTCCTCTGAATTTAATCAAAAAAAAATTTTAATTGAAAATTAAAAATAAATTTGAAAAAAAGTTTTTTTAAGGTAACAGCTGCAGGTTACCATTTTTTCACAGTGCAGCTTTACTGACTGCAGAAATTGTGGGATTTTTTTCATCTTGAATTTTTACATTTTTTTAATTTTTTTGTACATAACAGAAAATATGATGCATATTTTAAGAAAGACATGACAATAAACATTAAGGACTTTCAAACTTGTTTTTGACTTGACTAACAAAATGATTTTTAGTTTTATCTGAAGGGAAAATTCAACTTTAATATTATAGTTAATTCAGTTTTTTTTAGAAGAAGTTGTAATGGTAAAACATTAACCTATTGGCTTTATTAATTAACATTTGGCTTAAAGAAAATTAAGTATATTTGAAAAAAAAAAATATAGGCCCATATATATATATATATATATATGTATGTAAGGGATAATCAAAGGCTAGCCGTTCATTAAAGGATTTTAATGCATGAAGTGGAGGCAAAGAACCGCCCGACGCGAAGCAGGATTTAATGCACGGCTGGCCGTTGATTATCCTGCTTATTCCATGGTCATTTGCCAAGTTATAGACAAGTTAAACCTTGTCTTGCTTTTTGCAGCGCAATATTTGACTGAATGGGTAAAAATGACAGTTATTTTCATCAGTCATGGCTCGTTAGCGATAGCATTCTGCCAGGTTCAAATCAGACACAGAGATGAAATAGTTTCGATAATTTTCCTATTTAAAACTTGACTCCTCTGTTGTTACATCGTGCACTAAGATCGACAGAAAATGAAAAGTTGTGATTTTCTAGTCTGATATGGCTAGGAACTATACTCTCGTTCCGGCGTAATAATCAAGGAAATTAGCTGCTGTACCATGAGTGCTGTGATCTATGCTAAGCTAAGCTAAAAGTGCTACCACCAGACCCGGAGATCGGCTGAATGGATTCAAATACGGTAAAACTCAACTGTTTAACTCTAGGGGAGTTGTAAAATGAGCCTGTTTCCTAAAAAAGTGTTCCTTTAACGTTACTTCAAAAACAGCGATTTTATCACCTCGATGCTGGGAATATAATGTAGGGATCTAGTATCTATTTTTTTTATTTTATTAATAAAAATCGCGGGGAAGCGTTGGAAGTTTATGTGTGTGTGCAGCACAATCTGCGATCTCTCTCTCTGTGTGTGTGTGTGTGTGTGTGTGTGTGCACGAGCGAGTGATGTGTGTTGGTTAGTGTGCATCAATTAAAGCAGCACATTAATATGGAACGGTGATTAAACTGACTTGGAACTACCTGTGCATTAAACAGTTTTACTGCATACCTGCCAGCCAATCAGAATCCAGTATTCAGACAGACCATGGAATAAATAAATAAATATATTTGTATTTGGGAAAATAAATGTTTTTTGTTTTTTTTATTAATATTAAATTTAAAATTTAAATGTAAATTAAAAGGCTTGAACCAAGCATAAATATAATTTGAGAGAGTAAATTTGGCTGTAACAAAGATGAAGTATGGTCCAATGTATTATTATTATTATTATTATTATTATAAGCAGCAGCAGTAGTGGTAGTAATAGTATTTTCAGTGTAACATGGCCTGGATTAACATCAATATTTTAGATTGTATTCCATGAAATCTTTCAATTAATGCAAGCTCATAAAAACCTTAAATACTCTTAGGGTTCCATGTCAACTATTTATGTTTGGCATACATTTTGTTCTCCAAGTAAATACATTTTAGTGATACAAAGTGCATTTCACATGAACCTTCTAGGTATTTAGCAAGCATATTTCAGTATTCTGTCCTATTTACGTATTTGTAGTCTAAATTGCTTTTCAGGCTCATAATTTACCAGTTGGAAGGATAATGTCATGCTTGTCCAACATTTCATGATGAGTGTTTCTATCTTAACGCCAAATCCATACATGGCCAGCAAACAGTCTCCATCTCTGAATGGACATCTGTTGATGGATTTATGTCTGACAGCTTTATATTTTTGGCCTAAAATATTAAACTAAAAACCATTCAGAACACCTGCAGGGCAATAACTATTGTCAGAATTTTAGGTATATTAAAAAAATCTAGTTTTTATTAGTTTTAGCTTCTAAAAAATGTCTTCATAATTGGAAAAGTCATAGAATCGAACCTTTTCATACCGTATTTTCAATGTCCGTTGTCTGAGTCACACCTGACTTCAGTATCTGGCAGCTAGTTTGATTGTCACTGGACGTGTGATGGACAGCTGGTTCTCTGCTGTATTGATTGGCATATCGGAGAAGAAAGCCTGGGAAAGAAAGGTGGCAAAAAAAAAGATGGAGGTGAAGATTGCATTACTGTGCACCTGCTCCCTCTCTTTGATGCCGCCGCCACCAGCAGCTTAAACTAGATAATTAAAGATAAATAAAACAACAGTTCAATCATTACTATCAGCCTCTCTCTCCCTCTCTCTCTCTCTCTTTCTCTTTCACGCTTCAGATAATTTCTTCTTGAGCTGGTGGCTTCTCATTTGCATGCTTATCAAAGTGTTTTAACTATCCAACGGGAGCTGCAGTGCTAAGGTGGGATCATTAATATGTTAATTAGTCCTTTTGACACTTTGCTTAAGCATGTGTACAATGTTCTCCTCATCCGTGACTTCAGTCACATACTTGCTGAATGTGCGCACACTCCCTAAATCCATTCACCTCTGTTTTATGGCCAATATAAATACTTACAACAGGCAGAAAAGCAACTAATCAAGTGGCCACTTATGGGCTAATGGTCCAGGCTACAAAAAATATTGTAATTATTCTAATGCCTGTTAAATTTTGGAAATGTCTTTTTGTTGGGGTGTAGCTAACTGAAAGCAGTGACACTATAGTACCTTAAAGGGATAATGCACCCAAAAATGTTCAAAAGAATGATTCGTTTGTGAACCGGACTTCACTGTGGACTGTCTATCTGAGGATTTGGATAACAGGTGATAATGTTATAAATAATGTTCATTTTCTTGCACAGAGTTATCGTTTTGCTTCATAAGACCTCAATATATCTTCAAGAGCCAAAGGAATTAATTTTGCGCATGTTTTTTTTTTTTTGGTCCACAGGGACCACTTTTTGAGCCATAAATCTCATTTACTTTTCTACTGAAGAAAAAAAGTCACCTACATCTTGCAGTGTACATTTTTTAGTAGAATGAGTCGCTTTACTGTTGCATTGTTGTTGTTGCATTGAACTGCAGCTAAGTGAGCTTTAACACTTATGCACAGTATTTATATATTTGGGGAAGTCGTGGCCTAATGGTTAGAGATTCGGACTTGTAATCCAAAGGTTGCGGGTTCGAGTCTCGGGCCGGCAGGGATTGTAGGTGGGGGGAGTGAATGTCCAGCGCTCTCTCCACCCTCAATACCACGACTGAGGTGCCCTTGAGCAAGGCATCGAACCCCCAACTGCTCCCCGGGCGCCGCAGCATAAATGGCTGCCCACTGCTCCGGGTGTGTGTTCACGGTGTGTGTGTGTTCACTGCTGTGTGTGTGCACGTTGGATGGGTTAAATGCAGAGCACGAATTCCGAGTATGGGTCACCATACTTGGCAGTATGTCACTTCACTTAATGAGTCATACAGAAATATAGTTTAATATGTACAAATGCTATTGTAGTTGTTGGTCAAATGTTGAACAGTTTACCAAAGTGTCTACATACAGTTTACAGTTCATGCAGATCAGGAACAGCTATACAGTGTGAGGATGCAGGAACTGGAAATCTGGACAGTAATGTGTAGGAGATTGAGATGCAGCAGAACTGCAGCAGTGTTTACAGTATTCTGCATGGCTTACCTGAATTATCATCTGCATCTGCAGTAAATAACCAGAATGCACTGCACACAATACTGTATCTCACAATGTAATTTGCTGGACTTTAACTTTCATTTGAGATGTGCAATAGTGAATAAATTATGCAGCATAGTGAGATCACGTGAAGCACACTATACTCTCTGAGACATTTATAGTTGCATTCTATTTCATACAGTGTGCTGCATATTGCAGTATGCTAGAATTTCATTCCTAACAACGATCATTACTATCAGTGATGGACGAAGTACACAGACCATGTACTTGAGTAAAAGTTGAGATACCTAGTGTAAAATATTACTCCAGTAAAAGTGGAAGTGCTTCCCTTAAACGTCGACTTGAGTAAAAGTATAAAAGTACTTGACTTCAAATGTACTTAAGTATCAAAAGTAAAAGTAATTTGGTGTAATGTAGTTCCAATGTCTTGTCATGTCCTTTATACACTCAATCAAGTCATACAATGTAAAAAAAAAAAAAAAAAAAAAAAAGCCCACTAACACCACTCTGAAAATACAATGTTTTCTATTTGTGATATCTGGTACTGATATATTTTGAAATTATCATAAGCACATCCTACTAAATGGAAACCACATGATTAGGAATAAATAGGGTGGGGGGAAACCACATTAGACACGTATTTCTTTAACAATTTATTGTTTAAAGTAATGTAGAAATCTTATTCCTTTATCACATGGCACCTTGCTCCTTTACTACATCACAGCTGAGCTGTGCAATAACTTGCAAAAACGGATTTACTCAAGTTTACAAAGGATGTCTTTTTTCCAATTTACTAAACATGACTCCTTACAACACAGCTGTATGTTCACTCTATAAACAAATGTTAGTGTTTGCATAAATCACACAAAAACAGAAACTAACACACCACCAGATTTCCCTGAAGACTTGCGTAGTATGTAGAACTACTAACTAGTAGTGATGTGCTATAACAGAAGAATAACAGAAATAGCACTGATAACTGTATGACCTTTATTATTAACACAATGTATGAGCGTATTATATCCAGTTTGGGTAAAACGACAGGTATATTAGCCTTTAATTAATTTCACAGTCAAACTGAAAATTACCTCTATGTATTTCTTTAGATTGGACGGCGAATTCTTGAAAGAAGAAATCGTATGCTTCTGAGGCAGACAGAGAAGGCACTTAAAAATGAATGACTCGTTCTTCCTTACCACTACTTCAAAAAATTCGCTTAAATATGGCCATGGGTGCTCAATTTCAATGTCTGGCGCTTCTTCCATTATTGCGTTCGCTATAAACGTGACAGCGAAAAGAAGCAGGCAGGCAGCAGCCATAGACAGTAAAGCGCACAGGCGCAGCCAGCAGCAGCGCCCAAACTGCACGAAACACGACGTGTTCTGATTGGTACACTTGCGGAGCACGTGTACTTATTTTGACCTGTCACTGGTTACGCATGTATGTTGTGGAAAGGAACGTAAAAAGAAACGACAGGTTTTAGGAAAGTAGTGGAGTAAAAAGTAAGGTTTTCCACTTCGAAATGTAGTTGAGTCAAAGTATAAAGTCTCACAAAACAATGATACTCAAGTAAAGTACAGATACGCTAAAAAGTTACTTAAGTACGGTAACTAATTACTTGTACTTCGTTACTGTCCACCACTGATTACTATGATGCTCATGTAGAGCTTAAAGCTTATTCTAAAGCTCATGGCTCTGGGTTTAAAATTAACTGACATTGAGATAATTGATTAATTTTTATAAATATTATGATTTTTTTTCTATTTTATTATTACAACACATGATTCTCTCATGCTGTTATTAATAGATTCAATTGAGTTTTGTCGTTTTGCTTAGAATAAATTCAGAATATTAATACTAATTGCTGTATTAAATACAATGTCAAGGAACCGTTTCCTGACTAAACTTTGATTATTTAGGAGTGTTCACACTTACACTGATTCGCACTGACAAAACAACCAAAAGTCTTTGACTAGTAATGTCAGTGTGTCCAATCAGGGGCGTCATACCCATTCAAAGTGAGGGGGCACGTGCCCCCTCAGATTTTTGAGCCAAGTGGATTTTGAATGCAGCTTCCAAAAGACAAAAAAAATAACAGATTAATATTTTCTATATTTAATACAATCATGCCGGCGTGATTAGAACGTTCAGTGCGTCATATTAGCTGCTAAATTCAAATCTGCGTTCCATGGCTGGCGCTGAGCCAGAGATAGACGCGTTTTTACATTACAACCAATCACACACGATGCTGTTGAGCTTATGAATCTAATGATCAATCAGAGGCGTTCAGATGAGTGATCGCTAAAATGCGGTGTTTTCTTCACTCGATTGCTGACTGAATATCTCTTCCTGGCGAATTCTCTCGTAAGAAACAACAAATGTGTGTACGAATCTGTAAGATATTCATTTCACAGTGTAAACAGCTTCAGTAATTTTAATGGGAGTTTTTGAGAGTGCTTGAACTCTCGAGACTGCCAGTAAAAATGTTCTTTGACAATGTAAACGTTATTTGCTCTCTTTCTGTACAATGAAAGTGTGGATTAGTAGCCTAACTTACAATGTATTTATTCTCATTAACTTTCAATGTTAATTCACATTAAATATGAAGTCAATATTAATTCGTATTAAAATATGCTATGTCATGATACCCATATCTTTTAATTTAGTAAACAGACAGGTTTTTATGCATAGTTAATACATTGTTAGGTTACTTTGACCATTGTCCACTAGATCAACTAACATAATCTATAAAGGTGAGAATGTTGTGGCTGCTGTTTGTCACATGACAAATGACTCGTGCCCCCTCAAAAATAAGAGTGCATGACACCCCTGTGTCCAATGATGTGACTATATTGAAAAAAGCCAAAGACCTTAGATTTACCAAGACAGTGCACTCATATGATGAATGAGAGAAAGTGCATCATGCAATATGGTGGAATAAGTCCTGCCTTCTAAATAAAAGAACCAATCAGCAGTTGGTAAAATCATGGCATCACTCAAGCAGCTTTTAGGACTGGCGTTCCCATCACGGGAGGTGTGTTAAAGGATGCTAAAGACCACAGCCTCTAGCGTCAGTCGCTAGTGAGCCTCTTGAGGCCAGGGAGTGAGGTTACTCGCACAGCTCTTATAGATGCATGACTTGAAGGTCAGGGATGACTTAAATAGCTTCAAATATGGCTTGTGAGTAAACAGACTTTCCTCGAATGGGACTTTCCTTGAAGAAAAGCAGCAAAACACTGGAGCTCACGCGATTATTCTGCTGTGAGATCGAGTTTCAGTGCAATGGAGAAGTTCACGCTACTCTTCTATCTGCCTACGTGCAGAAATGCATTACAAAACTATTCTGAATTTGATTACTGCTGTCAGTCCTCTGTCGTGTGTGTCATGTGTTCCCGCCTCATGTGTCCTTATTTGGTTTGTTTCCTGTCCTTGTTTAGTGTGATTATTAGTTAATTCTTGTCCAGCTGTGTTTGTCTCATTATCTTTGATTAACCTGTGCATTTTAGTTCCTGCCTGTTCAGTTTTGTGTTTTCTGGTCTACTCGTTACTCCCCGGTGTTCCTGTCTGTGTCAGCCTTGCCTTGTCTTGTCCTGCCTTCTTTGGAGTCATTAAAGACTATTATTTGAGTTTATCCTCGTGCCCGTGTTCCTGTATCCTCCTTGCTGTGTGCACCGACAGAAGACCAGACCTAACAGTAAGCAGCGCTCCTTCACCGTTTTGTTTTGTTTGTTTTTTTAAAGTTTTTATTAGTTCCTGTCTGTTTGTCCCGCGGCATGGAAGTCACCGCTCGTCATTCTGCCATAGCCTGGTGAATTCAGTGTGGGAGTTTGGCGGGATCGCCGCGAGTACGCTGGCCGCGAGTCCCTCAAGTCCGTCGCCGTCCGCGGCTCACCCTAGCCCGCCTGGAGCGCATGTGGAAAGCCCGCCTCCAGTTCATCTGTCCAGCCTGCCGCCGCTGACTCAAGCCCGCTGCTGACTCAAGCCCGTCGGCCTGCCGCTGACCCCAGCAGAGTTCCCGTGGATCCAGTCCACATGTCACGGCCAGGAGTGCCGTTTTTAAGTCTTGTTGTGCCCACAGGAACATTTTAATTACCTTGTCATGTCGGTCTTGTCCACGGCGACTCGTCACGGAAGTGGAGGTGGTTGCTGAGGGACCCTGTGAGGGCCCCTGACTCCTTGTCATGCACAGAAGAAGCCTCAGCTTCTGAGAACAGCCCAGGAGGGCTTCCTGTTCCTATGGGCTGTCTTGTCCTGTTTGTCTAGCCCCGAAGGACTGTCCTGTCCTGTCTTGGTCCTGTTTGTCTAGCCCCGGAGGGCTCCTCATAACCCGTAGCTGCCCTATGAAATTTTGGGGGGCGGTAGAAGGGTTCCGGCTGGAGTGGCCTGGCCGAGGGACGAAGAGCCTCCTGAGCTCCCTGCACCGCCATGGCCTCTAGAGCTGCCAGCAATGCCATGGCCTCCGTTCTGTCTGTTTCATTCTGGAGGTCCCTGTCCTGTGATCCTGTCTGCATCTCTGTCTGTTTCAGCTTCATGTGTATCAATACTGTCCACCTTATCCAGCTGCACCTTAGTTTGATTTAACCCACCAGTACACAGCTTAAATACATGTAATACATTTCTAATTACATTACACATTACAGAATATTACACAGACATAAGATACTTAAAATAAAGTGTATCAAGATTGTACTTGAGTGTACTAGTTGCTGTGTAACAGACTCGGCCTGTAACATATGTGTAACAGTAGCTGCCTATTACAAACAGTAATTACAGGCTGTTCTATAACTTAGTTACATGGTAAGTACATTTTGTTTCATGTAAGTACAATGGCTACTACTAAGTACTTAATTAGATAATTACTATGTATTATGACACCTTAAAATAAAGTGTTACCCCAAATGCTAATCCTAACCCTGACCATATAGTAAGTAAATATAGTTAATTAATATTATTCAGTACTTTAATATATACAGTAATTACATTGTAATAAGGACACCTTAAAATAAACTGTAACCAAAACTATTTATGTAACAATTGTAGGTTATCACTTTTTACAGTGCAGTTCTTTTTCCAATTGTAATAATATTTCAGAATATTGGTGTTTTTTCTATCAAATAAATATAGCCTTGGTGAGTAGATGAGACTTCTTTAAAAAACATTAATAAAAATGAATTAATTATCATTTTTTGATGTACTGGCAAAACATCCCATTTGTGATCAGATTATCAAAATCTATGGTAATTTGTGCAGGTCTTTAAAGATCGCTCGTTCGGACAACCAACAGACAGCATGACGAGCAACCAGCAAGCAACACAATGATCACAATTTAGCACTGTGTATCTTACACATTTGTACCTTACTTCCATCGGTGGCAAACAGCTATAAAAGGAGCTGTTAGAAACACGTAACACAAATTTGACAAAGGCTCACAGTGATCTAAACTCTCAGGTCTCCACACAGACTCACAGTCCACCTACTCAGATTCTAGATTACTAGTTTCTCTTCCCCCGCGCTCAGTTTACTCCCGGCTGAATGACTGACACAGCTTTGCTCTTGTAACAGGCAATCAACGCAGCCGTTTGAGGCGGCTGTGAAATTACAGGAGCCTGCAGACAAGCGGCTCGCGTTGCAGACCTTTGGCTCCGTGAGAAGATGAATGAGGAACCGATCTAAACTGAGAGGTGGGGGTGCTGACAGGAACAGGTAGTGATCACGAGGGAGATTAGTTACACCCTCCTGCCTGCCCCGACCCCAAAACCCACCTCATGTACCTCATGAGATCAGACATGCAATTATGCAGGCGGCGCGTAACCATGGTGACACAAAAATCTCCAATAATTGTGTGCAGAGTGATTGGCTTTTCTTCTTCTTAACTAGATTCAAATCTTCATGCAAGTATAGATCCTGAAATAGCAGCACCACATTTATACAAAGCTTGCATTTGTAGGTGAATTTCATGAAATATGTCCAGGTAATATTTCACGCCAAAATCAAGAAAATTAATTATATTTTTATTAAACATTTTATATTTATAGTATTTTTATACATATTTTTATAATCAACTTTGTGCATTGTAACATTGTATTGCTACCATAAAGCAAACATGTATCCAATTTTACTGTAATATAGTAAAATGGACTGTATTACACAATGAAAATATTGTGGTAATTACAAAACATTCAAAAATAACTGCATGCATTAATGATTTAAAAACTATTTTGAGGAGAAAACATGCTTAATTGTCATGAAAGTAATATCAGGTAAAACTAATATTTAAGACCATCATCATAATGGTCTTAAAATAGAGATAATTTTTGTTTGTTTCATGAGAAGAATGAAATTAATATTTGCTTTATTAAAGTCCCCGAGAATGATTAAAACAGAGTCCGGGTGTTGTTGTTCACTCTCTGTGATCAGATCAGCGAGTTTCTGTAGAGCTGTGCTCACGTGCGCTTGCGGTGGAATGTAAACACTCACGAGAATGAACGAGCAGATACAGACAGCATGTTACATGTCCCACCAGAGACAGTAATATATTGGATCACTGTTACACAACAATAAAGGACGCATATCACTCGGTTCCACGAGCAGCTTTAGGACTCTCTGATCACTGTTTGGTTCATCTTATTCCATCCTACAGGCAGAAACTTAAGTCTGCGAAGCCTGTATTAAGATCTGTTAAAAGATGGACTAACGAAACAGAGCGGGATTTACAAGCCTGTTTCGACCTGACTGATTGGTCTGTTTTTGAAGCTGCAGCAAATGACCTGGACGAGCTCACAGAGACTGTAACATCATATATCAGTTTCTGTGAGGACATGTGCATTCCTACCAGGACTCATCTATTCTACAACAATGACAAACCATGGTTCACTGCCAAACTCAGACAGCTCCGTCAGGCCAAAGAAGATGCTCACAGAAAGGGGGATAAAGTCTTGTACAAACAGGCCAAATACACACTGGAAAAGGAGATCAGAGTGGCAAAGAGGAATTATTCTGACAAGCTCAGGAACAAATTCTCTTCCAGCGATCCGGCTTCAGTGTGGCTTGGATTAAAGGACATCACCAGCTACAAAACACCACCCCCCAGCACTCTGGAGAATCAACACCTGGCAGACGACTTAAACGAGTTCTTTTGTCGTTTTGAACGATCACCCCACACCCGCCCAGAACACCCCTCCACACAACCATTCACACCTCCAGCAACCCCTCTCTCCCCCACACCTACAATTCAAATCAGCGAAGACGATGTGTGCCAGGTCTTCAGGAAAAACAAAAGAAGGAAAGCACCTGGTCCAGATGGTGTGTCACCAGCCTGCCTAAAAATCTGTGCTGAGCAGCTGGCCCCCATCTTCACACAGATCTTCAATAGATCACTGGAGCTGTGTGAAGTCCCCTCATGCTTCAAACGCTCCACCATCATCCCCGTCCCAAAGAAACACAAAATTACTGGACTAAATGACTACAGACCTGTGGCACTAACGTCTGTAGCCATGAAATCATTCGAAAGACTGGTCCTGGCTCATCTGAAGGACATCACTGGACCCTTACTGGACCCCCTGCAGTTTGCCTACAGAGCAAACAGGTCTGTGGATGATGCAGTCAACATGGGACTGCACTTCATCCTGCAGCATCTGGACAGACCAGGGACTTATGTGAGGATCCTGTTTGTGGACTTCAGCTCTGCTTTTAACACCATTATCCCGGAAACCCTTCAAAATAAACTAACTCAGCTCTCCGTCCCCACCTCCGTCTGCCAGTGGATCAACAGCTTCCTGACAGACAGACAGCAGTTAGTAAAGCTTGGCAAATTCTCATCCAGCACTCGAACCATCAGCACTGGAGCTCCTCAGGGCTGCGTACTCTCCCCACTGCTCTTCTCCCTCTACACCAACGACTGCACATCTAAAGACCCCTCTGTCAAGCTCCTGAAGTTTGCAGACGACACCACACTGATCGGCCTCATCCAGGACGGTGACGAGTCTGCTTACAGACAGGAGGTTAAGGAGCTGGCTGTCTGGTGCAGTCTCAACAACCTGGAGCTTAACACGCTCAAAACTGTGGAGATGATCGTGGACTTCAGGAGAAACCCCCCTGCTCTCCCCCCACTTACCATCATGAACAGCACCGTGACTGCAGTGGAGTCATTCAGATTCTTGGGCACCACCATCTCTCAGGACCTAAAGTGGGATATTCACATTGACTCCATTGTCAGGAAGGCCCAGCAGAGGCTGTACTTTCTTCGCCAGCTGAGGAAGTTCAACCTGCCACAGGACTTACTGAAACAGTTCTACTCTGCCATCATTGAATCCATCCTCTGCACCTCAATAACTGTCTGGTTCAGCTCAGCTACCAAATCTGACCTCAGAAGACTACGGAGGGTAGTCCGGACTGCTGAGCGAATCATTGGTACAACCCTCCCCACTCTCCAAGAACTGTACTTATCCAGAGTGAGCAAAAGGGCTGGTAAAATCACTCTGGACCCCTCACATCCAGCACACAACCTCTTTGAACTGTTACCATCTGGTCGACGCTACAGAGCTCTGAGCACCAGAACGACCAGACACAGGAACAGTTTCTTCCCTCAGTCAATACATCTCATGAACACTCAATAAATAAACGTAGAACACACAACTAATACATTATCCATTCACCACACTCACTTATTTTATTTTCTCATTTCTAATTTGCACATACTTCACCTGTACATACATAGTCGCCTATATTATATATTATATATTGTGTATTTTTAATTTTTTTTGCTGCTTTGTACATTGGTTATTGGCTATTTCCTGTTATTTTGTTTCATTACCTGTGTCCTGTCCTGTTACTGTCTTTCTGTTGCACTGTGGAGCTTCTGTCACTACAACAAATTCCTTGTATGTGTAAACATACTTGGCCAATAAAGCTCATTCTGATTCTCATTCTGATTCATTCTGAAGAAGGACAGGGATTTGTATTAGATTTGGGATTTGAACTGTTCAGTTAATATTTCACACCAAAATCCTAAATAGAAATAGGAAAGAAATGATCCTTTATTAAAAAGAATATAGCTTATTTTTATACTCAATAAGATGTTGTGCATTGCAACAACACATTGTTACCATAAAGCAAAAATAATAAAAAATTAAAATAAATAAATGTATTTTTTTACACTAATGAAAATAATCCCCCCTAAAAAAAAACAAAAAACATTATAAGTAGCATTGTAACATTGCATTGGTACCATAAAGCAAAATTTTATTCATTTTTACTGCAATTAAAAACATGAATATTACACTAATTTTAATAATAAAATATGCATTAAAGAGTAATTATTTAGTTTAGTAGTAGTAGTAGTATTTATTTGCTTAAATGTCATGAACATAATGTCGCAATGCAGAAACAAACACAGACACACACACACATTTTGTACATTATTTATTTATTTATTTTTATATTGGGGTGAAATGTGACCTTGACATTGAATTTTTATTGGAAAAAGGACAGGAATTGGGATTGGGTTTAGGATTTGAATTGAGCAACTGAAATAACAGCAATCACAATCCTGTCTGGGGTTTCTGATGAAGATGGGGCAAGAAGACATGCGCACCAGCTCACGAGACTGACACACACATTATTCAGCGTTGATGCGACCTCTCGCTAATGCACTCACACACATGCAAATAACTACAGCAATGTGTGACATCAATGTTTTGAGTGACATTTAGTATCTGGGTTGCACAAGATGCTCCATAAAAGAGTCATGGGCAAATCTGTGAAAGCTGAATAATTCATGTAGCGAGAGATAAAAACAAAGCACCGCTGTTATTATTTGTTAATAAGATACCGCAGCTAATGAGGGAGCCGCTGTTTACAGCCTGCCTTTGCTTTTTTTAGGCATTCTGTCAGAGAGCCAGAGTCGACTTTACAGGAATTAGTTTGCTTTATATAAGCACTGTTCCAAACCCTAGACAGATTTAAACAGTATTTTAAGGCATCATGGGCAGTAGGATGTGAGGTATTTCTACTTGATATAGCTGACTATTAATCATAATTCAGTCATTTCCTGGCATATGGAAGATGATTTACACTGCAACACTTTTATGTTTTCAGACACTTTATTGCATGTTAATGTCTATTTACTATAGGTTTGCTAAAGGCTAAAGTTTAGGGTTTGGTTTAGCTTGTAATTACACATAAATAAGGACAGATTAAACTGTTACCAGAATGTATTGCGGTTCAAATGTATATTAATGCAGTTGACCTTTAGAGTGCCTTTTTGACTTAAGTACACCGTAATTTCTTTTTAAAAATAAATAAATAAAAGTTGTGCCAACTTAAAAGTTTAAGGCAACCAGCATTTTTGAATTTTCTCAACTTTATTTTTTTAGGAAATTTCTAATTTCTTAAAACTTAAAACAAGAAGTTGAGAAAACTCAAAAATCTGCTGAAGCTGGTTGCCTTGAACGTTTTAGTTTTCCCAACTTTTTTTTTTTTTTTTACAGTGTAGTATATCTTTGCACATGTTTTAGTATAATAGTCAACATATCAAATTAAGTGTACTTTTTAAAGTACAACAAGACATACACCCAGATTCTGGCATCCAAGTTGGACTTATGACATCAAGTGGCTTTTTATTGCAATTTCCATATCTAAACAGTATAGAATAATTTAAACAGACCACGGAATTTGGCAAAATCACATTTTGTAACAGAGCTGAAGTGTTTTCTTACCAAACCAGAATCAATTTCATCTTTACATTTGCATCTGCTATGTATCCGTAACTCTTTGAATAACGGAGTGTCACCACATATTATAAATATCCCACTATACTGTCATTTATGGCTCATCTCATACGTAAACTAGCCAATGATGGATTGATACTCTACCCAACTGCCTGAACACAAAGTAATTATGGGAACAGTAAATAGATTATTGATATTACTTATATAGTGTGTGCTAGCAAAGCGCTGGTGAAGGGGATAAGCAGAGCAAAACCAGATTAGGGCTGAATTATGTGCGCTGCTGAATAACTGCATAAATACTCTGTTGCAATATTGATGTAAGGCAGATATGGGTGTGAGAAATCAGGTTCCTTATGCACAGATGCAGCTTTCTGTGCAGATTGTATTGGTCAAGGTATTGACTTGTTGGAAAGGTCACTCTCGCTGAATATAACACTAGTCACAGTGGATATTTGGACATGATGTAGTGCTAATGCTAGGTATTTTGGAGGTATACCATGGTAGTACCCTACTATGCAAAGAACCTTGCGATGCAAAAAACAAATAAGTAATTTGATAATTGTATTGTTTATTGCAATTTTACATTTTAGGAACAGTGAATAGCATATTTTTTCTTAAGGTACCCTACACTTTACAAGAAAATGTGGTTACACTTTATTTGAAGGTGTCCTTGTTACAGTGTTATTACACATTTAAGAACACATTTAATATGAATTAATTACATGTACTTACTATATGGTTTGGCTTAGGGTTACTTGCAAGTAATTATGCATAATTAATTGCTATTATAATAGTAAGTTCATGTAATGTGTAACAAGGGCGCCTTAAAATAAAATGTTACCGATAATGCTATTTCAGTCGGTCTACTTCAGGTTAAACTCAACATGCTCGCCATGTGTAACATTTAAACTCATTCAAAGCCGTATTTAGTATCACTGATGCACTATTATAGTTTTTTATTAGTTTGATTTAGTTTTTTGTTATTTTTTGTTAAAGTTTTAGTAATTTTGTTGTATGTTTTAGTAATTTTTTTATTGTTTTTATTTATGTTTATATAATTTTTTTGTATTGTTTTAATGATTATAGTGCACCAAGTTAAACTAAATGAAAATAAGATTTTTTTTTCCTTGGCAACTAGCTGAAACAATATTAAATTTTTATTTCAGTTATGCTATTTTAAGTACCAATTTTTATAGTTTTAGTTTTAGTTTTTTTATTCATATTTTGAATCAGATTTTATTTTATATTTTAAGTTTTCATTAAAATCTTTGTTAAAGTTTCAGTAACTTTTTGTGTTTTTGTTATTTGTAGTTTTTTTGTTTATTATTTCTCTATATTATATATCTCTATATTTAAAGTTTTAGTTTTAGTTATTTTAGAATACCATAAAATAATATGTAATATGTTTTGAGTGATAATATGTTCCATTTTTATTACAGTTATTTTATTTTAAGTGCATGGTTTTAGTTTTTATTAATATTTCAAATTAGTTTTAAATTTACATGTTCAGTTTTCATTTACATTTTTGTTAAAGTTTAAGTAATTTTGTTGTGTGTTTTGGTCATTTTTATTTATTTTAGTTTGTTTTTTATGGTTTTATTTATTTATTACTATTATTATTATTGTGTTAATTGTAATAACCCTGAATTGAAGCAAATGACATGGTCCAGCATGTTCTCTGTTTGCTGGGTGCTCATGTGGCTAATCGTATTTCTGATGGCCATTAGTGGTTGTTTTATTGCAGGCCATTCTTTCTGAGCTGTTATTTAATTGTAGGTGCTGGTTTTTATTATTTCCTTCTTTATTTACACAATTGTTGTTCCTTTTTTTTCCCAGAGAGCATGAATACCAGTCCTTCTCATTTCCATAGCTGCAGCTGGGCTCAAATAATTGCCTTTTCTTGATGCGAGGGTGTTGGGGAGCTGAAGTAGAGCGTTTTCCTCCTCATTTGGATTCCGCGGACGGTCTCGGGGTTGTATTATTCATACCTTGACAGGTAGCGCTTGCTAAAAGCATTGGCTCGCAGCCAGGCTGGCAGGGCGGGATTTCAGACGGACAGACTGGCATGATAGCCGAGCTCTGGACCTTTCTAGCTGTGGCAGAAAGAAAGAATAAGAGTGAAAGAGAGAGACAGGACTTCCAAATGAACGCTGGGAGCAATTTGGACTGACAAGCTGGTGCATCGTCACCCAAGCCCTCAGTCTTAGCACTCTATCAATAGAGCTAGTCAAGCAGCACTGCCTGGTGAGGTACATTAATCATTCGCAGCCCCTCCTGTGCTATCACGGCCCACCACTGCAAACCACATTTCCATATTTAATGGAGGCTTAATTTGATTGAATGACTGCATGGAGGAAACCAAATTGCATAGGGAGATTTACCAACAATAGGCAGTATGCGGCGTCTAATCAAGTGCTATTGTCAGATACCTGCAATGGGGTCCACTTCACATGATGCCCAAATATGCCATACTTTCAAGGGAAGGCCACGTTGTACCTTTCTGATTTCGATGCAATTTTTTATTTTTTCATTTTGAAAATTTATTAATTTATATGTCTAGGCCTATCTAGGGATGTAACGATTACCGGTTTGACGATAAATCATGATAAAATTCCCCGCGGTTAGTATTACCGTTTCATATTTTAATTATCATTAAAACCGTATTCGATTACCGTGATTTAAACAACTCGCGATAAATAAATACTGTCCGGCATCAAGCAGAGTTTTCAGTAACAGTCTCATGAGCGCACAGCAGCACAATAGTTTCGTTCTGAGTGAAAATAGGGCGGAAAAGCTGGGAGGTTTTAAAAGAGTGCTAAGGGAATTATACAAATTAATATATCAATGAATTAATCATATGAATGTACCTCTGAAGGATCTGACTGTCTTCAGAAACAATTCGATGGCATTTTGTTCTCATCTTCGCTCCATGTAATACCTAAAGGAAGTGTTCGCGGAGTTCACAGGAATCAGCTGTAATTCAGCTTTTCCATCTAAAGCGCCACCTGCTGCCAGAGAGTGGATTTACAGACACTTATTTACTTTCAGTCTGTGTGCAGTTTCTGTCTGGCCAAAAAATTGACCAAATTTGCATGACCTGCTGTAAATTTTAACCGGTTGATGAAAAACAAACTTATGTACATTTAAACAATTCAGATATGCTATATAGGATTATTTATGGAGCCGATAAAATACATATAATCATTTATTAATTATCATTTTAATTAAACCCTTTTCTTTAAAGGCTGAAATGTGTGGTCTACCTTTTATGTTAAACTTTTTCAAAGCTTTATTTGAACATTTACATTATTTATTTGAACATGCTATTAAACTGGTGTCAGTCAAATTGTAATTTAAAATCCAGACCTCATTGGTAATGTTATTGTTTTAGTGATTATGCAAACAAAAAGTCATTTTATTTGCTTTTTGTTGATTTTTAAGTATGAAACTTGGTGAAGTGATTTATGTTTCGGTACTTTTTGAACATCTCCAGCACATTTTAACAATACCGTGATAATACTGATAACCGTGATAATTTTGGTCACTATAATCGTGATTAGAAATTTTCATACCGTTACATCCCTAAGGCCTACATTTGATATTGAATGAATTGCATGAATGAATTTTATATAAAATTTCCATTCACTTGGATTGCAGAGTTTTAGCATAGACAAGCTAGTAAACTTAAACACCGTCATCGCAGCATGGAAGGTAATCATTGCCTGCGTCCCAATGTGCACACTATCCATCCTAAATTCTATGTGATATTAGTAATTTTCAGTACTATTTAGGGCAGATAGGGTGGGGATTGTGTGATTATGAGGCGCTGGGCTCGACAACAGTGAAGCGAACGCGGAGAGAGAGAGAGAGAGTATACTATATGTATATATGTATACTCATATGTGATGAGGGTACAGTGAACCAGTGTTGCCAGGGTCACGGTTTTCCCACACAATTGGGCTATCTTGAACATTATATATTATATTATTATTATATTTATACAGTCGCGGGAAAATGGTTCTGTTTCCTTCAACTAGATTGTCATGCATTCCTTTATTTCAACGCATTTACAGGTAAGTCCTAGTATTTTAAATTTGCGATTAATTTTTTAAATCGATTGACAGCACTATTTTTAACAGAATAAATGTAATAGATTTAACAGTGAACAGATGTATGCTGATTCTAAGCAATTTTGAAAATATGATTATTTAATCAAATCAAACAGATGCAAATAGTTAATAATAATGTCATATTTTATTTTTATTTAATTTATTAGTTTGTTTTGCAATCTTACTCAATTTCATTTATGTATGACTGACAAATATGCATCATATTAAAAGGCATTCAGTTTATTAGTACTATTAATGAAATCTTGTTTGTGTATGACTAACTTTTTTTTAGGTTTATGATGTTTAATAAAACTGTATAGTTGTAACGGTGCGTGGTTGTAGAGGTAAGTGCACAGAGACAGGAGTAGACGTAAAGGAGTATTTAATAGGCTTCAACACACATTGACCATTATAAACATTAAACCAAGACAAAGACTAAAGGAGAACTGAGGACTTATAAAGGGACTGGAACAAAAGAGCAAACAAGATAATTAATACAAAACAGGTGAACGGAATAAACAATAATTAACTAATGACAGGAACCGACCAAATAAGGACAAACAGGAAACAACACATGACAATATTCAAATAGTTAGAAATTTCGGTAACACTTTATTTTAGGGTCTCTTAACTAGTTGCTTATTAGCATGCATATTACTAGAATATTAGCCATTTATTAGTAGTAATTAAGCGCATATTAATGCCTTATTCTACATCCCTAATCCTACCCAATACCTAAATTTAAC
The DNA here is from genome assembly GCF_936440315.1 of Barbus barbus. NCBI lineage: Eukaryota > Metazoa > Chordata > Actinopteri > Cypriniformes > Cyprinidae > Barbus > Barbus barbus. Next base: position 3,085,911 of record NC_136758.1, read on the forward strand.
AACTACCTTACTAACTATTAATAAGCAGCAAATTAGGAATTTATTGAGGGAAAAGTTGTAGTTAATAATGAATAAGTGTTCCCTACTCTAAAGTGTTATCGAAATTTCATATGCATTTCAAACACATAAATCTTAAATTTAGGCCTAAATATTAAGTGGGATTTATCAACCCCAGGGGTTCATCGGTTAAAGAAAAACAAATAATTATTTAAACCAAAACATCTGTCTGATTAGTCAAAGTTTATAAGTTCAAATGCAGATGGAGGTGATTAAACACTAAATGGTGATTTATTACCACTGCGCCCCTGAGGCTCCTACACTTTGTTTATGTGTATATACATTATATTTAGTAACAGTAATCCACTGAAATCAAATTTAAGTGCATATTTTTAAACATAATAGTATCATTGCTACAACTGGGTACATAAAGTTAAAAATAAGCAGTTAATTTAAATACAACGCCAATGGCCAGAATTGCCATGAGCTGGTGTTCATTTAAATATCCGGTTAGTCATGAAACCCTAGATGGCACAAGCTGATAGGTCTTTTGTACGATCTGCTTGCATAAATTTTTTTACTACAAGGCACAAGCTGATTTGGCTCAGCAGATTCTGCAGCCAATGAGACTGCTTGTTCAACATTTAAATATTCTGGTTCAGTGTTTTCTGTAAGCAGATATTTCGGCTACAGCGCGATATTTCCTCTGAAACCCTCTACCTCCCCCAACTCCACCTGTCTGAATCCGTGTTTTGATGGGATTTATTATACCTATTCATGCAGCAGCGTCTTAGACCAAATATATTGTCATATCCATTAACATGCTAATAAGAATTGAACCACGTTATGAGCACACTTGGTACTCATATACACCATCCCATGGGCACCAGATAATATAAATACAAGTGTGTTCGCAATGCTTTTGGGGCCATGTGTTCACTGATGTATTACACCACATGAGATGTTTCCAGTATACAGGTGCAATTGTTTTCAAGAGCCGATACCCATATGAGACTGAACAGATTTCCATTTTTGTTGAAAACCTCTATGCAGTCTTTATTTGGTTTCTAGTGAACAGCCAGTGTGCTGCAGTTGAAAGAGAGGTGAGTATGATAAAGTGATTTTAGATGCATTCAGCCAGGTTGATTGCTGAAAGAACATGTTTGACCTTCACTGACCTTAACCATTCTCTGCAAGCTGTTTTAATGATAGAGAAGCACGGATATGTACGCTCAATATGAGAACACTCAAGCTCTTTCTTTTGGCTTTTGTGTTTGAGTCATTTTGTAGCAGAATTTTGTTAGACCTAATGTGCTTCTCTCTACCTCTCTGCCTCTCTCTATCCTCCTGTATTCCAATCACTCCTGCTGGCTTCCTCGTTGTCTGCCTGCCAAGATGGCAAATCCCACATGGATTTGAGCTGGAGATCACCATGGCGACGGCACTCTTGCCGCTCGCGCGTATAGATCGCAGAGTAGTGGCACAGCGAGAGATGCTTTTATACCAGCAGTTGGAACATGCACGCATTTCACAAATCTTTCATTCTAACGTCCTGTCTCCATTCTCATCACATCAAACATGCAGAGATATGCATATAATGCCAACGACCAGCTAAAGCTGTAATAGGCTGCAGATAATTACTGAGCAGGTGAATTTATGAAGCTCGTTGTAAGTTAGAGTCCTTCAGGTACAGTACTTGCTGTGTCTCCTTTCACTATTATATATTGTGTGATCTTCATTTGGAGCTTTTCCTTCACCATCAAATGAATCAAAGAAGTCTTAAAGGTGTAATCGATGCACTGAGAAAACGACTGAATCGTTACACCCCTAAAAAGTTGTCTATTATAGTATAATGCATGGGCCTGTATGCACACATATTTAATGTGCTTACTTTCAGGGTGCTTGGTGCAATAAACAAGACACATTAGGATCATTTACATTTAGAGTCATTAGATTCACTTAGATTCATTAATCAAAATGAATCAAATCTTCCAAATAATTTTTCTCGAATCAAATCTAAAACTATGAATTATGAATTGAAATGATTCTCTTTCTACCCAAAGATTCACATCCCTGCAAATTATACATATATCAGTAGGGGTTCACTTCTATAAATGCTACAAATACCATTTTACAGTAAAATATGAGAGAACAAATATATATAGTTATTATACCAAGGAAAAAGCTGCTGGTATTAAAATCAAAGATTTAACAAAGCATTTCATATTACAAGATCATGCTTTAATAGACTTGCTTATACTCTTCTGAGAGTAACATTTGCACTTTTTTTCTCAAAAACATCTCCTAACTTTGTATTTCACTAGTGTTTAAGGGAGAATGCACAGTCAGCCTTCATGTTTGCAAAATAAACCACAACAGGGTGTTTAGAATGGCGATGCAAGTTGGTTTTGCAATAATAACCAGCTGACTGTACATTATGTCTTACATATTTGAGCACAGAATGATGGGATTGATTTGAATGAAGTATTCCTGACTGCTGTGTAATAAGAAATATAACAGGATACTGTCGTTCTCACAGTTCATCCCACATTGACTGAATTTGTTAGAAATCATGAATACCATTCTGCAACATTTATTATAACTATGTCAGTTAGTTCTCAGAATGTTCAATGTATCTTTGAAGGCCGCATGTGCAGCAAGGACTAAATTCCGCCATATATGACTGATGTGAATGTGATAAGACAGACAGGTTATAACCCGTCGCACCACTAGCGCTCTCCGCCTCCACCTTCCCCTCTTGCTGACTGCCTGCCCGCTCTCACCAGGCCTGCGGGGAATGGCACCTGATTTATTTGGAAGGCAGTCGGACAGGATGAGTGGCATTTTAATGTGCTTTTGCGATGTTTGGTCACAAGCACTATTGATCCCGGCATGGAGGAGTCATCCCTGGAGAGCCGGGGGTGCCACACGTGATGTCAGCCCTGGAATGAGTTGCCGGCCGTGGTCTCCCAAATGAAATAGTGCCCTGTTGGAAGGGTCAGCCCAATAAACTCACATTCTAGGGAGATGGAACCTGCCAGTCGGCTAGACGGCTGACAGATGGACACTGGTTAATTTGGACCTGAGCTGTGCTGTCTGTCCATGTGAGGAGACTGGTTAAAATGTGCATCTTTCTGTGGTGGGGAGTCAAGATAGACATGGTGGGATTGATGGCCCTTTGGAAAGGCTTTTTGAATGGATGGATAGATAATAGGTGATTGATGGATGTCTGGAGAGTTGGGTGAAAAGAAGATTGGATGGATGGATGGATGGATTGGTGACCAGTTGAATGGATGGAATAAGATTGATGGATGGATGGATTTAAAGATGACTGATAGATGAATGGATGGATAGATAGAAAGATGATTGGATGGATGGATAGAAAGATGACTAATGGATGGATGGATGGATGGATGGATGGATAGGTGGGTGGACAGTCGGATGGAAAGACGATTGATGGATGGATGGACTGAAAGATGATTGAATGGATAGAAAGAAGATCGATTGATGCATGGATCGATGGATGGATAGAAAGATGACTGATGGATGGACGGATGAATGGAATGATGGATAGAAAGATGACTAATGGATAGATGTACAACCTGAATTCCGTAAATGTTGGTACGTTTTTTTATATTTGAATAAAATGAAAACTAAAAGACTTTCAAATCACATGAGCCAATATTTTATTCACAATAGAACATACTGTAGATAACATGAAAAATGTTTAAACTGAGAAATTTAAAAATTTTATCCACAAAATAAACTCATTTCAAATTGTATGCCTGCTACAGGTCTCGAAATAGTTGGGACAGGGGCATGTTTACCATGGTGTAGCATCTCCTCTTCTTTTCAAAACAGTTTGAAGCTGTCTGGGCATTGAGGTTATGAGTTTCTGGAGTTTTGCTGTTGGAATATGGCCCCATTCTTGCCTGATATAGGTTTCCAGCTGCTGAGGGAAACGAGCCGGCGTCAGGAACAGGCTGAGGGCACGCGCACACCGCGCTCCCTTACCAAGTGTCCTGCTCGCCAATGTCCAGTCGCTGGATAACAAACTCGATGACCTCAGGGCAAGAGTCAGGTTCCAGAGGGACATTCGGGACTGCAACCTTCTATGCTTCACCGAGACATGGCTGAACCCAGCGGTACCAGACCACGCCATCCAGCCGGCCGAGTTCTTCTCGGTTTACCGCATGGACAGAACGCTGGACTCGGGGAAGACTAGGGGAGGTGGAGTATGTCTGATGGTGAACAAACACTGGTGCGACAGCGCGAGCAATGTTCCCCTCTCACGCTCCTGCACACCGAATCTTGAACTTCTGACCATCAAATGTCGCCCTTTTTATCTCCCTCGGGAATTTAGCTCGGTCATCGTCAGTGCCGTTTATATTCCACCTCAAGCGGACACGGACACTGCGATATGGGATTTACATGAAACACTACACCTTCACCAGACACAGCACCGGGACGCCGCATTCATTGTTTTGGGAGATTTCAACAGTGCCAACCTCAAGCGTGCACTGCCGAACTTCCATCAGCACATCAGCTGCCCCACCAGGGGCGAAAGGACATTAGATCACTGTTACACCCCATACAAGAACAGCTACAAGGCACAGTCACAACCACCGTTTGGGAAACCGGACCACGCCGCGATCTTCCTCATGCCTGTTTACAAACAGAGGCTGAAACAGGAAGCCCCGGTGCAGAGGGAGGTCCAACGCTGGACGGACCAATCGGTGGCCGCTCTGCAGGACGCGCTAGATGACGCAGACTGGGACATGTTCCGGCGCAGCTCTGATGACGTCAGCTTGTTTACGGAAGCGGTTGTGGGATTTATAGAGAAACTAATGGATGATACGGTGCAGAAAACCATCATCAGGACGTTTCCCAACCAGAAGCCGTGGGTGGATAAAACCATCCGCGACGCCCTGAGATCCCGCTCCGCTGCCTACAACACAGGGCTCATCACCGGGAACATGGATGACTACAAGGCTGCATCTTACAGCGTGCGCAGATCGGTGAAGGAGGCGAAGCAGCGCTACGGGAGGAAACTAGAGTCGCAATTCCAACATGGCGGCTCTAGGAGCCTGTGGCAGGGACTTAGAACCATCACGGACTATAAAACACCACCCTCCAGATCGGGGAATGCGGACGCTTCTCTGGCTGATGAGCTGAACACTTTTTATGCTCGCTTCGAGGCTGCAGCTAATCACGCTAGCGGCGCTAGCAGTGCTAACTGCATGCACGCTGAGGAAGCCGGCGAGGACAACGTGTTCACCATTACGGAGCATGACGTGAGGAGGGCATTCAGGAGAGTGAACATCAGGAAGGCAGCAGGACCAGATGGCATCACAGGTCGGGTTCTGAAGGCCTGCGCTGACCAGCTAGCACCGGTGTTCACCGAGATCTTCAACCTCTCCCTGGAACAGTCCATAGTCCCCTCATGCTTTAAGCAGTCCACCATTGTTCCTGTCCCCAAGAAACCCCAGCCCACCTGCCTCAACGACTATCGCCCTGTAGCCCTCACATCAGTGGTGATGAAGTGCTTTGAGAGACTGGTCAGAGACTTCATCATTGCATCACTACCAGACACACTGGATCCACTACAGTTTGCGTATAGACATAACCGCTCCACGGAGGATGCCATCTCACACCTCCTCCACACCACAACAAGTCACCTGGACTGCAGAAAAGGGAATTATGTAAAAATGCTGTTTGTGGACTACAGTTCAGCGTTTAACACCATAATTCCCTCCACACTCACCTCCAAGTTGGAGGTCCTTGGTCTCAGCACATACTTGTGCCAATGGATCCCCAGCTTCCTGAAGGACAGACAGCAAGCCGTACGGATGGGTAAACACACCTCATCCTCCATCACCCTAAGCACTGGAGCCCCTCAAGGTTGTGTTCTGAGCCCCCTGCTGTACTCACTGTACACTTATGACTGTGTGGCCACTTCCAACTCCACCACCATCATCAAGTTTGCTGATGACACTGTTGTGTTGGGCCTGATCTCAGACAACGACGACACGGCCTACATACAGGAGATTAAGAACCTGGAGAGTTGGTGCCAGGTGAATAGTCTACACCTGAACATCAGCAAAACTAAGGAGCTGATAGTGGACTTCAGTACGAAGCAGGAGCGGTCATACCAGCCGATCACGATCAGCGGGACTCCAGTGGAGAGAGTGGACAGCTTCAGATACCTGGGTGTTCACATCACGCAGGACTTGACTTGGTCCTGTCATACCAGCACCCTGGTGAAGAAGGCCAGGCAGCGTCTGTACCATCTGAGACGCTTAAAGGACTTTAGACTTCCCTCTCGGGTGCTTAAGACTTTTTACACCTGCACCATCGAGAGCGTCCTGACGGGCAGCATCAACGTATCATTCACACCGAGCTCCCTGACTTGCAGGACATCTACAGCAAGCGGTGCCTGACCAGGGCCAGGAAGATAGTGAAGGACCTCAGCCATCCCAACAATGGACTCTTTTCTCTGCTGCGTTCAGGGAGGCGCTTCCGCTCCATGAAGGCGAACACAGAGAGAATGAGGAGGAGCTTCTTCCCGCAGGCCATTCGGAGTCTTAACCACTCTCCACTCTAATCACATCACCCCACACTTCCACTTTGCACATTTTCAAATACAATCTGCACTAATTTGTAGAAGGTTACGTAAGGATAAATGAGTGGGACTTACATACATTGTTTAATGATGCGCCAAGTGTTCTCTATAGGTGAAAGATCTGCAGGCAGGCCAATTCAGCACCCGCACTCTTCTACTACGAAGCCATGCTGTTTTAATATCTACAGTATGTGGTTTTGCATTGTCCTGCTAAAATGCACGTTGTTTGGAGGGGGAGCATATGTTGAGATCAGAGATGCTGGCTTTTGAATTGAACACTGATAACACGCTGGAAGATCTCCCTCCTCTTTAGCCTGGAGGACACGGTGTCTGTGATTTCCAACAAGAATGTCAAATTTGGACTCGTAGAAGTCTAGTGGACTAGTAGAAGACCATAGAACACTTTTCCACTTTGAAACAATCCATTTTAAATCAACCTTGGCCCAAAGGACACGACGGCGCTTCGGGACCATTTTCACAAATGGCTTTCTCCAGTTTCCCTGAATCTTTTGATGATGTCATGCACTGTAGATGATGAGATTTGCAAAGCTTTTGCAATTTGACAATGAGGAATGTTGTTTTTAAAGTATTCCACAATCTTTTTACGCACTCTTTCACAGAATGGAGAGCCTCTGCCCATCACTTCTGAGAGACTCTTCCTCTCTAAGACATCCCTTTTATAGCTAATCATGTTACAGACCTGATGTAAATTAACTTAATTAGTTGCTAGGTGTTCTCCCAGCTGATTCTTTTTAAAATGTCTTGCTTTTTCAGCCCTTTGTTGCCCCGTACCAACTTTTTTGGGACCTGGAGCAGGTATCAAATTTGAAATTAACTCATTTAGTGGATAAAAGTGTAACATTTCTCAGTTTAAACATTTGTTATGTTCTCTATGTTCTATTGTGAATAAAATATTGGCTCATGTGATTTGAAAGTCTTTTAGTTTTCATTTTATTCAAAGTTTAAAAAGTCCCAACATTTCCGGAATTCGGGTTGTATGGATGGATGGATGGGTGCGTGGACAGTTGGATGAAAAGAAGATTGATGGATGCATGAATGGATGGATTGAAATATGACTTGATGGATGGATGGATGGATGGATGGATGGATGGATGGATGGATAAATGGATAGAAAGAAGATTGATGGATTCATGGATTGATTCATGGATTGATGGATTGAAAGATGACTGGATGGATGGATGGATGGATGGATGGATAGAAAGATGACTAATGGATAGATGCATAGATGGATGAATGGGTGTGTGGACAGTTGGATGGAAAGAAGATTGATGGATGCATGGATGGATGGATTGAAAGATGACTGGATGGATAGAAAGATGACTGATGGATAAATGGATGGATGAATGGATTAAGAAGATTGGTGGATGTGTGCATGGATGGATTGAAAGATGATTGAATGGATGGATAGATAGAAAGATGACTGATGGATGGATGGATGGATGGATGATAGATGACTGATGGATGGATGGATGGATGGATAGAAAGATGACTGATGAATGGATGGGCGGATGGAAAGATGACTGGGTAGATGGATGGAAGGATGGATAGAAGATGAAGAAGTTCCATCCATCCAAAATCCATCCAATTGCTTGTATTATTTTGTGAAGAGTCTTTGGGTTCTTGAAAGGCTCTATACAAATAAAACATATTATTATTATTATTATTATTATTATTATTATCAGAAAGATGCCTGATAGAGGGGTGGACAGCTGCTTTAATGGAAAGATGATTGATGGATGGTTGAATGGATGAATGGGTGGATAGAAAGATGATGGATGGATGATTTGTTGATGGATTATTGGTGGATGAATGGATAGAGAGATTATTGATGGATGGATGGACAGATATAGACCATTTCAAGGATGTAAACAATAACAAACGCTTGGAACGCTACTGTGCATGTCTGGTCCTGAAGCATTTCCGGTATCACCATTTTTAAATCTTAGATCTATCAAACCTACAGCGCTTACTTTTTAAGTCTAGCGAAAACGCAAGTTAGGTATTTAAAAAAAAAAAAAAAAATAGAATTACCCTTTAAATATGACTGAGGTGCAAACTTACAAAGAACATTAAAAGTAGTCTTCCGGACGGCTCAAAGTGGCTCTGATTGATGCTGTGTGCGTGTACACGAGAGATATTATCGCCTATCACAGTCGGGATGCTTACAATTAACTCCTGAGCGGAAAAGTTGGGATCATTTGTTTGTACAATGGATGACATCAGTCTTATGTTCGGTTAAACTGAAGCAAGACAAACAGTGTTACTTACGATCTTATCATGGTTTGTGCTAAGATGTCCGGGGAGGTTTTAGTGGACATTTCACTTGCATTGCTGGGTCAGTCTGCATGTCTACGCAAATATTCATATTTATTTGTACAGCGCTTTTCACAATACATATCGTTTCACTGCAGCTTTAACATGCATGTTTATTACAACGCTAAATGAATGCTAGTAAGCTAATCACTTCATGCCATTATTACTGATTTCATTAGTTTTATAATATGTGCTTAGTTTGGTCAAGTTTGTTGCTGTGGAACAGTGCTAGAAAGCATTTGAATGCTGTATCTGAGCCATCATGTGCTCACAATCAAACAAGATGAATGCAATTCAATGCTGGCTACCGTGTTTTGCATAAACCTGTTTTTTTTTAAGATAAAAGTATAGCCTACATGTAGATTAATAAATGCACACACACTACATACAGTATATATGTGGGTATGTATGTTTTTATGCACATTTACTGTAAACACACATACAGGTAAAAAGTGTGGCCACTATTACTGTTTTTGAAATAAGTCTCCTCATCAAGCCTGCATTTAATTGATCAAAAATACAGACAAAAACAGTAATATTTTGAAATATAACAATTTAAAATAATGGTTTTCAATTTTAATATGCTTTAAAATATAATTTATTTCTGTGATGCAAAGCTGTATTTTCAGCATCATTACTCCAGTCTTCAGTGTCACATGATCTTCAGAAATCATTATAATATACTGATTTATTATCAGTGTTGGAAAAAGTTGTGCTGCTTAATATTCCTTTATAAATGGAGATAATTTTAGTATTGTTTGAATAAAATAACAGCATTTATTTATAATAGAAATGTTTTGTAACAACATGCACTACTGTTCAAAAGTTTGGGGTCAGTATTTTATTTTTTTTAAGAATATGAATACAATTATTCAGCAAGGATGATAAATTGTTTTTTTTGTTTTTTTTTAAGGGATATTAAAGACATACTGTTAGGAAAGATTTCTATTTTGAAAATCCCAGCCAGGATTCAATCAATCAATCCTGTATAAAGTATCACAGATTCCAGAAAAAATATTAAGCAGCACAATTGTTTCCAACACTGACAATAACCAAATATCAAATCAGCACATGAGAATGATCTCTGAAGGATCATGTGACACTTAAGACTGGAGTAATGGCTGATCAAAATCCAGCTTTGCATCACAGAAATAAATATAAAGAATATTAAAACAAATACACATTATTTTAAATTGTAATATTTGACAATATTACTGATTTTGTCTGTATTTTTGATCAAATAAACAGAGGCTTGATGAGCATAAGAGACTTCAAAAACATAAAAATAGTAATGCGTCCAGACATTTGACCAGTACTGCATATAAACTAAAGACAGAGACTGTTTCCAGCATATTTATTAAGCAGCAGGCTGACCATGAGCTTTGAGTACTACATTGTATTTCATCCTCAAGTTCTCAAACACATCTGGGTGTTAATATGATCACTGTCCTGTCTCCCTGTAGCACTCACTGTCTGAGGTGTCTTACATTACAGATGATGGCTTTCCTAAAGACAAAAGTAGAAAAATGATTATTTTATTTAATGCACAATATTTACAAATAATACTATTACTGTTTAATACATCAGTACATGTTGGAATTAACATTAGACAAGCATAAGTGATGACAAATGTTCACCGTTAGCTTTTGTAAAATACTGCAGTTTTCACTATTCAACATTCAAGTTTAGAGAATACATTTCTATAATGTGTTACTCACTGCATTTATCTGCAGACAAGACAGCTAGACAACTAATGAGAACTCATATTTAATTATAGCCCACATAACGCTTGCAATAAAAGCTTGGCCTTTTTCACTAAACAAGAATCAAAACGCCAGGCGCATATGTCAACAATGACAAAAACACAATGCTGCATCATACTTGAAGAGTTAACGTAAATAAATACAAGGAATCAAATGGAAAAAACAAGAACTTGTCCTTACCTGAATGGAAATGTGCTGTATATCCTAGAGCTGCTAGTGTCTATTCTGCTTCTTCACTGCTGCAATCCAAGCATGTTTCTCGGACATATAACCCTTTAATTTCCAATTATTTATAAATTAATGTTAGTTCCAGCCCAGAGGGATCACCCAAACACAGAGCAACAAGGATCTAATTAAATAAATGAATCACAATCCCACTGTGCACTGTGAGTAAATGATGACAGAATTTTCATTTTTGGGAGAACTGTCCCTTTAAAGGTAATGGGTTGTTACTCACTCTCCCTGGCTCAAATGAAAAGAACTCATGTCTGCTGGTCTGAACACTGGATCAATACACTGATTATTGGATGATAAAAACACCTGCTCCTGCTGCTGAGTGGATCTATAAAATATATATTTTCCGAAGGTATAAAATGCAATTAATCACCTCTTAATCTCACAGCTGCAAGGTGTTGTGTGTGTATGTGTGAACAGGACTACTAAAGTTACCAGGGCATTTGTGATTTAATGCAGAGCTTGGACAATGCAATCATAACAGGACAGGATTTTAACACAAACTATGGCATTGTTTGGTTAGTCATCTAAATACTGCATTATTATTCAGTATTATTCTACTCTATTTTGCATTATTTATCTTGGCATGAATTGCTACCTATCAGATTTATTTAAATAGTTTGTAGTCCTGCCATTATTTTTGTGACTTTACCATGTTACACATTTGCAAGTTTACAACACTTTGGCAAGTGATTTGCTATGTCAAGGAGATGCTGATTTTCACTTGAGGGCAAAAACGTTGTATGAACTTCCAATACTGATTCTATATGTTTGGGAAGGTTACTTTGGGAATGTCATAGGTTACAGATTACAAGTTACCCTATTCGAAATGTAATAAGTGGTGTAACTATTTCAATTACTTTATTTAAGTAATGTAACTGATTATATTTCATTACTTTTGGATTACTTTTACATTTAATACAGGCAGGGTTAGCCTTACAGTAGTACTCAACACTGATTACCATCAGACTTTCAAAATCCTTTATCACTTCACTTGAATTAAGATTATACTAATTAAATTTTAAAGCACAGCCACCAAAAAATCAGACTGTAGTCTATATTTACTTTGTGATCGTTAAATACTGATTTAAAATCATAAGATATAGTTTAATAGCTATATGATACTGTTTTTGAAATCAAATTGTTGCATAGTTATGACAGGAGTCACTGGCATATAACAATGCCTTGGAAAAAAACAGTTAATTAAAAAAAAAAAATAAAGCATATGTTATTACATAAGTTATTGAATAAGTGAGTCATATTCTGTGTCCTAAACTCCTGAAACATTGGTGTCTCGTATTTTTATTTAATTTTTTTGGGGGGACGGGGGAGAAATCAATCAAATCTGTGTGTTTATGTGTGTGATATTCATATATTCAGATGTAACCCTCCTTTGTAATAGTTAACATTTTCAAATAACTAATTTAATTACACTTTTTCTCAGTAACTGTAACAGGTTACAGTTATATTTATTTTGTAATTAAATTATGTAATTCTGTTACATGTAACTAGTTACTCCCCAACACTGAGATTATAATACTATTTACAGCTGCCCAATATTTTTGAGCTTTAAATCATATAAATGCATTCTAGCAGACCCCAAAATAAAATTTTGAATTGAGCAAAAATCATGTCTCATGGTCTTGTTGTCATTCACTGCAAATTAAATATGGCGTCTACCCTGACTAAGGTCTATTGATTGTTCCACTTGTGTAACCCATAAATGATTTGGCATGCATCCTGCTGAATTTGTCCCAATTCAGAACTCCTTCAGCCTGTGCGGAGTAGATGATGAAGCCTGGTCTGGAGCGCAATGAATTGTACTAAAGCCCAGCAAATCGCAAGCCAGCTTGTTAATTGCCTTTTTCTTATCTCTCCATGTCCAGTGTGTATGGCTGTCCTGTTGCCAAGAAGAGAATACCCCTGGAGAGTCATGCCCTGGAGCCCTCGCCCAAGAGGAAGGTCTTTCTAACAGTCGTAGACCAGCCGTCAATGGAGAAATGCTACAAAACGCACAAAATGGAGGAGATGGATGAAAAAGAGGAGGAAGTGGAGGAGGAGGAGGAGGAAGAAGATGAGGATGAGGAAAAGGAAGACGAAGAGGAACCGGAGGAGGAATACACCGACAACGAGGACCAATATGAACAAGAAGAGGTAGAAGTGATTAATGGAGAAGAAGAAGAGGAAGAGGTGGAGCAGGAAGAAGAGGAAGTGGTGGAGGAGGAAGAGGAAGACGATGTAGAAAGAGAGGGGGACGATGATGAAGATGAGAATGAGACGGAGGAAGATGAGCAAGAGGATGAGGAGCAAATTCAAGAAATAGGTGAGAGTCTGAATAAATCCAAGAAAGATGGATGTATTGGCTCATATACACTGATAAAATATTAATATCAAAATTAACTAAATTAATATTAAAAATATTATTTAGTATCACTGAATCAATCTTAAATACATTCATTTGAACCAGCAAAACTCATTTTTATGAGGCGAATATGCTAACAATTGCAGTGTGATATAGTGAAAATACAGAGATCGAGGAGGAAAAAAACAACAGCTCAACTTTATTCAGAGGCCCAAACCGAACAAAAACATGCATTTTGATGCAGATGTTGATAAAAACATGCATTTTGATGCAGATGTTGATATTTACATAGCAAAAAATAAGTAAAATGAAATTCTGATATCTTATGTAAATTAATCAATCTTTCTACCAATATGACATAATAAAATGTTATAAATATCAGTTGTCACTCTGTATCTCCAATAATATGTCTCATTATTGATGATATTTAAATGAATTGTTTGATGATCAAAATATATAATGCGATGCAATACAATGATGATTGAGAGATGAACAACCAAATGTTCCTCAAAAGCCTCGTGATTATATATGAGACTCGCATTTAAACATGATTTTTCTAAAATGATAATCAAGTCCAATTTTGCTTCGGTACGGTATGTTCATCTTGCAATATTTCTAACAATATAAGTTATTCACACATTTACTTTATGAAATCAGTAAATATTTCACAGCAAAAAGACACATGAAGTATGAGCTGAAGGTGGATGTTTGTACAATTATACTAAAAGGCCTTTTATTTCATATATCAATCAGATGACAGAAGGACTGTAGTAGATTCTGCACAACAAGTTTAACAGCAAAGTTTTGATCATGTCGATCATTTAGACCTTTTGCATATCATATATAATACAATAGGCTTTAAAAGGTTAATCTGGCACCAGAATGTTTTATTTTTGGGTTTAGAAACAAAAGCAGAGCTGAATGTGAAGTGAGTATTTCAGCCTCCAGAGGGGTAGAGGAGGTAATTTGGCAGTTAGGCATATTTGGAAGAAGGTCACCGTAATTTGAGGTGCAGTTGGATGATTTTGCTGTGACCTTCAGTGCGGTCTCAGTATCAGGCTAAAAACAGCCGATCATCGACACACACAGCCTACTGAATGGGCGCTGTGGCAGGACCAGTGCCCTCAAATATTACCAACAGTCTGATTGTTTCAAAAAGTTACAAAACTTTAAGGAAACTTGTTTAGTTAAATATATGTTTCTATTATTTAATCTGAACAACAAATTGGTTCTTAAAGTAATACCGCTGACTCTAAATACTGTGTGTGGTTACAGTTTTGCAGAGAGTATTAGCTTATTTATTGCTACTAATCTTAACATGCACATTCATTAGTTCACCCCTTTCACAATAGAGTATACAATAAAGTGTAGAATTCATATTCTCAATCATTCATATATATATTTTACAAATAATCCCGTTATTTTGTGTGCAATTGCTGTTTAACTGTGCTAAATGTCATTATAATTATCACAAAAGCAATACTGTTGAGAAAATGTTTTAAAGAAAAGTAAAATTATATATAGTATTACAGCCATTCTTGTATATCTACACCTCGAAGCATCCATGTTGTCTGATTCATGGGACAGCATTATTGCCTACCAAATTATTCAGTATTCATTGGGTCGATTCTGGTGGTCTGTAGATGTCTGCTAAATCAGGGAGTAGGCGTGAGATGTGTCTCAGACATGTCTCATCCACTTCAGACAGCTCAGCTAGCCGCACATGGCAGGACAACGCTCTGCAATCAGACCTGACAGAGCCTTCTAGTCTAATTAACAATCAAACTCCTACATGTATTGGCATTAACCCTGTTTTCTGTGCTGTGTTTTCTTAGCTAAGATATTGGCTTTGTCTCAAAACCTAGTGAGCTGACTGCATGAGCAGTTGTCGACAGTGTGTTAATTGAATTAGAACCTTATAAGTAACTGATTTCGCTCTTCACAGGCACTGCTTCATTAACAGGTAATCACACGCTGCAGTTTGCACTTCGCTAACACTCTATTGTTAGCATGAAGCTAAGCTAATGACATTAGCACACTTAAATATTGTGAAAACAATTGGATGGAATTAATATGCATCTTCTGTTGACACTTTCGAATCTGCAAAAAAAAAAGTTATGTTATAAAATTCATCAGTTAAATTCATCAGCTCTCCAGAACACAAAAGTTTTATTATTCAGCTAAATTTAGTTCAGTGTTGATTCAGTTCAGTTCATTTACACTGCCAATGTTGCAAAGTCCATCAATTATGAAATAAATGAAACTGTATACCAGTTCTTCAGAAGACAATAGTTTTAATTTAGCTCAATTCAGCTCAACGTTGATTCAATTCAGTTCAATAACTGTGCAATTTCTGGGTTAGGAATGCAAACATAAAGGTTTTATTATTAGAACCAGCCTATCTTTATTACAAAATAAAAGTTACTTAAAATCAGTTTGCAATAATGACCAGCTGATTTTACACTACATCTGGTTTCATACCTACTAAACCTATTTTATGAAATATTGATTGGACTATTATATTGTTGATTTAATATACATTTTAACTTAATTATATTACAATATGTTCAATGTCACACAAGAGATGTTGTTTTGAAAGTCAGCATGGCGCAGGTAATCTAAGATTGATTGATATTCTTTTTTTTTTTTTTTGCTCAGTCAACAAAAAGTTCACATTTTTTAGGTAAATGTTTATTTAATTTTTTTCTAAAAAAATCTAATTGTCCCTATCTTAAGTTCCATGCATCTCTTTCTTTCTTATTGAGTACTTGTTTTTCCACGTTTTAGTTCTTGCTCAAGTCTTGTTAGTGCATGGACAGTCAGACGTCCAAGAATGTTTGGGTTTTACACCAGATATTTTGCTGCAAAACAAGTCAATTGAAGTTTGTTTGATTAGTGTCAAACCTTGCTTTTATACTCACTGGTACCACACTGTATGCATTGGATTTTGAGAATAAAAGCAAAAAAGGAGTGAACAACCTTACCTCCTTACACTATTATAATAATAATGGACTTAATAGAAATAAAGAAAAACTTGAAATGGCTAAATGTTTGTTGTCTCATCACATTCCGTCGTAAATGACACTAATCAAGTAAAAGATTCAGCCTATATTTTAAAATTATTAAGGGTCCACAGTCTAAAATTATTAGTTCAAGTTCAAGTTCAAGTCAGCTTTATTGTCAATTCTTCCACATGTACAGTACATACATACAGAGAATTGAAATTGCATTACTCTCAGACCCTTGGTGCATACAGTTAACATTAAACACGTTCAGATACAGATAAATACAGTTTAAACATATGTACATACAACTAAACAATTATACAAATGAGGATATTGTAGAAAAAAATAATTAGATCGATAAAGTGGCATAAGGCGCATGGCAGATAGAGTGCAAAACCAGTTAAATAAACAACACTGTGTAGATAAATTTGTAGTGCAAAAGAGCTTATCAGTCTGAGGACATTGTAGAAAATAAAAACAAGAGAGATAGATAAAGTGCATAAGGCACATGGCAGAATAGATGGAGTGCAAACCAGTTGAATGTACAAAAACAAAAACAAAACTGTGCAGATGTTTTGTTTTGTTATGAGTGTAGTGCAAGAAGAGCTTATCAGTCTGTTAAAGTGACAAGTCGAAGTGACTGTTCGGATAGTTTTTGTCAGACTATCCGAAGAGGTAATTTGCAGTCAATGTTGGATGGGTAGTGATCAGCCAATGCTGCACAAGTGACAGGTGCCGGTCACAGTTTGTTGGTCGGTGAGGGGGTTGTCACAGAGTCAGAGTTCCTAGTGTGTTGCTGTGTTAAATGGGGGTGAAAGAGGGGAGGGGGGGCAAGGACGGGAGGGAGTTCAGCTTCCTGACAGCCTGATGTATGAGTTTTAAGGGTCCTCTATTAAGGGTCCACAGGAAGTCGTGGCCTAATTACATTTACATTTATTCATTTAGCTGACGCTTTTATCCAAAGCGACTTACAATTGCTATATATGTCAGAGGTCGCACGCCTCTGGAGCAACTAGGGGTTAAGTGTCTTGCTCAGGGACACATTGGTGTCTCACAGTGGATTCGAACCCGGGTCTCTCACACCAAAGGCATGTGTCTTATCCACTGCGCCATCACCACCCTCTAATGGTTAGAGAGTCGGACTCGTAATCGAAAGGTTGTGGGTTCGAGCCCCCGGCCGGCAGGAATTGTAGGTGGGGGGAGTGAATGTCCAGCGCTCTCTCCACCCTCAATACCACGACTGAGGTGCCCTTGAGCAAGGCACCGAACCCCAAACTGCTCCCCGGGCGCCGCAGCATGGCTGCCCACTGCTCCGGGTGTGTGTTCACGGTGTGTGTGTGTGTGTGTGTGTGTGTGTGTGCATTTGTTCACTACTCACTGCTGTGTGTGTGCACTTGGATGGGTTAAACGCAGAGCACCAATTTCGAGTATGGGTCACCATACTTGACAATACATCACGACTTTAAAATGGCAAAATTTGATCAAAACGTCAAGTAGTTTGCATCACTGGATATTACTGTTTAATATTTCTATAATAACACAGATGTCAAATATTAAATGTTTAGCTACTTGCATCTTATATTATAGTCTTTCACTGTTAAAACGGAAGCATTGCGTTGATGAACAGTAAAGCCCACCTTGATTCGATTGACCTTCTCAAATATTTTGACATTGATGATTGCTGTTAGACCATTGAGGTGGACCAACATAAAAACATAACTTTGTCATCCTAACAATAAAAAGAGTAGCAACAAGAAGAGAAAATACCAAGAGGGACAATCTGGGAATTTCTCATTTTGGGGGGACAATGTTAAAACAAAAAACGAAATCAAAGATTGAACAGGTGACAGATTAAACAACTTTCTAGAAAAGTTCTGCTCTGGCTTGTCACCTTTGAACTCCCATAGGTCTGCGCTGATGATGATGCAGTAGGCAGGTGTGGCTCTGGGGCCTCTGCCCATTTTATTTGATGTGGAAGTCTTCTCTGGTTCATTTCCTCTGTTCAGTTTGTTGAGGTCAGACGTTAGTTAAAAACATGAACTCACTGGGGAGCTGCTTGATAGTATAAACAACAGACAATAACTTGCATATATCTGAGCCTTGAGGTGCTTATGGCCATGATACAAGGATGGTTCAGAGTCAAACAAGTGGTTGAGTATGGAATGAAACTTTGCTTTGGATAACGCAGTTGAACCAAGAGTTATCTGTTGAGCTGCTACAGCTGGTATTGCAACATTTGTTTGTCTTTCACAGAGAGTGACCATATGAATTGCAGTCCCAGCAGAACAAGCCCCTTCATGGCGAAGGACAACAACAACAACGATGAGTATGACAACTACGATGAACTGGTGGCCAAATCTCTGCTTAACCTGGGCAAGATCGCAGAGGACGCCGCTTACCAGGCCATGACCGAGTCTGAGATGAACAGCAACTCCTCAAACAGCGCAGAAGAGGAGGACGAGGAGGAGGAAGAGGAAGACGACGACGAAGATGAAGAAGATGAGGATGAGGAAGGCTCAAGGAAAGGTGAGCTGAGTCTAGATGTGAACAGTGATGTGGTAAGAGAGACTGTGGACTCTCTAAAGCTCCTGGCGCAGGGTCATGGAGTCACGCTCTCGGAAAACCTCCACGAAAAGCCGTTTCATGATGATGGGAGCGAGAACACGGACTGCGAGCTAAATGGAAATGGATCCATGGGTAATGGACTCAGCGGTAACTGTGGTAAACCCAACACTAACGGCCAGATGGCAGACAAAAGTGATGAGGAAGTTTGTCTGAGCAGTTTGGAGTGTCTTCGCAACCAGTGCTTTGACTTGGCACGCAAGCTAAGCGAGACCAAACCAGCCGAGCGGCTCATCAATAACCAGCAGGTAGGGATGACTGGTTTTGAATCATTTTCCTTGACCGATAACTGAAGAACACTAACCCAGCTAACTGGGAATGTTCTCTGAGCTTTGGGGAATGTTCTGGCAAGGTTCTCTCAAAGTTATGAATAAGCATTCTTCCAGTAACATTAATAGAACATTCATTCAAAGTTTTCTGGGCTTTCCTAAAGTTCGTTTTTATTTAGATGTTCTAATTACCAACTGCTTTACCATGTTCAGAGAACATTCAAAATTAATGTTCCCATAATGAGTTTATTTTTACATGCACAAATAGCATTGTGTTACAGAACATGCTGTGTTTCATTTGTGCTCACTCTTGTTGTGTTGCCATGTCCCCCTTTTATAGGCGTCTTTAGGTTTGTTGTTTGGACTCTTTTCATAAAGTGAGCCACTGTATGGTGTTTAGAATTTACTATTTATTTTTTTGGTTACACTTTATTTTGATGGTCCACTTTAGACATTCTACTAACTATAAGTAACTTTGAAACTACATGTCAACTAATTCTCAATAATTTGCAACTACATGTCTACTACCTCTCAGTAGGGTAGGTTTAGGGTTAGCAGAATAGGTTAACATATTTGTAAAGTTTCTCACAGTCAGTATGTTGTGTGTTCCGGACCTATCAAAATAAAGTGTTAGAAGATATTAAACAGACAGTCTACTAATACTCTAATGACTGCTAGTTGACATGTAGTTGCAAAGTTACTTACTTACTTATCAAAATAAAGTGTTACCTTTTTTACCCCCAAACTACAGCATTTAAACTTTTTAAGGTTTATTCTGGGCTTGTTTTTCCTTGCAACATCTGGCAACACAGTCTTTTTAGGCCCTGTGGGCTGGTGAGTGCAACTGTGGAACGAGACAGGCCTGTGTCAAAATGTGCACACAAATAAAGATTGTAATTCGTAAAGATTGAATGTGGTTGTCACTCCTGTAAATTGCAGCGTGTATGTGGCCATTTTTTTAATGCAAATAAAGGCCATGTACAGACTGTAAAGTGTCAGAAATGACAGACACATTTAAATACAGGAGTGAGACACCTAAATTATAATGTCTTGTGTGTACAGAACAGAACTTGCTCTCAAAATTGTGATGATTGACATTTGTGGTAACCACAGCAACATTCTGGCATCTTGCATGTTTGGTGTTTCCTATATTTGACCAAACTAATATTACAGGGACCAAAGACTCTTATGCTTGCCAGCTTTAATTAAACCACCACTTAACAGAAGCATTGTGTTTTATTTACATTTGGAAGGCTGCTCAGCAGAGTACTTTCTTTCAGTGTTGCCATGTCCACTTATTATAAATGTCTTTGGGCTTGGCTCATACAGTGATTGTTTATGGAGTTATTAAAGTTGACAGGTGTGGATTGCTCTTTTCTGGTCTTATTTCCAATATAAAGCATGTAGATTTTATTATGGGCTTGTCCTTATTTGCTGCTTTTTGTAACAAGATCTGGCAACACAAATGAGTCAAGGCTCGTACCTCAGTCGCTGTTGTTTTTTGCTTGGCACAGAAGAGAGACACATCTCTGATGCATGTTTAAATATATCTTTAACAACTATTTTGTCATTTAGGTTCTGTACAAACTATGGAATTTTTGTAAATGCGGTTGCCACTACCTTAATTTTTCATGAGCTACACTTTGTTCCATTTCCTTCGGGAATTTGGATATGGAAGTTGGGAATGACGTCACACAAGGGTTGATCGCTTTCCAGTACACAAGTCATAAAAACAAGATGGACGAGTCCAATTGATAGCAATACCAGTCATTTTACAAACACATACATAGTCGTATTTTGCACTGACATATCGAAATATCATGTCCACAGAAATGTCAATAAATAAATAAATAAATATATATATATATATATATATATATATATATATACATACAGTGCCCTCCACTAATATTGGCACCCTTGGTAAATATGAGCAAAGGCGGCTGTGAAAATAAATCTGCATTGTTTATCCTTTTTATTTTTCATTCAAAACAAAATTACAACCTATTATTGAAGTAAAACAACTGAAAGTGGGGGGAAAATCTCATTGTTAAATAAATGCTTTCTCTAGTTCATGTTGGCCACAATTATTGGCACCCAATTATTGCAACGTCCTTTTCCCAGGGTAACAGCTCTGAGTTTTCTCCTATAATGCCTGAAGAGTTTGGAGAACACCTGATAAGAGATCAGAGTCATCATTTTCTTCATCCAGAATTTCTCCAGATCCTTCAGATTGACAGCTCCATGTTAGTACTTCTTCTCTTCAGTTCACCCCACTCATTTTCTGTAGGGTTCAGGTCAGAGGACTGGGACAGCCATGGCAGAAGCTTCATTTTGTGCTCAGTGACCCATTTTTGTGTTTATTTTGATGTTTGTTTTGGATCGTTGTCCTGGTGGAAGATCCAAACACGGCCCATTATAAGATTTCTAACAGAGGCAGTCAGGTTTTGATTTTTTATCTGTTGGCATTTGATAGAATCCATGATGCCATGCATCTGAACAAGATGTTCAGGACCTCTGGCAGAAAAACAGGCCCACAACATTAAAGATCCAGCAGTATATTTAACCGTGGACATGGGGTACTTTTTATCCCTGTTTGTACTAAACTCATCTGCTGGGTTTGCTGCCAAAAAGCTCTTTTTTATGTTTCTTCTGATCATAGAAGCCAGTGCCATTTGAAGTTCCAGTCGTGTCTGACAACTGAATTTGCTGGAGTTTGGTTTTGGATGAGTGAGGAGAATTTTCCTTGAAACCCTCCCAAACAACATGTGGTGATGTAGGGGATGTTTGATATATATTTGTTTTAGGTTTCTGACCCCAAGACTCAACTAATCTCTACAATTCTCCAGCTGTGATCCTTGGAGAGTCTTTGTCCACTCAAACTCTCCTTCTCACCGTGCATTAGGACAATAGACACGTCCACTTCCAGGCAGATTTTTAATATCTTTAGTTGATTGGAACCTCTTAATTATTGCCCTGATGGTGGAAATGGGGATTTTCAATGCTTTAACTCTATTCTTACAGCCACTTTCTATTTTGTGATGCTCAACAATCTTGTTCTGCACATTAGAATTATATTCTTAGGTATATCGTCCATCTTGTTTTTATGACTTGTGTACTGGAATGCGATCAACCCTTGTGTGACGTCATTCCCAACTTCAATATCCAAACTCCTTGTGATGGATGATTAAGGGAATTTGGCATTTGTGTTCCTCATATTTATAATCCTGTGGAACAGGAAGTCATGGCTGGACAATTTCATTCTCCTAGTCACCCTGGTGTGCTAAAAAATGTAAATATGATTGGGAATGTACTTCAGAGATATTATACTCATAAGAATTTATTCATTGGAGAAAAACATTTATTTCATCACGAGATTTTCTCCCCACTTTCAATTGTTTTACTTCAATGATAGGTTAGAATTTTGTGAATTTTTTGAGTGAAAGATCAAAAGGATAAACAATGCAGATTTATTTTCACAGCCGCCATTGGTCATATTTATCAAGGGTGCCAATATTAGTGGAGGGCACTGTATTACTAGTGTTTCACTCATGTTGATGTGCTGAGCCGCCATGGATTCTGAAATCAGGGTTGTTGCAGTTCGTCCAACTTGAGGAGATGTTCCAGTAAAAGGTTTCCTCGGAGATTTGGTTTTTCCGACTTCTGAGTACAATTGACCTATCGGTAAGCCCCTCCCCTCGAACGCAGACTAGCCAATGGCAGTCGAGTATCAGTTGTATGGGGAGTGGAACTCGGACATCTTTAGGTTTCAGCGCCATAAGAGAAACATTGGAAGATCTGAAGCTCGCATCGGTTTTATGGGGTTTATACTTCAAAAATGGAAAAACAATGTGCCTGGGGTACTTGTAACACTGATTCCAGGTATCCTGAGAGGATGGGCAATATCATTTCCTGAATCCATACAGAACAGAGCAAAATGTCCCTAAGTATTCAACCCCAATACAAATGAAGACAAAAATGTTAATTTTCTGGTTGTCATACACTCATTAAGTAACAATTTTCATCTGCTCAAGCAGAACGTTAATGTTATCTTGTGCTTTAGCTAAAACTAGATAATGTTAAAGTTAGTGAGTCCATGCTAACATACAAACCTAAATAGCTGACTGTTCTCACATCTTGTGCAGTGTAGGTCAAAAACACATAAACGGAGGTCTACATTTCAGTGCCTCTCCATACTAAACTGGTTAAATGTACATTAATTTAATCGTACCCTGCGATACATGAACAGTGTTGATCCTGTATGCTGTCATCTGCGATCATGATGACAGACCATAACATGAGACTTCTCCCACTTGCATTGTGATCTGCAAACCCTCGCTTCGAGATACCCACCGTATTTATTGTTAAATATTTTAGAAATCCCTCCATGGAATATTTAATTCCCATTTGGTGGCCTTCTGCATCCAAAATTGTGCAAAATCATTGTGGAACAAGGTTTTCACACTGCAGCTGTTATTGTAAGACAGTGAGCAACTCGTTTGTTTGTCCGAGGAAGCAACAGAAACTAAGGGGGGCTGGGCTTACCGATAGGTCAATTGGAATGTACCGCTACTTTGGTTATAGAATGCGATTACAACTTCTGTAAACTGTGTGTACAGAACTGGATCACATGACTAAAAATTAATTGACAACCAAATTTAGCTGCAGTGTACATGTGGCCTGTAACTACTTTTAAACAAATTACTTTTAAAACAAATTACTTTTTTATTATTACTTTTGAACAGATACAGTAGTATTCATTGGTCAAAAATCTTACTGTCAGTTAACAGTTCACCAGTTAATTACAGTATATGCATCCCTACCAGGAGATTCATCAGCTTTATCAAGAGGCCCAGCAGCATCAGCAGCATCAGAGTCCTGAGGAGTGCCGCATACTTGAGCGGAATTACTCTGACATGGTCAACCTGATGAAGCTTGAGGAGCAGCTCAGCCCACGCTCCAAGACTTTCTCCAGCTGCGCCGCAGACCACAAGGTCTTCCAGGACTGCGATGAAGACACCACCTCTGTCACGTCGGACCGTTCAGAGGACGTTTTCGACATGACCAAAGGCAACCTGTCACTGCTGGAGAAGGCCATAGCATTGGAAACGGAGCGGACCAAAGCTTTGCGGGAAAAAATGGCTTTGGAAGCAGTCAGGAGAGATAGACTGCATTTGCATGAAGATGGTTTGAGGCACAGCTATGCGGAGGAGCGCAAGGCGCGTCTGCACCACGATGGGCTAAAGAAGCCCTACTACCTTAAAGGTAATCTCATATTACATAACACACAACCAGCACTTGAAATGATTTGACTTAAGAGTTTGGGGACAGCCTGCCTTCATTGTTCTGCTTCATTAAGGCCTAAAATGTGTAGCTCCGTATTTTTCCAAAACTTGACAATATTCAACATACAGTATATCTATATTTTTGCATATCTTGACATTTTTTTGCCCCCCCCAACCCATGAAAAATACATGATCTGGATATAAAGTATACAATAAAATTCTGTAGTCTTCCTACAGTTGTGCTTCGTCCAACATCAAAGCAAGTTCTATGAGGAAGAATTAAAAGACACGTCACACAAATGGGCAAGTCTATTAGTTTGCATTTATACTCCAAGACTTGCATAGATGTATAATATCAGACACAGTGTAATTTTTTTTGTTCTGTCCATTGCTATGGTTATTGCTGTCAATCATCACATTTTTAAACTCAGTCCTGCATTTAAATACAAAAACTTTTCAGTATGTTGCTTGTAGTATAATACATAAAACTTCAAGAAATTTGAAAACAGAACACTCCCTTTATAATCACTGAAGCTGTCAAACATGTCAGCATGAGTTCACTGAGCTCTGCACTCTTGGTAAACACCCATTATAATCAGGGGCGGACTTACCCATTAGGCATCAGGAGAGGACTTAGCCATTAGGCATCAAGAGCGGACTTACCCATTAGGCATCAGGGGCGGACTTACCCATTAGGCATCAGGGGCGGACTTACCCATTAGGCATCAGGAGCGGACTTACCCATTAGGCATCAGGGGCGGACTTACCCATTAGGCATCAGGAGCGGACTTACCCATTAGGCATCAGGAGCGGACTTACCCATTAGGCATCAGGAGCGGACTTACCCATTAGGCGTCAGGAGCGGACTTACCCATTAGGCATCAGGGGCGGACTTACCCATTAGGCGTCAGGAGCGGACTTACCCATTAGGCATCAGGAGCGGACTTACCCATTAGGTGTCAGGAGCGGACTTACCCATTAGGCATCAGGAGCGGACTTACCCATTAGGTGTCAGGGGCGGACTTACCCATTAGGCATCAGGAGCGGACTTACCCATTAGGTGTCAGGGGCGGACTTACCCATTAGGCATCAGGAGCGGACTTACCCATTAGGTGTCAGGGGCGGACTTACCCATTAGGCATCAGGAGCGGACTTACCCATTAGGCATCAGGAGCGGACTTACCCATTAGGCATCAGGAGCGGACTTACCCATTAGGTGTCAGGGGCGGACTTACCCATTAGGCATCAGGAGCGGACTTACCCATTAGGCATCAGGAGCGGACTTACCCATTAGGTATCAGGGGCGGTGTTTATTACCACGACAACCATCTGCGTGTCCGAGTTTAACGTGCTTCTTGTGTATCCTGCCTATTCATCCCGTTGTCTGACAACAGAAAGAGTAAAATATATAAATGAAAACAGTTTTATTGAGAATTTAGCTGCCTCACAATATTGTATGTGGGCACAGAAAGGGAAACAGATGTAATAATAAATAATAAATGTACATTTTGCATGTTCAAAGAAGATAAGAAGAAGTAGTGTGAAAATGTAAACAGGTTTGTGTAAGTAAATTGCTCAGTGCAAAGAAAGAGAAGTAATGGGAACCTGATATTTCTTTTTTCATGTGTCTAATAGACATGAAGAAGTTCTTTGAAAAATATCTATGACCTATGAAACATGTCTACTCTTCATGTTAACTATGGTTTCACTAATAATAAACATATATTGCATAAATCACCCATATTTGTCCATATCCAAAGTATTAAAAAGCGCTGCTTTGTTTACAGCTGTTACCATGTTTCTGACAAAAAAAGCACCTCCTACTGGCAGAGAATGAATGTGCATTTTCAAAAATACAGTCTGCGGTTTTTGTTCAGACCAATGCAAAAATCCACCCACATAAACCCGTTTAAAATAATATAAATAATATAATAATTTATACTTCTGTCTCATCCCTTTTATTAAAAAAAAATGGTTTAAAGGTTCAATTGTGAGGATTATCATTTTATAATTTTTGTTTTTTGTTAAAACTGGTATCTCAACAGTAAATTGCTATTTTGTGGTCTACAACATGAAAGAATAAAAGTGTCTATAAGAATAAGAAAGAATAAATGTAAATGTAAATGTAAATGTAAATGAAAGAATCCCATTATAACATGTACATGAAAAATGTAGAAACATTGGACACAACTATGGGGCAACATTGTGCAGCAGCAAGCATCACGACACAAAAGGAACCTCAACGTTGATCTAGGTAAATGTGTGCAAATGTATAGGGCCCCATTCCTATATTTGCCTGGGGCCCTCAATTCACTAAATCCACCCCTGATTATAATCAATGAAATTGTCTATACTGTGCAATGAATCTCTGATTTACATAATCTTTACACTGTTTTAGTTCGTGAAAATGTTGCTTAATGCAGCCCCTAATGTCTGCTTTGCTTTTCTTCATTATTTGTCTTAAAGAGTAAGACTGTTACAAACATTACCAGTTTCCACTCACATTGTTCCTTTTTTTCCCAATTGTTTTCTGGTGCTTTCCACTGAATTGTCCCATAAACCCCTCAAATAACCATAAATAACATAAGCAATGCATGTAGGGATGCAACAATACAGTTAGTCCACGGTTCAATACGTACCTTGGTTTTTTTCAACCATGTTTTTTGGTTCGGTTCTGATAGCTTGGCACATCAGAGTGTTTTGCAACAAATTAACAACAAAAAACTCCTGTAAACCTCTGTACACTGGAAAAAGCATGGATTATCATGTCTGCTTAACATTTCTTTTGAGAGAGATATTAGTTTTGCCATTTATACCCAAAGGATGGATTGGCCATTATTGAGCGCTATAAACACATACAATTTGTGTTCCATTCATACTGCATGCCATAGGGTACCTTCACGCAGAAAATCCACATATGCATCATAGAAGTAACACTGATGACGTTCCAGGAAATCCCTAATATGGATAAAGGCATCGCTATTGCTGTAACTGAATAAAAAACAAGATATGACATTAAACGTTTTGAATGATGACATATAGGACAATAAACACTCGTCTGCGACAATATATGGTTTATCTGTGTTCTTCAAGCCATCTCGGGTATTTTCAGAATCATTAGGTATATTTGTA
Source organism: Barbus barbus (assembly GCF_936440315.1). NCBI lineage: Eukaryota > Metazoa > Chordata > Actinopteri > Cypriniformes > Cyprinidae > Barbus > Barbus barbus. Next base: position 3,113,536 of record NC_136758.1, read on the forward strand.
AGCCATTTCTAATCGACATAGTCTTTATTACAGTATATATTTTCTGCCTCATTCTGTGATAAGAAGCCACATAAGATCACAAAAGGAAGTTATTTCAAACACTCGACTAATGTTGTGAGGTAAAAACAAGTTTTGTTCTCTTTTGTTGGACAAAAGGGTTTTTTTTTGGGGGGGGGGGGGGGGGGGGGGGTTAAAAGGTTTTGACAAGGACAAGGGAAAATGCTCAGAGTGTGTTGTTTTTTTCAAATGCACGTTAAAAGTGGGGAGGTATGAGATAACTCTGAGAGAATAATTCTGAGAGAAACAAAACACACAGATATTATTTAAACGCAAAACCAGTTTTAAACCATGGATGTCATTCCGAACGGTTCGATATTATATTGAGAATTGCGACATCCCTAAATGCATGTCCAAATATAGCTGTGGCACTGGAGAAACAGGGAAATTAGTCAGTGTTGCATATTCAGAGGTGGTTTCAATGCAATTCCTGGTTTATTTCTATTTCTCCAGGGACAGAGGAGGCAGATTGACGGATTGTTTTATCCACAAAACAGTAAAAATATTACTCTGACTTTTACAAGCAGAAAAGATAAACATAAAGATTCATAAACATAAAGCAGATATTTGGAAATGGTTAAGTCAGTGTTATTTTAGTAGCACTGAGATAATATTATAGTTTTTTATCAATATTTAGAATCGGCTTTTCTGTTTTCTTGTGATGACAGTGATAGTCACTATACTAGCTCTTCTCAAATTAAGCTGAAAGATCCACATTTACTGTCTGAGAAATGTCTTGATTAAATAATAAGGGGATGTTTTCTCCCAGCTGGCAACCCAGGGTGTCGAAATCCTATTGGGTAAACTGACATTGGGTGGAGTCACACAGACCAAAACAAAAACAGACATTCCGACACAGAACATACATTTCAAAGTTAAACTAGATAAACAAGTTTGAGAGACAAACTTTAAGTTGGCTTGAGAAAGCCGGACCAGAAAGTTTGAAAAAGTTTGGAAAGTTTAAAAAGTTTAAGAAGTTTAAAATTTTTTGAGTTTGATGGTTTGCAGTCTGAAATAATTTGAAGTTTAAAGTAGTTTTAAAAGCTTAAAGTTTGAATGTTTTAAAGGTAATACAGTCTGTCAGAACTGATGATTAGCAAGTTACTAGCATGTCGCTGGCATGTTTCTAACATGATTAGCATGTTACTAGCATGTTGCTAGCATGATTAACAAGTAACTAGCATGTCACTAGCATGTTTCTAGCATGATTAGTATGTCGCTAGCATGATTAGCATGATACTAGCATGTCGCTAGCATGATTAGGAAGTGATTAGCATGTTGCTAGCATGACTAACCAGTTACTAGCATGCTCGCTGGCATGTTTCTAGCATGTCGCTAGCATGACTAGCATGTTGCTAGCATGTCACTAGCATGTTTCTAACATGATTAACATGTTACTTGCATGTCGCTAGCATGTTTAGCAAGTTATTCACGTGTTGCTAGCATGTCGCTAGCATGTTTCCAGCATGATTAGCAGGTTACTAGCATGTTTCTAGCATGATTAACATGCTACTAGCATGTCACTAACATGATAAACAAGCGATTAGCATGTTCCTAGCATGTTTCTAGCATGATTAGCATGTCGCTACCATGATTAGCATGTTACTAGCATGTCGCTAGCATGTTTTTAGCATGATTAGCATGCTACTAGCATGCCGCTAATATGATTAGCAAGTGACTAGCATGTTGCTAGCATGATTGACAAGTTATTAGCATGTCGCTAGGATAGATAGACAGACAGACAGACAGACAGATAGATAGATAGATAGATAGATAGATAGATAGATAGATAGATAGATAGATAGATAGATAGATAGATAGATAGATAGATAGATAGAATGTACATTTCATGAAGATAATGTGAGTAGTGCTTGCTGTGGCAAAACTGGGCACTAGGCCGTCAGTAGAGCCTTGTCTGTATGATGTTGTGGAGCTGAGATATGTCTTCTTTATGTTGCTATACGGTTGCTAGGGTGCTCTATATGGTTGCTAGGGTGTAGTTGCACAGTCGCCATGGTGATACTTACAGACTGGTTTTTCAGCCCAAACAAAAGAGGCCACCCCCATATCTATACCGCTTTCTGGTGCTGAGAAATTGCTTATTCATGTGTTTGTTCAGTTGCTAAGGTACTCTAAATGGTTGCTATGGGTGTGGCTATACAGTTTATGGGATGGTATTTAAAGACTATTTGACAGTCTGAATCAACAGAGCCCAACGCCATGTTTCTACAATGTTTTGGTGCTGAAAAATTGTTTGTAAATGTCCTTTTATGGTTGCTAGGGTGCTGTGAGTGGTTGCTAGGGCATAGCTATGAAGTTGTCATGTCAGTACTTATGAACTACTTGATAGGCAGAGTCAAATGAGCCCTTCCCCAAGCCTCTGTGACCTCCTGATCCAAAGATATAATCTCACTAATTTTGTGCCAATGTTAAGTCTATGGGACTTTTTCGCCTAAATTTTTATAGCTATTCACTGCTAGCATGTGTAGCTTGCATGAGAGAAGTCCTGTTTGCGTTCACGAGTCAAAAGAGCAAAACCTGCATGTTTCTATAAGCCTTTTCACACATACAGACTTTCCCGGAAAATTACCGGCAAATTGCCGTAAAGAGATCATGTGTGAACAGGACCTTTTCAAAAGTACCGGTAAATTTGTTCCGGCAATTTACCGGTATGAGAAGTTGTAGCATTACCAGTAAATTGCCGGAATTCTGCTGTGTGTGAACCCAGAAAGAAAATTACCGTTATGAGAACGTACGCGTTCAGAACGCGCTGACGTAAGACTCTACTCCGGGCCAATCATAACCTTCTGACACATATGCACTCCACACTTCCCCATGTATCCACCCATGTCCGTCACACAGAACTCTGCATTTGTGTAACGTAACTGTTTTTTTTTTTTTTCAGCTGTTCACATTTACTTAAGAAAAAACCTGGATACTCGCCAAGACAGCCATTTTTTGGCTGTACCTGTTGGCTTAAAAAGCAAATTATACATTTTTGTGACGATGCAACAATGACCCGATTAAGCAAGTTACAATTTTGTCAACTGTCCCGAAATGCGAGCGAAAGTCTTGGATCGGTGTGCAGCTGATGTGAAGCTGCTTTGAGAGTGAAAGAGAGAAGACGTGGTCCAGCTGAATCACTCACTCTGTTTTCAAATGACTGATTTAATCTGCTAGATTGTGAGGATTTATTTACTCATATAACCTACTTGCTATCTTGAAAAGCTGCGGGGATGAGTAAAACTATGTAATATACACACAATCCTCCACGAAAATTCTGGACATGATTAATTATAACTAAAATTAGAAATAAAATTTCATTATATTTTAGTATTTTTTCCCCCAGGCCTGGAAATTGCTGTTTTCAAAATTTAATAAAAGTAAGTGATGCACGCTGTTAATCACTTAAGCTGGCCACCAATGTGATCGGCTGAATGCTCCGTTACCTCTCCCTCCTCTAATCACATGCCGGATCCATCACCCCGCTTTGTTCCGGGACCTCGAGATTTTCAAATTAAGCACTGGTTTGTAGTCGTCTATTACTATGTCTCTGGGACAAAAGCAGGTGCATGAATGCAAACGTTTGAAACAAAAATGAAACCAACAAAAAGACTGACCGCATATACCCCTCCATGTTTACAAATACAAGCGCAGCCATTAGAGTTTAATGATGTCACAGAATTGACCAGTATTTTGAATGGATGTGTGAATGGTGCTTTTCCGGAAAAAAGACGGAATGTCGTTGCCTGTGTGAACAGCGCATTTTTGAATTTACCGGTAAAGTCGATCCGGTAATTTTACGGCAATTTACTGGTATTACTGTGTGAAAGGGGCTATTGACACTTCTATCCAAAGATATTCCTTTAAATCTGTTTTCAATGGAATGAATGAGTAAATGAATGAATGAGGTCTATGGGGTGGTTGCTAGGGTGCTGTAAGTGGTTGCTAGGGTGTTGCCATGAAGATCATAGGTCATTACTTATTGGTTACTTAAAAGATGAGTCAGTGTGTGTGAGTTACAGAGAGAGAGAGAGAGAGAAGGGGCTCTTAAGGGCCTGCATGTGTGTGTGTGAGTGTGAGTGTGTGTGTGTGAGTGTATGTGTGTGTGTGTGTGTGTGTGTGTGTGTTTGTGTGTGTGTGTGTGTGTGTGTGTGAGTCAAGTCAATGGGACTTTTTTGGCCGCTTTTTCGTCCGCTGTGCGAACATCATAGGTCCGATCGCTTAGAAAAGATACAGCACACCTCTCCTCAATCAGCCGGTCGATTTGACACCTCATTCATGGGTCTGTGACAAATGGTGCAGGAGGAGTAGCGCGCCGAAGTTTTGTCCAGAAGAAGAATAATAAGAAGAAGTATGCAAGATAACAATAGTGATGCCTTGCCTTTGGCAAGCACCACTAATAAGTTTAAATAGGATTTCAGTAAGTTGCCTTTCTCAAGCCAACTTAATAACTGTCTGTAGCATTGTTTTTCAGGGAAACAAGTATGTGAACTTACTGATTCCTAAATCTCTGCAAACATATTATGGTATTATTATGCCTTGGAAATGTCAAAAAGAAATAAATCAATAAATTTACATGCAGCACTTTTAAATTATGACCTGACAAAACAGCAACAAATTAAATCAAATTAGAAATAAGATACTGATTGCATTTGAAGCAGGAAGTTTTCCATCCAATCACAGTAATGATGTTAACAAATAAATCAGACAATGCAGCGGCAGTTTTGTAGGTAAGGTCTTGACCAGTCTTGAAAAATTAATCCAGAGTCCTCTTATTATGAGAAAAGATTACAAATGTGGTGGATACCAAGACCTTCCAAAAATAGTCTTGAGACCAAGACCGGTAAATGATGTCAGAAGTGTAATTTTTTGACTTAAAAACCCATGAGAACTTTCATCTGTTGTTCTCCAGACGAGGAAGGGCTGACAGCACGCATGAAAGGACGTTTGGCCAGCATGCACGGCGGACACTATCTCTCTAATGGCAGAATAATGAGGGACGCTCAGCCATTACACCGTGATAACATCTCGCTGCGGCAGAGATAGCGGCAGACGCTGCCTAACCAGGGGGCATTATGATTTATAAAAAGTGTGGAGGCCTGACAGTTATGGAAGGAGCTCTTCCTTAAAGAAGGCACGAGGCGGAGATGGAAATTGAACAGTATCAGTATGACCGATAACAAACGACAGGACCACTGACTGCACATTAATTATCCACAGACGCTATGGTAATGGGGGCCATTTGCTATGCAAAGCATGGCTTGTCCGGAGCCACAATCAATATCCAGCACTTTCTAATATGTATTCTGCTCGACTCGGCTGCGCTCTCTCCTTCTCGTTTGTTTTCTCTCTTTTTGAAATGGCTGCAAAATAGTCCGAGAATTCAGGGTTTATTAGACGGTGAGAATCTTAAAGAAATCATACACAAAGGAGCATCTCACAGCACCTGTCAAGAACATGTCTGGCTTATATTTTACAATATCAACAGTATTAAAAAAATGTGTGGTCCCAATTTATATTAGGTGACTTTAAATACTATGTACTTACATTAGAAATAAGCACAATGTACTTATTGTGTTCATATTGTATTGGAAAACACTTCTGCTGCTGTTGAGGTGGGATGCAGGTAAGGTTAGGAACAGGTTTGGTGGTATGGGTTGGTTTAAGGGTGGGTTAAGGTGTAAGGGATGGGTCAACACTGCAATTATAAATGTATTACAGAAAAATAATTACAGATGTAATTACATGCAGGTATTTTAAAATATAAGTACAATGTAAAAACATGTATGTACATAGTGCATTGTATCAAATTATTAATTTAAATGTAAGCACGTAGTAGTTAATTCCACCTAATATAAAGTGGGACCTAATTAATTTATTGTATTGAATGTGCACTTGTAGTGTACTTCAAATCTTAATAGTGTATTTTTTAAATACTACTAAACTGTACTTGCACTTACAATATATGTGTATTGAATGAATTTGGCATGCTACATTTGTCATGTTGTCACTTTCAAGTGAGCTTCCAGCGTCAGTTGCGTGGCTTCACTGCCATTCATAAATCCTCTGCCATGGCCTCATGGACTTGCAAAGGGTCCAGTGGATGTACACCTCAGGATTTTGCAGGGGATTTTTGAATACAGTTTTATGAATAGTATATTCAGATATATTACTCCGTTTGCATTCGCCCAACTATATTTTAGACAAGTGCGCAAATTCGGATACGACCAACATCATAAAACACTTCATGCACACCATTTAGATCACTCTTCCCCAAAACACAATTCATGTCTTAATGTGTAAAAATAACACCAAACCACTGAATTCATAATCATAAAGACAAAAAAAGAGAGAGAGAGAGATGATTTTGAACTAAAATATGAGCTGCACATTTCATGATATTCACCCCGATTTATGTGTGTTTGTTACCAGTTGCAAAACTTTAGTAGTTGTTTAAAGCACATATCCCAAAAATTTGAGTAGCTCTGCAATCTATTTTCAATCTCACCACGATTTAGCCCACATCTCTCACAAGATTTCATGCTATTGCTGTCTGTTTTGAGCTTACTTGGATACAGGAGGCAACATGATGCCAGGAGGCAAGTTACTCCATCCTTAAAATTTTAATCAGTGGTAACAGTAGCATACTCGCTCGCTCACTCTCTTGTGCTCTCTTTGTTTGAAACATAGCCAATAGCCCTGGATTGCTATCTGGAAGAGATGCCCTCTTCAGTCAATACACAGATCCAGGATACTCACTGCCTGTGCAAACTAAACTAACACTAACAAGGACAAAAGATCACAGCTACACTACCGTTCAAATTACAGTTCAAAATAAATGTTTTCTATTGTAATATATTGTAAAATGTAATTCATTCCTGTGATGTAAAGCTGTATTTTCAGCATCATTACTCCAGTCTTCAGTGTCACATGATCTTCAGAAATCACTTTAATATACTGATTTACTGCTCAAGAAACATTTCTGATCATTATCCATGTTGAAAACAGTTGTGCTGCTTCATATTTTTGTGCAAATCATGCTACTCTTTATTTTTTGTGATTCTTCGGTGAATTGAAAGAACAGCATTTATTTGAACTATATATATTTTGTAATATTACAGTGTAAATATCTTTACTGTCGCTTTTGATCATTTTAATGCAATCCTGATAATTATGTTTTTTTAAATATATTGTTTATATATTACTGACCCCAACAGTAGTGTATATTAATAAACTATAATGCAACACAGAACAAACAAACATACAAACTAACATTAGCTTCATTAGCTTTTTTATTCTATCTATTTTATTTTCTTTTTATTTATTATACAATTAACAAAAAACAAAAAGGGCCTCTAACACTATCTTGCATATTCTTTTTCTATATGTTTTCTTTTTATTTATTATATAATAGAAAAGACTTTGCTACGTGTACTGCGTTAAGCTAACTGAGACTTGTCATAGCACTTGCATGTTGCTCTTTTGTTGGTTTTGATTGCTTCTTATGTCCTCATTTGTAAGTCGCTTTGGATAAGAGCGTCTGCTAAATGACTAAATGTAATGTCAATGTGAAGTAAATACTATGGAAAAACAAATGTAATTTCTACATTGATTAAGTAAGCTCAGGCAAGTTTTTTGTTTTTTTCTAAATTAGTAATCAATTCATGTTGTAGAAATTAAAGTTTGAACTGAAAGTTTTGAAGTATATTTTAATTGGAATTGTTTAAGTATCAAAGTTATGAAATAACTCATCTTATTAATGCTGGTGTTCCTATCATGCCATGAGAACACTAGTATCAAATAATTTTCAGGTTTATGGAATCAAACCTTGTAGCATATAGTAGCAAAGAAACAATTGAACAAACGATCCTCAAATGTATTGCTGGGCTATCATGGTGGTATCAGTGATTTCATATTTATTCATCCTCAGTTGCTGTAAACTAATTGGTCAGTGTTATTTTCTTGTCTAAGTGGGCAGTTCTTGGACAGAATTAGACTCTATCAGACCCCTTAAAAATGTATAAATGAATCAGTAATTAATCCTATGTGTGTGTGTGTGTGTGTGTGTGTGTGTGTGTGTGTTCAGATTCTTCACGGTCGGGGAAAAAAGAGAGTCGGTGTCCAACGCCTGGCTGTGATGGCACAGGTCATGTGACGGGTTTGTACCCGCACCATCGCAGCCTGTCTGGATGCCCTCATAAAGACAGAGTCCCGCCAGAAAGTAAGCACTCTATAGCTCTTTCTATACTTCAGTGCCACATGTGCTTGCATTCGTCCTTTAAACCGGTGCTATTTTTCATGCTGGCATTTATGAAAAGAGGTCATAATCATTGGTTGACTGTGTGTCTGTATGTGTTTGCCTGTGGGACCCAGTCTTCAGTTCATTCTGCATGTTGTCCTCCTCAACACCACACACACACACACACACACACACACACACACGCACACACACACACACACACACACACACACACAAACAAACACATTCCTGTTCATTCCTATGCAATACTTTTTCAGCTCTATAACTTTTTGACCACATTCCAATAGCAATTTTAACAATAGCACAATGACTATTAAAACATTAAAATCTACCTGATTAGCATTTATGGCAAAATTTACAGTAAGTAAAGCATATTTTGGTGTCCCTGGAACATAATTCAGGTCTGAAGGTCCATTATATGTGGACATGAAAGCATACTGCATAGTAGGAATGACCCATCTATCCTTCAGCTTACGAGAAAACTTCTCGCAACGGAGGAGCAGTCATCGCAATATCAGACATGCATGAATGCGTTTATTGTTTCTGTTGATAATTACAACGCTATCTTAATGGAGGCCAGTTTAATAAGCTGGTTAGATTTCTCATTTTGTTTTAGACGCTCAATTAAATCCAGTTGAATAAACTGTAATAATTATAATCTGATGAAAGAGTGGCAGACAGGAAGAAGGAGTACGATTTCCCCTCATTCACCTTGAGCAAACCTCTTCATGCAATTCATTAAAATGCATACAACAATTGTGTGTGTTTTATTCACCAATAACCAGATGGCAAATCAAACTAACTGATGACTTTGACCACAGACTGGAATTAGTTAACAAAAAGATTTGCTTTTAAAGTGTCCAGATGGCAAGACAGTTTGTGAGCTGGCACAACAAGGGCGTTTTTAGATGGCCATCACTTTAGTGTGGATGGTGACATATGACACACGCTTACTGAATGATTGGTTCTTTGAGTCACTTAGTGGCTGTTCTTTCTTTATAATCCTGTTAGGCTAGTATCTTCCGGTTATATTAAAAACCATGTTTTGTTGTCTTATGCAGGGCCGTATAAACCATTGGGCTAGGCGGGGAGGAAGGAGGGGGCCCGTGATTGGCTGTGGGTAGATTGACTGGAGCGCCGATTGCCAAAACCACCACGCCCCCCACTCATTAGCGCTGTTATTTAGTTGAGCTTTTCCGTAAATTCCATGCATTACCATTTGAGATTGAAACGTAAAGTCTGAATTTTGTTTACCAATCAAATGCATTTATTCTATATTTGACTTTTGAACGATATATGCACGTATCTATCAGGTGATCGCTGGCCAGTAGCTCTGTCTGCATTAACCTCCACACTTCTTCGTTCTGGAGTAATCTGGAAATGGTCGCGCAAAGAACAATATTCGATAAGTACAAATGTCAGCAATTCTGGGAGAGAGGGGCTCAAAAAATAAAAAACTTTAAATACAAACAACAGAAAAAAAATAATAAGTTAGTCAGTAAAATCCCCAGCTATCAGGTTATCTTACTAAAGCTGATGATGGAGTGGATGTTGTTGGAACAGCAAGTGAACCAGCCACAAGGAGCAGAAAAAAACACAGTATCGTCGTCCCCACAGATTTTAGGTTAGTTTGATTATTACCTGGATGTATATTGTTTTTGGGTTTGAACAAACCCTATATATTCATTTAAAGGTTTGCAATCATTTTGCGCGTCAAGATGTAGGCTATATCATTTAAGCGCGTTTTAAGCAGGTTTTAAAACAAATGGTTTAAACTGTTCATGGACATTAAGCTGGCCTATGGGGCAGAATTTGTTCTGGTAAATGCATGCGTTAAGATGGTTTCAACCTGATTCGCACGGCACGTACTTAGCGACTGACTTAACTTTTCGCTCCTTGTGCTTAAACGTTCAGACATAGTTATGTGTCAAAATGCCCGTCGTCTCTGCGAGTATCCTCATAAACATTGTTATTTGTGTCTTAAATGAAAGTTAATAAAGATAAAGCATGTCCTGGATTATATGATGAGATCTTAAAAGAAGATATGGTCAAAATGAAGATACAGTCGTCATATACTTACCCTCAAATTGTTCTAAACCTCTGTGAATTTCTTTGTTCTCCTTAACATAAAAGAAGATATTTTGGAAAACGATCCTATGATCATGATCAGTTTATTGTGTTACTAATTGAATATTTGCTGAACAAGTTGACTCTGTGTGAATTTATTGGCTGAATGATGCATTTTAAATTTAGTAAATAAACCAATTCAAATTAATTTAAGGGATAGTTCACCCAAAAATGCTAATTCTTTCATCATTTACTCACCCTCATGTTGTTTCAAACCTGTATGAGTTTCTTTCTTCTGACAAGCACAGTTGACAGTAGCCACTGACTACCAAAAATAAATTAATAATAATAATGATGATTAAAAACTACCATGGCTACCATCAAATGATTGATACCAACATTCTTCAAAATATGTTCTTTTGTGTTCAGCAGAAGAAAGAAACTCATACAGGTCTTGAACTACTTGAGGGTGAGTAAATGATGACAGAATGTGCATTTTTTGGGTGATCTGTCCTTTTAAGTGTTGCTTTTGACAATTTTAAGACAATAGTCGAGAACTTTTTTTTTTTTTTGTCAAGTAAAACCACTCACCTTTACAAAAGTACAAATCTTTAAAAAAGCTGTACTTGGTTTGAGACACACTAAGACATGTGTCTCAGTCGGTGGAGGTAGCGGATGCTGCCTGCTGCTCGGTAATGAACATGTCAGAGTATGTTGAAGATGAGGGTGAAGGATTAAGGAGCTGATAATGATGAAGATGAGCACCGGAAGAGCGCTGGTCTGCTCGCCCCGGCCCATGCTCTCTGCCCCCACTCCAGCGTCCTAATGAACAGTAATCTAATTGCTGTCGGCAGGGAGTTTAGACGGTCATGGACAGAGGACACAAAGGCATGTTCAGATGAATAATAGAGTTTGGGATCAGAGAGAGGCAGTGTTTAGGTGGTGATTTCATTGATTGCTAACGTGTGTCTACTGCTAATGAAAGACAAATGCAGAGCTGAGACAATCAAGAGCAGCAGCACCTCACAGCAGATGACTGTGTGCATGAGCTAACGTTAGCTGACGGCTTCAGCTAGTGATGAGAAGGCAGTCAGGGTCAGAGATCTCTGTGAAAGAGTCTTGCTGCATCACTCACAATCCTAAACTAAAGCATCAGATTTTACTTACAACATCTTGAAGCTAGCAGCAGGAAATCCAGTTAAACAAAATAGAAATAGAACAGAATTGAATTGAATAGAATAGAATAGAATAGAATAGAATAGAATAGAATAGAATAGAATAGAATAGAATAGAATAGAATAGAATGTTATCTGTCACATGACTTGCGCTGCATGGTGCATGTGCATGCCACTGTTCTTCCATTAGCAGTTCTTTGCATGCCGCTGTTTGATGTCTCTGGTTCTGAGCGTGCTGGTGATAATGACGAGTGTTTCACACTAATGCAGATGACTAACTGTGGGCCTCTAACTCCTAATCTTCCACCCTATTTCTCTTGCCCGCTGTCAAGTTCTTGCAATGTATGAAAATGTTCTTAAGTGCCCTACGCCTGGCTGCACGGGCCGGGGTCACGTCAACAGCAACAGGAACTCTCACAGGAGGTGAGTTCCTCTGTGTGGATGAGAGAAACGCTTCTGTCTTCATTCTTAGCATCTTTATGTACTATGCCAAAATCACAGTGCTGACTACTTGTTCACTTTCCCTCAGCAAATTTTTCAAGTTTATCTTTGGTTTCTGGTGGTACAAAGCATTAGTTTCTGATTTAATGCATCCACATTTCAGGTTCTTAAATATTAAATGTGAATTTTATTTATTTATTTTTATGTTAAAATACTTAGATACTAATATCTAAATGTGCAGAGGCTATAAGTAAGCTTGACTGTCTAAATTGTGTAAATAATTTATTTAAACCCTAACCTTAACTTCAGTCTCCACCAAAGGTGTTACCAGTGCTGGGTATTACTTCTGATTACAAATTACACGATGAAAATTGTAGTTAGTAATGCAATCTAGTAGATTACACGTTTTAGGTAATTTTTATTACATTAGTATTTCTTTTAAAATAACTTATTACATTGATTTGTATAGCATTGTTTTGTATCACATTAATATAAAAATACATTTACATTTACATACACGAGAAAGAAAATATATTCCGTTCTTTGTTATCAACAACATGAAGTGCATTAAACACCACATTACATCAGGGTTTATGAAAGAGCTGCAGGTGCTTCATGAGTGGATGATAAACTGGCACAATCATAAAAATATAAAATTACAAATAAATTATCATTTATTTTGTTTGTTTACCTGCATATTGATGTAAAGAGAAAAAAAATGAATAAAAAATAACATTTATTATTATTATTTGAATTAGGGATCATCTAAAAATTATGAATGCTTTACTGTGTGAATAATAATGTAATGTAATCAATAAAAAAGTAACTATGATCTGATCATTTTAAAATGCAATATAATCTAAAAAGTTAACTTTTAGGATTTTGGGAATATGCTTACATAATCTATATTAAATCACTGAAGTCGCCTTTATTTTTAAAGCACTTTATACAATAAACATTGTTTCAGTGCTGCTTTACAATGTTAAACAAGAAAGTAGCACAACCAATGATGCAAACTGCAAAAATGACGTAAATCCAAAATCTACTTGTAAGATAATAAGTGTCATTTTTCAGCTCAAGTCAGTTGAATGACTGTGTAAAGTTGATTCATTATGAAACCTGTTTGATTCAGCAATAAGCAGCTCTACTAACTCTACCATGTTGTTATTCAGCTCGAGTCAGTTCAGTGTTGATTCGGTATGATCAGTCACAAATAATCTATACTCAGCACTGTGTGGGAATACCTGTTCTTCTCAAAGCGTGCCGGACATGGATGTGTGTTTGGGAAACCAGTTTGGAAATCATGTTTGATGTTGCTAGTGATGTCTGATGTAAAATATAGAGTACTACAAATGCACATTGGCTCAAGCAGCTTTTAAAGCAGCATGTTCTTCTGTGGAAGGCTTTGTGTTTGTAGTGAGCTGATGAAATGGTTGATTCAGAGATTTGGAGAGGGTGCTGCAGTAATGCTCTCAGCAGCTGCTGTGTGGAGCGTCAGCCATTAGCACCTCACTGACACCTCACCAGGGGAGACGGCCCGCTCCAGACGGCCGCCACAGACCCCTGAACCACACACACACACATACCTCGCTTGTACTCGCAAGAAATTACATTTCCTACGGCCCAATAGAAACCTGGCAGCGTGCTTCATGTCATGAACACTCACACACACCTTCAGCTACTTGCATCTCTGTGCTCGAAGAGTATAGCACTACCTAGAGGAACCGTTACTTTTTTGTTCATTGGAAAAAATAAAATAAAATAAATTCTTATTCAGTATTGTTTTGTCTTTGAATTCAGTTTATTGTTCATACCCCACTGACATATTTTTCTTCTTTTAAGTATAAACTCAAAACTTAAAATGAAACTTAATCAAGCTTAATTTTGATACTTTTTTCATATAAAAAAATTGAATATGTGCTTTATAAGTACTAATAAACAGCCAATATGTTAATAATAGGTATGTTAGTAAGCAACTAGTTAATAGTGAGAACTGGTCCTTATACTAAACAATAAAAAATAAGAATAAATAAATAAATCATTCTTTGCATTGCAGCTTGTGAGAATTAATAAAGTTAGTAATGTATGAACTTTGCTTTTTTCCTATACATTTCTATGGAGACAAGAAATGTTGACATACAGTAAAAGTATAAAGCTATAAAATAAAGTTTATTAGTGTAAATAACGCTGATCATTTAAACTCAAATGGAAAATATCAAAATTAATTCTTTAGCTTTATGATAGCAGACATTTGTATCTGGTTTTACGTCAGAACCCAGTGGCCGACTGCATATAATGCTTAGAACAGTCTTACATGTTAGTAATCTAGTTGATTTCTTTACGCCAGTTGCATAAAATGTAGATTTGTCTCATTTGAATCTGAAAAATAATAACTGCTAGTTGGTCAGACTAGCTCTTAAGATGTTTATGTAACCAGATTTTACAATTGTGACCCAACACAATACCAAACCTAACCTTCATTTCATGTGTCTGGGTCTTATTTTCTTGCACGGATTTGCTGAAAGTGCCCAACCAAGTTTAGAAAATCACAGGGGAATTTCAACCAAAATATTATATGGTTGAAACAATACGGAAAATGTTTTCTATTGCCTTTTTCTCAGGAGGCAGATCTGAGAAGCAGAAGAGTTTCTTTCAGCGAAAACTTCATTTTTTTCCCTTTATAATCGTTATTTAATACATAATCCACTGTTTTGCACAAGAAATAACTGAGACATAAGAGATCTCAATCTTTTTCTTTTCTTTTTTACAGATCACAGTTTTGACCATCAGTATTCTAATTCTGACTTCATACTGTATAAAGCAGATTATAAGAGATGTATATCAGTGATGAGGCTATAATGCACAGAAATGAAGATGAATCTGTATTTGATATGTCCCTGACTTGTCACATATAATCATGTCTTTTAAAGACATGTTTCTGACATTTCTTCCTGTTCATCCAGCCTGTCAGGCTGTCCAATAGCGGCTGCAGAGAAACTGGCCAAAGCCCATGAGAAACATCAGTCATGTGATGGAGGCAAATCCAACCAGGCTTCAGATCGTGTGCTCAGGTAACCGCTCCTCATTGCCTACACTGACACACCAGATCAAGCTGAGTATCTTAAAAATAGGTAACAATTTGTGTTGAATTTTCTGTGCAAAGTTCATAAAATGGATAGTATGCACACATTCATATGATACACTATAAACTGCTGCTGTTCCAGGCCCATGTGCTTCGTCAAACAGCTGGAGATCCCACAGTACGGCTATAAAAACAACGTGCCCACTTCAACCCCACGATCCAACCTGGCCAAAGAGTTAGAGAAATACTCCAAAAACAGCTTTGACTACAACAGCTATGACAACAGCAACATCTACAGCAAACGGCACACTGCTGCACCCAAAGTCCACAGTCGGGACGCACTGCCCAAAACTGATGATGGTAAGACCTCAGCATTCACGCGTCTGCGCTGTGATATCAATGTACACCACTGTTCAAACGTTTGAGGAAATCATTCTAATATGCTGATTTGGTGCTCAGTTTTTATTAGTGAGTGATACTGAGATACATTTTGTTTTCTTTCAGTATTCTTTGAATAGACTTTACTATCGCTATAATATTTTTAAAATGCCATTGTCAACTTTTGTTATTGGTTATTGTTAACTAAAATTAAAACCATAAGAAAATAAATTACTGAAAAATACTGAAATAAAATAGAATTATAAATTATATATAAAATAGAATATTATATACTATAAATAATCTAAAACAAAATACTAAAATTACTAAAAACTCTAGACTTTTTTTTTAAATGACAAAAGCAACAAAATTACTAAAACAGAAATAAGTTAAGTTAACAACTTTATTAATCCCACAAGGGGCAATTCAAGTAGGGTAGCAGAATCACACAGCAAACACAAGACATCACATAGAAGATACAAAAAAATAAATAGAAGAAAAAAAAAAAAAAAAAAAAAAAAAAAAAACCGACATGCTTCATAATTCAAAATATGAAAATCTAAACATAAAGTCTAGTTCAAAATAGTAATAAAAACTTAGTAGTAGTATAAATCATAATGACCCCAGAAGTTTGAATGGTAGTGGTGTATAAGATATACAGCAACCCCCCCCCCCCCCCCCCCCCCCACAAAAAAAAAAAAAAAAGATCTGGACACTTACTCTTTAAAATGTCTGAATGTCATTGCATTAGATGATGGCAAAATATCAATGTAAATGTTCTCTCAACGTCTACAGGAGCTTTTCTCAGAATTAACTTTACTTTGCTTGAGCAATTTTTGTAATGGCTTTTGACCAACAGAACCCCCCAAGGAACAGCTGTACAGTGACACTTTTTTTTTTTTTTTTTTTTAATTAAACAGCAGGAAGTAAGGAAATATATGTTCTGTGATGACGGGGTGGATGGCCTGTCAAGGAAAATTGCAAAGATCTTATATCACCATAATTTATTCTAACAACACGAACATTTATAGACATAACGTGTTACAGATTTCAGTTTAATAAAAAGGTTATTCCCACGTATATGATTGAGACTCAAATCTGTAAAAGATTTTTACAGAGTTAAAGCTAATTATTGAGCTGATTAATATATTTTTTTCTGGATTACATATACCAAAACTATGACATATAAAATGATAAACAATGGTGGAAATAAACCCTGAAATCCATTGAATATGATTTTATTTGTGCGCCAGATGTTAAAAGCCAAGTGTGTAGCAGTTTATTTTATTTTAGTATCATTGAGATACTATTGTTTACATTTTTTTTTCATTTTAGTTTTTGTAAAATATTTAATAGTTGTGTTTTTTACATTTTTTTTGTCCAATGTTTTTATTATTATTATTTTTTTCTAGTTATAGTTTTATTTATTTTAGTATGTCAAGCTAAATTTTTGAAGTCACAAAAATGCTTTTTATTTTTTCAGTTTTAGGTAATTTTAATAACCCTGGCAGGTAGTTATTATTAGTGAAAGTATGAAGTCAGTTCTCTATAACTTCACACATCTTCACACTTGGACTATAAGCTAAAAACTACAATGTGTGTCGTCTTTTGCTAAATCTATTGTTTTATCATTTCAAACCATTTCAAATAAATGTCACTTGGTTTCATATTATTTTGTCCAATAAATCAAAGAGCAAGTATTAATCATCCATATACTTTTTGTAGCTGATGTATGATCATTATTATCACCATGACTCCTGAACATATGACAATGTTAAGGTCTGAGAAAACTGTAATGCTTGGTGATGAACTAAACCCTGTTAGAAAAGCCTCCGAGATCTTTCTTCACTGTATTTCTGAGGTATGGAAATGTATGGAAATGATCTGGAGGCAGATGCATAATGAATGAGGTGGTTTAGGCAAATCACAGTCTGGATTTAGGGCTGCTGCTAATTGCAATTCTGTGCATAAGACTGTGAGATCCATGGCCATGCTTTAATGACCAGACTGGGGGGAGAAGATAGAGTAAAAGGAAGGCAGAAGAGAGAGATAGCGAGCAATGGCAGCAGGATGCCCGGTGGGAGATGTCACTTTGATGCCCAGCTGGTGGTTGTGGCTCATTGTGTCTTTTGTCAAATTGCAAAGAGTGTCTCTCCGTCTCTCACCTACATCCCGACACCCCCCTCAACACCCCATCATTTAAAATCTCCTCATCATAATCAAAATCATCATAATAAACAAGCCTTTCTTCAGGGATTTGACTACAGGACACGATCTAACATACTTTGTTTCCATTCACTTTATTTTACAGTATGTTCACTTACAGTGTACATACTTGCCCCATAAAGTACTGAGTACATAATATAAGCTAACTACACTGTAAAAAAACATTAAAGATAAAACAAAGATTATCAGAGTACTTCCAAAGTAAATCCTACGCAATCTTTCATGTACATGGGTTACTGTTAGGTTTAGGTTAGGCTTTGAGTTAGTACCTAGTTATTAGCTATATATTGCAGCTACTACAGTAAGTACATGCATAACTTTATTTTAGATGTCCTTGTTACATTGTAATTACTCAAATATGTACTCTGTAATATTAATTAACAACATTTACTTGCATGGGTCATGCCATTTCTTATACAAGGCTGAAAAAATGGACTATAATTATTTTGAATCCTTTTCAATATAATTTTTATTTATTACCATAATTTCCTGAATTTTTACTGTGCATTTTGGAGTTCCATCAATAGCATGCCAGTAATGTCTAAAATTACTGTCTATGCAGTTTACTATAGACTTAAAAAATAAAAAAATAAAAAACTGGAATCATTTGCTGCTTATTAATAGTAAAATAGCTGTTAAGTTTAGGTATGGGTAGGATTAAGGGATCTAAAATATGGCAGTGTATATATGCTTTATAAGTACTAATAAACAGCCAATATGCTAATGATATGCATGCTAATAAGCAGATAGTTGATAGTGAGAACTGGTCCCTAAACTGAAGTATTACTGAAGTATTAGTATGTGTGTGTGTGTGTGTCATATCTTGTTTTTTATGGATTGTACAGCACATTGGTTTTAATTTCAAATAGTTGTGAAATTAAATACTAAGACAACAAAATGTAGACCAGAGGTGTATTTTGTGAGCTGTCCCATACGTCTGCACATATAGGGCTTATTTTAAAGTCACTGCTCTGTGTGTCCCGTCAGTGAAGCACTACTGCAAGAGCTCCAGTTCGGCAAGCAGCACCACCAGCAGCTATGGGCCCTGCAGCAGCAGCCTGAGCTGTGGAGGAGGAGCGAGAGGAGGAGAGAGCAGCGCCAGCAGCACCTGCAGCAAGAGCAGCTTCGACTACACACAGGACATGGAGGCGGCACACATGGCTGCTACCGCCATCCTCAACCTCTCCACCCGCTGCAGAGAGATGCCCCAGAGCCTGAGCGGGAAACCCCTGGAGATCTGCACACAGGTACACACACGGCCACACGAGTCACAATATCAAGCCCCTTTTATGCTTGCTCAGACATTTTTAATTTAGTATTATACATTACCTTATTACACATTAAGAATGAATAATATGTAACTAATCTGGAGACCAAGCATTTAGTAGAGCATATCTATGAGATGTCAACACTGAAATAACAATTTAATGTCAAGGTGACAGAAACATAAGGAATAAATAATATAATATAATATAATATAATATAATATAATATAATAGACGATATTATCGAAACGATATCGGAATCAGCCGATAATGGCTTTAAAGTGCCCCTATTATGGGTAATTAAAGGTTCATATTTTGGTTTTGGGAGTCCCCAACAACAGGTTGACATGCATGCAAGGTCAAAAAACACTTTTATTGTCTAATAATATACATTTCTTTTTTAACTTACTTACTCAACGACTCCCAAATTAATTTTTCCAAACCCCTCCTTTGCGTGATGCTAATCTGCGGTGATTGGTCGATTGATCTAATTTTCATGTCATCATGCCTGTAATGCCTTATAAAGCAGTGTTTGTGAGCACAGTGCTGCTTTGTGTACAGCATTACCGGGGAAACCGATATTTTTACCGCAAGCGGCAGCTAGAATGAATTTGAATTTTCATTCAGACCAACATGAAAAGACCAACAAACGTCTTGGGATTCGTTTGAAAAATGACTCGTTTCAGTGATTCAGAGTCGACTCCTTCTTTTGAGAGACAATAACTTTATACACGGTGCACTTTCAGATTTAAAACTTTGCAGAATGTTTTCATTCACTTAGAGCTGTGTTACACACTGCATGAAACGTAATTTTCAAAAATCCATAATAGGGCACTTTAAATGTAAATATCGGCATTGGCCCGATATGAAAAAGTAGGCTGATATGACTTGCTTATTAGAGGAGTAGCCTAAGTTACAGTATCTCACAGGAGTACACCCCTCACATTTTTGTAAATATTTTATTATATCTTTTCATGTGACAACAAGAAATGACACTGCTACAGTGTAAAGTAGTGAGTGTACAGCTTGTATAAAAGTGTGAATTTACTGTCCCCTCAAAATAACTCAACACACAGCCATTAATGTCTAAACCGCTGGCCACAAAAGTGAGTACACCCCTAAGTGAAAATGTCCAAATTGGGCCCAATTAGCCATGTGACTCGTTAGTGTTACAAGGTCTCAGGTGTGAATGGGGAGCAGGTGTGTTAAATTTGGTGTTATCGCTCTCACTCTCTCATACTGGTCACTGGAAGTTCAACACAAAAAAAAGAATCGGTGCTGTACATAAAGATGGCGTAGGTTATAAGAAGATTGCCAAGACCTTGAAACTGAGCTGCAGCACGGTGGCCAAGACCATACAGCGGTTTAACAGGATAGGTTCCACTCAGAACAGGCCTCGCCATGGTCGACCAAAGAAGTTGAGTGCACATGCTCAGCGTCATATCCAGAGGTTGTGTTTGGGAAATAGACGTATGAGTGCTGCCAGCATTGCTGCAGAGCATGAAGGGGTGGGGGGTCAGCCTGTCAGTGCTCAGACCATAGGCCGCACACTGCATCAAATTGGTCTGCATGGCTGTCGTCCCAGAAGGAAGCCTCTTCTAAAGATGATGTACGAGAAAGCCCGCAAACAGTTTGCTGAAGACAAGCAGACTAAGGACATGTATTACTGGAACCATGTCCTGTGGTCTGATGAGACCAAGATAAACTTATTTGGTTCAGATGGTGTCAAGCATGTGTGGTGGCAACCAGGTGAGGAGAACAAAGACAAGTGTGTCTTGCCTACAGTCAAGCATGGTAGTGGGAGTGTCGTGGTCTGGGGCTGCATGAGTGCTGCCGGCACTGGGCAGCTACAGTTCATTTAACATGTACTGTGACATACTGAATCAGAGACTGGGCCACAGGGCAGTATTCCAACAGGATAACAACCTCAAACACACCTCCAAGACGACCACTGCCTTGCTAAAGAAGCTGAGGATAAAGGTGATGGACTGGCCAAGCATGTCTCCAGACCTACTTGACAATACGTCACGACTTTAAACCCTATTGAGCATCTGGGGGGCATCCTCAAACGGAAGGTGAAGGAGCGCAAGCTCTCTAACATCCACCAGCTCCGTGATGTCATCATGGAGGAGTGGAAGAGGGCTCCAGTGGCAACCTGTGAAGTTCTGGTGAACTCCATGCCCAAGAAGGTTAAGGCAGTGCTGGAAAATAATGGTGGCCACACAAAATATTGAGACTTTGGGCCCAATTTGGACATTTTCACTTAGGAGTGTGCTCACTTTTGTGCCCAGCGGTTTTAGACATTAATGGCTGTGTGTTGAGCTATTTTGAGAGGACAGCAAATTTACACTGTTATACAAGCTGTACACTCACCACTTTACATTGTAGAAAAGTGTAATTTCTTCAGTGTAGTCACATGAAAAGATATAATAAAATATTTACAAAAATGTGAGAGGTGTACTCATTTCTGTGAGATACTGTAGCTCACATGTGCTCAGGGTGTACAAGCGATTAGATCACGTCAGCAATGTGGCTAATATTTGAAGCAAAGTTTTGCCTGAATGGTGATTAGATTCACTGTTTGGGATTGCAGCATCTGAGAATGCACATACAGTTACTATTTACTCTATCACACACAAGTTCAGTGTGTGATAGAGTAAATAGTAATAGCACATGCAATGGCAGCCTCCCCCGGGTCCTAATGCCTGCTCAGTAAGGAGTTTTAATTCCGTAGGGGCGCTGTTAGCCTACTTCTAATAAAATGAAAGTAAAATAAAGCAGTAATTGATGTCATAAAATCATTAATATGGTTTGATTTAAAGGTCAGAAGCTATAGTTTACATGAATTGAAAAAAACAAACATGACACTTGTAATTTAAACAATTGTATATATACTGATTTATTCATTAATGTGTAATATGTTATATTTTTTAAACAAATTTTGAGCTCTAAAAGATTTTCAGAATGTTTACAACTCTTTTGCTTTACACCATCTACAAATGTTAAACCTTAAAATAAAATGTTAAGGTTACTACAAAAAAATGCTGCGATTTATATAGTTTATTTATAGTTATTTTCAAAGCTTCAATGTACGGTCATTATAAAAGAACTTCATTATTGTTTATTTAATTCTAACAAATAAGTTCTTGTTAAAGACGAACCAAAATTAAAAATAATTTGCTTATAATTTCCACACAGGAGAGACTTGGTGTTGTTTCCAAACAAAAGTAAATATATCGGTATCGGCATCGGCTATCAGCCAAAATGAGTTGAAAAATAGCAGCATTTCAGATATTGGCCCAAATCCAATATCGTGCATCCCTTTAATAATATAATATAATATAATATAATATAATATAATATAATATAATATAATATAATATAATATAATATAATATAATATAATATAATATAATTTGGCCTACAAAAGCATCATCCAGGCAGTTAATCTGCAGAAGATGACTATAGTGTCTGCAGAGGCATTAAGCCCATGATAAGATCGCACTGAAATAAATCCAATGTTTAATAACATAAAACAAGTTCAGCACATGAACAAGTCTATAATGGTATCAGAAAGCTTGTTCTAATCAATCGATAATGTAAATGCCAGACATGCATTAGGATTTGACTCGGTACGTGCAGTTTTTCCATTTATAACTTCATATTTGCATGAGGATCTCGTCCTCATTGGACTCATTGGTTTCTGAAGAAAGCGTAAGATGTGCTTTGCCATGCAACACTCACAATAAAGATGCTCTGATGTTTTGGATGGTTACTGCAGTGTTTCTGTATGGTTTCTGGGTGGATGCGTCAGTAGGTGGTTGCTAGGATGCTGTTGGTCGATGCGGTGGTGGTTTAGTTGGATTCCCACTGGCACAAAATTATATACTGGTTTCTGAATATCTTTTCAAAATGGTTTCTGAATATTTGTTAAAAATATAAATCTTTTCTAACAATATCTAATATAAGTCTTTACTATGACATTTATTCATTTAACACATCCCTCCTGAATAAAAGTATTAATTTCTTAAAAAAAAAAAGAAAAAAAATTACTGACCCCAAACTTTTGAATAGCATTGTATATTGAAACACAACATTTATTTTTTAAATAAATGCTGTTCTTTTTAACTTTGTATTCATCAAAGAATCAAAGAAAAAAGTATCACAGTTTCCAAAAAACGATATTAATCAGCACAACAGTTTCAACACTCATAATAAATCATTATATTAGAATGACTTCTGAAATATCATGTCACACTGAAGACTAGAGTAATGATGCTGAAAATTCAGCGCCGCATCACAGAAATAAATTCTATTTTCAAGTATACTAAAATAGGAAACCAATATTAGAAATTTCAATAATATTTCACAATATTACAGTTTTTTTCTGTATTTTTGATAAAATAAATACAGCCTTGATGAGCAGAAGAGACTCCCTTAAAAAACATTAAAAATCTTACGGATCCCAAACTTTTGAGCGGCAGTGTATATATGTACATGACAATGTACAGTGGGGAAAAAAATATTTGATCCCCTGCTGATTTTGTACGTTTGCACACTGACAAATAAATGATTAGTCTATGATTTTAATGGTAGGTTTATTTTAACAGTGAGCGACAGAATAACAACAAAAAAATCCAGAAAAACGCATTTCAAAAAAGTTATAAATTGATTTGCCTTTTAATGAGTCAAATAAGTATTTGGCCCCTTCGCAAAACATGACTTAGTAGTTGGTGGCAAAACCCTTGTTGGCAATCACAGAGGTCAAACCTTTCTTGTAGTTGGCCACCAGGTTTGCACACATCTCAGGAGGGATTTTGTCCCACTCCTCTTTGCAGATCCTCTCCAAGTCATTAAGGTTTCGAGGCTGATGTTTGGCATTATATGAATAAACCACATTTCTAGATTACATGAATCACCCCGTAGCAGATCTGTACAGGAGGATCTGGGGAAGTTGGAGGATTTCTGAAACACGCTGCAATTTCTACAGCAAGAACCAACCAAGTAAATGAATGTTGAGCAGCGAACAGTGAGCTCATTGGCTGCTGATACAAAAATAACTAATCAGCTGAGCCATGTGATGATGTCATTATGTCAGTTTGAGTTTGACCTATCGGACTGCACCATTTAGAGTTTCATGTAATATATATATATATATATATATATATATATATGTATATACAGTATATATATGTGTGGGTGTGAAACATGGAGACGCCTCAAGCAAGTGATGGCTGGCTTCTCTCTCTCTCTCTCATTTCATCTGCTGTCATTCTGCAGTCGAGGATGGGCTGAGCTGCCTGCAGCAATGCTCTTCTCTTGCTGTCATAGGTTCAGCGGATGATGCTTCCTCTCCATCTCTGCCCAACACATTTATTTCAGTAGAGCAGTGTCCATGCAGCCCCTCGTCTCTCAGCGGAGCCGAAGCGCTTGTTATGCATGACTTCTCAGCTGCGTTTGCTTCAGGTCCCTGGTTTTACATTGGCCATCAACTAGTGACTCAATATAGCACCAGAACAACATTGCCCTTAAAATCAAATGTTGCTGAAAAAAGATGTTGCTAATGATGTTAATGTTATAATAAAAAAAGAAACATTTTTCAGAAAACAGTACTTAATATCTTATGTAATTTGTCTTGATTTGAAGAATAGATAAATATTTGTATACTGGAAAACAAGGCAAACTTGGCAAAATCATTATTTGCAGAGATGTTGTTTCTTTTTGTCATGTTCCAGCCGTCCATCCCTCTGTCTCTCATTCTTGCTGTCTAATTGGAGCAGCTTTAGCCAAGGCTGCAGCAGGAAGTGGAGTCGTGGGATGTGACCTCTTAGCTTGGCTGTCACATCCTCCTGGGGTTCCTGTAGTAACAGAGGTCAGGCTGACTGTAGGCAGAGAGAAGCACCTCCTCATCCCTCACTAATTATGGCTCTGAATGTGCTGAGATGCATTTAGATGGGCAACATACATACAAACTACATTCATAATGTTCATCCTCATCTTCTTCATTTTTCCTTTACTTTCTCCATCTCCTGACTCAGCTATGAACATGCTCAAGTGTCAAAATACTTTTTTCTCATTTTCAACACTAGATCTGTTGTTTTATCACTTCAAACCCAACAAACTTGAGAAATCTTTGCTATCTTTCTATAAAATAAATACCACTTTCTTTGACATTTTGACCAGAACAGTGACTTTCATGCATTATTTTAATGTTGACAGCTTTATTCAGATGCTGTTTCTAATTATATCATAGAACTGATATACTATTATAGTTTTTGTTAATATTTTGAAACTTTGAACATTTTCTAATTTTTATTACATTTTAATTACACATATTTTTAAGTTATATATATATTACTTGGCATTAGAGGTTTATTGTAAATGGTGCTAGGGCAGTATCTGTGAGTTGTAGGCTCTCTGTGAGCCTCCTTACAAGACGTCCTGAGTGTGGGGTGTAGTTAGGCTGCCTCTCATTTAGAGAGATGTCATGTTGAGGCCTCCGCTCCTGTGCTCGTCCATCTACTGTGAGCATCGTCAGGCCTCCTCTCGCTATAGAGAGTTGTTTTATTTGAGGCCTCCGCTTGCCAAGGGCTCCTCTAAGGCAGCATCTGTGAGTTGTAGGCTCTCTGTGAGCCTCCTTACAAGACGTCCTGATTGTGGGGTGTAGTTAGGCATACTCTTGTTTAGAGACTTGTCATGTTGAGGCCTCCGCTCCTGAGTTCGGCCATCTACTGTGAACGTTGTCAAGCCTCCTCTCGCTATAGAGAGCTGTTTATTTGAGGCCTCCGCGTGCCAAGGGCTCTGCTAGAGCAGCATCTGTGAGCTGTAGGCTCTCTGTGGGCCTCCTTACTAGACGTCCTGAGTGTGGGGTGTAGTTAGGCCTCCTTTCGTTTAGAAAGTCGTTATGCTGAGAGAGCTCAGCTTGTTATTGGCTAGGTAGTATGAGTGTTGCTAGGCTGCTTCTCTTTTAGAGGCATTCATTTAAGCCTCCAATCTCTGGAGCTTCGTGGGCCAGCTGGACTCTCCATGAGCTTTCTTCAATGTGACCTCATCAGAATGTAGTCAGGCCTCCGCTCTTTAGAACTCCGATCTACGATGTTGCTGGAAAGTAGGACTCCTCTGAGTCTTTTACTTGGTTCAGCCATTTAGGCACTCATACCTTCAGCATGGTGGCGTGGGTATTCCGTTCCCCAAAGTGCCCTCTAGAGGACACAGCGTGGAATTCCCATTCGAAAGGAAGCGTCTCAGGTTATGCATGTAACTATGGTTCCCTGAGAAGGGGAACAAGACGCTGTGTCTCTTTGCCATGCTTCAGGAATTCCTGCACATCTCCTTTCAGACAGGAAGTGGATGACATTTTTTACAGGTGCCCTTTCATAATCTCGGGCGCACCTGTCGTGACGTCATAGGCTGCCGCCTGCCAATGTCGAGTTCATTGTCATGATTAGATATTGTCGTGATTAGATGTTTTCATACATCTGAAATATTTTCCTGGTTGTTTTTCAGCATCAGGTCTTGCTCTCATTTTTTCTGCAACCATCACACACACACACACACATCATTCATTACTGGTCCTATTGCCCCAGTGCTATTAGACCTCAAATGTATACGGTAATTTTCATTACATTACATATTTTTATAACAAGTTGTGTGCTTCCCTTGCTCAGTCAAATGTAGCATGCGGTGTGTATGTTTAGAGTTTTGGAGGATGTGTGTGTGTGTTTAATATTACTTAGATGAACTGACTTAGATGAGAGCATGAATGTGTAGCACGATGCTAGTATTGTATAACTCTTGTAGGATGATCATTAGTGAATAATGACTTCAATTTTGGGATATTTTTCACATAAATCTACTTGGAATATTGTGCATATATTGTATGGATTACATTTATGATAATTAGTCCCCATTCACTTTAATTATATGAAAAAACTGGCTCAGGATATGCTTCAGACCTTCACCTTTTGTGTTCAACTTTAGAATAAAAGTCATACAGGTTTGAGGGTGAGTAAATGATGACAGAGTTCTCATTTTATTATTCACATAGAGTTCCTAATATACTCATTTAAACTGAGGTATTCAGAGGGGTTAAAATACACACAATTTCATGTATGTTTTTATACTTAAAATATAAATATATTTGTATCTTCTATACCCCAACCCCTCCCCAATCCAACTTCCACAAACCTTTTTGTATTTTTTCAGTTTCATTAAGACATTATTTGTATGTTTATTGAGCCATTTTAATAATGAGGATTGTTGGCTGCTCCCCACAATATATAATTTGCAGGTTTTACTATACATGTGGGGACAATCGGTGCCTGCAATATGGGCAAAACCTGACTTACACACACACTCTCACCTCAGCCACATCAGCAGAGAGGAGCTTAGGATCTTCTATATAAGCCAGCTCACACTGAGACGAGAGAGAGAGAGAGAATTTGAATTTTAACAAATCTTTTATTACAAAAAAACCCCTCCTATTCACAATACACTCCTACAACACAATAAAAATATACATACATTAAAGAGAGAGAGAGAGAGAGAGAGAGCACTTAATTTTGGAGGTATAAATCCTGCTGGACAGTGCTTCACCAAAAGAGGACAATGCTTTTAAAGGTAAAATCTGAGTAAAATCTCACAGAAGAGCAGCCTAAGTTAGTTGTCTTCAAATTTGCTATTTTGTCAAATATAGTGCATTCAAATATTTAAAAATATTTTTAATCAAGGGTTATGGATTTATTATTGACACACACACATTACGACAACAGCACACTATTTTTCCATATTGTGCAATAATTCACATTTCATTCGAATGTTTTAATAATCATATAGACCACTGAAACAGACCATTGTGTCAGTAGTAAGTGAATGTATATGATGCTGAAAAGAGCTTGTTGGATAACCTGAAATGTGAAAGGTATCGCACAGAGCTGCAGAGGACATTGACACACACAGATTTTGTCATGTCACTACACTGCCATCTAGTGTATGGTAGCACTCTGATTTCCTTCTCTACCTAGTTCTGCAGTTTCCCTCATTATCTTCATACCAGCAAAGTCCAGCTGTAAATCCTGCTGTTCTAAAGGCATTTCCTGAAATCTAAAAGTCTCACTGATACTGCACAACTAACCGATTTATTTTAGCATCCTCTGTCGTGTTAATTGTGGAAGGACTGATTGATGTGCACTACTCAACATCCAACAGATGCTTCGCCATTTGCATACAAATTGGATGTGAGGAACAATTGTGTATTTATAAAGTGAAATACTTCTATCTACTTCTATGCATCTATCCATCTCTGTTCAAGTTAATCTCAATGGTGTTTGATGAGGTTGAGCCAAACTCATTCAACCATGTCTTTAGTAGTAGTAGTAGCCCTTTATTGTCACTAGTCACAAGTACCAGCGAACCTAGCCATCAACCTGTCCATACATACACAAACATACATACAATACAATATGACAAGGGGGTGGACAGGACAGGAAGACAGGGAATTGAGGAAGAAATACAGCTTAAACATGAGGAAGGAGGGGAGAAAAAAAATAACCCCCAGACTATGCTCCTATGGGAGTACAGTTTGAGAACAGAAAAAACACCCCAGCAACAAAAGCACATAATCAATACACCATAGACACATGACTTGCAACAGGTGGGGGATAATCCAGCTCCTACAAACAGCCATCCGGTCCAGCAGCTATTCTCAGAGCCGGTCACAGACCCACCTGTCGGACTGGCGGAAGAAAGCGGCGAAGGTGGGGGGATCGGGGGTGGGGGGGGGGGGGGTGAATGGAATGTCTGTGTATATATGGATATGTGTGTGATGTGAGTTTGTGTATTTGTAGGCCTGGAAATCCGCCCCACTGGTATCCAAAACAAGTTGTCTCAGTCTGCAGATTGTGATAGCGTCACAGCAATTGCCATGGAAACGGCCTTGATTGGGACCCAGACGGAGTCGACAGTCACCAGGTGTCTGTGGGAAGGATCAGGAAGCAAGAGCGTCTCACTGTAGTGCCCTTCCGGGGGGGTTGTTTCCAGAACGACCTTGTCCGAGGCAGTTCTGTTGTTTTGGGAAGACGAAGATGATAAGATTGTTTGGTCTTGGTGCGAGCAGCTGCATACCAATTTCACAGCTCTCTTTGTCCATTCTGGTCTCCAAGTCCATACATTTTTCTCAGCACAGCCGTGAGCTTCTCCGTGATAGAATCCATATTGCGGTTGATGGTTTCAGTCTCAGTGCTGACCGCTCTGCCCACTGCTTCAATCATGACGGGCAGCCTTGTGAGGCTTTGGACAGCTGTTCCCGTCTTCTGAATTCTCTGATAACCCAGGGCAAAGCCTAATCCAATCAGCAGAAAACCCGTTATCATGGTTCCGAATAGGTAGATGTCTTCAATGTCCTCCACGGAAAGAGCCGCCAGACACACGACCCGCCATCTCTCCCATGCGTCCATCGTGTAGCCAGTAGCGAACGTCCCGTCCGGACAATTGGGCTCCCCCGACCCCAGGGCTCTTGTAGAGAATATGGTGTCAATTGCGTTGAGAGACCAGTTGATCAAATCCATGATTTTTCGGTTTGGAGAGCAGTGCAGAAAGAGTCTCTCAAGTGTTAGACAATAGACAAGACGAGAGAGCAAGCAGGGAAGATAAGGGGAGGAGAGGAGAGAAAAAGCATCCGCCTTCGCAGAGAGCCAAGAGCCAAGTCTTTATGGATCTTGCTTGATACACTGGAGGACAGTCATGCTGGAATAGAAAAGGGCCTTTCCCAAACACAAAATGTTGGAAGCATAGTATTGTCCAAAATGTCTCAGTATGCTGAAGCATTAAGATTTCCCTTCTCTAGAATAATGTGGCTAGCCTGATACAATTTTCCCTCCTCCACCACTTTACTACACATAACTTTACATTTTGGCATAATGCAGTCAGTCAGGTAACATTCTTCTAGCATCTTCCAGACTCAGACTCTCTCAGACGGACTGCCAAACAGAGAAGCGTAATTTGTCACTCTACAGAACAGGTTTCCACTGCTCCAGAGTCCAGTGTCAGTGTGCTTGACTCCACTCCATCTAATGCTTGCCATTGTGCTTGGTGATGTGAGGCTTTAACCACTCGGCCATTGAAACTTATCCCATGAAGCTCCTTTCACACAGATATTGTGCTGATATTAATGCCAGTGGACATTTGGAACTCTTCAGCTATGGAATTAGCAGAGTGCTGACAACTTTTACACACAATGCACCTAGGCTAGGTGCTTGATTTTATACACCTGTGGCAATGGGTCTGACTGAAACTACTGAATTCAATTATTAGGAGGTGTATCCCATACTTTTGTTCATATAGTGTATATATAAATGAGTTATATGAGCAGGGGTGCGATATGCAGTGTAGACCAGAGGTCTTCAACCCTGCTCCTGGGGATCCACTCTCCTGGAAAGTTCATTTCCAACCGGCTTCAGCACACCTGCCTACAATTTTCAAGCAATATTGAGGAGCTTGATTGGCCGCTTCAGGTGTGTTTGATTAGGGTTGTAGCTAAATTCTTCAGGATAGTGGGTCCCCAGGAACAGGGTTGAATACCTCTGGTGTAGACAATCACAGCCGTGCTGATGCAGAGCCATATCGCACAAATATGAGTGTGATATTGCATTTATACAGCAGCTTGGCAGCACAAGTGTGTAATAAATAAGAAACAATAATGGCTTGTATTAAAAGACCCATTTGTTGGTTGCACCTTACAGGGTGTTGTTGAAAGTAAAAATAATCTCCTTGTTTACAACCTTATTTCGCTCACTTTCAATACAGAAGTCTTTGCTACTGACTCATGAAGAGTCTCGTCGCCATCTAATCACGTAACAATGTAACAAAAATCACCATCACTAACAGTAACGGGGCGAACAAGACGTGAGATGTGCGGATCCAACTGCAAGCTTTTATTCCAAAACATAGTCATATACAGGCAGGGTCAGTCAACAGCAAACAGGTATGGCAGGGGCAAGACAGAGCAATCCGTAGAGCAAACGTTGTTTGACAATCGGCAGACAATATCCAACAAGGGCGAGGCAGAGAGATAATCCAGGAGAACGAGCAATAATCCAACGAGAGGTAAACAGTGTCCAAAGGGCTAGGCTAGGGGTAAATCCAGGAAACAATAAAACACAGGGAAACTAACAAGGCAAGACAAGACTAAGAAAACAGAGAGGGCTCAGTAAATGTAGCTATCGCTCGGAGAGTGATAAATGCAATACAATTACTGGAACTGAACAGAAACACGGAATGGCACGGTAAAGCAGCTAGCGCTAAGAGAGAGCTAAACGCAGAACAATACTCGGCGATAAGACAGAGGAAGTCCATGGCTTAAGTAGCGTGTATGATTAGGTGATCAGTGAAATCAGCTGTGTCGTCAGTGCACTGGATGATGGGAAATGCAGTCCTAGGTGACATGCAATAGAAATGTAGTGTGGTGCAAGAGTCCATACAGTGAGTGGGGGACCTCTGGTGGTGATTGTCCAGAAGAGCATGGACCAGATTTGTGACACTAACACTAAGACTGTTTCTCAATGCCAAATACTATTATTTAATACTAATATTATTCAAATCACATATTATTTATTGAACAATAATATTTAATAAACAAAAAGGCCAATATAAAAGTTATGCAATTCAGTCAAAAGTACAAAGGCAGCGCTCTGATACAGCATTAAAGTTATATAAAGATACGAAGTTATGCCCTCAGCTAAAACTATTTGCTCTGGAAAAATAATAGATTAATGAGACCAAAGACTGCCCACAAGATTGACCCAAAACAAATTATATCTCATGGTTAACCACTATAGAGACACCAGAGCCAGCAGCGAATTCCAGAAGATCTGGCCGAGGTGAGGCTGCTCTCGGCGGGTTCATGAGCGCTGAGCGGCCGCTGATGCACTGGCGCTCACATATCCAAAAGCACCAAAGCACATTTTGTTAAAGGGCACCTATTATGCCCCTTTTCACAAGATGTGATATTGGTTTTGGGTGTCCCCAGAATGTGTCTGTGAAGTTTCAGCTGAAAATACTCCACAGATCATTTATTATAACATCTGGAAAATGTTATTTTTGGGGTTTCTAAAAAAGAGCTGTTTTGTTGTGTATCGCTTTAAAAGCAAATGATCTGCATATTCCCTTTAGAAGAGGGTGTAGCCTACACACTTTATGTTGGAAGAAATTATGATTTTTTTTTTATGTATTTATTTATTTATTATTATTTTGAAACAGTAACAATTTAACCATTGCTTAAAAAGATATGTACAAATATACAAAATCCCCAAAATCTTCAGGTACAATGGCACAGTCTCCTAAAAATGGGCCGAATATGCACAAGTCTCTGTTCATGTTAAAATGTGTTTCTTTGTAGATTTGTAAAATGTTCACTTTCAGCTAGTGGCAGATCTTTTGCCCTGTTGCAGGTTATTGCTGTGCCTCTTTGCTGGTATAAATGAGTATGCATTGATGTTTGGCAGCCGGTGCCGAAGAGAAAGTGGAAGTGTAAAACACAGACAAACAAACTGCTGCTATCAAACACATCTAACTAAGTTCAGAATAGCATGCAACCACTCTGTTACTATTTCTGCAGTGAGCACATTTTCTTTATGGATGAAATACCAGGATGACCTACATCATAATGTGCACCTTATAACAAAATAAATTGTTCGAAATACTGAATCCAGTTTCACCTTTCGTTTTCCAATGTGACAAATTACCTGGATGAGAAACATCAGCTGGGGTTCATTCTTTCTCAAGACATGCACAATTTAAGACATGGCAGACAACTTTCTCATGGAAAACCAGTTTCTGTTACCTACAACTGGATAGTGACTCTTCAAAAATTTTACATTTGTATCATAGCATCTGTTGCATTTCACATACTCTCTAAAAAAAAAAGTTTAGGTTAATATACATATAATGATAACGAAATGAGAAATTCTAAGTGGTTCAAAATAATTTTTGATTTTGGTGAAAAAAACTAAATACTAACAAGTCTCTTTTTCTTTCTTTCTGGCTTTGTTGTTACAGTCTGATGATTTGGATCCCTTCCAGGACATTTTAGAGGACAGCGCGTACACTACTGATGTCGGCATTCCCAGTCCCAAACCAAAATTTCATCCTTGCAAAGAAAGCAAAAAGGACCTGATAACGTAAGCACCACGGGGGAATGATGTGAGGTCTTCACCTATCTCTTCCTGTTCCTCTTCACTTCTCTATCTTCTCTTGCTCTCAGCTTTAGAGCTCAGCACTACTGCATGCCACATGATCAAACATAGAGTCAGGACACCGAGTACGCTTATTTTTTGAATGCTTTATGGATTTAAAAAATAATTTGGTCCCACTTTATATTGTGTCCCTAATACCTGTGTACTTACCTAGTAATGTGTACGTAGTATGTAACCACAGTTTAAGTACAAATTGGTACATAGTATCTACAGCTCTAATGTTTATGTAACTACACATATGTTACAACCCACTGAATGGTATGTGTAAGTACAAATGTGTAACAGGATTAACAGCACTTTTTGGTAAAGAATGTGTTACACTTTATATTAAGTAGACAATTCCTATGGATTTACCATGTAATTACTTTGATGTTACACAGCAGCGGCCAGTAAACTAGGCTTTACATATAAATTGTGATTAGTGTCCAGAATGTTACACTTTATATTAAGTGGACAGTTCCTGAGGAGTTACCATGTAAGTACACTGGTATTACAGTGGTGCACCAACTCGAGATCCAACTCCTCCCACTTTACATATCCCTAAACCCTGGATCAAATTGTTCCAATTACTCTTATACATACTGTTGTTACAAAATGTAGTTATATAATTCCTGTTACACGAGTACTTAGTGAAGTGAAAAAAAGTGTTGTTACCAATGTCCTGTTACACATTTGTACTTACACATACCATTCTGAGTGTTGTTACATGTGTGTAGTTACAGAAATATTACAGCTATAGATACTATGTACCAATGTGTACTTACACTGTGGTTACATACTACGTACACATCTAGTTACTATGTAAGTACACAGGTATTAGGGACACAATATAAAGTGGGACCAATCATTTCATGCGAGCCGACCATTGCTCAACTTCTCTCTAGGATGGGATGTGATTTAGGACTCGCACACTCTTGCAGACAGTGAAGCTAAACTGGAAACAATGAACTAGAAATAAAAACAATAAAAATAACATCATAGATAGTTGGGCAACACTTTGCGTTAACAACCAATCAGAGTTCAGGTTCAACTAGGCACCAATGCATAGGCTGTAACTGGACCAAAAAGGTCATCGAATTAGAGCTGTCAATTGAACAGATTCATTTAACGATTTAAAGATAAACAAATTAAAATGGAGTGCATTTAATAATGCATCAAATCAAGTTAAATAGATTTTTGTTGTAAGCAAGAGTAAACAATTCTCAAAAAGCATAAATGAAGATATGATTCAGTTATCTTAAAGGAACACTCCACTTTTTTTGGAAACAGGCTCATTTTACAACTCCCCTACAGTTAAACAGTTGAGTTTTACCGTTTTTTAATCCATTCAGCCGATCTCTGGGTCTGGCGGTAGCACTTTTAGCTTAGCTTAGCATAGATCATTGAATCTGATTAGACCATTAGCATCTCGCTCAAAAATGACCAAAGAGTTAATTTTCCTATTTAAAGCTTCTGTAGATACATCGTGTACTGTGATTGACGTCGGTCTTAGTACACGATGTATCTACAGAAGCATCAAGCGTGTTAAACTCTTATTCTCCTGCATTCTGCTGTACAGATGTGAATTTACTTTTCCTTCAGCCTGAGGCTTATTCATTTCACTTTTTGGTGTGAAAGGGCTTTTACATTTGCTAAAAATAAAACTTTTTATATTAAAAACAAACAAGCAAGCCCTGCACAGGTTTAGAAAGTAATGCAAAAGTAACGCATTACTTTCCATAAAAAGTAACTAAGTAACGTAATTAGAACTTTTTTAGGGAGTAACGCAATATTGTAATGCATTACTTTTGAAAGTAACTTTCCCCAACACTGTTTGTTTAGTATTAGTAGCAAGTATGACCACTGTTTTGTTTCATTTACATGTGCATATGCAATCTTTTAGTCTTTCAGGCTGTCCTTTAGCAGATAAAAGCATTCGGAGTATGATGGCCACCAACTCACAAGAACTCAAGTAAGGATCAAACTGTTGTTTTCAAAAAATAATCTTATCCCACTTCAGACCTAAAGCACCAGGTCCATAGCTACCACAGATAATGAGATACAACAGGGAAATTAACCAAAAATTATGATTAGTGATCAACAAATATGAGTTTATCAATAGTTCTTGAAATATTACTTTAATCATTACTGTGATTACAGATTACTAAGCGCCAATAGTTATGCATCATGTCTACCATGCTATATATTGTTTTTGACAGAGACAGTGAGTCACAGTAAGTTTGAAATTGTTCCAGCCTTGTTAAATGGATAATAATTGCCTTAGCTGACACACATCGTGTCACACAATAATTTATACAGGGAATAAATTTGATATTATGAAAAAGAAATGTGCCACACAAAAATAATAATAATAGCTATAATAATTTAACAAAACTGATAACTGTTGTTTTTATCCCCACAACAGAGTTGAAGTATTGAGCTTCCTTTGTGAAAAAGAAGTACTTAAACATGAACATCCTTAAACACAAAACAGGGGAAACCAGACAGAAGTAATATAACAAATAATAATAATGTTAGACAAATAATAAAAGTAGTTAAAAAGAAGCTTACAGCAGTTTTGTATGTGATTATTGAACACTTTTTATTTTATTGTGAATGTAATGAATGCACTGCCTCAGGCTATGAAGCTTCTTTCCTACATTTCAAGAAGCTTTACCTTTATTTTACAAATCATGAAGACTTTTATTTGGAAGGTTTGTAGAATGGCTGTTGTGTGAGGTAATATTGATTTTTCTAAAGATGCTTTTAATGTTACATCAGGGCTGCTCTTTTGCATGCTGGGCAGTAACAGGGTGTATTTCTGTCCCAGGTGCCCGACCCCGGGCTGTGATGGCTCGGGACATATCACTGGCAACTACGCTTCACACAGAAGGTAATGTGCACGCAGACCCATTTATAAAAAAACAAACAAAAAGTATTTGCAGATAATATAATATTAATGAATATTAATGAAAAGCCAGTTACTGTAAGTATACTAATGAGAATTCACTTTCATGACTATGCAAATAAATTTCAAGTTTCACTTTGCAAAAATGTCAAATTAAAAGTTTTACTTCGGAATACATTTAAAAGCAAACAGGTACACTTATTTCGATGTGTTAGCTAACATATTAAAGGGGTCTAATGACATTGCTAAAAAGAACATTGTTTTGTGTATTTGGTGTAAAGCAATGTGTTTGTGGTTTAAGGTTAAAAAAACACATTACTTTCCACATACTGTACATTATTGTTGCTCCTCTATTCTTCGCCTTTCTGAAACACATCGATTTTTACAAAGCTCATCGTTCTGAGAAGCAAGGCATGCTCTGATTGGCCAGCTATCCTGTGCGTTGTGATTGGCCGAATACTTCAAGCGTGAAACCATATTGTGATGCCGTGTCCCGGCATGACAACACAAAAACAATAAAGCCCATTATAGACGAGGCATTTGTTGCATCCAGTGGGGGCATAATTACTGATTATAATGACTTATACTGTCTTTTTACGCATCGCGTGGCATCGCGCCGCGTAAACATTACCATGTCTGCATTTGTGATCGGAGAAACGACAAATAACAAGCACTACTCTACACTGCTCAAAACTCGCTTTTGAATAGTCAGTGGCAGAAACGTACTTACAGGCCATGAGTCAGAAGCTCCAGACTCTCCTTGCAAAGTTGGAATTGCCCCACTTTATAGAAACAGCCTTTGTGCACAGCTGGTTACTCTCCTCCCAGGTTCAGGAAATAGTCCTCCGTAAAATGTGCTGCACACACTCTAATATTTGGGTTGAACTGTTCTGGAACAGTGTTGTAAATACAGCTTAACCACTGACTTTTGGAAGCCAAATCAAAGTAGTTTCGCTTTCACAATGAAACACAGCGTCTCCAGGACATGGCGCCGGCGGCAGCAACATTACTACAGCAAAAATAAAAATCACGCCCCCTTTCTTTGCGTATACAGCTGTTTTGCAAATCTCCCCACACAGTGACGTAGACATGTGGGGGTGTGTTTGAACGAGCCGTTTTAGGGGGGCGTGGACAAGTCTTAACTTTTATAAAGAATATCTGTTTGGTTTTGGGACTTTAATCTTTGCAACTTCAGGGATCTCATCTATACACAAACAGCTTGTAACACTCCAAAGAGAAAGAAAAACTTGAAATCACATCATATGACCCCTTTAAAGCACATGTAAAATATTTAAACTGTAGTTTTATTTTATATTATTTGATGTTGCATTTAAAGTAATATTTTAACTCTTGTACTCTGTTTGGGGTCTTTTGACACCAAATGATGTTTGCTAAAATAAAAAAAAAATAAAAAAAGTTCCCTTTATCTAAATGAGACTTTGTACGGTTGTCAACACTTGGTAGCTCTACAAATATAAAAAAATAAACTGGATTGATATTGTAAACTGGATTGACTGAAAAAAAGTGGAGACCCCACATTGAAATGAATGGGGAAACGATAAAATTTATACCTTTACTTTTCAATTTGTCAAATAAAATCAATAAATCCACCACAATGCAGACCACAAAATACACAAAAATGAAGCGACAACCCTTCCACACGTTCACAATGCAGAACGATTACGCTCACACACTCTCGTCTCTGGAGACCCCAAACAGTATGAGTGTCACCCCCAAACAAACAGTGTACAAGGGTTAAATGTACTAAATCACAACTTTGACATCACAAACATGTAATTACAAATAGATTTAAATACAAGTTTCAATAGAAATGACATTAAAGTATATTTTAGTTTACCATAAATGTTTGTCAGTACATTCAGCAGTTCGCTTTAACCATATTTCAAAAGACAATAATTATAAAATTACAAATGTACTTAAGTCCTACTTAAGTGACTCAAAAACTCTCAAAAGTTCAGATATATGCATTTAATATAAGTTAAAACCATAGTACATTCCCATTCTTACTTGCAGTTTACTGTCTGAAAACCTTGCATTTAGTTCACACTTTTGAAGCATCTAATTTCGATAATAAGTACTCTTTTTTTAAGTATGCTAAAGTGTGTGCCATTTTCGTAACAGCTGAGGTAACGACAGTTTTTCCTCAGTTTGTCAGGATGTCCACGGGCTCGGAAGACTAGAATAAAGATAACACACAGTAAAGACGACAAGGAAGACCAGGAGCCGATCAGGTACCGACTCACTGCCTTTAAACAGCAATAACTTCGTCTGCATAGACATCAAAACCATAATTATTTAATATAATGCTTTCCAACTCCATTTAATAGACTGCATTCATAGCAAATGTTCAACAGATACAAATGTTTAAAATTAATATAAAAAAATGGAATTTTAAAAATCAAGTTTAAGATCAAGTTAAAGCAATAAGAGTAGGTAACACTTCAGTGTAAAGATCCATTAGTGCATTAATGCATTATCTAACCATTGAGAAAAAAAAAATTCTATCGTTAATAAAAATGCAAGTATTAACATAAAACTATAACTTAGGTTACAATTAGATTAACCTCAGGAGGTACTTATGTAGTAAAATGCACTATTCAGGTGCTCTTTTAGGACACTAGAGTGACACGTTCCAGTTGCTAGACAACATAAGAAGGCAAAAAGTTATATCGAAATATACTGAGGGTACCATAAACCAGCTAGGTGGCGCTACGCAGTGTTATTTTTGTTTTGTATTTTGTCTGAAAGAGATCCCAGTACAGTGAAACAGTAGATTTTGTTTATGTTTTCAGGTGTCCAGTCCCTGGATGTGATGGTCAGGGTCACATAACGGGCAAATATGCGTCCCACCGCAGCGCGTCAGGCTGT
This sequence comes from Barbus barbus, assembly GCF_936440315.1. Lineage (NCBI taxonomy): Eukaryota > Metazoa > Chordata > Actinopteri > Cypriniformes > Cyprinidae > Barbus > Barbus barbus. The sequence goes on from NC_136758.1 coordinate 3,152,515, forward strand.
CCTCTAGCAGCCAAACGACAGAAGGATGGCTATATCAATGGATCCCAGTTCACATGGAAGGCAGGGAAGACGGATGGCATGTCGTGTCCCACTCCAGGCTGTGATGGCTCTGGACACGTCAGCGGCAGTTTCCTGACCCACAGAAGGTTAAACAAACAAAAAATCTCTCATACTTTCATAAAAATTTATTTTGAATGTAGTTAAGTCAAATAGAAAAAGCAAATCCCAGTTAAATACATCTGAAAAGGTAGGCTTATTCATTAATTTCTTTCATGTCACAAAAAGCAATAGACGTTATGATTAGCTCATGGGAATCTACTTTTCAAACAAGAACAAGACCATGATGTTCAGAATCTGCAAACATTATAAGGTAACACTTTATTTCGATAGTCCACTTTAGACATTCTACTAACAGTAAGTAACTTTGCAACTACATGTCAGCTAGCAGTCATTAGAGTATTAGTAGACTTAATATCTTCTAACACTTTATTTTGATTGGTCCACAGCATACAACATACTGACTATTACAAACTTTGCAAGTATAAGTCAACTTATTCTGCTAACCCTAAACCTACCCTTGCAGTCTACTCTGAGAGTTAGTAGACATGTAGTTGCAAATTAATGAGAATTAGTTGACATGCAGTTGGCATGTAGTTACAAAGTTACTTCTAGTTAGTAGAATGTCTAAAGTGGACTATCAAAATAAAGTGTAACCCATTATAGATTTATACACGAACAGAAATCATGAACTGATAGTAGCAATGCTTTCAGGGGTGTGTTGAGAATGTAATACTAGTGTACTGCATACTGTGTTGCTGTGCATACTATTTTTATTTAGCATACTACATAGTATACAACATATAATATGTAGTAAACAAATTTTTTTGGAGTATCCCATGCATACAGAATGCATACTGTGCCAGCGAGCAGTATACATACTGCAGACAGACCTAAGAGAAGTATGATAGTATGCTATTCTAAACAGCACTAGCCGATATTTATGTGAGAGCGCCCCCTGGTGCTCTGTCAGTAGCAGGTGCATTAATTGCAACATATTTTATAGAGATTAAAACAACTTCTGCAAAGAATATTTTTCAAAGTCTCTTATCCTCATCAAGGCTGCATTTATTAGATCACAAATACAGTAATATTGTGAAATAACTGTTTAATATTTTTGTAATGAATTTTTGTTAAGGATTATTTAATGAATGAAAAGTTCAAAAGAACAGCATTTATTTGAAAAGGAAATCTTTTGTAACATTGTAAACGATTTCTGTCCAAATTAAATGTGTTATTGCTGAATAAAGGTATTCATTTGTTAAATTTAAAGAATTGGACTGATCCCACACCTTTGATCGGTAATGTAGATATGTTTTTAGATATCAAAAGTGTTAATTATCCATATTTCATGCGCTCTTATTTTTACAGTCTCTCTGGTTGCCCACGTGCCACAGCAGCAATGAAGAAAGCCAGACTCTCAGGAGTGGAGATGCTCACAATAAAACAGCAAACAAGCAATGGTAAATGTCTCACGTTACACTGTAGAGCTCAGTCACCAGTCACCAAGATTTCTCACTTTAATTAAAAAATGCAGCTGATGACAGTCTCTGCATGGCTGTAATGATACCTATTATACATATCACGGTTTTTAATGCTTGGAAATAATTCAAACCAACTGAGAGTTTATGCGAGCACATTTAGTTAGCATGCAGTAAAACAAAACAGTGTTTTTATGTGCAGGTATGTGCACTTTTTCTGCTATAAATTGTGTTTGTCTGTTCTCACTCCAGGTTTAGACTGTGACGCAGATGTTAAACAGCTGGATGAAGACATTAAAGATTTAAATGAATCAAATTCACAGGTGGAGGCGGATATGATCAAACTTCGAACACAGGTAAGGGTATTTATAGAATGAGTTTTGTACTCCATAATATATGAGTATTAACGGAGTACATTACCAGTCAATGTTTGGAATAATTACGTGGGTTTTTTTTTTTCTTGAAAAGTCTCTAATGCTCACCAAAGCTGCATGTATATATGTATATAAAAAGTAATATATAAAAACAGCAATTTTAAATAACTGTTTTCTATTTAAAACTATAATTTATTTCTGTGCTCAAAGCTGTATTTTCAGCATCATTACTGCATCTTCAGTGTCACATGATCCTTCAGAAATCATAATAATATACTGATTTACTGCATTCCTGATTATTATCAATGTTGAAACAATTCAGCTGTTTCATACTAGGGTTACACTAGTGTCCATATACTATTATTTAGAAGTAATTGATCAAATAATACTTATTGATCAAATAATACTGAAAACACTGTGCATGGTTTCCATTAATTTATTAGGAAGCAGAAATGGTTTCCTACATGGCTAACAATTAAAAATAAAAACGAACTAATATAATATAGTATAATTGAACACCAGTAATAATTGAGCAGCAAACCAGCAAATTAGCATGATTTCTGAAGGATCATGTGACACTGAAGACTGGAGTAATGATGCTGAAAATACAGCTTTGATCACAGAAATAAATTACAGTTTACAAAATATACAACTAGAAAACAATTATTTTTAATTGTAATAATATTTCACAATATTGCTATTTTTACTGTGTAATTTGATCATACAAATGCAGCCTTAGTGAGCAGAAGAGGTGTCTTTCAAAAGATCATAAAAAAAATAATAATTTTCCAAACTTTGACCAGTAGTGTATAAACATTTCTTATTTTCTCAAGTGCATGGACCATGATTTGGAACATTTCTGTTCGAATCATACGCAGATGTCCATATTGCATTGTCATCTAGTTATATATCTGGTGTTCTGATTTAAACACGTGTATCCATTGCTGTTTGTCATACAGTATAGTACATGTCTGGTCTGAAATCATGACTTGGCGCTCAGGTGAAGTTAGTGAACGCATGGGAATTCCTACAGAGTTCATGAAGGGCAGACAGTCAAAAGATTGATTTAATATATCTGTAGGGTGATACTATTCAGCTATTCAAGTTCTACAGGGATGTCTATGACTGTATCTATGACGACATGTATAATGAGCATTCAGTGGTACAGTAATGCTGCTGTAAAATGCACTTCCTGTTCAAAATGCCGTCTTGCCAGGGTATTAATTAGAGATGAACACTGTTAAAAATGTAATCAATTTTTACTATGCTGATTAAATAATCAAATTAAATCACAAAAAATCACATCATAATTTGCTGAGAAAATCTCCCAAATGAAAATAATTTAAGACTTTACATCATTGTAGCAGGCAAGGAAATTATCTGAATGCACAGCACATGCAAAAGTGTCTGTATCATTACAGACAACTTTGACAAACTCTCTGAAGTAAAACTGTCAAATTTAACTTGTATCCAAAATTGTATTCTTGTAACAACTTTATTTTAAAAATAAATTGTTGATACATATTGTGATTTATAATTATTATTGTTTAAAAGTTTGGGTCAGTAAGATTTTTTATTTGTTTTATTCGGAAATTAATACTTTCATGAAGGATGCATTAAATTGATCAAAAGTGACAATGAGGATATTTAGGGTCAGATTTATTAAACAGGGCGTATTAGCGCAAAACAGTGCCGATGGGTGAGTAAATTGTAATAATATTTCATAAAATTACAGTTTTACTGTATTTTTTCATGAACTAAATGCAGCATTAGTGAACATAAGAGTCTTCTTTTAAAAACATTACTGACCAAAAACGTTTGAACACATTTGAATATTAGTGATACAGTACAAAAAACATGCCTTTCAGTATAAATGTAGCATTTGTGTGAAAGTGAACTGAGTGAGGCATTTCTTCCCATCAATCATTTAATTTCAAGCATTTCAACCCCACAATATACTTACTGCAGTCTTACTTAAACCAAACAAGACAATAATTGATGGTGCTATGCTCTGAAGACGTTATCACAATAGATTTAACACATCTGCTGATTCATGTCCCACAGATTACCACAATGGGGTCTAATCTGAAGTCCTTAGAGGAAGAAAACAAGGTGATTGAACCGCAAAATGAATCTCTCCTGCATGAGCTGGCCAGCCTCAGCTATTCACTGATAAACAGTTTAGCTAATATCCAGCTACCTCATATGGTAAGGGCCACCATCCCCAACCGATAGAGGACTAGTCGTGGACAAAGAGCATATTACTTTATTCTGTCCATTTAGAAAAAATAAAAATAACTTTATTGGGCTTGAGGCCGCCGTTCTTGGCACATTCAGCAAATTTATCATAACAGTCTGTGCTTCAAACTAATCCATAGGTGGAAAATTGTAGGAGTCAATTTGTGCATTTATTGAAGGGTTGTTACCAGCTCTGCTTAAACAAACTGCATAAACCAGCCTCTATGCTGGTTTTAGCTGATCTCCCGGTCAGGCTGGTTTTATCTCAAGCTGGTTTACTCAGCAATGAGTTAGCTTGAAAACATCAGTCCCACACATTTAGAAGCGTATACATTCTGATCAAAACTTTCATTCATCTCATCTTAACTTGGTAAAGAAATATTTCAGTCATAATCTTATTTGAATCTCCATAGCTTGCTCACTGATTGTCATAAGTTGTTGTGGCTCATATTATTTTATGTTTACTTCATTAATCACAGACAGTGTTAATTAATGGCTCACTCATGTTTGGGTTCAGTTTCTTCGACAATGCTGATTGGTTGTTTCTTAAAAGATTTAAATGAAGCTTATTCTCAGGAAACAGTGCCATTTGTAACTTTTCTCTCTCTTGTTTTGATTTCCACTTCATTTGGAAAGTTTACTGTTGAAGTCACATTAAAAATACAGTGTATCCAAAGACATTTTCATGACTTAATGTCAAATTAAAAGTTATGTATTTTAAAGTGTATTTTAAATATGTTTTATTCATCGTTTGTAACGATTTAAAGAACTACTCTTACTTAAGCACAAGTACTCGGTTGTAATTTTAGCTGTAGTTTGTTAATCAATATTACATTTAAAGTTAATATAAATGTACTAAATTGCACAAGACAATAGAAATGATTATGAAATTACATAAAAGATGCACTTAAGTCATACTTGAGTGGGTCATGTTTAATTTAACTGCATTTAATTTAAATTGAAACTATAATGTTCATTTAATTGTAAATCATATTTTCAACATGGTTAAAATAGGATGCAAATGTATATGCTTATAACTTGAATAGTTAAGCATCTGTGTATTATTCAAGGGTGAAGTCACTGAACTTTATCAAATAATCAATGCTTATCCTTTTTACATACAAAATGTCATGCAAAACTGGCTACTAGCTGCTTTAACTAGCTGATGTCATCATATAGCATCACATTATTCATTGTCAACATCTTAAACAAAACAAAAAGCTTAGATGTCTTAGGTGTTTAGACAGAAGTGGCCAGGTCTTGTATGTACTGAGCATGTTATTTGCTGTAAGCTAATACACTTTTGGTTTTACCTCTAGAAATTGATTCACAAAGAGGCTCCAGTTAGACATAACAGCTGTTTACATCAGAGAGTAAGACCACAGTTTAACTCCTACCCTTTCCATATGACTTTTTGTATGGTGTGAATATTATATTGTTTATGTCAGTCAATTTAATTGTGACTGAGTGCGCAGTTAGTGTTAATCGTGCTGAAAGTCATTAATGATTTATTCTTTCATTCATTCATGTCCACCTGAATAGATTTTGTTGTTCATGCTTAATACTGACTTTTCACTGGATCAGTTATTAATAAGCATTCAGTCAGCTTTAGTGCTTCGCATATTTTTCCCATTTGTGAATGCTACCAAATCCAGCAATTTCCATTTGGACTGAACTGAATAAATGATGTTTACCTGTGTTGATGTTTACATCGTGTTTCTTTTAATGAAAGAATTCATATCAGGGTTTGCAAAATTTGCAATTTAAGAGTTGAAAGTCTGTTTGAACTGAATTAAATCCAGACACCAGATTTTGAATTGCAATAAAAAAAAATTATATTTGAAATTAAAGTCACACAAACGTTTTATGTAAAGAAAAACCCATTTACATCTTAGTTTTGACAAATTATGCTAATATATTATATTGATAGTAATATTTACAGCCAAAAAAAAATCCATAATGCTGCTTTAAAACAGTGTGAATTATGAAAACTAAACTGATTATTATACCTGAATGTTTCTGCAAATAGCCCATATGTTTTTGGCCATTTATACTGACCATAAACTGCATTTACTGTTACATTAATTTCTTTGAATTTCAATCCATTTGAATTCTCTCTAATTTTGCATCCTGTGAATTGTATTCAGGGATAACAATAAATTGAAGAACTTTATGATGTAATTAGAATTAGAATTTATGACTTAATTCTCAAAGGTGTATTACCCAGAGTCCTGTTTTGTCATCATCTTCCACATACTGTATTTTATCTGACAGGATCTTTCCTCTGTGTTTGACAGGAGCCGATGAGCGAACAGAACTTTGACGCATACGTGACCACGCTAACGGACATGTACACGAATCAAGATCACTATCAGAGTCCAGAGAACAAGGCCCTGCTAGAAAATATAAAACAAGCTGTACAAGGCATTCAAGTCTAGCATCTCAGAACGTTCCTAAAACAAAGGAATACTGAGGAAAGAAGACACTTCCAGAAAAAACAATATAATTATAATACTCATATGGGATGCCTCATGCTTTGCTGTTGTAAAATTCATGTTCTTTTAAAAAGTGTTATGCTGACTAAACATTTTTTTCTTTGGGTTTATTTTTCTGGCCTTGCTTTAAAAAAATAATGATCTGCAAAATAGTTTTTGAAAGTATTCACATTTTGTACGTTTTCATATTGGCTAATGTAATGTGACTCATCCGTCTCGCTGCTCATTGATGCACCTTTTTAGTGTATATTTTTTAACAGTAATGCACCCAATACTGAACATTAGTTGATGCTTGCTGAAAGAGTGTCACAAACTGGAAAAAGGTAGCCACTAAACATTTCTGCTCATCATAAAGATGTTTTGTGCCATTAATGACAAGAGTTTCTTTTTAATCGATAAAGGAATAGTTCTCCCTAAAAATGAAAATTTGCTGAAAATGTACTCATCCTCAGACATCCAAGATATAGATGAGTTTATTCTTCATCAGATTTGGAGAAATGTAGCATTGCGTCACTGTCTCAGCAATGGATGCTCTGCAGTGAATGGGTGCTGTCAGAATAAGAGTCCAAACAGCTGATAAAAACATCACAATAATCCACACCACTCCAGTCCATCAGTTAATATCTTGTGAAGCCAAAATCTGCGTGTTTGTAAGACACAAAAAGTCAGCTTGTCTAAATCATGAGAACAATATGCAGCACCATTTACAAGTCATATAAGTCATAATTCTAAACCCACAGTTCTAAACAAATACGTGGATGGATTCTGATGCGAGACAACAAAAGGAGAGGAACTTTTATTTGGTTTCCTAAAAACATGGATCTTTTTGCTTCACAAGATGGAGTGGTATGGAATATTTGTGGATTATTGTGATGTTTTTATCAGCTGTTTGGACACCCGTTCACTGCAGAGCATCCATCGGTGAGACAGTGGCAAAATGATACATTTCTCCAAATCTGTTCTGTTTAATAAATAAACTCATCTAACATCTTGGAAGGCCTAAAGATGGGTACATTTTCTGAACATGTTCATTTTTGGGTTTAGAATTACTTTAATGTCAACTATCAATGATGAGGGTTAAAAACAAAGATCATAGAAATGAAAGCTTACGGTGGAGACCCTGTTACTGCTTCAAAATGCAAAAGGAAATGCTTTGATTATTTGTGGCTTCCTCATTTAATCTGCATTAGTGTAATGGCAATAGCGGCTCTAAACATCATGTTGTGATTTGGTCTCTTCTTGAAATAACAGTAGCCAGAATGAAACTGTCTCAGCAATATATGACTTAACCATGTGTATAAAAAAAAAAAAAAAGAGATGCAATCTATGTGGTGGGTATATGCAATTTCATGTTTGTAAACAGTGGAAGCTACAAAATCTTTTTACTATATGTAAATGATTGATTTTTATATAAATCTTTTAATACAAATGTTTTAAATGGACAGAAAGGTGGAAATTAGGTTTAGAGACGTACAATGTGCTGCACAGGGACACATTTGCTTCCATGTTTGGATGTTTGTACAGTATGGAAACTAATGCAGAAGGCATCTGTAAAGAATATAGACAATGAAAACGGGACCTACAGGGTTTTTGCCCCCCCCCACTTTTGTGCCAGAAGACTATTTGCACTTATCCCACCTTCGGTCGATGTGCAATCTCCAGGTGTCTCTTTGGCATGAAGAAGGCATGATGATAGGATTTCAGTGGTTTGAGGAGATCAGAGATTACAGGGATTTGAAATATTAATGAGGACAATATCTTTACGAGAAATATTGTGCATTTTTAAATAACAATGCTAGTTCGTTGAGTATGTTCTATATCATACAAAATAATCCCCAGCAGCACTTTATGTCTAATCACTGTACAAAATCATTAAAGAGTAGTCAATCGAAATAAAGCAGTTTTTAAAAAAAAGATCTCCCACTGCAATGGGATCGGCTGTTCAAGTCAGCAGTAGAGCTCGGGGGTGTTGCGGCATTACGTGAACCCTTAATTCCCATTGTACTATTAGCTGTAGCAACCTTGTTAATACCTTATTGAGAGCTAATGCAAAGGTGCTTGTACTTCACTGGATCTCGTCCATTGTACTAATCAGTCCTTTTTAGGGCTCCATCATTCATGCACAGCATCACATCTGCAGCTTTTTGCCAATATAGTAATGCTTTCAATAGCGAAATACCTAGTATTAGTTTTTGAATCGATTATCGTCATCGGTACAAGGGAAATGGGAATTTAAGCACAAACATTCTGCTCATTTAATGTCAGTGCATAATACTTTTTTTAAACATATACTGTATGTGACTACTCAACGTAAGATGAAAGAAGTCACATATTCGAATGCTGATTTTTCATATGAATTATTGTGAATTCATTTATCTGAAATTATTTCAAGGTTGATTTGTTTAATCATCAGTGAAGACAGGATTTTGTATAAACTATTGTGCTCTCTGTGGAACTGGAGTTTGATTTATTTTTGTACGATACAGCATGAATTTGTTTTAATTTTACTATAAACATGTGAGATCACAAGTTACAGTGATTTTTCATTTTTAAATTGTGAAATTTGTACAATTATTTGTCATGCTGGATGTTGATACATCGTACTCTGAATAAAGAAAATGGTGTTGCCACAGACTTGACTAGACATCTTCTATGACTGCAAAACAAGTTGACAATATAGGCTTCATGAATTAATGTCTCGTGTAAATCCTGATGAGAAGCATACAAACAAACTGAGATTAGGAGCATTCCCTTTAAGGTAAGGGGCCTAGCCTCATGGGTAGAAACTGGATTCAGCACTTAGAGCTAGACTGGTCTGAAGTGAACCATGTATCTAACCCAGTAAATGAGCTTACAGAGAAATACTCCGTGTTTACTTCAGAAAAAGGGGTAATTTCAGGTGTACGGGCCAAATTGCAAGTCATTGAAAATGCCATTCAAAAATTTTGCAAGAGTAGAGCGGTGCCATATGCCATGAGAGAAGCTGACAAACAGTTACAACTGTTAGAGAAGGAGGGTGTAATTACACCTGTTGAGTACAGCGAATGGGTGGCACCAATTGTGTGTATACCAAAAACAAATGTTGAAGCGCGCATTTGTGGTGATTACAAGGTCACAATCAACCAGTGGTTAGCTGTTGACAAATATCCCTTGCCAAAATCTCAAGATCTGTTTGCATCGTTGGCAGGTGGTAAATACTTTACCAACTTTACCAAACTCCGGCATATCAGCAGGTAGAGTTAGACCCGGAATCTAAGCCTTATCTGACTGTTAACACTCCCAAAAGGATTATATCACATGAATCGGTTGCCTTATGGTGTCTCTAGTGCACCTGCAATCTTTCAACGAATAATGGATCAGATGTTACAAGGCCTGTCGAATATAGTCTGTTATTTGGACAACATTCTGATCACTGGTAAAAACGAAAGTGAACATTGGAAAAATGTTGGACAGGTATTTCAAAGGTTACAAGGTAGAGGTATTAGAGAGAATAGGGACAAAATGTGTACCGTCAACCTCATGTAGCCTATTTGGGGCACAGAATTGAATCAAGACTCTGCAAAACTTGTTGACTGTAATTAAACCGATGACTGAACTATTACACAAGGACCTGCCTTGGCAGTGGTCAAAGGCACGTCAAGCATTGTTTGAAGAAGCTAAAAAGCTTTTGTCTTCTTCAAAGGTGTTTTGACCCTCAGTTACCCATATTGTTGGTGTGTGATGCATCTGCATATGGATTAGGGGCAGTGATTCCTCATCAAATGTCCGATGGGTCAGAAAAAAACCCATTGCATATGCTTCACACACTCTTAGCAAGTCGGAATTGAATTATTCACAAATTGAAAAAGAATCCTTGGGCATCATTTTTGGAGTGCAAAAGTTTAGAGACTATTTGTACGGCCAAACATTTTTACTTATTATGGACCAATAGTCTTTGGTTAAGATTTTAGGACCAAAAACAGGAGTGCCAGGTTTAGCAGCTGCTCGGTTGCAAAGATGGGCATTGCTTTTAGCTGCATACCAATATGACATCAGATATAAATCCTCTGTGGAGCATGCAAATGCCGATGGACTTTCACGATTACCAGTACGTGAGACTGGACAAAAGTGTAATACTGAATTTAAGGTTTCACTTAGAGGCAATCCCGATAGCTGAAAAAGATATCAAAATTTAAACTGAGAAAGACAAAGTTCTGAGAAAAGTGAAACGGTTTACATTGAAGGGCTGACCACAATTTATGTCAGATGAAAACCTGAAACCATACTGGAATAGAGGTCAAGATCTCACAGTTGAGGATGATTGTCTATTGTGGGGTTTACGGATAATTGTCCCTGGCTCACTGAGACAACTATTAAAAAGAACTACATGAGTCACATCTAGGGATGATCAAGAGTAAGGCAGTAGCCGAAGTCCTTTTTGGTGGCCTAAATTGCATGAAGACATCGAAAACATGATCGGCCAATGCAGAGTATGTGCATTACACCAAAATCAGCCTAATGTTGTGCCTGTGCGTCCCTGGAAATGGCCAGAATATCCATGGGAAAGAGTTCATGTGGATTTTTGTGAAAAGGGAAAGCACCAATTTCTCTTAGCTATTGATGCTTATTCTTATTGGCCAGAAATCAAGCTGATGACCACTACTACTGCTAAAGCAGTTATTGAGGTTATGCATAATATGTTTGCCAGCTATGGATTACCTAAAGTAATCGTTTCAGATAATGGACCTCAATTTGTTTCCAGGGAGTTTGAAACCTTTTTGGAAATGAATGGAGTAAAACATGTCAAATCAGCAGCTTACCATCCGGCCTCAAATGGGTTGGTGGAGAGGTTGGTTCAAACAGTCACTGGAAAAACAGAAAGAGTTGGACGTTACACTGCAGTTGTCACAAACAGAGGCGGAAACAACAGGTGAGTAAAACAACAGGATGATTTATTGAACAGAGGATGTTGATCGTGTGGAGAGACTGGCAGATAAGGAATCCGGAGAGAGAAACAATGCAAATGGGTCTTAGCTGTCAACTGATCAGATTCCTTTCTTTGCAGGAAAAACAGAGAGCGGGAATCAGGATCAAACCAGGAACTGAGACGGGGAAACGCTGGAGAATCTGGAAGGTAAGTATAGCTGGGTCTGATGTCTGTTCAAGGTCGTGAACGGTAGACTGGACAATGAGTGTCCGTGGGAAGCATGTATTTAAAGGAGAGCTGATGAGTGACTGCAGGTGCGGGTGATCAGAAGGCAGGTAATTGTGATATGGCGATTATTGTGACTGAGGTGGCTGTGAATCCCTGACAGCAGTGCTGCATTGACAGATTTTTTTACTGAAACACTCCTCTGCAAACATGTACTTGCAGGGCCCATGCTGGCTTTTTGCGGTCAAAGTGGGCTAGGGCCAGCCCACACCAAACCTAAACAGGCCCAGCTTGCCCAGACGAGGCCCACAGTTTTGGGCTCACTGCAGACTCTCTGTGCCCACATTAATGAATGAATGAATGAATGACTTGTCACTACACACACATACAATATGCGTGTACGGTGAGATTTTTTAAGAGCATCTCCCCACAGGGTATAAGATGAGGTAGGTGTAAACAGCTCTGTGGTAGAACGAGAGATCATTTACAGGTGGTATTCCACAGCAATTATGAAAGAATTATTACACTTTGATTAATATAAACAAGATGGATATTCACATTCAACTGTCCATGTATTGCACATTGAGAGAAAAATAAGTAAATAAATAAATAAATGATATTGCACAATGAAAAATGTATATAGCCTAAAGTCCAATATAATTTAAGTCAGTCCATGTATGTGTGAGTATGGAGTCGGTGCATTCGTGAATTAAGGATGGTAATAGCTTTTGGGAAAAAGCTGTTCTTAAATCTATTTGTCCTCGTTCTGATGCACCTGTAGCGCCTACCTGAGGGCAACAGGTTGAACAGGTCGAAAGCAGGATGGTAGCTGTCCTTAATGATAATCTCAGCTCTGCTAAGGCAGCGGGAGGTGTAAATGTCCAGCAGAGAGGAGAGAGGGCAGCCGATGATCTTTTAATCCAATAATGGCCCAGTGTGGGCAATTGTATCCTTTGGGCCCGTGCAGGATTTGTGTAGGCAACCCTGTAATGCAACTAGGAGAATACAAACCACATTGATTGGCCATTCTTTAGTTGAACTGAAGTTGAAGTGGAATGCCTCAAACCAAAAGACACCTTTTCAGAACCTATTGTTTCAAACAGGCCAGGGATCCTCAAATCTGGCTCATGAGAGCCACTTTCCTGCAGAGTTTAGTTCTAACCTTAATCAAACACACCTGAGCAGGATCATTAGAAAATCACAGGGGGGTGAGTTTGATCAAAGTTTGAGCTAAACTCTGCAGGAAAGTGGATCTCACGAGCCGGTTACAATTTGAGGTGTAACAGACATGAGCCTGTTATATACAAAGTATTTTAGTATTTTTTTAAATGACCGATCGTTTCGCTAGATAAGACCCTATTTCATCGTCTGCTATCGTTTATAGCCCTTTGAAGCCCTTTGTTGTCACGGGAACATCCCAGCTGAAGATGAGGAAATTAGTCGCTCCCTTTGCCAAGTGCATTCCAAACGATGAAATAATGGCACGCACGTGCCCTGTTCACTTCAAAGTCCCCACTCCAAGGGGATAGGGATGATCACTTCCATTTGGAATTTGCTCCGTGAACAGTACGGTTCGACAAGCGTACCGTGCCACCCCTAATAATAATTGTTTTTACCAAAGACTTAAGTCAGTGATCCTCAAATCTAACTCGCGAGATCCACTTTCCCGCAGAGTTTAGCTCCAACCCTGATCAAACTCACCTACCTGTGGTTTTCTAATGATCCTCAAGACATTGATTAGCATGCTCAGGTGTGTTTGGTTAGGGTTACAGCTAAACTCTGTAGCAAAGTGGATCTCACGAGCCTGATTTGAGTATCCTTGACTTAAGTTATAGTAGCTGAAAAGTATTTAAAGTGAAACAGATGTATTGTTGTAGATCAGGGGTGCCCAATCCTGCTCCTGGCGATCGACTGTCCTGCAAAGTTCAGCTCCAACTCTAATAAAACACAATCAATCGTGCGGGCCCTGTGTGGGCTTCCTGGGGGCTAAGTGATGGTTGCCCGTGCAGGGCCAGTGCTAAGGGGGCAACGTTTTGCCAATGAACAAATTCTCAGGGGCCCTGCGCTGGCAGCCCACTGGGAGCCCTTAGGTTAGCCCTAAGTGGGCCCGTAAAGGGCCAGTGCAGGCTTGTTTACAGGGAAACCACACCATGTTGGTTCATCTGGCCTCCTTACTAAGCCTCGTTTCCCCCAAGGTTTTTTTCTCCATTCTGTCACCGATGGAGTTTGGGTTCTTGCAATTGTTGCCTTTTGGCTTGCTTAATTGGGGTCACTTAATAGTTGGCAATATTGTTGACTTGATTAGACGGACACTATTGGAAGAGACTGAACTGAGCTGGACGTTGACGTCACTGAAACAATGTTGAACTGACTTTAACGGGAAAATGTACTATTTAGTATAGCCCTCTTTTTAAAATTTGTAATCGCCCAAGGTGTTTCTGCACTTGTCCACCAGGTGGAGTTATTACGTGGTTTTGTCTCCTCCAGAGCGCGTGTCAGGAACAGGTGTGGCATGTTACCTCTGATTGCATTGAGGATAAAAACTAGGGAATTGGGCTGTTGTGCTGTTCATCTTTTCCGCTTCAGCCCAGGATTGTTGTCCCCCCTCCCCCCTTTATATTTTTACTTAAAGGGGTCATGAACCGCCTTTGTTTTTTACTTTGTACTGTTCAAGATGTTTACATCAAAAACAATAATTTAGAAGTAATGGGCTATTTTCTGTCCTGTTTTGACCCTCCTCATCAGAACTCTCCATTTGATTAGACGTGGTGGATTGTAGACTCTGAAGTAAACACACACTGCTGTGATTGGCTAACAGTTGTGTATGTTTGACAGCCTACAGCCTTTATAGATGGATGCTAGTGTATTTTAGGTTTACAAATGCATAAATACATATCAAATGATCTTTAATAGACAAAGAAAAAATGTTCATGTAATATTTATCAGTTACTCCCATTTGAGTCTTTTAGTTTCAATCTTTCAGAAACGTCTGCGTCGAATTGTGCCTTGTTTAACAAATCCACTGTAAAATGAAGTGAACAAAGGGCCAAGTTCTTACTGACGTAGTCTGAAACGTTATTAAAAAATAACGTTTTTTAAAATAAAATTTAGCGTTTGGTTTCTGCATATACCTGCTTTTGCCGCTTTCGTCATTTATCTACTACGCGCACAAATTGGTGGGTGGAGCTAAACAGGCAGTGATGTAGAAGTAGGCGTTGATCATCTTCTGTGGAGGTGGTGCTTAACAACAAATTATAATGTTATAAAGTGGCACATTCCACAACCTGTAATTTTGTCAGACTGGCTTCAATATAAGTTGTTTTTATTCTAAAGAGACAGTTTTGAGTTCTGAAACTTACACAGTGTTTTTATATCAAAAGACCAAGGGAAGTTTGATTTCTCAGTTCATGACCCCTTTAAATGTTGTATTATTATTTGATTCATTTCTGATTAATCTTACATCTATGTGTGGCCTCCAATTTGTAGTGTTGCCTCACCAGGTGGTTGTAACAAGAGCTGCTTTACAGCAAAGTAAAATTTAGTTTGCATTACTGAAACACTATTTTCCTGTTTAACACTGTAAATCTGCTTTGGCACAATCTGTATTGTATAAAGCACTTTATAAATAAAGGTAATTTGACTTGACTTGTGTTGTTTCACAGGTTTCAGCAGATGATGTTCAGTAGATGTCTTATTAGGTTGAGTTAAGTAGCTGCACAGGCTGTTGAACTTCTACTGTGTAGCTTATGTGTTATGATGAAATTGGAATCATTTTTGGAAGAAAACAGTACATGGTAGTAACAGAGTTATTTTGCCTCTGGGAAACATTATGTGGGTCTGATTGAACCTATCTGTGCTTAGGAGACACATGGCCCTTCATGGCCCCGAAATAATTAGTTCCTGTGTAGATTATGATGTGGCTGAAACTTTCATTTAGATTTTTTTTAACAGATAAGATCATCTTACGCTTCTCGTGTTCAGACACCTGTTTTTCTGTTTGGGACTATCTTCTGAACATCTCTGGACACATCAAGGGTGCTGAAACAGAATTGAGCTGTTCTTTCAGATTACTGATTATTGAAGTCCATCTTTGGTGTGTTGAATGCTTATTTCAAGGCAGAGTTCCTTCTGCATTTTTATCCTAACTTCTGTTAGTTGTCTTCATAAAGTTGACTTAACTTTTCTCAGGTTATCTTTAGTTTGCTAAAGTTCATTTGACATCTATTTTCAATCCGTTGAAACAATCAATGCTGCTTCACCTGGAGCGATGCAAGAAAATAAGTAGGAGTCCTTTAATTTACGGCTATTATTCTCTGTTTAACTAGTGATCAGACAGTGTTTATGATCAAAGTTTGACGCTGACAAAAGTCAACATGCTAGAAATGATTAAAGAATTATATTTAGCTGCTGTTTGTATTAACTGGTCTAATCTAACTAATTGGTCCTGATCTCTATTATAGCTCAGTGGTCCTTACCTGAGCATTTCACTGCTATTACGTCATACTGAAAAACAGCAGTGCTGCTACAGTTTCAGTCAGTGTGCATCTATAGGATGAGATCTATCTTCCCATGAAAGTTAATCTCTAGAGAAATACATTAAATCATTATGTTGTAAATAATTGCAGATGTGTCTCATTTTAAATTAATACTAAAAACTGAGATGAAAAATGTACTTGCCAGAAATGTACTTTGAATATGGCAAATTACATTTTCAGTGATATCTTCAAAAGACTTTTGAATTTTGGCTCACTTTTTTTTTCTCAGTTTTTTCTATGGTAAATTTAGTTATGCTAGCATGTGTGGAAATATTTAAAGCCGGTGTGTTACATGTTTGTGCCCCGTGCTGGTTTAAAGACAGAATCCCAGTACGTACTGCGGTGATGCCGGTAGCGCGCGTACTCTGAAGTGTGTAGTATGCGAAAGTTTAGTAGGATGGGCTTTTATGGTGAGCATGATTGAGGAGGCTCTGATTGGTGTGTTATGCCGTCTAGTACACGGGCTGCTTCCCACTGGATTCCTGCACACCGCTCTTACGGCGCACTGGCTGGTCATGGCGTTGCGGACTGTCCGAAACTTACCCTGTTTTTTAAGTGTACTCGGCGTGTTTCTCCTCAGCAGTGGCCCATACCGGGTCTTCTCATGTCCGAGCCGCTGTTTATGTTTCCGTACCACTGTCAGATGTATGCATTTAAGCCTGGAATCAGTGCCCGCTGTTCTTCCTCAGACAACTATCCTGTGAGTACACTAGCCTTTTCTCTGAGACAAACACAAACTTTACCTACTATGCTTTTTCCATCTAATGTTACAAACATTCTTCTATCCCACCTCGGAGTATGTTGTCAGTATAATTATTGTTGATGTTTTTGAGTCGGAGTTGCGCACACCGGTTGCGTACTAAGTACAGATGAGTTTGAGCAGCGTTTCGTTCCTCATCTTTGTTTCGTGGAAACAGCGGCGGTGTCTCACAACTTTAACCCTAATAGGCTACTACCTAGGCAGCATTTGGGGCGTCGTAAGTGCGATTCGAGTCAGCTTGATCTCCCAGATTTAAATGCTGCAAACACCTTTGATGGCCAAAAATGCTGCACGTACTTATGATGCCCTTAATTACTGAAGCATATCACATGGGGCGTGTTCCAACACACACACTTGCGGACTTGGCCACTTGAGGCCGCGTGACCGCGAGAAGTGTGCAAGACTGTCCCAGGTCTGAAAAATGCCAAAGCTTAGTGCACACTAAATACTAAACTGAATTTAATGCTAAGGTACTTTCGACTTTTTATCTCACGATCAGACTTGTTTGTTGCCATTCTGACTTTTCCCCCCAGAATTTCCAGTAATAAAGAATTGTAAGATTAAAAAGTTGCAATTATAGAATTATGACTTGTCTCACAATATATAGTTTATATCATGCAATTCTATTTTTGTTCTGCCACAAAATAAAAAAAAAAAGTAATGTAGTAAAAAGGCAAAAATGACCTTTATCTCGCAATTGTATTTTTATCTCATAGTTCTGATTTTTCACAAATCTGAGTTTATACCTTTTAGAATTGCTTCCATAGTGCAGATATGAATATCGGTTTTATCTTTATAATGTATTTAACTTAAGAGTCATAATTAGTACATTGTGTTGTCATAGGGTCTACTTAATAGACATTTAGAAGTTAAATTTAAAGTACTTTTTAAAGTTGGTATTGAAAATCTAAATTTGTAAATAAAGCTCTATTAAAAAGTTTATTTTTTATTAGATTTTTTCGTTCATGCATGTCCCATCTGGTAATCAAACACGCTTGTGGTCTTCAGGCCCACTTGGCCAGATACTGGAAAAATATCATGTAAGTGGACAAATGTAAAGACTGCAAGTGTGGGTATTGGGACAGGCCATTACAGAAATGCTTTGTATTATGTGCTAAAATGCTGTCTAGATAGGCAGCACACTAAGTTTTGAGTCATAACCAGGGCAGTCCAGACGAGTGGATCATACTGTGTTCAGCTCACAGACTGCAGCACTCACATGGTTAAAAAAAACCTTTGCAAAAAAAGGTCACAACCTTTGCATGTGTGGTTTTCATTATGTGGCGAGTTGTTGGCTAAAATGAGTCATGATTGCACCGTGTGTGTGTTTTTGATTTTGTTTTGAGCCCATTCATCACAAACTATTTTTATTTGTGTTATTGTTGAGAGTTTTATAGCAAAAATGTAACCAAATGCATGTGGATTATCGCTATTCCCACAAAAGGGTGAGAAATAATGCACTTTGTAGGGCACTCTGATTACACCAATGTGCAGAACTTTGTCAAAAATGAAAAGGAGTAAGAAAAAGTTCATTTGATTATGTATTCATAAGACTAATTAATTTTAATTTTGTATGCTCTCATTTGATTGAGATTAAAGAAGACAACACAGAAATTCTGAAAAAACATAAAACATTTCTTTAGTCTCTTGTTGTAAATATATTAATAAATTATTAAATTACTAATTTGATGTAGCCTATTATATGCGTTTTGATTATTAAAACAGAATCTTGAAAAAATTAAAACAGAATTTGGGATTAATAAAACAAATGTTATTTTTGTTACCCAATTCTGCATTGAATCTGTGGATTTGGCAACACTGCCGCAGCGCACCGTCATACGGAAGTAAACACAGAGGATATAAAATAAGCGATTATGCATTTATTTATGGTGTGATCTGCTGCAGAAGCCAGTGAAATTATGCGCAGGCAATATGCATAAATAAAGACAAGGATGTGACAAAAGAAAGCAGAGCTTTGAAACTTTTATGATACGAGCCCTCATGCTTGTGGAGTTATCAATTTAATACATATGACTTCTGACACATCACTGTACTTCCACTGATTACATTTCACCACTATCTTGATAACTTTGGGTATGTAAAATCTTTTAAGTGTCTCTCGTCAGCGTGGAATTATGAGGAACGTCGATCTAGAGTAACGTAAAAGCCGCATGAAATCCGACATGACCGTTCACATTGCGGTCGCAATCTGACCTGGATCAAATTTAGTTCCACATATGGAAGTGGCATAAATTGGAACTGAAAAGATCAGATTCTATGTGGTTTGTGCTGTTAATGACAAAAAAAAAAATGAATCTGATTTGGGCCACATTTGCCTGCAGTGTGAACGTAGCCTTTGAGGCTTTGATGTAATTGCAACAGTAACAGCATTGTGTTACACAGTCCTGAACAATGAATGAATGGCTTTTTTCAGCTGCTTCATTAATGAAGTCTCTTATGTGGGTCACTGTGTTAAAGCTGTAACGTCTGTCTCAACAAGAACAGTATTAGCTCATGACCAGATGCGTAATGATGCTGAATATCACGCCATCAGTCTGCGTCTGAACCTTTTGGAAATTCAGAGCTGGTGTTTTAGAGATAGTAAGACAGAGAGAGTGGATCCCAAATCGCTCTGAATTTGCAATGCATTCCTCGGCTGGTTTTAATAGTCCCGCGTGTCAGTTGTATGCATTTGTTTCCAGACCCACAATGCATCTGTGCAACTGCAAACAGACAGAGGCCTGCATTCAGATTTGTGTCTGATTGCAAAGGAGTGACTTAAACTCAACGGGGGTGCAGAGTGCTCTTCATTAGCGTAACTCCACATCTGTCTGCAAGACGCCCATCCAGAAACTGAACATAATAAGCCTCTTGACTTCACTTTGCTGGCTGCCGCTGAAATCCTGAACTGAGGCCAGTGCATTATTATGCTTTTGAGGTCTGTCTTTGTGTTTGAGCATTAGGGATGTGGTGTGAAGCTATATGTACTTTTTAGACTTAAAAAAGCCTTACTTTTCATTTTGGGAGAAACATAGGGCCCTGAGAAAGCTGTGTTTGTTTGTTTGCTTATTTATCTCAATTTTTCCCAATTTTTTTTTCCAAATTAAATTGTAAAAATCTTATATTTTCTTGAATCAGCTTTGATGATTTGATTACATTTTAATAATCAAAATGTATGTCTGGT
This sequence comes from Barbus barbus, assembly GCF_936440315.1. NCBI lineage: Eukaryota > Metazoa > Chordata > Actinopteri > Cypriniformes > Cyprinidae > Barbus > Barbus barbus. The sequence continues at coordinate 3,172,770 of NC_136758.1, forward strand.
CAATTTCAATAATTAAAATCATAAATTTTGAACCATTTAACAACAATATATTAAAAATACATTTAAGTACATCCCGTATACAATCCATTTTATTTTTTCTGTAGAATTTTTTTTTTAACCATAAGCGTCATGCCTGCTTCAGTATGTTGTAAACTAAAGTGACGTGCAGACTAGATATTTAAATAGTCCTTTAGTCATTTAATATTCACAGCCCTACTATGGATTTATTCTCCTGAAATTTGCTCAATTTTGTGCCATTCTGTGTTTAGTAAATTTTGACGGATTGAGCGATTCTGTCTTCATTTAAGCTGGTTGTATGTTTGTCTTGAAAAATCTATACAATTGTTTAAAGGGATAGCTCACCCAAAACTGTCCCTTTAAAGGGGTCATATGATGTGATTTCAAGTTTTTCTTTCTCTTTGGAGTGTTACAAGCTGTTCATGCATAGATAAGATCCCTAAAGTTGCAAAGAGTCCCAAAACCAAAGAGATATTCTTTATAAAACTTAAGACTCAACCGCACCCTCCTAAAACGGCTCATTTAAACACGCCCCCACATGTCTACGTCACGATGTGGGAAGATTTGCATAACACCGCCCACATGTCTATGCAATGAAAGAAGGAAGAACTATTATTCTGTCTGTAGTATTGTTGCTGCCGCCGGCGCCATGTCCTGGAGACGCTGTGTTTCGTTGTGAAAGCGAAAGTACTTTGATTTGGCTTCCAAAAGAGGACACAACTAGAAATCAGTGGTTAAGTTGCATTTACAACACTGATCCAGAACAGTTCAGCCCAAATATTAGAGAGTGTGCAGCACATTTTAAGGAGGACTATTTCCTGAACCTGGGAGGAGAGTAACGTTAGCCTATAATGCCAGCTGTGCACGAAGGCTGTTTCTATAAAGTGGGGCAATTCCAACTTTGTAAGGACAGTCTGGAGCTTCTGACTCACAGCCTAGAAGTATGTTTTCTTATTTAAAGAATTTGCCACTGACGATTCAAACGTGAGTTTTGAGCAGTGTAGAGTAGTGCTTGTTGTTTGTCGTTTCTCCGATCGCAAATGCAGACATGGTAATGTTTACGCGGCGTGATGCAACGTGACGCGTAAAAAGGCAGTATAAGTCATTATAATCAGTAATTATGTCCCCACTGGATGCAACAAATGCGGGACACGGCATCACAATACGGTAAGGTATTCGGCCAATCACAACGCACAGGATAGCTGGCCAATCAGAGCACGCCTCGCTTCTCAGAACGATGAGCTTTGTAAAAATCGATGCGTTTCAGAAAGGCGGAGCATAGAGGAGCAACAATAATGTACAGTATGTGGAAAGTGTGTGTTTTGAACCTTAAACCGCATAAACACATTGCATCACACGAAATACACAAAACAATGTTCTTTTTAGAAATGTCATATGACCCCTTTACATTTACATTTAGTCATTTAGCAGACACTTTTATCAAAGCGACTTACAAATTAGGACATTTGAAGCAATCAAAATGCATTTCACTAAACATTAAATGAGATTTATACCTCTACACTTGTAGGTGTGCTGCTGTTCTGTTCCCAAAATGTCTGTGCAGGAGTTGAACTTTGTGCATGAATACGAAGATCAAAGCTTTAAAGAGCCTATAGACCAATCACTAACTACTACAGATCCTAATGAGCTGTCTGATCGACTGATACACAGCATCTAGAATGAGGCTCAGTGTGACTGCTTAGTCTCTTCTCTTGGTTTCCTGCTGTTGATTTACAAAACAGCAATAAAGTAATTCAGTCATTTCACAGCTTGATAGTTAAAACGGTCGCTGGCACATCTGCATTGCTGTTGCTGTCAATCTTTGGCTTTCCAGTAAAGAGCCTCTCCCCCTTACCAAATATTATGTAATACAGACAAAGGGGGTGGAAGTATTGGCATTAAGATATGGTCAGGATGAATGTGATCATTTGATCCTCGTTTCTGACCGTATTAGAATAAAATGGCCGTCTTTAGCCTGTTATAGTGTCTGTTGCCATAATTTGTTGCTTAGAGGACATGTTGTTGTTTCACATGAGTTCACTATGACAGAATGTTCAGTATTCATTTTTCCAGTGTCTAAATGAGCTTAACAACATCCTGCTCCAGTCTGGCACGACTCAACACTGTATCTAAGAAACATCAATGACTCTTTCCACTGCTGGATCATTTATTTTCCACCTGCTATCTCAGAAGGATCCTGTCAAGCTTTACCTCTTTACCATACGTGACCCTGGACCAAAAAACCAGTCATAAGGGTCAATTGTTCGAAATTGAGATTTGTACATCATCTGAAAGCTGAATAAATAAGCATTGATGTATGGTTTGTTAGGATAGGACAATATTTGTCTGAGATACAACTATTTGAAAATCTGGAATCTGAGGGTGCAAAAAAATCTCAATATTGAGAAAATCGCCTTTAAATTTGACCAAATTAAGTTCTTAGCAATGCAAAAATTAAGTTTTGATATATTTACAGTAGGAAATTTACAAAATATCTTCATGGAACATGATCTTTACTTAATATCCTAATGATTTTTGGCAATCATTTTGACTCATACAATGTATTGTTGGCTATTGCTACAAATATACCCCAGCGACTTAAGACTGGTTTTGTGCTCCAGGGCCAGGCACTGCCGGTTTAGATGATATTTAAGTGATCAGATGATGAACAATGGACTATACTTCCCAGTTCCCTGAAAGAAGACGTTTAAAAAGTACAAAAGAGGTTCATTGATAAATAGCTATTAATTTGAGACCAAATTCATGATTCATAAATTGAGGACCAGAATGCAGTTACCCTGCAAGAATTCTCCAGGTCTCTCAATTTTTCAGTCTCTCTGTCAGTGTTATGTTAACATTTGAATTATAGTCATACTATCTTTAATATTGTTCTGTTGTTCTAATTTTAGTAGGCAAAAATCAATTGAGAAGCTTTAAAGTGATACGTCACCCAAAATGTTAAACTTCCTGTTACCCTCAGGCATTCAAGATGTAGGCTAGGTGATGACTTTTTTTCCAGTAGAACAGTAAAGAAGATTTTGAGTTGAAGTCAACAATTACCGTCACTTTGAGAGTCAAAATAAGCATAACAGGCAACACAAAATTAATACCCGTGGCTCCTGACGATATTTTGAGATCCTATGAAGCGAAATGAAAAAAACATTATTTCTAACATTATTACTGTAATTTCGAGTCTCGGGCAAACGGAAAATCCTGTTCTTTTCTGCAAAATGGTTCTTTCAGACATTTTGGTTCTGGTTCAGATAACCAAATAATTCACCAATTAATTTGTACATAATGCGTTTATGTAACAAATACACAATTATATTGTTAAAGCACCCAATAATGATGTGAAACATGGATGTTTTACATGTCTAAAGCATGTAAAGTCAATAAACTAGTCCTAATCAGCTAAACATTTTATGAGAAACCATATAGACATTAATTTGGCCCCTTCATTCAAGTCTTCGTTCTTCGGTCCGATACGAACTGGTTCCTCGCTTCAATGACTGTTGGAGAAATGGCAAAAAGCGGCACCATAGGATCATATACCCTAGGGATGGGAAGATTCACCTATTCGCTAAAAAAGTAAAAAATAAAATTAAAAAACAAAAGTGTGCATCGGATACAAGTTGGCATTTGTATCGCTATTCATCATTTCTAACATATTTGCCTCTGTAAAAACTGAGTTGTTTATATATAATTACTATTGGATGCGCTATACTTTTATTGTTTATAAAGAGACCAATAATTTGTGACCTATATTTTAGGCCATATGTAGATTAATTTCTCCTCTCGAAACTGTTTCTCAAGCGCGTTCTCTCAAATTAAGTTCACACAATCTATCTAATTTGTGGATGCTTATTATTAAGCAGCCCTTAATGTCGCTCATGGATCAAATCGATCCACCATGGCAAAACAGCGAATATATTTGATGTGCATTTGAGACGTTGTGTTTTCCTCAGTGCATAACTGACATGTCACGAGTGTGTTTTTCACCTGTAAATGTTAGACAGTCATGCAAATATATCTATTTTGCTTTCAGGAGTGAGAGAGGCTTACGCGAGTGAACGAGTGCTGATGCGCGCATGGGCACTAAACAGACGGAGCGAAATAAATCTGAAAATATTTGTTGTTGGACATTTAAAAGTGCCTTTTGCAGAATTTTAAACCTACATATAAGTGTATTTTTATGATAGCAGTAACTGTAAAGGGACTATTGTAATGGTAAATCAAATGTAAGCTAATACAGTCCTAATTACTAAGCTCAGATGAGTAAATGTGTTTCTTATAGCAGTTAAAATGCACTTTAAATTTAGTGATTTTAAATGGTTTCATAAAATCAGAGAGAAGGGCTGCATGGCTATAACATTATGTGAGAGAGTCAGTGGTAATATCATTGCTTTCCTACTGGTCAGTGTTAGAGGAGCTCAGTTTAGCCTGACAGTTAGCCTGCCCTGGACCAGGTTAGTTTTCCAGCATATGCTGTCACACTAGCCGGGTTTCCATCCTAAATTGTGAATTTAACTTCTGTGCAAAATTGGAATATCGCATAAAACATTTGCCAATAAGCATCGTTTCCATCCAACGAGTTAGAGAGAGCAAAATCGTCACTTCCTGATAAAGTGGCACTAGAAAAGTAGGTCTTGCTTTCGGAGGTGAATGTCAGCTGTTTGGGAACGCAGTTGTGACGGACCGTTTTGGGAGACAATTATACAGAAATATTTTGACGACAGACTTTGCTCGGGCACTTCAGAATGACCATAACAACATTTCAGATGCTGTGCAACAAAATCAGTCCGCTGCTCAGTCAGGTTATCCCATCCCATAGCACAAAGTCACATGACATTTTTGAACACTCATGCAGGATTTATTCGCTAAATGCGACTCCGTCTCCCATTATTCGCATTAAGCCTTTTTCGCACAAGTCAAAAACCACTTCAAGTGGGCGTAAAAACGTTTTTGCGAATTATGGGATTTATCTTTGAAATGTGGCGTTTCCATCACTCGTTTCTGATGCGATATTTCAAAATGCACATAAAAAGAGGGTGATGGAAACATAGATCAAGCTCAATCACTAGCTATGTTAAATTTTCTTGTTGGAACGAAATCATTTGACAACGAGTCAGACTAACTGAAATGAGCCTGGCTTATTTGGTAAACTTGTTATATGAAACGGGCCTCGAGGTGTGAAAAGTCAGAAGAGACAAGTTAATTTATGTCTGAAACAGAAATAAAATCAGTCATGTTTTTTCCATTACATCGTATTGCATCGAATCGCATTGTGTTGAATCAAATCGAAATCGGATCGCACTACATCGTAGTAGGGGTGAATCGTATCGCACCGGATCGCTCGCTGCTTCATACTGTATGTATCTTCACTGTATCGTATCATTGGCTATGCATCGAGATGCGTATCGCATCGGCCTCAGTTATGTAGATGCACATCCCTAATATACACTGGTGCATTGATGGAGTGACTGTCAGGCATGTCTGAAATCTGTAAATCTGTGCTTGAGCCATGAACTATAATAAATAAAGAAAGAATTCACCATATAGAATAATAAAGAAAAATTCACCGCTGTTGTGTGTTCTATAGACTTTAGGTTTCAAAGCAGTCAATCAGTGAACACCATGCATTTGTGCCAAATGATTTCTTATAATCTTTTGATGAATTATGAGTGTTTACTCTGTGTGTGTGTGTGTGTGTGTGTGTGTGTGTGTGTGTGTGTGTGTAATATGTTGTAGATGGTTGTAAGAGTGCTTGTTTTTTCTCCCTCATCTGATTGAATGAGCAGCTGGAAGTAGTAAAGCGAGGTCATTTCAAAATGAGAGTCCCGATGTATTTCAGGCTTGATTGTAACTAAAGTATCATATTATGCATAAAACATTTTTTTCTGGATATTGGTAATTTGGTTACACAATGCACTGTATTTGGCATTTAATTTAACGTAAACTCCTGTGGCTTGTGGTCGCCTCTTCACAGAAAGGAAAAACTAAGAACATTAAACACTTTGAATATATAGAGATTTTACTAGTATTGGCACAAATCTGTGTGGTATTAATTCAGTCTTAAAGATACCCTGTGCTAAACATTTCAAGAATGTAACAGGAATGCGCTTTTGAAATTGCTCACTTGTATTAAAAGATTGTGCTAGTGTACATTTTCATCATAATCTCCTCCAGGTATCAACTGAACATTAACCAAAGATAAGCTGTACACTTACAATATAAAATGGTTTAAAATGTCACATTTAGAAATGTCAAAGCAGAAGAGCTAATTGTTGAGAACACTAGGATTTTGAACACTAGAAAATAAACTTTTTGATGGTAAAATAATTTGAACAATTTGTCCTTCCTCTTCCATCGGTTGGTTTTCTCAGAGAGGATCCGTTGAGTCCGAATGAGTTAGTAATGAAGAGGGACGAGGCATTGTGTGGTATTTGCTGCAGTCAGGTTTTGTCAGCCATTCGTTCTCGGTGCCATTGTGGAATGCAAAGCCAGTAAAATCCCTAAAGCTTTGCTCATTTTTACTCCGGGCCCTCTCTTCCTGTGCCGGTGCTGTGGGGAGAGTTTGCTACACTATTTCAATGTTAAAAAGCTGAAAGTGAGCCCTGATGTAGACTGAGGACCAAAAGCTTAATAATGCATCATGCAAGAACATAAATTTTGTTCTTCTTTGGCTAGTCAATCAGCGACGATCATTTCTTGGCTAAAAATATTTCCAGATGAACACATGCTGGACTAAATCAGCTCAGCTTTACTTGATTATCCAGACATCATTTTTTTAAAAATCAGTGAGTCTCAAATATGATCATCAGGTTTATTTTGTTCATCTCTCAGTCATCATTGTATTGCATTGTTCTGATCATCAAACTAAGCATTTAAATATAATTTTACTAAAACGTATTATTAGATATATAGAGTGACAACTGATATTTATATCATTTAATGCAAGGAGTCCATAATACTGGTATAAAGATTCATTAATTTGCATTACAAGCATCAGAATTTCATCTTACTTTTTGGCCACATAAATATCAGCATCTGCACCAAATATGTTTGCTCAGTTTGTGTCTCTGAATAAAACTGAAGTGGGTTTTTTTTCCTCCTCGAGTTTGTTTCATAGTCTCACTTTATCATACTATATGAGCCATTAAAGCCTTGTGCATCAAATATGATGCTTAACAGAAATCACACATGCAGACTTCTTGCATATTCTTTTTGGAGTTTCAATAAATGGTTCCATTTCAAAACGTTTTGTTTGGTATGTCAGTCATTACAGGGTTCAGCAGGACCAGTATTGTGGCGGGTTCTGCTCTTGCTGTATCTGTGTCAGGCTGTGTTATTGTGTCGCTCTTGCTGTTTATCATATATCTGAAGTGCGGAATTTCCTCTGTGATATCATTAGGCTGGACGTGAGCCTACAAGGACCAAGACCACATCCTGTTTGCTGTTGACACGCATTCTCCTGCTATCAGGTCACATTTGTGTTCGTCCATATAGAGTCAGCACAGTCACTCCTCAGTGGTACCACTTTGAAATAAGTGAACACTTTTCAGAATAGTTTGTTCTCCATTATAAGAATTGCTTATCCATGCAGGTTTTTTTTTTTTTTTTTTTGCACATTGTCAGATGCAAAGGGTTTACACAAGCATGCACTCATGTTGTCTCAAGAAAAGGCACAAATCCAGTATAGTATTATTGTAATAAAAAATATGTCCAAATCTATAAAGAAAGGAAAAAAAAAAATCAAATGGAAACCAACCCCCCCTTCAAAAAAAAAAAAAAACACTATCAAACCCATAAACAAATCTGTTTATAAATCTGTTCTAAATCTCGACGACAGTCTTGGGAATGCATTCAGGCAGCTGAATTAAATTAAAATATTTCCTGTATTTAATTAAAAGGGGAAAGCTCAAACTCACATTTCAATAACATTTTAAAATCAGCAATATAAAAACAAATCTTAACTATCAAATCAGTCAAAATATACTGGCTTATAAGTCTGTTGTCCTCAACAGAGAAGCTTAAAGGTCTCTCTCTCTCTTTGGATTTATGAAACAAACAATCAAACAAAAACAAAACAAAAATAATCTCTGTATGGTTTAACATTTGAAAGGAAATAGATTTAAATTGTGTACTGTAATTCTACTGTTAAAATAAAACTAATTATTGTTTGAAGTTTACATTGTGTTAGTTTGCATATAATATTACTACTATAGTAATGTATTTATTTATTTTATAATAATAAAATAAACAGCAATATTAAAATATGACTCATTATTATTATTATTATTATTATTATTATTAGCAATATTAATAATCAACATTTTAAGCTGTTAATTGTCCTTGCTTGCATCTGTCCCATTTTCACCCCTGAAGAGTTTGCATCAGTGTTTATGCTCGTGGCCTTTTGAGGACAGCAGAACTGAGCTGACTGTAGGCTTTGTTATGGTTATGTTGCATTATGAACCATATCATCCATGCTGGCCTCTTTCTGAACACATCTCGCATGTGTTGTGTGCTTTTGGTTGTGAAAGTCACTGCTGCCAAACGCTGCTGTTAATCAGTCCAAGCTCTTTTTTATGAGTTAAGCTCTCAAACATGTGGCCAAGATAGCACGACTCAGACCCATGAGACAATGAGTCACAAACCCATTTAAATAGTCTATGAACAGTCTGTTGTGGCTTTTTGTTCTCCAGCTGACAATAAACATTACTCATTATGTAATAATCACCAAAGGCTTGATTGCTGTCCAGTCTTGTTGGAGTAGAAGATTGCTGTGTGCTTTCCTCCTAAACTGATTTGTGAGCGTGTGTGTATGGGTGTGTGTGTTTTACATTGTTTTATTAGACAATGTAAAGTATTGCATCTTGCATGTTCCCTGCCGAGAGGAAGCCTGAGGCTTGTCCTCCTGGTAATTCAGCATGAGTTCATGGAGTACAATAGGTAGTTTATGGCAGACGGCTTTGTTTTGTCTGATGCAGAACCCTGTGTTCTCTAGTTCACTCTCTGATAAAGCCACCAGGCAACTTTGATAACATGATGTGTTTTGTCTATGAAAAATACAAGAAATAGACTGTGTTAGTGTCTTCAGATCTAGTGCAAATGATGGCTGTAGTAGTCCGACATTTACAGGCATAATGTGAGCATGCAAGAACAAATGATGTAAGCATGCAATTTCCCACCAAATCCAACCAACAAACCGTTATTATAGGGTTACCGTAGTGAATGTGGTAAGGCAAGCGCATGGTATTAACACAAATGTTGTTATTAAAGTAGATTATAAAAATATAAAATTATTATAAAAAAGCAGCTGTTGTCAAGGGCAGTTTCCTGTCAAAATAAAAGTTAGCTGGTTTAACATTGGGAAATGAAGAAATGAAGACGTTTGTAGTTTACAGCTATACTGTACATTAGAGTGATTTATTTATCACTTCTTATTTTGTATTTTTTTATTGAAATTTTAGACATTTTTATCATCGCTTCTGAAGCAAGTCAGTTCACTCGACATCCATCTTGGAAAATATTTTATTTATATGAGCTATTTTCTTTTCTTTAATTATATTGGGAAACACTAAAACTAAAACAAAATCTCAAAAACGGTTTGCCAACTAATATTTCAATGACATTTTAAATCAGCAATGCAGTCTAAAATGAAGGGCATCATACATTTTGTAGCCTCAATTTCTTTTTTTTTAACATCGTTCCGTTTTTGGTGTAGAGCAGAGGCTGAGCACACTTTATGCTGTTTCTTTGGTACTATATTGGTGATTTGGCTCTTTTATTTGGAAGGTGGGACTTACTTTACTGCCACTGTAGGGTGTTCCAGTTTCTCTCATTCACTATAATATCATTGGTGCCAGCGATGTTATGTCTCTTGTGCAGTGAAATTGTCGACATGTATTTCATATGATAGATGTTACTATACTGTGGATATTGTAGTAAGATTGGAACTAGGGCTGCACTGCATTGCATTTGGGGAAGTTGTGGCCTAATGGTTAAAGAGTCGGACTCGTAATCCAAAGGTTCGAGGTTCGAGTCTCGGGCCGGCAGGGATTGTAGGTGGGGGGAGTGAATGTCCAGCGCTCTCTCCACCCTCAATACCACGACTGAGGTGCCCTTGAGTGCCCTTGAATGGCTGTTCACGGTGTGTGTGTGCACTGCATTTAACCCATCCAAAGTGCACACACACAGCAGAGCACGAATTCCGAGTATGGGTCATCATACTTGGCCGTATGTCACGTCACTTTCACTTTCACAATAAAAGTTTTTTAATCATGATTTCTGCTTCTCTTCATTAATTACACATAATCATATGCAATATTTGCCCACTGGTTAGTTAGTTAAAGGCAAAGCGATTTGATGGATAAATGATCTATAAGAAGATAGATCTTGTGCAAGTTGATTGAGCTCGGCCAGTGTCCGTGTTGTAATTGTGTTGATTGTATCGGGTCATCGAGTTGCTGGCCTTCCTCATTTCCTAGTTCCCTCTGTTCAGCCAAGCATGATGTCCTTTTCCAGTGATTGATGTTTTCTTATGATGTGGCCAAAGTAGGCGAGTCGTAATTATGTAATCCCAGATATGTGTGAGATTGCCGGCTTGATTTGCTCCCAGACTGATTTAATTTTTTGTCCTTCTTGCGGTCCATGGAATTGATAAAATTAGTCTCCAGCACCACATTTCAAATGCATTGATCCTTCGACTGTTCTGTTTCCTTAATGTCCAACTCTCGCAACCATAGGTGACTACGGAAAAGATCGAACTGTGCGAATCTTGATTGATAATCCTTAGATTTAAAAACCTTGTCCAGAGACTTCATTGTCGACTTTCTCATTGTGATTCTCCGCTTGACCTCCATGGTTTGTGGCCTCGATGTTCACTATCGATCCAAGTAGATTGAAGTCCGTAACAACTTCACAAACAACAAATTACACATCATGCAATATTTGCCCACTGGTTATTTTTCCCAAAAGTTTCATTTTAATTTGGCAACATTCACGTGGTCGTTTGCTGGTGTTCTCTTGACTTGTTGTGCTTATGTGAGAGTGCAATAATTCTAATGATTTTTTTTTTTTTAAATTGGGTTTAATTTGATATGGTTTTGGAGCATCATGATCATTAAACAGCCCTAATTGGAACACTGTATTGACCAATCAGAAGCCTAGAATCCCACTTTATTGGATGGATACTCAAAAGAAAACATTTCCATACTGTTTATGAAAAGGGCAAATTGTGTCACTAATAAAGTCCAAATCAACTATTCAATGCGTTGTCTAAACAGCTAGTCAGTAAAAAGAGATTTCTGTGCAGGCTGGTTTAGAGCCATGGCTGCCAGACACTAATGTGTTTTAGCAATATTATGAACACAGAACATAGGCTTTCAATAAGATTTTTTTTTTTTTTTTACAAAAAAAATTATCATTAGTTCTTACTACTTAAAACTAAGGAATCCAACAAACACTGGTAACAGGGGGCAAGTTCTTGCATTATAATTATCTTGAAACGTGTTGATGAAGGTGCTTTAAAGACATTGTTCTTATTTGTCTTCATTTAAAGCTGCTAAACAAACAGAATCTCAGTAGGTTCACTAACAAAGAAGTTGGTTTTTGGATGACTGGACCACCACTCTGAGCCATATCTTAGTAAGGAATGATGTGAATGTGTCGAGTATGTTGTGCAGACCAGTAGATGAGCTCAGTCTGTTCTCAGGGTGTTTCCTGAGGCGGGATGGGGGCCTGCTGGAATCTGAGCAGCCCATGTCTGAGCACGTCTCTGTGAGGGGGGCGTCCCTCAACCGAGAGGCTGTCATGTAAGGTCGTTTGTCTTCTAGTGTTTCAGAAGAGTAGACGACCCAGATGGAAACTCAGTGAGAGAATATTTGGGATCATACTGTCAGTTGCTGGACTCCCAGGGAAGCGCAAGCACAGAAGTCTTGGCTTAGAGTCCTGATGGCAGAGAAACATCTTCCAACATTTCTTTCACTCGCTTACTCAGTTCATTTGGAAAAAGTGAGAAAACAACAAAGACTTTTATCTGTCTGTAATTTACTGCCTTTTATAATCCTTATGTGGAAATGAATCAGGAATGTTTCCTGTTCGTCTGCGATCCAGGAACAATTTATGTCTGGCCCCTTGATATGGGCCAGACATCTGACCAGAATTGACCCACAAATTGATTAGTTGTCTCGGATAAATTATTCTATCATAAAACTATACTGGTTGGGTTATTTGTCTATATAGATCACTAATTAATTTCACAAGAATCGGAAATTACGTCAACATCAGTTCTGTTACAGGTCTGCGCCTATTATATCAGTGTGCCCTTTTGTCAAATAATGCTTCTTACCTTTTCTGTTTTGTCTTTTTTCCAAGTTGTTGTTATATAATCTATAAAGAAATAACATTTGACTTGTTTGTAACTTATATGGCCACTGACTCCGAGATAATGCGGTTAACATAGCGCTGGATGGTTTCTATTCTTCATCTGTATAAGTCCCTTTTTTAAACCGTCTTTGATCTCCGGTACATTTGAGCGTATTATCTCAATTTACTCAGTCATTTCCCTCAAATCGCCACATCATGATAAATTGCTTCAAAATGACAACATTTATGACCAGATGCACATTTTTCCAAGAATATTAAGCCATTCTCAGCCCAGTTGAAGCATATTAAACTCAAAACAACAACGTAATCCGGATAGAATAGGAACAAAGCCATGAATCAGAGTCATCTCTTGTTTAATATGTATTGCCACCATTTAGAAATAAACAAACTTGTATTTGTGAGGACCCGAGCTGACCAAACAGTTAATTGTGAAATGTTTGCGCTTTGTAGAGTACAGTACCGGCAGTTCAAGCATTTTCATAGGATCTAATTTGTAAGAAAAGACTCTGATTCTCGAATTCATTCTTGTTCAGTACGGCCGCTGTTGTCACCGGAAAAACGTTTACCCTGCAAGCACCAATCCGGAAGCCAGAAACGCGGAAGTGTGAAAAAGGCTAATTAATAATACGTTTTAATAAATTAAAAGAGTTAATGACTTCTGAAGAAAAATCACGAGTGAATGCTTTTGACCAGTTCAGATCTGCACAGAAGAACACAACAAAAGGATACAAAGAAATACAAAACAAATGCCATTCTTCAGAGAAAGAGGCATTTAACCCCATCTGCATCTGGTTAATAGTCTTTAACAGGAGAGATTTATAATAGTGTGTTTGTTTGGTGGGAGAAAAAAAAATGGCATACCTGGTCAAATTTGTTTTTAAATGTAAGATATTCAGTATTAAACTCTTAAACAATTTCATTTAACCACTGAGTTGCCATTCTTTTCTGATCACTTTTCTAGCTCACATGCACATATGTTGCTTTTTGCCTATATTTCTGTCCATTTCTGGGTGATTCTACTTATCCATAAATTTTCACCTTTTGATTACAATGTGTTTCTGCAGTAATTTAAATTTAATTTAATCACATCTAAGCAGTAGTCAAACGATCAGCTAATTTAAATGTTCTAATCTAATTTAAATGAACTAATCTAAGCTTTGGCCACATGTTCTCTCCTGCACTAAACCTTTGTACATGTGAGGTAAGAATGAGTCTTCCGGAAGTGATATTCATATTACCATAGAAGGATTTTAGTTTGTTAATGTGTAATCCAGATGTTTTTACTTGTAGTATGTGTAGTAGGTGTATGTGTGTATTTTTACACAAGTATATGTTATCTTGCAAGAAGATGTAACGATTAACCGCGGGCCGGTAGAAAATTGATTCAAATCACGTCTGAGGGGAACTTACTGTCTTTAGAAAAGTGTAGATGGTATTTTTTCTTTTCATCTTGCCTCTGTATAATGCATATTAAAGTTCATAAGTGCAGCGCTGCATTGTTTACAGCACAAACCAAGGAAACGCTTAAAGCTCCACCTGCTGGCAGAAACTGAATCTGCGTCTCAATCACCTCCTCTGCTGTTTGTTTCATGCAGATATTTTTACATTTAGTTTCACAAAACTGAAGTCAAAACATTGTTTTTGCTTCAAATTTCGAAATGATAATCTAATTTAGATTAAAAACTGCTCATGTTGCATGTATGCAGCATCTTTGTTTGGATCATGATTAAAATGCTGTGGTTGCCTCTTATTTTAAATGGAAAGAGCACAGACAAAGCCTTATTTTGTTTGTATGAAGAGATTTCTTTTATTTGTGTTATTTGATTTGGGGCTTGTTTTAAAATTTCAATTTAGTTTTGTTATTTACATTTGCATTATATTTAAATTGTCATTTAATCGACGCTTTCATCCAAAGTGACTTAATGAGGACAATAGAAGCAATCAAAACCAACAAATCTTATAGTGTTATTTCAGTTTCACAAAGAAACATGCAGCATTTCATCCAAGCAATAATAAAAGGACACATTTAATTTATATTTTGTCTTCAATCTCATTTTGTTAAAAATAAATCGTGAATTGAATTGACATCCCTACTCCCCCCATAATGCTAACTTCAAATGATTTGGCATTGACTGGATCTATTTAAAGCTCTGCTACTAGAATTCTTTAATAACACTTAATTAAAAAAAATAAATAAAAAAAATCTTCACCTTCATGTCAATCCAAACCTCAACTTTCTTTCTTTACATAGCATAAAAGAACGTAAAGGGATTTGGAACCACGTGAGGATGATATATCACAAGCAGATGTTTATCAGTAGTCTTGTGAAAAGCTTGTGGACCTTGTTATTAGTTGGAGTTCATTCCCTGTTCTCTGAGCATGTTCTACAGAGACTCTTGTTAGAAGTTATTGCCCTGTTTACACTGCTTTGGCTTACAAAAACCACCAAATTGCTATGTTGTGATCTCTGTGAGAGAAAAAACAGCCAGCCTTCGACTGCTTGTAATGTTATCCTTGAGTTATTTGTTGTCATGATGGACTAAATTCACTTATGATGCCGGTGAAGATACTGAGCACTAGTACCCTACCATCTTACTACATGCCTGTTTCAGTTTACGGGTAAATGCACCAAAGACACAACATAATCAGCAAGCACAGTTTCAGTTTGATTCAGTTTTATTTAAATAGTTTCAAAGGAGCTGCACTGAGGTCATTGCCATATGCTCAGAGTGAGTAAGCCAACTGTGGCAAGAAAAACCTCCTGAAGAGTAGGATTGAGTAGGATTAAGTAGGATGAGAAGAAATCTTGGGAGGAACCAGACTCCGTATGGCTTAAATAGTCTAGGCTTAAAGGGGTGGTTGATTGCGATTTCACTTTTAATTTTTTAACTTTAGTTGGTGTGTAATGTTGCTGTTTGAGCATAAACAGTATCTGCAAAGTTACGTCGCTGAAAGTTCAATGCAAACAGAGGTATTGTCTTTTAAAGTTATGGCAGTTTATTGCTTACAGTTACGTCTGGTAGAGCTTCTTCCTGGGTTTGCTGACATCACAAACCCTGAAATTTATATAAACCCCGCCCCTGCCCCCAGAACATGCAACAAAGGGGGCGGGGCCATGTTGCGCTGCTTTAGAGAAGAGGAAGAGTTGTTGCCATGCCGTCAAAACTAGGGGTGTACGAATAAATCGATTCATATATGACTCACGATTCTGTCTTCTAACGACCCTAATAGATTCACAAGTTTCAAAATCAGTGTTCTAAAGCAGCGGTTCTTAATCCTGTTACACACTCTGCTCTGCATCTCTCTCTCTCTCTCATTCAGATCGTCAGCTCCTTTAATGATCTGTGTTCTTCTATACACTTTGTGTATAGGTAGACAGATATGTTTCACAGCTACGAGAAGTGATAAACATGGACGCATACACAGTTGTCGTGGTAGTGAGCAATACTTGCTGGCAAACACTTCTTAGTATTACAAAAATGCTACAATGCAATAATGTATTCTGCTGTATTACAGCTTTAATCAGGATAAGAGTGCATATTAAATACTAATATGTGACCCTGGACCACAAAACCAGTCATAAGTGTCAATTTTTTTAAATTGAGATTAATACATCTGAAAGCTGAAGAAAAAAAAAAAGCTTTCAATTGATGTATGGTTTGTAATGATAGGACAATATTTGGCTGAGATGCAACTATTTGAAAATCTGGAAACTGAGGGAGCAAAAAAATCTAAATATTGAGAAAATCACCTTTAAAGTTGTTCAAATGAAGTCCTTAGCAATGCATATTACTAATCAAAATTTAAGTTTTGATGTATTTACGGTAGGAAATTTACAAGATATCTTAATGGAACGAGATATTTATTAATATCCTAATTATTTTTGGCATAAAAGAAAAATCAATAATTTTGACCCATACAGTGTATTTTTGGCTATTGCTACAAATATACCCCAGCGACTTAAGACTGCTTTTGTGCTCCTGGGTCACATAAAAGCAGTAGCATTTACAAATAACAGTGTATCTAAACGTATGAGACAACTACAAACAAAAAACATACAATTCTGAAACGTCCTGTAAGAGCCGTGCTTGCACAGGTTCTGCTTGATCCTCTTCACGAGTATTGTCTGGGTCTCATGCAGGCTCAAACTGAGAAGCAATATTAACGGCGCCATTGTTTACAATACAACCGGAATGCATTGCGACTGAAGTGAGGGGCGGGACGTTTCTGGACTGCATTAGGCGGTTTAGCCAATCACAACACACTGAGGCCAGCTAACCAATCTAAGCCCATTGTGTATTTCTGAGGGAGGGACTTCATAAAACCAGGAAATCATCAGAGCGTTATAAGAGAAGGAACAGAGTGGTGTAGAATAAAGGTAAATTATGTGTAAAATAGTGGGGGTTTTTGTTTGTTTGTTTTTTGTTTTTTAAACGAAGCAGTAACACATTTTAGACTTCACCCCATAAGCACAATCAAGCTTATAAAAAAAAAAAAAAGTCAAAACCGCCCATTTAAATTGTCTAGGCCAAAGTATATAAAGTTATAGAAAAGTGTAATAGTCAATTGTTAACATTAGGGTTGGGTACCGAAACCCGGTACCAATATGGCACCGGTACCTATGTAACCGGTATGAACTAGAACCGAATCAGAATGCAGATTTCGGTGCCTCATTTCGGTGCCATGCCTGAGCGATCGATTGAAATGTTTGTCCTTTTGTTTCTCCGAAACGAACGTAAGAAGCATCGGCGCACGTGAAAAATTATTTCCCGACTGAGAAAATCTCAAGTCGAAACGCTCTAATAATACAAGTCCAACAAATCTTTGTAGTAACGCGAGTGTGCTGTTTTTACGTTCCGACTTAAAAGCACTACTTGGGAAATGAGAGCATCTGAGGAGCGCGTTAAGGATGTTCATTTTAACCGTTAACCGGCCGATAAGATTTTTGACCAATTAATACAATCAGTTAAACGGTTTAAAGTCACTTTATTTATTTATTTATTTTATTTTTTTCCAGTAATTTATCAAAATATTTTAAAGTTTGCTGCATGGTTAAAATAAGCTACGCGTATAAAATTTTTTAAAAAGTAAAAAAAAAAAAAAAAAAACTTGAGAGAGAGAGAGAGAAAAAAAACATAAGTCGCCTATAAGTCGCATTTTATTATTTCATTCAGAAATAGGCCGACGCAAATGACAAACATTATAATAAACACTGTAAACATGGCTAGGCTATTTTAGTTCCCCTCACTCCACAAAAAATGCTTTCAAATAACAGTAGGCTATTTAGAAAAGAACAAGGATTAAAAATGTAAGAAGCTATAGCTATAAAAACTACAAACCAAAACAAATTAATTTGGGCTAAAACGAACCTGAAACCAATGTTGGGTCGGTCTCTCGTTCGACACAAAATCAAATGTTTCCGTATTCGCAATGTATTTGAATGCCAAAATAGCTTCTTATTTACCTTTTATGTAGACCTACTTCACTCGCGTTCCAATATCCACGTAAAACTAAATGTTTTGCATAACTTCACAGTGGTACGGTGATAACGCTTAACGGCACAGACTTTACTACATATTTAAACTGAGCCGTGTGTTTTTTTTCCATATGTTTGACTGATTGTTTTTTATAATTATAATGAACAGGCTGCATTGTCCAGGTAGAATGCGTGTGTGCGCATGTGGCTCTGGAGCAATCACTTGATTTTTTTACAATTATTTTTTTCCCCTTCTAACAGTGGAAGCAACTACTCCTTTGGTCATGAAGATAATAAGGTTTGCTTTTATTTGTGTACATTGACAATAAAAACAAATCTTTGCGCTTTTGTAAAATATCTGAAAAATACAAATACCATTTTAAAAGTATCGATTTGGCACCGGCATCGAAAAAAAACCCCAAACGATACCCAACCCTATATTATAGTTGGTAATTGTATGATTGGAGCCCAGCCTGAGATTACTGTCACGATTCAAGCAGTGTTCAGGGAAATATCCCTCATCCCTCATCTGCTGGCTTATGGAATGACAAACATCAGATACAGTTCCTCAGAAAAGATGAGTTATAGATGGGGGATCAGAGTCAGAGAAAACAGTGACAATGTTAGTCTTATTCCCTAATTATGGTTCATATACTCCGTTATATCCTGAGAATAATAGTCGGGATTCCAGTAGGCCTAACAAAACAGCACAGCTGAGCGCATATCTATAAAAAGTTAGCTATGAGGTTGGCTAGACAAGAGTCTAGACTCAAGCTGAGAGTGTATTCCATATATCAGAGGTCATGAAGGAAAGGGATATGAAGTAGATATTGAATGCACAATTTCTACATCACTTATTGCATTTGTAATAACTGTTATTATTATGTGCAATAATTGTATATTTACCTACATTCTCAGGGTACTCGCATTATATATAATCTCACTGGTACTACTAGTTGTATTATTAGTCTGCTGGTCAGAAGGTGGGAATAAGATACAAATGTTTTTCAAAGTCTCTTATGCTCACCAAGGCTGCATTTATTTATTTTATCTGACAATTATTATTTTGTTCCATTTAGGTTTTTTTTTTTTTTTTTTGTGCTATCAGATGTCTTTGTAAGCTTAAGGGGTTTAAAGATTCAGCCACTTGGGTGTTTACTGAGGGCTCAGTACTTTAAATCAGAGGTTTAAATGAAATTATTTATAATTGAACTGGCAGACAACTAATGTAGCATAGAAACAGACATATTCTGACACTGTTTATTTCCTCTGGACATTACAGACTCTGCTGCATCTTGAAGTTAAAAATACATGAATTTATTCATTCATATGCCACCAATATACTGGGTAAGGCTATTGATGAAGTAGCTTTAAATCAAGAGATTGTTGTGTTGTGTAGCACCGTGTTGTGTAACAGTAAAGCATGACTCAGTTAAACATCTAGACACTGTATTAAAGGGACATCTTAAAATGTTCTAATAATGGTCTAATAAACAACTTATTGTCAAATTACATCTGGTGTGGAGGACATATAGAGCTGCATGTCATAACAATGAAAACTAGTGCTATTGTTCCTTGTAAAAGCACCTGTAGGAAGCATGTATAAGCAGTTCATTAAAGGACATGAGACAGAGCCTTGTGGCACTCCATAATTCTTAGGTTGGACATCTCCTCATTCGCACTCATAAATATGGCAAGTTTACAATAAACCAGGCTAGGATGGCAATGTGATTGTCACACTTGTCTGAAAGAATGTTATAATGTCAAAAGGTAATACTAAAATTAGAATTTTTGTTCAGACCCACGATGACTAATAACTATTGTCAAAATAGTTTTTAAATAATACCTGTTATTGATTAAAGTTATGGTATATTGATATGTTATATTCAAAAAGTCATATTTACTCAATGCATGACGAAGGCCACAGCAATAACATATGCTTGTTTGATCCAAGTATGTTTATTTTTTTGTTTCCAGAGATCTGAGATTCAACAAAATCAAGGATTTACAGCCAGGATCCTTCAGACGATTAAAAAACCTCAATACACTGTAAGCATCAATGTTTTCTAAACTGGTTTCATGAAAAACACCCCTCCATAAAACATTTTGGAGCATGTTCCTTTGTTTGAAACCCTATATTCTGATGTCTAATACATTTCTTTCCTCTTTCTTTAAGGCTTTTAAATAACAACCACATTAGAAGAATCCCAAGAGGAGCCTTTGAAGATTTGGAAAACCTAAAATATCTGTGAGCGTTTCTTTACCGCTTTTGATTACTTATTAAAATATAGAAATTGTGGAAAAATAAAAATAGGGTGATGCGTTATAGATAAAAGTTTCCCAGCTTAAGTTCGGAGTTAGAGAAGTCAACTAATGTTCATTTTAAAGCATAGCTACTGTATAACCACTGACTGAAAGCATATTGTAAAGTTAAAATGTACAATATAGTAGGTGATATGATAACAAATTTCCCTTTAACTTGATTTCAGAACCACGAGCCAACATGTTGCACCATGTTCACCACTTGTATGAATGATTCAGTCATTACTACTGCCATTGTTTGACACAGAAGAGAGTTGAGATCATGGAAAGACACTCTCACACATGTGGGAAACTTAATTGTCTGCACTATATAATTATCTGTCTGACGGCCCTGACCCAAAAGCGTGGAGATCAGAGTCAGGTGGAGCTGGAGTAATTGCTCTCTGGGCAGACGTTGCACAATTCCTGTCTTTGTCACAGAGAATCTGTAACTTTAGTTGTGGTGAGAGCAGCCTGTGTTTATATTTAAATAGAGTTGGTTGTTTGAAATGTTTCACACCTGGTTTTGCCTAGATAACATCTAAACTCAGCTGCTAAGAGAATACAGTAAGAGTGAAGTATGTGTAGGTCAATCTAACCAACTTGTTAAAAAACATGTCTGGTCATATTTCACCCCCAAATTAAATATAAATAAATATTTTGCTTTAAGAAAATAATTAAAGATTTTTTTATCACCACTATGATAAATTTTGTATTGTGGCATTAGTTATTAGTATTACTTTATACATTATGAATGGGACATCCATCCCTGCCCCTAAAAAAAAAATATATATATATATATATATATATATATATATATATATATATATATATACTTTTTTTTTTTTTTTTTTTTTTTTTTTTTAATATTTATTTATTTTTTCATCATAGCTATACTGCCAAAAAGTAGTCAGCGCTTAGTGTATCCATCACTAAATTCCCTTTTTAAGAATTATAATACAAAAATATTTGTATAACTCATTGGTGATTGACCACTGGAGTGTATGAAGCCTAAATAATCTCTACAAGAGGCTGAACAATTAGAGCCCGCTGTTATTCTAGTGCTGGTGGTCTAAAAGACAAACGCTGACTTCACAGACTACAACTCGTGTGTCACTCCAGATAAACATACTGAGTGTTATAAGTCTCAGGCTGAGTATTATTTCATTCATTAACTTGTCTTGGGCCGTTCAACCATCAGACACATGTGATAGTTCACACAGTTATGACGTCCAGCTATGGAGTTGTCTGAAAGAGTACTTTAAAATTCCCCCTTCTGGTTACTCAAGCAAGGTCCAGTGGTCTGGCTAGTCCTCCAGACAAAGTGAATGTAACCTGCTTTGTGGCTGGTTTGGCATTTTACCACTGTAATTCAGATACTGTAAACATTGAACAGGTTTTTGCAAAAGAAAACCTCACATTTTTCAGGGTTATTATTGTGAAAGGAAATAATAAAAAAAAGTTAGACTTTATTTCTGTTTTATATTTACATAACATTTATATTTAGTTTAAGTTCATGTACTAATATACCAAAAAAAAATTGGTATCGACATTGTTGTAACAGCAAAATAATTCAGTGTCCCCTAAAGACAAACGTCTCTGGGTACCTGTAACAATGCTGAAAAGTCCATAAATAAAAAAATAAAACTGAAATAAAATTAATAATTTTATAGATAAAATTTTATATCAGTGGATATCAATAGAGAAATGAATATCAATGGAGTAATACTGAGAAAAATAGAAGCATTTCAGACTTCATCAAAGTGATATTCCCATTATACCAATAATATTCTTTGCAGATTCTTAACTTGAACAGCTCTCATAACTTACTCATAACTTAAGATTTGCACTGTTTAGTTTTAAAAGGTGCATTGCTTTAGTGGTGCTTATATATGCAAATATTGAATACTTGTATGGGAAGACTCTGCGTATCTGCAACATATACTTCCTGTGGGATGGTGTCATAGTCCTCAAGGTCACGGGATCATTTGGTTTGTGAGACTGAGCGCTGGTTCTCAACAGCCCACTGTCCCTGGACAGGAAAACCACAAACATTCATTCCTGTTTCCCACAGGCCACTCTATATGTGGTATCAGTATACAGTCAATATGCAACAAATGTTTTATTGTTTTTTTTTTTTCAATAAAAAGTTCATTTTGATCTTTATTTCTGTGTACATGATGTGCATGTTTTATTTTTATTTTCTATGTTAAAAATAGGAGATCCCTCAATGTTTTTCTCTCACTATGTACTAATATTCCTGAATAATTCTTTCAGCTATTTGTACAAGAATGAAATCCAGGCGATAGACAGAGAAGCTTTTAAGGGGCTCGTCTCTCTAGAACAGCTGTAAGTAACCTTTTGCCTTGTCACCTCTTGTCTAGTTTTCTCAAAGTTATAGTTATATAAATAAAAGTTCACCCAATTTCTGATGCAAAGCTATTGTACAGCTTTCAGAAAATGCAGAATATATAATGAAGTCATTATAATATTTTTATGATGAAATGTATCTCCAGTTCAGTTTTATTATGGGAACTGCATTGTAAAAAAATACAATAATTATTTTTATTTTTTAAATAAATGTTTCACTAAGAAAGTTATATGGGAGCAATGTGACTGTGAGTAAATGATTACAGTTTATATATATCATAGCTCATATTTTAAGTTCCACTTTTAGTTAACATGGTTATTTTGTGATATCTGCCACGATGTGATAAATCTCTGGCTTGCAGCTAGATATAGTTTAGATAATATTGTAGGTGTTGTTTCATGTGCATAGGTCCTTCAGGAATCATCTGATGTGATTTCAAGTTCTCCTTTCTCTTTGGAGTGTTACAAGCTGTTTGTGCATAGATGAGATCCCTGAAGTTGCTTAGACTAAAGTCTCAAAAGAGATATTCTTTATAAAAGTTAAGACTCGACCGCACCCTCATTCAAACACACCCCCACATGTCTATGCAATGAAAGAAGGCAGAACTATTATTCTGTCTGTAGTATTGTTGCTGCCGCCGGTGCCATGTCCTGGAGACGCTGTGTTTCGTTGTGAAAGTGAAAGTACTTTGTTTGGGCTTCCAAAAGAGGACACAACTAGAAATCAGTGGTTAAGTTGCATTTACAACACTGTTCCAGAACAGTTCATCCCAAATATTAGAGTGTGTGCAGCACATTTTACGGAGGACTATTTTCTGATCCTGGGAGAGTAGCCTATAATGCCAGCTGTGCTCAAAGGCTGTTTCTATAAAGTGGGGCAATTCCAACTTTGTAAGGACAGTCTGGAGCTTCTGACTCACAGCCTGTAAGTATGTTTTCATATTTAAATAATTTGCCACTGACTATTCAAACGTGATTCTATTCATCACGTTTGAATTGACTATTCATTCTCCGATCACAAATGCAGACATGGGCGTAAAAACACAGCATAAGTCATTATAATCAGTAATTATGTCCCCACTGGATGCAACAAATGCCTCGTTTATAATGGGTTTTTATTGTTTTTGTGTCGTCGCGCCGGGACACGGCATCACAATACGGTAAGGGGCGTAACATTTCCATCTCACGCTTGAGGTATTCGGCCAATCACAACGCACTGGATAGCTGGCCAATCAGAGCACACCTCGCTTCTCAGAACGATGAGCTTTGTAAAAATCGATGCGTTTCAGAAAGGCGGAGTATAGAGAAGCAACAATAATGTACATTATGTGGAAAATTGTGTTTTTTGAACCTTAAACTGCATAAACACATTGCATTACACCAAATACACAAAATAATGTTCTTTTTAGCAACATCATATGACCCCTTTTAAAAAGCATCCATGATTTTGATATGGCTTGTGATGTGCCAAGAAGACATAAACACATTTTACAGTCACCTCAAGTATTTCTTATTGCTCTCTAAGATCCTTTGACTCTGTTATTGTTGATCTCATTTAAAACCCACAATATATTTGCCTTGTAGCAAGAGTTATTTATTATGTCACTGAAATGTGTTATTGCCGCCTTCATATTGTTCAAGTCAATATGAAATGGAATTGGAGCATATTTGCTTTCCTAAAACACGTCCCTGATCTTATAACTGGTGCACATTGTTTTAAATAAAATAAATTAAAATAATGGTTTCCATCCAAGTTCTCAATAAATAACAGAGTCTTGCTCTTTGTTTTCTTGTTGAAAATGCATAAGATTAAGGAAGTAAAACAGGTACTGGACAAGTTTTTGTTAATAGACATTAGGCACAGAAAATGCCATGGTAATAACATTCAAAATGAAGTCAAATTAAAATGAGGAAAAGCTCTAGATACTATGTTTATGGCAAGTAAAACAATGTGACTCTCTCTCACACAGATACCTGCACTTCAACAACATTGAGTCATTGGAGCCGGAGTCTTTCTCTCATCTACCCAAGCTTGAGCGGCTGTGAGTTACGCATGCATCTCAGATCCCTACAGGGTTGCATGTTTAGTCATAACACGTCCCTTTTGAAATGAGATAAAAAAGACGAGCATGTAGGCAAACGTGTGCTATGAGCTGTAGCCTATGTTCTGGTTGGTTTTGACCCTGTAAACCCTGACATATGAAAGAAAAATCATGTGTTTTTGTTTATCATATTTTATACATAAGGATTTTTTTGGCTCATATAGTATGACAAAATGAGAATATGGAGCTCAAACTTGAGGAGGAAAACATCTCCGTTTTATTCAGATGCTCAAACTGGGTAAAAATATGCCATTTGGTGCAGATGCTGATATTTATACAGGTCCTTCTCAAAAAATTAGCATATTGTGATAAAGTTCATTATTTTCTGTAATGTACTGATAAACATTAGACTTTCATATATTTTAGATTCATTACAACACAACTGAAGTAGTTCAAGCCTTTTATTGTTTTAATATTGATGATTTTGGCATACAGCTCATGAAAACCCAAAATTCCTATCTCAAAAAATTAGCATATCATGAAAAGGTTCTCTAAACGAGCTATTAACCTAATAATCTGAATCAACTAATTAACTCTAAACACCTGCAAAAGATTCCTGAGGCTTTTAAAAACTCCCAGCCTGGTTCATTACTCAAAACCGCAATCATGGGTAAGACTGCTGACCTGACTGCTGTCCAGAAGGCCATCATTGACACCCTCAAGCAAGAGGGTAAGACACAGAAAGACATTTCTGAACGAATAGGCTGTTCCCAGAGTGCTGTATCAAGGCACCTCAGTGGGAAGTCTGTGGGAAGGAAAAGTGTGGCAGAAAACGCAGCACAACGAGAAGAGGTGACCGGACCCTGAGGAAGATTGTGGAGAAGGACCGATTCCAGACCTTGGGGGACCTGCGGAAGCAGTGGACTGAGTCTGGAGTAGAAACATCCAGAGCCACCGTGTACAGGCGTGTGCAGGAAATGGGCTACAGGTGCCGCATTCCCCAGGTCAAGCCACTTTTGAACCAGAAACAGCGGCAGAAGCGCCTGACCTGGGCTACAGAGAAGCAGCACTGGACTGTTGCTCAGTGGTCCAAAGTACTTTTTTCGGATGAAAGCAAATTTTGCATGTCATTCGGAAATCAAGGTGCCAGAGTCTGGAGGAAGACTGGGGAGAGGGAAATGCCAAAATGCCTGAAGTCAGGTGTCAAGTACCCACAGTCAGTGATGCTGGTGTTGGTCCACTGTGTTTTATCAAGGGCAGGGTCAATGCAGCTAGCTATCAGGAGATTTTGGAGCACTTCATGCTTCCATCTGCTGAAAAGCTTTATGGAGATGAAGATTTCATTTTTCAGCACGACCTGGCACCTGCTCACAGTGCCAAAACCACTGGTAAATGGTTTACTGACCATGGTATTACTGTGCTCAATTGGCCTGCCAACTCTCCTGACCTGAACCCCATAGAGAATCTGTGGGATATTGTGAAGAGAAAGTTGAGAGACGCAAGACCCAACACTCTGGATGAGCTTAAGGCCGCTATCGAAGCATCCTGGGCCTCCATAACACCTCAGCAGTGCCACAGGCTGATTGCCTCCATGCCACGCCGCATTGAAGCAGTCATTT
The DNA here is from genome assembly GCF_936440315.1 of Barbus barbus. NCBI lineage: Eukaryota > Metazoa > Chordata > Actinopteri > Cypriniformes > Cyprinidae > Barbus > Barbus barbus. Next base: position 3,198,986 of record NC_136758.1, read on the forward strand.
CTGCAAAAGGATTCCCGACCAAGTATTGAGTGCATAAATGAACATAATGGCCATTCTTTTATTGGTCGGATGAAATATGCAAATTTTTTGAGATAGGAATTTTGGGTTTTCATGAGCTGTATGCCAAAATCATCAATATTAAAACAATAAAAGGCTTGAACTACTTCAGTTGTGTTGTAATGAATCTAAAATATATGAAAGTCTAATGTTTATCAGTACATTACAGAAAATAATGAACTTTATCACAATATGCTAATTTTTTGAGAAGGACCTGTATAGGCAAAGAGTAAGATGAAATTCTGATAGCTTGTAAATCAATGAGATCTTATAACAGATACTTGCATAAATATCTTAAATATGACGATTGTGTACAACAGGTTTATAGGGATCTACTGTTACTCTGTTGTCTAAATGAAAATGGTTTCTACTCAATTTATTTTCAGCGTTAAAACTATTCCAACAATTAAGGGTGCAATTTGCAACCAGTTTGTTTGGGTAGATTTCATCCCATGTGTTGAGTAAAGATAGGGTGGCCATATTTTAGTTTTCCAAAAAGAGAACAGGAGGGGCAGGAGGCAGACGGTCGGATGGGAGCGCACTGACCATATCCCAAATATCAAAACTCAAAATACAGTCAGTTTATGCAGATTGATTTAGCACAGTTTTATCATAGGTAGAATGCAAAATGTTTCAGTCAAATGTAGTTTAAATTAGAAAATTAAATTAAAATACAAGCAGCTTAAATCATTTTTATTACAGTGTCTCATTCCTTTCTGTTGACCCGAACTCTGAATGTTTAGAGATTGTGGCGCTGAATTCACCCACACACATTCTGATGTCTTTCAACGACGGGAAAGTCACTCGAACATGAACCGGGACTAACACGTGAGTTAGGGACCAGTTCACTGCTGGAGTTTACGAAGAAGCTAGAAGCTAGTGAAGTGAAATTGTAAAAAAAATGTGCATCTGGATGCTGATTAATGAAACTAACCCTCCTGTTGTTTATTTGACTAGTTGTGAACAGTAATGTCATCCCTGGGAAAGTGACCCTGTCTGACTGGTAGAAAATAAGAACATCCCTGTGGACCTTCATCTTTGCATCTCTGTTCCACAGCGCATTTAAACTACCGCTCAACATTTTGGAATAATTAGTTTTTTTTTTTTTTTGTTTGTTTGTTTGTTTGTTTGTGTTTCACCAAAGCTGCACTTATTTGATCAAAAATGCGGTTAAAATTGTGAAATATTACAATTTATTTGCTATGGTAATATATTTGAAAGTGTAATTTATTCCTGTGATGCAATGCTGAATTTTCAGCAGTCATTCAACCACACCAACTTAGCTGCAAATTTATCAGGCATTTGATCAGAAAGCATTGTTTTCCAGTCACACCCATGTGAATTGGTGCTTTGGAAAAATGGAAGCGATTTTTATTTTAACCAAATAATTGCCAAATGATTTTGAGATTTTGTTTTCTCTATCAAGTCAGATCACCTTCATAACAAATACCACAATTTAGTGGCAACACTGCATACCACTCACAGATTAGATACCACAGAATAAACAAATCACTGATCCTAAATATGAACGCTAGTATAGTGATGCTTTTATGGCATGGTTTTTTTTTTTTTTTTTTGGGGGGGGGGTGGGGGTGGTATTCTGTACTGGTCACAGATTTTTTTTTATGCCTGGTTTTTAAATACACACTTTTGAAACACCTCTCACTGATATCTATTGCAGGTTTCTACACAATAACAGAATTACTCATCTTGCATTAGGAACATTCTCCCACCTGCAGTCCATGAAGAGACTGTGAGTATTACTCAAGCTTATTTACAGCTGCATGGATGATTGTCTTTGCATTTAGTTAAAAATTAGAGCTTGAAAAACCTTTGAAAAGTTGGTTGTGTTTCACTTTGTCTACAAAACCTTTATAAATGGCACATGTAATTACAATATTTAGTGCAGTGTTGTTTTAATATCATTGAGATCCTATTATATTTGTATTAGTATTTTGAAGTTGTTGTAATTTTGTTGATTTTGTCATTTTTATTCAAATTATTACATTTTGATTTTATTTTTTAATAAAATTTTTAAATAAATGAGAAATGCTGCCTGCTTTACCAAAAAAAAAATAAAAAACACTTGTCATGATTTTAATTTCAGTTGATTTCAGCAGTTCCATACCTTTAGATGAGGATGTTAAAGAGTCATTTTTAAATATTTATTAACAGGCAGCTCATCATTTTAGGGATTTCTATGTTTTGATGTACTGAATAACTTGAAATCTATTAAAAGATATAAGAAAATATTTCAGTTTTAGGTTTGATATTCTGAACCTAGATAATAAAACTTGTTTGGCAAGGATTAGGATTAGAGGTACACAAAACTGAGTGTTGCATGTGAGTTTAGAAAGACTTTTCTCAGAATGAGGGCTACTATTTTGACCCAACTACACCAACATTGCAACAAAATTATCAGTGATTTGATCAGAATGCATTGTTTTCCGATCCGCTACAAGTGTGAATTGGTGCAACAGTGTTGTTTTAACCAAAGATCTGCAACAATTTTATTTTCATTTTGTTTTTGTGTGTGTTTCTAGGCGCCTCGACTCAAACTCACTGCACTGTGACTGTGAACTGCTGTGGTTGGCCGATCTGTTGAAGCAGTACGCAGAGTCCGGTAACGCTCAAGCCGCAGCTACATGCGACTATCCAAGCCGCTTGCAGGGACGCTCGGTCGCAACTCTCACTGCAGAGGAGCTCAACTGTGGTGAGGCCATTCACGCATAAACGCACACCAATATACACGTTGAAAGATTTAAAGCATCTGCCCCCATTCACCGCATCCACATGATTCTGCTCATTGGGACCACTCAGTGTCTTTGAACATGTTAGTCGTCATAATAAATAACAGATGCTGATCTGGTTTTGGGAGCTGGATTATGGAGAGATTTCCCAGATGTGTCATTGTTTGCATGCTACACCACCTCCTCGTGAAACACTGGAAGGAGTGAAGGGTCAAACATGACTCTTTTCATTTCAACCATCTGTGAAACAAATACAGGTCAACTCTACTGGGCTTTCTGACGTCAGAATTGTCAGCTGGGAAAAAAGCAGCTCAGATATTGAGCTAATTACCAGTTCAGTGTTCACTGAAAAACAAAGTCCTGTTAAATTTATGGTACAGGACTTATTGATTCCTGTATATTTTATAACCTTATATTTCATTAAATAATATAATCTTAACATACCAAACTGTTTGAAATACTAAGGTTTTTGTATCTTAAATGTACTAACTGGCACAATAGAAAGCCACTTGATGAATCAGAGTTCATTGTGAATGGCCTGTCCATAAAACACGGCCAAGACATTGCAAAGCTTCATAAACACAAAACACCATCAGGATAACACACAACACTAAAATAATGCAATAAGCATTAACTAAATAACAGATAATAGAACACAAAAGACCCCAATGTACATAACTGATAACAAAAATAAGAAGAAATTAAATTTAAGTCAAATATACTCAGATGACATGTTTCATGCAGGGACTTTTAAAAATTGATTTTTAGTGTTTTTCACCATAAACAATACAGAAATTTATAGATTTTACTTGCAAAAAAGTTGATTTTATTTTACGGTTAACCCTCTGGTGCTCCTTATTTGAGTGTTTTTTTTTTTACCCCCCCCCAGTAAAATCAATGTAACATTTTTGTTTAATAATATTTTGTCTTTTGTATTTTGAGAGGATTTCATGATGCTAATTAATATTTATGCAATAATTAAATAATTGTGCAGTAATAATAAAAATAAAAAAAATGTTCACGTATTTTTTTTTATTACTTTTCAATTATGGCAGTGTTTCATGTTAAAATGGAGCAAATGGCTTTAAAATGCAATTTTTGAAGCCAGATTAGAGTCATCTGGTGGGAGTAAAATAAGAAACACATCTGCAACTCCATGGTTTAGCCCAAAGATTCCTGCATGGCTCTATATAAAAGGCCTATAAATTCTCTAATTGCTTTTAGACATAAATAAGTATTTTTATTAAATTGTGGGGATATATATTTAGAATTTTTTTTGTAAAGGTTTAGAATTTTGTATTTTTTTTTGGTTTGAAATATTGATTGAAAGCGTCAGTTTTTGAATTATTATTACTACAGTCAAACCTGAAAAGAGAGAGCATTTTGTTACACAAAATATAAAAATTCTATAAAAAGAAACAAAAATGAACAGGAATGTTTTATCAGAGCTTAATCCTTCTGGGTCTGATCTGATTTCAACCTCTTATTTCAGTTTTCTGAGTTGTTATGGTTATATGGTTATAACATACCAATTCATTTGAATGTGTATAATTGTGTGTGTGTGTGTGTGAGTGTATGTATGTGTGTGAATGTGTTGGTTTTGCACTCTTGATGTTTTTGCACTCTTGAGTTTCACCCTGTCATTACTGTGTACTTTTTTTTTCTGCATTGTGGCATATTTGTAGATTATTGTTTTTGTCGATTTCCCATGGTCGGTCATTTTTGACCCAAAACCACAAGTGTGACTTTTTTTTTTTTTTTTTACAAGCACTTAGCCTGCTCGGATCAAGCCCTCAATTTTTTGCGTGTGTTTACATTGCAAATGCCATAAAAGTCATCAAGTTTCGTATCATTCAGATAAAGCTGTGATTTTTTTTTTTTTTTTTTTTTTTTCAAAACAGAAAATTGTTAAATCAAAAGTGACCGAAGAGCAACAGAGGGTTAAATGACATGATCTGATGCTAAACCATTTGCTGTTAGTTTTTCCATTGTGTATGTTAGGTGACTTCCAGTTAAACAGGTAAATTGCTGTGGCATTTTGTCAGTTCTACAGTGCTTAGAAACAGAAGCCTTTTATAATTTCAGGTGATCAAACCACTCACAGAAAAAGTAGTAAGCTGCTGCACTACAAGCTACTAACAATACGTAATGGACCACACTGATGCTATTTCAAGGCCATTAACATGTAACACATAGAACCATCAGATAATAAAACATATTCTTACAATTGCAGCAGTATTTATTTGGTGAAACTCACTCATTTAATTCATTTAATTGGTTTTATTTCATTTTTAGAACTTACTTTTTTTTTTTTTGTTAATGTTATGTTCAATTAAATAGAAATAAAACTAATAATTGAGATTAATAATTGTTCACATCTACATCTTTTTCTGTGAAATGTGGTCCGTTGGGTAGAGGTTTCACTACAGTAGCCACAAGCCACAGCAGCAGTTGTGCTCGATAGACTTGCTCAGGCTTGTTGCAGTAATCAGCCCTCCACAAATGCCCCATTGTCTCTGTAGAAGAATGGGTTTAACACCGTATGGCTTTTCCACTCCCTCTATACATTAAACACAGCACACAGACGCTTGAGGCACCTGTCAAAACACAGCACCAGCCCGCCAGACAGCTGCAGTTTCTCTGGGACTGGCACGGGACCTGACGCATTACTGCCACACTGCGCAATGCAATACAAAATTCAGTCATAGAATAAAAATTAAAGGTCACCCAAAAATATTGCAATCATTTGCTTATCCCCTTGGAATTGCAAAACTGCATGATTTTCTTTCTTTCTTTGGAACACGAAAGGAGATTGGCTTTTGCAGAGTGTCCAGGCTGCTGTTTTACAAAAGACAATAAACGCGAGTAAGATTTGAGCACTGAATGGGAGTAAGCATATACTGCCTTTAATTTCAGTGATTTACTTATAGCTTTTCTCCTGCAAAGCTAGGCATTTAAGAAGGCTTGGAATAAAGTTGTATGGACTACTTTATAGTCCGTTTATGGAGCTTGACAGCCTTGTTTGGAAAAGAGCAGTTTGGACATTCAGCTAAATATTTATTTTTGTATTCCACTGAAAAAAAAGAAAATCATCAGTCTGGAACAACATGAAAGTGTATGCAAGTTCGTTTAAACGATTCTTATATATAGAGCGCTGCAGTGATAATGTGTTTTTGTTTACATTACCCTGGTTCCCTTGACAAAAACACAATATGTGACCCTGGAGCACAAAACCAGTCTTAAGTCGCTAGGGTATATTTGTAGCAATAGCCAAAAATACAATACAAAATTATCAATTTTTCATTAGGATATTAAGTACAGATCATGTTCCATGAAGCTATTTTATCAATTTCCTACTGTAAATATATCAAAACTTATTTTTTGATTAGTAATATGCATTGCTAAGAACTTAATTTGGACAACTTTAAAGGCGATTTTCTCAATATTTAGATTTTTTTGCACCCTCAGATTCCAGATTTTCAAATAGTTGTATCTCAGCTAAATATTGTCCTATTCTAACTAACCATACATCAATGGAAAGCTGATTTATTCAGATTTAAAATTATGTACACATCTCAATTTGGAAAAAATTGACACTTATGGCTGGTTTTGTGGTCCAGGGTCACACATTTTTGGGGGGTTTTTGTATTGGCTTTTGGATTGTAGAAAATAAGCTCTGTGCACATTAAACGTTTATGATTCTTCCATGTTTTGCTCATCACTATGGTCTTCACCAATGAACACAACTTATGTATTTTGAAGCCTAAATGTAACCAGCAGAAGTGAAAAGTTAAACGTAGACTAAAGTAAACCATGGTCACATGGTTTCAGCATTACCACCATTAAGCTTCTGACAACTCTTCCGGTCTTTAGCGAGAGCGCAATTATAAATGCAACAAGGCTGTAAAAGTGACTAGTGAGTAGATGAATTTGTGTTTGCTATGATGACAATGTCTCTGACAACCTCTGAAGTCCTATTTAGATACTTGTGAAGAACCGCCTTTTTCAAGTCCTATTTCAGACATTTAACCAAAACCCTTTGACTTAAGGGTGATGAAACCAAAGTGCTAAAATGCTCACTCGTTTTCGGGTTTTGGCCTACAAAAATAAACGCAAAAGCACTCTATAACACTCATTTTTGTCCGTCTTCTGTTATATGCAAGTACTTTGACTCTGTTTGCAACCAGACGTTTGGTTTTGCCAGTAGAAACAGTTTCACAGTTCTGTCAGGCCGTTCAGGAATACATTTCGGCATGTGCACATTGGTGTTGGTGGGTAATGTTTGGGGTTTGGCACGTGGCTGTTGTGACCATAGACACAATCACCTCGTGCCTGGCCATCAACCAACACGGGCAGCCAAACCAGTTCAGAGGAAGTGAGGCAAGAGGGAGATGTCAAACGTTATTTCCAGCAGGCACGCTGTGCCACTACAAATAAACCTTCAGTGCTGTATTTCCAATAGCTTTTACAGACCAAATTAAACTTTTTACTTCTCCTCACACCTCGTCTTTTGGGGCACACTTATATTTAGTTTCATCTGAATGTGTCTCTACTGTGGAGCAGAAGTTCCCCGGATCACATCTGAGCCGCAGGATGTTGACGTAACCTCTGGGAACACTGTGTACTTCACATGCAGGGCAGAGGGCAACCCCAAACCTCAGATCATCTGGCTGAGAAACAAGTAAGCTCCCTCCCTCGATGTACATGTTTAAAGGAATGGTTTCAGCAAGAAATAAAATAGTTTTCATGCTACTCAAAGCAGACCCAACCTGTTTTTCATGGAACACAAAAGAAGAAATATTACAGTATGTCTAGAGAGCTCTTTCCACGATGAGGCTGTCTGGAAATGACAAAAACACCATAAAAGTACTACTTAAATTTGTGCAGCATTTCAATCATGAATAGTTTTAGCATATTAATTGATATGAGGTTTCAATTCTCAATTTATTTATATAGCACATTTAAAAACAGCAAGCACGGCTGACCAAAGTGCTGAACAAACAAAGACATAGAACACAAGGCAACCTACAGATTCATACCATAAACTCACAATGAATTAAAAGCTAATGAAAATAAATAGGTTTTAAGAGATGATTTATAAACCGTTAAAGACTGTGCCGATCTGATATAGGCTGGAAGGGCAAATGCAAAGGCTCTATGCCCTCTGTGCTTTAACCGTGATCTGGGGACAGAGAGAAGTCTTTGATCACCGGACCTCAGATTTCGTGTAGGATTGTATGGATAAAGTTGATCAGATAGATAGCTCGGTGCCAGATTATTTATAGATTTAAAAACATAGAGAAGGATTCTGAACTCAGTTCTAAGATGCACAGGTAACCAGTGCAACGATTTCAAAATTGGAGTAACGTGATCAAATTTACATTGTCCTTTGAGGAATTTAGCAGCCGCGTTCTGTACTAGTTCAAGACGAGCGTTTAAAAATGCCAAAATAAAGAGAGTTGCAGTAGTCCAAGCGAGATGTAATGAGCGCCTGGATGGCAATCTCTAAAGTTTTCACAGAGAGAAAAGATTTAATTTTGGAGAGAAGACGTAGCTGAAGAAAACAGGAACTAATAACCGCATTTATTTGTTTATCAAATTTAAGACTCTGATATGTTTAGTCTTTGTTAATGTGTTTAGTCACGCTCGCTTGAGGTGGTTTTTGATTTGTGTGTAAAGGAGTCAATGCGAGTAATGGGAGTTGGAAACACATTTACTGAATAAATTTCTCCATACGCATCCAAAAACTCATGTGATTTTGTAGGATGAGATTGCAAAACTTGACTAACCAGTGAACTGATCTCATTGCACAGCACCTGAAATGTTGTTATGGCCATTCTGAAATGCCTGAGCCAAAGTATGTAGTCAAAGTATTTTTATATGATTGCCTCCCAGAACTGTCTTTGTATAATTACTCATGACTGTGTCCCAAACAGCAGTGGCGAGTCATGGTATATTGACATGCAACATCTTTGGTTCTCACATCTGCGTGGTCAAAAGTGGGTAAGCTCATAATGTTTAGACCCCGTTTACACCTGTATTTAATGTAGTAAAAATGCATCTTTATACCAAGTGTAAACAGGGCCTAACAGACAACTTTAGAAGACTTGAAATATGACGCATGAATCGTATGGACTATATGTTGGAGCTTGGCAGTTTGGGCATTCTGAGATATGTGCATTTGTGTTCCATGTGATACAGCTTTGTACTGACAAGAATATGAGTAAATGATGAGGGAAATATTATATTTTGGTTCTTTTAATCCTCAATATGTGAAGGTTATGTGCATAAACAGGAAAATCTTTTTTTGATCAGCAATGCTCTGAACATGAGGGACGACACACGTCTCAATCTTCTGGAAGATGGGACCCTGATGATCCAGGACACGCGGGAGACAGACCAGGGCGTGTATCAGTGCATGGCCAAAAACGTGGCTGGAGAGGTGAAGACCTCAGAGGTCACCTTGCGATACTTCAGATCACCATGTGAGTCTGATAGGGTCCTGTACGCAGTGACTATTCAACAACATTTTTTTTTTGTAAAAATATGTACACAGTTTATTTAACAATCTGAGTGAGAATTGTTTCAGTAAATTGCACAAATTTCAAAGAAACAAATAACACATTGTATTAAAAAAAATGTGTAGGATTTACTTTAAAGCAGTTTTCACTCAGAAATTGCTAGTAAATTTTACAAATAATTACAAAGAAATTAGAAGCATCACATTAATTTCACAAATTCAAAGACATGGCACACAATAAATAAAAAAATGGGGTAGGATTTACTTTGAAACTAATTTCTCTCAGAAAATGCTTGCAAATTTCATAAATACAAAGAGGAATAATTACAAATAATTTAAAAGTAACACACTGAATTAAATGTGAAATTTAAGAGTAGAAAATATATTATTTACATTTTTTTTCAATATAGTACTTAGTTTGACCTCCCTGCTATAGATGACATTAAGCACTTTCTTTCAATGCTTGTTGGAATTTTTTTTTTGTTTTCAAGGATAATTCTATGTAGCATGGCAGTCTGGTAAAGACTATTTAACAACAGTCATTTTGCATACAGCAGTCTGTTTTGACGCAACTACCTGGAGGTCTTTCTCTCTCCAGCTCGACCTAGTTTCGTGATCCAGCCGCAGAATACAGAGGTTCTGGTCGGGGAGAGCGTGACCCTGGAGTGCAGTGCGACGGGCCAGCCGCAGCCCCGCGTGACCTGGACCAAAGGAGACCACACGGCCCTCCCTGTGGACCCTCGTATCAACATCACTCCTTCAGGAGGTCTCTACATTCAGAACGTCAATCAGGCCGATGGGGGACAGTACACCTGCTTCGCAAGTAACAACGTGGACACCATCCACGCCACTGCGTATATTATAGTGCAGGGTAAGTCAAGTAGAAATTGGTTAGATCAGGTAATAATTATGATTCTGTTTTACATAATTTATATATATATGAAGAACACAAAAGCTCTGATTGAAGAGCTTTGCAGATGTATATCAAATGAGAAATATGTATTTTTATGCTGTTCAGTGTAAACATCCAGTCCTTCAAAATGAAGGGGTTAAACAGTGTTATGTTCAATGCATTTTTTTTCTATTGGTCTAATCGAAAATCATGGTTTCCTAAAGTTTGTCTAAAAGCAAATAAAAGTCCCCATATAACGAATTAATAGAAACAATATTGTTTAATAGTATTTGGTTTGATACCAGAGTGCTGATGTGCAGAACACACAGATAGAATACATTATTAAGGGTTTCATTAATCCTTCTTGTCTGTGTGTGTGTGTGTGTGTCTGTGTCTGTGTCTGTATGTGCGTGTCTGTGTGTGTGTGTCTGTGTGTGTTAGTACATAACAGAAAATATGATGCATATTTTAAAAAGACAAATTTGTCTATAGTAATAGTAAGTAAACTAAATTAAACATTAACAAAATGTTTTAGATTTACCCCAAGTGAAAAGTCTACTTTTATATTAAAGCTAATTTAGTTTTTATGATGAAATAGCGTTGTAAAAATCCCCAACATATTTTACTGATCTACATTAAGTAAATCTGTATTGGTTAATGTCTAATAGTCCAGGTGATATGTGAAAATAATGTTCATTTTTTCATAAAAGCATGAAACTTGGTACACTTGTATAGTTTGCGGTCCTAAACATTTACATTTCGGCCCTACATTTCTGATGTAGAGTCATAAGAGTGAGGAGGAAGTAGGAGGGTGTTGAGCCTGTGGCTCTTCTGTACGCAAACATCAATGACTTGAACTTGATGCGAGCCACAACTGGTAGCCATTGCAGGGAGATAAAGTGTGTGGGCCCTTTTGGGCTCATGGAAGACCAGTCATGCCACTGCATTCTGAAACATTTGTCGAGGTTTGTTTGTGCATGATGGAAGTCCAGCTAGAAGAGCATTGCAATAGTCCAAGCAAGAAGTTGTTCAGCATGCTCTGTTTGGAAGGGCCTGATCCTCCTGATGCTGTGCAATGCAAACCAGCATGATCGAGCTGTCTTTACAATATGGTCTTTGAAGGTCAGCTGGTCACCAAAGAATAATTTTTGATGAATCTAGCAGGATGATGAAATCATGCTGTAGAGTTAGAGTGGCAAGGAAAACGAGAAGCTCAGTCTTTTCCAGGTTGAACTGCAGGTGATGTTCCTTCGTCCATGCCGAGATGTTTGTCAGGCAGCCTGAGATCCATGCAGCTACTATTGGATTGTCTGGTTGAAATGAATGATAGAGCTGTGTGTCATCAATGCTAGAATTTGGTAGGAGAAACCATGTGCTTGTATAATGGGTCCCAGTGATGTAGTGTATATGGTGAAGAACTGATCTCTGAGGAAACCCTGTGGCCAGCTGATGTTCTCTGGACACCTCTCCTCCCCAGAAAACCCTGAAAGACCCACCTGTGAGATGGGATTCAAACCAGTGGAGTGCAGATCATGTGATGGTAGACAGGATAATCTGATGATTCACTGTATCAAAAGTGGCAGATAGAAGAGTGGGTTGAGTATTTCCAATTATTAGAAATGAGAAGACCAGTACCCTTCCAACCTTCCCCTGGGGTGTGAGAGAAAGGGAAGTTGTTAGGGAGAGCAGCAGGGGTTGCAGAGTCTTCTGGACAAATCCAGGTCTCAGTCAAGCCCAAGATACTAAGAGTAGACTGAGAAGCAATGGTCAGAATGAAGTTTGTTTACAGCTGACTGACAATTCCAGAGACCCAGAGAAAATGACAGAGGTGCAGATAGGACACAGTTTAGCAAGATTGCGTTGCCATCTACGTGTGATGTTAGAGCATTGTTGAGAGAGAACAAGAATGTATTGGAAACATACTACCGCCTATGACTCTACCTGAGAGGTAAGGAAAAATACACACAATGAGATTATATTTTTTATATATCTGAAATAAATTATTGGACTATTGAATAAAATATTATTTAGCTGGTGTGTGGTGAGCGTTCTGGCGCAATATGGCTGCTGTTGCATCATCCAGGTGGATGCATTGGTGGTAGTTGAGATTGAGATTCCCCTTCCATGTAAAGCCCTTTGAGTACCCAGAAAAGCGCTATATAAATGTAACAAATTAATAATGAATTAATTAAAACAACCTTGTATTGTACTATTGAGTAAAATATTAGTTAATTATCAAAGAAAGAAAAAAATGTAATAACCATATGGACTTTTGTAAATGCTGTCATACTCTGATGCTCAGATACTGTTATTTCCTTCTCACATTGCTGATTTCACCATTAACTCTTCACCTGAACAATTTATGTTGCGGTGTATGGTATCATTGTAATCCTTGACCATCAAAACATAGGGATAGACATCACCTTTTCTGTGTTATCATGTTTGGTTCAGGAGAAATGACACAAAATACATCATTTGGATATGGCGGGAAGTAATATAGGCAACCACAAGGTGTTTTTGTGATGGCTCCATTTCTGAAAATGTTTAGGGCCGCAAACTATACAAGTGTACCAAATTTCATGCTTTTATGAAAAAGTGAACGCATCACCTCAAATTTTGCGCATTTCACCTGGACTATAAAGAAAACAAGAAAAACTAATACATTTGGATGTAACAATTTTATTTTAATTGCAAAGCTTGTACCTGTTTGATATGAAAGATTAGTTCTGTCTTTCATTCTGCCAGTCTTTGGTTGTGCTCATTCTCAATTCTTTTCTTCTTCCTCAGCTCGTCCTCAGTTCACAGTGACCCCTCAGGACCAGTCTGTGCTGGAGGGTCTTACAGTTGACTTTCCCTGTGAGGCCAGCGGCTACCCTCAGCCTGTCATAGCATGGACTCGCGGCGGTGAGATGGCGGCTTGTCTGTTTGACTTGCTAAGAGTGGAGTCCACACTTTTCAACAGTCTGCCTAAGTCAAGTCTGGTCAGCATTTTTATTTAGTAAAAAACTGACCAACTGGCGTTTATTAATTTTACAAATAATAACAGCATTGTGAACAATTTAGGGCAGTCCATAAATTCAATCCAGGCAATGGTTTTGTTTAAGATTAAACGAATGTTCCAAGTTTATATCCTTTTAAGATTTCAAGTACTTTACATTCATTACATTCTTGTACTACAAGTGTACTTTTCACAAAGATCTAATTCTGAAATTCTGATTGGATGCATTCTAACACTCTGCCTACACCAAGTGTAGGACACTTTTATAGATTATAGAATTGCTGTCTGTCAGTGATTATCAACCGTTTTCAGCTTGGACAAAATCACTGAAACTCTGTTCTCCTACCATAGGCAGCCCCCTGCCCAATGACAGACGGCACGTTGTTCTCTCATCGGGCAGCTTGCGCATCAGCCGCGTGGCCCTTCATGACCAGGGCCAGTACGAGTGCCAGGCGGTCAGTCCTGTTGGCACTGTCAGAACAGCTGTTCATCTCAACATCCAGCAAACCGGTGAGGTCCTGTTCACAATATAAATCACCTTCTGACATAGAATATTTCAGGTGGCCAGCATGTCCAAAATAACAACATTTATTGAAGTTATTTTTGTTTGTTTTTCCACTAGTTGCCAAAGCAACATTTCAATTTTTTTAGTTTAAGTTGAAGTACTAAAATGAATAAACTTACATAGACTAAAACTAATAAATAAAAAAATATATTTTTAAATGGCAACACTTTATTTTAAGGTGTTCTTGTTACATACTTTACATGTACTTACTATTATAATAACAATTAATTATGCATAATTATATGCAAGTAACCCTAAACCACACCCTAATCCTAACCATATAGTAAATACATGGTGTTAATTAATATTACTCAGTACTTAAATGTATAATTACACTTTAATAAGGACACCTTAAAATAAAGTGTAACCATTTTAATCTATTAATGAGTAGTTATTAATAATAATAAAAGAAATGCTATACTGAAATAAAAAACTAATAAAAATGACAAAAACACAACAAAATGAATAATTTGAGCAAGTTTTAGTAATTGTAAAGTAAAAGTTTAGTTTTTTTTAAATCAGAAAGTCAGATTATTCAAAACAGCTCTGACATTAGTACAAAACTTTAAATATTAAATTATTATATATTAAATTTTATTTTATTTTTATATGTTCTGTTTTTACTTTAATTTCAGTTAAAGTTTTAGTATTTTGGGTCACCGTGTCCATGTTTAGTCATTTTATTCATGATGTCTATATGATATTTATACATTTTATTTAAAGTTTATTTAATTGTAGTTATTTTAGTACTTAAACTAAAGGAAGAAAAAAAAATTAGTTTTAATTTAGTTAGCATTTATTTTATTTCAAATAACAGTAGTTATGGTTTTAGTTAACAGTAGTAACCCTGCAAAAGACTCCAGAGTAAATCTAATAAGTTCTCATTTCTGACTTGTGCACATCACATGTGCTGTATATTAATGCATGAGATATGACATTACTCATCAACCGTAAACAAGTGAACTCCATTTAATGTCTGCCTCATCTTGACATGTTTGGAACACAGCATTTATGTTACTCCATGTTACTTCAGTATAGCACAAACCACTAACACCATAAACTGTAAGTCAATTCTTCATTCAACGGTCCTTCAGAACAAGACTAGACATGGTCTTAACAGAAGGGAAGGAGGGTTGGCTTCATAATTTGTCATTTACCCACCAGCAAAGCCTTCAATTAGAACAACAATACCCCCGTAAAGTCTCAATGACAGACATAAGACCAGGCCCTGCATGTAAGTGCCTTAAAAACCTCCTCTTAAGCTTTATTACAGACTTGTGGAATAGCCAGGAAAGCATGCCGCTTTGAAATTCCCACATGGCAAGATGTTTCCATGTAGTAATGGTTGTTAACACACTGCATAACAACCGCCTGTATTTACTTTAAAACCAAGGCACAGGTTTGGCTCATGGTCGCTTTTATTTAGAACAGGCTTACAGGAAGTATCTGAAGAAATGGAGAGAGTTAAGAGACGGAGAGAGTTGCTGCTAATTGTAACAGTTGCAGAAAGAGTGAGTACAGACTAAATGAAAGTTTAGGAATTCATGGAAGGAATAGATAACCCAAAATGATACAGAAAGAAATCAACATTAGCAAATGTAAAAAATGTTGTCTTGTTTTCCAGTAAAAATATCTAAACGTTCTTAAATTGAGATACATTTACAGTTCTGCTCATAAGTTCACATACCTCTTGCGGAATATGCAAAATGTTAATAATTTTAACAAAATAAGAAGAATTGTAAAAATTGCATGCTATTTTTAATTTAGCACTGTCTTGAATAGGCTCAGTGTGAAAAGATGGATCCCAAAATCACACAGTCACTGTTGGAAAGGGATCAAATATGCAGAAGATGCTGGAAAACCAAAGAATTTGCAGGACTTGGAATTTTTCTAAAGAGCAGTCGGCTGCTCAAAAAAAGAGACTCGTGAACAACTGTCACAAAACATAAAAACAAGACACTAATCGTCCAGATAACGACACAGTATTAAGATTCAAGGGTATGTAAACATTTGAACAGGGTCATTTCTATAAATTCAGTTTGTTTGTCTTGTGCAGAACATCTCTTGTGAAATAGCTTATTAAGGACAGTACTAAATAAAAAAATAACATGCCATTTTGTTAACATTATAAACATTTTGCATATTCTGCAAGCGGTATGTGAACTTGTGAGCAGAAATGTACGTGAAAAACAAAATTAAATTAAGTTTTTGATTAACAAGAAAAATAACCCTATTTTTCCTTTAAACTAAGTTTATTTTTCTTACCCCATTGGTAGATTCTTCTTTTATTTTTTAGCAAGAACTCAATTAATTTTGCATCTCTACATAGATAGATAGATAGATAGATAGATAGATAGATAGATAGATAGATAGATAGATAGATAGATAGATAGATAGATAGATAGATAGAGAGAGAGAATTTTTTTATTTTATTTTTTGCAGTTAAGTGACTAATGACTGAGCAGATTCTTAGCAGTTGGGGGGAAACTCTTATAGATTACTATAGGGCAACTGTAAAATGGGGTAATTATGCACTAGTTCTTAATAACTTAAAGGGATAGTTCACTCAAAAGTCACCTACATTTTGAATGGCCTGAGGGTGAGTAAATTCGCTTAATTAATAATTAATAAAGTCGCTTTGGACAAAAGCGTCTGCTAAATGACAAAAGTAAAGAGTGTAAAGACCATCGACTCTACCGTGCGACTCCACCGGGCAGGGACACCGGCAAGGGATAGTAGTAGCTTTTTATTTAATTTTTTCATTGATATGTTTATTATTGAAATGTTGTTGTTATATGCATGTCAATTTTATTTAATTTCTTTATTTTCTTAAATATGTGGGTAGATAGTATTTATAGAGTTGTAACTTTTTAGTTTTAGTTACTTTTTCTTATTTGTAAGTCGCTTTGGACAAAAGCGTCTGCTAAATGACAAAAGTAAAGTAAGTAAAATTAACATCAAGCTGAACTATCCCTTTAAGGACCTCAGAGGATCTGTGATCAAGCTCTTTAAACAAACCAGTCCATTTTGGCCTTGAAGACTCACATATGCCTCTCTTAGACTCAACCTCTTGCCCTTTCATCGACATTATAATTACAGAACATTGACAGTCGGCAAGATCTCAGCACCATGTATGACCTGTGCATGTTGTACATTATGTGCATGACTCGTGATAGATGCAGCTGCGTTTGTGTGTGCTGTAATCACTAACATATGGTTTTACATCACCAGTAACGCCTGTTTTCACAAGCACTCCAAGGGATATGACTGTGGAGTCTGGATCAGATGTCCAGATTCCGTGCAGCGCGCAGGGTGAGCCCACACCTATCCTCACATGGAGCAAGGTTAGATCCATTGGCTGCCACATTCCCTAAAACTTGCCATCCATCCATTTCCGTCACTTTGGTCCCCATGGGACTATCCTGGTTTTGTGACCAGACTCATTTAAACAATCTCTGGTCCTGATCTACAGGATGGAGTCCAGATTACAGAGAGTGGGAAGTTTCATATCAATCCAGATGGCTATCTGGAAGTGCATGACGTGGGGCTTGCCGATGGGGGACGATATGATTGTGTAGCCCGCAACTCCATTGGATATTCCTCATCTAGTATGGTGCTAACAGTGCAAGGTGAGAATTGAAGGCTATAAACACACATTTTGGATTTTGAGATGGGAGGGTGATCAAATGTAGTGAGGATTGACCACTGAAGAACAAACTTTGGTCGACCATCAATCTGAATAATGCTTTTTGCGTTCAAACATAGTTGGATAGAACATAACAAAATGAGTATGGGGGTCTTGACACATTTTTCATGTTGAAATGACCCAATTAATTCATGAAAATGTAGACTGGCTCAAACTAGATCCTTGATATGTAAATTGTGTTTAACTGGATTTAACCGATCAACGAGATCAGAGACGTGATTTTGGACATTTTCTGCTCCCCATAATAACACTTACATGGTGTTTGCATACTTTATCACAACTAAATATTTCAAATATTGTAGTACAAAAATATTTGATATTTGTCAGATACACAGATGTTTTCATGTATCAACAGAAACACTTTTCATTCAATAATAATAATAATAATAATACGTTTAATTTATATAGCACCTTTCCCAAGCTCAAGGACGCTGTACAGAAGCAGAAAAACAATAGATTCACGTAATCCTTACAGTCATTTCACAATCAATTAATCAGTTAAGTGAACAGAAGGCATTTGCCCAGTCTGGGGATAGACATGATTGCAGTTGCATATCATGGTACAATTATGTACAGAAAACAGATATACATAACATAGTATAAGTAACAATAGAAAAAGATAATGTCAATAAGTAACAAACAAAGAATAGAAAATACTACAAAAAATACACAGAATGAAAATACTCAGAGAATCACAGCTGGTAGTATAGGATGAGAGGAGTGTCTAAAGAACATGATATGACTGATAGTATTGGGTAAACAAGTAGGTTTTGAGTTGTGATTTAAATACAGAGAGAGGTTATTGTCCTTGGTCCCAGTGGTATAGAGTTCCATAGTTTAGGTGCAATGACGGAATATGACCTGCCACCCATTGAGGATAGACGAAATCTAGGTACAGTAAGAAGTTCACATCCTGAAGATCGAAGTGATCGAGGTAGAACGTAAGGAGACAGTAGATCAGAGAGACAAGGAGGAGCAAGGCTTATTGAGTGACATAAAAGCATAGCAGAAGAATTTTGTAAGTAATGTGAGATGATACAGGGAGCATTGGAGTTTAAATAAGATGGGGTAATATGAGCAGATCGTTTAGTATGGGTTAATATTCTTGCAGCAGAATTTTGAATATATTGTAAACGAGAGATAGAGTGCAATGGTAATCCGGCAAAAGGAGCATTACAGTAGTCAAAGGAGTCGTGATTGTAATAAAAGCCTGCACTAATGATTCAGCATCTTTTGGAAAAACATATGATTGAAGTTGGGCTAAACGACGAAGCTGGAAAAATGCAACTTTGGACAGTGTACTAATGTACAATGTATTGCCTAAATTTCTGGCAGTAGCAGATGGAAAAATTGTTGTAGCATCAAGGTTGAAACTGAGAGCATTTACTATATTTTCTGTTAGGGAAGGGGGGCCTAACAGAAAATATAGTAAATATCATCAGCCTAACAGTTATAATAAAAACCATGACGATGAATAATATGTCCAAGAGGCATGATGTAAGTAATAAATAGTAATGGCCCAGGAACAGAGCCCTGGGGAACACCCTGACTGAGTAAAGTAGTGGGAGATTTATAATTATGCATAGTGATGTAGTATTATCTATCAGTGAGATGGGAAGAGAACCAGGATAGTGCAGCACCTGAGACACCTATCTCAGAATATGCTAATAAATTATTCAAATTAATCACATATCAAATGTAAAATTAAATGTATAATTATATAATTAGTATAATTATAATTATCTTGCACAGTATGTGCCTGTATGTACAACAATAAAGTAAACATAAGCCTATAGGACATAACTATTTATAGGACAGGACTATTTAAACTCCAATAAAGTGTGGACTTTTTATTTATTTATTTTGATAAACATGACACAAATAACATGAAAGAGTTTCTACTGTTATAAAAACTTGAATTCGTGAGCATTAGCATAACTGAAGGTGTCAGAATAAACACAACACTGTATATTTCCACTGCATTCTTTGTTTTTATAACAGTAAAAACTCATCTTCATTTGAGAATCCTGCCAATTGTGAAACAGCTGTATCGCCATTCGAACTCCAAGCTCATGCTGTCTCAAGTTAACAAAATTTTGATGCACAGCTTCAAGTCAGATGCTGATCGGTCAACATAGCACATTATGAAGTTGAACAAACCTGTAATTTGCCAGCAATACTAAATAGCACAAGCTGACTGGCCTCTGCTGGATCTGTAGCCAACGAGATCACTTTGCTTAGCATTTGAATAGTCCGTTTCATTGTTTACTGGAAGCTGGTCTTGCACGATTGGACCCCCCACTAGAGCCTTGCACAGGACTGTTTTCTTAAACCCGCACCCGCCGAATTTCTGACCAGGACCGCCTGCTCCCGCAACCTGCGTATTCCACTCCCACCCGCGCCCGCAATATTTGTATCCACTCCCATCCGCTCCCGCGGACATTCTCTCAGAGCTTGTAAAAAATGTTGGCTACACAAATACTCAAATATTCGTTCAACTTAACATCCAGAATAGCAGGCTTTAAACATGATTGCGTTTAAATAAGATGAAGTAATGCTATACCAAAGCACCACACCTGACAAAAATATTGGGTATGTTTTTATTAGTGTGATAAAACATTAACCGTTAAAACAAAAGCACAAATAGCAGCACCTCAGTTTTTTAAAAGTAGCCTACTGCTTGATATACAAGCACCAAACGATTTACTAAAACAGTTTAAAGGACATTTCACACCCAGTCCGAAATTTTCGCACGTTAAAAAAAAAATACGACCTCACTGTGTCAATCACGTTTACACACTGCCTCTGAGACTTTCGTCCATCATAAACAAAAAATTTATTTAAATAAACTTTAAATTAAGTAAATTTTAAGTAAACTTAGAAAACAGGTATGTCACCTCAGGGCAGAGGTGCCAGATTTATGTCCTTGTGCACATTTATCGCAACTTACGAAGTTGAACTCCCATTTTTTTCAGTGACAACTGAGAATTGTTTCCAGATATCTGACTTGCCTTGCTTTGCTTTGCTTTTGTCAAGCTTTAATTTTCTTCTCAACTTAATGCATTGACTTCATTTCTATTACACACCAAGTCTCACCGTCCCCTGCGGATCTCCCGCAAAAATTTTTGGCCGCCCTTTTATTTATACTGATGTTTGTATAATTTTCTCCAGTCCCGCAGGTGAGCAGGGAGGGGGATCCATTTGTTTCGACATCCCTTGAAGAGGCCATTCGGAGCATAAACAGCGCAATAGACTCCACCAGGAGGCAGCTCTTTGAAGGGTAAGCACTTGGTGCTGCAGGCAAAACATGGCAAGAAAACAATTCTGTCTGCTGTGAGTCACAATGCCGTAACCCATCAGGAATTTACTGGGACCATTTATGACTTGGACAAGGGCTGGTCACTGCGGTATGATTCCTAATTTATCACTGCATGAAGACTCCTGTGCTCTGAGCTTGATGTCAGGGGCTTATTTTGTCTGCCGAGGCCAGTGCCACCTCACGTTAGCTCACTGAGTGTGTTTCATAACTTGCTTCAAAGACAAATGCTTTTGAATCAAGTCTAATGAAGAGATGTTATCATAGTAAAGAGAGATTGCCAAAGATTAGATTTAGATTCATTTTTTCCTCATATGACTGTTTTAAATTTTAAATTTTAAATTACAAAGTTAGTTGACATTTTGACTAAGCTTGCCAAGACATTAAAGCATGCTTATTACATTTATGCAGTCCAAAACAACTAGTCATGGGTGAAAATGAAAAAAAAAAAAACTGCCAATGGTTTTGGCACAAATTACCACAGATACAGTCATGGCCAAAAATATCGGCACCCTTGGTAAATATGATCAAAGAAGGCTGTGAAAATTAATCTGCATTAATCCTTTTGATCTTTTATTTAAAGAATTCACAAATATCTAACCTTTCATTGGATAATAAGAATTTAAAATGGGGGGGAAATATCATTATGAAACAAATGTTTTTCTCTAATACACACTGGACACAATTAACGGCACCCTTTTATTCAATACTTTTTGAAACCTCCATTTGCCAGTTTAACAGCTCTAAATTTTCTCCTATAATGCCTGATGAGGTTAGAGAACACCTGACAAGAGATCAGAGACCATTCCTTCATCCAGAATCACTCCAGATCCTTCAGATTCACAGCTCCATCTTCAGTTCACCTCACTCATTATCTACAGGGTTCAGGTCAGAGGACTGGAATGGCCAGCAGAAGCTTGGTTTTGTGCTCAGTGACTCATTTTTGTGTTGTTTTTGAGGTTTGTGTTTGGATTATTGTACGGTTGGAAGATCCAAACATGGCCCATTATAAGATTTATAAGATTATAAGATATAATCTTATATGAATCATTATAAGATTCATCTGTTGGTATTTGATAGAATCCATGATGCCATGTGTCTAAACAAGATGTCCAGGACCTCCAGCAGAAATATAGGCCCAACAACATCAAAAGTACAGCAGTATATTTCATTGTACACATTGTACTTTTTATCCCTGTGTTCACCAACCCTATCTTGAGTGTTTGCTGCTAAAAAAGCTATTTTTTTAGCTTCGTCTGACCATAGAAGCCAGTCCCATTTGAAGTGCCAGTCCTGTCTGATAACTGAATATGCTGGAGATTTGTTTTTGGATGAGCTAGGAGAATTTTTCTTGAAACCCTCCCAAACAACATGTGGTGATGTAGGTGCTGTTTGACCTTTTTTTTTAATGGTTTTCTGACCCTCGAGACTCAACTACTTTCTGCATTTCTCCAGCTGTGGTCCTTGGAGAGTCTTTAGCCACTCAAACTCTCCTTCTCACCATGCATTAGGACGATATAGACACACGTCCTCTTTCAGGCAGTTTCGTAACATTTTATGTTGAGTGGAAATACTTAATTATGGCCCTGATGGTGGAAATGGGAATTTTCACTGCTCTAGCTCTTTTCTTAAAGCCACTTCACTAATTTGCGAAGCTCAATTATCCTTTGCTGCACATAAGAAATATATTCTTTGGTTTTTCTCATTGTGATGGATGATTATCGGAATTTTTGGCCATGACTGTATACTTGGCATCTACTTAGTTCACAAGAGATAATATGTGAAGTGAAGGCAAGTCTCTGAATGATAAAAAATTATATTAATGCTGCAAGACTTTGATGTTTTTTAGCTTTTGTTTGAATCAACACTAGCAGCTTTGGAGCAAATGCTTATTGTTGCTTCTGCCAAAATGCTTATTCATTGTTTTTTATGGTTCTCTCAAATAACCCTAGTAAACACTAAATTACTTTGTAGTTATTCTGACTTAAATAACTGAAGTCAGGTAGTTAGGCTGTTATTTGTAGTCAGCTTTTAAAATGTCACTTATTAGAATGTAGCTTGTAGACTTGGTGAATTAAGTTAGTAGTGTTCAAATACACTGCTCAAAAAAATTAAAGGAACACTTTTTAATCAGAGTATAGCATCAAGTCAAATAACCTCTGACCAGATCAATATCCCAGGAGGTTAAGTAGCAGAGGGGGTTGTTAATTAGTTTCAGCTGCTTTGGTGTTAATGAAATTAACAACATGTGCACTAGATGGGCAACAATGGGGCTGTTTACACCTGGTCACTTCATGCATTTTTTCTGATTGGAAAGCTATCCGATCCTGAAAAGACCAGGTGTAAATGCCCTCCGAAATGCTTTCGAGACAGAGGTGTCTCAGGAGATGGTCTGGGCCGCATTCCAGATGAAACTGGACAAGTGTAAATACATCTGGTTGTTGAAACCACATATGCTAATTTTACTCCTCCCAAAATATTACAATAATAAACGCGTGAGAGCGTTTAATAGGCTATATGGCATGTTATAGTCAGATATGACCGCGCTAATGTAACAAGCATCACCGCGGATGAGTAGCTGAGTATTTCTTCAGCAAAAGGGGGGGGGGGGGTCGTGGCCTAATGGTTAGAGAGTCGGACTCGTAACCCAAAGGTTGTGGGTTCGAGTCTCGGGCCGGCAGGGACTGTAGGTGGGGGGAGTGAATGTCCAGCGCTCTCTCCACCCTCAATACCACGACTGAGGTGCCCTTGAACAAGGCACTGAACCCCCAACTGCTCCCCGGGCGCCGCAGCATAAATGGCTGCCCACTGCTCCGGGTGTGTGTTCACGGTGTGTGTGTGTGTTCACTGCTGTGTGTGTGCACGTTGGATGGGTTAAATGCAGAGCACGAATTCCGAGTATGGGTCACCATACTTGGCCGTATGTCACTTCACTTCACTTCAAGGCGACACCCAAACTGCCGCGAATGAAACTGAAAATAAATCGCAGATGCTCAACACACATTTATCTTCATTAAAAGTAGTGAGACTAACCTATCTTTCCGGTGCTGATGCCGCACGGTCTCTGATATTGAAATTAGCTGATAATGAATAAAATGCAGCGCCTATGTATTGCTTTCATTGACGTGAACTCCGTTAAATTTGCATATGGCGCTGGAATTGAAGAACGGATTTATATCCGTTTTGCAAAGACACATTTATGTGGCCAAGTGTAAATGGAAACGTTTTAACAAATCATATAGATATCTGATCAGAGAAAACGCATGAAGTGACTAGGTGTAAACGGGCCCAATGAGACGACCCCCAAAACAGGAATAGTTTTACAGGTGACATTTATTTATTATTTTTTTCCTTATGCATCTTTCCTGACTATTTTCCACTAGTTTTGTATTTGGAGTCAGTGTCACTACTGGTAGCATGAGGCGATACCTGGACCCTACAGAGGTTGCACAGGCAGTCCAACTCCTCCAGGATGGCACATCAATACGTGCCATTGCCAGAAGGTTTGCTGTGTCTCCCAGCACCGTCTCAAGAACAAGGAGGAGATTCCAGGAGACAGGCAGATACACTAGGAGAGCTAGACAGGGCCGTAGAGGGTCCTTAACCCATCAGCAGGACCGGTATCTGCTCCTTTGTGCAAGGAAGAACAGGATGAGCACTGCCAGAGCTCTACAAAATGACCTCCAGCAGTCTCTGACCAAACAACAGATTTCTTGAGGGTGGCCTGAGGGGCTGTTGTCTTCTAGCGGGCCCTGTGCTCACTGCCCGGCACCGTGGAGCTCGATTGGCATTTGCCATTGAACACCAGAATTGCCAAGTCCACCACTGGCACCCTGTTCTTTTCACAGATGAGAGTAGGTTCACCCTGAGCACATGTGACAGACGTGAAAGGTCTGGAGAAGCCGTGGAGAATGTTATGCTGCCTGTAAGTGATGGTCTGGGGAGGCATATCCATGGAGGAATGCACAGACCTCTACAGGCTAGACAATGGCACCCTGACTGCCATTAGGTATCCTTGGACCCATTGTCAAACCTTACGCTGGTGCAGTGGGTCCTGGGTTGCTCCTGGTGCACGACAATACTTGGCCTCATGTGGTGAGAGTATGCAGGCAGTTCCTGGAGAATGAAGGAATTGATACCATTGAATGGCCCCCAAGCTTGCCTGACCTAAATCTAAAAGAACACCTCTGGGACATTATGTTTCGGTCCATCCGACGCCGCCAGGTTGCACCTCAGACTGTCCAGGAGCTCAGTGATGCCCTGGTCCAGATCTAGGACGAAATACCCCAGCACACCATCCGTCGTCTCATTAGTTGTAAGGCATGAATACAAGCACATGGGTGCCATACAAACTACTGAGTACCATTTTGAGTTGCTGCAATGAAATTTCAGCAAAATGGACTAGCCTGCTGCATTTTTTTTTTTTTTTTTTTTTTTTTTTTTTTTACTTCGATTTTCGGGGTGTCTTTGAATTCAGCGCTCTGTAGGTTGAACATTTTCATTTCCATCAAACGATGTGGCATCCTTTAGTTTCTAACACATTACCCAGTCCATATCAGTATAGATATCTATGGAATTATTTTTGTCTTTATTATTCAAACAAAAATTCTGTATTTGAGAGCAAAACTAATTATTTTGTAATTAAAAAATAAAAGTTTGCAAAAAAAGTCTTCTTAAGGTTCAAAATTAAAGTAATTGAAAACAAAATAATTTGCAGTGCGTGTAAATCTTTAAAAAATATATATTTTTCTTTGTACACTTCAAAAACTTTATCACTAATCCACAAATGTTGCTCTCTTTCCTGCCTTCTTTTTTTGCGGGTCTAAAACGTTTGTTTGCGAGTTGAAAAGTTTTGCTTGCGAGTGAAGCTGTGTGTCAGTGGGCGGTCTCGACGCACCAGGATGAAACGCCCTTTTCTATTGGCCACTCTCGATTGAAGTGACAGGTTGACCACGCCCACTACGCTTTCCAGCCACTGACGCCAGTCTGGCAGAAGAGCGAGCTTCTAGCAGCAATGGCCAGCAACCGCTCCTTTACTGGGTAAGTTAACTAATTTAACATCTTAAATTCAGTGACTAGTGAACTGAATTATTCTCTCTTCTCATGCTCCCCCACCTAAATACATAACGTTAGCTAAGCCTGTCTGTAGTTGGTGATGGCCAATAGAAAAGGGCCTTTCATCCTGGTGCGTAGAGACCGCCCACTGACACACAGCTTCACTCGCAAGCAAAACTTTTCAACTCGCAAACAAAAGTTTTAGACCCGCAAAAAAAGAAGGCAGGAAAGAGAGCAACATTTGTGGATTAGTGATGAAAATGTTTTGAAGTGCACAAAGAAAAATATATATTTTTTAAAGATTTACACGCACTGCAAATTATTTTGTTTTCAATTACTTTAAAAAATAAAAGTTGGCAAAAAAAGTCTTCTTAAGGTTCAAAATTAATTACAAAATAATTAGTTTTGCTCTCAAATACAGAATTTTTGTTTGAATAATAAAGACACAAAAATAATTCCATAGATATCCAGCATGATATTTTTCCCCATCGAGATCTGATCTGTTTTCAAAGGGGTCCTTTAATTTCTTTGAGCAGTGAATATCTTGCTCAAATACTCTAGGGAGTTTGATGTTTTAGTAAGAATTTAGGAAATACATTTTACTCTCAAAGCATCATTTCTTTTAACAATTAGAGCTGTGAAAACAGAAGTTTAGGTACTTTGTCAGTGACTGCACTTAGAAGCATGCATTTTGAAAGCAGTTTTCAGAGTGAGCATCTGTGGAGAAAAAATGTATGACCCAAGTTGTCCAAGGTCTGGAAGCACTTTGTATTACATGCTTGAAAGGAGGTCACGTGCATATGTGGCCATGTCAAGTGCTTTGACAGGTTGTTTACACTGTTCAATGTGGTTCAGATGTGCTTTTTCCTAGGACATACAGTAGTTTCCATTTTACTCTAATAATCTGTCACTATTTTAGCATGTATGTTCCTGCAGAATATTCAATCTCTAACTCACTCAATTTTTTTTCATGCACACATCAATTTTGAATATTTGGGCTATTTGGCTTTTCATAATGTGGTGTTTTAGACTAGCGGAAAGAAAATATCCAAAATACAATGTATTCAATTACAATACATCTATAAAGACCATTTTATTTGAGTTTTTTTCTCATGTCAAAACTTTTCATTTCAGCAGCACGTACATAAAACCATCTAAAACCTCAAAATTATTAAGTTTGGTGTATTCCTATCTGTATTCTGAAGGTTTTTACAGGAGGGTTTGTTTATATACCATTTAACTGATTTTATAGAACGTTTTATTTAAAAAAAAAAATAATAATTAGATAATGCCTCTTTTGCATATTTAAACAACATTTCAGAAAACTTGTAATACGAAAAAAAATGCAGTTCCTAATATAATCAATCAGTTGGGGAAATTATGGTGAAATCTATTCATTTATTTTTTTTTTTACCCTATTTGCCTGTCCACTGTCCACAGTTTGAAAAAAGTTTTTCATTGATTAATAAGAAATTGAGATTGCGCTATGAGATTGATCTACTTATCTTTTAAATGTAATGCAGGTCTACAGTTTGCTAATTTGTGTTCTCTTCCAGAGTGAGTCTGAATGGCTTTTGTGAATGTGGAAGTTAATGTGTTCTCCACCATCATCAGATCTCCTCGTACCCCTGCAGAGCTTCTGGCTCTGTTTCGTTACCCCCGGGACCCCTACACAGTGGAGCAGGCCAGAGCTGGAGAGATTTTTGAGCAGACCCTACTTCTCATCCAGAGGCATGTCAACCAGGGCCTCATGGTGGACACTAATGGAACAGGTATTTCACATCAGCATGCTGCTTTTCAAATGAGATCATTTTTGCTATGGTGATTAAATATGCAGCTAGTATATGGCAAATGTCTGCTTTATTATATAATCAGCAGACACTGTGGCGCTTTGTGCTGCAGAAGACATGGGTCACTGTTTTTTCTGGTTATGACAACAGCACAGCTTTCATCGCCACACAAAATGGTCTCACATGTTTGGACAAGCCCTACCCCAATCTGAGCATTTACCCTCTGGACACATTCACTGACACAAATACCAAGAAGGGGTCAACGGGCACAATTACTTGCATCTATTGCTGTCTCGGCTTACTCTGTCAGAATTTTAACCATCTTCATAGGGTCTGGTCCACTTTCCATCTAATTAGTTCGCATTATATCAATACAACTGTCTTACCAGGCAGTTAATAACCAGTGTAACCTTGTGTAGCTGTGAGACCGTCAGATTGGAATCCGTTTTAACCAGCTATTGCTTGAGGATAAGACTATGACGAAGTATGAGAATTGTCATAGTTGACTCACTCTCATGTCGTTTCTTTGAAACACAAATTAAGATATTTTAATGAAACCTAAACAGTTTTTTTTTGTCCCTGCAATAATTTTATATGTACAGATTTAATTTAGGCCTTTATTCACATACAAGCACACATGCATAGAGCGAATCACATTTGGTAAACACAGAAGCTTTTATGTGATGTTCTCTATGTATGTGTGTTGATCATTTAGATGTAAATTAATCACAAAAACTGCTCAATACATGTAGATTCATTTTTCAGATCTAAGTTTTGATTACCTGAACTTTTATGGAGATCTTAAATTATTAAAGCAATTCACATTAGTGTTTCAGCGATTAACCAAAGTCTGATGGGTTTAGAATTACATGAGAGTGAGTAAATTATGACAGAATTCTCATTTTTGAATCAACTATCCCTTAAGAGGCATTCATTACAACTGTATTTGTCTCTTTACAAAATAGGAGTCCAACACCTTTTTTGTATTTTTAAACTGAGTTCAGACTGATTTTAAAAGATGCACTCTCTTTCTTATCTTCTCTCTTAACAGCCTACCGCTACAATGACTTGGTGTCGCCACGTTTCCTGGATATGATAGCTAACCTGTCTGGCTGCACGGCCCATCGGCGCATCAACAATTGCTCAGATATCTGCTTCCACCAAAAGTATCGTGCCCACGATGGCACTTGCAACAACCTGCAGCACCCTATGTGGGGCGCCTCGCTCACTGCCTTTGAGCGCTTACTAAAGCCCGTCTACGACAATGGCTTCAATCTCCCACGTGGCACCACTGAGCGAAGGCATAACCGCTTCCCTCTGCCTCTTCCACGTCTGGTCTCCACCACCATGATCGGGACGGAGACCATCACCCCAGACGATCGCTACACCCACATGCTTATGCAATGGGGCCAGTTCCTTGACCACGACCTGGATTCAACCGTTGTATCCCTCAGCCAGTCTCGTTTCTCCGATGGACAGTTGTGTACCTCGGTGTGCACCAATGACCCACCTTGCTTTCCAATCATGTTCCCTCCTGACGATCCACGGCAGCGGCGCAACGGAGCACGTTGCATGTTCTTTGTGCGCTCTAGTCCCGTTTGCGGCAGTGGAATGACCTCTCTGCTTATGAACTCTGTGTATCCACGCGAGCAGATGAACCAGCTCACCTCCTACATCGATGCCTCTAATGTTTACGGCAGCTCGCAGCACGAGGCAGAAGAGATCCGTGACCTGGCCAGCCATCGGGGCATGTTGCGGCAGGGCATTGTGCAACGCACCGGCAAGCCATTGCTCCCCTTTGCAACTGGCCCACCAACAGAGTGTATGCGGGATGAAAACGAAAGTCCTATTCCTTGCTTCCTAGCTGGGGACCATCGTGCCAATGAGCAGCTTGGGTTGACGGCTATGCACACGGTTTGGTTCCGTGAACATAACCGCATAGCCAACGAGTTGCTACGTCTCAACCCACATTGGGATGGCGACACCATTTACCATGAGGCACGGAAGATAGTCGGAGCCCAAATGCAGCATATAACCTACAGCCATTGGTTGCCCAAAATACTGGGCGAGGTTGGCATGAGGCTAATGGGTGACTATAATGGCTATAATCCCAATATTAATGCTGGCATCCTCAATGCTTTTGCCACTGCTGCCTTCCGCTTTGGCCATACGCTCATTAACCCCATTCTTTACCGGCTCGACAAAAACTTTCAGCCCATCCAGCAAGGACACATCTCACTGCATAAGGCTTTTTTCTCACCCTTTCGTATTGTGAACGAAGGAGGCATCGATCCTTTGCTCCGTGGCTTGTTTGGAGTTGCGGGAAAAATGCGAGTGTCCACTCAACTGCTTAACACCGAACTTACCGAACGCCTTTTCTCCATGGCGCACGCCGTGGCGCTTGACCTTGCTGCCATGAATATCCAAAGGGGACGTGACCACGGTATACCCCCGTACAATGACTATCGGGTGTTCTGCAACCTGACATCTGCGCAGACGTTTGATGATCTAAGGAATGAGATTCAGAACCCCAGTGTGCGAGAAAAGCTTCAAAGGTTAGATCTCATTCTATATCACATGTCAATGACACAGTCGGCATTTTCTGGATGTAATGGTCTATTCTGCTCCCAGGCTGTATGGCACACCTCAGAATATTGACCTGTTTCCTGCGCTGATGGCTGAAGAGCTGGTGCCTGGCAGCAGACTGGGACCGACCCTCATGTGTTTACTGGCAACCCAGTTCAAGCGTCTCAGAGATGGTGACCGGTAAGACCTGGCCTTGTTCCTCAGAATTTTTTTTCCCTTTTTTTCAAATTCAAACTTTGTATAGTGCTTTTCATAATACACATTAGGGATTTTCACACTGTGCTTAACCCTGGGTTATCGTCATTATAAACCCTATGTTTAACCTCGGCTAAAGGCATGTTTCACACTTGTAATTTAGAAGCAGGGTTAGAACTGCTTTATATATGTTATGAAAGCCTGCTCCGGAGCAGTGATAGCAGTGCTACATCAAACAAGTACCATGTTAAACAATACATACAATACTTTCATTCAATCAATGACACTGACACAGCAAATAAGAACATTAACCCAGGGTTTAAGAATGTCAGCTTATGAATACTCAGTATTAATTGTAAACTGCGGATAAATTGTGAGGGGTGTGAAACGTGAAGCAAGATAACCCATAATTCTGTTTACCTGGGTTTAAAGTGTGAGAAGCCCTATCGTTTCAAAGCAACTTTCCAAAAATATTTGTTCTTGTTTAGAATATATTTTGCAACAATACAAGTGATTAAGCAGTTGTGATTTGCTATATAGTATATATCGTCTTACTTGAGTATAGAGTATATATGTTGGTAAAATAGGATGCACTATAACTTTTATTATATTGTTGGACAATTATATAGTTAAAAATTTTTTTGACGGTATATACCATCAAGCTGTTGAGATTTGCTATATTACATACAGTATACTCTTGTTAAGTGGTATATATCCAGGTAAGGTTGAATGTACTTGTAGTAATAGGTATAAATTATTAATTAATTTATTTGTTCTGTGGTTACATTCGAAACTATGAAATCTGTGAGGTATTGTTCAATTTGGTGTAGTGACAGGAATAATTATTATTTGGTGATGTGCATCACTGACAGTTAAATCAATGAATCAACTTCACTTTATGTAATTATAGGTTTTGGTATGAGAACCCTGGCTCCTTTAGCCCTGCTCAGTTGACCCAGCTGAAGCAGACGTCTCTCGCCCGGGTGCTGTGTGACAATAGTGACAACATCACCCGAGTCCAGTCAGATGTCTTTAGCGTGGCTGAATTCCCTCATGGTTATGGAAGCTGTGACGATATACCAAAGATTGACCTTCGTATGTGGCAGGACTGCTGTGAAGGTATGAGACTCGCTTTACCATGACTCACATCGTATATTGTACCGGTCAGATGGGAATGTTTTCATGGGATGGGAAAGATTTTTCATGTTTTTCAAAAACATCTCTTATTAGGCTTGGCACCTTCAGTGAGGCAAAATAAGGGACACCCATTCACGACGAACCCCCCCCCTTCAAAAAACTGTCTATTTACACTAGCGTGTGATTGGGTTAGTCAACACTAAAAATTTACGCTGTTCAGCATCATTTTCAGTAGTGTAGGTGGTAAAGCGCTTGCTTTTTGACTCAATCGACCCGAGTTCGAATCCGTCTTTTGCCGAACTTTTTTTCTCCCTTTTCAAATGTCATATTGCATCAGAAAGGCATTTATTTTCAATAAAAATAGAAATAGAAATAATCAAAAAGTTGAAAATAAAGAGTATCGGGTAGGGTTCGGGGAGGTGTAGGGGAGGGATTTATTGTCCTAATAAGGTGGCATCCATTTAATAATTTGAATTAAAACTATAAAACAGTACGCAATAATAACGTATTGAGTGTAAATTATAATGTACTACAATACTGAGGTGCAGATAATTGCCACTATTTGCGATAAGTAGTATAAATATATGTAAACTTCTAACAGAACATATTAATATTGTTATTTTAAATTATAAATTATTGTTAGTCTTTTTTTTTTTGACAGTTCTGCAGCTGTTACCTGGATGAGACGGGGGTTTTTTTTAATCAATTTTCTTAAATTAGGGCTACATTTATTTGTTCCATTTTTATCTAAATAATTTAGTTTTTTTTTTTTTTACTTTTTAAAATGCCAAATTGTATGACATTTTTGATTATTTACTCTGTATAAATTTATATAAATGATAAATTAATAAGGGACTAACATTAATCATAATCTATTAATTCATCGGTCTAATAATGTCTAGAAATATAATAATAAGAATAATTTTAGCCAGACTTGCTTGTATATGCACATATATAATTATTTATACTTTTGTGATTGTATGTTTTTAACAGAATGTCTATGACATTACTGCTCTATTTTTCTTCATCTTCCTATTCCTCTTTATTCATTTTTAATTATTTTGTTTCATTTTTCATTGTGTAAAATGTAAGATTTAAATAATAATTATACCATAGTCTATCTGAATACTCTGATTGGCTGGAAGGTGCCTAATAAAACTCTGTAATGCACGGGTAGCTAAACACTGTTCTATATTAATAAGCTCCCTTCATCATTAATAGCACACACAGACACCGACGCACAGACAAAACCACTACAATATAAGCACATCTGTTTCTGAAGTAATTAAACTCGCAGCTTCACTGTACAGTGCTGCACAGATGCAGGTAATTCACACATGCTAATTCTCTACCCAATTAATTCAAATAAATGCAATCTAACTTCTACATCTAATGTTTTATAGATCAATCAACTAAAGAAAATTAGCTGTTATTCTTGTCTGTCCAGTTAAATTTTGCGATTGTTGACCGCTTTAATTTGTCAGTGCTGTAACAAAGCTGTCTAGTGTTTGTACAGCTGCTTTTTTCTGCATCAAATAAAGGCTGAATATCTTGCACCTGCAGACTGCCGTACCAAAGGTCAGTTCAACGCCCTGTCGTACCACTTCAGAGGCCGCCGGTCAGCAGAGCACAGCTATACAGAGGAGAAGCCTGCCGACAACCCCACCGGCAACAGCAGGTACAACTCGCATGCTCCATTTCATTTCTTCACTTTACCAAAGATCATTTTAAATTCTCATAACATTACTGATAATTCACTTTTCCAGGGTTGTCAGAAACAAAAGTCATATGCCTTGTCCAAATACCCACACGTGCCATCTTTGCACTTGACCACTTGACTATTTATACGGTCTATTTTCTGTATTTGGCCCAAGTGTTTAAAATGAGCATGAAGACCGCAAGTGTGTGTCGAACATTTCATTACCTGATGGGACACACTTATAGTGTTGGAAAAATGCAAGTGTTTACATACCTTTTATTTTTTTTTATTATTAATACTTTGCATTTTAAAATCAACTTCTAAAATGACTATTAATCTAATAATAAAAAGCAGTTGCAAGTAAATATCACCACTACTCATCTTTGCACCAATAAATCATGCGACACCTTTCTCTCAATTGGCCAAGACTGCAAGTGTGGGTATTTGGACAAGGCAATAGATGGGTAAACGAATATAGTGGTGAACAGAAACTAGACTCTGCTTTTCATGAAAAAAAATATCAAGAGATTGATTATGTTGGTCACTCCCAGTTAACCAGTTTACTGAAATATCAAGGTGATACAATAGAAAGTATAGTGTTTTACTATATTAAATGTACTTTTATCAAAATGTAAATTTAAGGGGAAAAAAACTGATACATTTACAATGTTAATAGCTGTGGAAACGTCATCACAGTCTGTGAAAAGAGTCTATAGTAGTAATAACACATAATGCATAATTGAATTTGTCAAAGCTTATTTATCAATCAATCATACTTTTTTAATGATTTTTGTTTTTCAGCACTTTGGAAGAAGCTCTAACTGCAGTAAACACAACTGTTTCACCAAAGTCAAGCACTGAACCCTCCATTAAGGATTTCCAAGACTTTGTTGCTGACATGCAGAAAACTATCACAAGTTTACGAAAACAGGTTAGGACTCATGATTCAATTGGTGCAGTGCAATGCCAAGCTGCACTATATACTTTATCTGTTTCTATAAACCTTGTGAAAATCAAATTGTAGATATTTGTGAATGAATTGACTTTTGTTGGTAAACTGAATAGATAAGGACGCTTGCCATCTGCTCAGGCACAAGTGTTTGGCAGTGATGCTGAAAATGTGCAACAGGCCAAGAATCAAACTTTCCAGACACTTCTTTTGATTAATAACACAA
The DNA here is from genome assembly GCF_936440315.1 of Barbus barbus. NCBI lineage: Eukaryota > Metazoa > Chordata > Actinopteri > Cypriniformes > Cyprinidae > Barbus > Barbus barbus. The sequence continues at coordinate 3,233,427 of NC_136758.1, forward strand.
GCAGTCACAGTGATATAAAAAATAGCTGCCATATTTTCGTTGTCCACTTAAATAGATGTTTTCAAGTCTATCAGATATCAGATAAAGCAATCCTCAGTGAATTAGCAGAACAAAAGATGTTGATCTAAATGTTGCATCCTTCTTGCAAAATAATAGATTGCACTGTATATCACCTGTTTGCAAAAGGTAACTGCTCATTCACAATTAATAGCTGAATATACTGTACCTTCAGTCACTACAACCAAACACTTCCTGTTGACTGCCATTCTTTTTTGATTCAGAATCAAGATTTGTTTGAGTTCAATGTCCTGAATCAGTAATCCTATGTAGGTATAGGATGGTGCATTAAATGTGCAGAATATAAGCGTTCAAAAGCATTCTCTGTTGGAACTGACAGATAAAAAGACTTGAAGGCCGTCTGAGCAGGACAGACTGTGCAGATGAGGACGGGAGAGAGCGAGTGGATGGAGAGAGCTGGAAGAAGAACCCCTGCACCACCTGTCAGTGTCGTGTAAGTTTATCAGTGCATTGAGCATTTCTGACTTCACAAACCCACTGGTTATTAAAATAATTCAATGGATTTTCCACTGTATTACACATTAAGTTTCACTAGGCTGAAAATCATTTGGAATAGTTTAATTATGATTTACCAAATGACTCATTGAGAAGATTTTATTGACTCAATAATGCCAAATTCTACTCACTTTTGACACTTAGTGAGTGTTTATTTTGGATGTGAAATATCGGTTACATCTGTGTTTTCTTTATCTCACTGCAAACGAATGTGCAGGATTCTAGCACTCTCATGTACTTATTCTTGTTGACAGATGGATCAGTAGACAGACTGATTCCTAGGGGGAACTTTAGCTGTCAGAAACTGAAAAATGCGCTCACGTGGTACTGTTTGGCATTGTAACATTATAACTCAATCTTAGATAGAATCTGCAGTAGTTTAAAGGAATAGTTCACCCAAAAATGAGTGTTTGTTTTTAATTTGGAGAACTTTAGCATTAGCAATGTAGCATTGCATCACTTGCTCAGCAATGGATGCTCTGCAGTGAATGGGTGCCGTCAGAATGAGAGTCCAAACAGCTGATAAAAACAGCACAATAATCCTCAAGTAAAGGAAAGGACCTGTGATGATTCCTGCAGAAATACTGTCCCGTTTTCAGCTCAGGTGTTCCTTGTCTCTGTCTCTGTTAGGAGGCCCAGGTGACGTGTTTTGTGGAAAAGTGTCCGCAGGCAGCATGCCTGAAGCCAGTGACGCCCAAAGGCTCATGCTGCCCCGTGTGCCTCAACCAGCCGTCACAACCGCAGGAGAACGAGCGCCACGTATAACCTCAGGACACTTAACCAATGTGGCCTTGAGCTCATGCCTCCATTTGTTCCATAGTTGCGTTTCAGGGGTTTTTGTTGTTTGTCATGTATTGGTATTTTTGTTTGCATATCCTCAGATGCCCTCAACAAAGAACCAAAAATACACTGCCTTAAAAATATTTGAACAGATGAATGTTGGGGCCCTGTTTTCCTCCTCAGGCATGTTAACCGGGAGACGACTACCCAAAGGGTTCATTTACGAGACCAAGGATGTGCGGCTCCGGTCCTGGAGGGACACTTTCCTGCAGAGTTCAGCTCTATCACTAATCAAACACAACAAACCCTGTGTTTGTCTTCAGGATTCAGGATTACCTGAAAATTACAGTCAGTTGCGTTCAAAAAAATATTCAGGCTTAAATTTGAGATTCACGCATTTGAATTGCATATAACATTTCTGTCCATTTGGACTGCACAGTTTTAACATCAACTAATAGAGTCAATGCGATACATGTTTGTCAGTTATACGGGTAAGATTTCTAAACTGAATGTGGTTTAAATGCACAGTACCCAGGTTTATATATGTATCATCATTACTTTTAATTTGTTTCAAACCGATTGTTGCGTGCTCCAGAGATAATCATATTTTAACCATGTTCATACTTAACATACATTAACAGATTCATGCTTATTCTGAGCAATATAAATGAATACATTTTGAAAATATTCATGTTTAGATCAAATCAAATAGATGCAAAGAGTTAAAAATAAACTGTGCCATGATTTTTTTGAGTGCTGAAATCTGGCTTGTTTCATGAAAGCGTGACTGATAAATGTGCATTACTTAAAGTTACAGTTGTATAAAACAACTGGATGGAAATTTTGCATGCAATTTAAATGCATAAATCTTAATTTTAGGCCTAAATGTGTTTGTTTGACTGGGGACGGAGCTGAACTCTCCAGGACCGGAGTTTCTCATTTCTGGTTGTTTTACAGAAGAAGCATTCCCAGCTTTGAGATGCTGAAGAACTGGTGCTATCTTACTCCATTTAAGTGATTTACCCGAGTCTTAAGAGTGTTGTTTTATGCATTTAATTGTTTTGCAATATACAATGCATCATAAAGTATATACACTCATTATGTGCTTTTTAAAACCACACTTGAGCGAAAATCCTTCGTTTTGTAGTTACGCTAAAGACATTTTAAACCTTACTCATACTTTTACTTTGTTTATGGTGCATAGTATCATATTCTGGACATATGTAGAATATTAGTTTCCACTTTTTATCTTCCTCTCACGTGGAGAAAAATGTGAATACCTTGAAATCAATCTTTGCAATGGGGAAAAAAACTCTACTGATCACCAAATGTTTGTTTCCCTTGGCAACTGCGGGTTTTCTGAGACCTGGTGTTCTTTGCTTTTTGACAGAAAGCTGTTATTGATGTTTTTGGTTTGGGAGCGACCGAGGTGAAGCATTTGGGAAGTGCAGCACTGAGCTGACGTCAGGCTCTCTTTTAGGGTGTTACTGTACTTTTCTATAATGCTCTGTTCTACCGGCCCAGTATTTATATTCTTGTCATGCATGAAGGTCCAGATGTTTCCTTCCTTTTCAAACAGTGTTCAGAGAGATGTAAACCATTGTGCCTCATCACAATACATCACTTGAAACACACACACACACTACTCTCTCTGCATCCAGTGTTCAATTATACTCATATTCATTCACTTAGCAGAGGCTTTTGTCCAGCAGAAGAGCAATATTTGAGATGATAATTGCATTTGTGTTCTGATTCCATTAACGATACGTTTTAGTGCTTTTAAGGAATCACTAAATAATGTTGTACCATTTGAACTGGATAAGAGTCATTTGTTTGTGAGTGGGACTACACTGCTCTTGCTGTATGTTTGTGCTTTTATCATTGTGTTTTTTTAAGCACCCGCTATTTGTCATGTTCAGTTCAGACTGAAGGCTCAAGTTTTGCATTGATGCTGTGGAAAATCTTGTTCAGTAGCTTAGTATGATGTTCCAGTCATATCGGTAGAAGTATATTGAGCATAAAGAACCGTCATTGTAACATAATGAAACACACACACTGCTGGTCAAAAGTTTGGAATAATTGCTTTTTTTAACAATCAGCAAGGCTGCATTTATTTGATCAAAATACAGTAAAAATGGTAATATTTTGAAATATTACTACAATTAAAATATCCATTTTCTATTTGAATGTGTTGTAATATTTATTCCTGTGATGCAAAGCTGAATTCTTAGCATCATTACTCCAATTTTTAGTGTCACTTGATCTGTCAGAAATCATTGTGATATGCTGATTGGCTGCTTGGTTATTTGTGATCAATTATTAACTCTTTCCCCGCCAACGTTTTTGAAAAAAGCTGCCAGCGTTTTTGCTGATTTTCACTAAAATGTCATGGCTCCCTGTGAATATCTGAACATGCAATACAACAAAATAAAGATCAGACCCTCTACTTTCACCTGTTTTATTCTAGCTTCAAGCAATGTTCAAGCAATTTGTTTGTTTTATCAACACTTGAATGTTGGTAGGTTTCATAAAAAAAGCAACATTTTGAGCAAAAAGCTGAGAAAATGGCATTTTTATCAAATACTACATGTGGATCATATTCGGTAATAATATCAAAGAAGCTTGCACAGACCAATTTCTGGATTGAAATTTCACTCTGTAACATTAGACCGTTTTCATTTATATGTGGTTGGTGTTGATGATTGCATTCATTTTCATATGCATATGCTTGCATATGAGAGCGCTCGTTTCTGCGTCTTCCTGTTTTTGATCTTTCTAGACTCATTCAGGAGATTCGTATTACAGTGGAAACATTTTCAATTAAGATTCGTTGATGAATAGAAATAACATTTATTTTAAATGAAATCTTTTCAATTTATTGCATCCTTGTGGAATGAGAGTATTAATAGTAGAACTTTTGAATGGTAATGTATCATGTTTTCATATTGCTAAAATATGCAGCGACAACTATTGTCAATATTGATAATTTTAGAATGATTTCTGAAGGATAATGCGACACGGAAGATAGGAGTAATGATTCAAAATCCAGCTTTGCATCACAGGGATAAGTTACATTGTTAAATATTCAAATAGAAAATGCTTCTTTTAATCTGTAATGACATTTCACAATATTACTGTTTTTTTACTGTAATTTTGATCAAATATATCCAGCCTTGGTGAGCAGAAGAGACTACCTTCAAAAACATATTTATTCCAAACTTTTGACCAGTAGTGTAGGCTATAATCTGTATTATTATTATTATTTAAAAAGGAACTGGTCCTCAATTCCCAACTCTAGGAATTCTACAACACATCTTTTGCTGAATGTCAAGTTTCCCCAACACTGTCACACACCTTGTACCAAAGACCAAACGTGCGTGTGTTTTGTTTAGTGGACTGGTCAGACGTTTTTGAGATTTGTTTTTGTTTTTTGGAGTCTGACTCAGTCTCACTGAAATTGAAAGCCATATCCTGAGCTGGGGAACACTTTATTTCGATAGTCCACTTTAGACATTCTACTAACAGTAAGTAACTTTGCAACTACATGTCAACTAGCAGTCATTAGAGTATTAGTAGACTTAATATCTTCTAACACTTTATTTTTGATTGGTCCAGAACACACAACATACTGACTATGAGAAACTTTGCAAGTATCAGTCAACTTCTTCTACTAACCCTAAACCTACCCTAACAGTCTACTCTGAGAGTTAGTAGACATGTAGTTGCAATGAGAATTAGCTGACATGTTGCAAAGTTACGTCTAGTTAGTAGAATGTCTAAAGTGGACTATCAAAATAAAGTGTAACCGAGAGCTGCAATGCTGCTCCTCTCTAAACATTCCACTGTATCCTGATGAAACAATCATTGTTTGCATGTACGGTTGCAGTCGTGCTGGTTAGTGATTGGGAAAGTGACTGCTATTGTGTTGAGAGCAGCTATTTTAGCATTTGTGACTGCATTCAACTCTCTTATCTCTGTTATGTGACTCTATATCAGTGTTTTATTACTCCCAAATGGCCTTCCTTCCTTCCTTCCTTCCTAAATGATCTAACAGCCTCTTGAAGATCTTCCCCCAAACCAAACTGTGCACACATTGCCATGGACATGCACTGCCCTGCAAGACTGAACATGCTCAAGTGGTCAAAATGATTCTTATATTTTGTATTGTATTTTTGCCAAAGACTGTTTGCACTGCAACGTATGCCTTTCAACAATAAAAATGGCCACATATGAAACAGCTGTTTTATTTCCAACATACTGCATGTCTGGTCACATTTATATAGCGCTTTTTATGGTGCAAATTGTTGCAAAGCAGCTTCACATTAGCATTGTAATTTTGTAAAATGAATCGCTTATGAAACAAATTCAGCTCTACAGAAGACAATAGTCTCATTATCCAGCTCAGTTTGGTTCATGTGTTCTCATCTGATAGTATCAGTGCAGTTAAATCAGTAATATCATTCAATTTAGTTGTTGAAGCCCTTTCTTTTGAAAAATGTGAGAAGTAAAAGCAAAATGTGTAGAGAAAATCATGCATGTGGACAGCAGTTCACTAGTTTGCAACCTAGAAATGTATGTGGGGAAAACCATGCTTTTCAGGTGTAAGTTATTCAAGGTTTGCAAAACTTTACAATAAGGTCCCATTAGTTAGCGTTAGTTTAATTGACTAACATTGACTTTAGGTTAGGTATAGTGTGTGGGTTGAAAGAAGACCAGCATTATCTTTTCCCCAACACAACAGAGCAATCTGTGCAAATGTTTTGTTGGCCCAGAGGAGAACACATTCTCTTCACATGAGCTGTTTTCTTTTCAGGGTTCAGCCTGGGAGTAGAGCCAAGTTGCACAATTAGGCCACAAAGGCTCCCCGTCATCTGGGCTTGTATATGTGAGTCGGTCCCCGTAACGTGGCCCCTGACTTCAGCGAGGCTTATCTCTCCGTAGGGACTCCCAACTCACAGAAACGATGAAAAAAGCTGCATGAATTGCACATGCTCCCAGCCCAGAATCTAGTGCATAATGAACTGGACATCTGAACAGAGAGGCAGTGAGGTATGAATGAAGAGTTCACCACAGGACAATGAATGTTTAGAGCTAATGGATTCAGAGGGTGCAAACACAACCCAATATTGAAGGAAAAGGAAACTTTAATGGGGCCATGAATTGCATTTTTAGTTTTTGAACATCCATTAATAGATTTTGATGTGCAAATCCTGTCGTAATTTACAACTTAAAAGTATTTTTCCATTTATTTTAAACCCCCTTTTGAACACTCTGTTTAAGGGGGCCCAGGAATAGTTTACCAAAAAGGAAACTCTTTCACCCTCAGGCCACCCAAGATGTAGATCAGTTTGTTTCTTCATCAGGTTTGTATAAATGTGTCTCTGCATCAGTGTCTCAGCAATGGATGCTCTGCAGTGAATGGGTGCCGTCAGAATGAGAGTCCAAACAGCTGATAAAAACATCACAATAATCCACACCACTCCAGTCCATCAGTTAACATCTTGTGAAGCGAAAAGCTTGGTGTCCATCATTAAGATGTTTTAACTTTAAAATGTTGCTTCTGTCCAAAATACCTTGAGAGCATCCTCAATAAGTCCATCATCCATAATAACGCTTCCTCCAGTGAAAAAGGTCATCCCGTTTTGTTCTCGCATCAAAATCCACCCAAACTGTCTTGTGCAGATTTTTCTCCTGATTCAGACCAGACCACTTTTTCACTGGAGGAAGCGTTATTATGGACTCGTGTTTTGGCCAGTAGCAACGGTTTGAAGTTAAAAACATCTTGATAGATTTGTCTTTTACAAACATGCAGCTTTCTGCTTCACAAGACGTTCTCTGATGGACTGAAGTCATTTGGTTTACTTGTGTATTATTGAGATGTTTTTGAACACATTTTATTTCATTTATTGTCTTTAATGTAACCATCCCACTGCTGCGACTGGGTAATATATTTGCATCTTTTTTTTTATTCTGATTAGCCGATGAACATTTTAAGGTTTGCTATGGAGTGCTGCACTGGAGACGTATTTTTGTTGTCCAAATTCTGGAAACGAGGTTGCATTTTAATACTTCTGGTTCCAGTGTTTATGGGTTTTTGGTTAAATGCCTACAGAGGACTATTGCAGAAGATAGAAATCTCATCTACTCACTAGTCTCTAGGGGTCATCATCCCTGCTCCTGGAGAGCTGCCATCCTGCACATTTCAGCTCCAACCCCAAACTAAGACACCAGACCCAGATAATCAATGTGTCCAGGGAGAGGTCTGCAGGACAATAGCTCTCCAGGAGATCCCTGGTCACTTCACAGCCTATGCTTAGCTTTTTACCTCTGGTGATTGAATTTAGGTTTCATAATCCATAAAGGTTGTGTTCATTTGTGAAGATTATCACGATGAGTAAGAATCATAAACTTTTGTTGGTCAAAGAGCTCATTTTCTGCAATAATTTAAAATGTCAAGGGAATGAGGGTGATGTTGGTTCATGAAGTTAAGCTTTCAGTCTCTCAGTGTTCACTACAGTCTCTGGGATGACAGTGTCCCAGACACCAACATTTTTATGATTCAGAAAAGATGAATCACTGTCTGGGCGTCTGAGATTTCGGTATGGAGGTAAAGGTTAGGTTCAGGATTTTTTGCTAAAATTACAGTGTATATTTGCACTGTTTATTGTTTGTTTCTTGGCTCTGAAGGAGCGTTTGGACCCAGGAAAAGTGCTGCATGATTTCAGACTACACCATCTTTCCAATATTTCCTTTTAGCTGCTCAAACGATCCTTCTTACCCTCAACATTCAAACAAATGTCTCACTAATCTTCCTAAACACTTTCTATCATTGTTTTGTACAGCAATACAACACTGATCTGTCCTCCATGATACTGACTTTTCTCTTTACCTATAACAGTTTTATAATAAATTAATAATAATACTGCTTTGTTTGCAATGGACTCCTCTATACACTGCAAGATAATTGCAATTCTGTAATCTTAGGTCGGTACTTTTTTGCCATTGTATATCTCCAAGATCTGCATCTTTTATAATCTCAGAAACATCCATACCTATTTTGCAATGAATAACAAAATCCGTGTGAATCCGAGCTTCAAAGCTGATCAAAAATAGTGCATATTAGCGCCATCTGGTGGTCGAGGGGTTAAAAACAGTCCTTTTATACACAGCCATATTCATTTACATTTGCACATCTGGGAGACATTTATCCAAAGCAACTTCTATTACATTCAAGGTAAGCCCTTTAACGTTTATTATTTATTGAAGCTTTGCACTGAGGTACCAATGGACATTTACCCAACAATAAATAATCAAACAAAAATGTGCAAAGTGCAAAGAAAATTGTAAAGTGTAGATGTGCCTTGCAATGCAAGCATTAAAATATTATAAAGTCCAAACACACACACACAATAAGAACAATGAGTGCTGGTTGAAAGGCCGGTCATGGGTTCAATTCCCAGGGAATGCACGAGCTAATAAAAAGCATACCTGGAATGCAATGTAATTTTCTTCAGATAAAAGTATCTGCCAAATGCATAATGTAAATGTAAGCTACATTTTAAATTATAATAACGTGTCGTGACCAGATGAGCATCTGTATGCATTGATGTCCATATGTCAGACGTGAGACTTGTGTGTTTGGCCGTACATTATCTCATGTTCTTTTGCCTCGTCTTTGGTGTCCTTTTCCTCATTAGGGTTATGGTCAAGGTTTGATTACTTGGATGGAAGAATTAAGGTTGGATCTAATTTAAATCCAGCATAATCAGCAAATGTCTGGCATGATAGTATAATAGCAAATGCATGATTGCAAATGCCTGGTTCAAAAATACAAATTACAGTCAAACATGCATAGTTCAGCTTGTTCCATTGATTTTAGAGTACTGTGAGAAAAAAAAAAAAAAAAAAAAATCACACCATCAAGAACGTACTGCGAGTCACTGTTGGCTTGCCTGTACCGTAGATGCTTGCAGCTGTTGACCCACTTGCAGAAGACACATTCTCATATTTTGCTCTGTAACCCTACTGTATCATATTTGCTTTCTAAGGCCTCTAAATGGTCAACATCATCAAAACTTCTACATGTCATGTCGTTTAGACTTTTTATCAAGTAAAATGTCTTTTAATATAATTGTACAAATGTCCACCTTCAGCTCGTGCTTCACGTGTCTTTTTGATGTGAAATCTTGGCTGATTTTTATCAAATAAATAAGAATAACTTTGATATTGTTAGTAATATTTCAAGATGAATTTCGATGTAACCTTTACTTGAATATCCAGATATCAGAAAAATCATGTTCAAATGTGAGTTTCAAATATGATCATCAGGCTTTTGGATAAGGTTTATTTCTTCATCTCTCAATCATTAATGTATTGTAGAATTTCATATTACTTTTTGATTATTTAAATATCAGCCTCTGAGTAAAATCGAGGTGTTCTTACCTCGTGGAGTTTGAGCTTCATATTCTCCTACTACATACTACATCAAAAAAGTCTAAAATAAAAAAAAAAACTTATTTTAGAAAATTAATTTTATAAAATTTTGCCTAAAGTTTAAAAAAAATCTTCCATAAAAAATTCTAAGTATAATTTAATATGTCAGGCTTTAAGGGGATAATGTCTCAGGTTTGAGGAAGTGTTGTTCTTGTTATTGAAAAATGTTTACATGATTTTTCAATAGTGCCACTCATTGAATATGTATATCTTGTATCTTTACTGGCTGACAGATTTCTACCATTGCCTGCTAAGGGCTAAGCACTAAAGTGATGGTTTTTGAAGCAAGGCACCAGTTGTCCTGCACCTGCTAGACTCTAATAGAGGACAGAGGCGAGAAACAACTGTTGTTACATTTTCAATCAGTAATATCAGAAATCTCCTGACCACCTCTCCTGGCCTTTGCATGCACAGACCATCTCACAACATTTACACTTCAGACCCACACAGAATAAACTGATTTTTAGAGACTGTCCTCCTCCAAAAAACGACCCCATAGGTCGTATGTGCAAGCATCTTATTGCGACCATGTCTTCGGTTTTAAAGTGAAGCGCCCTCTAGCGCTCCTGTAAATAATAGCAGTGCTGTGTGTCATGAAATGATGTAGTTTGACCGTCGTTATTTGTTTTATCTCCGTATTTACACGATATTACTTAATAAAGAAAACTGAGTTGTTTAATAAAAAAATAAAAAAAATCTATTTTTGCACCATTTTGAACCACATTAAAATTAAACTATTTTCAAATATAATTTTAATTGTAATTACGCCTATATTATTATTAATAATAATAAATCTTAATTTAAAAAAAAATAAGGTTCAATTAAACATTTTCTAAGAAAGCACACACACAAAAATCGCTGAAAATGTTTAAAAGCACTTTAGATAATTCAAATTATATTGTTTCCTTCTGTCAGCTAACGTTAATGTTAACAATATGACCATACGTATTTATGTTGATTGTCTGTAAGTCCAGCTCGACGTTTTGATTATGGTTTGGTTTTATCCATTAATAACACGTTATTATCTTGCTACCTTGCTATCGCTAGCATCATGTGCTGCTAGCTCACATGCAAACATTGCAGCTAGGTAATTATTTAATTAGTTCGTGCACTTTATATCATACAATCCTTGCTTCCCAATTAACTATAAACCCGAGAAGTTAATTTAGGAGGCCTTCCATAATTTATCCGGTTAAATTATAAATAGACAATAATTTAGGAGGCATTCCCTCCTAATAATAATAATAATAAAAAGGTTTTGAAAAGACTAATGCCCCTTTTGTAACAAAACACATGTAAATGAATGGCAAATAGCAATTAAGATATGATGAATCACATTCTCTATCCTGAACTAAACTTTATATTGCCAGAATCTGCCACACTTAACTTTAGCCTAGTCCATAAATTAAGGTAGGGTCACCATTATAAAAATATTTTCTAAATTGCTTAATCTAGATTACTAAATTTCAGCACATTATGGAAAACTATCAATTCCGCTTTAAATTAGGGATATACAATTTTAAAGAATTATTAAAAAAACATAACAGGTGCAGTATTGGCTAAATAGTTTGACAGAATCAGGTTCAGGTTGAAAATAAATAAATCCCCATTAGTGCGTTTTCACATATTATTTCTCTATCATGCCATTTAACTAAATGTAAATGTAAAAGAATCGGGCTCTTCTCATGCTTCCCCCAAATATATAATTTTGTTTTTAATTTTAGACTTCAAAAGGAAAGACAAGACTGCAATGTATCCTGGAGGAAGAGAGACGAGCATGGGAACATCCTACCACAACGCGTTCAGAAGAATCGATCTGGTTAGTAAAATATACAATCATATATTGTTTATGCTTTTGGTCAGCAGTTATGTTTTCAGCATCATTACATTCTGTGTTTGTAGTTAAACCTGCTGGTACTAAGGAGCTTGCAGAAGTTAAGGAGATGCATATAAATGAATGTCCAGAAGAGGTCCCAAGTCTTGGTAAGCATAAATTGACAGTCTAAATCATTTCAGCCTTTATGTTTAAATTGAAAAATGTCACATGGCAACTGACAAAAGTATGTAATAGACATTTTTCATGATGCATATAAAGTTGCTTTAGAAAAATGCATTAATGCAACTGTAGTTTTCATTGTCATTGTTGTTATTATTATTATTATTATTTTTTGTAGATCAACATCTTTAGAGATTAAAAAACCTATTCTGTCTCTGCATCAGATGAAATATTAGAGGCACCCACCATGTCTGTATGGACCAAAAGACAGGTCATGTCTGAAAAAAGGTTTAGGGCTGCATTGCCAGAGATTTTAAACTGCATGCTGGCTGCAGAGACTGTAACCCAGCATTGCTGTCAACAGTGCAAGGCTGCTGACGCTGTTGTCCGGAGTCTAGAGTGTGTTCCATCAGGATGTCAGTTTTTCTGTTCGACGTGTGACTCTGAGATCCATAGTAAACATGTGTTCCATGACAGAGAAGCTATGGTTGATGGTTTTTTCAAGCCTATTCCACCAACATCCTTAGTGGTGATTGATGAAAGGGGCCAATATCAGCTCCGTGAACAAGGTGTGTTCAAAGTATTTAGGTGTCCTCTCAACATGTTTTCATAATGTCAACTACATGTACAATGGTACTATTTAAGCTCTTGTCTGCAGTATCCTTTAATAAATGTGTCGACGTTACTGATATTACCATCTGAAATTTTCAGTGTGTATGTCTATTCCTCCACCAATGCAAATCTGCTCCTGTGGTCCAGGCCAAGCCTTCACAGTTATCCCAGGAAAGCAGACTGTCTTGGTGACTATCAACGGTATGTCTTGTCTCTTCTAAATTTTTATAATCCAGGAGATGAAATCATACATAATAGTGGCTTACTTATTTTTGTGGCTTATTTTTTGTCCTGTGCTGTACAAATACTGGTCAAATAGTAACCACGTGTTTATTTTAAGGTGCATACAACCTGTGCCTGCCTAGTATGTCCAATTTGTTCTTGTAAATGGACTCCTGGGATTAGTGACTTGCTTGAATATAAATACTGGCCAGCAACCACCAGCTGCCAAATGCTGTTCAAATTTGATGTGTTCACATCATTTGAGCAGATGAAATTGACTAGCCCAGCATTATCTCAACAAGCATTTCTCAAAATGCTTGGACATCGATCACTTTGCACTGGTCGGGTATAAGGACTGTTTTCATTTGCTACATTTAATACAAAATAATATCATCCTTCTTTCCAGACGGATAGTATTTGTGGTGATACCTTCCACAGAGTCTTTCGAGAGTTTGCCTTCTGCCGTAGAGGATATGTGCCTGATGGAACCCTTTAAATGCCCAGCATGCACACCAGACATGCTGGCTATATCTGCAGATGGTAATAGAAAACATTACCGGTTCCAGAAGTCCAAAGGGTCAGTGGAATCTTTCATTGTTATTTATATATATATATAGGGTGGCACAGTGGTCATTTTGTGTATCCCTGCGACGCTGCACCTCACCTCTCACCCAATGCTAGATGGAATAGGCTGTAGCCCCCCCCCCAACAACAACAACAACAACAACTTTAAAGAAATTATTTATTTTTGTACTTTAAACAGTGAGTTTTTAACTTCTCACACAAGCTAGTGCCAAATAACAGCATTCATTGCCACAGGACACATAAAAGCTGATAGCTCAACACTATCTCACTCAAAGGGGGGAGAACCGCACACGCGGGCTTCCACTAGCATGAGCGCGAGATCTGGGGAATGCAGGAGGAGATAACCCGTCTCCAACCCGTTCGCCAGATCCATGTTGCGATCCCCGCAATCTCACTCGCCGGGATGCGAGATGTACAGCGGAAGAAGCACAATCAGTCCCTTTTTTTTTTTTTTTTTTTTAGAGCTGACTGCGCGCTGTTCTCATTCATAATATGCGTGTGCAAACACGGTTTCATTCACGCGTCCACCTCCTCGAAGGAAGACAGCTCTAGGGAAGGGAAGAAGATAGGGGCTCGCCCGTCTTCATTCAACGCTCGTGAAAACTTTTTCAAAGAGAGCCTTCAGAGAGCAGGCATAAGCAATGAAAAAGCTCAAAAAACGGGCAGTCAGCTCCCTCGAGAGCTGAATCTGCGTGCTCTGCTCTCAAGCAGACCACACACAGACTGCGTGTATCCCAAGCAGTGATATAACGTGTGCAGGGAGGAACACACAGCCCGTAATGCGATCTGCTATCGCCCCAGTGCTTGCACATATTGCTGGAGCCTATTTCAAGTGATTGTGTTAGGGACAAACAACACTAAATAAGACTCACAACACAAATCGACAGACACACAGACAGAGTAGCGGTTGCTGAATGACAAAAAGCAAACGCCGCCGGCTCCTCAGCACGTGCTTTTATGCTTCCCGGTCGGTGACGTCGCCCGCCTATGACGTCTCGCCCATCCATTGGACAGATTACACTCTAGATCAGAGCGCGGTCACGCTGAAGGCGTTCCCGTAGAATCGTCGGCTGTGTCCAAATTCAGGGTCTGCATCCTCCTTTGGATCCTTCCTACCCGGTTGAAGGAGGAGGGATCCTCCGACGTCCGCAAAACCCGGAAGTCGGTGTTTGTGAATTTGGACAGCCTACCCTTCTTTCAGTTCCCTCCCTTACCCGTTGCTCATATCCTGTCGCCTAGCAACCGTGACAGCGCCAAGCAAGAAGCGGGAAAATGGACAAACAAAGAGTTATTCTCCTCATTTTAATTCTTTTGGAAGAAATAAAGCAATTAAATAAATTAAATACGTTCTTTGCTCGTTGTCGGAGAGTTTTTTATATCAGACTACAAGACAGTCACATCCAGGTAAGCCATTATAGCCTATTTTTATTTGTTTTTAAGTATTCTACTAATTTCTCCTACAAATTCATTGAGCCGAAGCATAAACTTTAGCTTGTTTTGTCAGAGAAACTCCTCTCCCACTCCGCTACCACTCGCCATTATGCTCTGCCGAAAAGAATTATGGGATAGGTAGGACGGGAAAGGATCCACCACACCCATCCTTCCAATTCGGGGAAAAGGAGGACGTATTTGTGGGCCGCATTTGAAGGATCCTATGAATTTGGACAGCCTTCGTCACGGCGCTGTGACGTAACATCCTTCAAATGAGTACTCCGAAGGATGCAGACCCTGAATTTGGACACAGCCGTCGACGCAGCTCGAGTTCATGGAAGGGAACCAACAATAATAATACATTGTATGGGTCAAAATTATACATTTTTCTTTTATGCCAAAAATCATTAGGATATTAAGTAAAGATCATGTTCCATGAAGATATTTTGTAAATTTCCAACCGTAAATATATCAAAATTTCATGTGCGAGTGGATGCCGCAAAATCGCGGAGAAAAAAATGGCCTGAAACAATGCCTACAAACTTGGCTCACTGCTGCCCAATCTATGGGAATTACCCAGTCAAGCGTGGTATCGATGTAAAGCTTCGAATTTCCACTTTCGCTTTCATCTACTCTCCACAACGTCATTACAGCAGTTAAATCAATGGTGTAAATTAGTAATATGTGTTGCTAAGGAGTTCATTTGGACAACTTTAAAGGTGATTTTCTCAATTATTTTCATTTTTGGCACCCTCAGATTCCAGATTTTCAAAAAGGTTGCATGTCGGCCAAAACCATACACCAATGGAAGATTATTATTATTCTGGGTCCTTGGACGACCATGGCGGATCAGGGTCCTCGGGCGACCATGGCGGGTCGGGGTCCTCGGGCGGCCTTGGCGGGTCGGGGTCCTCGGGCGGCCTTGGCGGGTCGGGGTCCTCGGGCAGCCTCGGTGGATCTGGATCCTTGGGCGGCCATGGCGGGTCGGGGTCCTCGGGAGACCATGGTGGATCGGGGTCCTTGGGCGGCCTTGGCGGATCGGGGTCCTTTGTGGCCTTGGCCTTTGGCCTGGCCACACAAACTGCGGCTATATGGCCCCCCCCCAAAATTTCTTTGGGAAAGTTCCCCTCTGGGGGCCACATTGGAGGAGCGGGTTCTTGGGGGCGCTCTGGAGGAGCGGGCGCTGGAGGGCGCTCTGGAGGAGCAGGCGCTTGGGGGCGCTCTGGCGGAGCGGACTCTTGGGGGCGCTCTGGAGGAGCGGACTCTTGGGGGCGCTCGGGAGGAGCGGGCACTTGAGGGCGCTCTGGAGGAGCGGGCACTTGAGGGCGCTCTGGAGGAGCGGGCACTTGAGGGCGCTCTGGAGGAGCGGGCACTTGAGGGCGCTCTGGAGGAGCGGGCACTTGGAGGCGCGGAGCTGGACGGGACCAGCGGAGACGAAGGAGAGCTGGACGGGACCAGCGTAGATGCAGGAGGGCGCTCTTGCAGCGCGGACTCGTGAGGGCGCTCTTGCGGCGCAGACACTTGAGGGCGCTCTTGCAGCGCAGACATTTGAGGGCGCACGGGAGGCGCGAAGCTGGATAGAACCAGCGGAGACGAAGGAGAGCTGGACGGGACCAGCGGAGACGCAGGAGGGCGCTCTTGCAGCACGGACACTTGGGGCCGCTCTGGCAGCGCGGACACTTGGGGGCGCTCTGGCAGCGCGGACACTTGGGGGCGCTCTTGCAGCGCGGATTCAAAGGGGCGCTCTTGTAGCGCGGACATTAGGGGTCCTCGGGAGACCATGGTGGATCGGGGTCCTTGGGCGGCCTTGGCGGATCGGGGTCCTTTGTGGCCTTGGCCTTTGGCCTGGCCACACAAACTGCGGCTATATGGCCCCCCCCCAAAATTTCTTTTGGAAAGTTCCCCTCTGGGGGCCACATTGGAGGAGCGGGTTCTTGGGGGCGCTCTGGAGGAGCGGGCGCTGGAGGGCGCTCTGGACATTAGGGGGCGCTCTTGCAGCGCGGACATTAGAGAGCGCTCTTGCAGCGCGGACATTAGAGGGCGCGCTTGCAGCGCGGACATTAGAGGGCGCGCTTGCAGCGCGGACACTAGAGGGCGCTCTTGCAGCGCGGACTTTAGAGGGCGCTCTTGCCGCGCGGACATTAGAGGGCGCTCTTGCCGCGCGGACATTAGAGGGCGCTCTTGCAGCGCGGACATTAGAGGGCGCTCTTGCAGCGTGGACTTTAGAGGGCGCACGGGAGGCGCGGGGCTGGATGGGACCAGCGGGAACTCAGGTGGGCTGGACGGGACCAGCGGGAACTCAGGTGGGCTGGACGGGACCAGCGGGAACTCAGGTGGGCTGGACGGGACCAGCGGGAACTCAGGTGGGCTGGACGGGACCATCATCACCGTCAACGGCGTAACGTTCATCGCCTGTTGCGGCGGTATCCTCCTCGCCGCCGGCGGAACATTCATCGCCGTGGGTAGGGCTCCGGCTCGGGGTCGGAGGCTCTCCAGACACCGGATCATTGCTTCTCTCCAGTCGAGATCGGAGGTGTCTGGGAGCTCTCGCTGCTGGTGGAAGGTGAGCCCGAGCCGGAGCATCATCTTGAGTGTTCCTCCATCCAGCGTGCTGGCGAGGGCGAGAGGCGCAAAAGCCAACATAAAGCTGGCTGGGTCCTGGATGGCGTGAGCCAGCTCAAAAAATTGCGCGAGCTCGCCCATCATCTGTGTCGGTCTGATCTTCTGTAACGGTCTGTGGTTGTAGGGAAAAGGAGTGCTCAACGAAGAATAACAAAAAGAGATATTTATTTAGCATCAACTCACATTCACCATATGTTAACTTAAGATCAGACAAACACAAAGGCAGAACTGAGGACTTATAAAGGGGCTGGAACAAACGAGGAAACAAGGTAATTAATTAAACACAGGTGATGACGATCATTAATTAACAAAACTAGGACACAAACTAAAACAGGAAGAACCAAATAAGGACAAAAAGGAAACTAAACAAACAGTTCTGTTACAGCATGCTGGGTTGCTTTTTTATGGTTTAAAATTACTACATTGCTAGGCTAAAATGATCCCAAATTAAACCTACAAATCTTGTTCATTTTAAAATCACACAAAGAGTGACTTTCAGAAGGTAAATATTTATTAAAAACAAGAGAAAACAGTCAAAAAGTAACATGCATTTAAGAAGAAATTCAGAAAAGTATGGCATTAACAGCTACAGAGTTTATAAATGAAGCATTGAACATTTGTTGAATATAACTTCTGATCAAATTGGACTTTTTTGGTAAATTTTATATATTGCATAAAATATACAAAAACACTATTATACAATAATTGTACAATTAGTTAATAGTTAAGTCCTATACAAACTATTCTGGCATAACATTACACAAACAAACCACAACATTAACACTGATATTATAACATTCAACAGATGCATGTGTGTGAAAGAATGTGAGCGTGTGTATGAATGACAGAGTGTAAACTCCACTTCTACTAAACACAGAACAAGCATTTAACATTTGGTTTTTACAAATTATACACTTACAGTTTGTTTCATAGTCCATGAATACATATCATGCATCACTGTCAATTTTCATGATCTCTTTAGCATAATTGATGCAGTCATGAAGAAGCCCCATCAGCACAGCATGTGACATCTTTTACAACATCCAGGGCAGCGTCCTCCTTTAAAACCACTGTTGAATCAGTTTGGGGGAAATGTCATTCTCCTCTTTGACCAGCATTCATCCCAGTCACCGCCTGTTCTCCATCAGTGGCCTAAAAAGAGAAAAACATTTGAAAAAAGAAAACATTTAATTAAACTATCCATTTTCAGATAGAGGTGCATCCACATCAGTAAGGATAGGTAAATAGTCTGTTTTATCATTTCATCTGCTTTGTGTGGTTGTTTAATGTCTGTCTACCACAGCGCTCTAGAATGCTATAATGGCAGCACTAGTGTGAGGGCATGAAATATTGTTTAAATAAATATATTGCTTTCTTTACTGAAACATTAAAACAAACATGACATTCACATACCTCACAATCTTCCATGTACGTGGAGGGCTGATCTTTAAAGGGTTAGTTCACCAAAAAATGAAAATGGTCATAATTTACTCTCCCCCATGTTGTTCCAGACACATACAAACTCTGCTAATTTTTGGAACACAAATAAATATAGTTTGTCCTCCATTGCAAGTCTGGGAGACCAATATTTTCTTCTGAACAGACATTCGCTATCATATAATTTAAGGATTATACATATATAAATATTGGAATGGATTACTTCAACAATAACTGTATTTATGAAGCTCGAAAATACAGATTATCTAGACTCTCAATGGATTAACAAAAAATTATGAGAGAAAATAAAAAATATATTCATTTGTGTTGTAAAGACATACAAAAGTCTTATAGGTTTGGAATGACATGAGGGCAAGTAAATTATTTTTTTGTGTGAACTATTCCTTTAAGAAAGGAAGTCCAAGAATGATGACTCTCCAAATCAGACATCTCCAAAGTTGGTTTGGGTTCTGCAATGAAAAACACAGACATCAATGTTTACATAAAATATAAACACGTAAACGCACTGTTGTTGCATCAAAATGTGAAATAAACAGGCAGGAGACAACAGAAACATTTATTTTCTAAAAAAATAACTTACATCAATCTCAAAAGAATGATGCTCTCCTATGTCTCAGGCTTTCAACATCTACAAAAAAAACCAACAAACATTATCTTACTCTTAGTTTAAAAAAACAAACAATTTTTTTTGGATAACATGGGATTATGAAGTTTACTTGCCTTATCTTTCCCTCTCTTCTGAAGAAGTTGAGAAAATCGCGTCCTCACACGGTGTCGGAGCGGGCATTAAGACACAAGCTCAACAAGTCTGAAATATTACATGAAAAACATTACTTTTAACAATTATCACTTCATCAGCCTCAAAATAATTAAGGTAGTCTTTATTACATAACGCCGTTTCCTTTAGGAAACTACATTCAGTTTAACCGCGAGAAATAAGAAAACGAATTAACATGTAACGTTAAATGTGTTAATAACCGTCTACTAACACCTCAAAAGGTGGAGATAATGTAAAATATTATGTAAATATGACACTCACGGACGTTATATTAAAAGTATCTCTTACGTTCAGTAAAAAAAAGGTTAAGACCGTTTTTGAGGTGAAAACCGTGTCCGCGTATTTTTCAATATAAGCTCTTTTCGGACTATTTCCGCCTTCCATGAAACCTCAAAATGCTCCCGGACACAAACTATGAATTATGACTTTACATTTTTAATCTTTACTTACCATAACGTCTTTCACTCGCGTCTCGTTTCTGTGAAGCTGCAGGCCCGGAGGCCCAACTGCACGCTCAGACCTGACTCCTCCGATAATAATAATTCAACAATAATTCAGCAAAAATAAATAAATAACGTTTTATTATTGTTTAAGTCATCCTATGGGTTGTACTTTACGTAATATCAATTTGACATGATCAAAATAATACATGGCAGGCCTCAAGTTTTCTTATATAATTTGAACTACATAAGAAGGAGGCTTCAAGGTCAAAAGGTTTGGAACCACAGCACTATAACTGAGGATCAGACACTAACAAACTTTCAAATTAAAAGAAAATATATATTAACATTTGTGCTAGGAGACATGATAAATAAAAACAATATGTGTTAATGATAGTCCTACTGAATGAGACATTTTCAAATAATAAATCAAGAATAAACATCATGCTGTTCACGTTAAAGCAAAAAACTAATTCTGCTTAGCAAAAGTATGTACTGTTGGTAAAACATTACTGCTGTTTTTTCTAATTATTTCTCAAATAAATCAAGGATGCACTAATAAACAATGAAATATGTGAAAATATAGCATGCACATTTGTGTTTATTACCATTCAGAAGACTTTCATACAACCTCTTTATCGTGACAAATGCATCCTGAACATCTTCTGTGTCCATCTTCCATGGACAGAAGCACTGTCACCACGTCATGGTCCAGTTTGAATATGGATTTAAAGTTCTTTACGGTGTGAGACCATATTCTATTTTTGATTGTTCCTGTTTAGGAAGAGTCTGATGTTTGAGAGCGGTGGCATGTTTTCATTACAAAAGGGTGGTTTATTAATTTAATATCAGGCAACTTCGGCTATGAACAGTGTTTGGACATTGATGTACTACAGATAAGACTTTCACACACATCAACTTTCACATGTAGAAATCTTACAATCTTACATTGCTTTGTTTACTTTCTCTTTGTTTTTGTTTTTTTGTACTTGTGTATTTACATTTTTGGCCATATCTAGCTGTTTTAACCTGAATTTAATATTTTATATTTAATAAAGTCATTGATTTGAAATCCCTTTGACTACTGTACATTTTTGATCAAGGGCATTTTTGATTTGTGTTAAATATAGAAATTTATTACAAAAAACAGTAATAGTATACACAAGCTTGAGGAAGGTCAGTGGACCGAAACGTTGCTGTTTTTTTGTAATAAATTTCTATATTTAGCATGGACTGATAGTGTGCGGGATCATTTTTATTGATTAGATATTTGTACTTGTAATAATACAAAAATACTTGTTAAGAAAAGCAATTTTGCAGTCTGAATGAATGATGCATTTAAACATCGCTAACACTTTAAAAAGGGGGAGGAGATGGAAAGAAACTCAGGGTTTACCGATGAAAACCTGCTCCTGACCAGGGGTGTGTCTCCTAAAAGCATCGTTAGCTAACTATGGTCGTAAGTTACATTGAACTTGACCATGGTTAGGTTCGGGTTAGGTTCACAGAGTAAGTTACCTCTCTTTCAGCAACAGGCTTGACTTACACTGCTTTCTCGGGTTTCCCTCATTTCAGGGTTTACATACTGAGAGTTTTCACTTA
Source organism: Barbus barbus (assembly GCF_936440315.1). NCBI lineage: Eukaryota > Metazoa > Chordata > Actinopteri > Cypriniformes > Cyprinidae > Barbus > Barbus barbus. The sequence goes on from NC_136758.1 coordinate 3,255,019, forward strand.
ACCTCCTTTCTGAAATGGGCCCCTGACCTACCACGAACAACAACTATGTGCCTACTTCTTCACCCTGTCGATTTGTTGTTCTCCATCTCTCAGGATGGCCGCCCAATTGAGGAATATGCTGGGAAATTCCTGGACCTTCATATGATTTCCAAGTCTGTCCCAGTGAAGCCCGATCCAGAGTCCACGTTTGCCATTGAATCCAATCCAGCCCCAGAGTCCAGTCACAAACTCGTTCCAGCTCCTGAGCCCACAGCCCAGTGTTGGCTCCAGCCCCTGACCATAGTCTAGTGCTGTGCTTCCCAACCATGTTCCTGGAGGCCCCCCAACACTGCACACCTCCTTTGTCTGACACCCCCATTTCAGGTCTTGGAGTCTCTACTAATGAGCTGATGATCTGAATCAGGTGTGTTTGATTAAGGAGACAAGGAAATCATGTGAGCTGTCTCCCAAAGTTTAGTGTACGCACTTCAGAGTGCGCATTTGAAGTGCGAATGCGTCACAATGGTGCAACGAAGGCTGTCTCAGGCTGCATCCGAAAACTGCGTCACGATGTAAGCTGTCCCAATTCAGGATCTGCCCTCCGAAGACCACATTCGAAGGCCGATTGCATCACCGCGGTGCGGCGAAGGCTGCCGTAAGTCAAAAGCGACTTCAAATGCACCCTCCGTTTCCCAGGAAAATTAAGTGTACATCTGATTTGCACCCTACCATATCCCAGAATCACTTGCGCGCAGATGACGATGGAATTTATATTCAAAGAGCACGGCGGATGAGAGTTCTGTGGGGAATTCACATTGAAAAGTAAGTATTGTGTTTTCATTTACTCAAATACCTAGTGTTAAAAGCCAGGTTTTTTTACACAAAGCCCACAAACAATAAGACAACCAGTATATAAAGCTATAGTCTTTCCCTTTGTAGTGTTTTTGCAGTGCTGTCATGCAAGATATGTCTACAGATGTTTTAACCAAACTTGAGTACTTCAGTATTTTGTATGCATGTGCCGCTGTGTCATATTTTCTAATGTTGCACCAATTTTTACATATGTTTAAATATGTTGTACATATTTTCAAAGACTGCACCACTGTCTAAATATTTTTCATAAGTGTTTCCATTTTCTCTTGTTTTAGGAGCCTGCTGGGGAAGGACTTAAAAATACAAAGTAAGCAAGTTAATAGACAGATTTTTGCTGATATTCATTGTGCTGTTGTTGTTAACAGGCATGGTTTATTTGCTCTGCCTTTGGATTGCAGGTGTCCTGGGACAGGTGAGGGGTGAGTGGAAGCTGGTGGAGCTACTCAGGGAGGACATCAAACTCCAGAGAGAGAGAGACAGAGGAGAGAAGAGCACAGGAGAACAGAGAGAGAATGGAGAGACTGTAAATTATTTATTAACCCTTCTCTGAGGAAGAGAAAACAGTAGAAAAAATATATTTTTTGTCACATTGACAATGAAACAACCTAATTTCTTCAGTTTATTTTTGTGATGTAAGTTAAAAACGAAATGGTAAGTTGTATACGTAATGTAATTTATTTGTAAATGAAACCAAGTACTTCCTGTACATTTTGTATTTTTTTATGCATATTCACATGTGTAAATAAAAGGGAAGTAATTATGTACATTCTTCATTTTTTTTAATGCAGCTTACAAAACATTCCTCTATACATTTTTTTTTTTGTCCTGTAAATATATTTTTACACACAAAACAAATTGTTCTATACATTACTGAAAGTACTTTTTTACAACTATTTACAAGATACATCAATCAGAAAAACAACATCAATATTGAGCCCAGCCCTGCCTCCAGGTCTTCTGGGGTCTTCGGGAGGTGAATTACTCCTCAGCGTCTCAGAGAACAATGCGGTGGACAGTGGAACGAGGCATGTCAAACACTCTGGACACCACTCTGTATGATGTACCACTGGCAGACAAAAGAGAAACACCAGGGTCTGGATTGCTGCACCCCATCCTTGTCATCGTTCACTTCTCAGAAGAACCAGCAGCACTGTCAGGGCCTCCCTGCTCAGCCCAAAACTATTAAAAACCTGTCCAGCGCTGGCACATTCAGCTTTATCCTGCAGTACAGGGGTCTGTCTGATTTAGGGAAAGAAGGAAAAGAGAAATTGTTTAGAGCTATGACAAAGTAATTAGTAGACGAAATATTGAGGTACATTAGTAAACTGTAGTAATGCCACATTGGGGAAAAACCATATTTAAAACCTTAGTTGAAGGGATAGTTCACCCAAAAATGAAAATTCCAAACCTGGAACAACTTGAGGGTTTTTGGGTGAACTATCCTCTAATTAAAAGTATTATTTTACATACCCTATATACTTAAGGTATTGGGAGTAAAAGTAAAGGTATACAGTATTGTTCAATGCATCATGTTGTAAAAGACCATATTTTTATATTGTTGCTGTCCTGTGAGAAAAAAAAGTAATTCACATTTGTACGAGAATACGTAAATGAATGTAATTCCTTACAGTCCACCACTGATTATTTTGAAAATGAAAGTAACAACATCTATTGTCAGAATATTAACAAATTGTTATCAAAGACTGCATCTGAAGGACTCGGACTGGCCATACAGGCCACTGAACATTGAGCTGTATAATGCTCTAGTGTTTTATTATTATTATTATTCACATTTTTGTGTGTTTGTGTGTGTGTGTGTGTTTTGTAGTCTTTCATATTTATCATTACATTATTCAAGTAAGCTCAAAGCCAATACCAGTATTTAAAGTTGTAATCCGGCAATTAAGGACGCAGTAAACCAATGTAATTTGCCTGGCCTCGGTCTTGGCTAATCACCATCATGACATAAAAAAAAAGAGAGCAATTCTGGCTCCACAGATGCTGTCAGGATGGCAGCTCTCCTCTAGCACCGTTGCTGAGGAGCGTCTGGCTGCAGCCTGCGGTGAACATCCAACCCCGCCCACATCCAAGCCTGACGTCACAAGCCACGCCTGTGTCCAAATACGTCACATACTTATTATTTTAAAACAGGAAAAAGCATCGATAAGTCGAATTGTTTGCAAACCACTAAAAAAACGAAGTTTGCTGTGTGTGTGTGTCCTTTGTGTGCATGTGTGTAAACTACAGTTCACACAGGCACGTTATTACTTAGATATCACTAACATATAAATATGTAAGCGTGTGTGTGTGTGTCTGTATGAGTGTGTTATCCAGCAAGACAGTGAAATGATGTGGTTGCTCAACCAAGATACTATGCAAGGGTTCTGTGATCAGTGTCATTAAAAATGTGTGTGTGTGTGGAGAGATAAATACATATGTGAGAGGGATAGAGTGTTTATAGGTAAGAGTGTTATGTATTATAAAAAAGGGTTATTAAAAAAATTGCACATTCAGTTAGAGTTCATTTTATGTCATAGAAATCAGGGCACTGTTTCTTACAACATAAAATGAATGTTGACTGAATGTGCAATTTTTTTATAACACACAAAAACAAACCACTCACATATGATATTTTTAATGATATACACTGATCACAGTACCCTTGCACAGTAACTTGGTTGAGCAACCACATCATTTCACTATGAATTGCTGGATAACTCTGTTGTGACAAATTATCTTTGTATTATTATATATTAATGGAAAGATCACATAATGATTGTCTGTGTTTGTTTGTCATGTTTTACAGCATTCTACGCATTTTTGGTCCAAGCCTGATGCAGAGCAGTTCTGCTGGGATGAGGGGTTCCTGCTGCTGTTTCAACAGTAAAGAAAGGTCTGGAGGAACGGTGGGAGCATTTCTCCAGATACTGTAGTGATTGATTTTTGTGGTTTAAAATCATAAATATTCTTGTATGCAAAATGATGAGGTAAATACTAGTTAGTATGACAAATGTTTAGTGGACCAACACACAGGTATTCTGTATTTTTAATATTTATATATATATATATAATATAATATAATTTAAACAACACGAGACCGTGCCGCGACTGAGAGCAGCTCGATGGTGTTTAGTGTCCCGCAGCAGCAGCAGGTGACTTCAGCGCAGATGAAGAGTTCTGTGTTCAAATGCACGCAATAGGCTAAAGCTTGCTGCAAAACCCCAGCAAACATAACCATGAATGTGTCTGCGGGAAATAGTAAGGAGATATTTGAATTATTTACTAATAAACTAATGTTTTCTGAGTCGCAAGGATGAAGTTGTTGATCCTGACTCGCCGTCTCCTCATTAGACACGCCTTTAGAGAGAAATGCGTCTTTATTGATTATGATTAAGATTATAATAAAAATATATAAATATATAAAAAAAAAATATTTCGTTAAGTGATCATTTAAAGCTTTCTATAGATATATTTATCATGTCTGTGAGGCATGTATTCGCTCAGCTGAATCATGTTTGTTTTCAAAAAAATATAAAAATGATGGCGTAGGCTATTTTAATTTGTTTCCACTGAAAACAATCCAAGTGTTTGCTGGTGCCTCCATGTACAGCCCCAGTATTACAGCACAGCGTCACACAAGCCATGATACAAAGTTACAGAAACTAAGCAACTGAAAGCAATATATGTCTTCCTCAGATGTAATGCTATTTCTGTTCTTCAGCGTTGGGTAAAAGAGCATTATAATCTCCTCTGTGGTAGAGAAAGCTGATTACATGTAGGCTACGGGAAACAGCGAAGATTTGAATTAAACATACACACAATCAGCTTTTCCACATGTTTATACTGGGCCCGATAATCAAAACTTCTACTTAGCGCTTGCTCCATTTCTGCAAATCAGTTTTTGTAAATTAATGACTTGATCCACATATGGCCTTCATCAACAGCCAGCTGGAGATCATGCATCGGTGCTCTACTGCTAACCCTGTGGGTCCTGGATGTGCAACACTGAATTTTCTGCCGAATTTTAACCACTGAAATTTGTGGCAGCGAATTTGGAAAGTGAAATAAAATGACCAAAATGTGCCTGTCGAATATCATACATCATATTTTTAAACAGACTGAATATTTTGGAAGTGAATTCTGGAAGGTGAATATGAATTATTGAATTTTTAATTATGAAAATGTGTGTGAAATATTTTGAATTGAAATATTCACAGCTTAAATAAACAACTATGTTAAATTTCAGGACTTAAACATGCCAGTCCTGGAAATACAAGGCATTAAAATGCAAGCACTGTTAATTGCAATGCATCTTTTTTTTTTTTTTTCGATTTGTGGAATTCAGCATGCTTTATTTTTAAGAAACTATTGTCATTATTCTGCTTCCATATAATACTAACCGTGGGGAAATTTATCATGATTTATCGTCAAACCAGTAATTGTGACATCCCTAGAATCTTAGTCATAGTTAAACATATAGGCCTAACGCTGTAAAATAAAATTATATAAATGTTTTAATAAGTTATGACATTTGTTTGTAATGTTATTAGGGGTGGCACGGTACACAGATGTCATAGTTCGGTACGTACCTCGGTTCGGGGGTCACGGTTCAATATGATTTCGGTACAACAGGAAAAAACAACAAACTAGTATGCTCGGTTTCTTTTCATTTATTTTGAACAGAGAGTAGTACAGTAGTAATGCTAAATATTATATTACATTATATATATAATCTGCAGTACATATATACATACAAGAAATAAATTCTTGAAATATATTTGATTTAGTTAACAGATAAACAAGGGGAAAAACATAGCCTATATATGCTGAGTTTCAGTTCAGTTTTGTGGCAGGCTTAATTTGTTCACAGAAAGGAAACTCAAATGGCAGAAAGCAACATCCTATTGGTTTTCTTTATTTTATAAAAGCACAATGTTTGGTTTTCATTGTGAGTGTACACAAATAAAAGCAGACCTTTACACAGCGATGCATTATTAAGACGATAAGTGTTTAAAGTTGATTCTGCTGGTATAAGGAAACAGTTGAAGTGATCGCGTCACACACACACACACACACACACAAAACACATCAGTTGGTACTTTATCAAAATAAAATACAAACATCGGCGCGCGCGGCTCTGTGTCACCGTTGGAAGTACAAAGCCTGTAATTTAGAGAATAAATATTAGTTTTAGCATTCAGATACGTTACATTGCAAATATGGAAATATTATGGAATATTTGGATTTGTGTTGAATGAGGGAGGTAGGATACACGAGCACAAAGCTCTATTTCGCAAACAGTTGAGTGCGCAAGCCTTTAAAGTATACCCCTTTATCAGTCTGTGTGAGAGATGCGTTCAGAATCAGCACATGGTCACTGTCTAGGGGCAGAGATACTCAAATTTGGCTTACTAGATCCACTTTCCTGCAGAGTTTAGCTCCAACCCTGATCAAACTCACCTACCTGTGATTTTGTAATGATCCTGAAGACATTGATTAGCATGCTCATGTGAGTTTGATTAGGGTTAGAGCTAAACTCTGCAGGAAAGTGGATGATTTGAGGCCAGATTTGAGTATCCCTGGTCTAGGGGGCTTTGTTTCCAACTGTGCAACTCACGGCATTCGCTGTTCTTCTGCTGGCGGTGATCAAACAGCGTTGTATTACTGCAGAAGCCCCCTTCTGGATTGAGAGTGAATTGCCTGTATTCGTTGTAAGTCCTCATGCCTCAAGGCCTCGTGACAGTTCGCTAGGAATACATGTATCGTCCCACCCCTAAATGTTTTGTTATATCTATTGTTCATTGGCCACTGCTTATGCTGAGACTATGCTGTCAGTTAAGCAAGAACGCAGTACATCTCAATTCTCCCAAGGATGCGTTCTGTGTCCGCGTTTGCTCTTCCAAGGAAGCCTTGCAAGACTGGTCTCCATGAGAACACAAGTCCGTTCTCTGTGTTCTTGGAATTGAGAAACAGCCCTGATTTGGGTGTGTTTAATAAGGGAGACATACAAAATGTGCAAGGCATTGGTGCCTCCAGGACAGGTTTGAAAACCACTGGTCTAGTGATTGAACACAGTACAAAGAAGGCTCTAGTTGTTCATGTTACCACTGTCATCCTCTTCTGCTATTAGTTGTTTGTTCTCTGTGGGGCTTTTCTGTGGCAAATAAAAATCCAGCTTCTGACACTAAATGACCATACAAGAAGACTTATCAGCCAATTTTATTTATTTTATTTTATTCTGTTTCGGACTTTACTTGAACGCTTATTCTGTAACATGCTTGATGTACCAAAAAAAACGGATTACACTTTCTCCAGATATTATTCTCTCTCTCTCTCTCTCTCTCTCTCTCTATATATATATATATATATATATATATATATATATGTATATGTATGTATAATGTAAATGTCTACGTTTCCTTTTACTGGTGGTTTTTAGAACATGTACTAAAAAAAAAAGTTAATATATATCATGTGACTACACATCTTTCCCATGATAGTCAGCTCATAACACATGTTGTACTGAATGAGCATCATTTATTTTTGATCAAAATACATTTGAGTGAACAAATGACTTATTCTCATGGCTTATTGATAATACACATGAAATCAGGTTATCAGTTTCATAATTATTTTTTAGATACTTATAATGCAGTTCTTTGTCCTTTTTATTCAAACTCATGCATCCAGCGTGGCATTTCCCACTGCAATCACGAGTGTCATGATGTCATGGTATTTGGTTAGGTCAAATAAATGAAGGTTTCCCTACCATCTTACAGCTGAAGAAACCTCTTCTGAGACTGACGCCAAATTCTCCATCCATGAATAACAAAGGCTTGGTGTTCGTGAATTAACTTTTACCTGGATATTCATCACAAGAGCCAAAAGTAAGTTTGGGGAGGGATGCATTGCATTGTGTACAAAAAGGCTAATAACATTTCTGGTTAATATTTGTGGGGAAAGCTTATGTTTAGAGACCTCGATTAGTCATCATCTCATGGTTTCAGTAATTTAATTCAGAAAATCCATTTTAAAGTACAAATAATTAATTCAGTCTGAGTCTCAATTAATAAATGGTGATTAAAAACTGCATGCATAACAATTATAATACAACTGTAAAAGTGCTGTTTAAATTAGTTTTTGATTAAGCTTCCAATAGCGTGTGTAATGCCTCAGGACACTGCTGTCACACTGAACAACATTTCAAGCTATTTTGACATACTGTTTCCAGCACTTAGACTCCTTATCCGGAATACACATCACTAAGCATGACTCTACAATACTGAACAAAGCTCAAAATAAACATTACAAATTTAATAGCAGATTTGGAACTCTCCTTCTAAGATTTTTTAGGCACATTTTCTAGAAATTGATATATTTAAAAAACATAAAAGAAAAATAGAATTCAACAGTCCATCAAAAACCCCATTAATTATTTCCATAAAGAACCGATGGTGTTCACATGTCCACTTCCATAACCCAGGATTACCAGCTAAGGTCAGCTGCTTGAAGAAAATGTCAAAGTTTACAGAACTCCCAATAAATTTAATAATTTGATGATATTACATTCGATATTAATGACCAAATATAAATTCACAAATATTTCTGACTGCTAATACATAACTCATCTTTAATGTTTAATATATTAGATTACATATATTAAACAATATCCTGTATGGTATTAGATTGTTAATATATGAGATTATATCTAGAATATTTAACGTTGTCCTAATTGGAACTACTTTACGACAACAGTGTTTAATTTGAATTGTTTACATTTTCCGTCATTGAGGACAATCGGCTAAACCATAAAACCATTTTGAAAATGATTCTAATGTTTACATTAATTATTCATCTGAAAAACATTTGTGTTCAACAAAACTGCATGTCAATATGCAACAGATAACAAGTATGCATGATTGAGATGCAGAAAAAAGCTGATCATAACTTTGCTAATAATGTGGCATGATATTTGTTTAGGCAGACCGAAACAGACTGTGACTGTGTCTCATGTCAAATGTCTTAAAGTGAGCAGCCCTAAATAATCACAATTTATTTCCTATAATAACCAAATACGTGAGACAATGCATAAAATATTGTGGTAAGCAACACCAGTTTGCAATATCAAACAGCAAAATTAGCTGTTTTGTGCAGCTGGAAGCGGCTGACACCAGAAGCCAGACACATTCAAGTCACAAATGGCCACTCTTACGGGAAAACTACAACTGACAGTTAAACTTTCAAGCAGTTCATTATGAGTCTGATTTAACAAATCACACTGAATTATTATTTTCAAAATGATCGGTTCAAAAGAATTTATAACAGGGCTGTCCAAACTCGGTCCTGGAGGGCCAGCGTCCTGCAGAGTTTAACTCCAACTTGCCTTAACTCAACTGCGTGGAAGTTTCTAGTATGCCTAGTAAGACCTTGATTAGCTGCTTCAGGTGTGTTTAATTAGGGTTGGAGCTAAACTCTGCAGGACACCGGCCCTCCAGGACCGAGTTTGAATGTGCTGACTTTCTAACACTGGCTCTCTAGGGCCTGCTAGTGTTTGATTTTAGTTTGCACTTGGGAGGAGAGAAGAGGAAACAAAGTGTTCAGCTGAAATTAATAGTTTGTTAAATACTTCTTTCAGAGGGTAATTCTAAAGCAGTGCTTGGAGTACCCCTTGCCCTGGACATTTGGTATGTCTCCTTAATCAGACACAGCCAATTTAGTTCTTGCAGTCTCTACTAACGAGCTGATGAGTGGAATCAGGTGTGTTTGATAAGGGAGCCATACAAAAGATGCAGGGCAGGGGGGGCCTTCAGGAGAGGTTTGGGAAGCACTGATCTTTAAAGCAATATAAAAGAAGCACGGAGACAGTGAAACAACAGAGCTAATAGGAGTAGGTGAGTGACCTGAAGAGCAGTATAAAAATAGCATGTTCACAGTATGATTAAAAAAACAAACAAAAACCTGATAGTCTTTCTTTCTGAATTGGCCTCTTTGTTGTCAAAGTTTGGGTCTAAAAACACATCTTTTTCTTTCTACTGTTTCTACTTTGTTTCTTTTTTTTTTTCCAAGTGTCCAGAATAGAATTAATATCGTCAAATTAGGGTTATTTTTGGAATAATGGGGTAAATTTAAAGGTCACATTGTGCCCCTCTTTTCAAGATGTACACTCTTAAAAGTGCTGGGTTATTTCTGTAAACCCATTGTTGGGGTAATTGTGCTGGGTCATAATTCTGGGTTGTTTGAGGTACTGTAAACACCCAGTTGGGTTGCTCATGCTGGGTCAAATGGACTGCAAGGGGTTCTTTCACCACTGAACGCCTGGGTTGGGTTATTTTGACCCAACTGGTTTCTTTTTCCTCTTCATTGAATTTTCTGGATTCTTCCCTCGTCTCGTCGTCAGACGGTCAAGCAACTCGCCACAAGCAGGATTATAAGGTAAACAATATGATTATTTACCTCTTTTTAATAAGCTGTGGTAAGAGCACACTGATTTCAGTTCATATAATATTTGATCTGTTGCTGTGTGGGTTAGCGTTATTCTGTGAATAGCCCATTTTATTTGTTTTTTGACCGGTCTCAACAATCTCTTTATCGTTATTTATGTGTGCATGTGTGCTCAAAGTTTTATACTTATTTTAACCAAAGATACTATGGTTAGGTCAGAAATACAGGGGTAAGTTTGGTTAATTTACTGTCTGTGTAACGTTTCTGTATGGCTTTTGTAATGTTTTGCCAGAATTGTATCATGTCGTACTAAAATTTCTCTTTTAAGCCCCCCCCCCCGAATTTGTCCTTTTTATACATTATCACTGTAAGGTGCGTTAAGACACTTTACATTTTCATTATAACTTTTCTATGGGAGCAAAATGCTCAACATGTTTAGCATATTTGCATGTGTATATATTCTGGGCTCAGCTGCTTGCAACATTTTATTAACAATCTGTATACAGAATTTAGTCTATTTATTTGGTCTTTATCATGGTCTTCATCCATCAATTTGCACCATATTAAGTGTTCTTATATTGCAATTAGAGAATTAAATTCAGCATATTGCATTCATGTTCTGGGTTCATTTGCTTACCTGTACATGCATAGTAGGCCTATGTTTATAAACTTGAATTTGTAGTGCTTCTGGACTTGGTCTGTCTCCGTTTCTTCATGTCATTCCAGACAGACTGGATGATCAGATCAGATCTCTGTGTGGAGCACTGGCTGTTGTCAGACACTCACTGGATTACTACAACCTAAGTTGGCGCTCTTTGAACCTAAGATGGCGGCGCGCGCAGTCGCAGCAGCTTCTCTCTCTCCCGACAAACCGGTGTTTTCGTGTTTTTTGTCTTGTAAGTCGCAATGTTTTTGCACATCTTCGTCTCGTCTACCTGTCTTTAAGCGCACATACAGTCGTGAGTTTCTGCTCTAGGTCGGCAGAACCACATTTTTAGAGTTAAACTCCGCGCACACTGAAGAGCTGCGGGACCTCGGTCTGCTCCGAAGGCCTTCTCCATCACCGACCCCCACTACTGCATCTCGCCCACAGCGGAGGCGCTACAAGCGGCGTGAGAGGAAGCAGAAGAGGGGTAAGCGCGGAGGTATCCGAGCTAGGCTAGCGGCCAACCCACACAAGCCAGCTATCCCCACCATCGTACTGGCGAACGTACGCTCTTTGGACAATAAACTGGACTACATCCGACTACTCCGGTCGACTCAGAGGACTGTAAGAGACTGTGTTTTTGTGTTTACGGAAACATGGCTTAACAACAGCGTACCGGACTGCGCCATACAGCTCGACCAGCTAACATGCTATCGAGCTGACAGAGCTCTCGTCGAGGGAGGTAAGGTCCGCGGCGGCGGGCTTTGTGTTTACATCAATGATGCATGGTGTCGCGACGCTGTTGTGGTCTGCAAACACTGCTCACCCCTGGTGGAGTTTATGATTATTAAGTGCCGGCCGTTCTATCTACCGAGGGAATATACAGCCATACTGCTCGTTGCTGTATACATCCCTCCCAGCTCCAGCAACAACAACAGGAGTGAGGCACTAAATGATCTGTACCAGCACACCAGTGAGCAGCAGACATCCCACCCAGATGCTTTTCTTATCTTGGCTGGGGATTTCAATCACGCAGACTTAAAGAGTGTGTTCCCAAAAATTCACCAACACATAGACTTTCCAACAAGGGGAAAAAACACTCTGGACTTTGTTTACACCACCCAGAGAGGAGCTTACAAGGCCCTCCCCCTCCCCCACCCCCACCTCGGAGCCTCAGACCACATCACTGTCATGCTAATGCCTGCATACAGACCGCTCGTTAAAGTCACCAAACCAGTTCACAAACCGATTCAAGTGTGGCCGGAAGGGTCGTCAGAGGCACTTCAAGACTGCTTTGACACCACTGACTGGAATGTGTTTAAACAGGCTGCCACATACAACAATACTACAGACCTCCAAGTGTACTCAGAGACTGTTACTGCCTACATCTCCAAGTGCATTGATGATGTAACAGTCACAAAGTCCATCACTGTCCGGGCCAACCAGAAGCCGTGGATGACAGGGGAGGTCTACAGACTTCTGAAGGCTCGGAACGCTGCCTTTAGAGCTGGAGATGAGGAGGGCCTGAAGACAGCTAGGGCCAACCTATCCCGCGGCATCAAAGAGGCCAAGAGACAGTACTCCAGGAGGATAGCCCATCGTTTCAGCGACAGCAGAGACACGCGGAGCCTGTGGCAGGGGATACAGACCATTACGGATTACAAGCCCCCACCACAGACCTGTGACAACACCATCCCCCTGCTGAACGAGCTGAATGCCTTCTTTGCTCGCTTTGAGGCACAAAACAGCACCACTGCACAGAAGACTCCACCTCCTCCCGGCGACCAGGTGATGACGCTGTCCCCGGACAGTGTGAGGAGATCCCTCAGCAGGATCAATGCACGCAAAGCTCCGGGTCCTGACAACATTCCTGGGCGTGTACTGAGAGACTGTGCAGTGGAACTCCACTGAGGTCTTCACAGACATCTTCAACATCTCACTAAATCAGGCTGTTGTCCCCACATGCTTCAAAGCTACCACCATCATTCCAGTCCCTAAGAAGTCATCTCCATCCTGTTTTAATGACTACCGTCCAATAGCACTCACTCCCATCCTCATGAAGTGCTTTGAACGGCTAGTCTTGCACCACATCAAGTCTGTCCTCCCCCCCCCCCACCCCCCCCCCCCCCCCCCCCCTCCCTGGACCCCTTCCAGTTTGCATATAGGTCCAACCGCTCGACCGATGATGCCATCACCACTGCCCTCCACCCAGCCCTCACACATCTGGACAAAAAAGACTCATATGTCAGGATGCTGTTCATAGACTTCAGTTCAGCATTCAACACAATCATCCCTCAACAGCTCACTCACAAACTGGCCCAGCTGGGGCTCAATACCTCTCTGTGCAACTGGCTGTTGGACTTCCTGACCGGGAGACCTCAAGCAGTACGGGTCGGTAGTAACACATCCAGCACCATCACACTGAACACTGGGGCCCCCCAAGGATGTGTGCTGAGCCCCCTCCTCTTCACTCTGCTGACCCACGACTGCACACCATCACACAACTCCAACATTTTCATTAAGTTTGCGGATGACACGACTGTGGTGGGTCTCATCAGCAACAGAGATGAGACAAACTACAGGAGCGAGGTGAGCCGCCTGGCCGGGTGGTGCAGTGACAACAATCTCTCTCTGAACGTGAAGACGAAGGAGATTGTTGTTGACTTCAGGAGAGTACACACTCAGCATGCCCCTCTGACCATCAACGGTGCGACTGTGGAGAGAGTGAGCAGCACCAAGTTCCTGGGTGTGCACATCACTGAGGACCTCTCCTGGACTAACAACACTGTAGCACTGGCCAAGAAAGCACAGCAGCGTCTCTACTTCCTCCGCAAACTCAGAAGAGCCAGAGCCCCGACCCCCATCATGTGCACCTTCTACAGAGGCACCATCGAGAGCATCCTAACCAGCTGCATCACTGTGTGGTATGGCGCTTGCAACGCATCCTGCCGCAAGTCAGTTCAGCGCATAGTGAGAGCAGCTGAGAAGATCGTTGGTGTCTCTCTCCCCTCCCTCCAGGACATCTACAGCACCCGTCTCACCCGCAAAGCCCTCCGCATTGCAGGTGATCCCACCCACCCGACACACAGCTTCTTCAGTCTGCTGCCATCAGGGAGGAGACTGCGGAGTCTCCAGGCGAGGACCAGCAGACTGAAGGACAGCTTCATACATCAGGCTGTCAGGAAGCTGAACTCCCTCCCGTCCTTGCCCCCCCTCCCCTCTTTCACCCCCATTTAACACAGCAACACACTAGGGACTCTGACTCTGTGACCCCCCCCCCCCACCGACCAACAAACTGTGACCGGCACCTGTCACTTGTGCAGCATTGGCTGATCACTACCCATCCAACATTGACTGCAAATTACCTCTTCGGATAGTCTGACAAAAATCTATCCGAACAGTCACTTCGACTTGTCACTTTAACAGACTGATAAGCTCTTCTTGCACTACACTCATAACAAAACATCTGCACAGTTTTGTTTTTGTACATTCAACTGGTTTGCACTCCATCTATTCTGCCATGTGCCTTATGCACTTTATCTATCTCTCTTGTTTTTATTTTCTACAATGTCCTCAGACTGATAAGCTCTTTTGCACTACAAATTTATCTACACAGTGTTGTTCTTATTTAACTGGTTTTTGCACTCCATCTGCCATGCGCCTTATGCCACTTTATCGATCTAATTCTTATTTTTTTTCTACAATATCCTCATTTGTATAATTGTATAGTTGTATGTACATATGTTTAAACTGTATTTATCTGTATCTGAACGTGTTTAATGTTAACTGTGTGCACCAAGGGTCTGAGAGTAATGCAATTTCAATTCTCTGTATGTATGTACTGTACATGTGGAAGAATTGACAATAAAGCTGACTTGACTTGACAATTAATGGCAAAATGAATGTTTGGAAATGAAAACCGAGATTTCCTACTGACACACTACAGGAAAAGATCGAAATAACCTAAAACTTTTTTAGATTTATTGGGGGCTTTAAATACCCCGTAATGTATGCCATGTTTGTTGGATGACATTTAGGTAGACAACCAAGAAGTGCCAGTAAACAGAAAGAAACCTAAATCAGTAATGCAAAGATTTAGTTTGAGCAACCTTTAGCAGACCCAGTTCACAGGAAAACCCTGATGGTTTGGCGGTTTTCCATAAAATACACTTAAATGTTTCAACTTGTAAAAATGTTACGTTGCAAGACCAAGTGTCGTGTAATTTAACAGGTGGGGACCAACATGGTGATGCATTCCTGCACATTTTGTGCCTTGGTGACGAGACAACGACATCCCACACCTTCACCATTGTTTCGGGCCATGCCATTGGAATGGACTTGAGGCTGTTTATCAAAGGTGTTTTTTTTTTTTGCATCTTGTAACATTTAATTTGTCACCTGTATTGTCTGTTGTAGGTCTCTTTGTTTGGCTTGGTTTTAATGGCACAATGTTTGGACTGATTCTCATGTGGCAATCTATTTCATAGTGTTATGATGCTGCAATGTTTATAAAGAATAGGACTCTACAGTGCCTGTTTTGTGTTTTAAAGAAACTGATCTACAAAAACCGTTGTTTTGTGTCTGTAGGGGTTGGATGTAAATGAAATGTGAACTAATTAAATTTATATTTACAGTTGCTTTTTTGTTGTTGTGTAATTGTATTAAAGAGTTTTGCACTCCTTTTTGTGATTTTGTTACTTATTACTGGTAAATCTAAAGGTCGCAAGTCAATGAGACTACAAATAATCCAATGTTTTAGGTCATGTTTAACCCAGCAAAACCGTTAACCTGACCCACTGGTTGGGTTACATAAACGACCCAGCATGGGTCAAATGACTAAACCCAGCACTTTAGTCAAAACAACCCAGAGCGTGTTCTGTCCTATAGTTACCCAGCAGCTGGGATAAGGTTGTTTTTACCCAGCATTTTTATAGTGTAATATCCCAGATAGCGCGCGCGCACACACGGAAGCGTTTTCTCATCTGCAATACGTGTCTATAGGACATTTTTCTTTTAGATGTCAAATGTTTATCAGATGACTTTAAGATGTTTATGATTTAGACTGCATGTAAAACTGACATCTTGCGTCTGTCAGGTGTTCGTACACCAGCAGTTGCTTTGCCTATTTTGAGAGGAATGTTTTTGAACATGTATCTTTAAATGCAAAATAAGCTGCTCCCTGCCCTCTTTCAGAATTGAGCTATCCCTCTACAGCTCGTACCGCAGATATTCTGCCAAAAAACATCGGTTTGGTTTTGATGGTCATGTTTATCGTGCTGAAATCATGCACTTTAAAGCCATATTAGTTTAAACTTCTGCTGTACAGATTTCTGAGTGCACACCTGAAGCGCATTGTGCTTTGACTGTCAAATACACAAGTTTGTTAAAAACGCGAGTGTGAGGGGAAAAACGGTCAGTTATGTCTGTGACGGTAAACTGCTGGGAAAGAAATCGTACGTTTATATTCTGTGTATTAAGTGTCTGCAGCGTAACACATCTATTCTGTTAATGACCCAAACAATAAAATAAAAACAAAGTCACTCACTGCTCTTGAGTACATTTCTGTAGCTCTAATAAGCAGACAATTCTTCCTTGAATGCTGCTTTTAAATGCTCTAGCGAGCAAATAAGCATGGTGGATTGTTTGTGGCTCACTCAGGGTGGGGTCTCTGCAAAACAAACAGCCGTGTCGGGGTATGTCAAATGTGACGTCACACTTTACAGATTCAGAAACCGCTTGTTCTGAGACCCTGGTTATGATTTTTATGGACCTTTTTAAAAAAAAAAAAAAAAAAAAAGGGCTGGTGGATTTTTATCATTATAGGGTGGTTGTGTTACACACTGCCAACACACTTGTGCATTTACATTTAATAGGTGCCCTTAAGGTTAAAGGAAGAAATTTTGAAGCTGAATGTGTGTGTGTATACACACACATAACTTCAGCTTAATTTCCTTTTATATAAAGCAGCTTCAATATCTACTTTACTTTGTATGTGTGTGTAAATTGGACAAGTATTTTAGCAGACTACAGTCTTGTTAATATGTGACGTGAATCCTCGTGTCATTCTTCCTTGGATAAAAGCATCAATGCCAATCTCCTGTATCTGCTATTGTGATTAAACCACAGAATGTGTTTATGAAACCTCAAACTGGAACATTTGTGCCTGTATATCTCTTATCTTAATTTACTGCCTGTAGCTTACAGTAAATCTGATCACGGCTCTTAATCGCTTGGTCAATCTGTCTTTGTGCATGTCCTGGTTGCAGTAGAGTGTGATATTATTCATCGTTTGTGTGTGTACCTATTTAACCGTGTTTTGGGGACAAATTTGTACCCAAAAGTGAGGTAAACCTGACAAAATTTCCAAAAACCTCCCTTTGGGGACGTCCTCATTTGTAAAACAGGTAATAAACTAAGCAAAGTTTTTTTTTTTTGAAATTGTAAAAATGCACAAAGTCTCCTGTGAGGGTTAAGTTTAGGTGTAGGGTTGGTGTAGGGCAATAGCACACACGGTTTGTTCAGTATAAAAACCATTACGCCTATGGAATGTCCCCATTTCGATAGCCAAGTAAACGTTTGTGTGTGTTTGCATGTCAACAGAGATCACAAGGTAAAATAATGCTGTAACAATGCATGATATCTTACGTAATTGCTAATATTGTGATGTCCCTTAACCCACTTGTATTATGATGCTCTTTTTCAGTTGTAATTTTTTCATGTCATTTCTGTTTCATCAATTAAAGGTTCATCAATCAGAGCTCCTAATTCACAATGAAGCCAGTGTTGTTCAGCATGACCGTCCTGCTCATTTGCTACAACTGTTTGAGTGAAGAACACATTTACACGTATATCGGTCTGGTCATCTGCTTCATGCTCTGGGCTAAAATGGTATTCTACGCAGAAAATGGCTTGTCGGATGGATTTGGCCGGGCGGTGTTGATTACAGGTTGTGATAGTGGATTTGGACATCACCTTGCAAAGAAACTTGACCACATGGGCTTCACAGTGTTTGCCGGATGTTTATATCCTGAGGGTCCCGGGGCTCAGAGTCTGGTTGAAGAAGGCTCTGACCGTATAAAGGTACTCCAGTTGGATGTGACCAAAGATGAAGATGTCAGCTTGGCCAAAGATTTTGTGCAAGCAAATTTGCCAGAGAATGGTAACTTAAACACTTCAAAGTGTCTTATTTATAGTATATTACATTTCAAGGATGAAATCCCTCTTGTTCTGTTAATTGCTCTAATTTTCCCAGGCCTCTATGCTGTGGTAAATAATGCTGGAATCAGTGACTGGGGAGAGACCGAGTGGAGCACTGCCAAGGACTTCCAGAAGATGGCTGACGTTAACCTGTTTGGTGCCATCAGAGTCACCATCCCATTCTTGCCACTTGTCAGAGCATCCAAAGGTCATTGGTGCTGTCTATTCTAACTTGCGTATAATGTACTAAAGCCATTGTTAATTAAAATGCCCATTATTGTGCCATTGTTAAGGTTCCTAATAATGTTTTTGAAATCTCCCACAATAGGTTTACATGCATGCAATATCAACTTTTTGTAAAATGCATTTACTTGCCTCATTTTCCAACGATTCTCAAACGATTTGTTCTGAGATTCACTCTGCATCCCAGTGTTCATACTATCCATCCTAACTAAAATGTGAGATTATCCCAAAGCATAGTATCCCAGCAGGCACAGGACGTCAATATAAAGTCAGATTGAAGTTGGACAGACATTGAATTCTGGTTGAGAATGAAAATCGGGTTGACATCAGTATTTGACGTTGACTTAATATTGGATTTTGGTTACACTACCTATAAACAACAAAAATCAACGTCAGCAGTCAGTATTGGACATCAAATTAGTATTGATATTAGACGTCGCAACTGATTTTTAACCAAATATCAAAATCTTTCAACATCCCAGCAGTCACACAACGTCATAAGGGGTTTGGTCTATTTCAGGTAGATTTTTGAAGTGTGGATCCGTGCACACTCTAACAGCTAATATTGCCCACAATCCATTGCGCTTTGGTTCAGAACTACAAAAAAAAACTACAAACATGTAGTCAAACATTAAAATAAACGCAGTTTCTGACACTGATCAGCCAATCAGAAAAGTTTGAGTGATGTAGATAATTTAAAAATGCCTTGATAAATTTAGTTGACTACTTATATTTGCTATTTAGGTACTAATATGAAGACTTTATGTAATGTATACCCTTTAAGGTAGTAATATACAGCCTTTAGCGGTAAAAAAAAAAAAAAGGCAGAAAGGGTACTACTGCGCCAATGACAGCGGTTGTAACTTTTTATTTTTCTTAATGAGTTTTACTTACTATTACTATTAATTTCATCATTCTTAGGTCGTATGCTGTATGTGTCAAGTATCTTTTCTTTCTTCAACTGTCTGAACATGGGAGCATACTGTGTATCTAAACGGGGACTGGAAGCATTTGCAGACTGCTTGAGAGTAGAGATGGCCAGTTTTGGAGTTAAGGTAAGGCCTGAGTCCTTTTAAAGGGAAACTAACATTGTCATTGTTTAAAAGCTAAATGTTTTTTAAATAATTGTAAATGTTATTACAAATAGGACATTACTTTGAACACAGTGCATTATTTAATTTTTCTGTTCTTGTAGGTCAGTATTATTCAGCCTGGAGATTTTGGCATAGCCACAAACATTCTGCCCAAGAAAACACCGCAAGACATATGGGATGAATTTGATGATGCACGTAAACTAACCTTCAACCAGAAATACATTGAGATGGCATGGGAATATTTTAATTTATTGTGTACTTCAGGATTTAAGGATTGCTCTATGGTTATCAATGCCATGTTACACGCTCTCACTGCTCCCAAACCTCAAACCCGATACCTGCTCGTATCCTGGAGAGATATGATCTTTTTCTACATATGCCCTTTTCTCCCTACTTGTATCACTGATTCTGTGTTTTATGTGAGTTACATGTATCACAAGCGTAAAGTAATGCTTTACTCATAATTTGTTTATTCATAAGAATAAGAGAGCTTGCTTTACGTAGATGACTCAAGTGTTGTGTAAGACTGCTGTAACTCTAACATGAGACATTACACATTTTTCCTGGACCGTTGTTCACAAAAATACTGAAATATATACTGAAACATTCTTTATTATAAAGGTGTGTTATGTACTCCTTTCCCTTTTCTTTCTGAGTAGAAACAAAGTATTTATCACAGATGATCTTGCTGAAGAATTTATCATGGGCAACATTCAAAGGACTTTAAAGGTCTTCTAAAATCTTCTAATTCATCACTGTGAGGTGTCCTGAATTGTGACTGCTATTATAGATGTATTGGTTGAGAAACTACATGGAACATTTGTTACAAAAATGCATTCGCAACACCACATGACCACTAAACCTATTGAAGGTGAAAGACTGGAAACCTAAGAAAACAGGTGGCAGGTTAACCTGAAAAGTTTCAAAAGTTTGGGGCAGGGAAATTGATCGAAAGATTCTATTTTTAAAGAAATTCTGTTCTTTTGAACTTTCTAGTCATCAAAGAATGATTCTTGAGGAGCAAATCGGCATCATAGAATGATTCCCAAAAGATCATGTGGTGAAAATTCAGCTTTGCATCAAATTACATTTTAAAATATATTTAGAAAGCATAATAATAAATAAAATAAAAAAAGACCTAGAAACATTCATTAAACTAGTTGGTGAATTTGTAATGTAAATTTGGGCATTTGATGATGCCATATAACATCTGTATGCAAACTCAATGTGTTGTTCACAGATGTATGAGGACCTAAGATAAGCATCATTTAAATAAATAAAACTCCTGGAGAGACGACCTATGTTTTGCTGAAATGGTTGAAAAGCCTCTTTCACCAGTAGGGTTTTCCTCCTATTGTGGAGATGGTATTACTCCAGGTCAAGTCATTGCATTTTATTTATAAAGGGTTTCATTTCTGCTTTTCTGTTTAACCATTATCTGGAAGTGTATTGCTCTGTGACCCATTTCGTTTGATTTAGATGACAATCTCACTACTTTCAGTAACTTATGTACATTTATATTCAGAGGAAGAAGCGTGTCACTGTCTTTGCAAAGATATAGTTAGATAGAGGGCCTCCTTTCCAACCACAAGGCCAAAAGTCCCTGTCTAACACTCCAGAAGTCATATAGTAATACAATGCTACATAATACAACACGTTTTATCGCTTCATAACCCTTTCCAGCAGATCTCATTGAGCAGTGTTACAGTTACACAGTGGAGTGTTATTGTTCACTCAACTCAGGCAATGATATTTAAAGATTTCTTAATATTTAAAGGTTTTATGTTGACACTGTAAAGCCTGACATATGAGGTAATAGTCAGAAAAATACATTTTTGAAAATGAGTTTTGAAAATTTCAAGTTTATTGAAACAGTTTATTATAGTTAACAGTTTATACACACACAAAAGCTTTTGAATAGGATATTTACTATATTTTCCACCATCAGTACTTTCAAATCAAGTGGTAACACTACAATAAAGTTCATTTATTAACATGAGTTAACTACATAACGTGAACTAACAATGAAAATACTTTTCTTTTTCAACATTTGGCCAACTAATGCATGACAAAATATTTGAATATTATTTAATGGACCTGAGATGACATGTAATTCATAAATGCTGTAATAAATCTATTGCTCGTTGTTAGTCAGTGTCAGGTAATGCATTAATGGAACCTTATTCTGAAGCCAAAAAGTTTACCAAAAGTTACAGTTTCATTTCAGTTATCCGTGAAACTAAAACACAAACCAAGCACCAAACAAACAAGCCACAGATCACTGCTTCCTTAAGAACAAACACTCAAAAGTTCTGTCACATTGTAAATGATGATGGGTTCTCATGGTTCTGTCCAACAACGGTTTTGTTTGTTGATATGTACTGCTCAGAGGTCTGCTGAGAGGAGCATCCCAAAATGTACCGTTTCCCCAGGCACCGCAAGTCTTGGAAGATCTGACAAAAGTGGCTCCTGAATTTAACCCCGATGAAGGCGTACAGAATGGGATTCAAGCAACAGTGAAGGTAGGCCACACTCCTGCTGATGGACAAAGTCATCAGAGTCGTCTGTTCTTCCTTGCAGACTCTCTCACTGAACCGTTTACTGGTGTGGACGAGAAGCGCCACGTTGTAAGGCAGATGGCAAAGGACGAACACTAAGACCACGGCCAGGACCACACGGATCGCCTTGTGCTTCTGGAAGTTTTGTGCTTTGAGTAGAGTCACCATGGTGCACGAGTAGCAGAATATCATGACCATCAACGGCACCAAGAACCCGAGCACCATCTGCATGCTCGGAATCAGGATTTTCATGATTCTGGCCAGGTTTTGCACCTCAAAGTCAAGGATGCATTCCTTGTTTTCCTCCTTGTAAAATATAAGCGTAGGCAGAGACAAGATAAAAGCGAGCAGCCATATGAGTGAGCAGATGAGACGCCTGTACACCTGAGCTTGCAGTCGAATTCGAACCGATCTGGCTTGCACGATGGCGATGTAGCGGTCGCCGCTGATACAGGCCAGCAGGAGCGTGCTGCTGTACACGTTGATGCTGTAGGCTGCTCTCAGAAACTTACAAGCCCATGTGCCCATGCTCCAGTCGTGCTGTTCATTGTAGATGATCAGTGGAAGGGCGATGACGAAGAACAGATCCGCCAGTGCCACGTTAACCAGGTTGATATCGGTCATGGTTTTTGCTTTCTTGTAGAAGGCGTATGTCAAGAGGACCAAAACATTGCCCAGCAGGCCGAGCGCGCAAATCAGAGAGTAGATGAATGTTGGGATGGTCACTTGCTGTTCGGTCACCAATGTCAGGTTACAAGGTTCCACATCATCTTCATAAAAGTAGTTATCCGTGGAATCATTCATAACTGTATGACTGACCTTGAAAGAAAAGAGCAATGGAAAGAATTCAGATCTGAACATCTAAAATGAAAACAACCGCACAGTACTTCCAATGTTTTTAAGAGAAGAAAAAATCACATTTGCATATAAAAACAAAATCCCATCCCCTGTGAAAACAAGTGTACTTGAAATAAAAACTATACTTGCAAATAATGTAATATTAATTAAATAAAAGGCCACTATCACTTTCATGACCGTGTGTACTTTGTAACAATGTCAAATTTTAAATTCTACTTTGTTTTAATCATCTTTTGTCATGCTTTTAAGTACACTTATTTTGATGTTGTTGGCTAATACAATGCAATTCAATTTCATATGATGTCAATAGAAATTCAATTTAGTACCCATTTTAACCATATTTTAAAGAAAACAAGTAATTATTAAATTATGATAACACTTTATAATGTGTCATTTATTAACACGAGATAATGTATTAATTATCATGAACAATACATTTATTACACTATTTATTAATCTTTGTTAAAGTTAATGAAAATACAGTTGTTCATTGTTTATTCATGTTCGTTAACAGTGCATTAACTAATGTTAACAAACACAACTTGTGATTTTAATAATGCACTGGTAAATGCTGAAATTAACATTAAGATGAATAAATGCTGTATAAGTATTGGTCATTCTTAGTTCATGTTTACTAATGTTGTAAACTAATGTTAACTAATGAACCTTATTGTAAAGTGTTACCGAAATTATAAGTTCAGCTAATTGAATTTCATATAAAGTGTAATACATTTTAATTTAGTGGCAACTGATGTGCATTATGTACAAAGTGTCAGAAGACATTACAGTTGCTGTAGTTTGCACTATTAGAATATTACCGTAATAAGAACTCTTTTCAAAAGGGAAAAAAGTTTTGCCTAGCAGCGCAAGAGGGAAGTTATGTAAATGATTCTGTATCAAGGCTGCTTGTGTATAGATAGCAGATAAGATAATGATACCACAGTGATATTTACGAAGAAAGGAAAGGCGTTCGTGTCCTTGTTTCAGCCGCTTGCTGTACCCACTGCAAAACTACACAGTACTGCAAGTGTATTTCTGCACATGTAAAAGTCTGACTGCATTTACTGGGGGGAAATGTTTAGATAAACACCACTCCAACTCATTAAAATAATAATAAATGGAAAATTAAATGTTTGTTTTCTCTTAAGAAAGCCATGCTCAGGCACAATTTATATCCAACAGTATTTAAGCATTAAACAATTAAAAAAAAAAACATTATTAATATAACTGCACTGACACTAAAGGATGAGAACAAAACTTGAACTGAACTGAGCTGAATAATGACCATTTTTCCTCTGTAGGGCTGCTTATAGTTCAAATTAATTATTTTCATAACTGATTAATTTCTAAAGTTATTTTCCTGTTTATTCCTGTGAAGCTGCTTTGAAGTGCTATAGAAATAAACGTCACTTGACAATTCTAACATTCAGTCAGCTATGTCAAAACTATGACAAATAAAAGCACATTTTCAAATTAATCAAACACAGATATCATCAAATTAATATCTGTATTTAAAATACGGTACCTCTTCTTTTAAGTCCTTCTTTCTGACTCTTTCTCTGGCTGGTTTGAGAAGAGAGGGATATTTCAACAGTTCACATGTGAATGTGATGCACCTGTTTCAGTGTGGTCCTTTATGCTTCTATAGACCGGCCCACATGTGAGATCATGCTGTAGGTGCTGTCACAAATGCAGTGTTGATAAAATGTTATCCGGTTCTGTTATCTGATGAAGCTTCTCCTTTGATGTCCTTTTTTCCCCTCCTACACAGATGGCAATGTTCATTTGGCTTTTTACCACCTCCAGGAAAAGCTTAGATCTCTTACATATATATAAAACAAAGTTTAAGGGACTGTTCTGTTAAAAACATTCACCAGTCTGAGAAGTAAACAGAGGAACAGAGAGAATTGCTGCATTGTCGTGTGACACTGTCACACACATGCTTTAATCCAGTCAATATGTATTATGATGGTGTTACATATAGTTGAGTTTATGGATTTGCATGATGTCTTAGCCATTTTATTCCTCTTTCCTATTTTAATGCCTTTAAATTAGACTGGGCCTGCCTGTCATGAGAGCGATCACTGATCACATGACAGGAAAATGGAAATGGACATTATTGGATTGTATATACACTGAGAGATTGCCTTAATATTGGGAGATGAGGGGGGTCTGTAATACTGTTGGAGAAAGCGTAACGGTCAACTTGGATCACGTGTGCCTTAATAACCAATTACATTACATGCTTGACGTCACTGTGTTGTGCGACACTCAATCGCTAATTACGGACACCATAGGAATGAATGAAAAATGCCATAAGCTGAATCCCACCTGTCGCAAAAAGTCAGTGGCTTCTCTTATAAAATGGCATTTGTTTTCATGTTGAAGTCTAAAAATAGTTCAATCCATAAGTATTGTTTAGTGTAAAACATGTTGAAGATTAGCAGATAGGCTGTCGGTTCATTAAATGTTGATCTGTTTCCTCTAAAAAGCTGTTTATTCAGCGTAGTGAAGCCTCAACTCCATTGACATCCATTCAATAAACAATAGCCTCTGGTCTCCTTTCTATTAGCATTAGCCGTTACACTTTTTTGGCTAAAGGTTGTAGGCTTGCCTTCTAGTGGCTTTGGTTGGACCCTTGCATTTGAGACTATCAACACACTCACACTGGGACTCATTCAGACTGCTTTGGTGTATGGCGTCATGGACGCTACGCTTTTAACAGCCTGAGGTTTCTTGTTTTTATTGTATTAAATGAATATGGTAAATACACATTTGATTTTCACTTTAAAATGGTCTGTCCCATGTTTTTAAACACACCAAGCTCTCACACTGCTCTCTCTCTTTCTGACTGTTCCAGGTGCATCTCAGTAAAACTTTGTTTCCATGGGTTTTTTTTAAATGTTCTGTACCACTTTTCATTCCTTAAAGTGTGGGAGTGATGAACAAATACAATATAATACAAATACAATAATTCCTCATAACTTTACCCTGATATTTACAACCATACTCTGATTTGACAGTCACAAAGCTTTAACATTATGAAACCAAAGTGCAAATGTAAATAGTAATAAATAAATACATTCATACATGCATGCATGAAAGAATGAATAATAGACATACTGAAAGTTATTTCTGCAGAAATTCCTTTTGGTTATCTTTTGTCAATGAACCGGGGCTAATTGTTAGGGCGCCAGTTTGATCAGCTTAGTGTTGATGTTGTGTCCTTTGTTTGACTGGATCACAGGGCCCCGGCGCCAGAACATTTTAATAGGGGGGCTATCCCTTCTGCCCGGGGGGGCACATAGCGTGAATGTCAGTGGGTCTTTGGTATCGATGTAATTTAATTTTGCCTATAAAACAAAGTGATTAGTATTACTACTCATCATATTCGCAAAGAAGAAAAAAGTAGGCCTATTATGATTTTGTACTGGCCCGATGCACATCAGAACTGGTTCAAACTTTACGCAAACATTTATTTTAAAAGTCACGATTAAAATAAGATGACGTTATAAAAAAATTACGCATTCTATAATAAATAAAATAACACCAACCTGCTAGAACAGAGTCTGCGGTGCTTACTCGCGTTGAACCTTCTCAGTAGAGTATCTTTCATTCATCCCGAAATTTTCTTGTCAAGTCTCTCTCAAATGCCAGTTGCACTAATTGGGCCTTTCGCAGATGTAGCATGCTCCTTCGATTGTCCGTGAACACATTTTTCAGAGTATAAAATGAGTTTTTGCATGTAGCTGTAGAAGCTCCAAATGTCAGCGCGCATTTCATTGCAGCGAGTACACTAGGCATAGCTTCAAGAGTGGAATGATGCTCCTGGAGTATTTATTTGTGTTCATTTCTCGCCACTAGAAATCGATCTAGCCAGTACTTTACGCAGGAATTGTCGGCCACAACAAATTTTGAATGAATCGCTTCTGAATTAGTTAAGTTCATCATATCTTGTACGAGTTGCGCATCCAAGAAAGTGCTGTCATACTGTGGATCAAACGCTGAAAGAGCTTCAGTTAACTTATTTCTTGTTATTCTTGAAGGCCTTTGTTGAAGGTCCGCTTTCGTTTGGGAGGTCATTCTGAAGCAGATGTAATTAATTTGATTTAATCAGTTTGTTTGGAGCATCAAGCAGCTGTAGAATCTTATTTACCATGTGGGCAATGAACTTGAAGCTTCAATTCAATTCAATTTAAAATTAGTAACATTTTGTTTTTACATTTTTTATTGAAATTACACATAACATTTTGTCACATTGTACTTATTTAATTATGTTTTTACGTTTTCTTCTGCCAGGCTTGACGCCGGGCCTGGGGCTGACACATGGTGTTTTTGTTTGTTGTCTATTGTTACCCTGCCCCTCTTTTTACTTTATCTCATTAGGACTCACAGCTGTTTTAGTTGGTCATCACCCTTTTTATTCCCCTCTTGTTTTTGTCCTGTGGCAGGTTGAATCTTTGCTCTGACAGTTAACAAGGAACTTGTCTGCAGTGACAGTGTGACTTTGTCTTGTTTTCCTGCTTATTAACCAAATTTATAGGTTTTAATTGAATAGAATTTCATTTTATTTTTATATTTTCTCCCTGTTCTAGCCTCTTGTTTTTTTAGCTGTTGCCTGGTTAGTTTTCTTTAATTCCTGCAACTGAATTAAGTTTACCATCCTAAGTCAATTAATAACAGTTAGGCTTTTTTATAACAATATGTGGGGAAAAAAGCTAGAATTGAGTCCACATTATACAGTTGCATTGTAATGAGCGATGGGTGTTCATGTCGGTGTGTGTATGCTTGTGTAGGCGTTTGAGATTTAATCATGCTGATGCCAACTTCTGATATGCATATTTCTGACCTACAAAACAAATAATAAAGCATTTCATTACACTTTGAACCTGCATCAGATAGCCAGCCAAGACGTCTTCTTGTTTTATTCTTTCAGGCTGCTATTGTATGCTGCAAGCGGATGCCTTAGGCTGATGAATGATAAACTTCACCAATTTCTAAATGTCACATGCAGAAAAACAAATAAAGTATAAACACACACACACACACACACACACAATCATCCAATGTTGTTTTCAAGGTTATATAACATAACATGTTACATAGTTTTATTTCATTATGCCAGATTTACAGTGTTAAACATAGCAGGAAGGTTTTGCGCTGATATAGGACACACAGAATCTGGCATTGATCCATTCATGGTGTGGTTGCCATGGTGACAGTGGATCCCCTTAAAAGGATATTTCCCCCAAAATTGAAAAAAAATTGCTGTTAAATTACTCACCCTCAGGCCACTGAAGATGTACATGACTTTTCTTCTTCAGTAGAACAGTAAAGAATATTTTTAGCTGAAACCATAGTCCTTGGTGATTTATAAACAGATTTGACTTCTGATGCATCAACCTTCACCACAAATTGATAATATTCATTCTGACAGGAATCTCAGAACAGCCTAATTTGAGAAAGGGGATTTTAAAATAGGGATTAAAAAAAAAAAAAACACTGGGTGGATTTTTATCATTAGGATGGATGTCTACACACACTTCCAAAACACATTTATGTTCAAACAACTTGTAAAGTGAATTTAGCATCCGATGACCCCTTTAATGTTAGGTGCCCCAGAGCTCTTGTTCTGATGGGAAAATGTACAGCTGTGTTTTTTTTTCCTCTCCAGCTTTCCCCAGTGGAACAGAAATACAATATCGGTAATTGCTGTCTGTCAGGTTGGCATTGGGAGAGTAGCACCACTGGTTGGAGGCTCAGGGGTACCTGTCATTTGGGTGGATCATAATAACCTTGAAGAAGACGCTTGACATAACTGTCTCTGGTGGTCTTCCACTAATAATAGAACCACAGCTACACCAATAACTAGTAGTATTTATCTTGCTGTTGTAAATTGATGGAATCAACACTGTAAAAAATAATACACTACATCTGCTCAATAAAATTGTGGCAACAGATTACAAGCAATATTATTCATTAAATTAAACTACTATTGAGAATTGAGTTAGAATTAATCAAATTAATTTCTTAAAAATTAGCCATTTAAATTAAGTAGATGCAAATAGCCCACACAAAAATATTAAGTTTAATTTAAACAAAAATATTGTTTTCATTGGAGCACTATACTAATGCATACTACTTAAAAAAAAGTTTTGATTTAACACAAAAAAGTATTATTTTTAATAAATGGATTAAAATGATTTGAATATGATTTCACATATGAATAACAGACACAGTCGTTAAAGATGAAATACAAGCTTCTGTTTTATTGCCAACAACAGTTACAATAGCATCTATTAGCATTCTCAGACTGTTATCCACAATTACTTAATATGAATTCAAATCCGCAAAACAAAGTCTCTTTTTGTGTTTCTTTTTAGGTACCAGTTGTTTAAAATGCACAATGCAGTTACTTTTTTGGGTCATTTTTCTCTTTCTAGGCACAAAATGTTCAAATGTTGTATATGAGGTATATGTTTGGCAACATAGAACCACAGAACAGATAAAACCATTTTATTTTAAGACAGCAGTTTAGACCTGAGTGACTGAACTCTGTTTGACAGCTTTGAAGCGTCCAGCTCCAAGAAAAGTGGCCAAAATGATTAGAACACCAGTATTTTCAGCAGCTAAAAAGGGTTTTAAGTCAGTTATTTCTATATTTTGCTGTAGTGTGTCAGTAGGAAATATCAGTTTATATTTCCAAACATTAATTTTGCCATTAATTGTAATAATCCAGTGAGATTTGTGTGCTCCACACAGAGATCTGATCTGATCATCATCCAGTCTGTCTGGAATGAAGAAACAGAACAAACTGAGACAGACTCAATCCAGAAGAACTGTGTCTCCAAGACGCTTCAAGAAACCTCCTGCAAAGCTCCTGAGAAACTCTGCTCAAGTGCACCGAGGGCAAAAGCTGCTTTAATCACAAAGGATGCTCACAACAAATGTTGATTTCATTTAGTTCAAGTTAATTGATAAAGAAAATCTATTTATGACAATTTTTGCAGCATCCTCATTTTACAGCATTTTTACACAAGTGCCTAAAACTTTGAACAGTACTGTAGCTTTGAAAAAAGATAGAAATAACTGACTTAAAACCATTTTTAGCTGCATTATACTAGTGTTCTAGTAATTTTGGCCACCACTGTACCTCAAAGGTATACAGATGCCTGGGATAATGGAGATTCAGTGCATACGTCAAACCAAGGAGGACACATCAAGCAGTTGTTTAATATTTCATGTTTAATATTTAATTTACAGTAGAAGGGGAATTACTACCTGCTGATCATGAAGAAAAATACAAGAATAAGCAATTCCTCTCACCCTTACATAAAACAACAAGTAGCCAAATGACTTGCATGCTTTATTATAAGCTGTACCTTCAGTAGTTTCATCTCAGTTTTCAGTCTTTCTCCAAGTGTTCCTCCTCCAGCAGCTTGGGAGTGTGAAGGTCCAGTGAGGAAGGTCCAGATTTAGCTTCCAGCTGCACAGTGACTATTCTTTGAAATACTGTATTCACCTGAAATATGGAACGAGAGGAAAACAATTCTCACATGTTTTGAGAGGGGGTTTTCAGATACATTATGTTCCTTTAGGTCACTTGAGAAGTCTGAAACAGGGCTGGCCATCGTTCCTTTGTGTCTTGCATACTTGTTCATTCATCTTTTCATTGTTCTTCTTAAATAATAATGTTAATAGAAATGTGGAATATCAATAATTCAGTAGACGAAAATAACTAACATTTACAGCAATCACTTGTTATTTTTTTCTGAAACAAAGACAAAATAACCAAGAACTAAGTTCAGGGCTTCCGTACAATCACGATCGTGCAGAATGGCCGTTCAATCTCATCAATAACTCCTAACATGATGTGTAACTATGAGGAATGATTAGGTTCCAGGGACATTTAAAAAGATACATAGGCGTACCAGTGATTACTGTAAATTAGCGCTGAACGTACTGGCAGATTAAAATAATAGCCCTTATCTTTGTGAAGTTAACTGAAAAAGAGCAGCAATCAGCCTTGCCTCCAGGTTGTCAGCAGGATCTCCAGCGCATGCGTGTCTCGTGCTCAGGAGCGTGAACAGGAAATGCATGTAAATTGAAAACAGCTCATTTCAATCATGTTGGATTTATTCAATATTGTCTCTATTTGGAGTTGTTCGAAATGAATAGCTAAATCCTTAACAACAGAAGTAGGTTTTACTCCTGACATTTTCAAATAGTTTTAACAAAAAATATTTATAAAAACAAGAAATTAATTTTGTTAAATAAAGTTTACATAATAAATTTAATGAAATCTACAACCCTACAGAATGACATCAATGTAATACATAAACATTTTCTAGAAAACGCTACTTCTTGATAATATATTGCTCCATTGAGGTGTTGTACACTCCAAGAAAATTAGCTATTTATGTTAAATGCTTTGATATATTTTTTGTTATGCTTTATGAACTATGCCAACTTGTATAATGGTGGCATAAATGTTATTGCTATGATTATTCTGATTATTCCACTTTATATTAGGTGGCATTAACTACTATATACTTACATAAAAATAATAATAAGTACTATGTATTTATTGTGTTCATATTGCATTGCAAAACACTTCTGGTGCTACTGAGGTGGGATACGGGTAAGGTTATAGACAGGTTTGATGTTATGGGTAGGTTTAAGATGTGTCAACAGTGTAATTATAAATGAACAGAAATTAATTACAGATGTAATTATATGCAGATATTTTTTTTAAATATAAGTACAATGTAAAAACATGCATGTATACAAAAAGTGCATCTTATCAAATTATTAATTTTAATGTAAGTACATAGTAGTTAAGCCCACCTAATACAAAGTGATGCAATGCAATCATTTATATATATATACTGTATATATATATATATATATATATATATATATATATATATATATATATATACGTGTGTGTGTGTGTGTGTGTGTGTGTGTGTGTGTGTCAGCATTATGCACTTTTGTGTATGTTTTGCTCCCCATGTGTTTCATGTGACCCAGTTTCTCCCTCACGTTGAGTGTTAATTTGATTCCAGTTGTGTCTCGTCTTCCTCCCTGATTACCCTGTGTTTAAAAGCCCCAGTCCATTCAGTTAGTTTTTGTCGGTCCTTGAATGTCTTCCATGTCTATATTCCCCATTTGGATTATTAAAGACTCTCGTTTCGTGAATTCCTCGTCTTCTAATTCCTGGCTTCCTTGCTCCCTGAGAATTGTGACTGTGTGTGTATATCTGTAGCAATGGCCAAAAATACATTGCATGGGTCAAAATTAACAGATATTTTGTTAAATTTCTTACTGTAAATATATCAAAACTATTAGTAATATGCATTGCTAAGATGTTGGATGTTGAAAAAAACATTGTCATACATTTTTATTATGTATTTAAAATGTTTTTTTTTTTATATATATATATATATTTTTAGTATGATACATTTCTGGGGTCAATGTTACAACTAATGTATAATTCAGATGATTCTGTAGTTTGGCAACAAAAACCAGTATAGTTAAAAACCAGTATAGTTCCCAAGTCTTCACAACTTCACATGCTGCAGGTCATAAAGTTCACACTCAATCATGACTTCCATCTGTTTGTCAGGGTTTATTTAAATCTGCAAGACGCAAAACAATAAGTGCCAAATAACGTTATTCTATGATTTAGCATTAACTTGGATCCACCAAATTAATTTTGATAGGATAACAGATGTAGGAGTAATATTCCTGCTGGCTGGTGTTTCCATCTGGGATATCAAGCTCCACCTTGGAAGAATGACAGAAAGAGAATAATCTTCACTTTCTGGGAAAAGGATGCAAACTATTAATAAACATAAACAGTTGCTGCAATCAGGGAAGCCTCTGACTTTTTTTCCTACATAATAAATCACCTGCACCTTAGAGCACACAGACAAAAACCAATAACAACTGCTGTCATCATGTTTGGATGCCTTATTTTTGGGAACGCAAACCTGTGAGCCAGTTCTGGGAGGTAAATATACCAAATCATTTGGGATTGCTAGGTTAATCCAGTTATCTAATAATATGATATGTTGAAGTCACATGAGTTTTTGTGTGTGTGTATCCAGGAATTTATTCTGTAAATGTGTTATTTGGTATATTTATTTTCATTGTAGTTTATGTGCATGCTTTCTTTCTGAATATAAAAATAGCCACATCAGTTGAGTGCATTCCTTTTTTATGCACATTTTAAGATTTTATGAGCATCTTGGTGTTTTTTTTAAAGCAATATCCCAAACCTTGTATATAAAAATATGTAAATGTAAACAGCTAATGTCAGTGAGCAGAATTGTTTCACGTCAAAACAACAATTTCTGATTGTTGTTCACACAAAGCTTTTATATGGCTTTAAAACACATGGACTACAATTATGATATTTTTGAGATATTTCTAGGGTGTTATTGTGTCATTTTTGAAGTTTCAACACTTTAGTCCCCATTCATTACAAAAGAGCGAGTAGCAGGTGTTTAATTCGTTGGGATTTTCTCTTTGGTGCTTCATGTAAGAAATAAAAAGTCAAATGGCTTTGAAATTACATGACGGTGAGTAGCTTAAATGCTAGTAGATGTAGTAACTACACCATCTGGTATTATAGAGGATCTTTTTCCATTGATGACTATTCAAAAATGTTTCTATATGCAGCCAAATTTTTTTTCAAGCAACATTTAAACATTTCTTATTTTATAATAGAAATTCATTTTTGGGTGCACCAATCCTATAATCATGTGCTGCTGTGGAAATGGGAATTCAGGTACAAAAAGAGAATGAAAACAAATCTTACATCTGGTTTACTGGTAGCCGCTGCTGGGTCGAGGTGTTTGAATAAAGAGTTGAGTTGCTGCCTTAGCTGCTTCCTACTCTTCTTAGTGGGTTGTAGCAAAATAGCTTGGAAACTGACCGGCAGACCATACCTAACCAACAGCAGAGCAAATGCAATGAGTTTTGTGTTTATGTGAAGTGAAGTGAAGTGAAGTGAAGTGACATTCAGCCAAGTATGGTGACCCATACTCGGAATTCGTGCTCTGCATTTAACCCATCCAACGTGCACACACACAGCAGTGAACACACACACACACACACACCGTGAACACACACCCGGAGCAGTGGGCAGCCATGCTGCAGCGCCCGGGGAGCAGTTGGGGGTTCGGTGTCTTGCTCAAGGGCACCTCAGTCGTGGTATTGAGGGTGGAGAGAGCGCTGGACATTCACTCCCCCCACCTACAATCCCTGCCGGCCCGAGACTCGAACCCGCAACCTTTGGATCACGAGTCCAACTCTCTAACCATTAGGCCACGACTTCCCCACTTTATCCATTTATATCTGTAATTTCTTTAGTTTACTTCTTCAAGTGGACATTTTACCTGAGAACTGACTCAACGAATGTAAGGAGGACCTTGATGTGAATCCAGGCCACAAAGATCTCACTGAAATTGACCTTTAGCCAACACACAAATGTTCTCTGTTGGGACAAACAAGCAGACTGTTATCATTGCACTGATTCTTGAGACATTGAATACAACTTTTACTGGCCATTAATTTTGAAATTAATCACTAGATCACTTTTATTTTTAATTTAGTCTCTCACTACCCCCCCCCCCCCCCCCCCCCAAAATACTCTCACTAGCCCATCCTCATATCTATATTTCATGTTGTTTAAATATATAAACAAACAGAAATATTAGTATGTACATTTACTGCTATGTCCTGTGAGAATGAAAAGGTTAACATTATAAGGTTCCATGCCTACTTTTTTAGCAACACGCTCAGATATTGAAATTAAAGATTAAATCATTAAATCAAGCAATATCACGGTCTGTCTCAACCATGAAGATATTTTTTTTTCCATATTTCACCTGTTATAAGGTCAAATAGTAGCTAGTAACAATGACAACAATAAATTGCATGCATGCATTTAATGCATGAAATGGGAAATATTTCAAAATGTTTCAAAAAGATTTTCTGTACTGATGAATCGAAGCTGAAAATCGTCCAGTCTCATGTCATTCTATAGTCATTCTGTAGTCTACTGAAGCTGTAGATTTCAAAATACATATCATATATATTCTATATGACAGTACACATGTTTTTATCTGATGGTGTAAAAAAACTAAATAAAATGAAAATGAAAACAAAATAAAAAGGTGTGAAAATGGTAAAAGCAGGAAGTTGCATCCAAACACAGTTGAACATGTTGAAGAATCATTGATGGAAATTTGTCATTTGATCAGTTCTGTGGTCTGTTTTGTCTCTGTAAACAGTGCTTAATAAAGAATTTTAAATGAATATTGTTTAGTATTTATATTATGAAAAAGAATAAGCTCTCAGTTATTAGGATTTACTTACATACAGTTCCTTCTTATCCACAACAAGACGGCCTATCTCCTGCTTTTGCTTCTCGGCTTCATCCAGGTTGTGTTCCCGCACTGTAAACCTGTTGGCCACCACAGGAATGAGTAGTTTCTTTATTAAGCCTAAATAGAGGCTCAATCAACCCTTGTTAAAAAGAAGTGCACTTAATTGTATTAAATATGCACTTGCAGTGTACTTAAAATCTTAAAAATATATATATTTTTTAAAAGTACACTTTCAGAAAAAAAGGTTTAAAAGCTGTCAAAGGGGCGGTATACTTTAAAAAGTTACTAATATGGTCCATTTAGGTATATGTATGTACAATTTAAATACTAATATGTACCTTAAAGGAATTTGTAGGCACCGTTTAGAGGTCAATAAGGTAAGTGTACCTTTAAAAAGGAGAGTGTACTTGCAGATCTTGAGAGAACTTGTGGCAAATTGGCCTTCCTGGTTTTGATGTCACTCCAGAGAATTGAAATGAACATCCAAATAAATGTCCAAAAACATTACATTCAGTTTGCACTTAAGTATATTCTTTTAAGGCACTAAAAGTCTGCTTCTTTTTAACAAGGCTGTGTAGTAAAGATTCGAGAGTAAGCTTACTTGTGCTTTTTGGCATTGGTTTTGAATTCAGCAATGTCATTCTTAAACAGGGTTACTGTGAAAATCCCTGCATCTGCATCCTCAGCCAACTTCCTGTTATACAAATATAAACATAGTTATTATGCCATACAAAAGATTAGAGGCAAACTGAAAAATGACTATGGTTTGCTTGATATGTCTGAAACAGAGAGAAAATACAAAGAGCCAATTAAAGCCAATGAGTTGGAAACCATCTCCCAAACTACAACCAGACAAACTACGACAACCAGAGAGTAACTTGATAACACAGATGGATACAGATTAGCCTTCTGCTCCATGGTTAAAACAAGATATGTAAAATGAGATGCAATCTGGGCTGTCGAAACAACAGTGTTCCCACGCCTGTTTTTTTTTCAGAGAATTTCCATGACCTTTCCAGTCGTTCATGATTACTAGATACATATTTCATAATAGCATTTTATAGAGATTAAGGGGGTGGATGTCCAGATATCAATGATCAATTAATCCGCGATTAATGCATTTAAACAATTAAAATGACTATTTTCAGATTTTCCATGACTGTGGGAACCCTGAAATACAAACCACTCAACAAACATGCATGGGCACCAACCGGCTGGAACGAGGAACCACAAACTTTGACATCGACTCATACGTCTTCTCCCATAGTGCATATGCCATTCTATAGAAATGATGTAACAAATACATTCAGAAAAATGCTTGATCAGTAATATGTGAGCTAAGATCTGCTCTCAGAGTTCACACTGACCTGGGCACCACCACTAGCAGTGTTGTGAGGTACTCTGAATTCAAAACCAAGTCCTCCCTTTTCACGATATTTGTCAATGCACGGGTCTGCAAGCTTCCCCTGGTTAAGTACAGCAGTAGTGATGGTTATAAGTTTTCTTTGAATCTCACATAAACGTCCAGGTCACATTTAAAAACTAAGAACCTCATTTTACATTTTAACATTTAGAGGGGAAAGGTATGGAGCATGTAAGGGGACATGTTGTGTTCCCGAGAAACTCTGCATTCTCTCGCATTTTGCAAACTTTTTGATTCCCTTTCGAAGTGGAACTTCAACACAGCATCTGGACTTGATGCTATGGGGAACACCATCAGCGTGACTTGAGTCTGAGCACATGTAGAAAACATGCCAATTCATTGGGTGATGGCAGTTCATGACATCACAAGCAGGAGCGCCTGTGAGAATAAAAGGGCGCCTGCAAAACACATCATCAGGGTTTTTAGCACAGAGCATGTTCAGCTCTCGAGGGAATGGGGGCACTCACAGTGATGCATTCATCATGAGAGGCTCTGTTATTTCTCTCTTGAGGGATACAAATTTAGTGACTGCATGGTGACATTTGGTTCTCAAGAGAGCTGAATGCTATCATTTTGATGCATTCGCTGGTGGGAAGCTCCACCTATGATACAATTTCTCTTGAAGGATGAGAACAGAGAATCTGCAGCAGGACAGGATCGATCGCAGGGATTGCTTTCATGTTGGTTCCTCTACTTCCTTGCACAAGTTTGCAAGCCTTTTCAAAACCTACTGAATACCTGTAAAACTAGCACCCAAACCTCAGGGGGGCAAACAAGGGAAAAGAAGGCTGCAAAGCTCAGCCCTGTTTTAAATGAAGGCATTTCTCCCGGACCTGCTGTAGCTAGCGCTTGCAGATCGGCTACATCTACTTTCCAAGTTCTTGAACATTTGTCATATTAGAGAGGCCTGTGAAGCGCCCATCCAACATCATGCCCATAGGAAGCATACATCCCTACTTCAAGAGGTGCAGGTGCAAAATACCTGACTTTAATTCATTTTTAAGACAAAAAGTCAAGTGAGAAGGGAACCTCTCCACAGTTGAAAACTAAATCCACTCACTCCGTTGGAGCCTTCAAAGAGGATGCAGCACCAGGGAAGATCACAAGCAGATCCTAAACTGGTGCATCATCACATAACGCTACTCACACAGCCTCTCCACCAGCAGTTAGTTCAACTACATCAGAGAGACTATTCAAGCTACAGTACATATAAATTCCTCCATTATCTCAACACCTCAGTGTGGAGACGTAGGAGGAATAAGGCTCCCAACTGTTTGAGTAGCTCTTTCTGTCACTTGTTTCATATTGCACTCTGAGTAGTACTTGTTTACACTTATGCATGCCGGCACTTTTTCAGCAAGATACTGTACTTCGGTTTTTCAAGTGTTGAGCTACATTCTCTGCTATGTTAGGGTCTAAAGTATAATTGTACACTCTTCTGTGGATGGTTGCGTGGTAGAAATCCGGCAAGCAGAGGTAGTTGGCCTGTGGTGCGTCCCTTCTTATATATTGCATACTATGGTTAGCATTAAAGCGCTAGCTATAGCGAGTCCTAGATAATTAACTTTATTTAAGTCAGGATTGAGCTGCTCTCCCCATGTTATGGGTTTTTTAAGTAGGGCATATATGGGATCAGATTCCCATAGTAGTAGGCATAAGCTTCACTGTGGCTTCCTTGGGTTTGGTGTATGGTGGGTGAGAGTTATTGGCAAAAGGCAGCCTGCCTTTCTCTTGTTTTCTCCCCTGACTAGGAGGTTTGGGTGCTGGTTTCTTAGGGATTGAGTAGCAGTGATTGAGTTTTGTTTTAGAACTAATCCACTCTCCTTGTCACACCTTGTCGCTTGTGCCCTCTAGTCAATGGTTGAGTAAAGTGAACAGAGTTAGGTAGGGCAGTATATATTCCCTCTACTTTGGTTATGTCCCTCCCCAACTATTTGTTGGTTCTTGAAGTAGGGATATCACTTCCCTTTGATTGGGTAGAGTGCCTTTACTCAAGGCAGGGTATGAGCTGCTCTCCTCCTGTTACTTTGGGTCTTGAAGTAGGGCCTAAGCTTCCTGGTTGCTCCTTTGAGGTTTAGAGCCTGCTCTTGTTTGCCTCCCTTTCCTGAGTTAGCTGTGAGGATG
The DNA here is from genome assembly GCF_936440315.1 of Barbus barbus. Taxonomy (NCBI): domain Eukaryota; kingdom Metazoa; phylum Chordata; class Actinopteri; order Cypriniformes; family Cyprinidae; genus Barbus; species Barbus barbus. The sequence goes on from NC_136758.1 coordinate 3,293,853, forward strand.
TATGCTCCCCCTTGGAGAATTGCTAACATTGAAGGTTGTAGTATGGAGTGCTATTTTAATGATTTACTGAGCATTTCTGGTACCTTTCACGCTTCCTTTGGTAGACTCCTTGAGTAGTGCATTAGGGTAGAGCAAGGAAAACAGATGTTCCCTTTCAGTCAGACACATCCGATGTTATGTCGACATTGACATTTGGGTTCCTTATAGAAAGCGCCACAACCACTTAACTGTGTTACAAGGTCTGGTGATGCAGAAGTTGGCAGGTACAAGCAAGTAACAGCTATCATTCCACATCGTAACCTACCTAGTACCAAGTTGTATGCCAGAGGAACTTTCTTCCAGTTGAAATCACAAAAAGCTGAACCCACAATGAGGAGAGCCACAGCCGCTGTTCCTGTTTCCTGATCGAAAGAGAGATTCCGTTCTTTCACAATTGCTTTTGGTACAGACACGGCCAGATGTATTACACCAGGTGAAGCGTACCCAAATCTAAATGGAGAGGGATGCTACGGAGGCCACATCATGCCCTAAGGGAGGTAGCATGTGGAGAGTAAACTAATGGACTGTCCGAGATGGCAGTACTACATATGGAGTTGCAGCGGTAGACTCCACCTACAGAGGGAAGAAACTAAGACAAAAACTGGACAGAAGCAACTCTGTTAAGGGGAAGAATACAGGTTTACCTGAAAGGAAAACTGTATCATGGAAGGAACGCACAATGGATCACCAGAAGGCATTCACTATATGTGGGGAATCGAGCTCAGTACAGGGGCTGACAAACAGGCATGCAACACAAATACTGAGCCTGGCTTGGGGCTCTTCCACCAAACCCAACAGCCGAAGGTGCTGGAGGAAACTCAACTCAGGGTTCAACAAGTGAGAAGCACGTCTGGCGAGATAGATGGCACTTCCACACCCCAATTGAGGGAGAATTGTACTGTGAGCGAGACACAGAGCAGGTCCCCTCTCATTTACCTGTTAGTACCCAACACACAGGATGAGATTGGCTCAACGCAGAGATTGTAGAATCTTGCAAAGGTGTTAGGTGTCTCCCAGCCCACAGCTCTGCAGATGTCTGCCGTATGCCAACGCCCAAGAGGAGGAAACACTGGCTTGCCTTGTGTTTGGTATGCCAAAGCGATGGCATCCACTACCCAGTGGGCCAACGTCTGCTTGGAAACAGCCTTCTCCTTCTGCTGACCTCCAAAGCAAACAAAGAGCTGTTCAGAGATTCTGAAGCTCTGTGTATGCTGAACTTAAGTGCAAAGAGTGTGCTGACATCAACTTACAGGAGACGCAGGTGATCCCTCCATGTGGCGGCCCCCTGCGGCATAAATGCAAGGTATTTCCACATAACCCTTGGTGGCCCCACCATCGAGGGTAGTGAGGGAATAAGAGGCAGCTTAGGGCAGAGAAAGGTGCCCTTCACGACTTCATGACCTCCTCATGCACCTCCGGGAAAATTGGCACTGAGGCAGGTTGCAGCTGCAAGTTGCGCCACGCGTCTAGGAACCGATTGACTGCCCAGGAAAGCATAGCAGACACTTCAGAGGCAGACTCTGACTTTGTAGTGCTCCCAGAAGGAGAAAGCTCATCAGAGTCCTCATCCTCTGAAGCGCCTGATCCTCCTCCAAAGCCCCAACAAAATTGTCGGACTGCAGTGAGACGGCCCAGCAATCTCCTTCGGGAACTTGATGGCTTGCAACAAGGTCCGTGAGGACTGGCATGACAGAAAAGCTCCCACTGTAACCCTCAGATCTAATGGACTTAGTTAAAAAACTAATGCTTCCCAGAATTTCCGGGCTGGGAAGCAACTGAGGGGACTTCCCTCCTCATGAGAAGGGAAAGTCGCGATCTCAACATTCCCATGGATATGTGCTCACAATGAGGACATGAACCATCCATGAACGAAGTCTCAGCATGTTTATGGCTCATGAGACAACAATCGTGGCTGTCAGAGGGGCTTAGGAGACAACCACATCCAGAAACGCTAAAAAGACGCTCTCATCCATGTAGCTCTTCTACGGAAACTGCTCTTTTGATGCCAAAGCACCCAGGGGGGAATCACAGAATTTAACCGTGCTATGACAGGGGAAACACCACTGAATGCACCGTAAACAGAAGTGCCCAACAAAGAGAATTTCCCGCACGTGATTGGAGAAAACAAAAAGTACATATAGCAGCAACCGTTTGGCTCCAAAGCAAAAATCTGAATTAGTAGATGCACGCCACCTTCTTATATACCGGTGTGCATGGAGGAATGGCTAGGCATGCAAATTCCACTCGTCAATGTCTCAGTGGCCTGTTTTTACTACTCAGAGATGAAAGGGAAAACCCCAAACATCAGTATCGACGTAACTAGAGCATGACTGACTGAAATGGAACCATGGTTACATGTTTTTTTATTATTATTAACATCACAAAAGTTTTGCGAATGAATATAATTTCTTAAGAGAATGCAAAAGTTTTGTGAAATATTTTTTTTCTTCCATTCCCACCTCATATTATTTTCATCACAAAAGTTTTGCAAGTGAACTCAAAAGTTTCTCGGGAGAACACTAAAGCATTGAAATATAATTTTTCCTGTAATATAATTTTTCATGAAAACAATGCAAAAATAGTTCTAAAATAGACCTCAAAATATTATGTAAGTCCTCATGATATGATATTTCATGATATGAAAACTCACTCAGTTTTTCGCTCAAAGCTTTGAATACTGGCTTTCACATGACTGTAAGCCGCCCTGCGGGATTTCAACTCGGTGTCCACCTGAGAAACTTGCTAACACACACACACACACACACACACACACACACACACAAACATTTATACAATAGAACAGGCATACAGAAACAAATAGTTGTAATTGTTTAAAAAGGTGTTTTATACAAGGTGTTTACTTTGGAGATGATGTCAGCGAGGGTTTTCAGAGGCTGTGCAGTGGGGTACTTGGCTCTGTCCCATTGAAACCTGGTCACATATGTTGCCAAATCCACTGAAACATCAAGAAACAAGTGAATGCTGTAAGCAGAACAGTGGCATAATGACAAAAGCAGGCAGATAAAGTGATTTCTCATTTACTATACAGAATATGTCCTTTAATAATTTGTGTGGAACAATGAAACGCAAACCACAAAGTGCAGCTATTAACTGCTTAAATTATCAGGATTCAGTCAGATTTACTGAATAGAAATCTTTCACTTAGTGTGAAATCAATCTCAATAAACATCTTTTTTCAAATTTTATAATACTTCATAAAGGCCTATTCTCAGCGTCGGAACTCTACTTGTTGGTGATGTGGTCACTGTGAAAACAGGAACCCGTTAATAATGCTTATGCACTGCTCTTGTGAGAAATTGCTGTGATATACGTATAACAGAAAATAATTTATATTCATACCGCAGTCTCTAGTGTACCTCTTGAGATCAGGGAGTTAGGTTTACCTGTGCAGCACTTGCCAGCTGGCCTCCGTTACACTCACCCCCTAAACCTCACTCCCATCTGGGTCATGGCATCAATGTAACCCCTGCAGTTCTACTCCCCACGTACTTACTCCGAGCAGGATTCCAACCTGTCTTTCTGGCATGGGTGGTAGGTGCGCTAATAAGGACGCTACAGACTGCAGCCTCTAGTCTAACACCAGTTGCTAGTGCAGCTCTTGAGTTCATGGGAGTGAGGTTTACCTGCATGGCTCTTACCATCTGGTTTCTGTTACACTCACAATAATGCACTTACATTTATTGTACCAAAGGGTTTATTTGTGAGTTTCAGAATTGTAAAGCTTGTAAGCACATGAATGTTTATTACATAAGCTGAAGTTGTCTAAATCTTATATTTGAGGTGAGACAACTTGTCCTTGTGGATGAACTTCTGGTTATGGCTGCTAATAGTCTATACTTCATGTGGGAGTTTGCAGCATGTAAAAGGACTCTAAGGATAGTTACACCACATTGTTGTCTGGTGTCTTTGTGTTTATCATTAACCATTACTATTAACACCATTAACACTTCCAGCAACCCGCCTCCCCACCACACCTGTGATGTGCGCCAGGTCTTCCGGAAGCAGAAGAAAAAGAAAGCACCAGGCCCAGATTGTGTTACACCAGTCTGTCTGAAATCCTGTGCTGACCAGCTGGCCCCCATCTTCACACAGATCTTCAACAGATCACTGGAGCTGTGCAAAGTCTCTTCATGCTTCAAACACTCCACCATCATCCCCATCCCAAAGAAATCCAAAATTTCAGGACTAAAGGACTACAGGCCTGTGGATCTAATGTCTGTGGTCATAAAGTTGTTTGAAAAACTGGTGCTGGCCCACCTGAAGGACATTACTGAACCCTTGATGGATCCTCTTTAGTTTGCCTACAGAGCAAACAGGTCTGTGGACGATGCAGTCAACATGGGACTGCATTATGTTCTGCAACATCTAGACAGACCAGGGACTTATGTGAGGATCCTCTTTGTGGACTTCAGCTCGGCTTTTAACACTATCATTCCAAACCTCCTCCTGCCCAAACTAATTCAGCTTTCCGTGCCCACTTCTGTCTGTCAGTGGATCACCAGCTTCCTGACAGACAGGCAGCAGCTAGTAAGGCTGGGAAAATTCTCATCCTGCACCCGTACAAGCACCGGAGCTCCTCAGTGCTGTGTTCTCTCCCCACTGCTCTTCTCCCTCTACACCAACAACTGCACATCTAAAGACTCCTCTGTCAAGCTCCTGAAGTTTGCAGATGACACCACACTTATCGGCCTCATTCAGGACAGTGACGAGTCTACTTACAGATGGGAGGTGCTGGCTGTCTGGTACAGTCTTAACAAACTGGAGCTCAACATGCTCAAAACAGTGGAGATGATCGAAACCCCCCTGTTCTCCCCCACTCACCATCATGAACAGCACTGTGACTGCAGTGGAGTCATTCAGGTTCCTGGGCACCACCATCTCCCAGACAAGGTTAACCTGCCACAGGAGCTGCTGAAACAGTTCTACTCTGCCATCATTGAATCCGTCCTCTGCACTTCAATAATTGTCTGGTTCAGCTCAGCTACCAAATCTGACCTCAGACGACTACAGAGGGTAGTCCGGGCTGCTGAGCGAATCATTGGTACAACCCTCCCCACTCTCCAAGAACTGTACTTATCCAGAGTGAGCAAAAGGGATGGCAAAATTACTCTGGACCCCTCACATCCAGCACCACTGTCGGTAAACACAATCTGCCGTGCCATCTGCAGATGCCAACTAAATATCTATCATGCAAGAAGGAAGCCATATGTGAACATGGTCCAGAAGCGCCGTCGTGTCCTGTGGGCCAAGGCTCATTTAAAATGGACTGTTTCAAAGTGTTCTATGGTCAGACGAGTCCAAATTTGATATTCTTGTTGGAAATCACAGACGCCGTGTCCTCCGGGCTACAGAGGAGGGAGGCCTTCCAACTTGTTATCAGCGTTCAGTTCAATGTGTCAGTTCACTATGAATACTGAAAGGTATATAAAGGTTTTAGAGCAACATACGCTCCCCTCCAGATGACGTCTATGTCAGGGAAGGCCTTGTGTATTTCAGCAGAACAATGCAAAACCACATACTGCAGCTATTACAACGACATGGCTTCATAGTAGAAGAGTCTGGGTGCTGAATTGGCCTGCCTGCCAGCTCAGCTCTTTCACCTATAGAGAACATTTGGCGCATCATTAAACAAAAAATACGTCAAAGATGACCACAAACTCTTCAGCAGCTGGAAACCTATATCAGGCAAGAATGGGACCAAATTCCACATTCCATACTCATAACCTCGATGCCCAGACATCTTCAAACTGTCTTGAAAAGAAAAGAAGATGCTACACCATGGTAAACATGCCCCAGTCCCAACTATTTTGAGACCTATGGCAGGCATCAAATTTGAAATGAGCTAATTGTGTGCATAAAATTGTAAAATTTCTCAGTTTAAACATTTGTTATGTTATCTATGTTCTATTGTGAATAAAATGTTGGCACATGTGATTTGAAAGTCTTTTGGTTTTCATTTTATTCAAATTTAAAAAATGTCACAACATTTCTGGAATTCAGGTTTTATACTGCTGAATGTGCTGGCAATGATAAAGTAAAATATATTTTAATGTAATTGCTATTTAAACTTACATGTCATGTAAAACATATTAACGCTAAATGTAACATCAAATACACAATGCAGTTTAATACACATACACAATGCTTTAGTAGCCTATGTTAGTCAGCACATCAAAACAAGTGTACTTCTTTAACTCACAATAAAAGAATATTACAAATAATTATTTAAAAATGTAATACTTTTAATTTGCCGTTATTACAAAGTGAATTTTTTCAAAACGTATTTGTTCACAAAGCGTGTTAAGAAACAGTCTTGAAAGTGTCTCTTTTTCAGTACATATAAGTATTTCATTAATATTATATTAGCAGTTTTGAAAAGATATACTTTTAAAATTACAAGTGCACTTACGATACAATTAAGTGCACTTCATTAAAGGTTCAAAGATATGCTTATATCTTTACACCCATAAGGTTATTAGCTCAAAAAGTTAGCTTACAAATGTTAGCATACCTTGTATTGTCTGGAAGTACGATTTCAACGGTGACTGATGATCTTTCTGATGAGTCCTGTGCTCTGTTGATAATATTAACAAAGCATTACTGAGACTTTTGATTAACAATCAAAGAAATGAAACAATCTCTCAAGGCAATGATCATTTGCATGGTATGTAACACTTCCATTAAGCCATGTTTATATCTTATGTAACTTGATCTCGTGGAGAACATGGCCTGGCTCAGAGGAGGTGGCCTTCTGCTAATGAGCTCTTCTCTGCTTTCTTATGGAACAGGTTTAGTCGTTACAGAGGAGTGCTCCCCACATTCACTCACCTCCGTTGGCCAGCATGCTCTCCAGGAGTTTTCCACTGAACTCTTCCATCACCTCACCCAAACACTGAGAGGTCTGTCGCATCACACTGTGTTAAAGTGGAACAAGAGAAAGCAGAAGAGTGAAATGTTGCTTAAGGGTGTATACTTGAACAGTAGTTAATGTACAATTTATTATGAATGAACCAACACTTTTTATAGCATTTATTTATATCTTTAATTCATAAAATAAGTAATGCACTTCAGATCGTCAAAGTATATTTAAAAACAGAACTTGAAGATATATAATAAAGAAATAAAAGGCTCCTTAATTGTACTTAAGGAGAGCATACTTAAGTATACTTTTTTATAAGTATGATAATGTCAAGTTTACGTTAAAGTTGTGCTTTGAAAAAACAAAACTTATGAAAAATACACTTATTTTGATGTGTTGAGTAACATACTAAAAGCACATGCAAAGCACTTGATTAAGATTTTAACTCAATATTACATTTTCATGAAGAGTTCTTCTTCTAAACTGAGCATTTTTCTCAGGCTTCTATGTTTTAGTTATTTCACTTTAATTGCTTGAAAAGAAGCAATGCATTACCATTAAAGTGAAATTACTGAACCTATTAAATATGTAAATAATATAAATACAATAACTAGACTCCACTCTCTAAACCTAACAAGATAATAAGATCATGAAACAATAGCGTTTGAAACCTTTAGCGCTGAATATTCAGGAATCTTGGAGCTGCAAAATATCTCTCAGCCAGGATAATGATAATTAAGCATTAAAACCACGCTAGTATTCACACTTAGAGCTGTGACCCCAAAGGTCACCCCAGCACCTGAACCCAGTGTAACCTTGTCTGGAAGTCTTATGAATGGATATCGTATACTGAAAAAGAGAAAGGAGTAAAGGAGAGGGCAGTTTCCACAACACATAAACATTGCAGCTGAGACAGGAAGATTCATGTCACCTGGCACCTGAAACTGGACTCGACTGGATTGAGTGTCTCACTGAGAATTGTATTACAACAGCTCGAGAAATTTCCCACAAACACATGGAGGTAAACGTGCTATAGAACCCATCAGTCTGAGTCCTTACTGGCAATACGGGAATATATTAATGTGACAAATTCCAACACACCAACAGAAGAAGATCTAATAGATTCTTAATCCTATAAAGTCTACTGTATCACATTTGATAGGAACATTTCTAAGGCCTCTAAATGATCAACATGATCAAAACTGAACATTCTGTTGTGCACAATCTACTACATAGTTTAGATGTTTTTAGCAATAAAAGATACTTTATTATCTAAAAGCTCAGCTTGTGCTTCATGTGTCTATTTGCTGTCAAATCTTGACTTTATAAAGTAAACGTACACGGATAATAAAACGGTAAAACAGTAAAACAGTAAAAAAACGGATAATGTATTGGCCAATACCAAGACATTTTCTGTTAAATTTACGGACATTTCCTTCAACATTAAAACAGAAAATTCTGTAGATTTACATTTTACAAACGGACAATCCATTATGCAGACATTTCTAAAAGAAATTATAGCATAGGCCTATCTTTAGTAGCAAATAAATCCAGCACAATATATAGAAATTGAACATGGTTTATTCTTACCTCGTGTAAACATTCTTAAAAGTGCATTCAGAAGCTTTAATTTGCCTTTAACAGGTGAAGACAAAAATATTAAATTTTAAACAGCAACAGGCAGTAAAAAAAACATGAGCAGGTACTTGTACAATATTGGTGTTGCAGCAGATAGTGGGTCACAAAGATAAACTTCACTGTGAAACAGTCAAGATTCAAAACACTTTCAGATACATGGGGAAAAAATAATACAAAGACAGGGCTGTCATTAATAACAATTACTATAGACTTATAGTAAATAGTCAAGTGAAATGTTATTTAAAAGGACAGTTCACCCAAAAATGTGAATTCTGTCATCTACAACTGACATGATACTGCAAAAAAAACTTTGTACAGCATTTGAAAATAAAGAACAAAGATTCATGCACTCATGCCTGACATTTCAATGTGAAACTAAGAGAGCAATACAATCTAAATTAAGAGCGGGGATCCAAGTGTTTGTGTGCTTTTAGTATCTCTTGCCATGTGCCAGTTTGGGGAAAGTGCTTTTTTTTACCTTTTGCTGCATGTTCAGTCCAAGTTCCATGTTGAGATTTGAAAAAAGCTCAAATTGTACACAGATTCTCAAAGTTGTTCATACATGAGTCTTGGAAGCATAGGTGTCCTTTCATCTGAACCTTTGACTCTCGTTCAGGACTTCTTCACAGTACGACTGGAAATGGCAAGAAATGAAAGTGAATTACAGAGTAACGTGCAGAACAGGTTGAGATTGAATTACCGAGTTCCAGTTCAAATATTGATTATAAAATGCTAAACTTGCATTTCCAGTGGTCTCCAATTGTATTTGTCATGTGATCTTGTCAACAATGTTTTATGATATACTTAAAGGGTTACTCCACCCCAAAATGAAAATTATGTCATTAATCACTCATGTCATTCCAAACCCGTAAAAGCTTCGTTCGTCTTCGGAACAAAATTTAAAATATTTTGGCCCAGAAAAGTATGAAAAGCATTGTACGTCTGCCATCAGTGGTTCAATCTAAAGTGACAAAAATACTTTTTGTATGCAAAGAAAATAAAAATAATGACTTTATTCATCAATTAGTCGCACAGTAGCGCCATTTTGGAGAATATCCTCTGAACACAAACTGCGTATACACCGCACCACACCGATACACTGTTTTTATTTTCTTTGCGTACAAAAAGTATTCTCGTCGCTTTAAAGTTCAGACTGAACCACTGATGGCAGACGGACTGTTTTAACAACGTCCTTATACTGCGTGTCTGTGCCTTGACCGTGTAAGGACCCTTGCTGTCTATGGAGGGTCAGAGAGCTCTCAGATTTCATCAAAAATATCGTAATTTGTGTTGCAAAGATGAACGAAGGTCTTATGGGTTTGAAACGACACGAGGGTGAGTAAAAATTTTGGGTGAACTAACCCTTTGATTGTTTTCAACTAAACAGCAACACAACAAAATGCTTTATACACAGTTTCATTCCATATGTTACTTACATTTGTATGAATTCCAGCGTAGGTGCCACTCTTCTCCTGATGTTTTATGTTTAATGTTATGTAAAATAAAACGAAGAGAATGTGTAGCTCAACCACAATGGGGGAGGAAATGATAACTTCTTGAATTACAGCAATCTAGAATCACCAATAACAATAAACAAATAAGAAATTATAAACAACACATTGTACATTCAGAAAGCCACTCCAAACATTGATTAAATCTTTCCTACATAAACAACTTCAATAACAAAGTCAACTGAATAAATGACTCAATTACTAATTTTTTGGCAAAGGTGAATAAAAATGCAAGCATATGGGTAGCAAAATTAAATTTGAAATGTTCAATTTGAAATATGCTAGATAAAATGGCAATGTAGTTCAGTATTTGAATTTACATTTTGCCATACGTGTCCAAATTTTAGTACAAAATGAAAATTCAGTTATGTAATTTACATTTGCCATTTTCTACACTAGTTTTAATATGCAAATTAAAAACATATTTTAACACTTTATAAGTTGTGAAATTAAAACAAAAATCTATTACCCAAATTGATTATATATGTTTAACATTTCCAAGCAAAAACTGTAGCAAAATGATAATTTAATTGCTGTTTATCCTAAATGCATTTAGACTTAGGGGTAGGACACTTGGGATTGCATTTTGATCATAATACCGTGTGATAATTGTAGTAAAATGCGGTGATAATTTGAGGATGCATTCTGAGCAAAAGGTGCAGCAAAAGGGTAGCAAAATGGTGATTTAAATGTCTTTTATTTTTTGTAAATGCATTGACACTTACATATAAGGCGTTTCAATTGCATTTTCAGTAAATACCCCACAATGAATATAGTTTAAGTCAATGTGGAAAGCGTTTGGTTGAGGGAGAATATTGACCTATTGTGCATCCTTTTGCTGAGCCCCGTCTTGATGTAGCCTAACGATTGACAGGTCAGGGGCGTGTTGCATTTTCAAATGCATTTCAAATCCACATTGACTTCATATCCATAGCGGGGTATTGAATGAAAATGCAACTGTGTCAATGTATTTAAGAAAAATGAAAGACATTTAAATCACCATTTTGCTACCCTTTTACTGCACCTTTTGCTCAGAATGCATCCTCAAATTCTCACTGCATTTTGCTACAATTATCATGCCGTATTATGATGGAAATGCAATCCCAAGTGTCCTAGCCCTAAGTCTAAATGCATTTAGGAAAAACAGCAATTAAATGATAATTTCACTACAGTCTTGGCCATATTCAGCATATCTAATCAATTTGTGTAATACATGTTCATTTTAATTTTGCAACTTATAAAGCATTAAAATATGTTTTATTTTGCATATTAAAACTAGTGTAGGAAATGGCTAATATAAATTATATGATTGCATTTTCATATTGCACTAAATATTGCACACATGTATGGGAAAATGTCAATTTAAATACAGAAATACATTGCCATTTTACATATTGCATTGCCATTTTGCATTTTACATTTCAGATAGAATTTTGCTACCCATATGCTTACATAAATAAAAACTGTAGTGTTAATAAACAAAACAGAATACAAACTCATGATAAGAATGCAGGGGGTGCTTGGGATGCACAATACAGCAGCAATAACGACCTGTCATGTAACGGCCTCGTTTGACAGAAAAGGTGCGTTATCCTTGAAGAATTCAGCGATGTCAGATTTAGTCGTCTCTTTTAAATAATAAAAACGTCGTAATGGTATCTTCTTTTCTTGCCAGCTTCTGTTGAAGGCACACAGCTTCAGATTTAACGCTATCATAGCTGCTTAACATCACCTCAGTAACAAATACACCGCATCAAAAACAATTCAAACTTAATAAACTTTTATTAACACAACTGAAAGTGAACACACTGTAACACGAAACTTACCTCCACGTCGAGTAAGATGTGACGGTGTGCTGAAAATGTTGAATACGACGGCTCCGACATTCATTTGCCAAAAAAGGAAGACAGCAACTAGGTTAACGTTACATTTAACTAAATATCATTTCCTCAAACCCGAAATCTGACTTTAATTTTTTTTTTTTTACCGAGACTATCTCCGTGAATAATGCCATCTGCTCAAGCACTGTTTTCGATGCAAAATTCAAAGCGTAATTTAGAAAATACGGAAAAACACCTGTAAAAACCAAACACCTGTAAAAACCAAACACCTGTAAAAACCAAACACCTGTAAAAAACCTAACACCTGTAAAAAACCAAACACCTGTAAAAACCAAACACCTGTAAAAACCAAACACCTGTAAAAAACCTAACACCTGTAAAAAACCAAACACCTGTAAAAAAAACTAATACCTGTAAAAACCAAACAGCTGTAAAAACCAAACACCTGTAAAAACTAAATGCCTGTAAAAACCAAACACCTGTAAAAACTAAATACCTGTAAAAACCAAACACCTGTAAAAACCAAACACCTGTAAAAACTAAATACCTGTAAAAACCAAACACCTGTAAAAACCAAACACCTGTAAAAACCAAATACCTGTAAAAACCAAACACCTGTAAAAACCAAACACCTGTAAAAACTAAATGCCTGTAAAAACCAAACACCTGTAAAAACTAAATACCTGTAAAAACCAAACACCTGTAAAAACCAAATACCTGTAAAAACCAAACACCTGTAAAAACCAAATACCTGTAAAAACCAAACACCTGTAAAAACTAAATACCTGTAAAAACCAAACACCTGTAAAAACCAAACACCTGTAAAAACTAAATACCTGTAAAAACCAAACACCTGTAAAAACCAAATACCTGTAAAAACCAAACACCTGTAAAAACCAAATACCTGTAAAAACCAAACAGCTGTAAAAACCAAACAGCTGTAAAAACCAAATACCTGTAAAAACCAAACAGCTGTAAAAACCAAATAGCTGTAAAAACCAAATACCTGTAAAAACCAAACAGCTGTAAAAACCAAATAGCTGTAAAAACCAAACACCTGTAAAAACCAAATAGCTGTAAAAACCAAATACCTGTAAAAACCAAACAGCTGTAAAAACCAAATAGCTGTAAAAACCAAATACCTGTAAAAACCAAACACCTGTAAAAACCAAATACCTGTAAAAACCAAATAGCAGTACTTTACAGTATATTGTACTGTATTTTTACAGACTTTTTGTTACAGTGTAAGAATAGCTTTGATATTGTCATATCTCTTAAATTGGACTGAAACTTTTGGCAACTTCATTTGATCTTTTTTCAAAGATCTTTTTTTCATGTTCAAATGTGAGTCTCAAATATTATTATCAGGCTTTTGAAGAACATTTATTTGTTCATCTCTCAATCGTCATTGTATTGAATTGCATTATATGTTTGTATCATAAAACTAAGCATCTAAATATTATCTTACTAAGGCATATTATTGGAGATATAGAGTGATGACTGATATTTATGTAATTTTATGCAAGCATCTACTATAATGTTATAAAGATCTCATTGATTTAAATTACAAGAGATCAGGGTTTAATCTTACTTATTGGTCATATAAATATCAGCATCTGCAAAATTTTTATGTTTGCTTGCTTTGGACCATGAATAAATTGAGATGTTTTTTTCCCCTCCATATTCTCACTATGTCATAATATATATATGAGCCATAATGTGTCAAAAAAATTATCAAATATGATACAAAACATAAAACACATGCTTTTATTATTATTTTTTTTTATAATAGGCCTACATGTATAGCTTTTCTGACTATTATTTTATATACACTTTTTTATGTGCACTTTACAGGGTTAAATGGCATTAGGCGACTGCAAACACATCCAATAAAATATTCCATTATTAGGATCATACCCTAAAAACAACTTTAAATAACTGGTTGCTAGTTGTACACTAGAAGCATATACTAAAGGACAAAGGTGGGCCTATTATTACTGGAATGTATTATAATATAAAAAGCACTTCAGTAATGAACACATTATATTTTTAGTTATATATTTAGATGCACATAAATGTAATTTTTAAAGCGATAGTGCTTACCCCTCTGTATAGGAGTCCAGTCTGGACAGGTCATCAGAGACCCCCAGCAGCACATCCAGCGTTCCTACCTTCAGAAACATCACAACAAACCGTTACACAAGCTACAGCAATGGCATTATAGATGAATCAAACATAACAAAATCAACCTCTCACATGCTGAGGTTTTAGTTCAGAATCTTGAGGGCCCATTATACTACATGCCTCCCAAACATATAAATGACTTCACCTTTGAGAGATCAAACATTTAGCCAATATAAGGTTTTTCCATCAAAACGTCTAAATCATAGCAGGAATTTCTGAAACCGCTTTTCGTGAAGTTGCTCCTGATGGAGACATTTGACTGAAGGAGGCAATCTAACACCTGTTTTGATGCACAGACACACACACAGTTAAGCTCTTTTTGAATCCATTAATTCATATGGAACACATTGGTTTCTAAAAAGAGTAATGTTGCCAAGACAGGGCAATTCAAAACCAGTCACATGGTTGGTAAACAGAACTCATGCTATCCATTATCATTCTATACAAACTTAAACTTCTGTTAATTGAAGTTAAAGGTGAAAAGTGTATTTTTTAAGATAAACTTCTTTCTCCTTTCTCACTTTCTAAAGAGTGTAACACTGTGGCTCTCGTTGTTTGAGTGGCCCAAATGTGAAATTCTGGCTAACCCATGGTTTTGAGCAAAGACTGTCTATTTAATCCAAACAATAGCAGACACTGTTGTGCAGTATAGTTTCCCAAGTCTATGGGAGACCTGCTTGGAAATAATCAATATTATATTCTGTTTTGTGCCCATTTTCTCATTACATCAAGAGTTCACCAAAAAATGAACATTCTGTTATTATTTACTCACCTTCATGTCGTTCCGAAACTGTATGATTCATTTCGTCTGTCGAACATAAAGGAAGATATTTTGAGAATTATCTTGTAAGCCAGTGGGCCCCAAAACTGTTTGGTTACCAAAATTCTCCAAAACATGTCTTCATACAGGTTTGAATTGACATGAAGTTGAGTAAATGATGACAGATGTTTTTGAGTGAACTTTTTGGGTGAAATAACAATTTGATCCAGCTGAATCTAGACCTACTGCATCTGCATGAAGCAAAACTGCTTTCTTAAGACAAATAGGGTCTGTTCTATTAGGCTATATTTGCTTGGGTAACACCCTATGGCTTTTGGGGGAAGTCCACTTGAAATGAATAGTATGTAAAGTAGCCCTCCACCTTCTTTGTAACCAATCACGGTAGCCATTGACTTCAATAATATTTTTTCTATACAATGGCTACCGTCAACTGTTTGGTTATCAACATTTTTTTAAATATCTTCATTTGTGTTCAACAGAAGAAAGAAGCAGGTTTGCAACTACTTAAGAATGAGTAAATGACTTTTAGTTTTGTGTATTGCTTCCTCATTTGTCACTTTGGATAAAAGCGTCTGCTAAATGACTAAATGTAAATGTGTATCCCTTTAAAATGCAAATTTTGGCATTGATCTTCTTACATGTATAGAAGAATTCAAATAATTTAAATCAATAATCATCATAATTTCAACATAACTCAGTCGCATTGGTATTTCCATGACAGACCGGAAGTGACATTATTTGGACCTGATAATTTGCTCTGGAAGTGCAAGTCTAAATATTATAATTATGCATTTCTAGCACACGAAAGACAGAACGAAGTCCTATTTATGAATGAAAAACTCATTTCTAAATGGGTTGCCAAGTTGTGATATTTGAAGGAGAACATCACATATGGTGCAAATACTGATCTATAGCATAGATAACATAATATGATATACCTATAATCTATATAGAGATATAATGAGTTAATCACACGACTATTACTTATAATAAAGAGAGTTACCAGAATACCATGCATGAAGAAGAGATAGAAATTAATTCTTATTGGTGATTACTCTTCACAATACAATTAGTTTGCTTTGTTTAGGCTACTTCTGCATTATGTTTCAGGCTTCAGTAAGTGACATATCATAAAAATGTAATTTCCCAGGTGCACTTGAAGGCATTTTATTTTTTACATTTTTTAACAAATCATATAATTGACTGCATTTATCAAGCTCAACAATTTAACACTGTTTTCAAAGTATTTGCAATGATATAATAAATGATATAAAGAAATAAGACAGCTGTGTTAATGTGTGATTTGAGCATCGGCACCTCTACTGACTCTTGATTGAAAAAGTAGAAAAAAACAATTTGTTAAGAACTTCAAACTCTATTTTGTACTCTATTCATGAATAAACCTTTTTCTATTATTGTTTACAGTCCATTTATTATTGACAGTTTTCAACTATAAGCATCGAACTGGCCTACATTGAAGCACTGGGGATCCTGGGAAGAAGAGTGTTTCCTTACCTTCAGCTCTGGGATGTGGAATCTGGAGCTCGTGGCCAGACCTGTTTTGGCTGAGACCCGTTTGAGTTTCTCTAAAGACTGGCAGCTGACTTTATCCAGAGGAGCCGAAATCAACCAGAACTCCATCATGCTGGTTCTTCTCACCTGTGCCAGCAGTCTGTGACTTAGAATGAGTCAAATTATGAATTCTGTGGTTGACCAGTTGCTGACTGTATCCCTGGTTTGCTGACTACAGTGTCTGGGAAGATTGGGTTTCTCAGACAGACGAGCACAATTCTCATGTTCTAAAGACACTAAAGTTTTATGATCAGAGTAAATGAGGTATTACCTCATCAAGATCAGCTACAGAAATAGTCTGTGAGATCCATCTTCAGTTTTTACAAAACCCCTTTGTGTGCATGATTCAATTCAAGTATTTAATGTTACAGAATGTTGCATATAGAGAAATCATGTCGCTTAAACTGATAATACAATGCATTCAGCAAACTATGCTCAGGATAAATTGATTTATATGTTTCATTGTTCATATTTAATTAATGCACATTTATGTTTAATCTAATGAGAATCTTTAACAACAGCAGTTTTACAAGTTTACAAGTATCAATACATTTAGAACAAATAATAAGCAGTTCACATAGATTCTCATGTTTACTGCATAGGCAGGGGTAAGAAGCTTACATATAACAGTGAATAAATGAATGTAAAATGTAGTATTATAAATGAATTAATAGCATAAAGGTAAGTGAATGAAGTATACTTAATTCATGAGGTATGTGAGGAAAGGCACAGACAGTGGACTGTTATGTAAAGTGATCGCTGTTAAAGCATTGTGAGAGAACAGGTGTTGTGTGCAAACATTACCATAATGAGAGACACGCGCTCTTCTCACATTGCATTCCATGATGCTGGAATTGTTTCCCGCCATGTTTTTTAAAGTATCATTATATGCTTAGTTTGGATGTGTTCATTGTTTCAGTTTTCAATGCATGCTCCACCTTAGATTTGATCAAAACTATATATATATATATATTTATATAGAGAGAGAGAGAGAGAGAGTTTTCAACAAGTTCGTTCAAGATGATCTTTCTACCCCTCCTCACAAATGTTACCAAGCCAGATTTTTAGATTGGTTCTCACATGCTTTGATGGCAAACCTGTTGTCATCTAGTGGCACAAAACAAAATAACTGTGGAGTTTATGCCTTTATTTGATAGGACAGTATAGAGATCAGACAGAAAAGCACGGGATGGAAAGGACTATATGTCAAAACGCTGTCCACGAGGCTATCGGCTCCAACATTTTTGTGGATTTTTAATATATAAAGCACTCACCAAATTCTAGCAAATTAAATATTTTACAGCTGAGAATAACTATGAAAATGCATATTTCTGCACACATTAAAATGCATACATAAATACAATAATGCATACAATAAAATAAATGCATACATTTATTTCAAAATAGAGATAGTTGTAAATAATAGGCCTGGTGTTTTTTGCAGTGTCCGTTTTTGAAGTGACGGGTCTCGGATTCAAATAATAAATAACAAATGTAATGTAAACATTATCTGTATAAATTTAATTATAAAATCTAAATATTTCAGATATTTCTTTGTTAAATTGAGCTTGTAATTAAGAATATATACTCTCTCTCTCTCTCTTTCTGTGTGTGTGTGTGTGTGTGTGTGTGCGTGCGTGCGTGCGTGTGTGTGTGTGTGTGTGTGTGTGTGTGTGTGTGTGAGTGTGTGTGAGTGTGTGTGTGTGTGTAAGTAAGTGCGTGTGCGTGTGTGTGTGTGTGTGTGTGTGTGTGTGAGTGTGTGTGAGTGTGTGTGTGTGTGTGTGTGTGTGTGTGTGTGTGTGTGTGTGTGTGTCTGTGTGTGTAAGTAAGTGCGTGTGTGTGTGTGTGTGTGTGTGTGTGCATGTTTATGTGGTTTATGAGGACACAAGTTTGTATAATGACATGGGTATGACAGAGGTATTACAATATGAAGGTGGTTTATGAGGACACTGCCTATGTCCCCGTAATTCAAAAGGCTTAAAAAACATACTAAATTATGTTTTTTTGAAAATCTAAAAATGCACAAAGTCTCCTGTGAGGACTAAGTTTAGGTGTAGGGTTGGTGTAGGGCAATAGCACACACAGTTTGTTCAGTATAAAAACCATTACGCCTATGGAGAGTCCCCATAAACCACAAAAACCAACATGTGTGTGTGTGTGTGTGTGTGTGTACTTGTTTATGCTACATTCTGGGGAACATGTGTCTACAAGGATAGTAAAACCTCAAATTGTTGACATTGTGGGGAATAGCCTACATGAAGTAGCCTAATGCTGCTCATCAATCTTAGCCTGCGGCCCAAAGTGCATACTATCCATGCTAAATTCTATGTGCTATTAGTCATTTTCAATACTATTTAGGGCAGATAGGGTGTATAGTATGCACACTGGGACGCAGGGTTAGAGAACTGTTCTTTTAGCGCTGCTGGTTTCCTTTGCACTAAAATGAGACTTTACTTAATACTTCTACTAATAGTAGAATACTTAATATTTAAAGTATAATACCTAAAAATTAGACAGATTTTTTTATTTTAATAAATGTTAATGTTAACAATAAAGTGATACAAAATAAATAAATAATAATTCTCTCAGTGCTTGGAACTATCGTCGCGGCATGTGTTTCCAGACGGACTTCATCCATCGCCTCCTCACTTCCGGTTGTGTATCCACGTGGGGTACTATTTGTACTTCAACTTTTCTATGGTTTTGTGTGTTATGAGTGAAAGTGAGCGCTTTAGAGATGCAGGTGTCCAGTGTGAATAACGTGAAGATCTATAATCTGAGTCATGGGAAGTCTCTTCCGGAGGTAAAGCGCTGCTTGGTTGTGTTGTTCTCTAGTTAGCAAGATAAACACAGTGAATACAGTACAGCTTGTACATAGTAGGGAAGTATGCGATTTCGGACGCAGCCAGGGAAACTTCACCCGAGAAACTACAACACTTTACCTGTCAGTTTCAGCTAGTTTATGACTCCTGTTAAGATGATGATACAACACATATTTTGGTGCCATTATATTGGTTCCACTTTACATATAAGTACATCTAAAGTTTACATCCCTCTGTGAATTAATTAGTAAGTACTAATGCTTTAGATCTATGTAATACAGACATGTCATACCTTACATGAGTATTTGTCGTCTGTCTTTAACTGGTTTTGTTATGAATGTGCCTCGTGTAATGCCTGTGCTTTTTAAATCATCCTTAATGTAGTGATTTTTACATTTTTAGGCTTAGAATGTAATGTTTCCTTTGTATGCACATTATATATTGTTAATTCACTATACTTCATTTCTCTCTCTTTCTGTCAAATATTAAGTCTAAATATATCTAAATATAATATATTAAGTCTAAGTCTAAATATATATGTGACCCTGGTCCACAAAGCTAGTCATAAGTGTCAATTCTTTGAAATTGAGATTTATACATCATCTGAAAGCTGAATAAATAATCTTTCCATTGATGTATGGTTTGTTATGATCGGACAATATTTAGCTGAGATACAACTATTAGAAAGTCTGGAATCTGACGGAGCAAAAAAATCTAAATATTGAGAAAATCGCCTTTAAATTTGACCAAATGCAGTTCTTAGCAATGCATAGTTTTGATATATTTACGGTAAGGCATTTACAAAATATCTTCATGGAACATGATCTTTACAGATTTTTGGCATAAAAGAAAAATGGATCATTTTGACCCATGCAATATATTTTTGGCTACTGCTACAAATATACCCCAGCGACTTCAGACTGGTTTTGTGCTCCAGGGTCAAACATATATTTATTTATAAAAAACCAATCAATTGAGGAAATGTGTTACTATAATCATTAGTTGCAGTCTTAATTGTGATGTTACTGTGCTTTATCTGACACACATGTTTATTTCAGTGGCTGTCAGATCGAAAGAAGAGGATCTTACAGAAGAGTGATGTTGGTGAGTGTTATTAACATTTATAACACCCTTTAATTTAGTGACGTCATTTATTGTGGTTGTTGTCAAATTTATGTAATATGAATAATGTGCATTAGTTTTATTTGCAATGTGAAACTTTTGTGTTCTCCAATGATCCGTAACTGTGCAATCGTTTTTTATTACAAGTCATATTTCTGTGGCCTTATATAGTACAGACATTTTATTTCATGTTCTTCCTGAAGTTATATCAAATTATACCGAATGATATTTTGGTATATGTGTTAGTTATACCTCTGTCGGTTTATTTTTCATGGTAAACATTGGCACGGCTTGCCACACTCTCTCTTATATGCTCTCCTGTAGAGCATTAATAAAGATGTCTGGTCATTTCTTCAATCATGTCTTTAATAGATATCCAGAAGAGGATTGAGCTGATTCAGGAGTTTGAGATGCCCACAGTCTGCACCTCCATCCGAGTGTCACGAGATGGCCAGTTCATTTTAGCTGCAGGTCTGTATCATATGCTGAATGTACAGATAAATGATGCTGAACTTTAATTTGAAATCATCTGAAAATGTTTTTGAATGCTTTCAGGCACATACAAACCTAGAGTCCGATGCTATGACACTTACCAGCTGTCTCTGAAGTTTGAGAGGTGCCTGGAGTCTGATGGTGAGGGTTATAATTGCTGTATAATGCATGCAAATATGGTATTATCATCCTGTTTTATAAATGCTAGTTCTAGTGGCATGAAGTCTAGGGTTTGGTTTGGATGCTGTTGATGGTCTCTGTAATAGAAGCCCAGTGCACTGCTTAATATTTAATCACACACACACAACCCGAGCTCTCATTAATGTGCCGTCGATTGCCAATAACACAGCAAGTGATGGGTAAAGCGGCTGGTTGATGTTGTAATTAAGGACGCTTTGTCACTCACCACATGGGTTTTATTCCTCTCACAGTGGTGACGTTTGACATCCTATCTGAGGACTACTCGAAGGTAAACCCACACGGCCTTTACATGCTGCTTTGTTTGTCTGCTGTTTTTGTTGCACGCTTGTATTATTTGAACAAATGTAAGATTTAAAGAGGATGTTTGTGGACAGAATACAGCAGTACATCTTAATGTGGTTGTCCAAACACTGCACTGTTGCTCTTTCTACAGGCCTGCGCTTTTGAAGCTATAATACTGTGCATTTATACTAAACCTATGACCTATTTTGATGATTTGTGAGTGCTTTATGGTGTTTAATATATTGTAGATGGATGTAAGAGTGCGTATTTCAGCTCTCTCATCTTTATGAATGAGATGGGAGTAGTAACAAACAGAGTCTCGGTGTATTGCAGGCTTGTTTCATTCGTTTTTGGTTACACAATAAACTATCCACCGTTTTCCTACGCCCCATGAGGCTTTGTGCAAATTATGGGAGTAACTTCTGTTTACACTGTAATCAATCAGCAAAAGGTTTGCTGTATGAACACAATAAATATGCATTTTCCAAAACTGAGGTGACATTATTTTACTCACCCTTCGAGCATCGAAATGACTTTCAACATACCATGAAAGATCCTCCTCCTATCCGCAGCAATATCACGGCCGTGTTAAATATCATTATAGTAATATATGTCTATATTTCATAACAATTACATTTTTCAGCATCCGTGTGGAAACAAACCTGGACAGAGATGTGAGGATTTGGGGAGAAAAATGAAAGATTCTTAGTGCATTCCAGGGAATTATTCATGGTTTATAATCGTAAGATAAATTGGGAGAGCAGACCACAAATGCACAGGGGTTTTTTCATTTACTTACAGCGGAATACGAAACATGAAAATAATATATCGTTATTATATCACATCACATTAATATACCAAACATAATGTTATTCTCCTGACTTCTGAAAATGAAAATGTACGGCCCATTTAGTCAAAATGACGGATTCGAATTATTTGTCGCGCAATCTTCTGATTTGTTGCAGTCTATTTGAATGGAACTTCCCAAACCAGGAGTGCTTATATAATGTAAAACGCAGTAGGAAAAAGGTGGATAGCTATATTTATTGTATTTGTGCAAGTCTCACCGTCAGCAGAGACTCTGTCAACGTGAGGTTTGAGAGTTGGTGTGTTGTGATGCAACTAGAAAAGTAAATAAAATAGGATTTGTATGACTTTGTCTTTGTTTCTTATAGCTGGTATTTCTGCATATAGACCGCTATGTGGAATTCCACTCTCAACACGGCCGTTACTACAAGACCCGCATCCCGAAGTTTGGCCGAGACTTTTCCTACCACTACCCTTCCTGTGATCTCTACTTTGTGGGTGCCAGGTCAGACGCCACACAGAAAATCACCTGTTATCGAAGTCTATTCACACCAAGAGCAAATATTTACTTCCTACTTTTATCATTTCATCTACTATTGTCATTTCAAGGAAATGCTGTTCTTTCAATTCATCACAGAATGCTTCAAATGTATCACGGTTTCCACAAAAATATGCTGTTTTCAGTATTGATAATAATCAGAATTTGTGTAAGCAGCGAATCAGCATGTTTGAATAATTTCTAAAGGATCATGCGACACTGAAGACTGATGTAATGATGCTGAAAATTAAATAGCATTTTAAAATATATTCACATAGAAAACAGCTATTTTAAACCGTAAACTATTAAAAAACATGAACAGTTGTGTAATATATTTTATATCCATTTATTTACGTAGCTTTGTAATAAACTTATGATGTTATTGGTAAATTAATGCACTGAAGCGAGTGAAATATTTATTATCAGATGACTTGCATCAAAGAGGTTGAAATTTTTGTTGCATGGCGAGTTAGGCTGATTTGTTCTGGAACGAGTGACGTCTGTTTTTCTGCCCATCTGACATCAATGCAAGTGAATGCCCGGAGCGCTTTTTCAGTTCGATCTTTCATTCATTTTTATTTTTCATTGCTTTTTTTGGTATCAGTATACATACACAGGATGCTGTGCAAACCCTGTTGACTCCTAACTTTGTGTGAGCTGTTTTCTAAATGAAGTGCATGTGTTGTGTTTATGCTGTAGCTCAGAGGTCGTCAGACTGAATCTTGAACAAGGCAGATTCCTCAACTCCTTACAGACAGATGCAGCGTGAGTATCTCACCAGCACAGGGTGCTGTTTCACCGTTGTGGCTGTGCTTGTGGGATAGAAACCGTTCTTTCTCACATCTATGGTGGCTATATGCCTGCGGGTTAACATGTTTTGTGTATACAGTGATTATCGTTGAGTTTCCTTGCATTGAAAAATACAGCATTTCTTTAATTTAAACACATTTCTAGTGTATCAAATACGAACATCAAAACTTTAAATAAAATTGTACATTTTTAGTAGCTGATTGCCATTTCAAGTTTTAAGCACCTTTAGCTTTTTTAGCATAATGATGCTTTTTAAAATGAAAAATATTACATGTAGTCCAGGGTTCTAATAGTTCTCTAAAACTGAAATCATGAAAACGTTTTAGTTCAAATTATTTCAGCTGATTGTCAAGGGAGCGTTTAGTAGTTTAACTACTAAAACAACTGAAACTAAGACTTAATAAATAAAAATCATTTTAAAAAGCTAATAAAAATGGCATACAGCAAAATTACTAAAATCAAAGCAAAAACAAAATTAACAAATTTGAATAAAATGCTGATGTAGTCTCAATTATGTGCGCATTAACACAATTAAATAACAAGATGCATAAGAAAGGAATATAAAATGCTGTTATAATGGTATATATGTATATAGTAGTTTGAGATGCAAAATAGCATGTTTCATTACATAAACCCCCAAACATTGATCACAGTAGATTAGTTGTGTATGAATTGTAAAGATCTCGTGTCTTCACAGAGAAATGAACGTGTGTGACATCAATCCTGTTCATCAGTTATTTGCTGCGGGAACAATAGAGGTAGGTGTTTTTCTCAGGACTGGTGTTTGTGTTAGAGTTATTGTGCTGTGTGTTAATGTGTGTGTGTGTGTGTGTGAAGGGCAGAGTGGACTGCTGGGACCCTCGTGTCCGGAGTCGAGTGGGTGTTTTGGACTGCGCTCTCAGCAGCATCACTGAAGGAACTGAGTAAGTTTACATGCAGTCTGAGATGATTTGACAGGGTTCGCACAAGGTGCTTAAAGTACTTGAGTCCTGGAAAACCCTTGAAAACAGCCATATTTATGAAAAGGTACTTGAAATTTTAAAAGGCAGTATACATGAAATGAGCATTTCTCCCGGCTTTTGGGAGCGCACGAGTTCTTGCGATATTTCAGCTTGCATTAAATTGCTCAGTCTTTTATTGCATGTGCTGTTCGTTTGGGGTTTCATTTGGGAACGCATGTAAAGTCCAACGCGCTTTGTGTTGCACTGTTATCCTTTACAAGCGTGAAGCTTCCTCTGCATATGCTGGAGTTTGGGTTGCTTAACGTTCCTCTGTTATCTAACATTGAATAACGCTTGAAAATGAAACATTGGCGTCCTCTGCTGGAATTTGTTATAATACATAATGTACTTAAGTTGGTATAGTCATATTATATATAGGCAATTAGGCATATTACATTATGCATTTTAACAGTTTTGTTCAATAAAACCATGTAATTACTTGGATTTGATACTTTATTTGAACCAATTATGATTGCCTCATCGTTAGTTTATACATGAATATAGTCATATTAAAGCCTCTTTCACTTAGGTTTATTTTTATTACTAAAAATGATCAGATTACTCAATTGTCAAAATAATCAGTAGATTTCTTGATTACCTAAATAATTGTTAGTTATGGCTAACATATGATATGCATATCAAAAGTTTAGGGTCAGTAAGATTGCTCCAGTCTAATACTGTTATCAGTCAAATAGCATGAGTAATAACCTCATCCTTATGTGCTTTTCTCATGTTTGAAGGGTGGAAGGTCTGCCGTCCATCAGCGCACTGAAGTTTAATGGCTCTCTGGGCATGGCGGTGGGCACCAGCACTGGACAGGTCATTTTTATTTCTCACATTGAGGAGATTCTTCAGTTTAAATCAGAAAACTCTTCAGATTTCCAGTGCTGAATGGCTAGCAGTGCTCATTTTGACTTTAAGCTGTGACGTGTCCTCAGGTTCTCATCTATGATCTTCGTTCTTCACGTCCTCTGCTGGTTAAAGATCATTACTATGGGCTGCCCATCAAATCCCTTCACTTCAACAACCCGCTGGACCTGGTGATCTCCGCCGACTCCAAAATCATCAAGATGTGGAATAAAGACAACGTAAGTCCGGCTTTGCTGGTGTACTTCATATCCAGACATCCAGCAATGAACCTTCAAAGAAAACATCAAATGCGTAACTTTTTTTTTTTATCTCTTAATTTCAGGGAAGAGTATTTTCCTCCATCGAGCCGCAGGCCAACATCAATGATGTGTGTCTCTACCCCGGCTCCGGTTAGTTCACGCAAATAGAACTGAAGTTTAACCACAAGAAGCTACTAGTTCACTTCGTCCAAATTGGACTTTTGTGGCATTTCGTGGCATTCGTACTGAAAGATGCCAACATAAACTTTGTAGCATATTTAGAAATGATAATCCTTCTCTTACTGGAAAGCAGACCAAAATTATTGATCTCATCTTGCTCACAGGGCGTGTAAATTTGTATTTCATTTTTTTGGTCCATTCAGATGCTTTGTAGGATGTGAGTATCTATTACAATAGAAAATTGCTAGTCATGGTTTGGCAGCGTATCTTAAACGAAACACTAAAAAAAGACTAATATAATAAAAATATAAGTTATTTTATTAGGTAATATCCACCTTTTTTGCTACTCAGAAGTAAGCTATATTCTGTGAATGCCAGACTTCTGATTTATTAGCTCTAGGTAAATAATTAGAAGAATAACAGTGCAGTAAATGGTAAAACTATTTTCAATACAAACCTGTGTGTTTATAATTATGACAATACATTAAAAGAATATGGTAAGAAATACAAGTCTGCAGAATCAAGCATGGCTCTTGTGCACAGGTGAAATGCAAGTAAATGACACAGAAAGCTCAAAGCTGAAAAGATTGTCATAGCCTTTTTAAAGGATTGAAGAAAATGATTTGAAAGATTTGATTTGATTTTAAAAATTAAAATTTGCACCCATGTAAGTGACCATGTGCAGTCAGCCAGTCATTAACCAATCAAACAGTCCTTTGATAAAGCCAACATTGATAATAATAATCAGAAATGTTTCTTGAGCAGCATATTAGAATGATTTCTGAAGGATCATGTGACACTGAAGACTGGAGTAATGATGAAAATTTAGCTTTAGATTCAGCATATATTATTGGCAAAATACATATTGCAATAGACCCGGTTATTTTAATAATTCTACAGTATTGCCATTTTACTATATTTTTTATCAAATAAATATCATTCAGAAACCTGAAAAATCCTTCCAACCCTAAACATTTGAGTAGTAGTGCAAATTATATTATCATTCATTTGTATTGCTATTTTATATGTAAAAAAAAAAGATTTCGTTATACAGTTACACTTCTTACAATGTTACAGTAACACCTATATAAAATCTTTCATTTTAATATTTTGCAGACAACTTCATCTATTAATGAAAATTGTAAATGAATGACAACAATGCAATATAATTTTTTATATATATATATATATGCAGCATTGGTGAACATAAAAGAGGATTACAGACCAAAGTCTACCAGCCTCATTCTTTTGTACGGTAGTGACCAGAATAAAATATTTCAGCGTTCTGTGTGTTATAGACTGATTATTGTTCATTGTACTTTGTTTATTAGGAGTACATTGTATTTACAGAGCTTGAATGTTTAGGCCTGCATGCACCCAATGGCGTGCATGCAGGCCTAGCGTGACATTGTCCATCAGCTGACTCGCTGTATATGGTTTTTTTTTTTGTCCAATGAGGCGTGTGTTTGTTTTCTAATTGCTGTTCTGTGACCCAATTTACAGGTATGCTCTTCACTGCCAATGAAGATCCCAAAATGAACACCTTTTACATCCCTGTAAGTACCAGATGGCTTGTTATCAAGTATGCTGCAAAAAGCAGCCAATGCTTTGAGCACATTTTGTTCCAATATGTTGATTAGTCATGGCACGTCTGTATATGCCTCCCAGCTACACCATTTAATGTCTAATTAAAAGCAAGCCTTCCCGGTGCTTTTATAGTGTTTATAGTTAACAGGGCAATGGTAGTTAAGGGCAGCTGAAACATTTCTGAGAAACTACGTTCTGATCTAGACCTGCACATGCTATAACTCTGTGTTTGGCAATAAGAGAGTGTTTACTCTGTGTGTGTGTGTGTGTGTGTGTGTGTGTGTGTGTGTGTGTGTGCGCGTGTGCGTGTGTGTGCTTGAGTTGAACACACGCACACCAAACACTCGAGATCTCAAAAAAATATAAACAGATCATTTGATATGTCCTTCGAGAAAGCAGTGACATGCTTATCAAACAAACAAGGCTCAGTGTATCTTCTAAAGAAAAGTCCTGGTCATATTTCACAACAAACTCAAATTATGCTAAATAATACTTTGCAAATTGAAGGCCTGTTTTAAGGACTGTTAAGTTTTTTTTTTTTTATATTGTGACATTATTTTCATCACATTTTCCCCTCAAACACAAAATTAGGGTTGGGCAATATGGCCAAACAATATTTTTTCTATTATCATTTGATATTGATATTTATCACGATATTCATAACATAAAATGTATGGGCGAGGATGCATTTCACATGTTTTTTAGAGCTTAAGAATGAATGTAAACAACTTTTCCTGAATTCTGTGTTTCAGGGTTTAAAAGTCTAATTAAATTAATTCATAAAACTGTACCTATTCCATTATCCTTTAAAATACAATCGAATAAATATTACAATTAATTTCAAGTGTCTAATGAGAAGAATTCATAAAACTTCATTTAATTATTTAAAATGTAATTAAATAATTTACTAATACATTAAGAATTAATTTGGTGGTTTGCAGTGAACAGCTTTGAGGGTTTTTTGTTGTTAATTTTTTTAATCAGCTTAGATTATTGTGAGTTGCAACACATACTTTTTTCACATTAACTGGCAATGTGCTTAATTGACATGAAAATGTCACAATGCAGTCTTAATGGCGCATAAACACAGCCTTCTTTCTAAGTAAGAACGAACTTTGTCACTGTGAAACTCTGGTGGAGCAACCTCCGGGTGCCTTCTTGATTCGTACATATAAGTGATGTACTGTGTACATATTATACACTACAGACTCTACTGTTATGCATAGTAATCTTTACAATACAATACAATATACACAGTATGCTATTCAACACCGTACACAGAGGACACATAACACAAGACAACAAATGTGCATGAATGTAAACATTGTGTATGTGCATAAAAGTAGACATTATGTGCAATTAAGCAGGAAGTGTTGAGGTAGTATAGTTGACATTTTGACCATGATAAATAAAGACTAAACACTGAAGTATTGCACAGTAAGGAGACTGCACTAAAAGTCAGTATGTTTTCAATAGAGAAACTGCTATGTGGTAAAAGCTAGTTTTGAGTCTTGTTTTGTGGGCATACAATGTTTGTGTAATTTCTCAGATGGCTGAAGGGTGAAAATGTTGTGACCTGGATGGTTTTGGCCTTCCAGGTGCATTTCTCTGTGAAGTCTGACCGGTTATCACAACCGTGTTCATGAGATGCATCCTTAAATGTTCATCTCCAGAATATCTTTAAACTGCCATGTTTCGAGAAGCTGTTCATGATCTACCTCAAAAGAAGCCTTATTATTTCCCATCCACTCACATTATCTCTGGTGTGTCATGCTGTCTTTAGGCTCTTGGTCCGGCTCCAGGCTGGTGCTCCTTCCTGGATAACCTGACAGAGGAGCTTGAGGAGAACCCAGAGAGCACCATCTATGACGACTACAAGTTTGTCACCCGCAAAGACCTGGAGAACCTGGGTAAGTCCGTATCCTTCTGCCCAACTGTCAGAAGATCACCAAAAATAGATAATAGATTAATGATTTTTAGATTTATATTTTAGATTTGTGTATTTGAATTGCATATAAAATTTCATCAAACAAAGATTTAATTTAAACTAATGTGATGCATAAATACTAACTTGTTGTGAGGCATATTTACTAGTCATTCAGAAATGAAGCAGTAAAGGTATTGTTTATTAGCATAGTTTATTATTTGCTTGATTTTTGATTTTATTAAAATCATCATATTTTCATAATGCTTGTACTCAAATAGCTTAGGATCAGCACACATCTGTTCTTTGTGAAAACAATTACATTTATTCAGTTATAAAATATGAACATGGTTAAAAATGACTAGAAGTATTCAATTAGTTCAAATGTATGAGATTTAAACAAAATAGGATTTATAAATTTACCTGGTTAAATCAGTTTATTTGTACTGTTACAGAATTAGGGCTGGGTGATATGGCCAAAATAATTATCACGATAATGTTTTTAATATCGGTCGATACCGATAATTATCACGTTAAATGTCAAATCTTTATTTCTTTCAAGTTTAAAGCCAGAATTTTGCTCCATTTGCTAATTTTCCTTAACAAAATATCCAAATAAGAGTGTCTGCAGGTTCTAATGAGTGATAGCGTTTCAAATCAAGAAACAGGTTTGGGTTGCCTGATAATATTAATAATAATATCACTTTTTTGTCTCTTAGAAATGCACATTTGATAGTAGCTTGAGTTAGGATGCGGAGGTAAATTTTTGTTCATTTTTAAAATCAGTAACATCTGTAAAAAGTGTACCAACCTCAGTTTAATATGGTTAAATTTATTCTGACCAATTTTTTTTTTTTTTTTTTTAATTAAGCTTATGATCTCCCATTGTAGCATACATTTAAATCATGATAAACACAATTAAAACCACACATATAACACCTCAATATCATGATAAAAATATAACTATATGGTTTTTGGTAGACTATTTGTATGAAAAACAGTAGTCTAAAAACATTCAGTATAAATGCTCACATGCTATAGCTTGAACACAAATACATACACTATAATTATACACCATTACTCCTGTAATAAAATTCAACGTGAATATCCCACAATACCATGGTGCAGTGAGTGTTACTACAGTAAATCCATGGTAAATGATGCTGATGTTTAGATTGAAAAGCCTTCTGACTGTCTTGTTGCACACAGTGTTTCTCCTGTTTGGCTATAAACTAGTTTAAATCACGGAGTCATTTGTGTTCATCGCTGAATTTAACTGAATTTCACTGTTTAGTGATCCGTGACCGAGTAAACACATCAGCTCTAGTGAGCTCGTGCCGCGAGGCAACTGTGATCCGAGCGGATAAACGGCCCGTGTGTCACGATTCAAATGAGTTGCACTGTTTCGTTCCTCTTTTGGTGCATAAACATTATATTGAACACTTATCGAACTCTTCATATCGTTTTATCGAGGAAAATGATATCGCGATAATTATCGTTATCGAATTATCGCCCAGGCCTATACAGAATCTTACCGGTTTTATGTATGTAGGACTGACAAATATGAATTGCATTAAGTTTATTCGTTTTTGTTAAAACCCTGTAATCCAAATGGATGGAAATTTTATATGAAATTAAAATAAATAAATCTTAAATACATTAGAGGTCCGCTAATCAACCCGGGCCCAACTGGACCCAGCAAACTTAAATTTCGATTTTGGCTTGGATTCTGGTCAATTTTTCATGCTTGAATTTGTAATTAAAGTATTCTACATTTTTTCCTTTATGTACTTTAAAATTTTTACGGAAATGGGATTGCAACTGCAGAGTCAGTCCAGGTCTAGTTTTATCACTGAGGAGCATGTTATGACAAGTTTTGTACAAAGTTTGAAGTGCATCTGCTTATAAAGTATTTACTACGAGAACATTCCAGTAGTTGCGTCAGTCAGTCGCAGGTTGTTGATTACAGGCCTTGAGCCACAGAGAGTCCTTGAGTGATCTCAGTCGATCTGCTAAAACTCAAAGAATGATGCATATTAGCAAACTGAACAGATACAAATATCACAGAGGAGACCGAGTCAGGCCTACAGTGATGATAAGATCCAGTTCAGTGGGTCGAGGATGGGAAAACAGCAGAGGAATGCCGGCGTCAGCATGTGATGCAGTGGGTTGTGTTACGTGGAGGGACGGGGTTCAGCAGGGTTATGTAACAGGACTAGAGTCGAGTGAGCGCTGTCTCTTGTCTGGCCATGCCACTGTCTCAGGCAAAAGTCGTAGTAACTTAAACTTTCCCTGCTGCAGCAGAAATTCAAGAAATACATTTAAAATAAACATATTGAGATGTGCAGGAGATCCAGTAAAGTTTGTACTGTTGTGGTCCTCCCCCTAAATGAGTTAGCCTAATGATGCAGTTGCATTCATTAACACAGCGGACGTTGAACCATTGAACGTTGATCAAACAATAACTTTGATACATTTTTATATGATACGTTTCTAATTTATTATTTTTTATGCATGCATAAATATTGATGAAGGCACGTATATGGAAAACTTTTTTTTCTTATGTCAATCAAGTTTGGTTGATCCATTTACCATATTTGATAAGCTCTGTGAATGTGTGTTGATGTGTGTTTGTGCATGAAAACTT
Organism: Barbus barbus; assembly: GCF_936440315.1. NCBI lineage: Eukaryota > Metazoa > Chordata > Actinopteri > Cypriniformes > Cyprinidae > Barbus > Barbus barbus. Next base: position 3,325,821 of record NC_136758.1, read on the forward strand.
ATAATAAATCTTCAATCTCTTAAAGACATTTTTGAAGCTTGAAAATGTTGGTTATGTGGGCTTTTCCAATGCATAGATGAAAATAATGAGAGAATATAAAAATGGAATGGAAATTCTGTGTTGATTTTTGGCTGAACTTTCACTTTAACGTTTCTGGTTTCTGCATACACACATTAACTAAATTTTTATCAGTAACGTATAACTGCTAATGCATTACGGAATAACAATGAACAAATGGTAGTTTATACATTTATTACAAATATTACATGCATTTTAAAATTAATTAGAAAAAAGTTAATTTATAAAAACTGTGCTCTGTCAGTTTATGATACCTAATGCATTAAAATTATAACATATAATGATGACACATAGAATATTTTATTTACTATGCAGTGCTACCGTTAATTTATTGTGTGCATCATGATTTCAATGAATGGAAGATTTGTTTTTAAAAAAGGTTTTAAATTGTGGGTTGTTTCTCAGCCATAAAAATAGAAGAAAGAAAATAACAGTAGACCGTGATGAAATTTGGCAGCCTGGTCTGTCACAGAGACATGTTTGTAATTTGCAGCAGCGATGCTCTGGGTCCGGATCTGTTCAGAAAGACATGCGTCATACTGCTAGTCTGGGGTCAGTTTTGTGTTTTATCTGCAGTGTAATCAGCCTCTTTCCTGATAGCAGTAAAAGATTTCAAAGAGTGTAATTGAAGGAATAGTTCATCCCTGCTCAATAGACAAAGGCCAGCTGAATTCTTTAAATGCTTTAGCATGTCTTCATTGAACCTTGCGATTTTAAATCCATGGAAATGCAATAGAAGCAGGTTTGTCATGCCGTCTGTTGTATACAGCATTGGGTTGAGGGTGCTGGTGTTTTGGTGCTCAGAGTGTCTACTAGTGTCTGGTGGTCTACTTGTTTGTCTCTGCTCTGAGGATTTAGTTGCATGAGATTATCCAGCAGATAAACTGTGCATGCTTAGGAAACACTACAATGACCCCAAAAAGTATTAAGCAAATGATCAAACCAGTTTTGCTTTTTTTCTTCTTCAATTTGTTGCCCGGCGACTTTTAATCAACTGGTGCCAAAGTCATTTTTAGTGGATGCATGAAGTCAGTCTATACTTGTCTTTATTTTGAACATTATATCTTTTTGTCCACTTCATCTGATAGATTTTTATAATATTATGGCATTTTGCACGTTAAATCAGGATTAAAGGGATAGTTCACCCAAAAATGAAAATTGTCATCATTTACTCAAGTTTCTTATTTCTGTTGAAAGCAACAGTTGGTGGTAGCCATTGACTTAGTATTTTTTCCATACTATGGAAGTCAATGGGAACCAACCATTGTTGGTTACCCACATTCTCCAAAATATCTTCTTTTGCTTTCAACAGAAGGAAGAAACTCATACAGTTTTGAAACAACTTGAGGGTGGAATATACACCCAAAACATAGTGGATTGGGACCAACCGAGCAGCTTTTATTATTTGTGCTAAATCTATTGTTCTATGTGATTCTTGAACTCTTGTTGCATTTCCTGATGTTTCGCTTATTTTCCTCCTGTAAGGCCTGACGCATCTGATTGGCTCGCCTCTGCTCAGGGCCTACATGCACGGCTTCTTTATGGACATCAGGCTCTACCACAAGGTGCAGATTTGTGTCTGAGCATTTGTGCACGTTCATTTTTGTTTTTTAAATGATGATTCATGTTTAATTCCTGTGCATTGGCGTAGGTGAAGACCATGGCGAACCCGTTTGCCTATGAAGAGTACCGTAAGGACAAAATCCGGCAGAAGATCGAGGATTCGAGAACTCAGAGAGTGCAGCTCAAGGTAATGCTTGTTGACACATTCAGCCTGTGTGTGTGTGTGTGTGTGTGTGTGTGTGTGTGTGAGCGCGCTTATCTCAGCTATGAGTAAAGCTGGCATATGAACACCACAGAAGTATTGGTGAAAAGAAAACTTGTTACAAAAATGTACATGTTTTCTAGAAGAGAAATATATATATTATTTTTTTAAGAACTGTTTAGTTAGCCAGTGTTGTGCTGGGTCCCTATGAAATCTGTTTTATTTGTATTTATTTTTCCAGTTTATTCCATTTAGTAATTGTAGTAATCAAAAAGCAAGTGTAATTGATTGAAATTATGAAACATTATGAAGTTTGAACATATGGACCCCATTACTAAATTTAGTTTTATTTTTCCCCAAATTCCATGTTTTCCATTTTATTTAGTTTTAATAGTTAATTTAGCATTTAATATTCATTTGAAATCATAAATATGACCCTATTAAATGTTTTAGTTTTCATACGTTTTCAAAGCCAGTGGTAATCAAATGTTTTCATGAATTATTTAATAAAAGTGGATTTAATTTAAAAACTTAACAATTCCATTTATTTTGTTGCCAAAGTGCTAAAATGAAACCGTAAGAAGAACTGTGAGCTATAATTTTTATTATTGTTAGAATTATTATTTTGAGTACATTCTACTGTATACTCTATTCCTACCACAATTGTTTTCAAGCTAAACCAAACATTTATTATGGTGTGTTGTAGTGAAGATCTTTGTGTCTGTAATTGGGTAGTTTTTCACAAAGGAAATGGTGTAAATCTGCTGCAGTGACTATCCGAGCAGCTCTGGAGATGAAGTTGAAGTTTTTATGTGCTCATGTAGAGAGTATGCGTGTAAAAGACGTCACTCGTTCACACAGACGTGCAGGCTTCATATTTAAACCAGTATTTTTGCAGCACAATATTCACAGACACTAGATCATATCACCATTTTGTCCATACACTTTTTCCCTAGTACTGAGTGAATATAACAGAGTATTTTCTGTGTTCTCATAGTCTGTTATCATCAGTGCTTTGACTCCGTCATTCTCTGTCTTGTTTTCTCTAACAGAAGCTGCCCAAGGTCAACAAGGGTCTGGCCATGAAACTCATGGAGGAAAGTGAGCTTTCAACCAAGAAGAAGAGGAAAAAGGGCAATGTGGGCACTGTTCCTTTGACGCATTTCCACACTGATAGAATACAGAAATATTTTAGTGTCAAGTGTTTTAATTCTGTTGTCTCTCTCATTCTGCTCTTATCTGTTTTTCTCTCAAGGCCGTAGCCAATCTCCTGACGGACGACCGTTTCAAGGTGATGTTCGAGAACCCTGATTACCAGGTGGATGAGCGGAGCGAGGAGTTCCGGCTGCTCAACCCCATCGTGTCTCAAGTGGGTGAAAAGAGGAGGAGGAAACTCAGCCAGCTTGTTCAGCAAGAGGAACAGGTACAATTTTTTCCTTCCTGAACTGAAAAGGATATGAAATATAAATAGTGTTCAAGGTATTGTACCAAAGTTAGAAAGTCCAGTGTCGTGACAACTCTACTGGGGATGTGTAAATGTAAATAAAAAAAATACTAAACATGACACAAAAAACAACAACAAAGGACTGAAGTTTTTAACTGAAATTGAAATGAAAACATAAAAACTAATTCAGAAATATTAATGAAATCTGCGTATGTCACTGATACTGAAATATCACTGATCTAGAAATATCACTGGGTAGATTACTTACAAATGACTGATTACAGATTACATGAAAACTGTAGTTAGTAACATAATCTAGGTTACTCCTTTTAGGGAATGTATTCTGACTGCTTTTTAGATTACTTTTTATCTAACTTGTTTTAAACTTGCCATTAAATGTACCATATTGATAAAAAAAAAGTCAGGGTTTTCCAAACTGGGCTTAATGTAAGAACTGCAGTGAGTTTGTGAGTTGAAAAAATGCTAATAATTAATAAAATCATAAAATGTCAAATAAATTTTTAAACACATGAACACTAAAAATAAAAATAATTTCCTTTATTATTTGTTTACCATGTCAGTGTGACCATTGATCAACATCAGAGACCTGTAAATATGCAAATGTGATAAATTATAAAAATATCACCTTCCTCAGAAATATTGCAAGTATCATTTCAATGGTGTTTGGCTGACAAAAATGGTTGGGAATCCCTGCATTACATGAACAAACTTTAATAGACAGACAATAATGACATTACCCGCTCAAGGTTTTTCAGAATCAGTAAATTATGAGTGATTTACTGCTATTGTGTGAATAATATCTAATCAGGTAATCTATAAAAAAAAATGGTCCCACTTTATATGAGGTGGCCTTATCTACTGTGTACTTGCATTTAAATTAATAATTTGGTACAATGCACTTATTGTGTACATCTTTTTACATTGTACTTATATTTTTACAAATACCTTTATGTAATTACATTTATAATTACACTGTTGACCCATGCCTTACACCTAAACCTACCCATACAACCAAACCTGTCTATAACCTTACCCGTATCCCACCTCAGTAGCAGCAGAAGTGTTTTGCAATACAATATGAACACAATAAATACATAGTACTTATTTTTTGATGTAAGTACATAGTAGTTAAGGCCACCTAATATAAAGTGTGACCAAAAAAAATAACTTTAATCAGATTATGAGCATTAAAAAATGTAATGTACTCTATGAGTACACGATTTTTGGAATCTGATTATGTAATCCAGATAACGTCATCAATTACTAGACCAGCTCTGAAGGCAGGTCTCAAGGTTTTGTGAAGTCTTCTGATTGTGGAAATGATAAAATTACCACCTTGAAACTTTTGAAACACGTACAACATGTAGATGTCACATTGAGATTTCTCTCAAACTGCCTTGATCTCACTAGCAGGATGAGGAAGAGGAGGAGATGGAAGGCCGTGGCAGCTCAGAGGAAGAGGAGAGCTCTGATGATGATGATAAGGGCTGGGTGGAGGAAGTGAGGGAGCAGCGCCGTCTTTTACGGGCGGAGGAGCGAGAGCGCACCTTCATCCAGAGGAAAGAGAGGAGGCAACAGGACCGCGAAACCAGCTTACAGAGCTCTGATCCAGTCAGGAACCGCCAGCAGGAGCCTCAGAACCAGCCCAGATTCTACCAGATCAAAGCAGGAGAGGAGTTTCGCAGCTTCGGCGATGTGGCCCACAAACAGAAGATGCAGAAGTGAGTTACTCTTAGATCATTATAAAACATTTATACCGGGTTTCTGTGGGGCTTAAAAAGTCTTAATTCACCCCTCCAAAAATTAAGTTCTTAAATTGGAACAGAAAATTATGAAATTTTGTCCTTGAATGCAAAAAATGTATCTTTCTCAGTGGGGTTTTATTCCGATATAAATATCTGAACATCCTTAAGTCAAGATAAGTTTAGATGCAAGTTTTTTGGAAAAAAAGAAAATTACGAAATTGAGTTACAATAACAAATGTCTATCAATGGGGTATGAAAACTTGTTTTCTCTATAAATTAAATGGATTTTTCTGAATCCATTGGTAGATTTGTTCTTATTTAATTAATTTAATATTGTACTTTTTTCCCCAAGAAAACAATACCTTTTTGTTTTATTTAGCGGTGTCAAAATTAGCACGTTAACGCAGGCGGTTGAATTTTTTCAGTTTAACATGTAAAAATATTTAATGCAGGAGCGGTGCCAGGGTTGGCCACTCCACTCGCAACTGCGGAGTCTGTCACTTTGTTCTTGACAAGAAGTGCATTTATTCAGTCGCAGAACGTCTTTACGACCACATCAAACCGGAGGCGTTTCAGACGCTCAACTTCACTTCAGTGGCAGGCGCGAGTCAAACGAGTGCAGAAACGGTACGCGCTGTAGCCTGTATCATTTCATATTAGCGCATGAAATAATCTACGTGCATGCAATGTCGAGGACCTGAAATGTGCCAGAAAAGGTGAAGAGAGTTGAGAGAAAATACGATGCGTTTCAGATCCACATCACGTTCATTAAAGAAATAGCAGCCAAAACAACCAAATAATCAGCTGCTGTGATGTCTGTTCATCAAAGGACAAAAGAAAAAAATAGGAGAGAGGAAATCAATAACTTGTATATAGCTTTAAGGATTCATCTATATTCAATTTAGTATTTAGTGTTTGATAACTTCAGTTTCAATTTCTGTATATTCCTGCTGAAGGGCACAGGTAGGCCTAAACATACATTAATTAATTAATTTACATTAATTTGAAGATTTAATATAGAAGATTCAATATAAAAGCATATTTAAAAACTTTAATGTTAGGTGGAATCAATCGTGATGAATCTCAGAAAAAATTTGTGATTTTTAATTTTTTTAATCGATTGACAGCACTAGTTTTAATCATAAATTCGCTTCATTTTGATAATTTTTTCAGAAAACAAGACTTAAATCATTTTGCATCTCAAATTAATGTGTCTTTAAGAATCTTCATTCATTTGCACGGGGAAAAACACACACACTTACTGCTATTTCCATATTCTAGTGATTGGCATTCAGGCTGTTGTAGTGGCTCATTGTGTGCCTAGATATGTAGATTTAGAGAACATACAAACGTATTGTGTTCCCTTCCATTTATTTCTCATTTACTTGGTCTTAAAAAGGTCTTTAAAGCCTTAAATGTATCATCATGCAACCTACAGAAACCCTGTTATAGCACCAAGTATACTTGGAGCTTAAATCCTGAAGTATGCTTCCCTTCATCTTCAGCACAGTCTAATGCACAATCTATTTATTTTTTTTGTCCGTGTGAACAGTGGCACATGCAACTGATTGATTGCTCTCATAGAAGGATTTATCTGCACTCGCTGTCAGTAGAGTACACTTTGAAGACTTGTGTAAAGCTGCGTAATATACTGACCCTGTGCTACTGAAATGATTAGGGATCTATCTAGAAATGATTACGTTTCTAGTTTATGAGGTTACCTTTAAACCCACTGAACCCATAGTTTCTGATTGTGTGGAAAGTTTTCTTTTATTATTATTATGTGCCCTTTAACATTAATAACTGGTGTTAGAGTAGCTGTACTAGCACTCTGTGTCGTTCAGTAGTGGCTGTCCCGTCCTAACCTTGTTTGGCGTGCAGTGGGTGGTTTATTGACAGGTAACACATGTTGAATCGCATGTAAGTGAACGTGCCATATATAGCGAGCATGTCTTCCTCCTAATGGGTTTGAAAGTGCTAGACAATCATCTATTGCTCTCAGACTTGATGTTTTACACAGTGAATCATTTACACTTAACCTAGCAGAGTTTTTCATGATTAAAGTCAACATAAAATCAAAATTGACTTTGTTATTAACACGTGTTCATGGTCTTACTGGGAACGATTCCTGAATGCACATTATTATTAAGGAACAATAGTTTGTCTTCACATTTGTTAGTTACAATGTAATAACTTTTCCGATTGATATCGTTTTTTTATAATAATGCATAAATCTAACATGATCATCAGGCTTTTGAGGAACGTTTGTAGTCCTCCACATCCTACCCTTCACTATTTTCTCCTGTTAAAGATTTTCAAGTCACATTACAAAAGTAAAAGGAATTTTATTTGTTGGTTATTTTGCTCAATTGCTGTGTATTCAAACTTGAACGTAACGTTGTTTGACCTCACTCAGGACGTCTCTGGAGGAGCGACTTCAGCGGGAGCAGAGCTCAGGGATGCTAAACCTCAATGACACAGCAGTTGGAAGCAAGCAGCTCACTTTCACTCTCAAAAAGGTATGATGGCAACCTATCCCAGCTGCCACCCGTCTGCAGATTGAGGCTTTATTCCACTCATTTGATCTCTACTGATGTTTCATCTGCAGAATGCAATTTGAAGAATGCTGAATGGGTTTTAATTTGTTACTGCGATATATTGTTCTGTCTTCACATCTGAGTCTTTGGTCGAATGAAGGTTATGGTGTGGTAAAATTGGGTCAGACTCCTTCCCAGCTCAGATTTCTGCTGACTCACAGCAAAGACTGAAGAATGGCTTCTGTATGCCCTGAATTCTCACCGTGGTTTTCTGTCCTTTGACCGCTCACACGCTCGTTTAATTCCCATACTCCTCCTGTCTGTCGAACACATCGTTCAGGGAAATCACTTAGCTGCTTTGTTGGGTTGTTAAATGGATCTGAAAATATTTTAGTAACTGGATAGTTTGAGTAGTCCATATGACTCATGCACTATAATCCATGTCTTCTGAAGTCATTCTGCTGTAGTTCTCAAGGAAGTATGACACCATGTTCAAAGATTGGGGTCAGTGCAATTTTCTTTTCTTTTTTTTTTTTTTTAAGACATTAATTTAGCAAGGATGCATTAAATGAAAATCACAGTAAAATGTTTAGGATTGTAATATAAGGAATATTTCATGGAAATGCTGTTATTTTGATCTTGAGGGAAAAAAAATATTTTGTATACAAAAACTGTTGTCAAACATTGGCAATAAGAACAATTTTTGATAATTGAACAATAATTCAATAGAATCAATAATTGAGCAGCAAATCAGGATATTATAATGATTTCTGAAGGGTCATGTGACACTGAAGACTGGAGTAATGATGCTGAAAATACAGCTGCAGATCACAGAAATAAATTACAAAGATACTTTAAATTGTAATAATATTACACAATTACTATTTTACTATATTTTCGATAACACAACTGCTGCCTTGGTAAACATAAGAGACATCTTAGCATCAAAAAATCAGTGACCCCAGTCTTTTCATTGGCATATAAAACATCATTTGTTCTTGACCGTCTCAACCATTCTCTGTTTGTGGAAAAACAACAGCATATAAGTTTAAATTAAAAGTACACTTGGACCATTTTTTGGACAAACTATTCCTTTAGCAGATGTGGTATCTGCATGAGAACACCTGCTTGTTCTCTGTGGTTGTGCTACATTTACAATAGGACGAAGAATTAAAACACTAGATTTTTCTCATAGTGGATTTGTTTGGAATTTAGTTCTCCAAGTTTAAGCAGTAGTTGCTTTTCTATCCATGTTATTTAAGCTGACCTCAGCCAGCTTGAATTACTCTATACAAACTATCAAAACTAGAACGGCGTAAAAATATACTGATGGACAGCAGCGCTATCTTCAAAGCTGTATTTCACTATAATGTAAAATGCCATGCAGGGACCTTGCTTTGAACTGGTGTATTTCCATGAAGAGTCTGAACAAACTAAAGAATGACTAAAGAAAGCTGATGAATCGCTAAATTGAATCAAGTTTTCCAGTACTTCTTGAAAGAGAGAGAACAAACGCATTTGATTACAGCTGAGTTGTTACGCCACACCGATCTTTTTGGAAAAGGTTATTCTGTTAGTGGAAAAGCGACACTATTTTTTTTTAAGCTGATCTATTGTTGTCTACTGTGTCACTGCTTTTAGTTAGTCACTACTCAATGCTGCTTAGATGCAGCAAAGCCATTTTTTAATCGTTCGGAACAAATTCTAAAAAAAACAAACTTTGCCGTTAATCGTTTCTTATTCTTGTATTTTGTCAGACGGAGAGGCAGCGATTTCAACAGCAGGCTGAACGTGACCATCATGAGGAGAGGAGGAAGATCAGACGGGCGGCTGGACACTTACATTCTCACAGGGGAGGACAAGGAAGAGGCGGCGGAGGAGGAAGAGGACGAGGAAGAGGCGGCGGAGGAGGAAGAGGACGAGGAAGAGGCGGCGGAGGAGGAAGAGGCGGCGGAAGAGGAAGTGGAAGAGGAAGGAACCCCTTTTAAACTCAGGACTGATCGTCCTCGTGGATGCTGATATGCAGAACTTTTAAAACAGCCTTAAAATGTGTCTGATTATAGACATCTGCAGGAACCACTTTTGTGGTAAAGAGACAGTTCCATTACAGATGCTGTCAATGATTCACATTAAGAGACTGTGTGTGTGTGTGTGTGTGTGTGTGTGTGTGTGTGTGTGTGTGTGTGTGTGTGTCTGTGTCTGTCAGACGTCCCTTTTTCCACAACATTTCTCAGTACAGTCTAAACAGGACCTTGTGTTTTGTGAAGAACCATAAAACATTTTTATCAACATCTGCTCTGTCCTGTTCTGATTTACACACAAATCAATTCTCATTCAGCGTTGATTCACTTTTAGTGCTCATCATTTCTAAAATGCTTTTGATTCTTTATAGTGGTTTACAACTAAATCGTGGTTTGACTCGTACAAAACTGCAACACAGAGAATCAAACATGGCCATGTCCCATTTTACATACACCTATATAGACAAAAGTTTTGGGACACACTTCTTAAAGGGATAGTTCACCCAAAAATGAAAATTACTTCAATGGCCAAGTGGCTGCATGCAAGTCTCACATCAACAAGATGGATGGAGTGGAGAAAAGCACACCGACACTGGACTGGAGCAGTGGAAACCTGTTCTACGGAGTGACGAATCACGCTTCTCTGTTTTGCAGTCTGGTGCCAGCAGAACAATAACTTTGCCTCTGCTCTGTGCCAGATGTAAAGTTTGGTGGAGGAGGGACAATGGTACAATGGACAATGGGGCTGTTTGTCAGACCAGGCATCTTACTTGCAGTGAAGGGAAATCTTAATGCTTCAGCATAACAAGATATTTTGGACAATGCTATGTTTCAACTTTGTGTGAACAAGTTCTATTCCAGCATGACTGAAACCCGGTGCTCAAAACAAGGCCCACAAAGGGAGGGTTAGATGATTTTGGTGTGGAAGAATTTGAAGGGATAGTTAACCCAAAAAACCACGCTGAAGGCCTAGAAAGGTGGACATCGTTAAAATGATTCATGTAACATCAGTGGTTCAACTGTAATATTATGAGGCTACTATCATTACTTATATGTTCATATATTTAAAAAGTGCCGTCACATTTTTTTTTTAAACATTATTTTCATATTTTGTTTGTGACAATGTCTTTTGAAAAAGGCAACCTGCAAGATGTACAAGGTGTCATGTGCAATATAAAAACATATATATGCATACTTTATATATATATATATATATATATATATATGCATACAAAAATTTAAAAGAAAAGTAAACAATTTTAATGACAATTCTTCAAATATTGCACATTTGGACAGAAGCAAATTCAGACGCAGACATAGACTGAAGGCAGTATCACAGACATAAACTATCCAAACAGAAACACTCCATCCTCTGATGTTTCCATTCTCTTGCATTTAAGTGACCTCACATTGCAGTACATAAACTAGCACCCTCAGTGAACTATAATTTAGACAACTGAAAGTTAGATCATTTTATAGACTTTAAAATAACATCTGCTTTAATGGAAAATGAAACTATCAGCTGGTAATATTTGAATACTGAGACTAATTTTGAGAAGTGAAAGCACAAGATTGTCTGATGTTAGATTTGATATTAGTCACTTCCTCCTGCCCTGAGTGTCAAATTCCCTTCTAATAGCCTAAACTAATGTCTAACAAACCTTGATATCATATATATATATGCAATACAATACCATTTTTGTTTTAGTTTTACATTTAATTTTTATTTAATGTGCTGTAATTTGATGTACTAAAATAACTAAAACCAAAATTTAAAATAATAATAATAACAGTGACAAAAAAATAATAAATAAATGTATTTCATAGTATTTCAATGATACTGAAAAATCAGTTCCTGAAAAAGTCCACATGAGGTTTTAGTTGGGTTTGTGTCTTTAATCCCGAGTGCTAAGCAATATGTGACCCTGGACCACAAAACCAAGGGCCAATTTTTCTAAATTGAGTTTTCTACATCATCTGAAAGCTAAAATAAATAAGCTTTCCATTGATGTATGGTTTGTTATGATAGGACAATATTTGGCTGAGATGCAACTATTTGAAAATCTGGAATCTGAGGGTGCAAAAAAATCTAAATATTGAGAAAATCTCCTTTAAAGTTGTTCAAATGAAGTTCTTATCAATGCATATTACTAATCAAAAATTAATTTTTGATAGATTTACAGTAGGAAATTTACAAAATATCTTCATGGAAGATGATCTTTACATAATTTCCTAATGATTTTTGGCATAAAAGAAAATCTATAATTTTGACCCATACAGTGTATTGTTGGCCACTGATAAAAATATACCCCAGAGACTTAAAGCTGGTTTTGTGCTCCAGGGTCACATATTAGACGAGGTTAGAAATGCGCTGTTTATACTTTCCCTTAGGAAAATGCTTCAGCATGTCTGTTTTAAGAGCAGAATGACATCATCAGTCCACAAACCACATGCTTACAATAGCCAAAACATTCTCATCCAGAAAATGTTGACAGAGTTTGTTTTAATTAAGTTTTAATTACCTTATTTTAGCAATCAGGAACATGAAATCATACTATATACATTCCGAATATAGTCATAACTAAAGGCCATAATTTTCCACTACACAGCCTTGAGTGCCTAACAAGTTTTCTTTAAAAATAACAAGTTTCTTTATAATACTATTTAAATAATCAAATTAGAAGATCTAGTTGTGACATGTCAGCTAAAGTTAATAGTTGTTCTCTATGGTTGCTGTGCACTTAAATAGTTGCTGCTACATTCTTAAATGTTGTAATTCTGACGTATTTCTCATTTATTGGCAGGGACAGACCATTTTGCAGCTGGAGCTCTGCTATGAAAAGATGCTTTTACAGTAATTGCAACTGATAAGAGGCTTGTGTCCAGTGATCGAAGAACATAAAAGGCAACAGTCTTTGATCAGTCACCTGATCATGTCAGGTGTTGTGCTGCCAAAACATGCTTCTAGGGTAATCAATAGAGTTTTATAGTCTGTAAGCCTTTAAAGAGCTAATGCAATGACAAAATGATTTCCCTGTTCTATAAAAGCTCTTCCCTCATGCAAAAGATATACACAGTTGGACATTTGAAAATGTACCACTATCACTGCATTAATATTCAAAATATCAAACAAATGTAGCATTTCATCGCTTGCTCACCAATGGATCCTCTGCAGTGAATGGGTGCCGTCAGAATGAGAATCCAAACAGCTGATAAAAACAGCACAATAATCCATAAGACTATGGAGAAAGACTTTTTACTGATTATTGGTTTAAATAAATTATTGCAGAGGATCCATTGGTGAGCAAGTGATGAAATGCTACATTTTGCTAAATCTGCTTTTTTTTTTTTCTTTTTTTTTTTTCACTTTATCATTATGCCATATGGAGTGAAAAGTGAAGTTAGATCCACCATGGTTCGCTTGAAAAAATATATATATATATGATTTTTTTTTCATTGGCTTTTGGATTATTGTAGAAAATAAGATGATGATAATTTGATCATTCTTGCATGTTTTCCTCATCATGATAATCTTTATAACTGAACACAACTTTTGTGGATTTTAAAGCCTAAATACAATTGGCAATAATAAAAAGCTAAATGTAGACTTCAAACAAGCTACACCATGGTCACATGACTCCAACATCACCACCATTGAGCTTTGGTGAGTTCTTCCTTTAAAAACATTTTACCTCCCTGTTGAAAAAACTGCATATGCTGATTAGGTATGTTTTGAAGCATGGCAGCTGGTTTGAGATGGTTTAAGCTGGTCCTCAGTTGGTCCTTATCTGGTCATGAGCTGCTGGTCAACACACTAGCTCCTGCTCTGGACCAGCTCATAACCAGTTTACAATCAGCTCAGGACCAGCTTAAGCCAGCCCATGACCAACTATGGACCAGCTTCCATGCTTCAAACATACCTAACCAGCATATGCTGTTTTTTTTTTTTTTTTCAACAGGGCTGTCTTAGAAAATGTTTCTTTTCTAGGCTCAGGGCTGCAGACAGGAAGTGATGCAAATCAAAAAACTCCACTGACCTTAGTTCGTATCAGTCACTCCTCTCTTCCTTTTATGCAAATGTGTCCACTGCTAAAATGACATACTACCACAACAAAATTAACAATTGTTCGGACTCTTCCACACTTTTCAAAACCTTCTCTTCTCTTCTTTGTCCTCCTCCCCTTCCCTCTTCCTTCATCAACTCGTAAGGTCTTTGCACACTGAGACCAAAATTTTTGTATGCGTTTTTAAAAAAAATTTAATATTCGTCATCCTTTCCTATTAAAATGCTTGCTACACATGCGAAAACGCATAAAATCAAACCTGATCCAATTTTATTTTTTATGATGGACGAAGGTTTTGGAGGCAGTGTGTAAACATGATTGACACAACGTGAGGTCTTATTTATTTTTTTAACTTTTAGAAAATTAACTTTTTTAACTTAAAAAATTTCAGACGAGAATTTAGGACTCAGTGTGCAAAAACCTTTACAGATGACAACTTTGCTATATTCTTCATAAATATAACAAGAACAATCAGCGGCCAATAAGATTGCCCTGCTCTTAGTTACTAAAGCCCTAAAGAGCAGCTTCCAAATCCTCAGTAGTCATCTTGCTGGGTCTGTCAGCTGCTTTTGACACAGTTAACCACCAGATCCTCCTTTCCATCCTCATGAAGATAGGCATCTAAGGAACTGCACTCCAGCGGTTCAAGTCTTACCTCTCGGGTAGGTCCTTCAGGGTTTTTTGGAGAGGTGAGGTTTCTAAGTCACAACTTCTTGTACTGGGGTTCCTCAGGGCTCGGTGCTTGGATCACTTCTCTTCTCCATCTACATGTCATCATTAGGATCTGACATTCAGAAACATGGCTTTTCCTGCTATGCAGATGACACTCAACTCTACTTCTCATTCCAACCAGATGATCCAACGGTGGCTGTTCGCATTGCAGCCTGTCTGACAGACATTTCTGGATGGATGCAGGACCATCATCTTCAACTCAACCTTGCTAAGACAGAACTGCTCGTGGTCTCAGCCAACTCAGAACTTCATCACAACTTCTCTATACAGCTAGGTTCGTCAACCATAACTCCTTCCAGGACAGCCAGGGATGATCAGTTAAGCTTCACAGACCATATTGCTACTACGGCCCTGTCCTGCAGATTTGCCTTATACAACAATAGGAAGATTAGACCCTTCCAGAGTAGGCCACACAACTTGTCCAAGCTCTCGTTCTCTCCAGACCACTAGTCTAGTCCACTATTGTAATGCTTTCTTGGAGGACCTTCTGGCATGTGCTATCAAGACTCTGCAACTGATCACAGCAGCAAGAGTGGTCTTCAATGAGCCAATAAAAAAAGGCCACGTCACATCTCTCTTCATCAATTTGCACTGGCTGCCAATAGCCACCTGCATCAAATTCAAGGTACTGATGTTTGCCTACAAGACAACCAATGGCTCTGCACCAATATACCTAAACTCACTAGTTCAGATTAAGCGCCCTCCAGAAGCTTGCATTCTGCAAGTGAATGATGCCTCGTGGTGCCATCCCAAAGAGGCACAAAATCTCTCACAGGGACCTTTTTCTGGATTGTTCCCAGCTAGAGGAATGACCTGCCTACTCAATTCCAGCAGAATTTAAAAAAAATGACTAACATATTCACTTCTATATAGCACTTACATATTCTATTCTATTCTATTCTATTCTATTCTTCTAATTCATTTAAAAAGACAAACTTGCTGTGTACTTTGCTAGACTAACAGAGACTTGTCACTGCACCTGTATACTGTTGCTCTCTTGTTTATCTGATTGCTTTTGTTGTTCTTATCATTTGTAAGTCGCTTTGGATAAAAGCATCTGCTAAATGATTAAATGTAAATGTAAAAATCACAAGAGGATATTACCAATGTATTATGTAATATACACTGAACAAAATTATACTTCTCCTTTGCCGAGATAATCTATCCATCTCACAGGTGTCTCGGCAAAGGAGAAGTGCTCACTAACACAGATTTAGACAGATTTGTGAACAATATTTGAGAGAAAAGGGCCTTTTGTGTACATAGAAAAAGTCTTAGATCTTTGAGTTAAGCTCATGAAAAATTGGGGCAAAAAATTTTGTTCAGTGTATTAAAACGTGAAAATATCTTCAGAATCAGAGTCAGAATCAGAGTCATTCTTAATAGGTGCATTAACATAAAATTAAAATGTTTACTGCACTGAATTTTTCTTGGTGTGAACAGGCCTTTAGGCTCAACATAAAATGTAAAAAAAATTAAGCCGCCCAGGGTAAATGTCCCGAAAAATTCCAGGGAAACTATATGTGTGCTCATTATTTTACAAAAAAAAAAAAATGACCAAAATGACCAAACTGTTTCACTTAAACATTTTACTCCAGTGTAAGTTTTCTTTTGTGTGTAGTGGATGATATGGAAGAACAGGCAGAGTTTTGGTTGGGTTTCACACAGCCAGACAAAAGAGGGTGTGCTTATTCAGAGTAATCCCCCCTCAGCGATCCGGGTCAAAAAGCCGCCCCTCTACACGTCACTGTCTGAGCCCGGGACCGTCTGAGGGCCACGCTGGGATTTACAGGCTCAGTTCTGGAGGGTCCAGTGGGAAGTTGGGAATTTCTAGGAAAAGGAGGTGCGCTTCTGTCCACTTCATCACATTTTTCTGTAATGTACATTTACTTGAGTATTGTACTTAAGTACACTTTTTGAGTATCTGTACTTTACTTGAGTGTTATTTTTTCTGGAAACTTATGACTTTAACTTCACTATTTGAAAGACAAATGTTGTACTTTTCACTCCACTACATTTTCATTAAGGTCCTCGAAGTAGAAAGTCGTTACTGACAGCTTTGAAAATCAGTGGGTGATTTTTTTCTTCTCTAAAATGTGACTCTTTTTTTTTTAGCGATTAGACAGCATTTGAACAAATTTTTCTTTTGATGTCAAATAAGTCTTGCTATTTTGCTTTTTTGTTGAGTAAACAACTGTTGTAAAGTTATACAGCTGTGTTGCTGGGTTTTAAAGCAGGTTTGATTTTTTTTTCTTCCTTATCACTCTGTATTTACAGCAATTTCACTGTCCACTCTGTTCATGAATGGCTACACATAGATGTGTGCACACACTGCCAGAGCTGTGTGAGATCACTACCATCCTGCTTTTGTTGGGGTGGGTAGGGGTGTTAAATACATATATATTTTTTCCCCCATAGGTTTTTAACATTCTAAAAGCTCTTTATTCCAAAGATACTACAAGCTAGTCAGTGTATTCAGTAGGTGTAATGTATTGTAAGTTGCTTCAGAGGCATTGCAAGTATTACGTACAACAATAATAAAACAGTGCATTGACATAAAAAAAGGAAATTTACTTTTGGTACTTAAGTATCTTTAAAAGCAAGTACTTCTATACTTTTAAAATAAATTAAAAAATAATAAAAAAGTGACATGTGGAGACACATACTCGGAATTTGTGCTCTGCGTTTAACCCATCCAAGTGCACACGCACAGCAGTGAACATACACCCGGAGCAGTGGGCAGCTATTTATGCTGCGGCACCCGGGGGACAGTTGGGGATTCGGTGCCTTGCTCAAGGGTCTCACCTCAGTCGTGGTATTGAAGGTGGATAGAGAACGCATTCACTCCCCCCACCAACAATGCGTGCCGGACCTGAGACTCGAACCCACGAGCTTTGGGTTCCAAGGCTGACTCGCTATCCATTAGGCCATGACATGATTCTGTCTTTACAACTTTTACTTGTAATGGAGTAATATTTGACCAGCAGTATCTGTACTTTCACTCAAGTAATGGAGTTGTGTACTTTGTCCGCCTCTGATCTGTTGCATAGTTTGTGTTCAGACAGATCAAACGATGCCAGAGAACACAAGCACTTATTAAAGTCAACATGAAATCAAAGCTCACCCTATTTACTGTGAATTAAAGAATTCACATTGTCCATTCTTAACAACACTATTAAGGTTCTATAGCACTTTCAAAGCCTTTTATTATTCTGTTAAAAAAAATTTCAGCTACTATTACAAGATTAAGAACCTTAATCTGGAGCTGTTTAGAAAAATGAAAATGTATTATAATTTATATTGAATGCAACTTGTTGAACTTAAATTGACAAACACACAAAATTACAGCAATTTTTTGTGTGTACAATCTACAAATCTGCCACAATGCAGAAAAAAGTACACAGCAATGACAGGGTGAAACTCTAAAACATCAAGAGTGCAAAACCAACACATCCACTCACACACAGATGCGTACACACACACTTATACACACACACACACACCTATGAATTGGTGTTACTGTAACACAGCAAATATATAAAATAAAAGCAATAATTCAACTACAATGCAGTAAACACAAGTGGACAGCAAGGAAGGGGTTACACTGTGAAAAATCAAGAGTGCAAAACAGACACATCCACACACACACAATTATACACATTAAGATGAATTGGTATGTTATAAGTATATAGCCATAACAACTCAGAAAACTGAAATAAGAGGTTGAAATCAGATCAAACCCAGAAGGATTAAGCTCTGTCAAAACATTCCTGTTCAATTGTTACTTTTTATAACATTTTAATTTTAAGCTTTCTCTGTGTTCAGGTTTGACTGCAGTAATAATAATTAAAAACCTGATGCTTAAATCCACATTTCAAACCAAAAAAATCTAAACCTTTACAAAAAGTTGTCTTTGAAAATGTCTAAATATCCAAACCTACAACTTAAAAATAATTATTTATGCCTAAGAACAATTAGAGAATTTATAGGCCTTTTATATAGAGCTATGTAGGAATCTTTGGGCTAAACCATGGAATTGCAGATGTTTTTCTTATTTTATTCCCACCAGATGACTCTAATCTGGCTTCAGAAATTGGATTTTAAAGCCATTGCTCTATTTTTTTTAAAGTAATCAAAAATATTTGTAAAAAAAAGTGCACAAGCGTGTTGACACAGTCATTAAACTGTCATATAAAGCCACTTAAGTGGCCTTTTTTTCATTGCTGTTACATTATCTGTAAGTACAGTTTTTAAAAATATATACTATCTATTTGAAGTACACTACATGTGCACATTCACTACAATTAAGCACACTTCTTTTTCACAAGGCCATGAGCCCATCTTTGGCAGCCGCAGTGCTTTGTCAGTCTCTATAAGTGTCCTCTGATCTTCTTTGCACTCCGTCTGGTCTCGTTTATCCTCTTTTGATCCTGCTCTCATTTGTGCTTTCCTTCTGATCTCCCTCTTTTGTCTCCCTGGTTTTCTGAAAAGAGAAATGTGCTGACTCGAGAAACAGAGAGATCTCACCACACTGGCTCTTGGCGCTCGTCCTGCCTGTCTGTCTAGTACGAAGGCACCTGACAATTCTCAACAGCTCATAAATTACATTTATTGAGATCAGCAGTATCTCTTTGTTGCAAAAGTCTGAAATAAATGGCCTATACTTGGCAGTCAGCGCTCACCTGCTAAAGCCATAGCCTATAAAGATCAAAAGCAGGGTAATATGTAATCTAATGCATTTTGTCTTGAACTGGGGCTTAAGTGCGACTGCAGAAGATTGTGGTCACAAACCTCTTGAGACATGATGTAAGAGAGAAAAGCCATGCAAATCCATCCACTTCTTTTCACTTAAACTTAATAACACTGATTGTTAAAGTCATTACGCTTTTAACTCATTAAACAAGTTGACAAAACAGAGCAGGCTAGTCATCAAAAGTGGAATTATAGCCAAAGTAGTGGTTTATTTGTTAAATCATTTGCTTTATACTTCTTAAATGGAAAAAATAAACAGTAGACATTATTTAATAGTTTACTTAAACACCAACCTCCAGAGCTCCAGAAGAGCTTTAAATCATATCAAATGTAAGACAGTTTTCAATCACTGTATTGTCACAAGCAGGTGGTACATTCCCTGTTCAAAAAAAGCATGCTGGTTAGGTATATTTTGAAGCATGACAGCTGGTTTGAGCTGGTTATAAGCCAACTAGCTCCTGCTCGGGACCATCTTAAACCAGTTCAAACCAGCTGCCATGCTTCAAAACACACCTAACCAGCATATGCTGGGTTTTTTTTTTTTTTTGGCTTTTTCTTTTTTAACAGGGTTCAAAACTTCAGTGTTCATCCTCATCAAACAGATCTTCAAAAAGACGGGGTGGAATGTTAAAAATCCTAGTCTGTGCCATTCATTTTAATACATGAGTACTACAAACGCAATTTAAAAGTATTTGTGCTGCTGAATAAAACTCATTTTAGGGCAACTTATTAACAACCTCAAGCCAAATAATGTCTTCCTTCACACGACAGGACCTTGAAAGATTTTACAGAAACACTCCTGACATTCCCACATCCAATGGAAGCACCAAATACAGAAAGAAAGAAAGAAAGAAAGAAAGAAAGAAAGAAAGAAAGAAAGAAAGAAAGAAAGAAAGAAAGAAAGAACTAGTTCAGTCTGAGATGAGGATGTGTGATGTAATCAGCAGAGGTCTGAACAACCTTCAACCAGTGAGAAGCAGTTTGTGTCTAGATTTACTCTAATGTGAACCATGATTCCTATTCCTAAATGTTTTAGTTTTTTTTACTTTCTATTCATCAAACAATCTTAAATAACAATTATCATGGTTTCCACAAAAGCAGAACTGTTTTCTACACTAATAGTAATCAGAAATGTTTCTCGAGCAGTAAATCAGCATATTAGAATGATTTCTGAAGATCATGTGACACTGAAGACTGGAGTAATGATGCTGAAAATACAGCTTTGGCCACAAAAATCCATTTTTGTTTACAATAGAAAACATTTATTTAAAATTGTAATATTTCACAATTTTACATTATTTTTGATGTAATAAATCCAGCCTTCTTTCAAAAACATTTTATCAACTGCAAACGGATGTGAACCGGAACATTTGCTTTTGATTTGAGGGAGGGTACAAATCAGTGGATTTATGTTACTTGATCTATAATTTCAGCATTGAGTGAATAATGACTCATATCTAAGGCGATATTAAATGGCTTACGTCACACAACATGTTTGCACACATCCATGTACGCCTATTACATAACCTTGTGATGTTGCTGCCAAACAATTTCCTCTTGAGAAAGTTTGATGTTTCCTGAGAAATACAGAACACATATGAAAACAGAATTGTCTGTTTGTTGTAATGTATATCCACCACTATCGCCAACCAGCATGTCTGTATGATATTATGGAGTTGAGATGTGGCTTCCTTTTATAGTTAAACGCTTGCTAGGGTGCTCTAAATGGTTGCTATGGTGTGGGTACACATTTACCATGTTGATATTTACAGAGTGAGGTCCCACCCGAGTCAAAAGAGCCTAACCCCATCTCTGTACGATATTCTAATGCTAAGATATGGCTTATTTATATTACTGTATGGTTGCTAGGGTACTGTAAATGGTTGCTACAGTGTGGCTATAGAGTTTATTGAGTGATATTTAAAGACTACTTACTAGATTTGTGATTTTTATGGGACTGGTGTTGGAAACTCAGAAGTGAAGACCAGGAGACCCTTGGGTCTGAGAACACGCTGAGCGGTGCTGCAGTCATCAAAAGTCAGTGTTACATTGTAATTTATATACAACCCCAATTCCAGAGAAGTTGGAACGTTTTGTAAAAATGAAATAAAATCAAGAATCTGTGAGGGCCAAATTTCATGAGAGAAGTGTCAAGTGTCACATTTCGCAATGCAAAATCGCAAAGAATTTAGGTCTTTCACCAACTACCACACGTAATATTGTGAAAACATTCTTGGAATCTAGAGAAACCACAGTACCTGTAGGGCAAGGCAGGAAACCTCAGCTGAATGTGCTTGACCTTTGAGCCCTCAGATAGCATTGCATAAGAAACCATCATTCTGCGGTGTTAATATAGGCTCAGGAGTACTTCAGAAAACCACTGTCATTTACCAGTCTGCTGCTGCATCAAGAAATGCAACTTGAATATCTGTTACTTTAAGAGAAAGAGTATCAATTATATGCAGCGATGCTGCCAGGTTCTCTGGGCCAGAGCTCATCTCAGATAGTCAAGAAGACAGTGCAAATGTGTGCTGTACTCTGATTCAGAGTCCACATTTCAACTTGTTTCCGGGAAAAATGGATTTCGAGTTCTCAGTCCCAAAGACCAAAGGGAGCATCCAGACTTTCATTAGCGACAGAAGCAAAGCAAACGTGCGTCATGGTATGGGGGTGCAGTCATTAAAAGGACAATCAGACAACGAAGATCACAGACTGCTGAGCTTCTGAAGCCTTGTTTCAAGAGAGACTGGATAAAAATTTTACTTGCAAAACTTTAACAATTAGTATCCTCAATTCCCAAACAATGACACATTATAATTAAAAGGAAGGTTGACTTTCCCAACTTTCTTGGAGTGTGTTGCAGCCATCAAAATCAAAATTTGTTCATATTTACAAAATACATTTACGTAGGTTAGTGAAAACTTTGGAAATGTTTTCTTTGTACTTTTTTCAATTAAATAAACGTTAAAGAGAATGAACAAATCACAGATTCTTGATTTTATTGAATTTTTACAAAACGTCCCAACTTCTCTATTGGGGTTGTACATTCAGGGGGCAGTGCTTAAGAATGGAGAAAAAGCACCTGGGTGATGACCTTAAACAAAACATGCAAATGAAGTGTTCAGGTATAGCAACCTGCCCCATTTAACCTAATCCAATCAGCATAACTAATCAAAGACTGGGACAGGGGCACCATGAGCCATTACAAACAAAAGGTGAGAGTCTCAGTAATCTGGCTCATTTGACTTGAACTTGCAGAGAATCATTTGTCTGATGTCAACATATTTACCTTAAATGCTAAATACAATGTACTTCACCTTAGTTTTTCATATGATGCTATGTCAGAACATAGGTTCAGCATATCTTAAACAGATTCATACATTTGTAATCCCTCACTGGTCTTGCTACATGATATTGCAAATTGGTGTGTCTTATTTATTATTTTAATGAATTATCTTAATTATGAACACACTGGTTTGTAATGCAGACAGTTTTACAGTTTACTGCACGTGGTTATTCTTCTCGCTATTTCCCCGTAGCTGCTAATGAACCAGAAGTCTCGCCCATAGGCTTACTTCCATGTTGAAGAATAAGGTGGATATAATAATTCCACACTCATAGACTCTCCCATGTGCTGGAAAGATGAAACTGAACGCACAGCGACCCTTTGGTGTCTAGTTTCCTGCAATTTTCCAAGTTTGTGGATTACAGACTCTCTCTGGATGTACTCTTACTTGTACCAAGATCTCCTTCGACTCTCTTGTGTTCTCCCACGTCTTCAGTCAATTCCCGGATTTACTCACCTGTCCACTTACCTGCCAGCAGTTCCTGGAATCCATCCTCGTTCTACCAGACGACCCGTGTGTGCTCAGCAGCCCAGTACAACACACCAAGATCATCAGAACTGTTATCATTCCACGTGCAGACTATATCTTCACCATTATTTACCTGCCATTTGTCTCACTGATATCAATAAACATGCCTGTTTGGGCGTCTCCGAGTATGGTATCCCGTTGCACTGTAATTACCAGATATCATCATTGATTCATGTAGAAAGAATTTTCGGTAGCACTTTATTTTAAGGTGTCCTTGTTACACGTTAGGACATGTTCTTACTATTATAATAACAATTACTAATGTATAATTGCATGCAAGTAACCTTAAACCTAATCCTAACCCTAAATACATGTACTTAATTAATATAACTCAGTATTTAAATGAATAATTACACTGTAAAGGTCTTTGCACACTATGAAAGTTACGCACATTAAAAAATAAATACGACCTCATGTTGTGTCTATCACGTTTACACACTTTCTCTGAAACTTTAGTAAAAAAATTTGGACCAGGTTTGATTTTCTGCGTTTTCGCATCCGTAGCAAGCATTTTGATAGGAAAGGATGATGAATACGAAAAGTGTGCAAAGACCTTAACAACGACGCCTTAAAATAAAGTGTAACCAAATTTTCATATTAGGAAATTTTCCCCTTGTTAAAGGGGAGGGCTAATTCTATTTCATGCATTCTGACTAATTTAAACGGTTAAGTGTTGGATTATCATGCTAATCATGACCAAAGTCTCAAAAAATGAGTTGGACTTATGACAGAGTATTTCTGTGCCAAATTGGCTACACTCCTTCAGGGTTTGTCGGAAATGTCGGAAAGTTTTTTTTTTTTTTTTTCGAGAGTATGACGTCATAAAGGGTGGAATTTCTTGTATGTGTGCTCACTAGGGATGTTCATCTCCATAACTGAGGCCGATGCAATACGCATATCGATGCATAGTCAAGTCAAGTCACCTTTATTTATATAGAGCTTTTAACAATACAGATTGTCAAAGCACTTAACAGTATCAAACTGGAGGATAGAGTGTGAGTAATGTATAATGATAAGATTAAACAAGATTAAGATTGTGCAAGCGGCTTATCTGATTCCCGTGGTCTTGTCCCGATGGGGCATTTTAATTTATAATTTAATGTATTTGTTATATTTGTGTTTTATTCATTATTTGAAGTTTTTCATTTATATGATTTATTCATTTGCTATAATTGTAATGTATAGTTTAATGCATATATTGTTTCTCGGTCTATTTTTAGAATATATATTTGTTTGTTTATTATCATTTTAATTTATATTTTAATTCATTTAATATATATATAATATATATATATACATTATACTATTTATTATTTTAAAATGTATTTATTCATTTTTCATATTTGTATATTATTGTTTTAATTAAAATTTTAAATGTATTATGTTTCTATTTTATATTGTTGCAATTTCTAACAATAATAGTATTATGTATTAGGTATTTTATTATATTTTTAGTTATTTTGTTTTATTTTTAGTTTTATTGTATTTTTAGTCGAGGTCTTCACTAGGAATATGTCCCCGGGGCTCATCCAGGTGTCCCGGCCTCTGCTGACGATCTCCCGGCGCCGATCCACCATCTGATCCAGACACGGACTGAGAAACAGAATAAGAAGGAAACAGACAAATATTAGCGTAGATGCCATTCTTCTTACGATGTAACGAGTACATCATGTGTTATGGGAGGTGTTCCCGGTTCCGGTTGATCTAATTAATGCAGCCTAACAATCCTTTAACGGATTTGAATAATAGAAGTGTATTAGTGTGTGATGTGTAAGCCAGGTTAAAGAAATGTGTCTAGATTTAAACTGACAGAGTGTGTCTGCCTCCCGAACAGTATTGGGTAGATTGTTCCAGAGTTTGGGTGCTAAATAGGAAAAGGATCTGCCGCCCGCTGTCGATTTTGATATTCTAGGTATTATCAAACGGCCAGAGTTTTGAGAACGCAGCGGACGTGGAGGACTATAATGTGATAAGAGCTCGCTCAAGTACTGAGGAGATAAGACATTCAGGGCTTTATAAGTAGTTAACAAGATTTTAAAATCTATATGATGTTTGATAGGGAGCCAGTGCAGTGTTGACAGAACCGGGCTAATATGGTCGTACTTCCTGGTTCTAGTAAGAACTCTAGCTGCTTCATTTTGGACCAGCTGTAGTTTGTTGATCAAGCGTGCAGAACAACCACCCAATAAAGCATTACAATAGTCTAACATTGAGGTCATAAACGCATGAATTAGTATTTCTGCATTTGACGTTGAGAGCATAGGACGCAATTTAGATATGTTTTTGAGATGGAAAGACACAGTTTTACAGATGCTAGAAACATGGCTTTCAAATGAAAGATTGCTATCAAACAGCACACCTAGGTTCCTAACTGATGAAGAAGAATTGACAGAGCAGCCGTCAAGTGTTAGATAGTGGTCTAGGTTATTACATGTGGGGTTTTTAGGTCCGATAATTAACCGTTAATTATTCCGTTAGTTTCTCAATTTGGTGTGCTTCACCAGGCCGCAAAGAAATATAGATCTGAGTATCATCAGCATAACAGTGAAAGCTAACACCATGTCTCCTGATAATATCTCTCAAGGGTAACATATAAAGCGTGAAAAGTAATTTAGTCACTGTATTGAATAAATACCGGGGGTTATGTTTGTTTTCTTCTAGAAGAGATGAAAAGTAATCAGATCTAGCAGTTTTTAATGCATTTCTGTAGGACAGGGTATTTTCCCACCAGGCTATACGAAATACCTCTAGTTTTGTTTTCCTCCAGCTGTGCTCCATTTTCCGAGCTGCTCTCTTTAGGGTGCGAGTGTGCTCATTATACCACGGAGTCAGACTGTTTTCTTTGATCTTCCTTAAGCGTAAAGGAGCAACTGTATCTAAAGTGCTAGAAAAGAGAGTCCATAGTTTCTGTTACATCATCAAGTTTTTCTGTTCTGTGTTTTCCTGAGATAAATCAGGAAGATTACTTACAAAGCAGTCTTTTGTGGTAGAAGTGATGGTTCTACCATACTTGTAACAAGGAGTAGAATTTACAGTCTTAGCTATATGGAGTTTACACAAGACTAGATAATGATGAGATATCACCGCTTTGCTGCAGAATTTCAACACCACTAACATCAATTCCATGTGACAGTATCAAATCTAGAGTATGATTTCGACAATGAGTAGGTCCTGAAACGTGTTGTCTAACCCCAATAGCCAACGATACAATACATTAAAGATACATATCAAGCAGCTAGCTTTTTTGCAGATGCACTGAGCGAATCGAGGAATCTTCCCATCCCTAGCGCGCACACATCAACCAGAGCGAGAGCAAGAGCACGAACATGATTTTAAACATGGTTTAAGCCACTATTTTATATTAATGTCGTTGTCTGTCAACAGAAACAGAAAAAATATATCAACGAAAACCATTTTATTAGAAAGGGGCTCTATTAGTAATGAGTATGAAGTCATCCGGTGACATTTAGCAACTTTTCGAGCAGGTTTTAGTTACTTTCCATTGAAAAAAGTTGACAACATTGAACATGCTTCATTCGGTTTACGGAAGACTTGCTCGAGAAGGATCAATAATGTCTCCAAAGAAGTGTGCTTTTGGTTGAGAGGGAAAGATAACCTTGTTCAGCTTCCCAAAGAACCCAGCGTTAAGGGAATTATTTATGTCGATGTCACAGTTTGCAAACACGATCACTACGCATAAGCTGCTTATTACTCCAGGTACTCGACTTTTGATGTTCACATAGAAAAATGACTGGCCTACAGGAAATTGCTTATACATTTTTCATGATGCTATACTATTACAATTAACTCAGATCAATGACGCCTGTGGCCAATCAGTTCCAAAAAGAAATACAATACCTGTGCTAACTGGGGGAAAAAACAACTTTACAAAAAGACTGAATCTAAAATATATAGCATTTTGTTTTTGACAGGGAATACCACATTAGGGATAAAGGATTTTCAGCTCAGCACAAGGATTAAAGTGTGTTTTAATCAAAAAAGAGTTGACTCTTTAATGCTGTCTTACACCATTGCCATTTTATAGCTTCAGTATTTGTGACTTTTACCTACCTGTAAGTGCGTCAGGATCAGATGCCGCCTACCTGGAAACGTGGCCATGTGTGAGTTCCTAAAGAAATGCAGAGGTCATGTTGCAGTTTCTAGGGAATGCACTTAAATGCACTTAAAGTTGCAGTTTCTAGGGAATGCAAGTGTACAGTTTGCATATACTATAAGTTGTTTTGGAAAAAGTGCGTCTGCCAGATGAATCATGTAAACGTTTTAGCTAACAGTCATCACATGCATAAAAAGAGGGCATGCTCTGAAAGCACTTTACACATTGTTTATGTGTGAGTCGTAACAGGATCAAGAACAAGTTTAATCCAGATTCTGCTGGCTCAAAGAGGAGAGAATCTCTTGACCCAGGTTTATACATCCTGTGTGAGGATTAAACTGCTGTCAAACTGTGTCATGACCTGTGCTGACATTACACCTGCATTGCCCATTGTATCTAAAATGCATTAGGATGTAAGATGAACTATACTGTGAGAAAAAAAAATCTGTCCTGGAAGAAAATTGCCAATATATTTTCTGTTAGGTTTCTGGACATTTCCTTTAACCGTAATTCAAAGTATGGTAAAAGCCTGTGAAAAGTCAGTAAAATCCTTCATATTAAAGGTATAGTTCAACCAAAAACAAAGACTTTGCCATCATTTACTTACCCTCATTTCAAATACATTTCTTTCTTCTGCTGAATACAAAATAATACTTGTAACCAAACAGTTGCTAGAAGCCATTGACTTCCATAGTATTTTTTTCCATGGCTACCAGCAATAATCTGTTTACCCACATTCTTCAAAAAACACCTTCTTTTGTATTCAGCAAAATAAATATATTTTCATTTTTGGGTGAACTGTCCCTATAACATTGTACAGTGGGATGTATCTTTATGAAATTTTTATGAGGCAAGTTACATGACAAAATGTAAAACTAAAAGAGCTATACAAAAAAGGCCCAAATTTAAGTTTTATGTATTTGTCTTACAAATAGCATTTCCATCCATTTAAATTGCAAAGTTTTAATATGAGCTAATCAATCCAGTCATAAATTAATGAAACTTGTTTGTGTGCGCATGTATGTGAACGTGTCATTCATGGTGACACACATAACGTGTCTAAATGCTCTTAGGTCTGTATCCATCACAGATGCTGTGTCTGAAAACAGGTGAGTCCTGGTAAATAAAGCTGGCTTATCGCTGACCGTTCCTGATGGCTCTGACATAGAAACCTCCTTCCACTTATTACTGTCAGGCCACACACATCATACAGTCTCAGGAAAACTGTGAAAGATGGTATCTTTTGGGGTCCGACAGCCTGTCACTAAGTTTCCATCCAAAGTTGTGAATTAAATTTGTGCGAAAAATTGGAATATCGGATAAAACAGTTGCATTTTCCATCCCATATGTTCCAGAGAACATAATCAGTTCCCGGGAAACTGCCGCAAAGTATCAATAAAGAAATATAAAAAAGTTGCTACAATAAAGCCTGTGACTCTTTTTTGCTACATAATAAATGACCTGCACCTCAGAGCACACAGAAGAAACACAATAACAAACACTGTCATGTTATCTAGCATTTGGGTACGTGATGTTTGGGAACACAGTTGTGTTTTCTGGGAGGTGATTATGCCAAATAATTTTTGGCTCAGGCATTTCAGAATGACTAAAACAATGTTTGAGATGGTCCTTCAAACTGCTTTGACCCAAAACTATCCGTGTTGCTAGAAATAAAGCTTTTGAGGTCGTAAGTTCAAGTGTGTACTGTACACAGAACAAGGTAGAATAGCCTGTGTGTCGTGTATATCTTATTTTGGAAACACAAATGTTTCCGAAATAAAATGGCACGTGCCATTTTTTCTCTGTGCAAACAAGCACACAGCTGTAAACACCAGTGTATTACAATAATTGTCAACTGCACATCCAACATTGTTTAATATACAGAGGTAAAGTACCTTATAATAGAGATATCATGAGGTAGGCCAATCCTTAATTCTTTTCCATGATCTCTCTCTATGGAATTGTGAGGAAAATGCAAGATTGACAGATTAGGAAATCTGACTGAAATCATGATAAGGGTGGGAAATGTTGCCACATTAAAAGTGTTGTATGGAGCCTTAATATAAAGGAAGGGGAAAAACTGACGTAGGAACCTTCTTACCCATTAAATATTATTGCGTTCATGAAAAAGTGATGTGGTTTGTGGTGTTTGAGGATATAAACAATGAACTCATGGTCTAGTTGACCTCTGAAGGAAAAATCATACTCTGGAAAGGTCTGTCTGGATCCTGCAAGACGATGAATTAAGCTCGGGCTCATTTTCATCTGGGAAACGTATTCCTGACCACAGCAATGTAGTCGTCATGGATCATAGAGTTTCTCGAGTCGAAGATCAGGGTAAAAGCCACAGTGAGTATATGAGAGTTCAGATGGAAATACAGAGGTTTAAGGCTTTTCCAGTTGTGAATGACTCTTAAATGATTTTTGAAACACTTCTAACTTGTGCAGTTTTGTATACATTGACAAGCCTGATATGTGATTTTTCATTAGTACAGTAATTCAGATGGGCTTGCACATGCACTTAAAATAAAACGTGTGTGTTGTAATTGCTCTCTTAACTTCTATTTGCTAAGGTTTTACAAATCGTGAAATTTCAAGACTATATTAAAACTGTAGATTCATGGAGCATATGAGACTTACATTTGCATATGTTGAGATAATTGCCGATGCTATATGAGCCAGACTGTATGTGAACTTATTTGACTTCAGTTTATGGTAATTGGTGATATGTGGTAGTAAAGATAATTTCATTGGTGTGTAGCCAACTATAAAGACTATAAAGAAATGTGATAATCTGATAATCGGCTGTTAAGATAAAATAAGCATAAATTGACCCTGTTATAAAGTTGAATATGTCTCAATCTCATGAATGAGAAATATGCATGCCTACAATGAAGTCTACAGCACTTGTAATGCAGTAAAATACCTTAACTTTTTTTTTTTTTTTAAAGGAGGAAAAATGTTTTTGTTTCCATCACCAGGTGCACAGGATATAATTAGTCTGCTCCTTTGATTATGGGTAGTTTTAGGACTGATATATTTAGGTGTAGTGTCCACTCCTAATTACACCACATCTGGCAGGATGACAACAAAGTGTGTAGTACAAAGATAAAAGACGGAAGTTTGTGCAAAAGGTGAGGAAACATCCATCCTGGCATCTTCGTCAAGGTCTTGCAGCATGTTGACTGAAAGCTGCTGTCGTGAAAGTGAGCTAACTGGAACCAGATGGCCCAATTACAAGGAAGGAAAAGTTACAAAGGCACAGAAACGCTCCTCCACATGACCTCATCCGCATTGGCCCAATTCCTTTTTTTTTTTTTTTCTTGAACAAAAGTATATATTACTTTTTCAGTTCGCATATCACAACAGATTACACAATGAATAACAATTATGTAACACAGCAAACATTTTATACCCTATTCTCCCTCCCATCCCCAAATGAAAGAAAAAAAATATGTATATATTTTAAGCAGGGGTGCCCCCGAATAGTGGACGATTCGATGCTTCCACAGGAGGAGCCTGATTCGACGCACAATCTCACAGTCGAATATTCACAGGGTGTTATGATCATGCCTTTTTTTGGATAAATGAGGGTGCTCAAATGTTTGATTTCACACCAGTTTTCTCCCAAAAAGTTAATATACAGCCTATTAAAATAATGCTACAAATAACAATCTGAAAAGAAAGAAGATTCAAATAAATATATGAGAACACTATTGAAACTGTGATTTGTTAGAGTTTAGTTGCCGTGTGTTACATGAAGAACGCGTCCACAAGAGTTCATTCACAGCCTCGCGGACACGTTCATGTGCCTTCGGGGCATTTCGTGCAGATAGCTTATAAGTTGTTATATTTACGTTGTGTTGTATAAATAAACGAAGCGTTCTCTATATGACATATTAAAAACCTGCTATCAAAAGCTTCATTCTGGTCAAAATGCAGAACATTATTAACAGCTGCCATGTACATAATGTTATAATGAGAGCACTATTGTAAAAAAATGTTGTGAATTCTTAGGTTTCGCTGACGTTTAATGTTAACTATCTTTTAATCAAACATTAAAAACATTATTTACCCTGTTTGTATCTGCGAGGCGTCCTACTGTATTAAAGTCAGTAATTATGACCGACTTGACTCTTGGTAATGTATTTAGCCCCGCCCCCAAAACACATGATTCGACTCGAATCTCCGCAGGATTCGAAAATTCCGATTCGACTTTGAAAATCGGTCAAATTTAGCCCTCGTCACTGTCACTTTCTAGTCAGCCAACCAATCACAGTGGAGAAGGGGCGGGACTAACACAGCCACACCCTGCTTGGATAGAACAACAATGGAGAAGTTAATATTGCTTGTCTCCGAGTATTTATGTTTTAACCAGATGGAATTGCCGGAGTACCATAATATTGTTATGAAAAATAATGCTTGGAGAAACATTTCATTCGCGATACATCTGCCATATTACTTCAGCAGATATTCCATATAGCAACCACAGCTTCTAAACTGAACAAAAAATAAATAAAATAATAATAATAACAATTACGCTGCCCTTTTAAGGGCTCACAGCTGACTTTGGTGGACACGTGGCCTGATTGTAGTTACATGCAGCTACACATACAGCCTGTGTTGTTATTATTATTATTATTATTTTATTTAAAAGTTAAATAAAAACTGTACTTTACTTAAATATTAAATGAAAATGTACTGTAGCTACTTAAAAGTGAAAAAAAAGTAAGTTACTGTACTTAAATGTTAAGTACAATACATTTTAATTCAGTCTTTATTTAAGTACAGGACAGTACAGTTTTTATTTCACTTTTAGGTACAATATATTTTAATTTAATAATTATGTTTTTTATTTACCTGGAAGTAAGCACGGTGCAGGGTTAATGTTCAAACTGTGTATTTACAATGTTGGCTGACAATAATACATATTCTTATTAGGAATAAAACTGACTCGTTTTTTTTTTTTACTGTGCATAGTGCTATACTGTATTTTAATGTTGGTCATAATGGTGGTACTTGGAAAGCCAAATATATTCTGAGGTGGTACTTGGTGTAAAAAGTTTGAGAAGCACTGATGTAAAGTGTTTCCCAAGTCTATGTAGAAGACCATGATGCTACTCAGAGCTTGTTCTTCTGGTAGCAGGCTACCAACATTAACATTGTGCCTTAAGAAGTTAGTAAAAGGTCTCCGGACATCTTCAAAAACATTTAGTTTCTTTTGAACAATATACAATATCTTTCCATCGACACCGTTTCTTTAACCCACATTCCAATTCTTGGCTCATTGGTATTTTTCCAATTAAGAGCAATTATGCGTTTGCTTGTAAAATACACATTTCTATGAATCTGACCTCTGTGCTTTGTAAGAGAGGGCTGATAGGATTTATTGGCCCAATTCTAATACTCTAATTCCAAAAAAAAGTTAATAATGAACTGTAACTGTAATATAACTGCTATTTCCCAAAATAGTAGCCTAACAACGTTAGATGTGATATGTCAGTATTATTTTATTAACATTTGGAATTAACTTTTATTTTTTTCAGCTTTCATTTAAATGTTAGTATTTTTGTTGTGTGCTATAGTCCGGTCTTTTTTAATGACTAAAATTGAATAGTTTTCATTAATAACAACACTTTACCCATGATATTTTGAGACTTGTGAAAAACCACACAAGTTTTGAACTTTTCTATTATTATTGTTATTTTTTTTCAAGTTTATATTATTTTTAAGTTTATAGTAGTCAGCATTTGAAGTGGATCAAAACCTTTCATCAAAGTTGTCCTAAAAACTTACGTTCTTGTCTCAAAACAACTTTCATGAACGTTTTTGATCCACTTCAAATGTTGACTATAGGCCTTTTGTTCTAATATTTTGAATTTTTTTTAGCTTTATTTTTTGTTTTTCATTTAAATGTTAAGTTTTGAAATTTTGTTGTATGCATTTGTCAATTTTATTTAATTTCTTGATTTCTAAAATTTGTATAGGTAGTGTTTATAAAGTTTTTCAGTTGTTTTAATACTACAATGGATTGCTTCTGTTGTCCTCATTTGGATAAGTGTCTTCTAAATGACTAAATAATAATAATAATAATAATACAAATATTTGTAGAGGAGTTGTAATATATAAACACACACACACACACACTGTAGTATTCTGTATGCGGCTAAAATTTATTATATTAAAATGTGACAGAACTGTAAAATAGAGAAACCGTGTGTTTTTTTCTAAACATCTACATAAGAGTATAATACACAATCTAACATAACACTAAGCAAAACTACCTGTATGTGCAACCACACACACATACACATTTATCAATTCAATATATATATATATATATATCATTTCCATTTAGTTTGTTGAAGTATTAAAATAACTCAAATTAAATAAAACTTAATAAAAGAGCTATACAGACATAATAAATTCAGACATAATTTCACTAAAATTAAAATAAACAACAAATACAAATAGTTTATCGGCAATCCTTAAAAATAACACTGCCAGACACACATTAAAACCACAACTTACTCACACATAGTAAGAAATGGTTATAAAAGCTGAAGCGCAGTTGAGTGAGTAACTGGTTCAGTCAGACGCGGAACAAGATCAAACCGGTTCTCTCGCGCAGAGGAAGCAGTGCGTCATCAGCTCACTATATATAGAGCTGCGAGCAGCGCCTGCGCCAGAAGACCTCCACAGCTGCTCTTGTGCGGGACGACACTGGTATTATTACAGCACTCGGGTCTAATGGGAAAACTCTTTGTAAATGCGTTTTAAGGTGAGTTGTACGATATTTTTGAGCGAAATGGACGTCTTATGTCCGTTATGTTACATGTATGGTAAAGTCTAATCAAAGATAAAGAAAGTAACCGGTTAACGGTTTGCTGAGGTGTTTTTCGAAGCAGACTCGTTTAGTTGTGTCGTGTGTTATAACGCTATGGCCGCCGTGTCACACTTCCCTGTGCGTGTTTCACTTCCACTTTTATCGGTGTTATAACGAAGATCTTTATCTTTAGCCGTGTTGATAAACGTGGAGTTGCTCGTATATTTAATACTAGATTCTTTGGTTAATGCTAAGCGTTATTTTCAGGATCGAGATCAATGAATGAAGCCTCACGCTGCATAGCCTCGCTAGCCTGAATGAGCGCATTCTATTGGCTGAGCCGACAGCCGAAGCCGGCTGGGTTTGATCGGTGATTGGCTGACAGGAATGTCTGTTATAGTTTGTCCAAACAGGGCTTCTCCTTATTGGGTAACTGATGCAGTCGCGCGCTTCGCAGGGGCGGGACTAATTTCACCGAGTTTGCGAAATTGCTCCGTGTTAAGAAATGTGTGCGGATGCTAGCTTCATTGGGAAACAATTTCCTAATTTTACACGAAATGGGCTGTTACGGTAAATAACAAGTTGTGTGTAATGAGAGTTTTACATGCTTTGTGAATTACCCAAAAAAACTGGTTTATTGGACTGATTTGTTGCCTGTTCTTCAGGGTTCGAGGTAATATTTTCTGATTTTAATGCTTGCAGGATTCTTGCTTGGGAGACGTGCACACTGGCCCTGGCCTTGAGGCTTATCTGAAAGGATTCAACTTCACTGGTGAACCTCCTTGGCTGTCTGACATCTGTTAGCCACATTATAATTCCATCTCTTCCATTCATCTGGTGAGTTATTCTGCCTTTTGAGAGCATCCAGTAAAGTGGCATGGAAAACTCAAACCCCTTAAACATCTCTCTGCTATTTTGTACTTTTTAAATTCAAGTTTCAACAGTGAGAGAGGTTAATAATTCTACAGAAATGTATGCAAGTAATAGTACAATCTTATGTTGTAATGCAGACATTTTGATTTTGAATAATGTTTAGATCTAAAATATTAGAGGTCTTTGAAACCCTGATGACGGAGTAAAATGAGAGCAGTGGATGTGATACGAGTGCTTCCCTTACATTTGTGTCTATTATTATAGTTAATGAAAACACTTTACTTTAAATAAAAATTAATTTGTTAAATGTTTATGCTACTTGCCAAGTTAAATTTATCATTTAATTTCACTTATACTAAAATAATTAAAACAGAAATAAGCAGTACTAATCTATAAATATATTTAAAGCTAACATAAATTATAAAAAGGCAAAATTAACTCAAATTAAAATGACATCAGAAAATACAAGTCATTTATAGCATGTGTCACTGCACAGTAGCTGCAGTTCCCTGTGAAAGCTGTCAGTGAGTTGCCTTTGAACGGTCTCTAAAGCTGTCATTGGGGTAAAGATAAGCTACTGCTTTACATACACAGATAGTCTTTCCTTGTCTTGAACAGCCACTGAGTGGAGTCTGTCATCTTAGCGGTCACATTTTATAACACCCCTGTCATTTTCTTTTACAGATTTTTTGCAATCAAATCTTGAACAAACGCCATGACCTCTTTGACTGGATCAGACTTTGACTTCGCCTTCCTGGAGGAGGGATTCTGTGCACGTGATATCGTGGAACAGAAGATCAATGAGTCATTACTATCAGTAAGTGAACGTGTTGTGTTATACCTACATGTCTGCCTAATTGTTGCTTTTTTTTAATGTAAATTTAGATTTTGCAATTTATAATATCTTAATTTTCTGTAAATGGCTCTGCATATGCCATTCACCATTCTGATCACATCTCTTCTTTTAGGATGACAAAGATGCCTTCTATGTGGCCGACCTGGGTGACGTCCTGAAGAAGCACCTCCGTTGGTTGCGTGTTTTACCCCGTGTCATGCCATTCTATGCAGTGAAGTGCAATGACAGCAGGGCTGTCGTCATGACACTGGCGTCTCTGGGAGCCGGATTCGACTGTGCGAGCAAGGTATGAGCAAGATCTTTCAAGTTCCTTAAATCATGAATGTGACTTCTCCATGTGTCTCATGTTATCAGCACCAAACTGTAAGAATGTAGCAGCGTTAATCCTGTATTAACCTGACTTCTAATCCTCGTCTCTTCTGCTAGACCGAGATCCAGCTCGTGCAGTCTGTGGGTGTGGAGCCCGGCAGGATCATCTACGCCAACCCCTGCAAGCAGGTGTCTCAGATCAAATACGCCTCTGCTCATGGAGTGCAGATGATGACGTTTGACAGTGAAGTGGAGCTCATGAAGGTGGCCCGAAGCCATGAGAATGCCAAGTGAGTAACTTTACTAGAAGAACAGGTCACATTTCACCACAATTTTTAATAATTTTTTTGGATGGTTGATAACTGGGTGGTCGATGACCGATATAAAGCCGATTATATTTGATATTAGACCACATACATTAGCAACAATAAATAAAACAAGCATAACAATTACTGAAAATATATTTATTTTAACTATTATTTGGAAATGTATCAGTTAAAAAATTTACTTTGTTGAATCTGTGAAATAAACACTTTTACTTTAGACAAGCTTTCTGGAAACCTATTATGGCAATAAAAATGCCAAATATAAGCTTTCTTTTTTTTTTGTGCATTGTGGCAAGATTTGTGACCAATTCAACTTTTTTTTTTTTTTTTTTTTGCTCATGATAAACTGTTATCGGCTGAACTTTTAAACTAAATTTATCGGCTTACAATTAAATATATTTTGGCGATCACCGATAAAATGATTTTGTGCGTTGGTTTTTCTGACATTTAAACACACTTTCTGTTTCTGCAGACTGGTTCTCCGTATCGCCACTGACGACTCCAAGGCGGTGTGCAGGTTAAGTGTTAAGTTTGGCGCCACGTTAAAGAGCAGTCGGCTGTTGCTGGAGAGGGCGAAGGAGCTCGGGCTGGACGTGATTGGAGTCAGTTTCCATGTGGGCAGCGGTTGCACCGATCCTGAGACATACAGCCAGGCAATCT
The DNA here is from genome assembly GCF_936440315.1 of Barbus barbus. Classification (NCBI taxonomy): domain Eukaryota; kingdom Metazoa; phylum Chordata; class Actinopteri; order Cypriniformes; family Cyprinidae; genus Barbus; species Barbus barbus. The sequence continues at coordinate 3,362,819 of NC_136758.1, forward strand.
CAGATGCGCGCTATGTTTTTGACGTGGGGGTAAGTGGCCTTATTGCTATAAAAATTCAAACTACACTTATTTATGCAATAGAATATACTTAGTCTGAAAATTATATTGTCCACCAGGCGGAACTGGGATATGACATGACCCTGCTTGATATTGGCGGAGGCTTTCCAGGCTCAGATGACACCAAACTGAAATTTGAAGAGGTATTTTATTCTTAATCACCATCTTAACTTCAAGTGACCAAAGATGTTTAAGGTATACCAAACTTAACTTGTGGGGTTTTTTTGGTTTGCAGATCGCTGCTGTGATTAACCCTGCACTGGATAAATATTTCCCTGTTGACTGCGGCGTGAGGATCATTGCTGAACCTGGCCGCTATTATGTAGCGTCTGCTTACACGCTGGCTGTCAGCATCATTGCCAAAAAGGTCATCATGAAGGAGCAATCAGCCTCAGATGGTAAAAGCAAACATTGAAAACCATGTTTGTTTTTAATGTGCTCTTAATGATTAGACTTTAAATTAAAGGACTATATTCATTAACTACACACTAATATTCAGTAATATTAGCAATTTAGCTGCAATGAATAACACTTATTATTGTCCTGTTTATAACTGAGGGGCTGCGTTGAAGCAATCTGTAGTGTGTAAAGCATTACATAACGTAATTTCTTGTTAATTCTTACAGAAGAAGAGGATGGGGCCAATGACAGAACCCTGATGTACTACGTGAACGATGGCGTTTACGGTTCCTTCAACTGCATTCTGTATGACCATGCGCATGTCTTGCCAACTCTGCACAAGGTACGGAAATGAGTCCATCAGATTCCTGTTTGTTAGATGGTGTTTCTTCCCAGAGACTAACCTGTAACCAATAATCTCTCACAGAAACCCAAGCCTGACGAGCGCATGTACCCATGCAGTATTTGGGGCCCGACCTGTGATGGGCTGGACCGCATTGTGGAGCAGTGCAGCCTGCCTGACATGCAGGTGGGCGACTGGCTGCTGTTTGAGAACATGGGTGCCTACACTGTAGCCGCATCCTCCACCTTCAATGGCTTCCAGAAACCCGATATTCATTACATCATGTCCCGCACAGCCTGGTAAGTAGGATGTGGGAACCCATTTTCATTACTTTCAGCTGCGTTAACCGTTCTTTTTAACGTTTGAGTTCTCTTGTCAAAGTAGACCATACTAAAATAAGCCGGTTCTGTTTGTTGAATCAAACTCTGAATTGACACTCTTAATGCAATATAACTTTTTAATTGATTTAGAGCCTTCATAGTTGACTAAAATCAGAAAAAATTAAGTCTTGATGCATTTAGTTAAAACTGAAATCAAATTAAGCTATAATAAACAAAGGTAAACGAGCATTATCAACAAAACTAATAAAAATGACAAATGCAACAATTACTAATAAACTGCAGATAGATTAAAAAATGACAGTAAAGACTGAAAATAAAAAAATCTAAATATCAACTGTTACGTTGAATAACATTGCATTACTTAAGTTACACATCAACAATTATGCTTAATATTTTATTACATTTTAAAACGGTGAGAAGTATTTAACCATGCAAACAAAAATTGTACTGAAAGAATGACTAATGGAAAATGGATTTGACTGACTGAATTCATCGTCACTTTTATTGCAGGCAGCGTATGCAGCAGATCCGTGCTCAGGGGATTCCACTTCCTGCGGAGGAGCAGTGCGCTGGAAACATGCCATCCCACTGCGGACGCGAGAGCACATTGGATGTGCCAGCCAAGCCGTGCCCTACTCAAGTGCTGTGATGCTCTTCAGTGCAGACTACCAGAGCCAGTTCTCATTCAGACAGCGGTTTAGCGTAGTTCTCAGTGATTTACACCCAAACCCTGTCTTGAGGTCCACCGTATCCAAATATGCGCTGTTGAATAACAATAGCTAAATTTCTGTTCTAAATGCAGCTGTTTTTCACTTTTTGTATGTTGCAAATGCTCAAACCTGAAAGACGCACAGAAAGGCTCGCAGTCCTGTGGCTTTTTTTTCTTTTTCTTTTAAGTAGTTTTTTTATACGTATATACTTGTAAATCATGAGGCCAGATACTTGACTGGAGAATGAGGGAGATTTAATCGTATGTGGTTTTCTGTGTTGGAGGAAGGTTAATTCCTGAACTGACTCCCTCTATTATAGATTAAAATGGAAGCTCATGCTACTTTCTATTGGAGTTTTTCAATCTTTGGAAATTAGATCTTCCTCTTCACGCAGACTTGCACAGATTTCTTCCTCCTCAGTGACCATTTACATTTTATACTTGATTAGTAAGTTAATATTATTTTTGACCTGATATCTGCATTATTGACCTGAAGTGTCACTGCATTTGAAATAGATATGAAAGAGATGGGATTGCTTCTGAATTGCTTTCCTATGGAAACCTTTTTTTTTTTTTTTTAAGTTTTGTATTTTTATATAAATAAATGTAGCTGTAAAAATGTTGAGTGATATGCTTTTGATTTCCATTCAAATAGCACCATTTTACAACTTGTGAATGTATTGAATTGAGCACCAAGGTTTGTGCAACTCAAGAAATTCACAAGGTAAAACATAACACTACACATGAATGCAGCACCATCTAGTGGTGGTGTTTAATTCTTTTTACCAAATCTGTCTATTTTGGACGCATCATTTCAATTAAACCCTCCAAAAATCAATACATCAGTTCAAATTATTCTTTAGATGTCACATGTATTATATTTGTGCTGTTCAGAATGGGAAACTAGCCTAATATTACTATGACCATTAAATATTATTTGTCGTTATCTCTGAAAAATAACTAGTAATTTTGCCTTTGCATTTCACAAACATGCTTTGCACTGTGGGATGTAGAACTCCGAATGCCTGTCTGTCAATGGCCCTCAAATTCACTCATCTCATCTGAGGAAAACACTCCTAGTTTCAACATTATTCAGACATTTCTCTCGGATAAACGTGACCTACATTATTGATATCACCCCCCCCCCGTTTTATGTCGACACTTAAAGAAAAACCCTATTTATATCCTTGAATGCATGTACAAACCCTAATAACAATTAGTTTGAATGCTTTTGGAGAAATACATTGAGGCTAATTGGCATGTACTACAACAACAGTCAACAGGGTTTATGGGACTAATATTAAAACAAAAATGCAGTCAATATAAAAATGCAGTATATTGTTTTACCTGTAGCTGTGTTGTAAATCATAGGATAAAATATGAAATAATGGATTACGTCGTGATTGATTAAATATTGATCAATAGCATTTAATATTTTGCCTATGATCATGATTTGTTTTTCATGTGCTTTTCAAAGCAACTTCACAGAATTTTAGCTTTATTATAGGAAATTTGGGAATTTTGCTGAAATTTGGCTGATTTGACATTGAAACACACATGTTGGGTTTCCATGTTTTATGGGGATATTCCATAGGCTTAATGGTTTTTATACTGTACAAACAATATTTTCTGTTTCCCCACAACTAAACCTACCCCTCACAGGAAACTTTCTGCATTTTTTTTTTTTTTTTTTTTTTGTATGATTTATAGCTTGTTTCCTTAAGGGGACCAAAAAAGTCCTCACAAGGATTTTGGATATTGCCATGTTTGTGGGGACATTTTGTGCCCACAACGTAGGGTTTACCATGAAAGCAGTATTTTCCAGTCAAGCTGGTAAACAGATGATCTTTTTTACCAAGTTCAAGGGGATACCCATATGTTTGGATTGTTTGGTAATCAGTATTGTTATTTAAATTGCCATCACTCCACTGCTCACAAACAACGGGGACACCAGAGTTGCACTTGCCTCAAATTTCAAAGGTAAATTGCATATTCAACAAAACCTTTTTGCTAAATGCATGATAGAAATGTTTGCACTGAACTATGTTCTTAGGGTTTCCGCGGGTCCTTAAAAAGTCTTCAGTTTAATTGTTTAAATTTAAGGCCATGAAAAAGTATTTAATTATTAGCTTAAATTTGGGGACGGAAAGACAAGAATTGCTATATAGATTAATATGTCGATTAAACTTCAAAATGCTGATTTCACTGAATAAATATGAGCGCTGCAGTTTCAAAGTCAGGTGCTGCTGCTTGTACTGCTGTTACCGGGAAACTGCTGTATTTCTGCCGTTCAGAGAGTGACACCTGCTGGCAGAGGACGAATTTGCGTTTTTGCTACATATTTTAAATGTGAACCGATGGATCGACAAGAAGCTAATGCATGATAAAAATCTAAACAAATAAGACACCATATATTTGTTATATAATATAATGATTGATTGATAATTTTCTTTTGATTCATCCCTTTTCTTAAAAAATGTTTAAAGGCTGAAATGTGAAGTTCAGGTCTTAAAAAGTCTTTAAATGTCTTAAATTTGATTTTAAAATTTCTGCAGATACCTGGTTATATTATGGTACCAATTGCAATAACTTTTTTCTTTTTTTAATAAGCCCTTTTTAACTGTCCTCTTGTTGTTCTGATAATGTTCTGTAGGCCACTAATTACAAATATGACCTCTGTACATTTGTTTGTTGCAAATTTACAGACAATGCATTTGAGATGTTAACATGGTCTTGTTGGGGTAATATTGCTGTCAACTGACAACAAAGCTTCCCATCTGAATTAGCATAACTGCACCAAGTTTTATAGTTAATAAAATATTGAAAACAAAATACTTTAACTATACTTTAATTTCCTTCAATAAAAAGGGAATTGAGTTAGACGGTGTAAAGGTGTGTGGACGTGGAATAGTAATCTGGCCCCTTCATATAAAGGCAAAACAAAGTTGCCCATCCTTGAAGTAGCCCGACTCTGCTTGCGTTCATTCACGTGACTGGTCGAGATGAGAGGTGATCCTGCCTGGGTAGTGTGATTTACATAGTTTTTATATACTTTACTTACTTTACTTTTGTCATTTAGCAGACGCTTTTGTCCAAAGCGACTTACAAATAAGAAAAAGTAACTAAAACTAAAAAGTTACAACTCTATAAACTATCTACCCACATATTTAAGAAAATAAAGAAATTAAATAAAATTGACATGCATATAACAAAAACATTTCAATAATAAACATATCAATGAAAAAATTAAATAAATATAATTTCTAATCATATATGGGATCATATAGCCTAATCACCCAAACCCTGACGATTTTACTCTGAGTACCGGCAACATGTCAGAAGTGCCTACCCACTTGATGATAACAGATAACAGAATGTCACGTCTGAATCAATCAGTGTATAAGATTGTCCCACAGGCCAATAAATAAGAAAAGTGGCACGTTCTTTAAATTATTTGCACAAGTTGACACCTCGTTGCTTAGTGACAGTGGTAAGCAGCTTCCGGTAGCATTCTTGTTGATGACAAAGTATTTGGCAAACTCTCGGGAACACCCAGAGAACAGGGAGTGAAAGCACCTGAGGTCAAGGATGTGGAGAACTGCTGATCTGTGACTCAAGCTGTGAATAGTTCATGTTTGAACTATTCTGGGAAGAACTTGTGAATGTGTACTCATTCTACTTAAAAAAAGAGAAATGAATAAAAAGCTAAGACAAGCATTTAATTATGTCATACTGTCATATGAAACATAAATGCAATAAAGCACTACATTATACCACCCAGTCATGTGTCCAAATGAATAGCATAACCACTGCACTCTCTCTCTCTCTCTCTCACACACACACACACACACACACACACACAGAGTTTAGTTTGGAGAAGAAAAGTCAGCATCATATCAAAGAAAGCTAATGCTAGAGAAACAAACATTTAGCCCTTTGACAGTTTACATGACTAAGGACTAGCCCAGGTTTACATTTTATTGCTGTGTATTTTATCATGCTGCCCTTTGTGTCACATTAATGATCAATTAATGTTAAAAGAATAGTTCACCCAAAGAATGAAAATTTATTTAAAGGGGTACACATAATATTGCATATAGTATTGCCTCGAGTTTAATTAGTTTGCAAAGAAGTCTGCCATCTCCAACATACATATAGATCATTAAATAGTACCTTTTTATATACAGTGCCCTCCATAAGTATTGGAACAGTGAAGACAATTGCTCTGTTGGCTGTGGAGCCAAGACATTTACAAATATGATTAAAAGATGAATATGAGACAAAACTACAGAATGTCACATTTTATTATTAGCCGTTTCAACACATACATGTTTTACCAGCTAAGTTCAGCACTTTTATAGTTCATCCCTCTATCTGATGTGAGCATAAGTATTGGAGCAGTTGCCTCACAGGTCTTTCTAAGTGATCAGCTGTGTCCTGTTGCATTAATTCTTCAGATATTAAAAGCAGGGAATGTGTCGTATCAGTTATATCCATTACTTCTGTATTCTGAATCCTGCATTCGATGATGACACACACAAACCAGGATGAAGATGAGGGAGCTGACTTTGAGAGAAAAGTAAGCAATTTGGATGCTAAAAGAAAAGAGGAAGTCAATTAGAGCTATAGCAAAAACAAAGGGCATGGAGAAATCAAGAGTTTGGAAACCACCAGCAACCAACAACTACCTGATCGCCTGAGAAAACAACAGTAGTTGATGACAGACAAATCATAAAAGCTGTGAAAATTAATCCTAAAAGACGTGTCTGTAAAATCACCAACAACTTCCAGAAAGCTGGGGTGATGCTCTGACCGATGAGACAAAGATGAACCTTTATCTAAGTGATGGGAAAGCAAAAATGTGGAGAAAAAAAGGGAACTGCAATGATCCCAAGCATACAGCCTCATCTGTAAAGCATGGTGGAGGTGGTGTCATGGCATGGGCATGCATGGCTGTCTCTGGAACAGGCCCTCTCAACTTTACTGATGACTTAATGTATGATGACAGTAGCAGAATTAATTTGGAAGGGTACAAAACCATCTTGCCTACCAATATTCAAGAAAAAGCCACCAGATTCATTGGGAAGTGCTTCATATTGCATCAGGAGAATGACCCAAAACACCCTGCCAGTTCAGTCAAGGAATTTATAAGAGCAAAGAAATGGAAAGTCTTAGATTGCCCAAGTCAATCTCCAGATTTAAATCCGATTGAACATGAATTTGACCAGCTGGAGAGGAGAGTAAAGGCAGAAACTCACCAAAACAAGCAACAATTGGAATTGGCTGCATTAAAGGCTGAGAAAAGTATTTCAAAGGATGAGATGAGACCAAGAGTCTGGTGATGTCTATGGGTCACAGACTCACTGCTGTGATTGTGTGCAAGAGATCTGCAACTAAATAATAACTTTTAATCTTTTATATCTGCCTTATGTTCAACTGTCCCAATACTTATGCTCACATCAATGAGTGGGATGAACTCTAAAAGTGCTGTTCTTTTTATTTGGTAAAACATCTGTGTGTTGAAACGGCTAATAATAAAATGTGACATTCTGTAGTTTTGTCTCATATTCATCTTTTAATCATATTTGTAAATGTCTTGCCTCCACAGCCAACAGAGCAATTTTGTCTTTACTGTTCCAATACTTTTGGAGGGCACTGTATGTGACCTTGGACCACAAAACCAGTCATAAGTGTAAATTTTTCAAAAATTAGATTTATACATCATCTGAAAGCTGAATAAATAAGGTTTGTTAGGATCAGACAATATTTGGCCGAGATACAACTATTTGAAAATCTGGAATCTGAGGGTGCAAAAAAATCTAAATATTTTGAAAATCTCCTTTAAAGTTGTCCAAAATAAGTTCTTAGCAATGCATATTACTAATCACAAATTAAGTTTTGATATATTTACAGTAGGAAATGTACAAAATATCTTCATGGAACATGATCTTTACTTAATATCCTAATGATTTTTTGCATAAAAGAAAAATGTATAATTTTGACCCATACAATGTATTGTTGGCTATTGCTACAAATATACCCCAGCGACTTAAGACCAATTAAAATGAGGAGACATTTACATTTATTCATTTAGCAGATGGTTTTATCCAAGGCAACTATAATATAATAAGCAATTCATCATAAAGAGGCAAATAAACGCAGGAAGTGCTTGCAATACAAAGTTTCAGGCATTGTTCAGAGTAATACAAGGTAGACAAGGAGATGCTAAGAAAAGAGAAAAAAGTTTTTATTTTCATTTTTTTTTTTAAGATGAAGTCAAATGATGACGGAAGAGTTTCCAGGTGTCGCTTGAAAATTGTCAGGGATTCAGAATTCAGGACATGGGTGGGACTTTCCTTCCACCTGCCAGGAACGGTGAACGAAAATGACAATACACATATATTGTGTAATATGTATTTGGAGACATTATATTGAAGACATACATGGCATTTTGCATTATACTTTATAACATAATAAATCAGGGGATGCATTAGATCCATTTTTGAGATTAGTATTAAACAATCTCCTTTCATTAGTTGCAGCTTATATTTACATGATATATTTGTTTTGGCACGTATGTGATTCCAGAGATCATTATTACAGATGATCATTATGCAACAATTAAGGCAAGAGATTGTTAACAGCCTGAATAACCTCGACAAGATGCTACCACCAGGGAAACTGAAGCTCTGGTGCCTACAGTTTGGACTCCTCCCCCTAACAATGTGCCCACTCACAGTGTATGAAGTCCCATTAACAACTGCGGAGAAGATGGAGAAGATAGTGCGGACCTTCACCTCTTTGTTCGGTGTCTCATGAATTCATGTTACATACAGTAGCCTACTGAATTTTAGCTAAATGCCCAATAAAGCAGTACTTGAAATAGTACTTTAATGTATCCTGGAGTCACTTCAACTGAATTGCTCAAATCTTAAATTATAACTGCAGTATGCAGTATACAGCAGCGAATTAGGCCTATATTACTTTATTTTATACACTGCCCTCCAAAAGTTTGGAAACACCCCTGGCAAAGTGTGGTTTTGGACGATATCAGCATAAATCCTTATCATTTTTTGGTGCAAATACACTAAAGTAACTTGATATTATCATTGAAGACCAGCAATAAAACATAATAATGGCAACATATACATTTCAAAGTCAGACATGCCCCTTTGCCAGCTGTGATGCCTGGTTACTGGTTTAAACTTGGCCCAGGTTTTTAAAAGATTTTTGGATCAGCACACCTTAATACTGTAGCTTCAACAATTGATTTCCAATTCAAAGTCAATGTTTGAATAAACTGACAGCTCGGATGCCCAGATTATGCAGAGCTGTAATAGCTGCTAATGGTGGATATTTTGATGAATCGAAAATTATTATTTTTTCTATGTATTAACCTGTTTATGTAATAAAATATGTTTCTGTAGTTTGTGTTGTCCATTATCAGTGCGAAATTATCACAAATTAAAAATATTGTCCAAAACCACACTTTTCTAGGGCGTTTACAAACTTTTGGAGGGCAGTGTATATCATGCAGCACAAAAGTCTGAGTAACAAACTATGTGCATATTTACAGACAAACTACATTCATGTTCATATGCCCAGACTGTCAACAGTGATACGTTTTTGGAAATGCTGTTTTGTACTCATTCATTCACAAGTCTGCTGCTAAGTCTGACGGTCAAGAAAGACGAGTTGCATCGAGAAGCCAAAACCACATACTCGCGGGGCAAAACATGTGACATTCTACTGGGCTGCTATGCGCTTTGTCTTACAATAAAATTGGTAAACACTGCAGCACTGGTTCATGCATCCCTGTCTGTCTGTGTCTGTCTGTGTCTCTGTGTGCGCCACGGAAGTCTGAATGATATGAGTGAGACACGAATTGGAGGCAGGTTCGGATCGAATTCCCTCCCGGACTTTGAGAAGGGCTGCTCTGCATCCCCTCCATCCACCTGCCACACCCTCACTTCGTCTGCAGCCTTTTCCCGTTCTTCCTGCTGTCGACAATTGCGGCAGTCGATCACCTCACAGGGGCGGAGGGACAAGGCATCCGCATTCCCATGCTGCACCTCAAAATTGACCTGGAGGATCTCCAACCACCGAGCCACCTGACACTCTGGGTTTCGGAAACTTAACAGCCAGGTGATGGATGCATTGTCTGTCCACAGCTGAATCCTCCCATGCAGGTATGGACTGAAGTGATGAAGGGCCAACACCACTGCTAGTAGCTCTTGGTGGGTGATGCAGTAGTTTCTTTCTGCTTTCTTCAGGGCTTGGCTATGCATCACCTTCCTGGAACAACACGGCGCCAATACCAACATAGCTGGCATCGGTGTCGATGAACGGCCGGCCTGTGTATGCCAGTACTGGAGCCTTTGTCAGTACCACACGCAAGCGTTTGAAGGTAGCATCACATGCCTCATCCCAGCCGAAGGAGTGGCCGTTTTCCATTAGCTGGTGCAGTGGACTGGCGATGGTGGAGAAGTTCTGGATGAAGCATCGGTAGTAGGACACCACGCCCAGGAAGCGCTGCAGTTCGGCAATGTTCTTTGGGACAGGCCATTTCTTCACCGCTGCTACCTTGGCTGGGTCAGTTGTAGCAGTGTGCAGCGGAGCCATTATTTGTATCTGTATCTGTGACAATCTCAAAATTATTTGTATCTGTATTTGGATGTATTTGGGCGTGGCTTAAACTGGAAGTCCGTCAAATTACGTGAAAATACCATTTTAAATGTAAATCTGTTCGATTCGTAGTTTTCATTTAACAAATATCCCTTGTATAACTAAAGAAATTATTTTTATTATAATTATAACTTTGCAAATATTTTCAGTTTAAAACTACAGAAAATGTTGATCAAAAAAGAAAAATAACTTTATTCTCCTTGTTTTCCAGTGAAAATGTGTACAAATTTGTCAAGAGACAAACATCCACAATCTTAAATAAGAGCACTAGTAGAAAAAAAGTAATAGTAAGCTAGCTTTGATACCGCCACAGCCATATCACCCTGCAGCCCAAGACTGGTTGCCCACTGAACCTAAGCAGGGTTGAGCCTGGTCAGTACCTGGATGGGAGACCTCCTGGGAAAACTAGGTTGCTGTTGGAAGAGGTGTTAGTGAGGCCAGCAGGGTGTGCTCACCCTGCGGTCTGTGTGGGTCCTAACGCCCCAGTATAGTGACGGGGACACTATACTGTCAAAAAGCACCGTCTTTCGGATGAGACGTTAAACCGAGGTCCTGACTCTCTGTGGTCATTAAAAATCCCAGTCTTTCGAAAAGAGTAGAGGTATGACCTCGGCATCCTGGCCAAATTTCCCCATTGGTCTCTGACCATCATGGCCTCCTAATCATCCCCTTACACTGATTGGCTTCATCACTCTGTCTCCTCTCCACCAGTAAGCTGGTGTGTGGTGGGCGTTCTGGCGCACTATGGCTGCCGTCGCATCATCCAGGTGGATGCTGCACACTGGTGGTGGACGAGGAGACACCACCCCTCACAATGTAGAGCGCTTTGAGTGCTTAGAAAAGCAGAAAAGCGCTATATAAAATGTAATGAATTATTATTATTAAAGCTAGCTCTGCAAAGCCACGCCTCCTCCAAAACACATGAACATGCTCAGGAAGACCAGAGGCTAACCAGTGACACGATGAAAGATGGTGTTGGTGGAGGATTAAATGCAACGCTGTCAAATTACCTCATGTCTCATTCATCTTTACTATGACGGGATTGACAGATCAGAGCTGACAGGAAGCAAAGGGAAAGAGAGACGGGGGCGGGTTTGGGAAAGGTCCTCAAGTTGGTGATTCGAACTCAGGACACCCGTAGTATGGCGCTGTATGTCTGCGCTACCCACAGGTTATTGCGCGGACCAAAAACTGCTTTTTCAAACTTTGTGCACATTCTAAGGAAACAGGCTTAGTTTCAACTGAAACATGGCTGCAATATTAATGCTGTACACACAGGATATAAAATCTAATCTAAAAGTCTAATCTTTTCTTCAAGTTTTGTATCAGTTGCTACATGTAACAAATGTAACTGACTCTACCTGAAATGTAACAGATAAATGCAATACCAGTTTTATTTGTAGAACTTTGATGCACTGACAATATAATTTTATACAATTCATTTTTAATCGTATGTGCTTGCTTGTTTTTACATAACACACTGAACACAAAACATTGCTCACCAGTTATTAGTTTACTACTAGTTTGCACAATGAATGAAAATAAAATATTAAATCTATCTATCTATCTATCTATCTATCTATCTATCTATCTATCTATCTATATATATATATACACACACATATATACACATACAATATAGTCCAGACAGTAAAGTAAATAAAAAAAAGTTTTCTTGGAGAAGCGGTCACAGTTCCTCTATGGATTTAGACCGTCTCAGTTGTTTTGGTTATGAATTCGATGATGAGATCTGATCTCTCTGTGGGTCAAGTCAAGTCACCTTTATTTATATAGCGCTTTTAGCAATGTAAATTGTGTCAAAGCAACTGCATATGATGTTTGATGGGGAGCCAATGCAGTGTTGACAGAACCAGGCTAATATGGTCGTACTTCCTGGTTCTAGTAAGAACTCTAGCTGCTGCATTTTGAACCAGCTGTAGTTTGTTGATGAAGCGTGCAGAACAACCACCCAGTAAAGCATTACAATAGTCTAACCTTGAGGTCATAAACGCATGAATTAGCATTTCTGCATTTGACGTTGAGAGCATAGGTCGCAATTTAGATATGTTTTTGAGATGGAAAAACGCAGTTTTACAGATGCTAGAAACATGGCTTTCAAATGAAAGCTTGCTATCAAACAGCACACCTAGGTTCCTAACTGATGAAGAAGAATTGACAGAGCAGCCGTCAAGTGTTAGATAGTGCTCTAGGTTATTACATGTGGGGTTTTTAGGTCTGATAATTAACACCTCTGTTTTTTCAGAATTTAGCAGTTAAGAAGTCACTCGTCATCCAGTTTTTTATATCGACTATGCATTCCGTTAGTTTCTCAATTTGGTGTGTTTCACCGGGCCGTGAAGAAATATAGAGCTGAGTATCATCTGCATAACAGTGAAAGCTAACCACCATGTCTCCTGATAATATCTCCCAAGGGTAACATGTAAAGCGTGAAAAGTAACGGCCCTAGTACTGAGCCTTGAGGTACTCCGTACTGCACTTGTGATCGATATGATACCTCTTCATTCACTGCTACGAACTAATGGCGGTCAGATAAGTACGATTTGAACCATGCTAATGCACTTCCACTAATGCCAACAAAGTCTTCTAGTCTTTTCAAAAGAATGTTGTGGTCGATGGTGTCGAACGCAGCGCTAAGATCCAGTAGCACTAATAAAGAGATACAACCACGATCAGATGATAGAAGCAGGTCATTTGTAACTCTAATAAGAGCAGTCTCAGTATTATGTCTAAATCTAAATCCTGACTGGAATTCCTTACAAATACTATTTTTCCTCTAAGAAGGAATATAATTGCGAGGATACTACCTTTTCTAGTATCTTTGACAGAAAAGGGATATTTGAGATCGGTCTGTAATTAACTAAATCTTTGGGGTCAAGTTGTGTTTTTTTTAATGAGAAGCTTAATAACAGCCAATTTGAAGGTTTTGGGGACATATCCTAATGACAATGATGAATAATAATTGCCAAAAGAGGATCTATGACTTCTGGATCATACCTACTGTTGGACTTCTTATTCATAAAAAAAAAAAGAAAAAAAAAAAAAAAATCACTGGATTAAAGACGATATTTGTAAAAGGTATGTATAAAAATCTAAAATTGTTATACATAAAAACATGAGGTATAAATTTAAGGGTTAATCTTCTACTGAACAATGTTTAACATATTTGATTTTCTTTTTGTCTTACATTCTACTTCATGACGTTTTGAAAATGTGAAATATCTAAAGTATCCTACAACAATCCTGACAACTATCATCGATTCTAAAACATTTATGATTCTGTAAAATTACAACTAATGAAGCATGTGACATCCAGCTCTACAAAAAAATGTAATAAATACTCAAAACACCAAAAGTATATAATACTAGCCGAAATTTAACCTTTCCTTTTAATTCTGTGTGTATTTATTTTTTTCACTTAGGCCTATCCATTAATAAATAAACAAATAAATAAATAAATCCCTCTAAACATGATAGGATTTTAGTTCCAAGGAATTTTTTCATAAAAAAATATTCTATTTAAAGACGAAGTTTTGAAGGTCTGCCACAGAACTTGTTTAACTTTTTTTTTTTTTGGAGCGCTTGGACACGGCTGTCACGTAACATTACCAATTAGTCTCTGAAGCAGAATAGCCTATTGTTAAAAAGAGTAAATATTGCATTTACCTTTTCTGTCCGCTGATCTAAGAATAAGATGGGTAAAGGTCAATGTTACCATGATGTAATGTTTCCAAATGCCTGTGAAAAGCAGCGCGCTTCTGGGTTCCAGTGTCGCTGAGACTGAAGAGCAGCACATGCACACGCGCTTTCTGTCTCTTCTACCTCCGTGTGTGTCACCCACCCTCACGAGCCCGTCTCCCCCTCCTCCCTGAGCATGTGGGTACGGATGGATGGCGCACAGGCCCGTCTGAAAGGACAATAAAGCGCAAAGACGCGGGTGAGTTTTTTTTTTTTCTCTGCTTAATGTCGCATTTTGAATATCCGCGTTATGGCGCGGCACAGGAGATATGATGGGATAAATGTGCATCTGTGTTTCACATGAGGAGCTTTTGTGTGCGCATCACCTCCTGCGAACCGCGTCCTGAGCAGCATCCCTTTAAACCTCAAGTGTTTCCTTCTTACACTGAGACGCAAACGTGACCGCACGTGCCATTTCTGGGCACGAACTGGGTAGAAGGATTTATTCCGAAATCATTTCTAAAACAGCCAGCCTGTAATTTTGAAATTAAATGACAATGTGTGCTGTGGAAATGCGGATGTAGGTAAAGAAAAATACGATAGAAGTCATTGGAGGAGATCTAGCTGTCTGGACCACCGTTTAAAATCAAAGCGAGAGACAAAATAAGGGAACATTTCTAACTGAAGATGGTCTTAGACCAATGCAATGGTGTCGATTTGTACTCTGCGCAATGAACTGATACTGAACATGCGATGGCATGCGGTTCACGATGTGCATTTGACCACTATCCATTCAAGGTGTAAATATTCTAGTAACTGATATTACATAATGCATATATATTTATATATAATTTTAATATATGCATTTATTATTATTGGAGCCTGTATACAATGTATTATAGCATTGGCTATAAAGAAACTGTTGCACTGTAAATATGTAATTTGGCCATTCCTAAAGTTAAATTTTTCCAGTCGGTTATCTCTACATAGCCCAATCACTAAATCACGATTATTTATTTATCTGCAAATTAACAGTGATGTGGCATTTCCAATTGAGTTACACTGAATTATTGTCTGTAAAATATTACAGAAAAGTGAACCTAGTAAAATCTGTAGCAACCAAGCCAGTTCATACATGGTTGGTACTTGTTTTAGAGTTATGACACACCAGTTTGCAACATTATAAATGATTCAGTCTTTTCAATCAGCCTATTTAATTTGTAATTGAATTTGTAGTTGAAATGTAACATTATTATTGACTTGAAAGTTACCACATTGCAGGAAGGACTCTAATGTGACTCGAATCCTTTACAAACCACTTGCATTGGTGTAACAATATATTCAGGCTCAGTCGGTCATATTCAGTAAATGAACAGGTCATTTAGATGTTACACTGTTGGTTATTTGACCAAAAATGTACAGAGCAGTGAAATTATAAGATTTCATGATTGCCAATTCAGTTCAGTCAAGCTTTTTAATTTTTAACATCCATACACTTGCAAAGACTAATAACTTTTTTGACACCTCATGTTTACCTTCTCAGATCTTGCTGAAGAGCATGTGTCCAAATGTCTAGTTTCCTCACTGCCAGTCCCTAAAATCCAGTCAATGAAGTCCACAGAAACTCTCTCTCCCTGCTCTGAATGGAGCCACCCTAATAAAAGGTTAGGTTACTTCACAAAACCCAGATTATTACATATGCACCATGTGGTTTCACCTCATTAATAGCGATTTACTAGAGATTTGGCACCATAATATTGCATACATTAAGTGGATTGGAGTCATTTTATATAGTACATTAAAACACAATACTGACATATTAGATTTAATATCAAATAATAATTGCACATTTTGTCAAAGCATAATTTAATTTGTTATAAGTTTTATACATGTTTTAATTCCAATCCAATGTCTTTTTTGTTTAGTTGAAATGGAGGATGAAGATGGTACTTGTTTATTTGATGTTTTGTGGTAAGTGTTACATCCAGTAAAATGAATTAGTTTGTGTATTTTAAAGCAATTCATAACACAAGATTTGCAAGATATTTTGCTCATGTTAACTTTTAATTGTTTTACTTTGAAACAGTGACCCTCAAGCTCTGAATGATTTTCTTCATGGGACAAATGAGGTATGGAGGGATCATGAAATTATGGTGTGGCTTTAACCTTTGCACTCTTCTAAGGACATATATAGAGAGATCTTACATGGATAACTTTGAAAAACCTTAAACAGAAGTCAAATCTTGTATTTGCAAACAACAATTTATACACAAACAAGTTCTATAACATTATCCCATGCAATTAACTGTCCATCCTCCCTTCTGTTCAAACAGCTGCCAAGTGGAGACTTACTCATTAATTCATCCTCCGGAGAGCCGTCACTCTTCACAGACACTCCAGTGAGTCTAGACCGCTCTCCCCATGGAAGAGGGAGCATATAGATTTGTTTCAGCTGGACCTCCCAGAACATGCCTGTCTGTCTGTCTAAAAAAAAAAAACTATTTTAGTTTCAATAGAATGGATTTGTGACTTTAAGCTTTAAAATAGTGTTTGAATACTTTTAACAAACCTTTAACGTGATTGTTGTGACCGTTCTGCAGAGCCCTGCGTCTCTGTTAGCAGAGGATGCTAGTTCTCAGGACACTCCTGTCTCTGGCTGTGTGGATCTCTCCTTTCTGGAGGAGGCACTGCTGGCATCACTGGGATCCTCACTTGGAAGTGGAGGTCCAGAGGTGCAAGAAGATCCCAATGTCCAACTAGTAGAAGAGCAGAAAGAGTCAGACGAGATCTGTGACATCCTCCAGCAGAGTCTCCAGGAGGCTGACATCACCGAGGACACTCTCGCATTAGAGGCAGGACTTGCCCAGACAGTAGAAACGCTCCAGTTTGCTTTGTCTGCCACATCCCTTCCTTTGCCTTCAACACCATATTTCTCCAAACCATTGACCCTTCCTGGCTTGAGCTCTTTACCAAAGGACACCCAAACAGCAGTGGAGCCTCCTCAGCCATCTTTATTAGCTGTTGGCCCAGGCTGCCCCTCCCTCAAACCTCCAGGAACGCAGTTAATGAGTTTACTTCCTGGGAATGTCTTCCCCGCACCTCCACTCGAGGCATCCTTTTCTATTAATTCAGCACAAAGCACCAGCATGATTATACAAAAGACCCTACCAGCCCGCCAGATGTTGGCCTCCACCGTTAGAACAATTACCCCATCAGGGGTCATGTTACAAAAAAACCCTCTACCCATTCAGCCTAAGTTACCAGTCAGCATCCAGCCCAGGCTCATGCAGATCAGTCCCAGGCCATCAGGACAGAATCCATTGCCAGGATTTGCCTTCATATCAACAAATGTGTCACAGAGTGTCTTGTTACCCCCTTCTGTTGGCTTAAAGCAGTCCTTACAAGCACAGTCCGCACCAGGTGTCAGCAAACCAGTTAGCTTGAATCTGGTTGGTCAGGGAGGCCCCATTGTCGTTCAGCCCCAGGATCCTTTTCAGGGCCAGAGACAGTTCTTTCTGCCGAGCCAAACACCTGCAACTTTGTCCCAGTCTACCAGCATCCCAAGGTGCATTCTTAGTACACCAAGCAATCAGGTGTCTAACAAACCCAATGTTGACAGTTCTCATATTGTGACTGTACGGCCAAGGCAAATCAACTTCAGCCCTATTTTCACCTCCCCAACTGGACAGTTCACCCTAAAACAAGGGGCTCTTCTGTCAGGGTCTTTACCAATTCGGTCAACACCTCCTACAGTCTTCCAGATGCCAACACAGCTAGCAGGGACCTATGCACCTCAAGTGCAGGGGCAGCATGCGTTAATTCAAAACACTGTTGGAAACCAGATCACAGTGATTAATAATGCCAATATGCTTATCCCCGATATGACCACGATACCAATAGAAAATGGTCAGTCTATGATACAAAGTCTGCCTTTGGTGCCTCAAGCCCAAGGTGCTTTAATAGGGGGACCTGAGGGAAAGGTGCGTCTAAACCAGAATACAGTGCTTCTCTTGCCCGAGAAAACAACAGAAGATCAACAGGAGAATGTCAACAAACAAGTGAGTTTCTGTTGTAACAATGTTAGGAATGGTCTTTATTTACTTAAACAGTATTATATTATGTTATCATTTAATTTCTAAAGCACTTTTTTGTAACTTGTTACATTTGTTCACTGTTTCTACTCACTTCAGGAGAGCAGATTGCGTCCTCCAGCTTCGGTGGAAGCACCTGTTGCAGAGATTCACCCTTTGACCTCTCCAGTTTCAACTCTACTACAGCCATCACCAGATATTAGTTGTACCCCTGAGACGGTGTTGTCATTATCCCCCCAGCTGATTACCCAGACAGGAGAGCAACATTTTACTGAAGGAGAGCATAAACCATTGAGTCACAATCAGGCTTTAGTGCATCCTCCCCAACAGGTAGATTAAAACTGTGCTCTGTTTTAATGTTTTATTGCATGTGGACTTTAACAGCGTATTAGGAAAGTATCCTGTACTTCTTCAGTAAATACAAAATATATGTTTTTCTCTGCAGTATCCACAAAAACCGTTAGCCAGCCAAGATTTCTTAGCTGCAACTCTGCTTGTGGAAATGGACAACCATATCTCTGCTGCTGTAGGTGAAGCGGAGGACTCGCTCACATCCTTGACTGCATCTGAGAATTTCTCTTCCTTGTGTGACAGTGAAGAGATTCTTTTGCCAGCATATCTTGGTTCAGAGCACACAGATATTCTGTGGCAGTCTCCTATTGGCCAGTGCACTGTAAAGACCACAGACATAGACTCCATGAAGGGCTCAACAACTCCAGTCTCAGATGAGCAGGATTCCTCGGTGTCGATTGCTCTTGGTGCTGACCCCAAGTGTCAGGAGGGGCCAGTAATGAGTAAGAGCCCTTCCTCTTCCTCAGAGAACTTGTTTATGTATCCAGAGCAACTGGGCCAAAGTCACGTGTTGACTGAGCTTAGCAGAACATTAGAGTCAACCGACCATGAGTACAAGCAGCAAAACGGTGAACATGGCACAGGTAAATTCTTAAATGAGACTAATCTCCATCAGTAACAATGAATATTATTGCTGTAGTTATGAAAGAAGAACTAAACAGAGTCTTTGTTAGAAAGCATTTTAAATTTCCCAGAAACAGTAGACAGGAACTTATGCAATAGAAGATAGTGCTTCATTGGGACATTTTCTTTTTGTATTTGCTGTATATACAAATATATTCTTTCTAACAAAAAAGAAAATTGTTATAATTATCCTATCATCCTTATTAGAGCTCACAGTCCCTAGGAACAATGGGATAATCTCTTTGAATCAGCGTGAGTTACAGGAGAAGGTACATCTCGGGCCCAGGCTGCTTGCCCAGGACAAGGAGACCTACTCAACACTTCAGAAGAACCAGGTAAAGGTGCAAAATAAACGTGAAATCTTAGTCAAATCATGCTAGATTTCAGGAAGATGTGACATTTCGAATGGATTCAGAATTTTAAAGTCATTCTGGATTTGATGTTATTAAAATTCCCTCCATGTCACAGACTCCAACTGCGAGCGTGGATCCACAAGAGGAGAAGCTCAGACTAACAAAGAGGCAACACCGGTAAGTAAAAATAGATTTACTCAGTAGCATACTAATTCTATGTAGACATCAGTATGAATTCAAAAATATTTAAGATGGAAAATGCTATAGGCAGGGCTGTAGCTAGCAAGAAACTGTGTTGTTAGACCAGCTGATTGAGGAATAAATAGTCTCACAAAGCCAGATCTTCAGACTGAAGGCAGAAAGGCCAAGGCCCACCCAAAAGGCCATATGACTGACCGGTAAAGCAACCATCATGTTTCTTTTTGTGCCGCGTCATGTTTCGGGGTGTGGAAATGTCCCCACAATAACAGACCGGTGTGCAAAACTCTTCGACATATTTTAAAGATTATATGCTGCAAACTTTAAATATTTCACATACTTTTGAAAATCCCGTCTTTAGTGCTCTTTGTCACAGTTGTAAACACGAAGGCTTTCTTCCATGAGGCATTGGCATCACAGCATTTTGGTTTCCAGGCGGAACGTTAAAGAACGCGACACATTTCCCAGGAATTCTGTATCATTTAACCAATCTAATTTAAATTTAACCAATGATGGCTTTGAAACTCCTGAAATGTTTCCAATTTTGTGTGTGATATGCATCAGACATTCAGCTAACGGTCCATGGGGGTGACGTCTGAGGCTAGGGAATAAAAGACAATACATTTCAAGGCACCTTAGCATATTGTTCGCAGTACAATGTAAATATATTTAAACTGTCATATCGGTGTCTTACACCGCAGGTTTGAGGTAGTGATGGGACGGTTGATACCGGGCCTCCAGTGCAGTATAGGAAAGTTGGGACAGCTGTTTGAAAAGAAAAAACTTTGACTTGGTTGTGTGTGTGTACACTTATTTGGGATTCAGCGGAATAGGATTTGCGTTAACTGTAACCTCAACCACCAGATAGAAACTGAATGCATTTAACACCTCACACCTCTAATGCATTTAACTATGTTCTATAACCCAAACAGCTCACCCAAACCTACTTACGTCAATTATTATGATCACATATTTGTATATTTTATTGATCAATATGTGAATCCATTGACCAGACTACACATGACATGAGTTGTGGTCTCGTAACAAATTAATTTAGATGACATTAGATCAGATTAGATAGAACTGTGTTGATCCCAGACTGATTCCACACTTATGGTGGAGAAAACAAGTCTGACGACCAGATGTCGCTAATGCACATTGTGTTCAAAGCTTCGAGTAATGAACATTTTTTCAGCACAATTTGAAAGCCTCAAATGCTTCAGAAAGCCTTGGTTTCTCATCACTAGTTTGAGGGAAACAGAATTTCAGTCCTCTGTATGTCATGCACGTACTGTATAAGCAGGATTGATGATAAAGTTGACTTGAAATGCCCAATCCTGATCCCAGATAGTTACCATCCTGCAGAATTCAGTTCCAGCCCTGCACCAACACGCCTTTCTGTAATTCCCATGTGTTCCTGAATATCTGATTCAGATGTTTTTGATTAGGGTTGGGGTTGAACTTTACAGGAAGATCAATTTCAACGAACAGGTGTAAAAACTCCTGCCTTAGGTATAAAAGCCTTTTGCACCCAGGGGCAATGGGCAGAGGTCAAAACAAGGCTCTCAAATAAATGCTTTGCATTGTAATGCTTTCCAGGACAGAAATACATAAAAAGCAACACTTCTAAACAAAACAAAGCAGGGGTCTACATCCCTGCTCCTGGAAAGACCTCCTGTCCTGTAGATTTCAACTCCAACCCCAATCAAACTATTTATTTTATGCCAATTTCAAAAATAACTGGATCCCTCTACCAAAGGAATGCCTGAATTCATTTCATCAATACCACTTACATCTGTCCAGTACAACTCCCAATAATGAAAGACAAATTTTTAGATAGTACAACAGAACCACTGCCAAGTTCAAGGCCATTAGGCCTAATAGGTGTAGGCAAGACCGATATTTTTCTGTGGTACATTGAGAGTCATTGCTAAGTCTGAACCTTAGGCTAGATAGGTGGACAAACAGAATCAAAGTGTCTCATTCTGCCTGTTAACTTGTTGGAGAAAAGAGGACATCCCTTCTGTCTGTAGGTATTCTGAGACTCCTCAGTTATAGTAGCTTTTATACATTCATTGACCATATAGGGTGCAACACTGAGTCCAAATGGCACTATGAGACTCTTGTACATTTTGCTTTAAGACAAACTAGTCGCTTTGAATATAAGTATCTGCTGAATGACTGTTTTCAACTTAAAGGGGTCATAGGATGCCCATTTTCCACAAGTTGACATGATTCTGTAGGGTCTTGAAGAAAAGTTAAGAACCACTGTTATAGACTTTATTAAGTTCGACCCCCTTTCATGAACAACATTTGTCCCTTTAAATGCTAATGAGCTCTGCTGACCCCACCCCTCTCTTCCGTGGGGCGAGCAGCTCTCTGAGAACTTGCTAACCAGCACATCAATTAAAGCGATTTGAAAAAAAAAAAAAAAAAAAAAAAAATCTGGATCAGGAAAGATTTGCATAAAAAGATGCAACTGTACCCCTTATTTGTTGTAGACGTTCTTGTCTACACCTGCCCCACGTTGAAACAATGGCGGACCAATGACAGCTCATTCAAGGCGGGTCTGTGATAAAACGCTAGTGTCAATCAACAGTCGTGGGAGCGGCCTGCCAAAACTACGTCATTTTGCCAAAAATCATGTGTTATGATTTATGTTGATTTATAGGGATTTAAAAAAAAAAAAAAAAAGAAAAAAAAAAAAAAAAAAAACACACACTGGGTGGATTTTTATCATTAAAAGGGTGGTTGTGTACACACACTGTCACCACACATTTCAGTTCAAACTATGTGTAAAAGTAAATTTTGCATCCGACAACCCTTTGAAATTAGGCCACACTTTTAGGGGACAAAAGGTACAGTGGGAATATGAGTCCTCAATATCAATGGTTCCCAACCACATTCCCGGAGTACCCCAAAACTGCACATTTTGCAGCTCATCGACTCTTTAGTAAAGACTCCAATTCTTGTAATGGGTGTGTCAGACAAACGTAAGCAGATGAGTTGAATCAGGTCTGTTGGATTAGGAAGCGTTGTGTACTGTTTGTGTGCCTCAGGGTTAAGGCGGCACTGGACTAGAATCTCTTTAAACCATTGTAACAAATTCAGTAGGGTCCAATGGAGAAGCTGAGCATTGAATACTGAGCTAATCTACATACTTCAATAAGATTGAAAAAGGGGTCAAACAACTTTGAATGCTAGCTGGCCTGAATGTCTGTTGGAAAGGATAGCATCATCATCCTCATGTAAGATGAGACTCCACTAGCAGTGAAGAAAGACCAAGATATGGCATTCTTTTGCTTTGTCCAGGACAACATGGTGAGATACCAAACGAATGTTTTGAAAGACAAAAATAATAAAATTTTTACAAATATGGTCATCCACAAAGTTGCTATTTAATGTACACAATTTAGCATAGACATATTTTGTATGTGCATTTGCAGGTTCAAACAGCAGCTGTTTTTGGACCACAGTGCTGTTCTCAACCCAAACACTTCAGCTCCATTTGTTTCAGTGGAGGATGCTTTGAGACATTTGTTGCCGTACCATACTTGTGCTAGAGCTCTACCCAACCAGGCTGACTTTATTTCAGGTTTGACTCCAATCATGAAGTTTGAATTTAACAACATTTTATAAAATTGTTGTTCTGTAAACGGACTCAAAAGTAAAATATACATGAGAAAATATCTGTCATTCTTCATGCAGTGGACAAGCAGTTTGAGTGCGTGTCAGTCGTTCTGTTGAAACGAACCAAAGACATGCTGAACAAGTACAGGAAACTACTTCTGACTGAATCCCAGGTAATGGCATAATTGATTAAAATCACTGACCAAAGTAATTGTTCTGAAACCCTAAACATTATTTTGGTTCTCTGGAATAAAAGAGGTGGCAGGTCTGAGTTGTTATTGCTTTCTTCAGCTGGAGAGCCCATCAGCAGAGATGGTGATGCTGGAGCGTTTGTTTCTCCAGTCAGAAAGAGTCTCGCTGGCAGAGGACAGACGCAAAACCAGAAGAGATCCAGGTAACAAGGCACAAGTTCTTTTGTGTGCCTTTGTTTCTCACTAGTAAAGCAGGATTCCTTAAATACAACCCTGGAGGACCACTGCCCTGCAGCATTTAGCTCAAACCCTGCTCAAACTCAGGAGCCTGTCATTTTTATTTTAACAACGGAAGTTATTGATTGGCTTGCTTAGGTGTCTTTGATTAGGGTTAGAGCTAAACTCTGCAGGGCAGTGACCCTCCAGGGTCAGATTTGAGAAACTCCATTATAAAGTGTTGCAATTACAGCCACAGATTACATGCACTCTGACCTGAAACAGTGAAATGTGAACGTTTCATTATTTTGGTGGTTCAGCAGAGACCTTCCTCATTTCCCGAGCCAAGAACTCATCTCAGCACAGTCATTTGTCATCAGTCCAGACTGGCCTTACCAGCTGTCCTCCATCTCCACCATCATGGACCGTGCAATCTGACAGACCTCCTGGCCTCAAGACATATCGCTCCAGCAGCAAAGGAGCAATACGCCTCACTATCAAACAAGAGTCAGGATCCCGCAAAGTTATCCACAACTCATGTGATGCCTCACATGTGATCTCTGGGTTTAAACGAAACTACAGCGGGCAGCTAACTAAGAGAGGAGCCATGCAGGGGAAAGATGAATCTCTCAAGCCTCCTGTGTCAAATGTTGCAGAGGACAAAAACGATCAGAGGCCAGATCAGCTAAACAAGATGAAACTGCACCTTGACATGGAGACAATTAGGACAGGTAGTGATTCGCAGAACCTCTCTGATTCTGTGGCCACTCAAGACTATGTAGCCCCAAGTGTGCAAGGCTTGCTTCCAGAGCAGTGCACTCCAGTGCTTAAAAGGAACAAGCTGACTGCTTCGGCAGCAGAGTCTCTCAGTTTGCCTGCTTTAGTGGAAGACGGGGAACTGAGTGAACACCTGCAAAGTGCTTTAGACAGCATCCTGGAGCTGCAAAGGTTGCAGGGATCTGTAGCAGGGGTTAAACCCAAGATCCAACAGCCTCGTGCACTGGATCAGGCCGTCAGCAGCATGCTAGAAGGACAACTATAAGACGGAAGAGCTAGATGTTGAAAGGAAAAGAGTGACGATTCAAGATATTTTTCCAGAGGAAGAAAGTCTAATGTGTGTAAATAGAATCTGGGAAGTTTCTTGAATCTTTGAAACCTTTTTGTGGAGATACATTATACTAATTTATAGTCTTCTATCAGTTTAAGACAACTTTAAAAACACAAGTGCAGTTTGTCTATATGTATATGCCATTTTGATGTGAATGTGTCTATAACAAGGTTATTTCTCTTTTGAAGGGGACTTCGGTTTTCTTGAAACTGTTTGGTTGTTTTTAAAGGTGGGGTAAGTGATTTCTGGTAGCCAATGTTGATATTTCAAATCACCAAAACAAACACGCCCCTACTAGGCTTGCTGCGATAGACGGTGTTGGCGGTGATACCGCAACACCGGTTACTTCACTTGCAGCACCGTCCCTCACCGTAATTTAGATTTTTTTTAATAGTAATAAAAATAATTGAGTTCAGTTAGAGAACAGACACTACAATTAAAACTGAACACGGCTGCTCAATGCAACACAGAGCAAACGACAGTCGCGCATCACAGATCAGATTTCATTGAACACGTGAGGAGAGTGAGCCGAGGTGACTGACAGAAGAGTGAGGTGAGACAGACAAGACGATGGCAGAAGAATTTCAAAACGAAATGTAAAAGCGCCCGTTTAAAAAATTATTTTGGATTTTGAAAAGCCTGTTGACCTGCCATTTATCTAAGGTGATATTGGAAGTTTTTTTTTAACATTCGTTTCTCATTTATTTGGTTCCACAGAATTTGCTAGTTTTTATTTTATTTAAACTGTGATTTTCCCCCCAAGTGAAAGTAAAATGCGCACGGTGCTTTTACAAGCAAAGGAAAGTGGGAAAACTCAAACAAACAACTGTTTGATGCCAAATTGCCGCAAATTCGAGGAAAACTCAAACGACCCCACCACCACCACGGTATTACCGGTGTTGTCACACGTCGATTAACCGGTGGGAAAATTTCCTCACCGTCACAACCCTAGCCCCTACCCCAAAAGGGTTTCGCCCCTATTTTGATGGCTCCGCCCCACACATCCGTACGCAACCCAGGCAACGATTAGTTCTGTGAAAAAGCAAAACCAATGTTACTCACCTATCGAGAAGAAACTAAGCAACCTCGGCATCCGATCGCAGGCCTTCCCGCTCCTTGAGTTCTCTCCAGCGCTGGAAAGCTGATCCGATATTTACACGGGTCCTACTTCTTGCCTTATCGTAACACTGTGTGTCTACACCGGAGGCGAGCGACGCGGCGTGACAAAATACTACAGAACTCATAATTGGTGATGCCGTCTACACTGGATACCGTGCTGTGACACGACAAATCCCCGACACTAAACTGCTGTCGCATTCTATTTGACATTGACAGAAATTTCAAATGATTTTCGACGGTCGCGTCCAGTATAGACAGACATTAGCTGTCGCGGCGCAACAAGACAACTGTCGCATCCGGTGTAGACAAGCCCTCTTTTGTTTTTTATCCGCCATCTCTATCTTTCTGTCATCGCTTGGCTCTCTCCTCCGCATCATGAGTAGACACACCCCTTACTGCTGATTGGCTACAAGTTTGTTTTGTTACTCTGCCGACTCAGTTTCTAAAGTGTTTTTGTAAAAATACATACCCCACCTTTAATAGCTCCTTACCAAACTCCGGGGCTCCTGAGGAAGCAAACCAGAGTACATTTGAAAATGGCAGCTTGGGGTATAGTTTATCCAGACGTAAACTGGCCTAACAGCCTTAACCTGTGAAAACTGCCTTATACAGCAATTGTGAGAATGTACCAAGGCAAACTGCTTGGTCATAACTCAAGTTAAGAAAACACCAGCCAAATGAACCAAACTGACGTCAAGCAGACGTGGGTCTGCAGTATCAACTCGTGTAAAAGCAGCCCATGTGTTGTAAGCACAGACAGTTCAGAGAATGATGTCAGTTCCTGCTTGTTTACCCCCAAAGAAGATATACCCCGTTTCATCCTGAAGTCACCAGCAAAACCACCAGTGAGATTTCATGAATGTGTTATCCTGACACAGACTGAAAATGTAAACGTAACAAAATCTCCATTGATTATCTGCTGTAAAGTATGCCTTATTCTGTAGTGAACTGTACTATTCCAGTTGTGGTTTAAGACCAGATGCATAAATGCAAAAGCAATAAGTAACAGATGGTTGATAAAATATGGTTGTGCCTCAATCAAAATTCAACATTCTTTTGCATTTCCGTTGCTATAGATCATGCAGCTGTTTGAAAAGTCACTCCTGATGTTTAACACACACTTAATATGGTTAGAATACAGATCTTGCATAACTCTTACAAATTCCAGTATCTGTTCACCAAAACCTAAAAGAGTAACTAGAGACATCCAGTCTATAGTTAGCTATAGGATTATAGGCTCTAGAATTATGTTCATGCTTTTTCTTGACAATCTACTACAATGTCATGCTCATGTTATGCCAGCGATGATTACTTTATTGTATAACGGAGTAGTATGGTGAGGCATTTTATAAGTGTTTCTTTGTCCTGTTAGTTTCGTCACTTATATATATATACACACGCACTACAAATATTGTGCTCAAGCTATGTTCATGTTAACTTATGTATTGCTTCCCTGATAAATGCTATGCACTACTCCTACAGAGCACTAAGCCACCAAACTAAATACTGTGACTGGCCCTAAATGTGACAAGATGTTTGTAACAAATTATTTTGTTTGATTTAAACTTATATACTATACTGTGAAATGTAGCATATTTGGCACTGATCCAAAACAGACATTTGACAAACAGATTGTTCCGACACCACAATCAAAGAGGCCTTAAAGCTGCAGTACGAGATTGTCAGAATCACTAGATAAGTCTACTAATGTTAACCCCCACTTTTAGACCCTTCTTCCCTTTTTTTTTTACAATTCTATAGACTATTTATTAAATCTTGATTTTTTTTTAAGTAATAAACAGTAAAACTGCATGAGTGTTGGACTGTTTTATGAACTGCAGGATGTGAAAAAGTAGTATATTATACAGTATCTACAAGGTAAAAAAAGAACAGACAACCTCCAGACAACTCATCCAGTCTTAACATATGGAATTTAATATTTTTTATTGACATTAAGGAAACACAAGCTTTTAATAGGTTACATCTGGACAAATGTAAATAAAAAGGAAAGCTGTAGCGTTTCTTAAGTTAAATTATGTTAGGCTCAGACTTCAGTGTCCTTGATTTGGCCATTTATATTTGTTTCCATCCCATGGAGCTCAATCTCTCAGGCTGAAACTGCAAATACAACACAAACTAGAACGACAAAATCTTGAACGGGGTGAGAATGAATTTCATCCACTATCATTTTAGCCTGTCTTCAGTGTGTCAGGGGTATATATATACACACATGCAGAAAGATGTTATGCTGGTGTGTTTTGGAGGTGTCCTGACTCTAAAAATGACCATTCATTGTACAGACATCATGTGCTGAGCCGTGCTCAATTTGGTCCAGACTTAAAGATAAATGGAGTTTTACTCAAAACCCACAAAAAAAAAAAAAAAAAACAGCCTGAAATTGAATAGAAATGACAGAGCTCCATTAGAAGTAAAAATTACCATTTTGTTTAGCCTCAAAAGACAAACCGATTTAACACGTACACATTTAATATGGCCTCAAACCTGCAAGAATTGTAAGCTATGAATCTTATTCAATTCATGATTAGGAATTAAGAAGAGCAGGTTTGGGCTGGTTAAAATACAGTAGATTCTACTTTTCACAGGGAAATGAGAATGCTTTTCAACATTCTAAACATTAAAAAGTGTGCACATTACGCTTTTTTGATATTTTACCTATCACCATTTCGGTTCTTGCACTACCCTTGAGTTCTGCTGTTCACCATAGTGGCTTTCGATCCCCAAAGAGTCTCTTACCCAATCTCCATCTGGTCCCTTAGGGCCCAGTCAAACTGGGGCCACAGTCTAGTCTTCGGTTGTTGTTGTTGTTATTTTTCTCATTTGGAAGTCATCACCGGAGCTTACCTGTAGCCGAGGCGAGTCAGTCTCTGGTACACACTCAAACGACAGGACGAGGAGTGTTGCACACGCAGTGGAAACCTTCCTATCCCAGCAGTTGTTGCACTAAGTTTCTTTCTGTTTGTGTGGCGAGGAGCTCAGTTGAGCTGGATTTGCAGGTCCTCACCGTACTTGCGCAGATATTTGTCATGGTTGTGGTTGACGGACCAGAGAGGGGGCAAATGGCGGGGCTGCATGCTGGTCAGAAAGTGTTGTCGCCAGCAGCGCTCCAAGTCCATCAGGCCCCGCAGACCGCGCTCGGAATACACCTGCACTACCTTCAGTCCATGCGGCACATAACTCTCGTTAAAGATCCTGCAAAGGTAAAAGACATCGGCTTTCACAACCTAACACAATTCAGAACTGCATCTTCACATCTTGTAAGTATGTAAACACATGAGCCTGGAGCCCAAACCAGTCTTAAGTCGCTGGGGTATATTTGTAGCAATAGCCAAAAATACATTGAATGGGTAAAAATAATAAATTTTTCTTTTATGCCAAAAATCATTAGGATATTAAGTAAAAGATCATGTTCCATGAAGAGATTTTATAAATTTCCTACCGTAAATATCTCAAAAGTAAATTTAATGAGTAATTATGCATTACTAAGAACTTCATTTGGACAACTTAGCCTGTCAAGTTATGGGTAAAACTCAGATGAGACGAATTATTGAACAAAGTCGTTATTTTTGTTTTCGTTGGGTACAAAAAGTATTCTCGTAGTTTTGTAAAATTACGGTTGAACCTCTGATGTCACATGGATTATTTTACCGATCTCATTATGGGAGGGTCAGAGAGCTGTTAGAATGCATCAGAAGTATCTTAAATTGTGTTCCCAAGACGAACAAAGCTTTTACGGGTTTGGAATGACATGGGGGTAAATGTTTTCATTTTGGGGTGGAGTAACCCTTTAAAGAGTAACATCATGCCGCGACCTAAAGAAATTCAAGAACAGATGATTACTCCAAGAGCGCAACGAAGACTCATCCAGGAGGTCAAAAAAGAACCCAGAACAACATCTAAAGAACTGCAGGCCTCACTTGCCTCAATTAAGGTCAGTGTTCATGGTTCAACAATAAGAAAGAGACTGGGCAAAAACGGCATCCATGGGAGAGTTCCAAGGCAAAAGCCACTGCTGAGCAAAAAGAACACAAAGGCTCGTCTCCCATTTACCTAAAAATAACTTGATTTTCCCCAAGACTTTTGGGAAAATATTCTGTGGACTGACTAGACAAAAGTTGAACTTTTTGGATGGTGAGTGTCCCGTACATCTGGTGTAAAACCAACACAGCATTTCATAAAAAGACCATCATACCAACAGTCAAACATGGTGGTGGTAGTGTAATGGTCTGGGGCTGCTTTGTAGCTTCAGGACCTGGACAATTTGCCATAATTAAATGGAACCATGAATTCTGCACTCTAATATTTGCACGGACAATATTAGCCACCTTAAATTGATTTCTAGAGGAAGGTAAAAATCCTTTGGAAATCAATTTAAGGTGGCAAATATTGGCCATTAATGAAAAAGTGAACTAACCACCGCACACAATGAGAAGAATATGAAAAGCAGACAGGCCTAAACAACAAATTGCAGCACAAAAACTAGGGCTGAACGATTAATTGCATTTGCGATATCGTGATATGAAAAAACGCAGAGGCTGCGATTACACTGTCACGACACGCAAGAGTAAAGAGGTGTGTTCAACTTGAAGATTGATCGTGTATGACATCAAAGTATGGCGAGAGAAAGCATGAGATAGCATAGCTCTCACAGTACTTTGATGACACACACCGATCGGTCTAGCAGCGCTGCTTCAAGTCGAACACATCTAAGCAGTCTTCAGAGGAAGTTGTCAGATCCGCGGCGTGCCTCAAAAAATGCAATATTTAGCCCCTGAAATGCGAATCTTACCAGGGGAACCCCTCCAAAAAGGTGTATTTTACCCCCCAAAATTTGACTTTTACCGGTGGACCCCCCTCGAAACGCGATTGGGCAGGTTTTGAGTAGCAATTGGGCAGGTTTTGTAGTGTGGCACGCTACACGCGGAAATGTTTGAAAGCATATGCATATATATATATATATATGAATGTGCTTCAAAACTGCACATGGAAATTACTCGAGCAGTAACAGCCTTACGGTGAATTTCATTACTGAAGACTTCGACCTTAAGATGATATATATATATACACACACACTCTTATTTAAAATCTGTCTAAAGTTAAGTGTTTAAAAAGTGCAATCTACATGTTTACATACGTGTTTATTACAGTGACTTTGAATTACCTAAATACTGAGTGTGGTAAAGCAACATTTGTTTTTTATATTTCTGCAATCTACTTTAATTTGTGTGACTTGTTACTGACTTTCATATTAATGTTAACACCAGGCTTATTTGCCAGTGCTTTATGTTGTCAGTTATTACATGCTTACAAGGCTGGAAGTTAAACAAATGAGTCAACATATTACTATGATTCTAGCTGTTAAATAAAAATGTCATTCATATCAATTCATGCATCACCTAATTCCTTCGTAACATATAGGCCTGGCCTACAGAAAATAACATTTATGTTTAATCTATGTAATATTGTGTTGTTCATACTATACAATAGGGGTGGCAGGGTGCACTGATGTCATGGTTCGATGCGATTTCAGTACACCAGAAAAAAAAAAAAAAAAAAATCTACTATGCTCAGTTTCTTTTCATTTATTTTGAACAGACAGTAGTGCAAATTACATTTTTTTCCATCTAGATGTGAAAATATGAAATATTATTACGTCATATATAAAATCGGTTTTGTTTTCATTGTCTGTACACAAATAAAAGCAGACCTTTATACAGTGATTATTAATAAGACAATAAGTGTTTAAAGTTGATTCTGCTGGTATAAGGAAACAGTTGAAGTGATCGCGCCGGAGCGCACACACACATCAGTTCCAGCACTGATAACTTGACAGCGCAGTTGGTACTTTATCAAAAAAAATACAGTGAGCCAAACCTCTGTCACCGCGACTGAAGTACACACTCAAAAGCCTATAATTTACATAATAATAGTTAGCATTCAGACGTTACATCGCAAATATGGAAATATTATGGAATATTTAGATTTGTGTTGAATGAGGGAGGTAGGATACACGAGCACAAAGCTCCATTTAGCAAACAGTTAAGTGCACAAGCCTTTAAAGTATACCCCTTTGTTAGTCTATGTGAGAGACGCGTTCAGAATCAGCACACGGTCACTGTCTAGGGGCTTTGTTTTCAAGTGCACAACTCATAGCATTCGCTGTTCTTCTGTTGGCGGTGATCAAACAGCGTTGTATTACTGCAGGCGCCCCCTTCTGGATTGAGAGTGAATTGCCTGTATTCATCCACAGAACAGAGATGTCCGTACCGTGCCACCCCTACTATACAATGATTTATTGCTTGTCTTTGTTGAATAAAGAACATAAAGAGCTTGAAAAAAATTATTGCATATTAAAATCGCAATATTGGTTAAAAAAAAAAAAAATCTCGCAATTAGATTTCCCCAAATCCTTCAGCCCTAACAAAAACACTCATAATATTGTCTAATTATTGTTATCGTCAAAACCCCAGAAGAGAGACTGTCAATATCGCTCAGCCCTGAATGCAACACAACCAAAAATATTAAATATAAAAGAAAACAAGTATACCTATGCCACTATACCTATACTTTATGTAATATGACAACAATAGTTCAAGTTTAGTTCACATTTCGTCTCCACGGGAGGTTTTTGGTCAAAATAAGCTACCTGGTTTCCAGCGCAGCAGCTTTCTGAAGCATCTCTTGCGTGACCTCCTGCTGTCCGTTGCAGAAGAAGCTCTGGATGACTGACAGGAGCTCCTCCTTCCTGGATGGTGGCATCCCGTCGCTGGCGCTGAGGAGAGCCCTAGCGGCCGATCGCACCCGCCGGCGGTCTGCGTCCTCCAGCAGCCGAATGCCCTCCTCGCAGCCCTGTGGAGCGGAGTGCTCCTCGGCCAGCCGCTGCTTCAGGACCCCGTCGTGCACGTTCGAAGCCGCGTGACAGGAAGTGCACAGCAGCAGGATGTCATGCGAGTTGTGGTCCTTCATCTCAGCCGGGAAGTGGCGTCTGTACTCGTGTGGGACAATGTTCTTCCTAGGTTAACATGGACAGACAGTAGTTGAGATGACTTAGTTTGGAGAGTCCCACTTTGCAAACAAACTCAAATAAATGGCAGGAAGCACGAGACACACCTGATGTAAGAGTCGGCTTTCCCGCACACCACGCACACGTTCTCTTTGGCTGTGAGGTAGTAGTCTTTCTGGGAGTCTGGACGGCCTGACGGCTCAAACAGCAGCCGGACAACGAATGGATCTTCGCTGACCAATTCTGAGATTATGAACAGATCATATTTTACTTGCAATTATTATTCAAAGTAGAGGTGCCGCAGTATACCGGTATTGATAATAATCCTGATATTCAAAGCATGAAATATCTCCATCGTGTTAATTTAGTGTGTCACAACATACCGGCATCGGCGATAATCACAATATTTAAAATGAACAGGACTCTTATGATAACAGGACAAGTGCTAGTACCTGTTGACCTCCCAGGTGGCAGTATTGTGCCATAACACTGACACCTGTCCAACAAGAAGATGATGCAACACGTGCAGCTACTCCGAGAAGAACCATGTTTAATATGATATAGACATATGATATAGTTCATATATATTTATATTAACCTGTTAACAATGGCTTTCTGTGTTCATATTTAAATAAAGGTTGATTCTTTTAATAAGTTCCGCATTTTCTTTACTCGTCTTATTTTTGTATTTGCAACCAAGTCATGGTCAATAATGATCTGGAACAACTGAGTAATTGCATTGCTACATTAAACTCTGTAAAATGTAAAGTTGGTTGCAGTGCCATGCACTTAATGCCTCACCTGCGGTCGTTCTAGGCGCACATTAAAACTGATTTAGCAGCGCGCTTACTGGACCGCTTCATTGGCGCCGGCGCAACTACAATGTTAAACAGTTTCACATACGGGTACGCAAGTTAACAGGTTAAAGTAATGATGTTAATATTTATTCATCATACTGTTGAACTTGACAGTATTTTCACACTTGTCATATTACTATTATACTATTATAGTTTGTTAATATTTAATTCAATATTTTTTACAGTTTTTTTTTTAGTTTGATAGTTTTTTTTTTATTTTAAATGTACATTTAGGCTTTTGTTTTAATTTAAGTTTGCATTCATATTTTAATTTTGTTGTGCTTAGTCTTTTTTTAACTTTTTTTAATTTCAGTTTTAGTTTTTTAGTAAATCAAGTTAAACTAAAAACTTACATGTTACCTTGGCAACTAGCTGAAAAAAAGTTAATATTTTATTTCAGTTAATGAAAACTAACTTTTCAACTTTAACTATAAGAACCCTGGTAATGATTTTTTGGGGTCCTCACCCCCTTCAGAATTATATTATTGTAAATATAAAAGGCGTTACTGCCATCATGAGCAAACTGTATCTTGAACTTAAAGTAAACGGCTTTGTAACATTCACACATGCACTGCAAAACAAGGGGAAAAATGCACTTCAAATACGCATTGAAAACTTCCTCATTTGGTCAGCAATATGAAGTCGTTGTGTACCTCCTATACCCTTCTCCAGGTACCATTTTGCTTTCTTCTTGTCACATGTGCAGAGCGGCTGGCCATCGGGGGCATGAAGGAAACAGTTATCATAAAGGGGTGATTTCCTGAATCAAGACAAACAGCACAACAGTCACATAAGGGAGTTCAGATCCGAATATCCAAAGCATGTCAAATTTTAATACTTTGTGCAAGGGATATCTTTAAAGATTAGTCATGTATTTTATTATCTTTAATCAGATATATTTTCACTGTGACTAATGCAACAGCTAATTACAGGAAAAGTCAAACACCTTCTTCATTACCTGGCCGAGTAACCAACTCCCAGTGGTTTGCGTTTGTTCCGCCGCGGGTCTGGAACTTGCTGGTCTCCAGACTCGGGACTCTCCACGGTGGACTTCCGGCTTCGCCGCCTCCTCTCCCCGTCTTCCCCCTCTCCGTTATAGCGCGCCCTGAAGGGCACGTCTACCAGCCCCTGGCAGCATGATGCCAGCTGGACAAACGTGCTTTCACCCTCGGCGGGGAGCCGGGGCTCTGTGTTCATCCCCAGCAGGTGAAAAAACAGGGCAACAGAGATCTGGGCATCATGTGCTGCATAGGCCATCTGGTGGAAACCGTATGACAGAGTTAAGTGTACGGACACCACGATGACAACAGTTTCACTACAGAGTCTTTTCCAGCTGGGAATTACAGGATAATTATAAGGCATTACTGACAACATAAATTCAAATCAACAGTGAATATCACAATGATTTTGTTAAAAGCACCAATATTTAACTGCATGCCTTATTTTTAACTAGATTTGTTATGTATTTTAGTTTTTAAAACAACTGCTCGGTTGGAGAACAAAAAAAAAAAAATGCTTACACTTTTTAGTAATTTAACCATTTAATTTTTGGATTTTTAATAATAATAAATGGTTTCCTCAATTTGAGTGCTTTAAAACTCCCTTTTAACTTTTTTTTAGATATGCAATCTGAACGAAAAAAATAATTTGATGAATCTAAGTGGTCAAAAAGTTAAAAGTTGGATGTTTTTTGGCCAAATGAATGGGAGAGGCCAATACTTGGCAGGCCAATACTGAATTGGTCATACAATGTATAAATAACCTAAAATCCTAAATCAGTTGCATAGCTGTGTTATTACTACTTTGGCAAAAATGACCTGAAATGAGCCAAGCTGAGCCTTTTTGAATGCTGTCAAATGGAAAGATACTGCTGTCAATCTGAAGCTCCATCAGAGGATCTCCTCCTCACCTGTTGTTGGGTCAACACATCCGCCTCCCAGTCACTGCAGCGCAGCTCCAGCGATTTGTCCAGCGTGACGTTCAGCAGATCCGCAGCCAGAGACTTCAGACTCAAGCCATTATTCAGCACCGCTTGCCTTCAACACAACCCAGATCGCCTCAGGTCACTCCACAAGTGCTTTAAAGTCTTACTGAGATTTGAATTTATGACATTTAGAGACACCTGGTAGCAATTATAATTGCCTACCTTATTTACTTGAACAATTTCAGAACTGATTACACTAATGAACTGAATTCAATCAACACTGAACTACATTAAGCAGAATATTAACACTATTCTTCTGCAGAGCTGCTTTTCAGATGAAATTGAATTAGTTATATAATTGTTGAATTTTACAGAATTAACATTTATTTTCCTTTAATGTGAGGTTTTCTGAAAATCTATATTGTATGTAAATGTGTCTGGACTTGATCATTTATTGATAACAGGGTTGCATGATTTCGTGGGGGGGGGGGGGATATCTAACTGCAATTTTTCTAATAAAACCAAATTATGATTGCAACTTAAAATGCATTTTTTTTAAAGCTTATCATAATTATAATAAACAAAATAGAAAATATATAATATATTTCACTGCAAATAAAAAAGTATTTAATATTAATATTTAGGAAATGAGATGCTTGCATGTAAATGAACAGAGTGCTGTGCTTCACTTAAACATACCACATTAAAATGATGTGTACTTCCACGATTCTGAACAAAACAAAATAATGTGACAAAATATTCATTGCTGCAGTCTATTTAAAAGGGTTTCATTTGAACGAATTCAACATTTTGGTATATAATATGCATTTCAAATCTAATAGACGATATTTAATACAAATATTATTATTAAAATCATGAAAAAGTGATTTGAAGGAATGATTCGATGACTAGTAATAATTCATTTGTTTCATGACTGGATGAATCAACGTTTTTGCACAAATCTCTTGAAGGAATGATTCAATGACAAATAAATTTTTTAAGTCACTTGTCGCCACCTAGTGGAGAAACAACGCAATCCACACAAACATTATTTGAGGCACCTGTTTTCTAAAATTGACTTGCTCTATTTTGATCGCTACCATTGACCAGGTTTATATCCGAACTTTCATCCCAGTATTTCTGTGACTGTAAGACAGAAATAATACTGTGTCGTTGATTTGAATGTTCTACTATGTTTACTAGACACGGGCGAATCGTTGTCATTTAGAAATTAGATCGCGTGTGTGTTTGAATCGAGATTGCAAACTTTTATCGATTAATAGTGCAGCTCTACTGGGTTTATTTTGAAAAAACTGTGCAGCTCTAATAGATAGTAACATTTAAAAACTGACTATGCAGTCTTGGATCAAACTGGGGCATTACCTCTGTCTGAGGGCCAGGTAGCGCAGGTCCACGGTGCAACTCAGAGTCAGACCATGATCATGAGTCAGCCGTTTCCCATCCTCATAACATCCCACCCCGACCTTCAGCACACGGGGGTCAGAGAGGACCCTGACGAGACCCTCAGGGAGAGGAAGCTGTGCATCACGAAACGCCAGCAGTCTGACCAGCATACAGCGGCCGGAGAATGTCGCCAGCTGGAGTAAGGAAACCGCCGAGGCCTTGCCTTTGACAGACACCTGTGAAAGCAAACAACATCGTCTAGTGCTGCCGCTACGCATGCAATGTTTAAACTGAGCCACTCACAGAGCCATGCTTACACGCATGCTTTTTACCCATTCACAGTCCAGTCCCAGAACCGGATAGACGGACAGTTCCTTCTGGAAACCAGGCCAGAGCGTCTCCCACTCTTCTGGCGAGCTGACAATCACGGGCGGCACCTCTAACAGCGAATGCGCACGCAGAAGCTTCTGGGCTTGCGGCTCTTGTCTTGCTGGCTGTGAGGCTGTGACGTCCGCTTCTAGCTGGGCTTGTACGGTCTCAGCTGAAGCGGGGCCCTTGAGGACCTTTCTCTTCTGTGCGCGGATGCTGCGCCACAGGAACAGGCCGCCGAGAGTGGCTCCTAACATAGTGGCCAGAGCCGCGGTGAACGTGCTCTGCCTGGACATCGCTGCAGCTGCACCAACTCCACACTGAAACTGAAAATGAACATGCATTATTAAATACTATATTTGATGAAAACAGTCATTTGTCAACTATTATTGCCATTTTAAATAACTGTTTACTGTATATTTTTAAATGTAATTTATTCCTGGTGACAAAGCTGAATTATTCCAGTCTTCAGTGTCACATGATTCTTCAGAAATCAGTCTAATATGCTGATTTCCTGCTCAAGAAACATGTCTGATTATCATCAATGTTGAAAACAGTTGTGCTGCTTCATGTATTTGCAGAAACCGTGATGCATTTTGTTTTTCAGGATTCCTTGACAAAGAGAAAGTTTAAAAGAACAGCATTTGTTGGAAAAAAAAATCTTTCCTAACCTCATAAATGCGCTCACTGTCACTTCTGATCAATTTCATGTGTCCTTGCTGAATTAAAGTATTAATTCATTTATTTTTTTAATCATATTTATCCCAAACTTATTCAGTAGTGCATCACAGTTTCTAAAATGTATGTAGCAGATAATAATCAGAAATGTTTCGGCGTACTAGAATGATGAAGGATCATGCGAGACTGAAGGCTAAAGTAATATGTGCTGGTGATAACGGTCCTCTTACATTGATGTCCGGGGCCATTTAAACTTTAGAAGAGTAATGGTCCAATCTTATTAAATGCATGCACCAACTTTTATGACCAATTCTTACATTTATTCAAATTCGATTAGATAATTAAGACAATACAGAGATGTTAAACTGAAATGAAACCAGTATCTGGATCCATGCAGTAATGAAACGCTACTGCTTGCTGCTTGGAGACGTGAAACGCTTCTGTTGAACTACTGTCACTTGTGAAATTGAGCAAAAACAGACAATGCTGTATCTAAAAGTTAACTCACTCGTGATACTCGTTTTATACCTCAAATCAATAAACATTCACAATTGTGCTGATATTCAGAAAAATCACTCTTTCGTGTCTAAACCATAAATATAAAAAAGTAATAATCTTGAATTTTGGTGGCATTTTTTCTTCAAGCCTCCTTTATATCATTTGATGCTGAAAATGGTGTGAAAAAGTGTCTGCTGGTGAAAAACAAGTGCACTAACAATGTACTTAGCGCACTAATTTGTAGTACTAGTGAATGAAAGATGAGTTCAAGTGGTGACTAAATGCATTTTGTAAATACAAAGATAGCATGTTAAAAGCGCATATTCATGGTGTCCCAAAATAGCACAGTTTAGTACACGTAGATGATCTGAAGAAGTACTAAAGGATCATTTTTTAGTATATTAAGTACAAAATTAGTGTGCTAAGTACATTGTTAGTGCACTTCACCTGGGTGAATATGGGCCAATGAATGAATCTAAACAACATAGCAGTCTAGCATGATTTACTACAGGAAAGCTATACTGAATTGTCATTTGACATCGTGTTTTGTGTGTTAACAGTAGTTATTAACACAAAGCTCCAGCAGTGTTATTGTAATGACTGTGAGATTGTAGCAGAAGCCAAGGCTACCACAGAACTATATACTCCTCAAAGTATGTTGTGTTCATATACTCTACTGTGCTTTCGTCAGAACATTGTCACTATTTAAATACAAAACTGAAACAACATCATTTTGATGTAGAGTTCAGAAATGAATCAACATCTGATTAAATCCCAGTGTGTTTGTGTTCATGTGAGAGATGCAGCGGACTCGCTCGTCTAAATGAATGAATCGCTATCTAACGTGTCGTTCTCGTGTGAGTGTCGCTGTGGATATACACACCTGGAAGCTCAATAGATGTCAGAGTAACGAGTGAATACTACTGTAGACTCTCTCTCTCGCACGCTTCTGATGAACAGCTGCAGCGCGTCTTCTTCTGCGGGTTTATCTCCTCAGCGCTCGAGCCACAGCGACACCTCTGCCGGAGGCGCGCGACTACGCCAATCTCACCACAACAACACAAAGTTATTATTGTGCATTTTGTAGAAAATAAGCACAGTGCTCATTACTGTTACGCTTCTAGATGTTTTACACAGTAGGTGTGAAACTTACTTCAAAAGAGGTTTCGGAAAAGAGCATTTGGTGTGAATGTTTTATTTAAATATCTGTTGAAGAATGAAACAAAGTATTTGTGACGCTGGACCACAAAACCAGTCAAAGGGTCAATTTTTTGAAATTGAGATTTGTGCATCATCTGAAAGATTAATAAATACGCTTTCCATTTATGTATGGTTTGTTATGATAGGACAATATTTGAAAATCTGAGGGTGCAAAAAAATCTAAATATTGATAAAATCACCTTTAAAGTTGTCCAAATGAAGTTCTTAGCAATGCATATTACTAATCAAAAATTAAGTTTTAGTATATTTACGGTAGGAAATGTA
The DNA here is from genome assembly GCF_936440315.1 of Barbus barbus. Lineage (NCBI taxonomy): Eukaryota > Metazoa > Chordata > Actinopteri > Cypriniformes > Cyprinidae > Barbus > Barbus barbus. The sequence goes on from NC_136758.1 coordinate 3,403,166, forward strand.
CAAAATATCTTCATGGAACATGATCTTTACTTAATATCCTAATTATTTTTGGCATAAAAGAAAAATGGATAATTTTGACCCATTCAATATATTTTTGGCTATTGCTATAAATATACCCCAGCGACTTCAGACTGGTTTTGTGCTCCAGGGTCACAATTGTTTTCCAGAAACACATATCATCAGTTAAGCTGAATTTAAAACCTAATGAAATTTTAGTATCACTGGTATACTGTCATAGTTTTTAATAATTTGATTTAGATTTTATTTTTATATTTCCAGTTTTTCATTTATTTTTTATTAATTTCTATTAAATATGTCTATAGTTATTATTGTTGTTTATTTCTGTTTTAGTTACCTCAAGTTAAAAAAAAACTATTAGAAATTATAAACTTAGAATAACTAAAAATACACATTTTTTAATTTTAATATTAAAATTATTTGAAGTATTCAATTTATTTATTTTTAGTCAACGATAATAACCCTGTTGCCAAGGATTACCACCTGCTTTGAAACTAGATACTTGGACCAGAAACTTCTTTAAAATGATTTTTTTCTTATTTTATTAAAAGCTGCTAAAAGTACCAGGTACCACACAGGCATGTCTGCTTCAACAGTGCTGAACAATAATTTACACCTGAATAATGACACTGGAAAAAATTTAATAGTCATTAAACTGAAAATACACAACAGAAAACAGAGTAATTATTATTCCAACTCATCATACTTGACCAGTTATAGATAATTAATTAAGTCTCTCCCTTATTTCATATGCAGGTATATTGATATTGTAACAGTCCCTGTCCCAAATGATGCAGCCGTCCCTGTGCAAGTGCAGGTGAAATACATTCAATCATACAATAGAATAATTCATAAATCAAACATGTCAAGTAACAAACATTCAAGGTGATGTTGTTCAACGGCGACACCTGTGGATAGTTTCAGAAGGCTGCAGCATCTCATTTGCCTCCTTTGAGCTCACTGTGAGATCCTCGAGCACGCAAGAGCTTGCAGTTCATGGGCCAAACACCTTATGATGATGTTTATTTAGAATCCTCAGTTGCAAAACAATCACAGACATCAGATACAAGAATACACAGAAAATCATGATTCCTGTATGTGGAACAGAAGCACACAGAACCGCTTTCCTCTACCACCGCCGTTTTATTCAATCTTTTAGATTAAATTTTCCGTAAAGAATTGGAATACAATGCAATACTTACAAAATGGAATCAAAACCTAAAAACAGGACCAATCATCTTTACGTCGGATAAAACAAAAGTGTTGATGGGATTGCATGAAAAGCATAAAAAATAAAAAATAAATAAAAAATCACTGCAATCACTGTAGAGTTGGAAACAGGTCATTTCAAGACAGTGAACATCATAGCTCACTAACGCCACAGACCGATGTCACATCAACCGTAAGTGGCCACATGATCGATTAGTACAGTGCTTGTGATAAAATGAGTATCTTCTTATCGAAATAAAATAAAAGTGGCTTGACAGTTGACACTGTCAATAGTGTTAAAATTCATAAAACAATTAGCTAAAAAAATGATAATGATATGTAGGCAATAGAAATCAAAGTACTCATACTATAGTACAAAAAATAAGGTTAAAATGACAGCATGAAAGACATATAACATTGTCCGGGACCTGTGTGATTTAAAGATCCTAGAACCCAGTCTGGGTCCGTAGGGATTATCTATTTATAAAAGATGAACATCCAAACTATGCATGGTGGCCAGAAGACTAAAACTGAATAGAGATGAGAAATGAAAACCGTCCCTTCACGCATATATATATATATATATATATATATATGCTCTGTTCCTGTATGCACACAAAATAAGCCTGCACCTTTGGAAAGATTATTTACAGCTCTTCAGTTAAATTTCAAAGCTATTTAAAATATACTTAATGCATAAAAATAAAGATTTTGGCATTCTCTCGCTTCTTCCTCTTCTGATTGCGAAGTTCTACAAGAACCTTGTGAACCCGGAAGGCCTGTGAAGTGCCTCGTCCTTCAGGTAGGGAGCAGTCATCTAGCCTGCTAGGGGGCGCTGTGAGAATGGTTAGTCAGGGTAGAGGGAGTACTGAACAATACGGGGTCAACATTAGAGCATCTATAGATTACTTTTACCATCATCTTGTCACTCTAATTCATCTTGGACATAAATGCGCCATAAATGCCAGAAGTTGTACTCGCTTTGTTTCTGGGGGGCACCTTCATTAACCCCCTTGTCTTTGTTCATGTCCCAAGCAAAAACCAGACACGGACGAACAGACAAAGACATCGAAAGATGGAGATATGGAGCTGAAGTGGTTTGCGGGGTCGTGTCCTCTATAGTCGTCTCTCCATGAATGTCCATCGCATTGTCCTTCAGAGTCGCTTTGTGTGCACAGTGTGTCCTTAGAGTTGGATCTCAAACGTCTTATGGAGCTCGGTGGAGAAGGGGTTTGTGGGTGATGGAGCGGTGCGTTGCTGCGAGCGGCTCTCCAGTGCGGCCCACTGGGTCTCAAAGGCATCGGCCTGTTGCTGCGGTGCCACAGACTGCACGGGTGACGACACTGCCGCCCATCTGTTAGCCCCATTAAATGTAGCATTGACTTTAGGTGGCTGCAGTGCTGTGGCGTTTGTCACTGGAGGTAGGAGTGGTTTGCCGAAGGGGCTGCACACCGCCTGGGTGTCAAACTGGCCTGTTGGTGGTGTGGAGAAGGGTGAAGACTGGAGCTGCGCCTGGGGCACTTGAACAGGTACCGGGATGGGCTGAGTTTGCGTGGCAGAACCGAACACGTTGGCCACCATCTGCGAAGGTGTAATGCCAACCACCGGAAAGATTCCATTGGACACTGGGAAGGACACCGGTGCCTGAGCATGGAAAGCCGGCTGGCGTGGGGGTACGGTAGGAACCGCAGATGGAGGGATCCCTGGCATGAAGGGTGCAGATGGGCCGGGTGCCACAGGGACAGGTACAGGGGAGGGGAAGGGCTGCTGAGTGGGAGGCGTGTTGGTTCTCGTGACGGCAGCAGGTTGGTGGGCTCGCACAGACTTGGACACCTCCTCCAGCCAGCGGTCGGCTTCTGATGGCGTACGTTTGTGAGAGGAGGAGGCTTCCGCTGTAGGTGCATTTGGCCACTCGCTCCCTACAGGACACAAGAAGAGGAGTTTTTGGTAAGCATGCCATTTGTTCTGGTAAACTGTTTAGAGCAGGGATCCTCAACTCTGGACCTCGAGATCCACTTCCCTGCAGAGATTAGCTCCAACCTGCATTAAACACACCTACCTGCAACTTTGTAGTAATCCGAAGACCTTGATTAGCTTGTTCAGGTGTATTTGATTAGGGTTGGAGCTTAACTCTGCAGGAAAGTGGATCTCAAGGTTCAGAGTTGAGGCCCCTTAGTTTAGAGCTGGGGTGTCCAAACTCAGTCCTGCCGAGTTTATCTCCAATACTAATCAACATCAAGCTCTTACTAGGCATTCTAGAAACTTCCAGGCAGGTGTGTTAAGGCATGTTGGAGCTAAACTCTGCAGGACAGTGGCCCTTCAAGAGTTTGGACACCCCTGGTTAAGAGGCTCTCTCACTAGGGCTGGGACCAGTGTTGGGTGAGTTACTTTCAAAAAGTAATTAATTACAGTTACTAATTACTTCATCAATATTGTATTTAAATCACTAATTACTCTGTCTGAAAAGTAGCTTAGTTACTCAATAAGTAACTTAATTATTCAAATCGCTAATTAGGCTACATCTTAAAATCCCTATAAACCGTAATAGAAATTAAACTCTTTATTCTTTCAATAAGTCAAACATAGAATAGTTTAGCCTTTTAGCTTTCAAACAACTGTAATACTTTTTTATATATAAAAAAATTAACCTTCTTTGGCTAACAAACAGAAATACTTTGCAAAATATCTGAATAACAAAAAAGTTTAAAAGTTAAACAATACATTTAAGTTTGTCAAGATGTTCAGTAAAAGCCCAACTAGTAAAATCCGTACAGGTTTATGTAAAAATAACACGTTAACCATGGATGCACGATATGAAAATTTTTAACCGATACCGATAACCAATAATTAAGTCCTTCTCATGACCAATGCCGATAAGTTCATATTTTTATATTATAATTTTCATATAATCTGCAGTTTGTGCACCCAGGAGAATACAAAATCTAAGATTCACCGATTAAACTGATATTTTAGTAGCTCTGGCCTAAGATCAGTCCTGACTCTTCAAATGTTTTTTATTTTTTGTGTAAGGCACCACAATACTTTGTAACAGAAATGGTTTAACAGAATTATGACAGAACTATGGTTTTTCTGCAATTAACAACTCATTAACAACAAATTTATATTAAAATATTTCATGCATAAAGAAATGCATCTATTCAACGTTTTTAGTGCACGAGGATGAGAAAGTTATATAGTCTTTAAGCAGTGTTGGGAGTAAGGCCGAATTGCTGTTAATTTAAAAGTGAAAATAAAATACGCACGGTGCTTTTACAAGCTATTTAAGCAAAGGAAAGTGAGAAAACTCAAGCGAACTAAAAACAAACAACTGCTTGATGCCGAATTGCCACTAATTTAAAAGTGAAAATAAAACGCGCACAGAGCTTACAAGCTATTTAAAACCGAAGGAAAGCGAGGAAAAGAGAGAAGACTCAAACGACGCTCACCCCCCATCCACCGAGGTGATACCGGTAAGGTGTTGACACGCGTCGATTAACCAGTGGGAAAATTTCCTCACTGTCACAACCCTACTTGATGCCTTTTTTCCTCCTTTCGGAATCCTTGCTGAACATGAATTGGAAATAGAAATGGCATTGTCCTCCTCTGCCACCGAGAAAAACTTCCAGACCGGCAAAGACATGTTCGCTAATGATGACGTAATGAGCACAACACATGCTGAGAGTCACTGCAGTTTAAAGCTGCAATCACTTGCACTCGGAAAGAAGATGAATCTCAGATAAATCAGACTGACTGATTGATTGATTGATTGATTGATTGATTGATTGATTTACCAGCAAGCATACTTTATCGGATCTAGTTATCGGATTGAATTTATTTATCAGAGCAATAAAAATGATTTTCTTTTTTTGTTTAACGTTAGGGATCTATCGGACCGATAAATTATCGACCGATAGATCCCTAACGTTAACTAATGTAGGTAAGAATAAATGACAGAAATGATCTTCTCTGCTAAATAAACCATATCAGATCCCACTGTCCATGAGGTAAATTCCTCATAGTAGGTCTACTTTCAAAAATTATGAAAATGAGATGAATCTTGATTGATTGTTTTTTTTTTTATCTTTTTTTTTTTTTTTTGTATCTAGGTGAGGGCATTGGCGCGCAGGTGACTGCAAATAATGAGCTCAGATACGGGAAAGACTGTACCTCAGTTTCATACGGATTACATAATCAGATAATATTAGTTTTTGATTTGAATTCGTTCATTTAAAAGTAGAAACTTCAAGCTTTTAGATATGGGAAAGACCGTACCTCGCTTTCATACGGATTACATAATCAGATAATATTAATTTTTGATTTGAATTCGTTCATTAGACACTTCAGGCTAAAGACTTTACCTCGCTTTAGTTTTATACGGATTACATAATCAGGAATATTCGTTTTTTATTTGAATTCGTTCATTTAAAAGTAGACACTTCAAGCTTTTTAGATTCTATTGATTTTAGTCTTATATGTATCCATGTATTTAAGGATTAAGTGTGTTCGACTTGAAGCGGCACTGCACAGACCGATCTGTTTGACATCAAATACCGCGAGAGCAATTCGAAAGCATGCAGAGCCGTCTGATGTCATATAACGATTGGTCTGCACAGCGTCGCTTCAAGTCTATCATACCTATAAGAACTGCAGCCTTTAGCTCCAACCCTAATCAAATACACTTGAACGAGCTATTCAAGGTCTTTAGGATTACTAGAAACCTCTAGGAAGTTGTATTTGAGTTAAACTCTGAGCTAAATGTTGGCCCTCCAGGAGCATGAGTTGCTCTGATACCTTTTCTTTTTTTGTTTACCAGTTTCAATAAAACAGCAAAAACTAATAAGTCCTCAAACGTTTAAGACAAGTAAACAGTAAGAACAAACAAACAAATAGGAAAAATAGACAATAAAAGACAGACCTAATTTACAGATTCAATATACTGACATCAGATTTTCACTTTTTACGTTCAGTTAAGACATAGTGGACTGTTTATATTTGCCAAGATGGGCATTTTGACATATTTGAGAGTTTTTGACAGTTTAGCAGTGCACCAGAAATGCCACACACAAAAAGCCTCCTGTCAGACAGCCTGAGTGCCTTGTTGAGTTCCTCTTCACAGTTTACTGCACTATATATAACTTTCTATTTATGTAACTCTTCTTAATACCTAGTCCTTTCTTATAAGACATTCTTTTATAGACGAGACATTCTTTGATTCCTATACAATAATTCCAACAGGACGGTGAATGCTGAATAGTTTTTTTAGCCATCTATTTTTGTTTAATCGTACATTTTCAAGTACTAAGGGGGCATTACATGTCAAGTCAACCAAACTTTGGAAACTTCCCTAGCTCAATGTTTTGATTTTTGTTTTTTTCTGTAGACAGATAAACATGTATAGTGATGAAAGCCAAAATATTAAATGTCACAGATGTATATTTACTAAGTAATCCACTATCTTAGTAAAGCTATCTTAATATCCTTTTAGATATTAGATTTTAGGTTCTTAACAAACTTTCCTTTTGGTATCTTCATTTTAAAAGCCCTCAGTGATTCATACCCAGAAATATGAAGATCTTAATGCAGCTCCATGAGTGAATTGGTAAATTGTTCACATTTTCAAAAAACAAATGCGAGTCATTTTACATACAGCTGATGCTTTTTTTCTGAAAAGATGAATATCTAAAGAACAGATAATGTTGAAACTAGATATTTTGTGATTTTCTATCAACACAATTGCATAGAACATACCTGTCTGAGTGCCATAAATATAATTTTTTCTAAATGATATTTTAATATCCTTTTAGATTCTCATTCTAAATAAACTTTCCTTTTGAAATCTTATTTATAAGGCCCTATATGGTTGACTCCATGTCCAAATGTTTTAAATTTGACCCATTTTCAATGGTCAATAACCAAATCAAGGTATGTGGATTAAATGTGGATTACCCAGTAAATACACATCAACAACATTTAATATTTTGGCTTTCATCACCATACATGTTTATCTTTCTTCAAAAAAATATTGACAAAATCAAAAATTTGAGCAGGGGACCTCTGGTTGAGTTGACAAGGAATGACCCTACAGCTTAAGTAGACTACTGTATGACCATGACTGTCTGCTTAGTTGCAAACTGTAAGTTTGCATCTAAAATAAAACAATACTGATGCATGCTTACATTTGTAAAGTCACTGAAAAGCAGTTTTATGCAACAGCTGCTCACAGCGGTATAGCCTTACATTACAACCAAAATGAGTTTCTCAGCAACTATTCTGCATGGTCAGCACTTCCTGTGGCAGGAAGCCCAGCTCTTACCTATGTGTGCTGTGGTGGGGGCTGTGTTTGGGGTCTTGGCCCAGGGGTTAGTCTCTCGGACAGGCAGCGGGGGCGGCAGCACGGGTGAGTTAGCTGCAGCAGTTACACTGACACTAGGCGGCGGGAAGGCAGGAACTGCACCGTTAACTACAGCAGCAGACAGGACGTGAAGATTAGAGACAAAGCCGGACACAAGCAGACAGAGTGCTAACACATAGGAATGCGTGCGTGCACACACACACACACACACACACACACACACACATTAGGGGTTTGCGAAGACGATTAGATTAGTTCTGCCGCTAATCAGGTTCTGGGTCTGTAATGACTAGTCCTGAATCACATGATTTTAGTTGAGCAAGAGGAAAATTCCTCTGTCATCAATATATACGACATAAGCTTTGCATTAATAATGGAGATGCTGCATAGTGTGTGTTGAGTCTTTTACATTAGATAAACACTGACCAGCTGACTAGTAAAAATGGCTAGTGGTGCAAGTCATAACACAAACATCTACTCCTTTGCAAACTACTGCGAGTGTGAGGGTGTAGCTGACCTGGAGCAGAGGGTGACTGCGGTGAGGAGGTGGGTTTGGGCATCGGCGCTGAGGAGAACGGGTCCTCTGGAGGCCCACTGAAGGTGGATGTGATCTGAGTGCACAGAGAGCTGATGCTGTCGCCCTCACCCTCCATCTCCGGCACTGACAAACACAAACACACAGAACAATATTCACTATTTACATCTGCTGCAGGAAACTCTGGTGCTCTGAAGGTGACAGAAGAATACTGTTGAAGTTTTAAGTATAAAAAGGGAAGGAGAAAGAGAGGAGGACATCTAATATAGTAGGGCTGATTTTTTCTCAGTTTTGATCAATTCTCATTTTGATTAACTGATATCGGCTCTTACACACCTAGAATCAATCTTTAAGTCTGTGCTGTTTTAGTTGATCCATGAACAAAATTTCACCAAACATTATTTGTAGGGCACTTACATCCAGTGATCACACTAAGCACTGTACTTCACTACTTTTGATAAGAAACAGTCTTGACTTTCAAATTCTGTCAAATTTTATTATGAAACTCAAACAATGTGGAATGACAGATCACTGTAGTACCTCAGTTCAAGTGGCAGATCATCTCTTTCTCTTTACTACTAGTTATAGCATGAAATGAACATGAATGAACATCAGAAGGTGTTGAAATAAAAAAAAGCAACTTACTGAAATATATCATGTCTCATGTAATCACTTAATCAGTGTTTCAACCGCCAAAAGACGTCTAATAAACAGCTTGTAAACAATGTTTTTGCTACAGCTACTGTTCAAACGTTTATGTTTCAAAAAGCCAATTGTCGACACATAATTGTCATTAAACACGGTTCTTTTAAAGTTTTAATATGTATTATAAAAACTCCCTTAATGTTCAATTGAAATGTTTGTATACAAATCAGTTGTTCATTTTATTCTGTAATATTATAGTGACAGGGTGCCCTGTATAGTTTACAGGAGTAGTTGAGAGAGAGATTTCTTTTTCCTTGAGAAAATCGGACTTGTACTATATATCCAAATAAATCAATATTGAATTAAATTAAATTCAAATTGCAAGCTTGTGAATCTAAACTGAATTGAATCATGAAACGTGTGTCAATATCCAGCCTTACAATATGGATATATATACAGGCATAAAAGAAGATAAAACTCTGGAAAAGTGAAAATCAATGGAGATTTTCAAAAGAGGATGTAACGCCAGACTGAAGAGCCTCACCAGTGTTTTTGATGGGGAAGTCAGACTTGCGCTGCATGGTGGAGGGCAGCTCGTTCATGCGCAGCGACATCTGCCGTTTAAAGGGAGAGGTCTTCTGACTGAGCGCAGGGAAGGCCCTGAACGAGCCCTGGCGCGCGAGAGCCTCCACGGGTGCATGGCGTCGCGGGATGGCATGAGGATTGGCATCCTGAGGGGCCAGTGTGGTCATGGGCAGAGGAGGGGAGGATGACGAGCCATTGGGTCCAGCGAGGGTGACCACAGGGTTAGACACGCTGACAGAGGAGCTGCCCAGCACACCCTCAGAGTCTGCTGACAGAGGAAGGGTTAGACCGCCTCATGCAGTGATCACCAAAATGCATGTTACTTGTGATTGGACTCCAAGTTTGGGGTCCGAAAGATTTTTTAGTGTTAATGGTTTTTGAAAGTAGTCTCTTAAGCTCACCCAAGCCTGGATTTAATTGATCAACAATACAGTAATATTGTAAAATATTAGTACCATTTAAAATAACTGTTTTCTATTGTGATGTATGTTAAAATGTAACTGTAAAATGATCCTTCAGAAATCATTCTAATATGCTGGTTTGCTGCTCAAGAAACATTTCTGATTATCATCAATGTTGTAAACAGTTGTGCTGCTTCCTATTTTGTGGAAACCGTAATACATTTTTCAGGATTCTTTGATGAATAGAAAGATCAAAAGAACTTGAACTTATTTGAAATATAATCTTCTGTAACATTACAAATATCACTCACTGTCACTTTTGATCAATTTAATGCATTCTTGATAAATAAAAGTATTAATTTCTTTAAAAATAAAATCTTATCTGACCCCAAATTTTTTAAATACAATGTATGCTTGATCATAAAAACACTGATCCACTAAAAACCATTTGACACAGATTAGTTGAAAGTCATTGCAAAAATGCACCAGAAAAAAAGGTCAATTTGGGTTGATATTTTGTTAACTAAAGCAGTGGATTTCAAACATTTTGACACTAAAGGACTCACAAATATGGATATTCGCTGTGGATCGACCGGAAAAAAAAATCCAATTAAATTCAAATATATATTATTTGATATATACACTTATATAGACTTTTTGATTTTTTTTATATTGATATATATAATAATATAATAAATAAATACTAATATTTAATAAGCAATAATAAATGATCACAAGTAGTTTTACAGAGAGCAGTGCTCTACAAACGCAAGTCACTAAGATAGAGAAGACAGTGGCGAGATGAAACCAAATTGTTTTTTTTAGAAATTAATTATTCTATACAGTAAGGCTGAAATAAATTAATCAAAAATGACAGTAAAGACATTTACAAAAATTTCTCACATTTTCCACAAAAATGTTTCTTGTATATCAGTATATTATAGGGGTGGGACAATAAATCGATATGGCGATATATCGCGATTCTTCTCAGTGCGATACGATAATCGATATCTGGCACCAAATATCAAAATTTTAATTAATATAATAAGGTGCTCTAAATAGATTTCCCTGTTCACAGCATCTGAAAACGTTATTATTGCAGAGCGCATATTCAGTCCGTGAGTAGCCGCTCCGCTCGGATCGCAGGTGTGAGAGAGAGCCCCGCCGGTGCGTCCAGTTTTATGTGAACAACACTAGATGCTCTCCCTCTCTCTCAGATATTACAAGTGCGCATTATGCAGCGTGAACAGTGGGCACCGACCGGCAGAAACAATAATGAAATGAAATAATGAACTTGAGCACGCAAAAGACGCGATGTGAACGGTTATTTCTTCGTGTGGGACTCTCTTTATGATGAGCGGAGTAGAAAGCACTCCAGGCCAATTTTGAAATGTACCTGGTTTATATTATATATCTATCTATTTTTTTTCTCTGTTTGATAAGCAGTTAAATGTGTTTGTTTACACACAGAGAAAAAGAAAAGTGTAAGCTTTTAATACGTCCAAGAATAAAATGATTAATTTAGCCTACTCAACATGTTAAAATGGTAAAATACAGAACTTTTTTTGCTGTTTTTTAACAGTTTGGACTTGAATAAAGAAAGAAAACTTGCACTTAACCTTTTCACAGGCATTTTGTTTAGAGATATCGTGATGTATTATAGGATTATCTAGAAATATATCGATTATCGCAGAATCGCGATTATATCGTATTCCCACCCCAAGTATATTAGACTGATTTCTGAAGATCATGCGACACTGACGACTGGAGTAATGATGCTGAAAATACAGCTGCACATCACAGAAATAAATTACATTTTATAATAGATTACAATTGAAAACAGTTCTTTTTAAATTGTAATAATCACAACATTACTGTTTTTATTGTATTTGTGATTAAATAAATGCAGGATGGGTGAGCACAAGACTTTCTAAACATTAAAAAAAAAGCTCATCGACCCCAAACTTTTGAATGGTAATGTATACAATTTTTTTTTTTAAATATATAAAACCCATATAAAGCCCATATCGAATACGTCGACATTCAGAGTTTTCTTTGGATTTTAGGATCCAGAACTATTCGAGGGCACTGTATTAAATCTCTCAGACACACCTTTCTTGGCATCCTGCAGCTGTCTCATGACCTCCTCTCGCTCGGCCTGCTCCGTGGCTGTGGTGACGCGGAAGGATCCCTCCCGTGTGAAAGTGGTGCGGTTGGCATCGAAAGTGGCCGTGACTCCGCACTCCTTCTCCCTCTTCTGTTTGCGCTCCAGACACGCTGCAAACGCACAGCCCACCGCATGGCTCAGACGCTCACCCTGAGACCAACACCAAACATTACAAATACAAAACATAATCAAAGTCTTCCTTCATATGAAATGAAGGCTGGTGGGTTTAATTTTATTATATCAAATATTGTACATTTCCACAGCATTAAGTAAATCGTATATCTGATAAGGCAATATATTTCAACTCATTTTGGCTGATATACATTTTTTTTCTCCTATGTTTGGAAACAACACCAAGTCTCTTTTGTGCAAGGATTATAAACTATTTTCCATTTTGGTTAGTTTTGAGCAAAACAAATTTCACAGTTTAAGGTCTCCTTACCAAAAGGTTGCTTCTTAGAACTAACTAAACATTAATAAAGTTATTTTTATAATGAAAGTATAATGAAAGTTTAATAATTTTCTTTCTTGGACACTTTGCAGTTGTGACATTCATAAAAATGTGATGATATATGTGGCTGTTTGGAAAAAAATATAACATTTAATAATATTTTTAAACATTTAATTTATCTTTCTTGGCAACAATAGTATATTGTCTGTAATGAACATCACAGATCATGTGATGTAGAACAATTCGATTTTTACTTGTTGCTTGATCAAATGCATTTGAAAGATGTTAAGTAATTCTGAGACACTCTTAACTAAATTTTCCAAACTAAATTTTATATAAAGAAAATAAGATCACAATTCTCTCCAATTCAGGACCATAGTGTGTCCATGAGAGTGTGTGACAGATATGGGCATCTCACCGAGTCCTTGATGGCCATGAAGCAGTGGCAGATCCAGCGGCGCGTGGTCCCGTCTCTGCAGATGTAGGAGAAAGCATGCTCGAAGTTACGATCCGGCGCACAGAAGGAAACCTTCTCTATCGTCTGGTCCAGAATGAGATCCTGGAAAAAAAAACAGGCAAAATGCATGTCATTCCAACTGTTATTTATATTTTCCCAAAACAGTGTTTCAGTGTACAACTCATCTGTAGTCATGCTGTATTCAAAAGGAGCAAAAAAGCTGAAAAAGGAGACAAAATGCAAACCCCTTGCAGAGTCTGGGGGCAAAAACTGAGAAAATGTTTAATTATCAACTTTAAAATGTGGATTGAAGTACTATTTTTATTTTAATAAATTCTAAAAATAAATATATTACTAAAGTAATTATACTACGGTCCTGAGAATATGAAAAAAAGTATTTAATAATAACACAAATGTTTATAGAGCAAGAAAATAAATGATATTAAAATTGTGATAAAAATATTTGTGGCTGTGAATAACATTCACATGTTTTTGATGGAAATCTGCACGTCGGACACTTGTTAACAACAGATTTATAAACAATTTTCATTACAAACTTGAGAAAATATGTATCAGTAAAAGCTTGCACATTTTAAAAAATTCATCAGCATTCATACGCAGCTAAGTGGCCCATCTCCCACACTAAAATGCACCAGTGAGCAATAACTGACTCTCACCAGCAGGTGGCAGAAAACGCTGAACAGGATAATATACCAGTACTGATTGATCCTCCTGCACCGCATGCTGATCCAAACCTCTCTCACGAATACAAAAAAAGACATTTGGAAGAGATGCTCTTTTTCTATGCATTTGCAATGAATGGGACTGAAGCTTTCAGTAGCTCAAGAGCATTAAAAAAGCATCATGAACGTGGTCAGTATGATTCACACACGATATTCAAAGTCTTCTAAAGCCATTTACTAACGATCTTGACATCAAACAGTGTTACTATGAATCAGACATTTCATTTCTGGCTCTGATTCACATAACCGCTTTGAATGATTTGTTCACAAATCAGACAGCGATCATTCCACTGAAGTAAGTCACGGATGTAAGTAAATGACACAATTTTCATCTGAATTCACTTTCAGTGCACTTTTTTGAAATGGTCAACAGCGAACCCTTCATTATGATCTACTGTGCTGTGTGTATCAGTACTGTTGTTAAATGGTGGATCAGTTCAGAGTACCTTTGTCTTGTCATCTACGACCCTCAGGCCATCCGCAGACACCCAGAGCACCGCTCGCACGGCCTTCTTACCCGCCTGTGTGGACACACAACACACACAGTGAGACGGACGGGAAGAGAGATGCACAAAAAGAGAGTTGATTTTCCCATAAGTTCCCCTTGTTGAGGCCCTTCACCCTCTTCGACTTTCACACAAATACACTTTCATCTATCAACACCTGAAAATAGAGAAAAGTTAAAAACATTGAGTTTTGAGAAGGTTACAGCAGTGTTGGGAGAAGGCTGCATGTCGTATAACTCGAGAAAGAAAGAGAGAAACAGTAGAAGTGAACCGCTCAAACAAACACACATCCTGATTCGGGGAGCTTCGAGTGTTCACACTTATCGAAGTGCAGAAATTAGCGGTTTCTCACATACACACACTCACACTTTCATACATGAAAAAAGACCAGATGAGTTCTGAAACTCAATTTGCCCTTTTGCACACACTCTTCTACTGCTCCAGACATGTTTTAGGAGCAAACTAATCTATCAGTAGGGGGGGGAAGAAGTGTACACACTCACACACGTTTGAGCCACAAACATACTCTATGCAAGTACACAAACGCACATCTGAATGCTTGGGCAATGCATCGCAATCGTGCAATGCCATTGCGCACACTTAACATTCAATGCTTTATAGCTGTGGTGGTACCAGATCTCAGGACTCGAGAGCAGAGGATGACCAATATGCTGATTTTACAGATGAATTGGCAAAGTGGGGAAAACTGGTTAAATAAACAATGACTGCAAGTTGTACGGTGTAACAGCGCCCTCTAGAGATGAAATTAAACCAGCTGTGGATTGCTGGGACAGGTGTCTACACTTTGCATTAGGGAAAAGCCAAGGTTTGTATACAGTATGAGTTATTACATAAAGTCATGGTACACTAAATCCATTTAGTACAATTAAATTAATAATAGAATGCTGCAGTGATGTATTTTTGTAGGCCAAAATCTGGAAACAATTTGGACTTGCACTTCTGGGTCCATCGTCCTGAAGCCAATAAGAAACTGAGACAGACTAAATTCAGAAGAACTGTGGCAACGTCTCCAAGATGCTTCAAGAAACCTACCTGCAAAGTTAATGTCATAAGTAGATGTTCTTTACCAATTAACTTCTATTAACTAAATTAAATCAACATTTGGTGTGAGCATCCTTCGCGTTTAAAGCAGCTTTTGCCCTCGGTGCACTTGTGCAGAGTTTCTCAGGAGCTTTGCAGGTAGGTTTCTTGAAGCATCTTGGAGACGTTGCCACAGTTCTTCTGGATTTAATCTCTCTCAGTTTGTTCTGTTTCTTCATGTCATTCCAGACAGACTGGATGATGATCAGATCTCTGTGTGGAGCACTGGCTGTTGTCAGACAAAACTCTCACTGAATTATTACAATTAATGGCAAAATGAATGTTTGGAAATGTAAAGCGATATTTCCTACTGACACACTAAAGCAAAAGATAGAAATACCTGATTAAAATAATTTTTTAGCGTCTGAAAATACTAGTGTTCTAAACATTTTGGCCAACCCTATGTATAAATAAAGACTGAAAGAGTTGACAGAAGTTTAATTTATTTCAATCAGTTATTGGACATATTTTACAATTTTAGTTAACAGATATCTGCAAAATCAGTCGACCTCTTCTCAAGTGGGTGGTGATGTTTCTGTCAATGTCAGATGTGCTGTTATTCATTCTCGTCTTCTATCATGACAGTAGCTAAACTGAAAGAGAAAATCGACTGCAGAAGAAGTTGACTCTAAAGATTGCTATAGTACCCTTGCAGCTGACATGATTTGCCATTATAATTATAAACGGAGGACTGAAGCAACGACTTCAGTAGCTAGAAGCGCTTGAGCTCATGTACTTGCATAGAGTATTTTCTGGACGGTACATAAATGCACACAGCAGAACTTACTTTTGCAAAGAAGCCCTTGAAGAACTTTCTGTCCTGGAATGGAGGTTGGTAAGGGGATGTTGGTGGGAGGAAAAGGCAGGAGAGGGTTACAAATGAACTCAGACACAATGTCCTGTGAGTGCGTGTCAGGACGGACTCTGTTTGGCGGGTTTTGGTGGTTAGGAATGACAAAGTGGTGAAGTATGGAGAGGAGAGGAGGGGGAGATCACACCTCTAGCTCACCAATCAGCCGTCAGACTCACCACGTGTGCAGTTTAAGGTTGATGTGTGTCAATGTTATTGGTGCCGTTACAGTTCTAGGATTATTTCTCCACTATGTGAATTTGATTACTTTACTACTCTTGAAGGAATAGCTCACCCATGATGAATAAATCGCTCACTTACTGTCCTCATGTTGCTCCAAACCCATATGGCGCTCTGACAGATGTTAGGCAAAATGTGTACGCTGCTCTTTTCCATTCAATAAAAGTTGGATGCTGAGCTACAAAAATGAGAAATCATAGAAGTAGACCATGCAACTCATAAGGCTGCAACAGGTTTATTTTTTGTTCAGTTGATTAAGTTATTGATTATTTTTTGATCATCTAACCTCTATTAGTTATCACGAATAGTGCCGAGCATGATATGTCTACGGCTGATTGTAGAAAAACAAACATAATTTGGGAATTATTGCAATTAATATTTGGAATTGCATGTTTTTAGCTTTTGAGGAGCTTCTTATGGTTTTACCAGTTTTTATAAATGTAGAGTATCACGATTATTAAATCGCAAAGGCGATAAATCTCAATTAGGCAGAAGCTGCGATTGTCATGCGTATTTTTAAGCCCGGTTCTGTGATCAGTAGTAAATCTCCATCCGAAGGCCAGAGGGCGCTCTCGTGCATAAACTCCAAATACGCCAGGAAATCCCTATCTCTGCAGCTGAATAAACAGAAGATTTAACTGCTTTCACTGATTAAACGTGACTAATAAACACAAGACTATGGCAACATATGGTTTATCTGAGTTCCTCTTATTATAATTTTTATTATAATAAAGAATATAATAATGCAATGCTAATCGACAGCCTTTATCACTGCTTAGAATGCTATGAATTATTGCGTTGCCTTAATTATTCTGTGTAAGAATCCACATGTTATTAAATGTAGTATTTTCACATGCTTTCTGATGGAGTAGCATTTACTACACAGAGCCGTAGTTCACTGACAACCTACGTAAACAGCTTTCATAATCGTAGAACGGTATCTTCGATTTCATTATCGCGCGATTATGAACGTGATATTGCGTAGCTTGTCAGTGAACTACGGCTCTGTGTAGTAAATGCTGATCCATCTGAAAGCAGGTGATGGAGATTTACTGCTAATCACAGAACCGGCTTTACTGACGAGATGCGCATGACTATCACATTCGATTAATCGTGCAGCCCTAATGTAGAGAGTGTGTTAATGTATTTGTCGAATATAATCAATCAGAAAACTAGCACAATAAACCCTGCGATATGAGTTAACATTTTCTTGATTCATGTTCACGTGAAAGTGCAATAATTCTGATGAAATGTTAAAAGAAATTTCTGAAAATCGTAATTAATAATAGCGTTTATAATATTCCAACAAAATGATCATGATTAGTTTAATAATTATCGTGCAGCATACATGTCACACTGATTAATTTCATGGTGCTTTTTCTTTTTTTTTGGAAAAGAGCAGCCTGGACACTCTACTAAATTTCCTCTTTTGTGTTTCACATTAGAAAAAGGCCATACAGGTTTTGGTGAGGGTGAGTAAATGATGGCAGAATTGGATTTTTGGGTGAACTATTCTTTTAAATGAATGGTGTTATGATGTTAGTGATGACAGCAGTTGAGTAGTAGTTCATTAGGAGTGCTTCTGATGACCTCATGGCATCAAAAGAGTCACAAGGAAAGAACTGATCTTGGCTCCAGTGTTCACTACAAACACACACCCCAGCTGAGAAAGGAAGAGTGTGAGGGTTTCAAAATCACTCTTCAGCCACATACACACCAGGCTTATTATAGTCAACTTAAGCTTAAACCATAAAAAACCCAAAACATGTGTGATACTTGAAAGGAAATAACTGTTAACAGAACTAAAATGAAAAAGCAACGTCTCGATTTAATTTAGTTTATTTTAAAAAAAAAGGACCTACTAAAAAAAACATTCTGTACACTCTTCAAAATAAAGGTTCTTTATTAGTATTGATGGTTCCGTTAAGAACTTGTAACATCCGTGGAATCTTTCCATTCCACAAAATGTTCTTTATAGTAAAAAAAATAAATAAAATTTAAAAACATTCTTGACTAAAAAAAGGGGTTCTTGTAAAAACTTCGCTCAAAGGTTATTTGTGGAACCAAAAATGGTACGTCTTGCTGCAAAGACCTTTCTTTTTGAGAGTGTACACGCAGTGTTTGGTTATTTATGGTTATGATGACGCAATCTACTACTGAACCCGCATCATGTTTCTTGTTTACAGCTACGTGACTCCAAAGCATTGCAGCGATTATTCACTGTCAACCATCATGTGTGTGTGTGTGTGTGTGTGTGTGTGTGTGGGGAAGTAGGTCTGATTGCTGTATTTCATATACTGCACATGTGGAATGATAACCGCAGAAATGCATCGTCATTCTCTAAACCTTAAAGTGTGTATGTGGCCTTTGTAAAACAAGAAGTGCACCGTTCACCGAGCCTGAGACTCACTTCCTCTCATCTACACTGGCTTCACGTCCCTTAACTGAGGTTTGGGTTTCAGTTCAAGTAAACATGACCTGCAAAACCATTATTTACTGAGCCCACATCTTCAGTTAAGGCACCGAAAGAGGTGGAGGTTACATGTTACGAGTTAAAGTTACTGTTTGTTTCCACACGTGTAAGCTCACACACAGTAGAAGGAAAGCGATGCTCATTGGGTTAGAAAAGAGGTTTAAGGGGTCAGAGAGGATCGAGGTGCTTTTAATGGCTCATGTCAACAAACCTGCTTAGAAAAAGAGAACATCAATGCATTCACTTCAGTACATATGCAAACAGGTGGAGGAGGACAGGAGTTTCATGGGTAATAACTGCCACTGATGCTAGACATCTTGAGCAGGGTGGAAAGAACTGACTGTAGACAGATAGAAATACAGGAACTGGAGATAAATAGAAACAGGAAAGACTAGAGGAAATACACTGAAATATCCTGTTGCTCTTCTTTCTCTCAGAATTAGCCGCATTTCCACTGTTTGAGAGCTAATGTTGTCATAACGGTTACTACATAACCGACCCACAAACACAGTGCAGTGTGGTCTTCACCAGTCTTCATTACTTCGGTCAATATGAAAGTAATTTAATTAATTTCTTCACGTCATCATGAGCTGGCTGTGAAGGAATATTCAGAAGATAATAATAATCGAGCATGATTCACATCTGGCACTTGTAAATTATTTAATTTCAGAAGAACATGGAAAATGAAGTATTTGAAGTAGCCATGCAGCATGACAAAATAAGGCTGTGTAAACTGAATGCACATTATGCACGTACTGAACTGACTGCAAACAAAGTTTATTATAAATGTTTTGTCTCAGCCTATAGCAGAATGTTTAAAGAAGTTACTATTTAAAAGTGAAGATTTTATTTCAGCTAGTTGCCAAAGCAACATTTATCATTTTAAGTTAGTTAAAGAAACTAATGAAAACGTGACTACTATGTGATTACTAAAAAAAATGAACAAATGAAAACAAAACAGAAAATTATAATTGTACATTATTCTAGGCTCACACATAAGAGCTTAAAGTGCTTCTAAGATCAGATATAAAAAAAAAAATAAAAATAAATAAAAAAAAAAGTAATAACTTTACTAACTTTTAAACAAATTTAAAAAATTTTATAATTTTTTCAAATCAATATAAAAATAATAAAATTTTCAATAACTGAAGAGACCAAAAAATATCTTAAAATCCTCACTTAAAAATTTTGTCTTCACTTGGTTTTTAAAAAATGTGAACGCTTGGAGCTCATCGATTTTAATTGGTAAAAGGTTCCACATTTTTCAGACCGGCATTTGAAAACAGGAAGTAACAAGGTAGTCTGTGGCCTCCTACATTCCAACCGTTAGAGGTCAAAGATCATCAGCAAACACAAACAGCCTGTGTGTGACTTGGGAAGTGCATGTGTGCTCTCATCCCTCAGAAACCGGAAGGTTAAACTAACATACTGGAACCTCACGCAAAGCCACCGCTAGACATGACGCTAATATTCTTCATGGATACATCATCCCAACATGCACCGTGATGGACAAAAAAAAAAAAAATGAGGGTCTCAAATGCATTTGATCTTCACATGCCAGAAACACACTTCATAAACACATTCATCATGTTAGGTACAGCTAGCACAGTAACAATGAACAACAAACACAAGTGGATGACATCAATAGATGAGCTTCTGCAGAGACACATGGACTTCCTGGACACGGGTGGCAAGCTTCCAGTGACAGGAAATCTCATTACGTTAGAGAACGCTCCTCACACACACGGGTCCAGCCACTTGATTTGGTGCTCTGGGTTACAGTGGTGGTAACTTAATTAGTGCTGATAAGTTCTGGAAATAACGAGGTTTGGACTGTCTGAGCGATGGTTTGAGTAGGTTACAGGGTCATGAGAGATGACATCTCTGTTAAAGCTGCCTCTTTAAAGCTTGTATGTCATTAGTTACGTTTAGTGTGTTTGTGTCTTCATGTAAAAGCTATACGACTGACTAGAGCTGCACGATTATTCCAAATAAAATCAAAATCGTGATTTGGCTTAATTTTATTATCAAATCTGCTGGAAAAAATAGCTATGTGCTCAATGTTTCAGAGGCACTGTGTTCAATTACACGTGAGCAACTCAAGAGTTGGTGTTTTCAACATCTCAGAGTGTCGGTTCACAGTAAATGCTGCTCCACATCAACTCCACCTGCATCTACTCCGAGTTGTTTAATGTGCATTTGGAAAAACAAATACTAAAATCATGCCATTCAAGTAATGAGAAGCACTTAGCAAAAATGAGCTGTTAGGGTTATCTTTATTATTTACTTTTTTTATTATAGAGTGAAATATAACAATAGCAATATTTATTTTATTTTGTTTAAATTTTTTTTGTTAGGAATAATCATCATGCTAATAATAATTTTTTTTTATTATTATTATTTTATACTCATTTTGAAATATATGTATTCAAATTTCTGCTTGTGCAGCCCTACAAACAAGCACATCAAACCTGGAGCTTTTTGAAATTGCATTTTAAAATCACATTTGCAATTTTTATAAGAAAAGCTGATTTTCGCTAAATCATGCAGCTTTTCCATGAAATGAAAGTGGATGGGATCAGTGGCTATCGAGCTCCATAAAACTTGTACAATATATTCCAAGCTTCCTGAAACCACCTGAGAGCTTTGTGATCAACAGACCAAAATTTAAGTCTTTATTCACTGAAAATCATGCTTCGAATGTCACTGCATATAAAAGAGCAGCTTAGACACTCAGGGTTAAGAGTCACATGGGTTTTGAAAACGAGTAGATTAAATGACGCAATTTTTATTTGTAGGTGAATTCTTGTTTTATTACTCTCTGTGAAAGCAGCCATTCCCAGACGAGTGGGCGTTCATTCACAGAGCACGCAGAAATCTGGCAACTCTGATCCTTCGGTTTTATCGACTGGATTGAGAAATGAAGTTCATTTCTATGACACACTTTGTGAAATTGAGTAAGCAAAAAAATGTATAAAAAAAAAAAAAAAAGTGTAAGAAACAGGGTTTAAAAAATTTAGGTTATGGTTATATTCATCATAACCTATTACTTAAAATAAAGCATCCAACAAAATCACTACAACTTTAAATTTAAAAACTATAAATATACTTGCATATAAAAAAAAATATTTTATATAAAAATAAAAACTCAAAATATTAATAAAAAGTATAAAAGGATCTCAATAATACTGAAATAATTACAAGAAAGAAACTGAGAAAAACTGTAAAGGACAAAGCATTACTAATGTGATTAAACGCAGCAATCTTTTCCAACAGAAGGTCAGACGAAGAAGAAGATAAGCAATAACTCAGAGCAAGCCGTCAGGTGGAAAGTGACAAACATCACGACTCTGCTTTCTCCAGAGCTTAACCTGGGTGGAGGCGTGCGAGGCCTTGTCAGCGTGGAAAATAGACAGCGCACTGGACTTCCTCTTCTCTGAAGAATGGAATGTCTTCCGCTGGACGCTGTCGAGACAGGAAGCTCACGCCTGTCCCTCTCCGAGCAGACCATGTGCTTACGTGTCGAGGTTTGGACAAATGATAAGTTACTTAATAAGGTACCTGTTCTCTGCATTCAGAATAACGTCTTTATAAAGAATAAAGTTTCAAAACAATCACCAAAAAGTCTGTGCAATGACCTATTTTTTAGTCTCGGCCTCAGACGTCAAGCCCACGGAACGTTGGCTAAATGTCTGATGCATATGGCACACTTAGCTGGAAACACTTCAGGAGTTTCGAAGTCTTCATCGGATTGGTTAGATTTAGGGCTGTCGCGATTCGTCAATTTTAGTCGACTAATCGATTTTTAAAAATCATGGACTTCATTTTGCTTGCGTCGACTAACCGGCAAAATACCAGAAGTGGCGCATTTCACAGACGAGAATCCACACATTAGCTGTGTCTCATTGAGAAGGATGCGTCCTCTGGAGGTCTTATTCGAAGGGTGCATACGTTATCGACGCTGTCTCATTTCAGAAAAGCAAGTACATTTACATTTATGCATTTAGCAGATGCTTTTATCCAAAGCGACTTACATTGCATTCAAGTTACAGTTTTTACATTTTACCAGCTCTTGCTTTCCCTGGGAATCGAACCCATGACCTTGGCGTTGCTAGCGCCATGCTCTACTATTTGAGCTACAGCAAAGCATCAGTAGACACTCCAAATTCGGAGGATTTCTTTCCTCTCAGATGTCTGTTATGCTGCAGCTCCTCAAACATTGAGCAAAATAAAACAAGTAAAAGCATTTTTTTTTATTATTATTACCTTCCAAATTTAAAAATAATTTTCCTTCATTTAAGTAGTGTGAGAGTGCAAGGATGCTCTAAATGTATTGGCAAATCAACGTGATGCATCCTGTTTCCTTTTCCTTCCGTCCAACGAAGGCCGTCTCGTTTAATTCTAGGTTGAGGACACTTCATATACGTTACACATCCTACAGAGGATTCGACCTCCGGAGGACGCAGTCTTCTAAATGAGACACAGCTATAATTAGACTATTATCCAAGGCTGCATGATATATTAAACCCACTTAAAAATCATAATTAAGCATAATTGTGAATTCACAAATGCTATGATTTAATTAAATAATTATATGCGTTGCAGTTCTCACACAGAACTTTAACAGATATGCGCTTTAATTATGTTCATGCGCGTAGGTTACGTACGTGCGTCACACAGCGGCTCCGTTCACAGTAGCTCCACAGAAACTGTTATCATTTGCATGTGTGGAGCGTCTCATACTCCATCTCTGCATGTTGTTGTGAGTGTGTTTATTATAAGGTTCATCTGGGACTTCACAACAGACGCGATAATTCGCGTCAGGGAGGGCTCATCCCAGGCGGCTCCAGTCTCGTTACGTAATGGCCAATCACGTCACTACTAGAGCAAGCTCCTGATTGGTTAATGCGGCGCCAAAGTTCAGATTTTTCAACTCACGCATCAAACACCCAAATCGCGCCGCAGGATGTCTATTCGCGTCTTTGCATTGACTTAACATGTAAATCACTCGCGCTTAACGCTTCAGGTGTGAACGCATCATGAGTTTACACGTTTTGATGTACACATTTAATTTTTTTTTTACATACAAAACCATATGATTTCTTGCTTTTGATACTTTATTTGAACTAATTATTATTGCATAATTGCTATTATATATGTATTTTAAGTCATTTTAAAAGCTATTGTTCACTTACATCTATTTTTATTGGCACAAAAAAAAATATTATAATTATATGGCCCTATGAAATCAGTTTTTTCCAAATTCAGTTTTTTCCATTTTCATTTTTCTATACTCTGTTTTAATGGTTAAATTAAATTTTATTAATAAAAAAACCCGTCTAATTAATTGAGTTTTACAGTTGTATCTATACCAAATTCTGTTTTCCATTCTATTTTAATGGTTCCATTAAATTTTAATAAACAAAAGCATCTCAATTAATTGATTTTATATTTTTAAAAAAGTTTTTTTATTTCTTTTTTTTTCAGAAATACTGCACATTTACATTTTTCACCTAAATAAATTCTGGTAAATAATATTTCTGGTAAATACTCCTTTAATAGTGTTTTCAGCCGTCAGTCTGAAGGTCTGGCTACGCGAGACTACCTATTTTATGCTGTGCTGGCATTTCAGCCCATGTCATTTTTCAGTCAATCTGAAATGAAATGATTTTATTTGCAAATGTGATGCTCATTAAATGCTTAATTAAATCGCTTTGGATGTTAACAATGTTATAAACAAAGACTGCAGTTGCGTGTTGGTTTGTGGGCAGGTTATGTAGGGTGAAGTCAGTAGAAACACAGTGATTCTGAGAGAGCTTCACAAATCCCCCAGCAGCGTTTGGGTGGAAATCAGATGACAGCGCAGTGGAGGGATAGGAGGAAAGCGATACACGGCTCTTCATCTCAGAAGAGATTAAAATAATATAAAAATAAAAGAATATATCGGGTTCAACAGAAGTTACGCTCAGTTTGGGACCAGTAAGATTTTTGATGTTTATTCCATCAAATACACAGGAAAAAACAGTAATATTATTACAATTTAAAATAATGGTTTTATATTTTAATGTATTTTAAATTGTAATTTATTCCTGTGACCAAAGCTGAATTTTCAGCATCGTTACTCCAGTGTTCAGTGTCACATGATCCTGATTTATTATCAATGTTGGAAACAGTTGTGCAGCTTAATATTTTTTGTGGAACCTGTGATACTTTTTTTTCAGGATCCTGGAATAAAAAATCCTGATGAATAAAACGTTAAAAAGAACAACATTTATTCAAAATATAGATTTAGATGTCTCTTTACTATTACTTTTTATCCATTTAACACATCCTTACCAAATAAAAGTATTAATTTCTTTCACAAAATTAAAGGGAAAAAATGACTGACCCCAAAGTTTGAACGGTAGCATGTATTGTTACAAAAGATTTTGATTTTAAATAAGCGCTGATCTTTTAACTTTCTATTCATCAAAGAGTCCTGAAAAGAAAAGCATCACAGTGCCTAATGTTACAGTAACATTTGTTAAGGGACAAGCTGATAATAGTTTTCCGTGTAATCAACATTATGACATAAACACTGTCGACTGAGCTCAACTTATATTAAACATGATGCTTTTAGTTTTGATGCATGACAGCATGAGCAAGGCCAGCGGAAGAGGAAGAGAGCAGCAGGAGGAGACAGAGACGCTTTAAATAGATCACAGTTTGGTGTCGACTGCAGGAAAGAGGAGTTGTGGTGTGAGGAAGAAACAGGAGGAAGACACAGACTGAGGAGACTGTTCAGGTGAAGAACAGGAGATGTCGTCCCAGCACTGGAGATGTGACCGATGAAGGAAGTCTGTGTGTGTTTGTACACCTACCGTCTTCAATCTCTTGACGGCATCTTCACAGATGTGCATGCCACGAGACTCCTCGACCTCCGCGTGCCCCAGATACTACAGACACACACAGAGAAACAGTAGTTTAGCTTTGAAACAGTGACTCAGGGTTTCCTGTTCCAACAGGAAGAGGTCACGCAGTCCCATCTATTCCTGCTGGAACTACTACATTGACACTCAGCGCGCGGAAACAGCGGCGCCCTCCTCTACCCATGGCAGAGCGCTCTGGTAGAAGACATCACTGCGTCTCGCCCCAAAGACTCCTGGGACTGAGGTCAGACCAAGAGGCGGGCAGCTATTGTACTGACAGGAAGTCTTTCCCTTCCCCTAGTAAAACACAGACCTCAGGAGCTACTATTGTCAGTTTGTGACATCAGCAGAGTCACATATGAGAGCAACTAGAGAACCAGGAGTCATGTGTGCACCTGCTTATTAACCCCTTAAAGCCTGACATATGAATTAAGAGCCTGTAAAGTAGGGTTGTGCCGAAAGACCATAGTATCGTGTATCAACGATAGTCAGAGATATCGCCTGTGGCTGATGCCTCTGCCGATTATTATTATTATTATCAGGCTAGTAATACCATCTAATTAATATGTTCCATCATATTGCTTTTTTCCGTGTTTTTACAGTGTTGCGCGTTCTAACCAATTGCACACAATTCCGTTGAATTTCTTTTAAAGATTTTTCTTTACATGCTGATTTGTAGTTACTTTAAGGTATTTTTTATTACCTTATACGTCCAAAACTGTCATTTTTCACCAAAAAACAAGAAAACATTTTTTTAACATCTTGTTGCAACATTTTACAAAAATCAAGATTGAATACATTTGGTCAAAATCCCATGTTATAAAAGATGTAGGCTATTTAAGATAATATTGGCTGATTAGACGGCAATGCGGACCTAAAATGCAAGATGTTTGCTCTCTCTCTCTTCACCGTTCCCGCATCTCAGACCTCAAATACATCAAATATTACACTTTTTAGACTTCGATTTTGAATTAAAGAGTAAAGAAAATACTATACAAAACTTATTGAAACAACCAGTTTTTTATTTACCCTTGTACGTGTCATAACTACACACGACGCGATCATACTTGACTCACATATGAATATGATTTTTATGGATAATCAAGTACAGCGAAGCTCATCAATTTGTGCATCAAAATATGATACAGTAGGATATAGAGGGTCAAATCTAGTTATGTTGGCAAAGGCTTAGTTTACATGGACTGCTGTAATCTGACTATATAAAATATTGCTTTTGTCTGTGGAACATATTTGTACAATCAAAAAAGTAAATGTATATATAAAAAGGTTATTTTAAGCCACTAACACAAGTCCAATCATATAACCAACTACATACACAAGTGCATTAATCGCATTAAATGGTTCTTCACGAAGAAACAACACACAGTGTCACTTTAAAAAAGTGACTATTAGAATAGATCAAAAATTATTTAGATTTATCTAGTGTTCAGATGATTGTGTGATGCTCTGGAGTTTGACATTCATGTAGAGAGCTGGCAAATTAAGTTTTATGGTCTGGTCTCCATCTGACATGGCTTCTAACCTGGCTCTGAAGCAGTTATTGAGCATGAATGAGAAAAGCAGCTGGCTATAACCACCAGAGCAGCCGTTTTCCATAGTCTTTAATAGAACAGAGCAGTGATTTAGCTGGGAAATGGGCACAGAGTTATTCATAGAGCTGCTCTTCTTCAGCAGTCACCGCTTACATGAGTGTGTCCTCAACACTACCAAACTTCTGTGTCAACTGCTCATCACATACGTTCAACAATCTAGGCCTAGTGTTAAAACAAAGCCAGGTATCAAAAACCCGATCTTCAGAGTTCAGACTATTTTAGTTAATGATAACTGGCTGCAAGTGTGAAACTCACCAAAACAATGTGTCTGTTGGAGCGCAAGATTTGAGAGAGAGTTCACACACTCCAGATCTCACTTCTTGCTCTTGAATATTTCAATTGGTGAGGATTAAAAACATGCAAACGGCAAACTTTTGTCACGCTGGCCACGGGCCATCCGGCAGTCTGTATTATCAAGCCCTGCATATATTTTGTACAGAATTAATTTTGTTTTGGCAAACATTTTTTGCAAGGCTTTACAACACACATTCTGGGGTTAGTTTTTATTAGATTTCCATTGAAATTTTTAGTGGCTTGTAAAATGGAGACAAAAATGTCACTAATGTGTGTCAGGGCCTGAGCAACTGCATTTCTTCAGCTTTACCTCCATCTGCTTTAACACATTCACCAGAGACATCAGTGACCAGCCATACAAAGATGAACTGATTAACACTAGCAATATGCAGAACTACTTTTTTTTCCAACTAATACTTGAATTATGAAGAAAGTCCTGTATAATGGCTATATCATGTCCACCAGACCCTGATCAGACATACTTCATAGGGACATATGCACACTTCATGCAGTCTTTTAATGGTTGAACTATAAACTTTTGTCTAAAACGCTAACACTTTACTTGAAGCCTTATATATATATATATATATATATATATATATATATATATATATATATATATATATATATATATATATATATATATATATATATATATATATATATATATATGCATTATAATTATCCATAATGTACATTGTAACGCATAACTAATCAAAGTCAAAAAGCATATATTTACAGCTTCCTCATTATACCTGAAAGTGGTTGTTTGTCATGTGTTTCAATGCATTATACTTTCTGATGGAATAGATAAGTATTATAATGTTTTATATTTCTGGTTACAATTATTCACAAGATCATACAATAATGATAATTATTATTATTATAATACAAGGTGCTTTACAAAGCATAATTACTGCATTAAAATTTCTAATGCATGTAAAAAGAGTAAAGTGATAGTTAATGTTCAAAGTCCAAAACAACCAATTTCACTGATGTCATACTCCTTAAAAAGCACCTCATGTAACAAAAGCACAAACCATACAAAACACTGACTCACTGTACACACACACACACACACACACTTCTCATACTGAGCTGTATGGAGTATATTTATGATCAGCAGGAGGAGAAATAAGAGCTCAGATGATGTGAGTGAATCTAGGACACAACACAAAACAGACACACGCACACACACACACACACACACACACATATAAAGACACCAACCCGCCACAGGCCACCAATTTACTGTGACCTTACACTATGATACAATAAAGCAGACTAAAAGCACAGAGGCGAATAAGCAGCTCTACAGGAGAAGAGGAGCGCTGATGGTCAGAATGAAGAGGAGTCTTTGGTTTCAGGCTGCTCCCTCTGTGGGATTGTGGTAAATCAGAGACATATCAAAAGCAGGTTAAGACGGCGCGGGCTGTGCAGAACCACTAAAGATTACAGCCAGTCACATGGCTGTGAACAGCCAACAAAACAAACAAACGCTCTCAACGAAGTTGAGTATCAATTTTTTTTTGCATCTCTTTTCAACTTCTATAAAATCAAAAATAACTGAAAACTAAACTTGCTAAATCAACCATTCTGACCCATTTCTAGTTTAATAACCTTTGAGACAATATAAGATTCAACTTTCCTGCTTAATTTAATTGCACAAATATAATTAACACTGCATGTCTATATAACAAATCCATACAATCTCAAAATAAATCATGTAGCTCAAATTATTGTACTTATCAGGCACACATTAAACAATGACATACATACATATACATGACTTTTTTTTTCATATAAAGTTCACAAAAAAAAAAAATCACATTAGGCCCTATTGCAATTTGAGCTTTTCCCATCTACAATTTTTGAACTTCTTGAATGAAAGTATTAAGGTTTTTGTTATACCATTTAAGATATTTTAGATTATTTACAATTTTTGTTTTGTTTTGATTAAACTACATTTAAGACATTAACCCCCGGTTTCAAGGTCCAGAAAAGTACCAAGATGATCGACAAAGTAGTCCATGTGACATCAGTCTATCAACCGTAATTTTACGAAGCCACGAGAATATTTTTGCGCAAAGAAAACTAAAATTACAATTTTATTCCACATTTTCCGTGTCCATTATTCCACAGTACATGATGCAAGCGTGGTGGAGCAAGCGCTCATCCAGAACCAAGATCTGGATCAGTGCTTGCTCCACCACGCGCTTGCGTCATGTACTGTCGTGAACGCGCGTCCACAAGAGAACTCCCAGCTTGTGTGGAGATGAAAATTTGCATTTTGGGTGAACTATTCCTTTAAGCCTAGTCCTAGACTAAAATGTAAGTCTGAGCTGTTTCATCAAAGAAACTTGCACTGGCTGATCTTAAAACATATCAGTGCCTTTGTTTTGTCTCAAGATGCACAGCAGTGATGTTTTTTGTAAGCACGTTTAGAAACATAGCTTAAATGTCCTAATTGAGCTATGATCTAATCCTGGCTTAGTCTAAGCCCTGTCTGTGAAACCGGGCCTAAGACTTTTTAAGGACCTGCAGAATCCCTGGTGGCACATTTAGCCCTTTTTTCCATTTTCACATAGAGAACCGTGTGAGGAGCCAATTCTTAGAAAATGTAAAAGACTTTCAGGTTAAAATCATATTTAAAGCAAAGGCATATGTGACCCGCAAAGACCACAGAAGAACACTTACTAATGCTGTGCTTTTATTATATTTGTTGAGCAATTCTTGTCACAGTTCCTGGTTTCCATATCAAAACCATATAGAGAATTTTCCAAAATGGGTCACACACACTGTGAGGTTCCTGGCTTGGAGTCGACAAGTCCCTCAAAGCTCTAGTAATCTCTAGCATTAAGTGCATGAGAATGATTGACAGAAGCAGGTGCCTCAGCAGCACAGGTGTGTATGTGTCCATTACCTTGACTGCGAAGCTGCATTTGCCCCCGCGAACGGCCTCCTCGTCTGTCTGCCACTGGTGCGGCCGGCTGGACTCTGGCACGTAAACGTCTTTCTTTCGCCGGAAACTCTGCCGTAGCTTATTCATTGCTCAACCTCCTCCTGCAGACAGACAGACGGAGACGTTTCAGACAGATCAAACAGACAGACATCTGATTATCTGCTCCACTGATGATTGAAAATTCAAAAACTATTGGAAAAAAAGTCAAAAAATAAATAAAGATGATTTCACAGACAAAGTATCAAAACTTCAGAAGTCAATACCAGCACCAGTATAGCGCTCAGATACCATATTGAGTAATTACTAGAAACGGTAAAAACACTGGCATCACTACCTTAAATGTTTAGCATCTACTTGATACTGGATTGTGGTCAACTGATATTTTGGAGAGAAAGTTGGGTGATGGCTGATATAATGCTGACTATTTAAATGCTGCAATTATTTGAAACTTAATCAATTGGATAAAAAAACAGCAACATAAACAGATAATAAAACTAGGGCCTCTACCTATCCCTTTTCGAACGGATTGAGTATGATGTAAAAAAAATCGTTTTGTTGATTTTTTTTGTATTGTTTATTTATTCATTTTATTATGTGTTTTTCCTTATTTTTTAGTAGTTCGAAATAAATTTCATTAATTTTAATTTCATACTTAAAGAGATAATTCACCCAAAAATTAACATTTTACTCTCACTCATGTTGTCCCAAACCTGTATGAATTTGAAGAATGTTGGTAACCAAAAAGTTGACGGCAGCCATTGACTTCCATAGTATTTCTATCTACACAATGGACATCAATGGCTACCATCAACTGTTTTGTTACCAACATACACAACATTCTTTAAAATATTTCTTGTGTGTGTGTTCAACGGCTGAAAGAAATTCACACGGGTTTGGAACATGAGGTTAAGTAAATGACAAAATTTTCATCTTTGGGTGAACAATCCCTTAAAGGAACTTAAATTATTGTATTTTTCACAAATGAAGAATTGAATAAAAAGGAAGTAAATACTGTAAATCACACAAACAGTACATGCGTTTGTATGCAAGCTTCAAATGCAGAGGATCTAACAGCTGGATTCGGGTATTGGCATCCTCAGCGCTGTCAAAATAAAAGTCCCACAGCCAACAAAAAAATGAAAACTACGCTTTGTAT
The DNA here is from genome assembly GCF_936440315.1 of Barbus barbus. Taxonomy (NCBI): domain Eukaryota; kingdom Metazoa; phylum Chordata; class Actinopteri; order Cypriniformes; family Cyprinidae; genus Barbus; species Barbus barbus. Next base: position 3,434,832 of record NC_136758.1, read on the forward strand.
CGAAGTAGCTGTTCTACTGAGACGACTACTAGAAGTGTTCACTGTAGCAGTGTAGAAGCAAGGAGTTTTACATGTCTCTGTCTACTTATCATACACAGAATAATTCTCTCATTAACACAAAAGTGAATATATACTATACATATATATATACTGTAGTATATTATATATAATATATTATAAGATCTGAGCAGTGTTCACCCCTGAATGCACCATGTGTGTGTGTGTGTGTGTGTGTGTGTGTGTGTGTGTGTGTGTGTGTGTGTGAGTCACGCAGCGCTGAGTCACATCAGAGCCACTGCAGTCGTCAGTCAGTCAGTCACCTGCAGAGCCAGACGGCAGACAGACACTCACACACACACACACACGTTTCAGAGAGAACAGCACAGAAACAGGCTGAAGATTCATTGCCTTTTACACTCCACAGAAAATTTCAACAGCATAACGTGACGCTCATTTGAATGAGCCAGTAGAGACGCATAACCACACACACATAGGCAGTAAGAAACAGCTCGTCTCGAAGGGAGGAAAACACAATATCACATTAGCATGAGAAGCCAGTGCCGAGCCCAGCTTGTGTGTGATGTGTGACAGAAACAAAAACCACACACACACAGGTTTGCAACTAACCAAACATGATTACCCACATGCCAACAGATTAATATAATTATTTTATTCAGCATTAAATATATTTATTTTAAATAAATGCTGCAAACTCCTACTCCTCAAAGAACCGTGAAAAAAAGTATCATGTTTTCAACAAAACATAATTGGCAGCACAACTGTCTTCAACACTGAAAACAGTAAGACATGTTTCTTGAGCAGCAAATCAGTATATTAGCATGTCTTCTGAAGGATCATGTGACACTGAAGACTGGAGTAATGATGCTGAAAATACAGCTTTGCATCACAGGAATAAATTACATTTTAAAATATGTTACAATAGAAAACCATTATTGTAAATTGTAATAATATTTCACTATTTTTACTGTATTTGTAACTAAATAAACACCTTTAGAATGGTATTGTATATAAACCTCGACACTTCGTGAGCAGCAGTTCCTCTTTCGTCACACAGATATTCTTTCCCAGTCTGAAAATGCAGAGTAGCAGAAGAAAATGCAGAGGAAAAATGTTAATAAGCAGAAAAGCTTAGCGCGCGTGTGTGGGACATCAAACGGCCGGACCGGTGCCAATGAGTTCATCTACTGTCAGAGGACAGAAACTGTGAGAAACAGGAAGAGGAGAGAGAGAGAATCCTTCATAAAGCTGGAGTTCGGCAGCTTTTCTCCGCTCGTCTGTATTTAGGTCAGAGTGACTGCAGGCCGCGGGCGAAGCTCTGTCACTGAAAAACACCACTCCACAGATTTCTGCCACCACTCATCTCTGAAATCTCCTCTCTGCTGACATAACTCTCTCCGTTCTGGTTCAGTCTGAAGCTCTGTTCACACTGACAGTGCTCGTATCTCTGGAGGTCGCAGGGTCGCTGGACTGCTGGTCGTATGGTAGATCCTCCTGATGCAATTGGTGGGCTGAGTAACTGACCAAACGTCACAGCTGGGTTGTGATCCCCGGATAAATCATGCTAATTTGATAAGGAATCAGTTTTCTTGCAGCTAAAAAACTTCCTGCAGAGGAAAGCATCAGCAGCAGAAGCACATAATGAGTCACATAAACAAGATAGAATGAAAGATCAATGAATAAATCAAACGCCTCAAAATGTTTTCCACACATTAATGGATAATCTGTATTCATCCCAACACTAACGACTGACTGCCTGTACATTGTTTCTGCATGTAGACACAGACATACTATGAAATTGCTTTTATTTTTCCCAAATTATGTTTTTTCCTCTTTTAATTCTCTTTTTTTTCCATTTTATTGGTTGAAATTAATTTTAGCAATCAAACATTTATTCAAAATTACTGAAATCATGAATCCTATACAATTTGAAAGTTTATTAAAAGTTTAACAAAGATTTTGAAGTCCCTATGTTATCAGTTTTCATTTTTCACTAACAAAATTCAGTCTCGTGTCTGCCGTTCTGCTGAGAGGTTTGCGATTGTAGCTCCGTGTAGCTTTGCTTTTCTGCTGAAACTCTATCTTACTATCACTCTCTGTTGTTTAAAGTGATAAAATAACTTAATTCCCTCCATATTTCTGATATTATCTATCAAACTAATCTGACTAATTTGATCGCTCGCTTTTAATCTAAAACCACGTGTGCAATGCGTTAGCATTCGTTAGCCGGTTAGCTTGTCATTCGCGTTTCCACTCGCGCCTATTATTGTTTTCTTTTTTCTCGATCCGTTTCATCTCTCTCTCGCTCCGTTTCTCTCTCAGTCCGTGTCCGGATCAGATGGTGGATCGGCGCCGGGAGATGATGTATGCCTGATCATCGGCGGAGGCCAGGACACCTGGATGAGCCCTGGGACATATCCCCAGTGAAGACTAGAGGTCGACCGATTGATCGGCCGGCCGATTAATCGGACGATTTTTGGCATTTTTTAAAATTAATCGGCAGATTGTGCTGCAAATTAGGCCGATTAATATACAGGCGTATATATATATATATATATAATATATATATATATATATATATATATATATATATATATATATTATTATACTGCCTGCTAACGTTTTGAAGAGAGAACTACCTGGTAGAGCTGTACGATTAATCAAATAATACACAATTAATACATTTACATTTTTTATTTAAACAATAATACACAAATATGAAAAATGAATAACTACATTTTAAACTAATAAATAGTATAATATAAAAATGCATGCATGTATGTATGTGTATATATGTATATGCAACAGAAATATTAAATGAATTAAACTATAAATTAAAATTATAATAAACAAATATATATGATAAAATAGACCAAGAAACAATAAATGCATTAAACTATACACTACAATTATAGCAAATGAATAAATGCCCCATCGGGACAAGACCACGGGAATCAGATAAGCCGCTTGCACAATCTGACATGGCTGGGGTTGGAATTATTATTAACTAGGGATGTAACGATTAATCGCGAGCTGGTAGAAAATCGATTCAAACTTGACGATTCAAATCGGTTGAGATGCTAAACAAATCGTGATTCAATTAGGGGTAGGAGTTTAGGGGAACTTACTGTCTTTAGAAAAGTTTAGATGGTATTTTTTCTTTTCATCTTGCCTCTGTATAATGCATATTAAAGTTCATAAGTGCAGCGCTGCATTGTTTACAGCACAAACCAAGGAAACGCTTAAAGCTCCACCTGCTGGCAGAAACTGAATCTGCGTCTCAATCACCTCCTCTGCTGTTTGTTTCATGCAGATATTTTTACGTATAGTTTCACAAAACTGAAGTCAAACATTGTTTTTGCTTCAAATTTCGAAATGATACAATCTACTTTAGATTAAAAACTGCTCATGTTGCATGTATGCAGCATCTTTGTTTGGATCATGATTAAAATGCTGTGGTTGCCTCTAATTGTAAATGGAAAGAGCACAGACAAAGCCTTATTTTGTTTGTATGAAGAGATTTCTTTTATTTGTGTTACTTATTTGATTTGGGGCTTGTTTTAAAATTTAACTTTAGTTTTGTTATTTGCATTATATTTAAATTATTAGTACAACCATTTCCTCATATGCTCCTTTTACATTTCTTGGTCTCTTGAGTTCTCTCTCTTCGGTGCCTGTAGTGAATCGATGCATCATACTATCATACTGGATGATGACTGAAGCTGCATCCATGTCTCTTGCACATTATGACAGACTTCCTGTTGCTTTGCCACTGCAACCGGTTGTCAGTGAATTGTCTTTTTTTTTTACTCGTTTCTCCTCTCTGTGCAGTGTGTGGGAGAGTGAGTCTGGTGTCAAGGGGGTGAAATAAAAGCCAATGAAAGAGAGAGAGAGCGTGAGAGCCGGTGGGAAACAGAAACACACAGCACACGGAGTCATGTGAGGAGGCTTAACTTCACAGCACAGCCACTAACAACATTCACACATTTCAGCTCAAATTGCAGTTAAATTGATGGATGGATTTATTTATTTAAAAGATCCATTATTCTGTTTCATTCATTCACACACACCATTATCAATATGCTCTTACAACGCTGAAGTAATTTGCAAGAAATTTTCTACCAAATACAATTAGAAATGACATTTACACAAAAGCCCTGGAAATACAGAAGGCTAAAAGTAAAAAAAATTAATACACAGCACAATTTAAAATCCAGGCATTTCAGAAAGGTGGAAAAGAATAATTCATATTTTAACTTGGGGAAATAGATTTGAGTTCTGAAACTTGCAGTATTGTTATTGTAGAGCAACCTCTCATGTGTAAATATCATCGTCAACATTTACACTCTCTTTCATTTCATGTCCACTTTAAATTGTTTTATAAGTTTTATGAATTCATTTGATCACCACAGCTTTGATGATAAATTTGTTTCGAAAATTGTATAGAAAATAAAAACAGAATCCATTAATAATAAAGCAGAAATCACAGATTTTGTAAAAAAATAAAATAAATAAAAATGGAGCTAAGAAAAAAATAACAAAAAATCAGATTTCCCTATTATATTCAATTTAAAATGTAAATATTAAACTGCTAAAGTGTAATGAATTTAAATTGATTAGGAATAATTTTTGATTAATAAAATGTAATTTAACCAATCCAACATATTCTTCGAGTAAAAATGGGCAAGGCCATTTGTAAATTGTATGGGTCTGGCTTCCGGTCTCATTTGCTTCCAGCTATTTAAACTGAATGTTTTGCTGCTTGATACTGCAAATCGGTGAGTCTTATTATTACCATATTTTATGAACACACTGGTTTGTAATGCTAACAGATTTACAGTTTACTGCACGTTGTTATTCTTCTCGTTATTTCCCTATAGCGACTAATGAACTGGAACTGGCTTACTTCTGCGTTTAGGAATAAGGTGGATACAACAGAAACCAGAAAAATTTAATTAAATTCAATTAATGAAATAATGGAATGAATGAAACAGACTTCAAAGGGGGAGATAACCAAGGAGTTAACCATTGCTCACACTGTTTTAAGTTAAGTGTCAAAAGACATATGAAGGTGTCCATGAAGTAAATAAACAAGTAAATGAATAAAATAGAAAGAGAAGGACTGACTGAATGAATGAGTGAGTAAACCGTGTGAGTGAATGAAAGACTAGCCTCTCTCTCTCAGCCTGTTGTCTCTGTGTGTGTTAATGAGGCCATTAGTGCAGTAGAAGAGCATTTAGCTGAGCTCTGGCCAGACAAGCCACTGCCTCAGTCACGCGGCTCACAGAACACACATGAGCGCTGGCCTCCGAGAGAACCTATTTAAATCATCTCTCCAGGAACGGAAAATACTTATTAATTCCTGAAAAAGGAACCTGGAAAGGAAGACAAAAGCGCTTTCAGACAGACAGAGAGAGAGAGAGAGAGAGACGCTCTCAGAAAAGCTCTCATTGCACAACACAACAACAGCTCTGCTCCATGTTAGACGCCACATGAATGAAAACTCTAAGATATGCATTTAAGATAGAAAAAGCCATTTCAGGCGTCACTGACCACTTATATAATGATGGAAAAAATCTTTACATGAAGCCTGAAAGACTGAGTAGTTACTATCAATCAGACAGCACTGATTAGAGACAACCATAAATAAAGCTAATTGGCTCTCCAAAAGAATAAGACTGTGGCTCTGTACTGAAACTACACTTGCTTTGTTTGAAGATCTTGACCAGCCCGACACAGCAACACTGACTCAACCAAAGCCATGCTTGAGGGGAGGGGCTACACGTTTTACCAACCAATGAGCGGCTAACATTTTTTATTAAAGAGGTCATCAGATGACCATATTCCACAAGTTAAAATGATTCTTTAGGGTCTTAATGAAAAGTCTATAACATACATTGGTTAAAATTTCTCAATGGTAGTTTAACCCTCTGGGGTCAACAAACGCGTCGGCAAGTTTTGGTGAATTTTTTTTTAAAGCCCCTAAAAGGAACTTAAATTACTCTGCGAGTTTTAATTGTACAGATAAGAGTAATATATCAATTGAATCTGTAAAGCATCTACTTTTATTTGCATACACTCATAATAACGACATAACTTTATAAAATAAAGAAATCAAACAGGGTGTGTTCTCCGTCTTCTCCGTCTCCGTGAACTGCTTTTAGAAACACGACACTAAAATGAAGTGTAACTCAGCAAATACTCAACACAGAGACATGAGAGTCATATCTATAGAAAGCTTGACGTGTCTCCTTTTAAATGAAGTCATCGCGGCTACTGTTCGTTTCTGGAAGAAGACGCGCTGAGTAAAGGCTGGATTTCCCTCAAAAGAACAATATTACATCCAGAAGAGAAGATCAATCTGACGAGTAAGTAACGTTTCTTTTTTGCATTAGTTAAAACCTGTTAACCCGCACCAGGACGCAGTACATACCAGATTCGTCTTAACAATGAGTCACAAACCCATCCACTGCTGAAATCCTGGTTTAGTTAGGAAGGCAAGGGTCCACAGAACAATATCCCATAGAGCACTTTTAGTCCAATAACGTTTTACTGAAACAATAACGTTGTAATATGGATGGTAATTCCTTTGTTATTGTGACATGAACTTGAGCACATTACTTTGGTTTTTTCCCAAACGACAACATGATGAATGCTATGCATCTAAGAATGTTTAGATCATGTTTATTATTAATATTCTGCTCCTAAATCGATTTTAATAATGTACTAAACAATAATTAGTATAGTCTGATTTTATAGGGCCCTAAACAAGGACACTGGTTAAACACAAGCTACAACACAAGCTAAAACATTTCATTATTATTATTATTAAAGGTTTTTTTCTTTCTTTCTTTCTTTCTTTAATGCAAAGTAATGAGGTCATGAGATGCTTATTGGTGCATAATGCCTGAGCCAATGACTATAGTGAGTCAATGACCTTACACAACAGGACACAGTTGAACGGGAAGTGAAAAAGGGCTGGGAAGGAAAGGAACCCTCTTCTGGATCTAGAATGTTGTGTAACTGCTGGTTCATTTCTTTCCCAGCCGTGACAAACAGCCCGTTTTAGAAACAGCCGATTACAGCCAAGCAAAGCAAATCTATTGAAACGCACAGAGCGTTGCTCAGAAGAGCAGCCAGAACAGAGGACAGAACGATAACCTTCACTAGAAATATCACAGCCATTTACAAAACACTCAAAAATCCTTAAAATATTGCCAGCTGATATTACTTGCAATATTTGAAAAAATATTTTCATCTCATTCAGACCACACAGAATGTCACTGACAAGTCTTACGCATAACATATCAGTCATGGCTAATCAGTTCAGTAAATCATATCTGCTCGTTTGTTTTTGATCCAAGTATAAAGTAATAAAACAATTGAACAAACTACTACTGATGACCCAATATTTGGTCTGGTCTATGAAATGAGTTCATATTTTTCTTTTCCAAACTGTGGTAATCAAATTAATTTCTAAAATGTTACTATTATTATTATTAATAATAATATTACTACTACATTTAGAAGTTTTATTTAATGAGTAATTGTAAGCTCTTTTAAGCACTTTTCTATTGCCTGCAGCGACTACAGTAAATATCAAAGTCGGCATTGTCCATACCACAGAAAGGCTCCTCATAGTTGACATGATGTTATGTAATAAACGGGTGCGATGGAGGCCTGAGTTTATCCATCAGGTCTGACTGAACTGACAGCTCCTTTGTTTCTGTGTGTATAGGGCATCTGGGTACAACACAGACCACAAAACTGATGGGATCAGCTCTGCTGTCAGACAGAGACCTCATCCAAAGCCTTCAGATGACACGCTGCTCATCTCTGCGAGTAACCAAAACCCAACATAAACACACACACAAGAGCAGTGTACATGCAGGCCTGACACACTAGCTTTCCAAACTCTGTCTCAACACACCTGTGTGAATCTACTGAAAACTGAAGTGTCCTAAACATTCAGATGTGGTTGTCCTCATTGCTTATAATCAAGCTGTTCCCCCTTTTACACCTGTGTGATCTTACACCGAGATCGCGATCTCGATTCAAACACCCACGTGATCTCATTTCTCAATGTCAACAGACAAGTGACTGTTAAAAATGTATTTATTGAATCATTCATTCAAGAGATTTGTTCAAAAATGCTGATTCATCCAGTAATGTATTTGAGTGAGTCATTGAATCATTCATTCAAACCAATTTTTCATCATTTTAATATTAAAAATTGGTTTAGTTAAATATATTATTTAAAATAAATATTTTATATATTAAAATTAACAATTAAAAATGTATTAAACACTCTTAAACTAGCTGCAGCAATTAATATTTAGTCTCAGCCTTTTGTAAATTATTTGTTCATTTATGTTCAGAATCGTGGGAATATCGTGATCTCAATTTGAGACAAAAACAAATCGGGATTCACAATTTATCCAGAATCGTGCAGCTCTACTGTGCGTTTTCCAGAAAGCAGATAATGTGACACACCCTGCGAACCTCAACTTTCAGTTCCAACAACTGACGTAAATGTAAGTGTAAGAAAACTGAAAAACATAGAAATGCATTACAGGAAAAATAACATGAGGCTCTTATATTGACACAAATCCATTTCGACATATCAAATTTTATGGTTATTATGTCAAAGATCACAATTTCACGTTCAGTCCAAAGTCAATATAATATCAAGATATTAAAAGTACCAATGCACAATGCTTATTGCGATTTATTGGATGGGAGGTGCGCTTCAATGGTCCATCCATTAACTGAAAAGTGAAAACATTGTTTCGCAAAAATGAGAATCAATTAAAATCGAGATAATGATATTTTTTTTACCCAGCCCTAATATTTCTGTATATATTTCAGAGACAGTTTGAGGTGTTTTGGCACTATTTAAGTATTTAAGCTCATCTCAATGAGGACATAAATACATGAACAATATCTCCAAAACTGCTCCAAAAAGTCACTCTACGAGCATTTCATTTGAGTAAAACTAGCGTCATATATACACACAGAGCTTTAAAGGTAGTCAAAATAAAAGTTCCGTTAAACTTAAAGGCATTGTGCCAGAAATAGGCTATACTGCTATTATTTATTAGAATGTGCGTAATAGTACTACTACTACTGTTGAAATATAATAAAACTATTTTTTTGAGAAATAAATCACAAAATATTTAAATGAATAGTAAATCCCCTCTATTTGCCAAAAATTGAAATGTTTAATTTTTATTCATTAAAATATAAATTAAATGAATGTTTTATGCCTTCATCTGATAACCAGTAAAATTTAAATACAGAATTTCTGAGGGGGAAAAAACATTGCATAAGGCTACTGTAAGAATCAATAAAAATCTTGTATGCATTCAAATAATTAGACATGCTAAAACCATAGACTGTAAAAAAAAATGGACGTAGTGTCCGTGACGTCACTCGTAGGTTTCTGAAGAGCGTTTTTGAAGCCTAAAGTGGGCGGAGCCGACCGCCGCCATCTTGGCAACGCGTCACCGCGCATCACTCCCGGATGATCCAAAATGGGCAATGAGGCGGGACGTGGGCGGAACTGAGGTGCCTGGTTGCTGAAACCACGCCCGCCTACCTCGTCGACGTATTGGCGGTTGATTTTTGAACTTTTCCAGAGCTTTCCAGCTTACTCAAGGTAAATTAAGCTGAAACTACACAACAAAACTTCAAATAACTATTTATCTGTTATTGATGTTATCAGACAGCAGATAGAGACAGCAACGTCAATCAACCTGTCACTTAAGTGGCCACGCCCTTAATTATGCAGAAGTTTAAGGCTTAATATAATTTAAATGGATGAGTTATAAAAAAATTCACCCCCCTCACAGTTGTCACGAAGGGCAAAATTAGCTATATAGACCAAAATAAATTTTTGTACCAGGCTGTAAACATGTTTTTTTCTACTGTAAAGTTGGGCATTTTAACATGGAGAGTCAATGTGATTGACTCCCTTTTGGAGCCAGCCTCCAGCGGCTAGTCGATGAATTGCAGTTTTAATCACTTCCGTGTTGGTTTCACTAGAGGGAGCGGGAGGTTGCCGCTTGGCTAAAACACAGAATTTGGTAACAATAAAACATAAGGTGATAAAAGAATAAAACATTTCATGCGGCCCTAAACATGTCATTTTTGTTACACTTTTAATCAATTACTGTTAAACTGTAAACGTTTCATGATTTTAATTAATTAGGCATGCTGTTTGATTAATAAAATTTAATTTGACCATTAAAAACTGAATTTAGAAATAAATAAAAGGGATTTCATAGGGCTCTAAATACGTGTGAAAGAAAGTGCAAGTATTACATAGATGATATATTTCGAATGCTGAATATTCAATGGCTGTCAACAACAGAGTGTCAAACGTCTAAAAGAAACTAGTTCTAGAATATTCTGGAATCAGATTGTGGCTCATTCAACCAAAACTGGATAAAAATGTGAGGTGCCTAAAAATTCCTACCTCAGATTAGAGAATAACCCATTCATAAGTTAAGGAAAACACAAAAATTAAAATCAGGCAAGTAAAATAACAGCGTAGGTTGCAAGATGCAAGATGGTTCAGAATTCAAATATTAAATAATTCCCGAGCAAACAATATTAATGGTAGCAGCAGTTCAGTCCAGTCTCTTCTCTCAAGAAACATTTATTATTAATCACTGTTGAACCATGCACTGCTTCATATTTTTGTGGAAACCGTGGTATATTTAAGGATTATCTGATGAATAGAAAATGCAAAAGAACAACTTTTTTTGAAATAATTTTTTTTTAATCATATAAATGTCACTTTTGATCAGTTCAATGAGTCCATGTGGAATAAAAATATTTTTTTATGAAATTAAAAGTATTTTGCTGTGGGAATTGGGAGATTTAGCTGGTTTTGTCATCGAGTACTCTGCTTAACTTATCTGCTTCATTGTAAGGATGAATAGTGCACTTTACAGATCACCGCGCTAACCGTATTGGACTCTCTACTAGAGACAGTTCAGATGCTTGACCACTGTGTGTCCACCATCATCAATGACCACTGTGAAGTATACGGTACCACAGATAAACCATTTATGAGAGCAGAAACGCACACAAAGGCACCACCATTTGCATAGCTGAAAGAAAGTAAGCATGCGTTTATGGCTCTGTCCGTTATCTTCAGTGTTATCTGTGAAGGGCAGGTCTGCATACCTTTACTTGACAAAAGCCCTCGGACAGACACCAAGCCTCCTCAGGACGACAAATAACAGAAAGTTGACTGACTTCTAATGTAATCAAGGATTTGCAGTTCTTGTCGTACAACTCAATTTGAATGTAATATGCTTTTTCTGCTCAACTTGAAAATGTACAGTTTCTTTAAAACCCTGCAATATGTAAATGTTTGGTATAGAAATTCAAAGTTTGAAGCACAAGGCCGCAGGACATTCCTGCTTAAAGAAGCAAAACACTGTAGTTAATAAGTGATGTATTGGAAAGGCCGGCCTGATGTGTTTGTATGAGAGAAAGAGTACAGTGAATTTTATCTCATTTAAAACATGCACAAGCCAATCCAGTCTCTGCCAGTTCCTCAATGCCGACAGGAAAGACATTCATGAAGAGAGTCAGAGAGAAGGAAACAGGAAGAGGTAGGGTTTGGGATAGAAAGCACACGGCCTGAAGCAATCTCAGGATGATAATGGAGATGGGGTACACTAGCACATTTATTCATGAACACTTCCCTGGAAGAGACACAGTCTGCTGCTGTGAGAAAGACATCGGGACAAAGTCGACCATGTATGCATGTATCCATAATGGCCTGACGATATATAAACCACGCTTTGTGAATTATTTCCAACATGACTTTAGACTCTGAATTTAGGTCGATCCATACAGTAACACTGCTGTACTCTGGTGTTGGTGAGGTGTGATGGAAGTGTTCCTGCACACTCTCTGTGTCAGCAGATCAGGCTCTAGATCACAGTAGAGCTGCGCGATATATTTTTCTGAGATTTTGTTGATACAGATAATTAAACCGTGTTTAGCTGAGTGTGTTTTTGTGCTGGTATCTTGGCTGGTTTAGGCCTGTCGTGGACACTTGACACTATTCTGTGCAGTGGTCAATTCCCACAGTGATTTTTTTAAAAATTTAATTAAGGGACTATATCAGCCCCCTTTAATTGATTTCCAGGGCAATTTATTAACTTTATAAGTGCATTTATGCAAGCACCATCTTTTCCATCAAATTCTTACATTTAATGAATAAATTCAGTTAGAATAATAAGACAGATCTGATCCGTTACCAATCAAATACAAATCAGTATTAACAAAAGATGCATTTACACCAACTGTTAAATGCAGCTCAGAGGTGGCATTAATAGGATCATATGCATTTTATTTTTTCCCCTATTCAGTAATTGCTACTGTACAATATATAATACATTTCAGTCCAAATTTCTTCAAAAATATATATTTTTTTAAAAATCGGTCTGAGTTTCTGTGTGAATTTGACCGCAGTTGTTCTCAATAAACTGGTGAAATGCTGGTGAAGCTACTCTCAGAGCAGCTCTGAAGATGAAGTTCTTGTGTTCATGTCCTCATAAAGTGGGACGCAGACGAGCGTCATGCGAGCTTCAGTACACAGTAGGCCAAACCAAGACATGCAGAACATGCTAGGGCTGGGTTTTGACACAAATTTCGCGATTCGATCTCACAAATGTTCAATTTGATTTGATTTCCGACATTACGTGACATTGTTTACAAGCTGCTACACTGATGTATTTCCGCGGTTGAAACACTGATTGAGCCAGGATCTGTACATGAGACAGGATACGGATTCCGGTAAGTTGCATTCTTTCGTTTAACATGCCTTCGGATGTTCATTCATGTTTATTTCATGCTGAAACTGTTATAAAAGCAGAGCAGATTATCAGATCACGTACACTTTGTGCTGCCACTTCTCTTGCACTGAGGCGTGCATTTATTGTTTGAATACTGTAATAAAATGGTAAGAATTTGAAATCTGGGACTTTGTTTCATATCAAAAGTAACAAAGCACAAAGCTTATTGCAATTTACTGGATGCAATGGATGCTACAATGTTCAGTTCGTAAACTGAAAACAGGCTAGACTAATGGATTGTTGGGATTTAAGAATCAATATCATTTTGTAAAATTGAGAATCCATTAAAATCAAGAAATCAATATTTTTTACCTAGTCCTACATGCATGCAGGCTTCAGATTTTAATAACAGTCTTATAGTCCATATCACCATCTGATTAAGTGTACAGCCCTACTTTTCATATACTCATACAAAATTTTGCCAAATTATATGACCAGTGCTCGCAAAATCGCTAGCCCGACGTCCCAGGGCTATTGCGTTTTCCAGTCGGGCTACCAAAATGTACTACTGCCCTACCTTAAAATACAGTGCTCCCACAGGTCCTTAAAACTCTCAATTTAGTTGTATAAAATTTAAGGCCATAAAAAGGTTTAAATATGTTAAATGGTATAAGAAAAGTCTTAATTCCAATTTCAAGAGGTCTTGCAGTTGGTGACGGAAAGACAAGAACCGCGATACAGCTGGATTAAACTTCAAAACACAATGATGTCATTGAATAAATGAGCGCTGCACATTTCAAAGTAAAAACACGGCGCACGTTTTTATGTGAATGTGTCTCTGAAGGGAATCATCTGTCTTCAGAAACGTGTCGTTGGCATTTTCATTTAATCTTGCCTATAATGCCTTTTAAAGCAGCGTATATATGAGCGCGGTGCTGCTTTGTGTACAGCTGTTAACGTACCGGAGAAGCCGCTATTTGCTCCTAAAGCGCCACCTCGTGGCAGAAAGTGAATTTGCATTTACAATTATGTTCAGATCAATGCGAATATCCCGTATTCGCCGCCCTTCACCAGGCTCCCGACGGGAGTGGGTGTGTGAGAGAGGAGGGGCGCTGAAACAGCCAGGGCTGGCGGCGTGTGATGAGGCGCACCTGATGAGAATAGAGCCTCATCACCGCCGCTGTTTAAACGCCGAGCGCGCCTCTCCTCGGGAGACCGGTCTCTTCCCCCGTGCATGCACGCTGGTGTCCTCATGGGTCCAGGAAGGGCGCGTCGAGTAGGAGGACTGCCGCACCCGTTAGACGGCTGACGGGCCAGGATGCCGGGCCATCGAGTCCCCCAGAAGATCCGGGAGAAGGACGTCGCCGCTGAAGGAAGCCGCCGCCACTCGCTCCCGGACCCGAGAGGGGAGCGCGTGCGGCCACCGGACTCCGTCCCTTCCCTGGACCCTTCCCTCCTGAACACTGCCCTCCTTCACAAGCCCCGCAGCACGACGAGGACACCAGATCCCCTGTTTATTTTGGACACTTTTCCCCCTTTGGACACTTTATTTTAATATTTTTGTTTAATAAAAACCTCTCCGAGGCCTGACGCCACACCCACTGTGTCTGTCGTTTGCTCCTCCCGCCAGTCCAATATGAAATAATAATAATAAATGAAACCTAAATGAATCACTTAATCATTCAACTTGAAAGTATGTAGTTAATGAAACAGATCAAAACTGTCAGAGCCATATACACTATTCTCAAAAACATAACCATGACCCAGTTTCCTCACTCCTGATACTTTAAAAAGCTGACACAGACTCGGTTCAGGAATCATGGCTTAAACACACATACAAACTCATAAATGAGATATAACTGACACAATTACAGTTTTTTGGTTTCATCAGACGACGGAATCTTCCTTTAAATGAATAATGAGTATCTCACATGACCCTGGGGCAACAGCAGCTGAGATTTAATACGCATCAAACACATCACAGCCATTCACACATACAGTTGAAACTCCCTAATGTCTGGAAATAGAAAAATGCTGTTAAGTTTATATCAGTAATGCTCTTACAATTTTCGAACATCCTCGTTGTGCTCAGCTGGCATCAATGCGGTAAATGTTGAACGTCACATGATGAAACCCGGAAAACACGTCTCATCGCTTCCGCTTCTCGGAGAGTGCATTAATAACAGTATTAAATAATAGTGATATCAATGGACGTTTAAGGTAATCAGTTAAATTAGCTAGCTGTTTTTATTATTGACACTTTATTCGACTCATATATAAATGTTAGAGAAAATAATAAAAATAAAAAAACATTTATTAATCAACCCACATATGGAATATAATATCTGTCACAGACATTAGTTATGATTATCTTTAGTGTCTACTTTGAAGGCATCTTGAGTAAAACAGCTTCATATTTAACGAGGCATATGCAACTAATACATAATACAACACACATCATTCAAGATATAACAAGAGAACTGAAGCTACACAAAACAAATAAAAACATCACATATTTAAACCCAAAGAAGAATATTGTTAGAAAAAGAACTGCAGTAAAAATATACCACAGCCCTAGTTTAAAGAGGTTACATGGATTCTCGGTTCAACACATCACGATTCCATGTGGTGACAATGAAAAAGTCCAAGGGATCCGAATGCTTTTAAGTGGCACCAATAAAAATTCCTCTTAAGTAACTCCACATGAATTTTAGTTTTTGTGTTGTCAATCACTTTCTTATTAAAAACTTCAAATGTCATTATATAAATAGCCAACACCCTTCACTGTACAGTGGAAGCGCCACTGAACTCTATTTGACCTGTGCTTTTTCAGAAAGATATTAACAGTCCCACGCCTACTGGTGCCGCTGACTCACGTATAGCATGAGTCCTGCGGCTGCTGTTACTAGTACTAGTCAGAGGCGGGTCATCTGGCCCATCAGCCAAAGGTTATGTTGATTATCTTAAGCTCAAGCAGGTCTTGCCAGAGTAAACTGTGTTTGTTAAATGCCCTACTGAAACCAGAGCCTCTCTGAAGGCTGTACTCATGTTTAATTCAAGCTCTGCCAGTCCAAATACATCTGAAACCTGTGACTAAAATCACACAACTCATCCATCCCGACCGAAACCAGCAAGCCATTCTTACACCTGTAATCCTTCAGATGACTAAAGACCATTCGACAGATTGAAAAACCTAGATTTCTGATTGCACATTGGTGAATGTACCAAAAAACTGTCAGGAACACGTTTGAGTTTCACAAAATACATTTAAGGAAATAGACAATATATATTTTGTACCATTAGGATGTTAAAAAAAATCATTTTGGGGGGGAAACATGTATAATTGTCCTAATTAAAATAATATCATAATGCAAAAACTTTAATATGTTTTTAAAACGTGCTTCTTTTTCTTCATTTAATTTTTCAGGATTTTATTTTCAATGGTCAATTTTATCGATGTCTAATTTATTTAAATAAGACTTATACAATTTAGCAATAATTTATTAAATGTTTAACCGAAAAAAAAAAGATTTTTAGGAACTTATGAAATTCTTTGAATTTTTCCTAAATTTATTTAATTTTAGGAATTAACTATATATTTTTTCCTTTAAAATTTCTGGATTCTATTTTAATGATTTAATTATATTTAAAAAAAATCTAAACATTTTTATTAATTGAATTCACATTTTCAAGTTTTAACAAGTTAATGAATGTTTTACAATAATTGGGCCAAAATATTTTTTTTTCTGACGTTTATGGATTTATGATTTAATACACAATTATCTCTTTAAAAAAAAAATCAAGGTTGAATAATTTTATTAATAATAATAGAGTAATACTAGTGAGATTGTCCTACGACTTCAACAGCAAAGGCTTCACAAAGTCATGTTTGATGTAAGCACTAAGCGTTTGTTAAAGCCTCAAGTGTCCAAATCAAACTCAACTAAAACAGATAAGAAATGCTCTGGGGTGCAAGAGGAAAGACAATATTGAAAGAACAGGTAACAGGAGCCTGTGTGACTCATAGTGTGCTGGTTTCATCACACCCCGTCCGACCAGTCTGTCCACTCAAGGAGGCCCGGCGAGGCCTGTGGTATTTAACATTCTCCTTCTGGGTGACTGCGCTGAGCCTGAGTGACACCTGAAGCCACCAATCCGGCCATCTCTCTCTCTCTAGGCCCACAACTTCAATTGAACAAACTGAAAGAACTCATTGTCTGTCATCCAAAACAATGGAGACTGTATTGCATGAAAAGCCACGGAGAGATCGCCGTTGCACGGACAAATGCATCCAGCGGAGCAAAAGTAGTCTAAATAAGGGAAAATTGCCCGGTGGCAAAGACGGCAGAGGTTTGATTTCTTTGAAGCAGTGCACTCAGTAAATAGCAGCTCCTCTGCTGCTGACTGAAGCTCTGATCAGTCTCAGTGGCGTCTCAGGGGTCGAGCTGCAGCCCGACACCGATCGCTTACTGAGGGCAGGTGACTGCTGCTGAAGCACAGCGAGGGCTTGTGTTCAGGCGACTGAAGAATGCAGCGAGCTCACAAGGCCTCTATCAGGTCCCGTGCACACTTTTCCCATTTCCACCAAATGGGTGGGGGAATAATTTCCTCACGGAAATCCTTTTCTTTCATTAAAATAAAACTGAAAGAAAGATGAAATTTTTTTTGAAAACATTGGCTTGGCAACTAGCTGAAATAAAATAGGCTGGAGTACTAAAAACTACTAAACCTGAAATAAAAAATAAAGCTAAATAGAAATATTTCAAAATGAAAAAGCACATAGCAATATTACTTAAAATAAAAAAATGAGTTATTAGAATATAGAAAATAAGTTATTTAAAAATAACTATAATAAATAATAGGGCTGGGTGGTATATCGAGTTTGTACGATACATTCTTTATAAGCGATATGGTATGAAGCAATACCGTTAATATCGATATACAGTAGTTTGATACGAGCGCATCTAGGGAGGACACAGACTAAACTGCTGCGGTGAAAGTACATACTACAATTTGTTCTAAACATGCGACAAGCTTTATATGAAGGGCTTTAAAAAAAACTGGTAAGCTATAGAAGCCTATAGTTTAGTTTCAGTTTAAAACGGATCGCCATCAGATGCTTTATTGCGCCAAACAGACAGAGCGCAATAGCCTAACTCTGACTAAAATATTTGTAGCTGGGCAATAAATGTGACATGTAGAATTTTAAACCTGCAAGTCAGTATATGTGTATGATAGCACTAACTGTAAAGTGTAATGGGGTAATCAAAATAGCCTTTTTACTCAATTAGTCTGTGCTTTTTTATTATTTTCATTTTTAGTTTAGTAAATTTAACTTTAAAAGCAATTATTTATTGTTTTTAGATTGCAATGCTACAATGTTAGAATGTAATGTGATTTTAACCCTTTTTGCACATAATATATGCCTACATGCTTACATTCACTTTATTTGTTTAATCCAAATACAAAATACCGAGATATATACCGTATACCGCAAATCAGCCAAAAAATACAGAGATATGAATTTTTGCTCATATCGCTAATATGACATGCCCTAATGTCACATGTATTCTGTTAATTGATGCCCTGTTTCTATTATTGACTGCATTTACTCCAGCCACATCTAAAATTATTTCAAATATCACAAGTGTGAACTGAATGCCAAGATTTGTTTTTTTTCATTACGTAAAAAATTTGGGGTCAGTATGATTTTATTTGAGAGAAAAAATACATTCCAATTAAATTAGCTAATCAAAAGTGATGGTAAATGACATTTCTATTGTTACAAGGTTGCGAGATTTAATCAGAGATGCAAACAGGTAAAGGGGAAAAAGGTGAGAACATTGCATGAATCAGGGGGATGCGCCACGTGGAATTTATTTTAAAAGATATTTGTTTTACATGCTCATTTGTAGTTAAAATAATTTTTACTACCTAAATGTCCAAAACTGTCATTTTTCACCAAGAAAATAAAAATGAACATCTTGTTGAAACATTTTACAAAAATCAAGATTAAATATATTTGGTCAAAAATCCCTTGTTATAAAAGATGAAGTGCTATGCAAGCTTTTAAGACAAATTTGTGATAGCATGCTATACAGTATTTTAGAGTAAACAGTAGGGAGGCAACAATAAAGTTAGCCCACAGTTCAATAAATATCTCAGTTTTTTAACCAGTTTACAGTTTAGTTCTTTTTAAATGCCATTTAAGAAAAACTCCAGTACACTTCTGTACTCGCTTCATCTTTTTCTGTTGCTTGTTTTGAACACTGTGCGTGGACAGAGGCGTCACCAGGTTTTTGCGTAGTTTAGATTGACAAATCGAACCAGCGTACTTTGAGGTCAAAATGTGTAGCCTCTACACATAATGCGTACAGGCTGGCAGGTCTGATAGAATGATTTCTGAAGGATTATGTGGCATTGAAGACTGGAGTAATGATGCTGAAATTCAGCTTTGATCACATGAAATAAATTACATTTGAAAATACATTCAAATAGAACACACTTATTTTAAACCGTAATAACATTTCAAAATATTACAGATTTTACTGTATTTTTAATCAAATAAGTCCAGCCTTGGTGAGCAAAACAGATTCTAATTTATTTAAACTACCACTTGAGCTCAAAGCCAGCTAAAAGTCATTAAATTACTTTGGCTGTTCTCAAAACTAGTTTGTGGTCAATTTATAAAGTAACAGTTAGTTTGAACACTGGTCGTTCCTGGGAAAGCTCTCCACCATCACCATTTCAGTGGAAAGTGTGCGAGAGAAGCGATGTGACTCATCTCACAGGCCTGGATCTCTGATAAAAGCCTGAACGGCTGAGGAAACACACTCCTCTCCAGACTGCCCTCCTCCTCCTCCTCCTCAGGAAAGGAATGCACATTCTTCTCACGTTACTCTCGTCTTATCTGAGAGAGGGAGGGAGCGAGATCTTGGAAAGCACAATATGTGTGTGTGCGTGTGTTCACATTTGAATCATCAGTGTTGAAACAAACGTCTGCATCAGCGATCTTCAGCCAACAACGCAGAGCTGCATTTTCACAATGTAGCCTAGAATAAAAAAAGAAAAAAAGAATGTTTTGCAACAAATCTGACAAAACTGCTAGTGACTACAGGCAGGAAAAGGCCAAATGAAGCTCAAACGACATCTGACAAAACCTGTAAATAGAAACGCTCTGCCCGTAAACAAACCACAGGAAACATCCTGACTTCACCTCAGTTGCAAAAAGCAACGCTCTGCAGTAACGTCAACAGCAACGCTAGCGAACCTCATGTTACACAACCGTCCTGCTGAAATTCCAAGCGAACCATGATGCAGCAAACAGAACAGATTTCATGACAGCGAGGAGCCTTCGGTAAGCTCTCTGGCCTCCGTCACGATCAAGCCTGCTTCTGACACAGAGCCAAAATGTGAGCGCAGCGGCTGAAGAGGAGCCCCTGGCTTCCCCACCGCTGTTACCAGGAAACCAGCGTCAAAGCCTTGCCACAGGACGTTACGTGTGCAGGTTATTGAGAAGATATCACAGTGTGCCACAGGTTGCTGTCCTTGAGCGCGAGGCTGACGATAACCACACCGAGAACAAAGCACTGCGCTCAATCGGTGCCGCTCGTCTACGGGTCCCGCGCTCTTATAACTGCAGAGGCTGTGCTAACACTGCTGATTACAATCTTATCCTGACAATTAGCTCTGCTATCAAGAAGCTTCCAGCACTGAATCATCCATTTCACATTTGACACTTTCACAAAGGCCTTTTATATGAGAACTCCACATATAAAGGCATAGTTCATCCAAAAATGAAACTTTTGCTGTGGATCACGAAAGGAGATGTTCAGTAGAACATTCAGGCTGCTCTTTTCCACACAACAAAAAAAGCTACATAAAAATAGGGCTGGGTGACATTTGATACACCAAATATTAGCAATATTATCACAATATTTTGCTGACAACATTCAATTTAATTAAATGTAATTAAATTGTGATACAGTAAGCTAATTTCACTCACATCTCAGATGTTGATAGGCGTTACGTCTGTGAGTGCTCTATGAAGATGAAAGGTTTCTCTTTTTGTATAATTTTCATACCGTTTCTATTTCATGTTTTTAGATCCAACTTTTCCTTCAACGCGGAAGTAAGCCCATGGGTGAGACTTCCGGTTCTTTAGCCGCTATATAGGCAAATAACGAGAAGAATAACAACGTGCAGTAAACGGTAACGCATTTTATGCAATTTGTGCAGACTCGTTAGAGGGTGAAAACAACGCAACAGGAGCATGGTGTAGGCTTGATTTGAATGTGCAACGTCTCTGATTTTGTATGCAAAAAGAATTATTGTGCTACCATTTTGGTTTCAGTTTCTATTGGCTTTTAAACAGAGACATGCATACTGGAGCGCGGGTGCTCCCGTCGGTTTTATAGGGTTAAACGCTGGGAAAAGTATTTCAAAGGATGAGACCAAGAGTCTGGTGATGTCTATGGGTCACAGACTCACTGCTGTGATTGTGTGCAAGGGATCTGCAACTAAATAATAGCTTTTAATCTTTTATATCTGCCTTATCGTGGCCTATCGTGGGCAGTCGTGGCCTAATGGATAGAGAGTCGGACTTGTAACCCAAAGGTCGTGGGTTCGAGTCTCAGGTCCATCAGGGATTGTAGGTGGGGGGAGTCAACACTCTCTCCACCCTCAATACCACGACTGAGGTGAGACCCTCACCCATTGGCTGCCCACTGCTCCGGGTGTATGTTCACTACTGTGTGTATACTTGGATGGGTTAAATGCAGAGCACAAATTCAGAGTATGGGTCACCATACCTGGCCACACACCACTTCCCTTCCCTTATATTCAACTGTCCCAATACTTATGTTCACATCAATGAGTGGGATGAACTCTAAACTCTAAAAGTGCTGTTCTTTTTATTTGGTAAAACATGTATGTGTTGAAACGACTAATAATAAAATGTGACATTCTGTAGTTTTGTCTCATATCCATTCATCTTTTAATCATATTTGTAAATGTCTTGACTCCACAGCCAACAGAGCAATTTCATCTTTACTGTTCCAGTACTTATGGAGGGCACTGTATATATGTACATTTCTCATAATATAACAGATGTCTAAAGTTGTGTTTTGTGGCATCAATCAAACTCAGTTTCATATTCCAATAACTTCCTTTTTTGTTGACAGCTTTTCACTAGATTTGTAAAGAGACATTTTTGTAAACTTTTCACGCAAACTGCAGTTTTCCACCAAAATAAAAAACTCTTGCAAGTCAAGAAATTAAGACAAAAGTATTGTAATTTTACAACTGCAATGGCAAGTAAAATCATAATTATACTTAAAATGAAATATTACATATTATAATAAACATTACAATGATAGTAATGTATTAGTGTTGTATAATAATAACAACAACATTTACTCATGTTATTATTATTATTACTATTATTATATTGAAATTGTGTTCCTGTGAACTATGTTCAAATTGGGATCTGTAATATATTCTAATTTTTTAAAAGAAGTCTCTTCTGCTCAGCAAGGCTGCATTTATTTGTACAGTAAAAAATACATGCCTGATTCAAGAAGGGGGTCCAAAAAAATGGCCAAAAAATATTAATTCAGTAACTTATTAATTTTAAGTTAAATTGTGCATTGTTGGTATAATGTCTGATAGAATGTTAAAAAATGTTCAGTGTAAATATTTTTAAATTGTTGTTTTGTAATTGATTTGAAGGTAGCATAAGCGTGCTCCGGCCCAGAAAATAAAGTGCAATGTGAGTGCAGGCCAGTGGGGGAGTGGGGAGGGGGACAATCGTACTCGGGCTCGGTTCAAGGCAACCGTGCCTAGTGTGAGTACACCCTAAAACTACACCAGTGTGAATATAATACAGACTGAGGCACTATCACAACTAAAAAAGGTCCACTCTAAAGTTTAACTTCAAATTTAAATTGTAAACGTACAGAATTGTCCTCTGATGTGCCGCCCTACATGGACTGAGGTTCAGCCCACAGACTCACAAAATCCAGTGGGAAATACTGTGAAAGTGATGTGTAACATCAAGAGCTCAATGTAAAGCAGCAGGACTGCTGAGGTTTCAGCCGTCAGGCGCAGTTTCAGTAACATGAATTGGTTAGTAATGACGTCAGCAGTGATGAGCTTTACAGAAATGTCAAAAGGACCATTTCTTCAGTGTGCGAGTGGATGGTTCGTCCTCTTGCAACACGCTGATGGGTGAGTCTGGCAGGCAGATTTCAACACACCGTTCAAGTCAAGAGTTCTCATTAACATTGTGTTCCTGTAAAACCAGATCCTGGGTCTGAATGCAGATGGTCTGCATAATACCTTAAGAAACAAATGTCTCTATTAGCATAATCTATTAGCGTTGAGACATATTTGCATTATTCTGCATGGTGATAAGGCTCCAGTGCAGTTCATTTCAAAGCTACATCATGAGTCCTCTCAAATGGACCTTCCCAGTCATGGAACTATGCGGAAAACACCAAACAGAGGTCTGAAACCGCTTGAAGATTTTTTCAAAGTTATAGATAAATCACTGTATTCCTTTTCCACCAACACAGTGTTGATCCCTTAAAGCTGCAGGTCTTGCAACAGGAAGTCAGTGGCCAGCGGGCATGACAGTCTTCTCACCATCTAAAGCTTTCAAAACAACAACTCCAGCTAGACACAAAACAAAACTAGACTGTATTAAAATCAACAAAGCTGTGCACACTGTAGGGTTGTCCCGATTCTAGTATCGGAAATTCCTCCGATACCACAAAAAATTCTGGCATCGGTATCGGCGAGTACTTTAACCCATGTACCGATCCGATACCATTTATAGTTATAATTCGTATCCGCTTAGAAAATCGCCACTGTTTATTTTGTGTCACCATACTTACTCGTGCATGGAAGTGTTTGGTGGCTTGTTTGGATGTGAAGGAATGAATGGTGCTAAGCTAAAAGCTAGCATAGTGGCGCCGCGCGATACAGCGAGACAGGAGAGGTACGTATCAACTGGTCTAAGTTGAGGGAAGAACATATTGGAATATGGAAAAACGGTGGCGTTTTCCTTTATATTGGCATTAAATAAATTCACTTTTCTATTTTTTTTTTTAATCATTGATTTTATTGTACACGATTTATCCTTGCCAAATTGTTTTGGGCCTTGTCTTTTTTTGTCTTTCATAACTGGATCTTCCTGCAAAATGGCAGATTTCTCTCCTGTGACGTACACCAGACAATCATTTAGTTCACTTAAACGCCACCCTTTCTTACAATTGACTGCTCACATTCACATCTACCTCCGATGGTTCAAACCAACATTATTTCTTTTCCTTTCTGTCACAGTTTCATCTGTTTCATCCTGATTTTATATAACTTTTTTACTTCAAATACACTGAATTATACTACTCAAAAGTTGAAGTGAGCTGTTTCTTTAGGAGATTGGCAGATCTCTGGCACCAGCACCATTTTGGTGAAAAAGGGGTATGGCTGGATTCCCAAATAACATTTTATGAATGTGCTGTCATTGAAAGTGATGTCAGCACTAAGTTAGAGAACTGGAAACATACCAGGCCAAGGTCCATGTGCAGAAACAGCAGTAATATCTCACGTCACACTCTCTTTACACGTGCCTATAAAACAGAGAATCTGAAATGGAGCAAACGCAGTCCTCATAAATTACAGGAATGGACGGAAGACCTAATCATCCACAACAGAGAGAACGGTGTACGGCCTTCTTCAAAAAGCCTTATAACTAAATAAATGAGTTGCACAGTCTTATTTTATTAGGGTTACACATGCAAAACTGTACAACCTTGAGCACAATCATATCAAAACATAACCCGAATGTACCAGACCGGTCAGGGTACAGAGTTTTGGACGTGATAATGATTAACCGCTGAGCTGGAACCAAAGGTAGCTGAGTAAACAGATAAGAGCAGCCTCTTGATTTCTATCTTGGCAAAGCCTAGCACTATAAGAAAATGACTTCATCCCGCAAGAAACCCCTTCATAAGTGAGTAGTTTGACAGCGACTCCCATTCTGATGACTCATCAACTGGATGCACTCGTTTCCGATTGTCATCACACTTTTAAGAAAAGCCAAACCCTCATGCCAGTCTAGGTGAACTTGGTACAGCAAAACCTGCTTGTTTTCAATGGAAATCCAACACTGGTGGGTTGGCATTCCAGCAGATTCATCTATTAAAAATTTGAGCTATGGCAGAACTTTAACGTGGAAATAAGTTACATTCAGCATATTACGTTATAAGAAAGTGCATAATCGTTCAAATATTCTCCAAGCAGATGAAGGCAGAGACCATCACTACAACCACACATCATGCAACTTCATTGCATTACATCTTTTGATCGTTAAACTAAGCATTTGAATATCATTCTACTGACGGAGACATACTATTGGAGATACGACCAATATTTACATTATTTAATACTGTTATAAAGATCTCACTGATTTAGATTACTAAAATGTCAGCATCTGCACCAAATTGCATATTTGTGGTCAGTTTGTGCCTCTGAATAAAACTGAGGTGTTTTTTCCAACATATTCTTAGAGCATCTTACTATATAAGCCATAAAAGCCTGATGTTTCAATAACAAACTACATACACATACATATATATAAAGATTCGATAAACAGTGAAAAAAGAAAACACTTTACTTGAAGGGGTGTGCATAAGACTGACATGACACCTTCATAATCATGACATGACATGAATATGAAGATGACATTATTTGACCTAACCCTACCCTTACCCCTAGCCCATAACAAAGACATCTCAAACAATGTCATCTTTGCATTAAAAATGACATAACTGAGCGAATGACAGTTGTCATAAACATGCATAAAAAAAACTTCATATTCATGACACGTGTCATGTCAGTCTTACCCCTTCAAGTAAAGTGTAAGCAAAAACTTAAATCTTCTGTTTCATATGTCAGGGTTAATGACAGGCTGACCCATGATGCTGGTAGGAGATATACGCGACTAATTTGTTGTAGATATAATCATCACTAATCAGACCATCATTCTGGAGTGTGACACCTGCAAACACTGCTTGTTTAGAGTCACTGGGATGCTGTGGTGTAGCAGCAAACTGAGGATTACAAAGTCATAAAATGACATTAAGTTTCTGATTTGTGTCACTCTAAGATGAGTAACTCCAGCTTTAACATCAGCAGCACTAATCATGAACAAGCAGCTTGTGCAGAAGAAATTACAGCTTGGTACATGTCAATAGCCCAGTCGTGAACTCCTAACGTAAAGACATTCCTGCAGTCTGCTGTTCATAATAACAGAATACACGACAGTGTTGTGGAGTATTTAGTGTTTGAGTGTTGTGAACCAGTGGCAGGTGAGCTGCTAACCGGCTAGCTGAGCTAGCAACTCTTCAGAAAACTGCCCGAGCCAACAAACCGCTTAACCAAAGCGTAACCCTGGACACGAAACACACGAGAGTCAGCAAACTGTTTACCTCACACAAAACATCCGTTTGAGACATGTTATCTCGCTAGGTTCTGGTTAGCAGCTGACTTAGCCGGATGCTACGTTATGAACTCAAAGTCAAACAGTCAGTTAGCTCGTTAGCTGGCTAACAACAACATCATCAACCGTCGTTATAATAATTATTACTATTATGTTTGTAAAATCATGAACCCGATCGTCATCCTCATCGGCGTCTCGTTCAGATGGAAAGGTAAAGGTGAACCGACTCACCTGTTCAGCGGCGGCGGCTCAGATATCCACAGATGAAGTGAGTGAACCCGATCAGAGAGATGCGGAGATTTACACGATCAGGAAAATAAAATATTATATTCCCTAAGATATGGCTGGATCCCGCTGCAGCTCTTCAGCGGGCTGTGTGTGTGTGTGTGTGTGTCCCGCTCCTGAGTGACTGTTCGCCGGGTTCAAGCAGCCGTCCGCCGCTGATCTGCGCTGGGCGGGGTCACAGTCTGACACGAGCGCTCATTAATTATTCACAACATCCACAATCTGTCTGGGAGGAGCATTCACAACACCAGCCAATTAATATAGAGCGAGAGACACAGATAATTGAATAGATTTATATGCATATAAATTATGTGTATATGTACACACACAAACACATATATATGTGTGTGTGTGTGTGTGTGTGTGTGTGTGTGTGTGTGTGTGTGTGTGTGTGTGTGTGTGCACCTGGTATTCATCACGTCCTGGGGACCAAATGTCCCCACAAGGATAGTAATACCAGTAAATCTTAATCTTGTGGGGACATTTTTTGGTCCCCATGAGGAAACAAGCTTATAAATCATACAGCATAAAGTTTTTTGAAAATCTAAAAATGCAGCATGTTTCCTGTGAGGGCTAAGTTTAGGTGTAGGGTTGGTGTAGGGCAATAGCACATACAGATTGTACAGTATAAAAACCATTACGCCTATGGGATGTCCCCATAAAACATGGAAACCCAACATGTGTGTGTGTGTGTGTGTGTGTGTGTGTGTGTACAAAAGTACAGTTAAGCATATTACAAGGCAGACAGTATAGCTCTAAAAAAAATAGTCTTATGATGAATCCCTATGGTGACAATTTCTACAACCTTAATGAACAGGAGAAGATTCGCCATGAATATGAATGAAGTGATAAAAACAGCAAGCATTTTAAACAATACTTTAAAAAATGTATGTTTTAATTTATTTAAATTTTATTTTGTGATTCCAGAGGTTATGTTTTGTTTTTCAAAAATAATAAAATAAAAAAAAAGATATCTGAGGGGAAATTGTGTTCTTCAATATATACTAAACAATAGTTATTGAGGGAAATAACCATTTTTTCGATTTTAAGCTTTTTTAGCATTTTAATTTTAGTTAAAATATATTTTATAATATTAATAATAAATTATTGAATTACTTGACTTTTTCACAACCATCCCTTATTTCAGTTTCAAAGCATTTTTCAGGTTTTGAAACATTTATTGTATTTGAACAATAATTTGTTATGGCCAATTTCTAACATGCTGGCTGACATATAAATCTTATTTTTTTCAAGAGTGTTCACAGTAAAGCTCCATTCCAGAACACTATGTTTCAAAACCAAGCATCAAAACATTAGAACATGCAGGAGTTCAGAAGATGTTTAACACTTCGGTATCCTGACATAGAAAATTCATATCTGAACTGAAGATGAGTCCATATGTCATCTGCTTCCAATATCAGCCGAATCAAACAGATAATTAAAATGTACTTCTACAGTCCCACGTATCGCGCATCCCTATGGCTGCACAACAGCAAATGTTCTTGTAGAAGACCAGTATGAAGTTTTGAATCAGCAACTCACAGAAGTCGATTGCGGCTCTTTTAAAAGAAGATGTGCAATATAACATAGCAGCTCTTCCGGATATCTCTGGTCTTCAGAAGGCATGGCATGGCTCACTGAGGAATGCATGGAATGCTCTCGCAGCTCTACAAAGCTGTCAAGCCTGTTGTGCTGCAAAGACAAGTTTATCTCACCTGTCACTGCCCTCGTCATGAGACTGAGCTCATACGCTGCCTTCAGTCGTTTATGAAATGAGGAGCTATAAGGAGCACAGTACTAATTTGTCTGTGTGATATCGGTCACATACTGTATGTTCAAGCATGCGATAGTGAGCTGCTGGCGAGGCACATTTGAGCCATAGGTCACGATGCCCTTAGTGTTGACCTTAAATACCAGACCATCAACATGTTGACTCACTGTAGGGAGACTGTTTACTGACTAGAATAGAAGTCACAGAGAAGAAGCATAAATACATGAATACAAACAGAGAAATATTCTTTCTGATAGAGATGTTATGTTATTGGTAGGCTAGGCTATCTGAAACTATTTCCTTGAACATATTTGTGAATTGGCTGATTTTACTTTCAGTGAAAGTGTTTATACACATTTTAAACGTGTGTCTTGCTTTCTGCTTTCAGGGCAGGCTCCAAAAGCGTTTGTTATCTATTCTAAACGTCTGATCATGAAATCTGAATCTGTTGCTGTAACGGAGTGTAATGTGTATTTGTGATGAAGGCCTGACACTTGGTGGCTGCTGAGCAAACCGCAGCATTACAGCATACTAACGTCAATTATGCAGTATACAGTTTGAAGTATGCTATATCCTAACAACATATTAGGCCAATACTTTCACTACTGCCCTTTTCACATTAACACTTGATATATTAAATAAATAATCTGCAGTAAAGCTGCCACAAAGATCATTAGTGATCCAGCACGTTGTTGCTATTGAAAACGCTTGCTTCTGCAAAGTAAAAGGCACACTCTGACTACCTTAACCTTTTTATGTAGATCGTTTTCATTGTTACTCACTGAAAAACATGTGTTCAATGAATAATGCAGGTTGTGGCAATTGTAAATCAATCTGCATTACTTGTTAAGAAATGTTTTTGTTTTATAACAAACACAATTTTTCTTCTGTTGTATTAAGTGATTATGCTTTTGAAATTAAAATTATTCTAGAAATCAAATTTTACTAAAGTTTGATCAATTAAAATGAATTAATTTTATTACCATTATTAGTGTTTCCTAAGTTTGTACTATTTACTGTTTATTCTGATACATAAAATAATTTATATGTTTAATACATTTACTGTCATTAAAATGATCATTTAAAAAATACTGGGGGGGAAATGAAAGGAGAATTCTGAAAGGAGATCCCATATTATTTAATAATATAATAATACATTTAATATATAATAATAATAATATAATGATATTTTTAATTGATGGTTTCATTAAAAATATGTTGATTATCTCTAATTCGGACTCCCAACTTGATAAATGACATTAACTGATTCTAACCATGTCATGCAAACAAATAGAAAAATCAGCCAGCTGTTTATTATCATGTACATTTTTCTGCCTATTTGTAACTCCAACAGCTTTTTACCACAAATACCATACTTTTACACAACAAGACAAAAATATACAACCCGAATTCCAGAAATGTTGGGACTTTTTTTTTTTTTTTTTTTTTTGAATAAAATGAAAACTAAAAGACTTTTAAATCACGAGCCATTATTTTATTCACAATAGAACATAGATAACATAACAAATGTTTAAACCGAGAAATTTTACAATTTTATGCACAAAATGAGCTCATTTCAAATTTGATGCCTGCTACGGATCTCAAAATAGTTTGGACGAGGGCATATTTACCATGGTGTAGCATCTACTCTTCTTTTCAAAACAGTTTGAAGATGCCTGGGCATCGAGGTTATGAGTTTTGGTGTTGGAATACGGTCCCGTTCTTGCCTGATATAGGTTTCCAGCTGCTGAAGAGTTTGTGGTCTTCTTTGACATATTTTTCGTTTAATGATGCACCAAGTGTTCTCTATAGGTGAAAGAGCTGAGCTGCAGGCAGGCCAATTCAGCACCCAGACTCTTCTATTACGAAGCCATGCCGTTGTAATAGCTGCAGTATGTGGTTTTGCATTGTCCTGCTGAAATAGACATCATCTGGAGGGGAGCATATGTTGCTCTAAAACATTTTTATACCTTTCAGCATTCATAGTGCCTTCCAAAACATGCAAGCTGCCCATACCGTATGCACTTATGCACCCCCATACCATCAGAGATGCTGGCTTTTGAACTGATCGCTGATAACAAGCTGGAAGGTCTCCCTCCTCTTTAGCCCAGAGGACATGGCGTCCATGATTTCCAACAAGAATGTAAAATTTGGACTCACCTGACCATAGAACACTTTTGAAACAGTCCATTTTAAATGAGCCTTGGCCCACAGGAGACGACAGTGCTTCTGGACCATGTTCACATATAGCTTCCTTTTTGCATGATAGAGCTTTAGTTGGCATCTGCAGATGGCACGGCAGATTGTGTTTACCGACAGTGGTTTCTGGAAGTATTCCTGGGCCCATTTAGTAATGTCAATGACAGAATCATGCCGATGAGTGATGCAGTGTCGTCTGATAGCCCCGAAGACTACATGCATCCAGCAAAGGTCTTCGGCCTTGTCCCTTATGCACAGAGATATCTCCAGTTTCTCTGAAACTTTTGATGATGTTATGCACTGTAGATGATGAGATTTGCAAAGCCTTTGCAATTTGATGTTGAGGAACATTTTTTTTAAACGTATTCCACAATCTTTTTAAGCACTTTCACAGATTGGAGAGCCTCTGCCCATCTTTACTTCTGAGAGACTCTGCCTCTCTAAGATGTCACTTTTATAGCTAATCATGTTACAGACCTGATGTCAATTAACTTAATTAGTTGCTAGATGTTCTCCCAGCTGAATGTCTTGCTTTTTCAGCCCTTTGTTGCCCCCGTGCCATCTTTTTTGAGACCTGTAGCAGGCATCAAATTTGAAATGTGCTCATTTAGTGGATAAAAGTGTCAACTTTCTCAGTTTAAACATTTGCTATGTGCTCTATGTTCTATTGTGAATAAAATATTGGCTCATGTGATTTGAAAGTCTTTTAGTTTTCATTTTATTAAAATTTAAAAAACATCCCAACATTTCTGGAATTCGGGTTGTATTTGGTCATTTTAAAGATTCTAACTTGCTACATAAACCTGTAACTAAAAACAATAAATATTAAATCAAATTAGTGCAGAATCATATTTGATAAACCCGGCGAGGGAGAAGGGGCCTGAACAGGATTTCTGCTGAGGGGTCCCGAGTCAATTTGCTGTTCAGGGGACCCAGAAGCCATAGACTGTATAAACTCATAATACTGAATGACTATTACACAAAACTACAAATACATTTGTTACATTTCATTCATACACTGTATTATATTTTACAAATGTAATGTTTTAAATGTCTATCCCTGCATCACTGCATTCTGTTTTTAATCTGTGAAAAGACTCTTTGTGACTGTTTTACTGTAGCACACAAAGACAGACTCAAGATTTCTTGGATTGTTGTCTTTTTTTCTGTTTGTTTGGTGGTAGTCTTTATTTTTCAAACAACATAACTGCTTCCTAGCACATGTTCAAAATGAAAAATGGTTTTGCTTCAAGTAAATAGAAAGTTTCAAAAGGCAAACGAATAAGACAGAGGAAAAACAGTCTTTGGGCTTGACATGTTTGCAGATGCCGTTTCACTGTGCCGATGTGCAGTACCATGCAGAATAATAGCTCATTAAAAGCGCTTTACACCTCATTTAATGTGACATCTCGATGCTTTTTGATAAAACATTAGGTTATTTCATTGTGATGACAGCCGTGGGTTCAGTGGATCTTTCTGGAGCTGTTTCTGTACTTCTTATCGTCATCTTCAAGTAAGCCAGTGCGCTACAGCTAATCTTTGACTGTCATCTTAGAGCTGACCGTTACCACCGTATATGCAGGCTCATCTCACTTCATCCCAATCTAATACTGAACAAATCACCTGGAAACCACTCAGACCTTCATCTCTCAGTGGGAATGAGGGAATATACAGGTTATGGGTCAGAAAGGTAGTAAAAGGCATTTATATACATATGTCTTTTTTTTTTTTGAGTCCTTAACACAACATTCAACAAAGCACTCCTGTCAACTGACAAAACCATGCCGTGTGAGCTTGTCGGAAAATGTGTTCAGGCTTCAATTTGGCAGGCAAAATGTCGCTTCTCCCTCTCCAGCTATTCCACGCTAAGGATATGAGGTCAGATGTTTTGGACAGGGTCATGTTCGATTGGTTTGAGAGCAGCACCTTCAACTAAAACAGTGTGCAAATGTTTTCCTCTGGCTCCTACAGCACCTTGAGCGCAGCAACCTGACTAAACTCCTCCCCTTTCCTCGCCTTCCCTGCCAGCTCTCAGAGTCAGGTGACCAGCTGCGGCTCCCAGGATTGGCTGGTCACCTGGGGACGGCACTGTGCGACGAGCGGCGGGCCTGAAGGAGGCTGGCTATCCAGACACAAGCCGCTGATCATGTGCTGCAGCGCTGGACCTCGGGGCTTCCATTTCTACAGAGGGATGGAGAAAAAAAGTGAAGACGGGTTTACATTTGTAGAAATAACACGTGCAATTGCTGTAGACAAACATCCCACAAATAAAATTGCAGAATAAGGTGCAAGAATCGCTGCTCTTCTTCTTGTTCATGAAATTATCAGTGAAAGAAAACATAAACCCCTTATAACGGTTGTCTGAGAAGGTCAAACTAAATATTATGCATTTCACTTTACATTTGTTTTGTATGTTGTTTGCCATTTTTGCAACCTTGCTATCAGAATTTGAGGCATCTCTGAAAAGAGTTTAAAGAGTGAATTTGTTCAACTACAGTTATTACCATTAACTAAAACTGAAACAACAAAATAATTTCCTTACTTGAAATAAAAATAAATGTTAACAATTTAAAAAATTATTTCTATTAGCTGCCAAAGCATGTCTCATTTCATTTAGTGTAGGTTTAAATACTAAATTAACAAACTATATAAACTAAGATTCATAAAATAAAAATTAATAATACTGCATAAACATTTTTAAGCCTCTTAACTGTCCCCCCCCCCCCCCCTTTTCGAACATAGACATGAAATTGCACTATTCATACATAAATTGTTATAATTCATGAACGCTTTTGAATACAGACCTAAGGTTGGGCTCTTTCAGACAATCAGCAGAAGTGAAATCATTTAAAAAAATTAATGTATAAAAAAAGTTATAAGTTATATTTACTGTAAAGAAAATGTACTGTACTACTATTTTATTTTATATAAAATAAATATTTAAAAAAAATAGGTTTTAGTCCAAAATTTATATAAAATTAAAGCTATGTGTCTAAATAAAAAAAATAAAAAATGTTTAGGCATTATACCACAAATAGCCACCGGGTGCCATCCAAACTCCACTGAATTTTTTTGGATGCATTTTTCGGTCACAAATGTATAAACTTGTCTCTCAATTTCCATGGTAACGCAATGTCTAATTTCAAAATGGGTTTCACAGGATGAATGTTGAGGGTTTACGCTTTCAAATTATATATAATTTATGATGAATACTAAAATATGTGATGGGAAAAGGGAAATGAAACAGAATTTTTGTGACAAAGGTCAGAACTCCTGTTATGATGTATATGTTTTGAGGAGCACTCTTAACTAAAATAGTATATCAATGATAATAATAATAATTTTAAAAAAAATGATATTGACTGGAACTGGAATAAAAATGCAAAATGCAAAATAACTGCTTCATTCCAAACATTGACAAATGTTGCAAAAAATCGAGTGACTGTAAAATGTCAAATGTAAAGAAACCACCAGAGAAACAATATTCTGAACAGAAAGCAGCCTTATAATGAAATGAAAGCAGCAGAATGTTGTAGCCAAGGGCATGTCTCATAGCATGTAACTGCTTTAGAGTGAGGTCAGTGAGTCTGGATTCAGAAGGCTTGACATATACTCTAATATCCTGTGTGTGCGTGTGTGTGTGTGTGTGTGTGTGTGTGTGTGTGTGTATGTTTGCTGGAAGCGAGGCAGGTTTCATTCAGGAGAGCAATGATCTCAATGCCAAACAGCTCTGTTCCAAACAATATAGTGAGTCATTTTCTGAACTAATGCCTACATAGGGCAGCAGTTTAACTGAAATGTGTGCTTATAACTGACTGTAGACACTCTCCATATTCAGCTCCTCACTACTGTGAGCCAGTCTTATTTCAGTATCACTGACATACTATTATTGTTTTGTTATTATTTTGAATGATCTCAATTCCTTTTAATTCCAAACGAAATGATCGCATCTCCTTCCTGTCACTACATGACATTAGGGGGAAGTCGTGGCCTAATGGTTAGAGAGTCGGACTCGTAATCGAAAGGTTGTGGGTTCGAGTCCCCGGCCGGCAGGGATTGTAGGTGGGGGGAGTGAATGTCCAGTGCTCTCTCCACCCTCAATACCACGACTGAGGTGCCCTTGAGCAAGACACCGAACCCCCAACTGCTCCCCGGGCAACGCAGCATGGCTGCCCACTGCTCCGAGTGTGTGTTCACGGTGTGTGTGTGTGTGTGTGTGTGTGTGTGTGTGTGTGTGTGTGTGTGTGTGCATTTGTTCACTACTCACTGCTGTGTGTGTGCACTTGGATGGGTTAAACGCAGAGCACCAATTTCGAGTATGTGTCACCATACTTGACAATACGTCACGACTTTACTTTACTTTACTTTAGCTTTGTACAGGTATTGTACAGGTAACATTTGACAAAAAATATGCAAACATGAAAATAATGTGGCGTGTTGCAATGGACATTAAGCATGCATCAGTTCATAAATTTTTATATTTTCTGTTTTAATTACAATTTTTAGTTGACATTTTTGTGAGTGTGTGTTTGTCATTTTCATTAGTATTTAAAAAACATTTTTTTGTATTTTTTTAAATTTTAGTTTTAGTTATTTTAGTATATAAAGTTAAATGTTGCCTTGTCAACTAGCTGAAATTAAAGAAGATTAAAGTTTTTTTTTTATTTCAGTTAATGTTTCTCTCAATGAATGTATATACGTGTGTGTGTGTTCGTGTGTGTGTGTGCGCACGTGCGCGAGTATGTGTGTGCGCGTGTGTGTGCGCGTGTGTGCATGCGCACGT
This sequence comes from Barbus barbus, assembly GCF_936440315.1. Taxonomy (NCBI): domain Eukaryota; kingdom Metazoa; phylum Chordata; class Actinopteri; order Cypriniformes; family Cyprinidae; genus Barbus; species Barbus barbus. Next base: position 3,470,207 of record NC_136758.1, read on the forward strand.
GCGCGAGTATGTGTTCGTGTGTGTGTGTGTGTGTGTGTGTGTGTGTGTGTGTGTATGTGTGTGTGTGTGTGTGTGTGTATGTGTGTCTTTGTGTTTATAGACATCTCCTAATGGTCTTGTCATATGAAGAGCAGCAGCTGATCTTCTCTCTATGGAAACGGATCTGATTGTGAGGGATGTTCTGATAATCATGAATGCGTCGAGTATGAATGAGTGGACAGATGCAGAGGTCAGACTGATGAAATATAGAGAAGAAAAGCCAGTCCAGCTAAGCCAGCTAAGTTTGTGAGTGGAACCATATGCAGTGGGCTTATGGGAAGATACGTGTTTGTGCCTGTAAGCATGTCTGCTGCGTTTCAGATCGACAGCAGCTATTATCACTGAGAGAATGAGAGAAGGACAACACTCACCATTCCACCTCAAATGGCAACAGAATATCACTTTATGAAATTTACATTACTTCCACAAAGACAATGAGTGCTGTCAGAATAGAGTTTAATAGTCTTCTGAAAGCAGCATGTGATTGATTCTCAGTAGCTCATGGAAACTCTAATAGCCTGTGTGTCAGTTACACATACACCCACCTGTCTGGACTCTTTGATGTTGCAGGGCTCCAGTCTGACCTTTGACCCTGCAGTGAAAGCTGTGATGGCCAGACACAGGTCATGCTGACGGATCTGTGGTTCAATCAGAGTCCACTTCTGAGAAAACAGGACAGACAAATGATTGAGTGAGTAATGCAGGTGTAGAGAGCTGCTGGATATATGTAGCAAATCACAGTTTGTACAGCAATCACACTCAAAGTAGCTAAATATTAATTTGCAGTTTTAGTTGTTCATTTGGCATGAAGGAGTTGATAACAGTTATTTACTTTTCTCCTCATTCCAAAACTATATACACACACACACACACATATATATTGTGACGAGTCGGCTGCCTCCCCCCTGTCCATCATCACCACCACGTCCCGTATTCGCCGCCCTTCACCAGGCTCCCGACGGGAGTGGGTGTGTGAGAGAGGAGGGGCGCTGAACACGCAGGGCTGGCGGCGTGTGATGAGGCGCACCTGATGTGAATAGAGCCTCATCACCGCCGCCGTTTAAATGCCGAGCGCGCCTCTCCTCGGGAGACCGGTCTCTTCCCCCGTGCATGCACGCTGGTGTCCTCGTGGGTCCAGGAAGGGAGCGTTGAGGGATTTCCTGCCGCCGCCAGAGACGCGAGCCGCCGGACCCACAGTCCAGATGACGCCGCACTCCTGATACGGCTGACGGGCCAGGATGCCGGGCCGTAGAGTCCCCCAGAAGTGCCGCGGCCAGCTGAGGACGAAGCCGCGAGCAGAAGCCGCGAGCAGAAGCCGCCGCCCCTCGCGCCCCGGACCAGGAGGGGAGCGCGTGCGGCCACCGGACTCCGCCCTTTCCCTGGACCCTTCCCTTCTGAACACTGCCCTCCTTCACTAGCCCCGCAGCACGACGAGGACACCAGATCCCTGTTTATTTTGGACACTTTTCCCCCTTTGGACACTTTATTTTAATATTTTGTTTAATAAAAAACCTCTCCGAGGCTTGACGCCACGCCCACTGTGTCTGTCGCTTGCTCCTCCCGCCACAATATATATATATATATACACACACACACACACACACACACACACAGTATGTCAGGGTTCGGCCCTGACACTCTGTTTGTCTGTGTTTGTTGTCTTGTGTTTGTTGTCTTGTGTTAGCACATGGCTTTGTTTTCGTCAGCTATGTGCTTCTCTAGCCCCTCCTCCTTGTTTCATCCTTACCACACCCTCTTGTTAGCCCTTGTTGAGTCCTTGTTAGTGTAATTGCTTTCACCTGTTCCTTGTGTCCTTTCCTCCCTATTTATTGTCTTTGCTGGTTCGTTGTAATTCTCATCCCTTCTGTCACTGTCTTTGTCTCTGCCTGTGGATGTGGCTGAGTGTGTTTCTGTCTCCCTGTCTGATTGGCCTTGTCTTGTCTAGTCTAGTCTAGTCTAGTCCTTTGTAGTTCCCTGTTCTTGTCTTGCTCAATGTTTTGCATTCTTGTCTGTTTTTGCCTTTGCTTTTATTTTAATAATTTTCCAAGTCTTCTAGTCCTGATCCTTTTTGTTTGATATTCTTTAAGTTAGCTGTGTTGGTTAAATTGGTAATTTATTTCTTTATTTTGTTATTTCAGTCTTTATCAGTTCTCTTGTCTCATTTACCTCCCTGCCTGCTTTTGAGTAATTGTGTTCCTGTGGAGCCTTGTCCTGTCTTGCCTTTTTGTGTTAGAGTTCCTGTCCTGACTTGTTCCTGTGAGTCCGGCCACTGGTTCTCCCTGCCTGGCACTTGGTCTGCTTCAGAGTTAGCAGCCAACAATTATCTGAGCTTAGCGTTATGGTGCCTTGTTTGGTCCTCTCTATCTCCCTGGTCTTGCTGCTCTTTTTGCTGCTATTGTAATCGGCCAGTTGCTGTCCGAGACTATTCCAGTGGCCTTCTCTAGCTGTCTCTTGGTTTACGATGTTCCTGATGTTATATCACATGTGCACCACACTACCCAGTTTAACTGCAGTTTAATTACTGGAGCCAGTGTAAATGCTACATTCAGTCAGTTATCACACACACCTGTGAGGCAGGGATGCTCGGTGTGGTCTTACACTCGCCCAAACCCAGACTGTCTGTGCCGTGACTCTCCAGACACAGGCCGCCCTGCTTCAGGAGACTGTACGCCGCTTCCTGCTCGGGGATTCTGACAAACACAAGCAAGAAGGACAAAACAAGTTCAGAACGGACTTGAGAGAGTTAAACACAAAGTCCAGGTGTGTCTGGCCAGAAACACAGTTCAGTGAACGTGACTCACTTGAGTTCAGGATAAACATTCTCAAGATACCAGCGGAAAGAGTTACAGTTCAACTTCCGTCTTAAAGCAAGCCGATCTGCAATACTGTACAGAGAGACAGAAGCGGGTTAAAGCAACAGTTCATCCAAAAATGAAAGCAAGAGATGTTTAGTTTTCTATATTTGACCCTGGAGCACAAAACCAGTCTTAAGTCGCTGGGGTATATTTGTAGCAATAGCCAAAAATACATTGCATGGGTCAAAATGACAGATTTTTCTTTTATGCCAAAAATCATTAGGATATTAAGTAAAGATCATGTTCCATGAAGATATTTTGTAAATTTCCTACTGTAAATATATCAAAACTTAATTTTTGATTAGTAATATGCATTGCTAAGAACTTTATTTGGACAACTTTAAAGGTGATTTTCTCTATATTTTGATTGTTTTGCACCCTCAGATTGCAGATTTTCAAATAGTTGCATCTCAGCCAAATATTGTTTTATCCTAACAAACCATACGTCAATGGAAAGCTTATTTATTCAGATTTCAGATTATGTATAAATCTCAATTTCGAAAAATTGACCCTTTTGTTTTGTGGCCCAGGGTCCATATAATGACAGCAGACTGTGACCAGGGCCCGACAAGCTCCAAAAACAACCATAAACGAGTCCACACTCCTATATTGTAATGATCATGGAATATTGTGAGAAAAATACTGAAATGTATCCAGTCAAAAAAATAAATATGTATTTGAATTGCATATAAAATATCCATCCATTACATTATTACAGTTTTAGTACCGTCAAACGATCCGCATCCATGTATTTATATATACATAAATATACACAGTACATACAGATATATTGTATAAATTGATTGATCGCGAATAATCGTTTGACAGCACTACATAGTTTTAATATTAACAAAATAATAAACATGATTAAAATACATTTTTTTCAGTAATACATAAATGAAACAGGCCAGACTCAAAAAATCATGGCATAATTTATGATTAATTATTTGCATCTATTTGGTTTCAGTTAAACAACCATATTTTCAAAATGCATTTTATTTTAAATTGCTGAGAATCAGCATAAATCTGTGAGAAGTTTATTCAGTAAAATAGTATGAACATGGTTGACTAGCTGTGGAGCAAGCAATATTCAATTAAAGTGTAAGAGACTGAAATTAGATTTATTGATGATAAATATATTATGTAGTTAAAACACATTCGGTTTATTAGTACTATCACAGAAATCTGACCTGCTTCATTTATGTATGACTGACCTAATATGTGTCATATTAAATATATGAGCTTTTTATGTATAAACTGTGTAATATAAATAGATGAATATAGAGTAAATATCTTGTTATTAGCTGTTTGATTTCAAACCTAGCCTGATGCTTCTTGACAAGCCGAGACTGAATGTATACTTCAAGTACTTTTATGAAGCTTGACAGTCTGTTGCAGCTGCGTGAGCATTCTTATAAACATCTCCTTTAGTGTTCCATTGAAGATAGAAAGTGAAGTACTGAAGTACTGAAGGTCACCATAACCAGATCTACATAAGGTTTTAGAGACGTCTGACCTCCCGAAGGCCTTGCCCTGCGCTGATGGTCTTGCGGCGTAGTAAAACTGTTTATACTCATCCATCCAGACCTCAGCAGCTCTCCGTGTGTTCCTGCAGAATAACAGCCTTTCATTCGTACACAGTAATGCAAAACACATGATTAAAAGTTACATAAAGGCCAATTTACTTGATGTAGGTGAGTGCGTTGCCCTCTGGGAAGTCATAAGGATGGCGTTTCCGGAAGACGTGGCCCACGCGACTGCAGGGCAGGATCTCAAGACTGCCGCCACACATCCACACTCTGAAGGACAGCTCTACAGCATCACAACAGACAGAATTACATTCATGCGTGGAAGGAAACACAGAGACATTCAAAATATTGGTACAATCGTCCTGAAATAGGAAGAGCACTGCGATGAAGCGATAAAAAAGCAACACAGGCTTTCCTGCAGATCTTTTTGTCCTAAGCATCAGGACACACTGACATCTCATTTGTCCAAAACTCCTCTCCTTGTAGCTGCAGGAGAAATATAATATGTTCTGATGTAGCCTTTTCTTGGACTGTGATGAAGCGTTTCTGCTGCTCGGTGAGTGTTTCTAACACAACGGCTGAGAGAGTGACAACAATTTTGACTCCTCTCTCTCTCTGACCAACATAATCCATCTCAGTATTTTTTCCTCTTCTGGAAAGTCACAATATGGTGGATTTTGTTTTTCTATTTTGTTAAATGGAGCAAATTAGAATGCAAAAACTTGATTTGTTTTGTCATGTTGTAGTTTACTTTCAACGTAGACACACATTGCCTGTGGAAAACTGTGCCTGGTTAGGACACAAGGGGCACAGAGATGGGAACAAAAATACACAAAAGAAAATTAAAGTATAATACTAAAGCATTTTCCAACAACACTTTGATTTAGCCAGTAGAGGGCTCTAAATACAGCCTACAGCACACACACACACGTTTGTTTTTGTGAAAAGTGGGGACATCCCATAGGCGTAATGGTTTTTATACTGAACAAACTGTATGTGCTATCGGCCAACACCAACCCTACACCTAAACTTAGCCCTCACAGGAGACTGTGCATTTCTACTTTCCCAAAAAAAACTCACTCTGTGTGATTTATAAGCATTTTGAAAAGTGAGGAAATGGGTCAATGTCCTGAAAAGTCACCTTCAACTTGTAATACCTATGTCATATACAAATTTATTGTCACAAAAACGCGCGCACACACACACACACACACACACACACACACACACACACACACACACACACACACAGGTACATGTACGTTTAAATGTTTTATGGGGACATTCCATAGGTGTGATGGTTTTGTACAAACTGTATTCAGCCTACACCAACCCTACACCTAAAACTACCCCTTACAGGAAACTTTCTGCATTTTTAGATATTCAAAAATCTTCATTCTGTATGATTTCTGTATGTAAGCTTCTGTATGCAAGCTTGTTTCCTCATGGGGACCTAAAAAATGTCCTGGTATTACTATCCTCAAAATTGACTGTTATTACTATACTTGTGGGGACATTTGGTCCCCATAATGTGATAAATACCAGGTATACACACACACACACACACACACACACACGTTTGTTTCTGTGGATTGTGGGGACTTTCCATAGACTTCTATTACTTTTCTACTGACCAAACAATATTTTCTATCCCATAACCCAACCCTAACCCTAAACCTGCGCCTTACAGAAAACCCCTTTGCATTTTTACACTTTCAGATAAACATCATTTACGATTTTTAATCATTTGTTCCCCTCATGGGGACTGCAGGCCAGTCCCCTCAGTGTCAAAAATTTCAGGGTTTACTATCCTTGTGGGGACAATGTAGCATAAACAAGCACACACACACACACACACACACACACACACAGTGTAATTTTAGTATCACTGAAATAATTAGTTTTTTATTAATTAACTAATATAATTAATAATATTATTAATAATAATATATTTAATTTTATTTATTTAATAATATATCATTTTTTGTGTGTTTTTATGTTTTCTGTTTTCATTTTAATTAAATTTAAATAAACTTTAGTTCTTTTAAGTGATTTTGTTGTGTTTATTATTTATATAGTTTTATACATTTTTATTTCAATTTTAGTTTTATTTTAGTTAAAAGTTAAACTAAAGAAAGAAACTATGAAAATTAGAAATGTTATTAGAAACTAGCTAAATTAAAATAAGTTAAAGTTTTCATTTATTTTGCTTTTGTTAACATTTTAATAAAAAAGAGAGAGACTGATAACGGCAGTCAGAAGAGAGAACGATGTCAGATATTCCCTCCCATAGACGCTGCATTAGAAACACCCTCGCATTAACTAGTTAACTAGTATTTTTTTTTTTGTAATTCGATGCAAAGGTGATATAATACAAAGTATAGTGTTATAAATGTACATAAAAAAAAATATATATATATATAAAAAGCTTTATAGGATTTACGGTGCTGATGACTGTTAAACGCGTCGTCACAGTCTTGTGAAAAGGGTTCATTAGTGAGGACATCCACACAGTATTCTTTATTCAGCTCTAGCAGTGCTGTATGATCACTGGATTCACTGGATTCACATTCACTGTATGTTTGACACTCGAACACATCACAGCAGAGTAAAGTCATGCATCTGAACATCACTTACCAAAGTTCTCACCACCCCAGATGTCCATGTGAGTGTCATACTGGCCCAGGTGATTAAACCAGCCTTTATCCATGACAAAGATTCCTCCAGCAATTACAGGAGTCCTGCCACAGCAGCGGTTGGTATGGACATGTTATGGGGTCCAAATGTCTGAGACCACTACAGTGATAAAATGCTTCTAGTTTTCTAAAAGCTTCTGGGTGCTAGAATTTGTAGGTATTTCATTGTTACAAATTTGCTTCCATTTGATTAGTTGCCAAGTTTTCTCTGTGTTCAAGAGTCTAAAACTTTAAATAGGTTTAAATAAAATTCTAGATTTTCAATCTGCCATCAGACTTTCCTAATGAAGACAGAGAGAGAGAGAGACCTGATTGGTTGTGTTGGGTCGGTTCTTGCCATTTTCTGTTCTATAGGAATCTGCTCCCATTTGAAGTGTAAACTCCAGTCGAAACCTGACGTGAGAGGGGAAAAAGTGATATTTCTGGAATCAACACATGCAGTACATTTTAATCTGTCAGCAATCAAGACTAGTGACTGACTGATTTTTTTTGATGGCCGATACCATAAAGTATAATATCATTTAAACAACATGCAAAACAATTGCTGCCATGAAACGTGATTTATTTTACATACTAATTTGAAATTATTAACTGTAAAAAATAGAACTTGATAAAAAAATAAAAGGATTTATGCTTTAGTGACTTTTTGATTCTGAAATTCTGATCTCATTTTTTATAGTATTATATGTTTATGTGCAGCTCAAGCAGTAGGTCAACACCAAGGTCATGGGCTCCAATCCCAGATGACACCAAATGTAAATGTAAACCTTGAATGCAAAATAAGATGCTTTTTTATGAAAGCATCTGCCAAATTTGTAAACTATAGTATTTTTCGCAAATAAAGACATTGTTGAATAAAAGCCAACAGTGCACTGCACACTGGGAAACATATGTGACTCTGCAGCACAAAACCAGTCTTAAGTCGCTGGGGTATATTTGTAGCAATAGCCAAAAATACACTGTATGGGTCAAAATAATAAATTTTTCTTTTATGCCAAAAATCATTAGGATATTAAGTAAAGATCATGTTCCATGAAGATATTTTATTAATTTCTTACCATAAATATATCAAAACTTAATTTTTGATTAGTAATATGCATTGCTAAGGACAACTTTAAAGGTGATTTTCTCAAGATTTTCAAATAGTTGTATCTCGGCCAAATAATTATTTCCTATCCTAACAAACCATACATCAATGGAAAGCTTATTTATTCAGCTTTCAGATGATATATAAATCTCAGTTTCAAAAAATTGACACTTAAGACTGGTTTTGTGGTCCAGGGTCACATATGTTCTCAAATAAAGACCAGTTAATACTGATTTTACATATGAGATGAATACGACATGGCAGCAAGCTAGATATTGTGCACTAACATTTAAAATCAATAATTAAAAAATGACATTAGTGTTTAGGTGCTGGTGTTTTAGTGCTGCTATCACTGTCAAGCACTCATCAGCTAAGCAAAGCTTGTATATCAGACTTTATTTAGTGAAATTAATCAGATTATTGTGATTGCTGCTATTGTATGGCTCAGAGTTTGCTCCTTCAAAGCTCAGGAGATCTAATGTTCTTGCTTGTACTAGTATCAACTCTCAGATATTTGTCTCCCAATATTCCTTGATAACAATAAAATTAGATATAAATGAGTCAAATACAAGCCAATATAAATCCAACTGTATATTGTATTTATTTTCTGCTATTGCTTGTAATTGTATTGCTGTAGAAAAGGTTTTTAGCACTGAGGCCATAGTAGCAGCCAAAAAAGGCTTTTTTGGACTTTATTTTTCTACATTAATGTAACTGGAGTACCTCGTTTGTGTTATTTCCTAATGAGCATTTACATTATTTTACACGTCGCCTATTTTAGCACAGAAGCCTGAAAGACTGTCTTGACTGTTGTCATATTTTAAGATTGTGTGTAAAGAATGTGGTCAGAAGCTTGGATCATTTGCTTTTAGAAGAATTTGGTGAAATTATCAAAAAAAAAGTACATAGCAAAAGTACTAAAATTAAAATGCAAACTAAAAAATATGAAGATAAAAGTTCATTAAAAATACTACTAATAATATAATATTATATAAATAATAGTACAATAACACTGGTTCATATTGAGATCCTTTGACTGAGATTTCTAAGACTCTAGAGACTTATTCTCAGCAGAAACATCTAAGACTTTCTCCATTTACTCTCATTGCTTTCTGGCAGAAACACATACTGTAGTGATGAAATTGACAGATAAAGAGATGATTTTGTATGGTAAAGCGGTGAGATCTCTCACCTCCTCTCAGGTCAGCAGAAGCGGCCAGATAGGCGAAATTATCCAGACTGATCACATCAATGATGGGACTGACCACACGCGTATGATCCTGCAGGAGAACACAAACCACAAATGACCAGTGTAATCATGGCTAAAATACTTTACAAGTATTTGATTGATTTATTCGTTGAATGCAGCAGAAAGAAGGACACAAGCCATGTGTGTCTCCATGACCACCCTGCTTTAAGTTGAATTAGGAGGAAATGCATGAAATGAAAATTCATCTATTTTCTAAATGCATTTTATAGATCTTATTATGAATGATTCATCCATATGTTTGTTTTTTTGATTTGGTAATGTTTAATTAAACGATATAACTGGATCTTCTAAAACTCAAAAACCATCAAAACAGATTAGCCTAAACCAGTAATATAATATAAACTAAACGGTTTAAATAAATGAAATGATTTTTTTTCTCCAGAAGAGGAAGAAAATATAGAGAGAAGGACTGTGGCAATCAGAAGAGAGAAAGATGTCAAATTTATGGTCACTCTCCCTCAGCAGCTGTATTGCAAACCCCCTCACAGCAGCTGTAGTTTATAGGTAATATAACACAAAGTACAGTGTTCTAAATGCACATACAATATTTTCAAAATGATTTAGGATGTTAATCATTGCAGAAATGTATCATCTGACTCTGTGGATTTTCAGCGTTCCCTGATGCAGAGCTCTAGTGTGTTCTTTGCTTCTTTGAAACTTTGCTTGCTGCAGTGCATATACTTGTGCATACCTAAAACTATTTTACAAGCATGCGTATGTCGCATAAAAAAAACGTGTGCCGGGGAAGTTCATATTACAACTGCATAAGAAAATCAAGTGTTTTCAATTAGAGCGGGCGCTGTAGGCAATCATGCTGAACCCTGCGCTCATAGCTCGAGTATGTGCGGGGAAGCCCAGAAATCCATCTGCAATACATCCCACCTACAGCAGATTCACAGATTCATACAGCGATTGACATCAGGACACTCCACCCAGAAGAAGCCTGTGGCTTGACGGTTCACCATGGTGCTGTGATGGCATCAAATAGCACTGGTACTGAATGATTACAGCTTGGCATTTACATGGTTGTGGTACTTCAGAGAACACCATCATATTCTTGTTTTTCTAATGTCCTGTTGCAAATAAAGCCTTTACTGCAGCAATTCTGTCTCTGTCTTTCCCCCTTTATGCAGCAAAATAAACAAAATACATGCATTGACTAAACCCACCAAAACAAAAATGTAGAGAGGCGTCAAAAGAAACTGTAGTGTAAAATGCAATCTCAATGCAATATGCTGTCTATTACTGTAAGGTCAGACCTGACACCTAAAATAATGCAAGATATTGTGATATGACTGACTAAATGTTCCTGTTGGAAGAGAACATGTATTAGTGTTTTGGAATAATAATTTGATTTTGGAGACATGTTTGCAGTGTTTTGGTAGACAGTGTATTGTGTTAGTGTATTATTGTACTTTGAAAATTACTGTTGGAGTTTAGTTTACAAAGTGTGATTTTGAGCATAACTGTTTTGTAAATTGTGTGTTGTAGGTGTGTTGGTGCGTTAAGAGTTAGAAGTACTGAAAAAATTGTCATAGCAATTGTAAAAAACGGTAAAAGTATTAAAAAATGACCCTTGAGTCAAAAACGGAAAAACAGGAGCATTCATGGACAATAAAAACAGACTGTAGCCAAGTAGAATATTAAAAAACTTATGTTTGACACCATGTTTTAGTAAGTGTCTAAACTGCTTTCTGATGCTCAAGTGCCTTGATTTTACATTTGATGTGATTTTCATATTTACATCTGAAGAAAATGCGACCAAATAAAAAGTCCATCTCCGTGTCTTCAGCAATCAGCAGATTTGAGCAATCATCCAGAATCACTGCCTGCAGCACAAACACAGGATCACATACACACTGAAGACATACTGAGAAAAAAACTAGGCTCATGGCTCCATAACAAAGCTCTTATGCTGCAGAAAAGTGGTCGAGGAGATGATGATGATGATGATGATGATAATCGCTCTTGATGATTTAGGACGAGAGAGGCTACATGGTGCAGCTGTGAGAAGACAAACGCTCTGATTCTGGGAAAATCTCCCTCTGAAGAACCAGACTGGACTCGGGCCATTTATGACTCATTATGACTCTCCGCACTCACCACGTTAAAGCAGAGTCAGCGGTCGAGCACGAAGAGATCAAGTATCTCAAGTGAAAAATCTGATCAAAACTCTACAATAATCTGCTGCAAATTCGTCTGTCCCTAGGTACAAGCCTGTCTAATGAGCTAGATGCAACATGGACAGGTTGCATGGCATGCATCCTCCTCTAAAACCGTGAATAAAACTTAACAAGGTAAAAGGAAATATGACCTAGACTACAATAAACACAGGAGAATAAACATGACCGCAATGTGTTTTGTCCTGTGAGAGAATGAAAATTCAAAATGACATTAGAAATGCTTATTCTTCCAAAATGTCAACCATTTTGCATAATCTAGGACATTAGGGTTTAATTTTGTACAGTAAACATTTGTAGAAGTGCTTGCGTCACCACTCGACGTCCAATGAAAAATCTGAGTCTTGAAGCAAAAGCATTCGAGAAGCACAGCTCTGAACAGACATGATCAATGTTTCTCTAACGTATTCATGCACAGCTGTGTACTTCTGATGCTCCCACGCAAAAAGAAGAAAAAGAGACTTTAAAATTTTGGAAAATGGCTAAAGCCCTAAATCCATCATGATAAAGTGTCAATACTGGCCTCTGGCTAATTGGACTAACTTTCACTACGTGACACATTAATTTGTACCAAAACGTTTGATTGTATGCACAATGTTCGATGTCAACAATAAACTACACTACCTGTCAAAAGTTGGTAATAAGTGCAATCTATTGTATAAAGTTTTATAAAGATATCTCTTATGTTCACCAAAGCTGCAATTCAATGCTGGCTACCGTGTTTTGCATAAACCTTTATTAGTTTTTTTTAAAGATAAAAGTATAGCCTACATAGATTAATAAATGCACACACACTACATACAGTATATATGTGGGTATGTATGTTTTATGCACATTTACTGTAAACACACATACAGGTAAAAAGTGTGTCCACTATTACTGTTTTTGAAATAAGTCTCCAATGCTCATCAAGCCTGCATTTAATTGATCAAAAATACAGTAATATTTTGAAATATTACAATTTAAAATAATGTTTTTCTATTTTAATATTCTTTCAAATATAATTTATGTGATCTGCAGCTGTATTTCCAGCATCATTACTCCAGTCTTCAGTGTCACATGATCTTCAGAAATCATTATAATATGCTGATTTATTATCAGTGATGGAAAAAGTCGTGCTGCTTAATATTTCTTTATAAACTGAGATAATTTTAGTATTCTTCGAATAAAATAACAGCATTTATTTATAATAGAAATGTTTTGTAACAATATGCACTACTGTTCAAAAGTTTGGGGTCAGTATTTCATTTCATTTTTTAAAGAATATGAATACATTTATTCAGCAATTTTTTTAATTGATTTTAAAAAGTGATAGTAAAGACATACTGTTAGGAAAGATTTCTATAATTTTGAAAATTCCTGTCAGGATTCAATCAATCAATCCTGTATAAAGTATCACAGATTCCAGAAAAACTATTAAGCAGCACAATTGTTTCCAACACTGACAATAACCAAATATCAAATCAGCACATGAGAATGATCTCTGAAGGATCATGTGACACTTAAGACTGGAGTAATTTCCGATTATTTATTAATTAATGTTAGTTCCAGCCCAGAGGGATCACGGATCTAATTTTAATTTTGACATTTTAAACCACAGGATTAAATAAATTAAAATTGCAATCCCACTGTGCAGCAAGCGCCTGCCGCCATGGTTTTGAATGCATTCAAACGCTAACCAGAAACGTCCGAGGAACAAAGACGTCACTTCCTTATACCGCCGAATATCCGTTGAAATGGTCTATAAAAGTTAAGACTTGTCCACGCCCCCCTAAAACGGCTCATTCAAACACCCCCCCACATGTCTACGTCACTGTGTGGGGAGATTTTCATAACACTGCCCAAATGTATACGCAAAGAAAGGCGGCGTCATTTTTATTCTGTCTGTAGTATTGTTGCTGCCGCCGGCGCCATGTCCTGGAGACGCTGTGTTTCGTTGTGAAAGCGAAAGTACATTGTTTGGGCTTCCAAAAGAGGACACAACTAGAAACCAGTTGTATTTACAACACTGATCCAGAACAGTTCAACCCAAATATTAGAGTGTGTGCAGCACATTTTACGGAGGACTATTTCCTGATCCTGGGAGAGTAGCCTATAATGCCAGCTGTGCTCAAAGGCTGTTTCTATAAAGTGGGGCAATTCCAACTTTGCAAAGACAGTTTGGCGATTCTGACTCACAGCCTGTAAGTATGTTTTCTTATTTAAAGAATTTGCCACTGACGATTCAAACGTGAGTTTTGAGCTGTATAGAGTAGTGCTTGTTGTTTCTCCGATCACAAATGCAGACATGGGCGTAAAAAGACAGTATAAGTCATTATAATCAGTAATTATGTCCCCTCTGGATGCAACAAATGCCTCGTTTATAATGGGTTTTATTGTTTTTGAGTCATCGCGCCGGGACACGGCATCACAATACGGTGAGGGGCGTAACATTTCCATCTCACGCTTGAGGTATTCGGCCAATCACAATGCACTGGATAGCTGGCCAATCAGAGCACGCCTCGCTTCTCAGAACGATGAGCTTTGTAAAAATCGGTGTGTTTCAGAAGGGCGGAGTATAGAGGAGCAACAATAATGTACAGTATTTTTTTGAACCTTAAACCACATAAACACATTGCATTACACCAAATACACAAAATACTGTTCTTTTTAGCAACATCATATGATCCCTTTAATTTGTAAATATTTTGTAATTTTATATATATATCTGTATGTTTTGAGTTACTGTAGATAAACAAGGGAAGGCATTTATCATACTGTACTTAAAGTAATAAGTCCACTTTTCATTTTGATAGAATTTCTTTGTTAATAATTTTGGTTGTGTTTTGCACGCTCGTGATGTGTTACCTCTTTGACTCTCTGGATCATGGGCTGCAGCCAGTCTGCATTGACCTCACAGTGACTGTCCAGGAAGGTGAGGATGGAGGCTGACGCCGCAGACGCCCCTCTGACACGAGACCGGATCAGACCTGATCAACACCAGCACATGTTCATTATATAACACATCGCCATCCCAAAATAATTAGATCACCACCAAATATCACCATAATTAGATCACCACCGGGGTGGGGGCACTGGCTTGCTCATTTCTAACAATTGGAAATACTCTACCCACTCTCCCCTAGGCAATCTCAACTCATTTGAATCGCATGCTGTTACTGTGACAGCTCCTATAAGACTCCAGATTGTGGTAATCTATCGTCCGCTGGGCCAAATACCACCAACCTTCCTAGACGAGCTGGACGGACTGCTGTCGTCTTTCATGGAGGATGGCACTCCACTCTTAGTCTTCGGCGATTTCAACATTCACCTAGACAGGCCTTATGCTACAGACTTCCAGTCACTCCTAGCTTCATTTGATCTCAAACGCCTCACCACTACTAGCACGCACAAATCTGGTAACCAACTCGACTTAATTTATACACGCAATTGTTCTACAGATAACATTCTGGTACAACCACTCCATATATCTGACCATTTCTTCATTACATTTACGTTACATTTTGCAACTCAGGTGCCACCATCTCCCTTACCGGTTACTTTCAGACGCAACCTATGCTCCCTTTCCCCCTCCCTTCTTTCCTCTGTAGTATCCTCCTCTCTTCCCTCACCTACCCATTTCTCTTCTCTGGATGTAAATGCAGCCACTGACACTTTATGCTCTACCTTAACCTCTTGTCTAGACGACATCTGTCCTCTCTCCTCTAGGCCAGCACGGGCTGCTCCTTCTAACCCCTGGTTATCCGATGTTCTTCGTGAGAATCGGACCAAACTCAGAGCGGCAGAGAGAAAATGGCGCAAATCAAACAATCCGTCGGACCTGAGTAGGTATCAGTCTTTGCTTTCATCTTTCTCTACTGAAGTCCACACTGCCAAATCCTCACATTTCCACAACAAGATCACCAGCGCTCCAGACATGCGTAATCTCTTCAGAACATTTAATTCTCTCCTCTGTCCCCCTCCTCCACCTCCCACCACTTTGATAACCGCTGATGACTTTGCCTCTTTTTTCACAGACAAAACTAGAACAATCAGCAACCAGTTCTCAACTCCGCAGGACCTCCGATCAACCACATCCACCGCTCCAGCTCCCATCTTCTCCTTCTCTCCTCTCACCGAGGCAGAAGTATCCAAACTTCTCCTCTCCAGCCATCCTACAACATGTCCTCTCGACCCGATCCCCTCACATCTTCTCCAAACAATCTCTCCCACACTCTTACCGGCACTCACACACATTATCAACACATCTCTCCTCACAGGCATCTTCCCCACAGCATTCAAGCAGGCTCGGGTAACCCCACTGATCAAAAAACCTACATTAAATGCTTCTCTTTTAGATAACTACAGACCTGTCTCTCTCCTTCCATTCATAGGGAAAACACTCGAACGAGCTGTCTTCAACCAGCTCTCGCGGTTTCTTTCACAGTACAACAAGCTGGATGCTAAACAGTCAGGTTTCAGGAGTGGCCATTCAACAGAGACTGCGCTACTCTCAGTCACTGAAGCCCTACGAACTGCAAAGGCTGATTCCAAATCGTCAGTCCTCATTCTGCTGGATCTCTCTGCTGCTTTTGACACTGTCAATCATCAGATTCTCCTGTCTACACTCTCTTCACTGGGCATCACTGGAATTCCACTTCGCTGGTTTGAATCCTATCTCACCGGTAGATCCTTCAGGGTGGCCTGGGGAGGGGAGGTATCCAAACCACATCAACTGATCACTGGAGTTCCTCAGGGATCGGTTCTTGGACCCCTCCTCTTCTCCACGTACACTACATCACTGGGTCCCATCATACATGCACATGGCTTCTCCTATCACTGCTATGCCGATGACACTCAGCTCTATCTCTCTTTTCAACCAGATGACCCAACGGTAGCTGCACGGATCTCAGGCTGCCTGGCGGACATCTCGGCATGGATGAAAGAACATCACCTACAGCTCAACCTGGCAAAGACGGAACTTCTGGTCTTCCCTGCCACTCCGACTCTACGGCATGACTTCACGATTCAGTTCGGCTCATCAATGATTACCCCATCAACTTCGGTCAGAAATCTTGGTGTAATCTTTGATGACCAGCTGACCTTCAAAGAGCACATTGCAAAGACTGCTCGTTCCTGCAGGTTTGCACTACACAACATCAGAAAGATCAGGCCCTTTCTGACAGAGCATGCTGCGCAACTTCTTGTCCAGGCCCTGGTTGTTTCTAGACTGGACTACTGCAATGCTCTTCTGGCTGGTCTGCCATCAAACGCAATCAAACCTCTACAAATGATTCAGAATGCAGCGGCACGACTGATCTTCAACGAGCCCAAAAGAGCGCATGTTACACCTCTCTTCATCTCTTTGCACTGGCTACCAGTGGCAGCTCGCATCCAGTTCAAGTCACTGATGCTTGCGTACAGATCTACCACAGGCTCTGCACCCTCCTACTTCCACTCACTATTACGAACCTACATCCCCTCCAGAAGTTTGAGATCTGCTAGTGAGCGACGCCTTGTGGTACCATCACAGAGAGGCTCAAAATCACTCTCCAGAACATTCTCGTTCACCATTCCTGGCTGGTGGAATAATCTTCCCACCCCTATCCGGAACGCCGGATCTCTGGCAACCTTCAAGCAACAACTTAAAACTCATCTCTTTCGGCAGTACTTGACTTCATCCTAAACTCAAAAAAAAAAAAAAAAAAAAAAAAAAAAAAACTTTCCCTCTATCTTTCTCTCCACCTACTAGTTTGTACTTATTTGAACAATGACTGAGACTTGGTGTTACGAGCACTTCCTCTGTCTGACTGCCTCTTCAAGATGAATCGCTTTTTGTATTCCCCAATTGTAAGTCGCTTTGGATAAAAGCGTCTGCCAAATGACTAAATGTAAATGTAAATGTAAATAATACATTGATTGAGTGCACAAATTGTCAGTTGAGGCTGGTAAAGGCCACATTAAATCTAAATGGGAGTTTTGTATTATTTTAATCCATGTCTGGTAGACTTTAGCACATTAACACAACTTCATAACTTCATCTGTATGTAAATGCACTAAAGCTGATAAAATTATCCTTAAGCAGATATACAAAACCATTTAAATGTTTAAGGTCAATCAGATTTAATGCGGTTTTTGTTTAATGTTAATGTTTTTGAAAAGTGTCTTCTGCTCACTAAAGCTCCAATTATTTGTTTAAAAATACAGCAAAAAAAAGTTAAATGTTATTACAACTTAAAATAAGTGTTTCTATTTGAATATATGTGACCCTGGACCACAAAACCAGTCATAATGGTAAATTTTCCAAAATTGATATTTATACATCTCACAAAGCTGAATAAATAAGCTTTCCATTGATGTATGGTTTGTTATGATAGGACAATATTTGGCTGAGATACAACTATTTGAAAATCTGGAATCTGAGGGTGCAAAACAATCAAAATATTGAGAAAATCTCCTTTAAAGTTGTCCAAATGAAGTTCTTAGCAAAGCATATTACTAATCAAAAATGAAGTTTTGATATATTTACAGTAGGAAATTTAAAAATCTCTTCATGGAACATGATCTTTACTTAATATCCTAATGATTTTTAGCATAAAAGAAAAATCAGTAATTTTGACACAATGTATTTTTGGCTATTGCTACAAATATACCCCAGCGACTTAAGACTGGTTTTGTGCTCCAGGGTCACATATGTTAAATGTAATTTATTTCTGTGAAACCAAGATTCTTTATTGAATAGAAAATTTAAAAGAACAACATTTATTTGAAATCGAAATCTTTACTGTCACGTTTGATCAATTTAATCCTTAGTTATTGAATTAAATATATATATATATATATATATTTTTTTTTTTTTTTTTTTTTTTTTTTTTAAGTCTCACTGACCCTAAACTTTGGAATGAAAGTGTGAGTATTTAAACTTTGCAGTCTTTAATATGTCCTGACAGAATTTACAGTTTTATGATGGAAGATGTCATTCTTATGTTTGTTTGTTTAGCACTATATACTCAAAAATGTAACATCTAAATGAGATCTAAATTAACTGGTTTTACTCATGTCAAAAAATTATATATAAATATATTACATTTACACCAACCAAAATGATGTTTATAGGTTAAATCAGGTAGCCCTTTAAGGTAAGAATCACAGATTACCACTTTTTACAAAACATATTGCAAAAACTTTCCATTATTATACAATATACTGTCAACATGCATTTATTATAAGATTCAACATGTTTAATGTTAGTATATGAATGTATCTCCACTCCTATCACACATACCTTCCCGGCGCTCATTTCTCAGACAGTGCACCTTTGGGATCTGAGAGAGAAGTCGACAGTCTTCAGCTACAGAGACACAGAGAGAGAGACACATCAGATTTCCCAGAATGCACCAACAAGTGAGTGTGCAGCACACATGTGCATTTCAACATGATCATTTTAATGGACAGCTAAGACTGTAACATACAAGATAAACAGTCCATGAATAAAAAAAAATGCACACACACAAACACACACACACAAACACAAGGGAAGTGTGTCCACGGCTGACCTGAGGAGGAAGGACTACAGTTTTTTACGATTGCTTAGGCACGATTATAAAAATAAGACTCATTTAGTCAAAATACTACAGACAGTTCACACATCTACACACACAAGTAGCAGAACATCTCAGATCTCTTGCAAAATGAAACACTTCATTCAAAACTTTACAATAATTTAGCAAAACCCTGTTTCAGTACCGTATGATACACACATGATTCATACAGTCAAATTCTGTTTGAACCACTTACACACTGCTGTGCTCAATCTTACAGTTTTTTTCAACTGCTTACACACAAAATCTTTACTTGTCACACAATTTCTGAAAGCTTGTAACGGTCACCAATATCAAATGTCACAAAGAAAATGAAGGGGGATCAATCACCAGTGAATAGCTTACTATGCTCTTCTAAAGGAAATATAGAATTTCAAACATTACAAGTGACTGGACCACATTTCGTGTAGCAGTGCTATCAGTCTCTTCATACTTGGAGGCAAAAACCTTTTAAAGGTCTAATCAGATTTAAAGTCCTAAGTTACCACCAATGTCCTTAGTTCATCACAGCGTTGTAGATGGTAGGATACTACAGGGATAAAGTCCAAGATCATCCACGGCAGTAGTCCATAAAGTAATTCAGAAGAAATTCCAAAGTTGAAGTGAATAGTAAATCAGAAACATTGAGCAGTTGAGATGCCCTCAAAATCAGGCGATAAACAAAAAATACAACATGAGGTTCAGGAAGCAAAGTACATTTCCCATTATAAAACCTCAGATAATATTAAAGAAACAATAAAGCAACTTAAATTGAGATGTAGAACACAAAGGTTCCTCAATAAGGGTTTGAAAAAGCATGGAGAGCAAATACTCCCAGCTCACGTGTCCTTACTCAAACCTCCCACGCCTCTTATTCTCTGATTTAGAAAAACTTGATTAACAATGACTCCCTTGTGCCAAGGGCCTGCCAAAGTTTTAAAGCAGCTGAATAATGTAAATTACAGAGTTGAGATGTCAACCGACCCCAAGCAGGTTGAGACCTACAATGTAGAAAATTTGAAAAGGTTCTACGGCCAGGTCAGGCCTTCTTCTGAAGGGGGGGGGGGGGGGGGGGGGGGGGGGTCATTGTTAATCAAGTTTTTCTAATTCAGAGAATAAGAGGCGTGGGAGGTTTGAGTAAGGACACGTGAGCTGGGAGTATTTGCTCTCCATGCTTTTTCAAACCCTTATTGAGGAACCTTTGTGTTCTACATCTCAATTTAAGTTGCTTTATTGTTTCTTTAATATTATCAGAAACATAAATGCGTCCCCTGCACGAGTGAGCCCGAACCCAGACAAGTTCCCCTTCTTGGAAGGTTTCTTGCCGTCTCTTACGGTTGTAGTATCTCTGTTGTCTGCTTTGAGCTCTCATGACATTCTCTTTCACTCTCTCCAAGAGTGATTGCTGGCATTCAATAACCTCATATGCAGATTGGTCAGGATCAGGAGAATGATATTGTAATAGTTCGAGGGGCCCTTTCAATTTATGTCCTAGAGCAATCTCTGCTGGAGTGTAGTTGGTACTCTCATTCCAAGATGAATTGATTGCAAACCTGAACTCATGGATCCATCCTCCTCCCAATTCCGATGATTGTCCTTGACGTATGATGCAATCATTATCTTGAATGAATGAATGAATGATGCATTTATATAGCGCTTTATTGTGTATTGCTGTACACCCAAAGCGCTTTACAATCATGTGGGGGGGGGGGGGGGGGGTCTCTCCTCAACCACCACCAGTGTGCAGCATCCACTTGGATGATGCGACGGCAGCCACACTACAACGGCACCAGTGCGCTCACCACACACCAGCTACAGGTGGAGAGGAGAGAGAGTCATAGAGCCAATCAGGTGTATGGGGATTATTAGGAGGCCATGATAGACAAGGGCCAGTAGAGGGAATTTGGCCAGGACATCTTAAGAGTTCTATTCACCCTTTCTGTCAAATTAGTCTGTGGATGGTATGCAGTGGTGAGTTTTTGAACTGCACCCCTTTGTCTGCAGGTAGCATGCAGAAGTTGAGATGTAAACTGCGGTCCTCGGTCCTACACTAAATAAGTAGGTACCTCTCATCGAGTAAAGAATGATAGAATCATTCCTTGATAAGAATGTTAGTTATCAAAGGTGTCTTAGCTGACCGCAAAGGGAATACCTCAACCCACTTATTACAGTAATCCACAGTGACTAGCAAATACTCGTTCAGCTTCATGCTTCTTGGAAACAGACCCATAAGATCAATGCCAACCATGTATCCAGGTTCTTTTACAGGAGTAGACTGAAGGGTTCCAGAAAGTTTAGATATACGCGGCTTGTATTGCTGACAGACTTGGCACCGTTTGCAGTAATCCCATACGTCCTGTTGAATTTCTGGCCAATACACCACGTTGAGTAATCAACGTAATGTTTCATGCGCCCAAGATGCCCTGCTCAAAGGATTGTCATGAGCAAACTGGAGAAATTGCTGCCGTAGATCTTTTGGGATGATTACTTTCAAAGTATGCCCCTTTTGTCCATCAGGAATACATCTCAACAAAAAGTTATTTTGTTCAACATAGCAGATCCGTTGGGGGTCAATAGGGTTGAGCTTTGCTTCATCCCACAGAGGTTGCAATGATTGGTCACTTTTCTGGCTTTGACCAAGTTCTTCCCAGTTAATTGGTAAATCTCCATTCACATCTTTTGCTTGGCATACTGCAACACATCCGAGTGGCTCTTCTTAAGGCATCGCACGGGACAATGAACTCAGGCACTACATTACATCTCCCTCTCCGGTATCTCACAGTAAAGTCAAATCCTTGGAGTCTGATAGCCCACCTAGTATGTCTTGATGTTGGGCAGGGATGGTTAAAAACCCAAGTGAGTGTGGCGTGATCTGTAAGTACTACAAAAGGTCTCCCTTCCAGGTACTGTCGCCACTTCTCAACCGCCCAGACCACAGCACAGCTCTGACACGGCATATGATTTTCAATAATCCACACAGAAACACATTCCTCCATCCTTCTTGGGTAATAGCACTACTGGAGCAGCCCACGAGGATGTAGATGGCTGTATTATACCTTTACTCCGCATGGCTTTGACTTCCTCATCAATGAAGTTTTGCTTATTGACTGGGTCGCTAGTTATGATCTGGTGCTTAATGATAGATGTTTGGCCCAACTCATCTGTACAGAGAGATGGTTTGAAAAAGCATGGAGAGCAAATACTCCCAGCTCACGTGTCCTTACTCAAACCTTCCACGCCTCTTATTCTCTGATCTAGAAAAACTTGACTAACAATGACTCCCTTGTGCCCCCTCAGGACTGGGAGTAAAATTACCACTTAAATCACAGAAGTAAGGTAACAGCTTACTAGATCTGTTACAAGCTGACACTCAAACACCAGAATCACACACCAAATCTGCAAAACCATACGCTAATTTTTGGCCTTTGACTCAGTTTTCAATTTCATAAAACACTTTTTGCAAAACACAACACACAATTTTCTATGTAACACACAAAATTCTAACAGGAAGTATCTTGATTTTCTTGGCCAAAGGTCAAGGTTTTGAACAATAGCTGCAAACATTGCAAACAGAGTAAGGGGTGTTGGAGGGAGAGCCAGAGGACGAGGCAGAGTTCGAGGAGGAGGAGTTCAAAGTGGAGCAAGGGGAGGAAGAGGATGAGTCGGATGGGGAAGGTGACGAAGAACAGGGAAAGGAAGAGTGGTCTTTGATGAGATTAGGGCTACTGTCATTGATCATGTGATCAACCACGGTTTAATGGACAGACAGTCCAGCCTAATTCGAGTCGATTTACAGTGGCGGTATAATTGAAACCTTTAGAAATGAGAACAGGTATGTACAATCTACTATAATGTAGACATGTTCTAATGTACCCATAATAGCTATTTCAGCATAACATAAGGTATCCTATAAAACATATATTTTAGCATTTATTTACTGCAGTGCATTGCATGATTGGTCACAGTCTGGTGGGTTATCACACTGCACAACAGTACAGCTGACTGTAAGAAGACATTCTGTCTATATTGTATAAAATAGTATATTATACTGCAATTTGTTACAGTTTCACCTTTTTCAAAATTATGTTTGGTTTCTGTCCATCTACAGTTGGTTGATGTATTTATTTTCTTTCGTACTGTGTGTAATACTGTATTTGCAACCACAAATTCTATTATTCTAAAAAAATAATAAATATAAATAAATAAAATAAATAAATAGTTTGGTTTCAATCTTGCTTTTGTGATTACCATGAACTCTGCAACATCTCTCTGCCAATTACTTTTAATCTTGTACAGAAATGTACATAGGCGCTCATGAAAGAAGAGCTTTAGGTTTTGAATTACTGTGTGTATATGACATATCCAAAAATATATTATTAAGGTTAAAGTGTTTGCAACATAAGACACATGTTTGCTTTTGAGATGTGTTTGTGATCTTTTGAATGCAGTGTGTCATTTTGCAAGAGATGTGAGGCATTTTGTGTATGCAATTCTTGGATTTGTGTGTTAAGTTTTGAAAAAAAGAGGTAAAGTTTAGAAAATGTGTGTAAGCAGTTGAAAAAAAAACTGTAAACACTTGTTACATTTCTACCTTTCTAATGATACAGTCTGGGTTTGATTTTTTTTTTTTTTTTTGAGATATTGCTAAAGAATATGAATTGACTTTTAATTTTTTAACAATACAGAGCGCATAGCACAGTTTTTCTCTTTAAATTTAAAATTACTGTTTAAAAACATGGACAAAAATACTGCATGATATTCCATAAAGTTAAACCAAACTTTTATTTGGCAGGTTACAGTGAAAATCTTTGAATTTTGACAAAGACGATACCGACAAATACCAAATGGTCGAGCAATCTCCACTGGACCACTTGACATGGACTGACCCGACAGTGAGGGATGATTTGCACGCTTGAGTTTATCACTTTTAAATTAAGACATTTAAATCACTAACTCTAAATATAAGCTGTAGCAACAGCACAAAAAACCAATGAGAAACAGTGAGAAAAAGTACGAAATCTGCCAAGTGTTTGTGATGTTCTGCATGTGTTCAAACACTGAGCCGTTTACATGGTCCTGCTGCTGATGAAAGCAGAGATCAGGCGTGTGATTAAGACGAGTGTAAACAGGATTTAAAGGTGCAGTGGAAATCCTGCTTTACCCTTCAGAACACTGAAGCTCATCTGCAGAAGCACTGCTGCTTTAAACCCTGTCAGGACCTCTGCGAGCTGGCACCTCTACCGCTAATTATTACACGCTCATTCACAAACACACACAATAACCTGAGCAAACCTTCCCCTTATACCACAAACACCTCCCATCTGCTGCATGGAGCTGCTATTGCTTTGGCTTCATTCACAGCAGTCCAAACGTTGCTTTGTATGTACAATATTTGATCACACTTTATATTAGGTGGCCTTAACTACTATGTACTTACATCAAAAAATAAGGGTAAGGATATGGGTAACGGTAAGGTTATGGACAGGTTTGGTGGTATGGGTAGGTTTAAGGGTGGGTTAAGGTGTAAGGGATGGATCAACAGTGTAATTATGAATGTAGTTACAGAAATTAATTACAGATGTAATTACATATAGGTATGTTTAAAAATAGAAGTACAATGTAAGAACCTGTATGTACACAATATGTGCATTGTATCAAATGATTAATTTAAATGTAAGTACATAGTAGTTAAGGCCACCTAATATAAAGTGGGTCCCAATATTTTTTATTTAAATTGCAAGTACTTTGTTAATGTCACAGATTCACCAGGTTCAACATTTTAAAATAAGGTTTGATTCAAATATGAAAAAAATGCCATGGGTTGGTGTATTGACAAAATGCTTGTCATTAATTCAATCATAAAAATTTAAAATCAAAACAAACAAAACTAAAGAAAAAGCGGTAACACTTTAATTTAGGGACCAATTTTCACTATACTAAACTGGCTGTTTATTAGTACTTATAAAGCACATATTAATGCCTTATTCTGCATGACTTTACTTTAGATCCCTTAATTCTACTACATACCTAAACTTAACAACTACCTTACTAACTATTAATAAGAAGCTAATTAGCAGTTTTTTTCTTTTTTTTTTTGAGGCAAAAAGAAAGTTTTAGTTAGTTTAATAGTGAGAACTGGTCCCCAAACTAAAGTTGGACCAAAAAAGATGAAATATTTAATTTATTTACCTGCTTGTAATGTGACTATTTACCAACATCAGAGAACCGAAAAAAGAATATAATTCAGTGTGAATTGAATATAATATTTTCAGACACATACTGTAATTTCATGTTAATTGCAATGAAATTTAAATGTCTCTTCACGTCACCGCTGACCATCCAGAGTCTCATTGCGTCTCAGCGGGCCTTCCAGAGTCTCTTCACATCACCGCTGACCATCCAGAGTCTCTTCACTTCACCGCTGACCATCCAGAGTCTCTTCACTTCACCGCTGATCAGCCAGAGTCTCTTCACATCACCGCTGACCATCCAGAGTCTCTTCACATCACCGCTGACCATCCAGAGTCTCTTCACTTCACCGCTGACCATCCAGAGTCTCTTCACTTCACCGCTGACCATCCAGAGTCTCTTCACTTCACCGCTGATCAGCCAGAGTCTTGTCACGTTCTGTCTGCCACACCCAGATATCCAAGGTCGGTCCTTCAGTATCCTAGTCTGGTATACAGTGTGAGGGATACACCACTGGTGTCTGCACGTGCAGCTGGTATCCCCAAACCAGCTCACTTTAACCCTCCTATTCCTGCACTAATTCCCCTGTCCGAAGCGCTTCCCATGATGGGGATCGCAGTGTGTTGTGTTTGGGCTGCGTACACTACCACAGAACTGCCCGAGGTGGCGACGTCCACTGTGATGTCTCCAGAGGTGGCGGCTGATGCTGCAGAACCTCTTGGGGTAGTGTCACTCCAGTTTCTAATAAGAGACCTGTTATCTGCCCCATTAGTCCAGTTAGGAGCCCAGAAACCATAGATGCACTACATGTTTATCCTGTTAACCCTGTCATTGCCAAGGAGGTCACTAATGAACAGCCTATTCATCCGGTGTCAGTCAATGATCTGACATCTGAACTATCTGTCTACCAATGCATTTAATTATGAACTGTCTGTCAGTCACTAATCTGTCTGCCCGTTCAGTGGTCACCAGAGAAACTTCTGATGAACTTTTTGTGTTCCCTGCCTTGGCCCTTGGGGCCACAAATGCTCTGTCTGTCTTGTGTGTCTCAGTGTTCCCTAGGTCCCATTTCCTGCCGTGGCCTCCAGTTCCGCCTGCTCCGCACTGGTGGGCTCCTGCTCTGTCTGCTTCGCCGTGGAGGTCTTCTGCCCCATCGTGGTGGTTGGCTGTCTGGCTCTGGTGGTCTTCTGCCCCGCCGTGGTCTTCTACTCCACTCTGGTGGGCTCCGGTTCTGTCTGCTCCGCTCTGGTGGGCTCCTGCTCTGTCTGCTCCACCCTGGTGGGCTCCTGCTCTGTCTGCTCCGCCCTGGTGGGCTCCTGTACCGTCTGCTCTGCCCGGGTTTTGCTCCTGTTCCGTCCTGGTCTCCGTTTCGCCCTGGTTTCCTGCTTCGCCGGTTCTGCCTGGGTGTCCTGCTCTGCCTCAGTCCCCGGTCTTCCCACTTCCACGTGGACCTGACCCTCCGTCCTTCCCCCTGTTCCGCCTCCGCTCCACCGCCCTCCTGGATTGTATAGGAGCATCTGGAAGCCGCTCTTTGTGGGCAGGGCTCTGTCACGAATCTGGTCCATGAACTTCCGTTCACTCACCACCAGAGGTCACCCGCTCACCGCATGGACTCTTGCACTACACCACTGTTGAACTTCACCATTGGACTACAATTCCCATCATCCATTGCACTGATGACACACAGCTGTCACCAATCTCACATTGCTCTGATTACACAGCTGATCACACAATCACACACGCTTTATAAGCCTTGGACTTCCTCTCTGTCATTGCTGAGTATTGTAAGTAAGTAAGTAAAGTTTATTTATAGAGCGCTTTTCACAGATACAATCACAAAGTGCTTTACAAAGTGCAATCATACAAAATAAAACTTAGGTTTATACAATTTAAATTAAAAGGCAATAAAGCCCAGTCAACTAAAAGCTTGTTGAAATAACAATGTCTTTATTTGCTTTTTAAAAGAATCGACAGAGTCGGCCACACGGAGGGACAGGGGCAGAGCATTCCACAGTCTGGGGGCTACAACCTGAAAGGACCGGTCACCCCGGGTTTTATAGCGAGTCTTTGGGACCAATAAAAGACTCTGGCCTACGGATCGAAGGGCACGGCCTGGGGAGTAGGGAAGCAACAAATCAGCAATGTATTGTGGGGACTGACCATTTAAAGCTCTAAAAGTTAAGACTAATATTTTAAAATCAATTCGAAATTTGATGGGTAGCCAGTGTAGGGAAGATAAAATGGGTGTGATGTGTGTCCTTCTGCTAGATCCTGTTAAAAGCCTTGCCACGGCATTTTGAACCATTTGAAGACGGTTTAAAGCAGATTTGTTGAAATTAGTAAAAAGAGAGTTACAATAATCTAGACGTGACGAAATAAAAGCATGGATAACCATCTCAAGATCAGAGTTCGATAAAATTGACCTCAATTTAGCAATATTTCTTAAATGATAAAAACAATTTCTGACCAGAAGTCTAGAATGGTAGTCCAAAGACATTGACTGGTCAAACCAAACGCCAAGATTTCTGAGACTCGACTGGACAGTTGAGCTCAGAGAACCAAGGTGTTGGAGGATTGATGGGATTTTGTTATCTGGGGCAACAATTAGAGTTTCAGTCTTTTCTGAATTTAATTGGAGACAGTTACTAGCAAGCCACGATTTAACACAAGAAATACTATCCAACAAATCTGTTAGTTTGTGGAACTCAGTGTCATTAAACGAGCAATACAACTGTAAGTCATCAGCATAAAAATGATATGACACATTCTTAAAATGGCTCAAAATTTTTCCCAAAGGGCTAATGTACATTACAAACAAAAGTGGACCTAAGACAGAGCCCTGGGGTACACCATACAAGAGTGGAGTGGCATCAGACAGTATACCGTTTACATAAACAGAAAATGTTCTGTCACTCAAGTAAGAGGAAAACCACTTTAAAACAGACCCAACAATACCAAACTCTTGTTTCAATCTATTCAACAGTATTTTGTGGTCCACTGTATCAAAAGCTGATGATAAATCCAATAAAACCAATACAGTGTACCTTCCAGAGTCATACCGGGTGTATGTTCACGGTGTGTGTGTGTGTTCACTGCTGTGTGTGTGCACGTTGGATGGGTTAAATGCAGAGCACGAATTCCGAGTATGGGTCACCATACTTGGCTGAATGTCACTTCACTTCATTAACCTTATTTACAAAGTATTTTAAAAATCTATTGCTATCATCAATGGTATAAATGGGTATCAGTGGAGATGATGGTAAAACAAGGTTCTGAATGGTATCAAAGACAACTTTGGGGTTTCTCTTATTCTGATTTACAAGATCAGAAAAATACATAGATCTGGCCTGCTTCATCATTTCATTTAGTGATGCAATCAGCTCCCTTAAATGTAGTCTGTGCACTTCCAAATTAGTGGATTTCCATAAGCGCTCTACCTTGCGACATGTTCTCCTAAAGGAAGCAATCTCCTCATTTAACCAGGGACAAAGATTTTTAGGAGAAGTTTTTTTTTGCTTTACAGGTGCCACTATGTCCAGAACAGACTGGCACTGGTCATTAAAATGCTTAACAAGGAGTGATGTATCATTACAATCCTCAATAAACTCGGGCTGAAACAATTCTGAGAACTGTTCAACAACAGTTTGATTTATAATACGCCTTTGGGACACCACTTTATGAGCATTTCTGACCACCTTACAAGACACATTAAAATAAACACAGTAATGGTCAGACACATGAACATCCACAACATTCAGACAATTTATGTCTAGGCCAAAGGAGAAAACAAGGTCTAAAGTGTGGCCTTTTTTGTGTGTAGGACCAGAAACATGTTGTTTTAAGTTAAAAGAGTCTGTGAGTGTTAAAAACTCAGACGCTATATTACAAGAGGGGTCGTCAATGTGAAAATTAAAATCACCAAATATTAAAACATTGTCTAATTTAATAATAGTAGATAAAAACTCAGAGAACTCATCTAAGAACTCTCGTGCAGGACCAGGAGGTCGGTAAAGTAAAATACAATAACAGAAATCAGTATTTCCAACCTTTGTCATTTGTAGCTCGAATGAATTAAAGGGCTCCGGCTTCATAAGCCTACAGCGAAAACAGTTTCTGTGGATGAGCGCGAGGCCTCCTCCTCGCCGAGCAACCCGTGGAGTTCCAAACACGGAGAAATCCGAAGGACACAGTTCATTTAAATGAGAAAATTCAAGTTCCCGCTGCCACGTCTCAGTAAGGGCCATAAAATCAAGATTTGCGTTTGTGAACAAGTCTCCCAGATAAAGTGCCTTGTTCGATATGGAGCGGGCATTCAGTAAAGCAAACCGTGTTTCCAGCGCATGATAAACTGGAGGTGTGCAATGACCAGCGGGGCACCACGGCACAGCCAGGGGAATATTCATCATAACAGTTCGCAGAACATGCTCACGCTGAGCGAGGATCTGGGCTTGCCGGGTTGGAAAAATCCGATCAGAGTGCAAAGGAGGGTGAGAAGCGAAGGCCGGTTACGCACAGTGCGACTCCAATGCAAGGTCACTGACTGGAACCAGACGAAGGCACCGCTCAGCTCCAAAAGATCTGGACCCGCCGAACCATGATATTTGCCCTCGCTGCTTTCGCTGTCTAGACTGTACACCAGCCCTCGATCTCCTCTTCCTTCTCCTGCCACGACGCTTCACTAGCAGCAGGTACTCTGGTGATGATGTGGCGCATTCAAAATGCGGAGGGAAATATTCCCTGTACCTGTCCCAGGTAACACACACGTCTTTCATTTGCTCCTTAATTCGAAATAGCATGTGCCGATCATATTGAATGACAGCAGAGACACAGCTTTTAGTTGACAGGCTTGAAAAGGCATAATATAACATTAGGCAAAGAACTATTAACCGAGTCAGCGGAGAGGTGGCAGACGCAAAGCCGAACACAGGCGCCATCATGCCTAACCACGTGGGAGAACTTGTATAGCGTATATCACTCACCTAGTGATAGTGACTGCTCGTGTTTCCTGGATTTACCCTTTGCCTTGCCGTTCGGACTCTGTTTGCACCTCTCTTAAACTACTGCTCGTGTACCTGGATTATCTCTCTGCCTTGCCCCGTTGGATATTGTTCGCCGATCAAAGACCCACGCTTGCCCTAGGATTACTATTGTGTCTTGCCTGTGTCATATCCGTTTGCTGTTGTTTGACCCAGCATGTTATTTGACTATGTTTATTAATAAAAGCTTGCACTTGGATCCGCTTGCCTGACGTCTCGTTCACCCCGTTACAATATGAGCCTGACTACACATGTACTTAATGGCATGAGCTTTACATGAACTATCTTTGAAGTAAACACACAACTTATCTTTAGCCATATCTGAGGTTTTTGAGTTTAAGTTTAAAGGATAGCTTAGTGTAAATAGAAGCAGATGTTATTTGTATCTCGGTGTGTTGTAGTATAAAAAAGCATGCAGTAATAACAACAACATATTCTAGATCGGCAGAATTGAATTGGCTCGTAAAGAGTCTTTCAGTATTTTAGTTCAGAAACCTGAAATTAATGAGACTTGAACCCTTGAAGCACCTTCGGCAGTAGAGCAGTCTTATCATTGTCAGCATGTGTGTGTGTGTGTGTGTGTTTTGTGATGTGCATGTACACTCCACGACAAAAGAAGGAGAGTGTAAAGCTCCGCCTGAGCTCAACACATGATCTCTGTAAAGGAAAAATCACATCCCTCTTTAGCGCTCCACAGCATTAATCACAGCAGAGCTACATGTCTGATTGTGCCGTTTGTTTCCTCACCGTGGCAACAGCAGGGCCGGGCTCAGTCTTGGCTCACTGATGTACAGAGAATGAGCAATATTTACAAAGACCTCCACAGCTAACGTGTCCCCAAAGGTCACATTTGAGCACATACACACACAGGAAACACTATGTCATCATTCTCTGTTTTCATATGTGAGTGTGTGTGCGTGTGTGTGTGTGCGTGTGTGTGTGTGTGTGTGTGTGTGTGTGTGTGTGCTCTTGTGCTGCAATGACGTGAAGCTCTACTTACGGTCAGAGCTAAAGTCGTCCACAAGAATAATTTCCTGTATCAAGTGAAGAGGACTTCTCATCAGTACACTGAAACAAAAACAACAGAGATAAATGCACTATAATAAAGCTAAGGTATTATACCTTCAACAGCTTTATTAAGTGAAGAGAATGTGTGGAATGAGTGTGTGCTCAATGCAGAAATTGTAATGATTATTCGTCATATTTAGGCTCTGGGGTTTGTTCAAATCACAAACACTAAGTAGCCTATTAAACATCAGTGTGTAACTTTTCCTGCACTGTTACTACACACACACATGATACCTTAAATTATGCAGGCGTGCTGTTCATTTTTAATGCAACTGAATTCATGATTTACAGAAAAAATATATTTAAAAAAAACTGAATATAATGTTTTTGGACACTTTAAATGACAATGTAGTATGGTTTAAATTTATATTAAATACATTTTTTTTTACCCATAACCTTAGTACATATGTGTAATTTTATAATTATTTTTATTGTGTTTGAATTATGGTTAAACTGTACTGATGAATGCACTGGCAAGCACTGATGTTAAACTGATGTTTTTTTGTTTTGTTTCTTTCTACTGAAATTTGTTGGTTATGTTTTTCAATATATTAGTAATTACACATTTGTAATGATAAAGTTCAATTTAGTACATTTAAAATATATTCACTTCAAATAACATAGTACATCATACTGTAACAAGTATTTTACATGTGCTTTATGTCAGTCAACACATCAAAATTAGTGTACTTCTTTATAGCATGACAAAAGATTATTAAAGCATAAATGTATTAATTTGACATGATTATAAAGTGCACTTTTTAAAAATGTACTCTCTTTAAGTACACTTCAGTGGACTTTTATGTCATTAATATTACATTATCTGCATGTAAAATATATTTCTGTGACAACTCTTGGAGGGTTCGGCATGGTAATGTACATGGCAATGTTAAAGTGTTTGGTCTTGGTGGAACAGATCTGCTACGCTGCTGCTACCGAGACTTGCTACTGCCAATACATCCACAGCATGCTGCTGTGAGCATGTAAGAAATACTGCTGCTGCACACATAATGTATATAACCCCCATATCTAGCTTACATGAATCCTTGTAGCTGATCTATACAGGTGGAGCTGGGGAAGGACACCGCAAACTGCTACAGCAAGCACTAGCCAAGTATTTGAATGTTGAGCAGCGAGCTCATTGGCTGCCGAAGCAAAAAGAACCAATCAGCTGCGCCATGTGATGACTTCATTATGTCAGATTGAGTCAGACTGCGCCATCTAAACTTTGGATATATTTTCTAAGCTTTGAAGTACACTACAAGTGCACATTGTGAACAATCTAGCGCATTTCATTTTCTCAAGGGACCTTGGCAGTCACATAGTAACACCTTGAAAACAGACAATAGAATTGTGGAAGCTCCACTTGTATTTTCTACAGAAAATGGTTTTAACCCTTTCATGTTGTTGCATGAGCTGTTTTAGATTTAAACACAGATTTACTGCAACTTAATGTCAAAGTTTCAGTCTGAAACTTCATGACGTCCTCAACACATTTGATTTGAACATGGCCATGTAAAATAAATTCTCACCACACTATCAGCCACAAACAGCACACTGTGACACTTAGGGCCAGATTTATTAAACAGGCTAAATTCGCATTAGACCACAAACCCATAAAAGCACAGAGGGGAGTGGAAAGTTCTGCGGGTGATCCACAAATTAAAAAACACAAAAGCAGCCAGGTCATTTTCATAAAAACCTACGCAATCTACCAAGAGCAGCGCAAACACGTGTAGGGTCACAAACAAGCAGAGCTGATGATAATCAGATGAATATTTTCTACTAACAACACAGCACAAGGTGGGTTAGGACATGCTTTTTTGCACGTTAAATAATGGTGCAAATACCAGCACCTTAGTAAATCACCTAACAAGATTTATTTGAATATTTTCCTCCCATAAATTTGGTGTCTGAACGGAAAACTGCTACAAATGCATATCCATTAAAGCCAGCTGCAAAAATGACTGTGTCTGTGCCTTTTCATCACTAATGTTTCTCTGTGCAGCTTCAGTTTTTTAACACCAAGAGAGGGTTTGAACTAGCACAAGCTGTTAGTAAATCGGGCCCTTAAACTGTCATTTCTGATGTACTACGTAGAGTGTCAATTTGAGCAAAATGGAAAATTGTAACCTAAAAATGGAAACATCTGTGTTTATTCAAGCTGAAGATACATTCATTTGGGCAGAATCAGACACAGCTCTTTAAGGTAACAGTTGCAGATTCTTGCTGAATGTCAATGGGTCCATTACAGCTCTGGAAAACTAGTGCAGTGTAGGCTGTTACCTTTTAATAGTGCGCAGCAGGGTGGAGCGTGCCTCATTGTGAAAAGTGATGATGATGCTGGTGGGTGGCAGGTCAGGGTCAAAGGTCATGGAGGCACATCTGTGAATGCAGCAAACACACAAAGGGCGAGTCAGGGCTTTCTTTGTCATGGCTGAGCAGTGAGCACGCTATGACAGGACAATATTGAATCTACTGTAGATCACCAGAAATGGATTTACACATGGTTAAATTTGTTAAACAGAATTGAAAGTACACTACACTACTAAATGACTATCTTACCGATAGTGGCGTGTGTCTCTGATGGTGCGTTCGCTGCCGAGTCGGTCGCTCTCCTGCAGGTTGAACGCATGCTCCCTGTACGGATCCTCACCTGCTTTCAGCTGCTTACTGGATAGAAAAGCCTTTTCATCAAACTGGCCCAAGAGCTGACCCTGCTGCTCCAGATTTGGTGCATGAGTTACCTGACAGACACACACACACATGCTGGATTATCCACTGGTGATGCCGTTAAATAAATGTCTCTTGCAGAGCCTCAACACTGCTCACTGAGATTAAATATTATACTATAATAAATAAAAAAAATATTGGACTAATCATATGTGACCCTGGACCACAAAACCAGTCATAAGTGTCAATTTCTTTTTAAACTTAGATTCAAACATCATCTAAAAGCTGAATAAATAAGCTTTCCATTGATGTATGGTTTGTTATGATAGGACAATATTTGGCTGAGATACAACTATTTGAAAATCTGGAATCTGAGGGTGCAAAAAAATCTAAATATTGAGAAAATCGCCGGTTACACTTTACTTGAAGGGGTGTGCATAAGACTGACATGACACGTTCATAATTAAGATCTTTACTTAATATCCTAATTATTTTTGGCATAAAAGAAAAACTGGTCATTTTGACCCATACAGTGTATTTCTGGAAATTTGTACAAATATACCCCAGCGACTGGTATTCACAAATTATTAACCCTGTAATTAAGACTGACATATGAAAAATAATAGTCAGTAGAATCTTTTTTTTTTTTTTTTTTTATGGAAACATTTATTGAACATTTAGACAAAATGTAAAAGAAAATCTAACAAAAGTTTGCACATGCGGGTTTTTTTTTTTTTTTTTTTACCATATCAGGCCTTTATGGCCCATACAGTATAGTATATACCATATAGATATAGTAATATATAGAGCAAAAAAGCTTGATTTTCTTCAGAGTATTGTGGATACTTAGATAAAATGATATAAATATCAGTAATCACTCTATATCTCCAATAATATGTCTTAATAAGATGATATTTAAATGCTTAGTTTGATGATGAAAACATATGCAATACAATACAATGATTATTGAGAGATGAAGAGAGAAATGATAAAGTGAAGCTGCTTCATTCCAGTAAGTGTTCATCTTGAAATATTACTATCAATCAGATGACAGAAGACATGTAGTAGATTCTGTACAACAGGTTTTTCAGCAAAGTTTTGATCATGGCAGTCATTTAGAGGCATTGGGAATTTGTGCATCAAATATAAGACAGTTAGGCTTTATCGGGTTAATGGTGTTTTAGTAGGCAAGAATCAAAGTTGCTATCGCTCAAGCCTAGAGCTGGGGATTATCAAAGATTAATACATACTGTAACAAATATATTGCTCATTGCTAGTTCATGTTAGTTAAAGCATTAACTAATGGGCCCTCATTGTAAAGTGTAAGTAAAATGTCCTAAGTTGTGTCAATGGAAAAAGGCAACTTTATATTGTTCTGTATTATCTCAGTCTAATGTGTGTAGAAGTTGTGCTCTATGAGAAATGATTCATCACATGATACTCATGAGACCAAAGACATTAAAATTCCACACACAGACCTCAGCGCTGGACACATGAACCCTGACAGGGGTAACAGTCAACTGAGCAACAAAACATGATTTTGAGTAGAGGAACAAACACATCTTTACAATATGCTGCTATGACAACAAAGTCAAGAGCATAAAAGTAGAAAATAATCAAACAATGCAACCATTTTCATAATTCATGCACTGGTGCATGCTGGGAAGAGGCAAACTGGGAACAGTGCACTGAAAACAAATGTTCTTAGATCGAGTAACTAGTGCTGAACAAAACAAACAAAGACTTGCTTGATTATTTTTTAGTGGTTTGTTATTCTGAAAGGGAAAGTTCACCTAAAAATCAAAATTCAATCATTGCATTCATTTTGCACTCTTTTTGAAGCTGGTCACCGTTTACTTGCATTTTAAAATCCTTTTGTGGTCACATGTGACATTAGAAAAACACCATGGTAAATGCATCTCAAAGCAGTTTATATATATATATATATATATATATAGTAGTACATGATTCAAACGTGGTTAATTGGATTGATGCATAGGTTTTAGTTAAAATAGGTATTAAGTATTAAAACAAGTAGTAAGCAAGTACTAAACTCAGCAGATAACCTGACTGCACCATTTGTTGTAATGATCAAATCATGCAATTTGTTGATTAGCGGTGTGCTTTTAGTAATAAAATGAGTGAAAAAATATCACAATACCTTTCGTTTCATTTATGAAATATGCTAAATTAATTTATGAAATATGAGAGATTATGATCTCCTATTGAACAAAACTGTTCCTCCCTTTTTATTAGGGGTCAGTTTGGCCTGCTTAATTTTGTTTAAAACTGTGAAACTCAATTAGGTTATAACTGTAAATTCTGCTTGGTTCAAAATGTTGAAAATTCTCATGCGTTTGATATTTTAGTCTTTGAAACGCTACAATAAAGGTTGTCTTTTTCTTTGTTGTTTTTCAAAGTGTTGATTTTGGGCAAATTACATGGAAACCAACTGGGGGTTAATTTAACCCCTAATACGACTGATGTAACCAAAATTTGTACAGCTTTTCCAAAATGTGTACAAGATTTCAAGAAGACAAATAGCCAGTTTTAACCAGTGTTTCCAATCCAGGTAGAGATCACCTTTTGAAAGATGCACCTCTTGTAAGAAATGTTTTTTAAGTTCCACAGTGTTCACCAAAAATGGAGCTGAAAGAAGTGGAGACTCAAGCTGTGAGCCAGAGATGCAGCGTGAAGAGAGAGCGACTTGTGAACTTGTGCCTCAGGTGTGAAGCTGAGTGAATCTCCGTCACCTCACAGATCGCTCTGCTCTGAAACTGCAGGTTGCTCTAAATGGGTCTTAACTCTATCGGCAGCTCTGAACGCAGCTGATGAGATGCACATGCCACTGGCTCTGACAGAACACATCTGCTCTGGATGCGAACAGATGCACAGCCTGATCAGCACAGCTTCAGCACACCGTTCTTCACGCTGATGAACAGCAGCTACAGCATTTTTCTGGAATGTTTGTTCTTTGAGCATTGAGTGCGGTGATACATTACATGTTCTGCAAATAGCATTTTAATGACAAAGCACATTATCATACACAATGTGTTATTATAATGCTATTTATGTATTTGTTTGGTTTAGCATGATCATTTGAAAATATTTCTTGTGGTGCTGTGCTACTTTAGTGTCATTTAGATATAATTACAGTTTATGTTAATATTTTGAATACATTTTTTATTTTCTAATATTGTTTTTGTTTCAGTTTTAGTAATTTTTTACATTTTCTTAATTTTTATTAGTTCTATTTTTTATAAAATATACAAAATATATGATATATTTCTATGTATAAAATATATATAAAAATATAAAATATAATATATTTCATTTATTTCCGTTTTTAACACATCAGGTTAAACTAAATTATTTGGCTACTAGCTGAAATAAAATAAATGTAACTATAATTTATTTTAAGTTAAATAATTTTTTTCGTTTGAGAATTTTTTTTAAGTATATGGTTTTAGATTTAGTTACAGGAAGCTTGATTTAGTAGATTTTGTAGAAAGAATTGAATATGCTCACTAATTTGCTTTATTGTATAATAACAGCAAACAAACTCTCTCACCAATCAAGTCGAGTCCGAGTAACATCTCTGAAACGAGACATCTGGTTTGTGTTGTGTGTGTCTAAGCTGTTGGCTGTTTACATGCATCAAATGGACAAGTACAACAAAATCAAACCAGGCCATTAGCAGAACGCCACTAATATAATCAGTTTGCGCTTGAGAGCAACATGCAAATAATGCTGGGAAAACTTTGTAAGTATTGCCCACTCCGTTTTGCATAATAGGCACATGTAATAAATCCATTGCAGAGATTTGTGCATCTGTAACTCTTCCTAAACAGATCCAAACAGAACGCTAGAGAGAGATGCTTGTGCTGATATTTCAGTATTTATTCCCCTCATAAAAGAATATTAGGCGAGACTGATACTCTGCAAAAGGCCTCAGTAAAGGCAGGATCTGCTATTGGCTCCGGGCAAATAAATAAATGCATTGTGCAACAATGCTCCTGAGACGCTGTCCATAAAAAGCCTGTGATAAAGCACCCAATTTATCTCTAAAAACACAGGCTATCCTTTACTTTCAGGACTTGTAAATGCACTTCTGTCATTAATAGAGTGAAAGGCCTCATGGCAGAGCGGACAATCATTTCATCTTATTTTACAGGCAGAGGCACAAATACGAGGGTAGATCAGATATCAAAGCAGGCTAATGGAGAGCGGATTACACTGGAGCTAAAGTAGAGAATTCCTATCAGTTCACAGCGGTCAGCTAATGACCAGCACGGCTGAATGCTCATTAGCAAGGCTCTAATGTTTGAGCATCTTTAGATGATCAGCATCCAGTGACAGTAGCGTTAGCTCGGTTACAAATCGATCAATATCCTATAGCATGGCAGCAGTATGGGATGAAACTGCAGGCTTTAAAATAACCCATTATCCACTGACTATAGTATGCTAATTTCTGCCATAAAAATATTCTATATCTTCTATATCTTAATTCTATATCTTGCTATTCTGATTTTATATCTCACAATTCTTATATGTCAGTATTGGAAGAAAAGTGAGATAAAAAAAAATATCAAAAATTGTAAAAAAAAAAAAAATAGTAAAAATTTAATCTTTTAACACTGAAAAAAATTATACTAAATGTTTACTGTAAACCACTGCAAAAAATTATTTTAGCTATATTTAAATAAAATAAAGTTAGTTAATTAGTTTATTTAAATGTAGCTAAAATAAATTGATTGCAATCACTTACATTAATTATTATTTTTTGTAAATTGAATTAATTATTTCAGTGTATTTTCAAATATTGTATTATCAAAAAAGGGCTTCCTCAGTCAAACTAAAGGTTTAAAGGAAAATTAAGAAATTAAAAGAGCGATACAAATTAGTATTGCAACTGCAATGTTGTACTGTAAAATACAATTATTATTATTATTGTCACTACTACTACTCTATTATTTTTCTTAAATACTCCATTTTTCATTTTACAGTGAAATATGGTCATATTTTTGTATATTCAGTCATTTTTATTGACTAATAATAATAACATTATTATTATTATTATTATTATTATCGTCACAAATTGTGACCAATTTTGTTCTTACATTTTTTGTCAAATATTGAATAATTCAAAAAGTCAATATTGTATGAAAATATTTTCCAATAAATTTCAATTTTCCAATTTTCAATGAAATTCTCCAGACTGTAAATTGGGGGGAAAGTCACGTATGTATTCCAGCCTCCAGAATGATCTGTAATTATTATGAAACCAGTGGTAAAAGATAGATGTCTAGTTTTTCTGTTTGGCTCCTTTGACAGAGAGCACTGTTGTGTTTTTGGTGCTTTATACAGACTGATGCTCTGTTGCCAAGGAGCTCAGGACACAGTTCAGGGACGCCTCTCCTGATGTTTGATCTTCATTCGCTCACATGCACTGATTCTGTGACATTTCTGCATACATAGAGTCATTTGAATAGAAATCATAATACTTTGCATACACGTTCTTTTTGCAAGCCAGCAGACGTCTGAGGAGTAAAAGCGGAGCGTTTGCACTCTACCTGATGAATGTGGAGTCAAACTGTGAGGAGCACAACAAACAACAAACAGCCGTGGAGCACAGATGACTCACAATCATTCCACTCAGTCACCACAGTTTTGTCAATTTCACTTCTTGTTAATATGAATCTGAGATAAGCATTTGAAAACCAGTATATTAGAAGCAGATCTTTCAACAATATCATCAGTCAGGTTGGGAAGTATTTTATCTGAATTAATTACCCCATAAAGCCTACTGTATCAAATTTCTAAGGCCTCTAAATGATCAACATGATCAAAACTTTGCTGAAAAACCTGTTGCACACAATCAGCATATTTATGATATTCATATAGCTTAATTTTATGTCAGTATCTGCTTTTCTGTTATAAAGACTACAGACTATCAGAATTTCATCTTTTCGGTCATAAACATCTGCACCAAATGACATATTTTTGCTTAGTTTGTATTTATGAACTTTTTTTATTCTCCATATTCTCGCTATATCATACTAGATGAGCCTGATGTGTCAAATATGATACTCAACAAAAAACATATGCAAACTTTTTTATATATATTTTGTCTACAGGTTCAATAAACAATTTCATTTGAAAACTGGAGACTGTTTTCTGACTATTTTTTAATGGGTCAGGCTATGCAGGGTTAAGTTTTAACATTTTATGTTTAATTAAATGATCTAAAATATCTAGTTTTTGGAATGCTGAAATCTATAATAAAAAATACCCATTAGGATATGTTCGAACTAGTTCCAACTTTGAACTGAAATCCCAGTGTGAATCCAGAACAAATGATAATTACATTCCTTTTGGATTAGTTACTGTTAAGGGACAAGGGTTTATATCAGGTTAAATCCAAACAAAGGAAACATGGATCTCTCTCTCTCTCTCTCTCTCTCACACACACACACACACACACCTGCATCTGGATTAAGGAAAAGCCTCTTACATGCACCTGACATCACGCTGACACACACACACACACACACACACTCGCTTCATAGATAGACGCATGCACTACAGCAGTGATCAGCATACAGCCCCTCATCATCATCACCATCATCATCACTCACGATCAGAGGAAGAGTGCGCTCCTCCAGCCCCCCATGGTTCTTCAGCTGTGAGCTCGAGGAGGAGGATGAGGAAGGTTTGCTGTCCTGCCACAGGTAATAGAAGGTGCCGAGGATCCAGGCCACGGTGAGGATGAGGATGGCGTTGGCCCGAATCCTGCGCATCATGAGCGGCTCTGAGCTCCGTGTGTAATGCGCTGTCGGTGATGATGATGATGATGAAGCCGTGCGCAGTGATCTCTCTCTCTCTCTCTCTCTCTCTGGAGCTGCGCTGATCTGAGAGCGGCTCTGTGGCGGGTTTCACTCAGGTCCTAGAGCCCTCCTCTCCTCTCTGCTCTGTGATCATCAGCGCGATACAGTATTAAAAACAAACTGAAGTGTTTTCGCGATATGTAAATATACACTGCAAAAAATGAGCGTGATTTTAACAGTAAAAGACTGTAAATATGCTACAGTAAAAACCTGTTAATTGGTTAAGTTTCTGTACTATATATGCATAACTGTGATTGCA
The DNA here is from genome assembly GCF_936440315.1 of Barbus barbus. Classification (NCBI taxonomy): domain Eukaryota; kingdom Metazoa; phylum Chordata; class Actinopteri; order Cypriniformes; family Cyprinidae; genus Barbus; species Barbus barbus. The sequence goes on from NC_136758.1 coordinate 3,511,534, forward strand.
TTTAATGTAATTTTACAGTAAAGTACTGTTAAAATCACGGTTTTTGGACGTGAGAAAGAACAAGTCATTGTATAATTTAGCTACAGTGAAAACCCTAAATTGACATTTTTTCATAGTTTTTGCAAATCAGATGTGTACATTAGGGTTTTATCTCACATCTAATGTTGTTAAATGAATGTTTATTGCATTATTTCAGTATCATGCTACCATGATGGTGTTTAGTATTTCATTGAATGTCACTTTCATCTTCGATATAGAAGTATTTCCCTCCTCGGCTTGTTTAAAAGCTGTTAAAGCCTAAAATGTTGCTACCATATTTTTTACAGTAAAGTTCTGGCAACCACAGCTGCCGGTATTTTACCGTAAATGTCACTGATTTCTTTTTTATAGTGTAGATCATTATCACAACACTAAACTCTTAAACAGAACTATCTTTTTTTCTTTTTCATCAAATGATTGGTGAAAATGTGATTCAGATAAATGTGATTGACATCCACGAGAGTTCAATATTTGAATATTGAATATTTTTGTGGAAACAATGTTCTTGTTTCAGGATTCCTTGATGAATTGAAAAGAACAGCAAAATTTCAATTAAAAAATTTAAAAGAATTTAATGTGTTCTTACCAAATAAAAGTATTAATTTCATTTTTTTATGTAAATATGAAAGTCTTTTAAGGTTTTGTGGCATTTGTATCAATATGACTGTAATAATCTGAATCGAAACTGCGAAAAGACTGTTGTAAACACCATCCAGTACTTCCATCATGTGACAATAAAGATATCTGATTCTATTCTATTCTATTCTATTCTAAAGAACATCATTTCTCAAAGTTCTTTTCTCCAGCAGCTCATTAGTGCTTTGTTCTCCAGACTGAATGCTGAAATTATGCTGTTACCTTCATTAACCTGAATAGTAACAGAACGACCCCTTCACTTTTAGCAGAAGCTTCGAATCTGAATCAGTGCAGGTTACAGGTTGATCGGCAGGATCAAAGCCCAAACAGCTGCTCTGGCAGTCCGAGACCACTCTCTTTTCTCATATGAGATCATTCCAGCCCATCAACAGCTCTGATAATGTGCCACAGCTGTTTTCCAGATTAAATTAGCATCGCATAATGTTAGAAATAAGGAAAGTAAAACCAATGTGCACTAAAATGTCTCATCCAACATACTGATATTTGAGAGAAAATAGCCAGGCATTTGAGTCATGGAAACCTTTTAAAGTAGGATATACAGTACTAATGTTGAAAATGACAAGAAATGTGGAAAACAATGAATTAAATCCATGGAAAAATGATTCAATGCTTTCTTTGAATTTAAGACTATCAGCTCCATTTGTAAGGATTTTTCTACACCAGCTCCATGAGCTCCAATATAGTATATTTAAGCACAACTATTGCTGTATTACCCAATCACCGTCCATTTAAAATATTAGTATCTGCTAAATACATGCAGGTGTACTATTGATTATTTCAGAGCAGATGTTTGTGGTGATGTTGTAGGTCCGCTGGAGCTCAGCTATGTGCAGAAGGCCTCTTGAAATGTATTGATGAGTGTACCATATGTGATTTTCTCCGCTTTTCTCCCACTCCTGGAGAAGCTGAAGGGATAAACAAGACCCACCTGATCCTGGAGTGTCCAGAATGCAGCAGATGAAGCTCCTAATCCCTCTCAGAGCCACATCTCCTTTGCTTTCTCGTTTTCTCTTCTGCTGGCTCAAGTGTGCAGAAATTCCTGTCTTCTGTTTTTGAAAATTAAAAAAATAAAGCCAAGCAACCACCTAGTTTTACAGTAAAAACTGAAATAGTGCTAATATACCAAATTACTAAAATGTGTTATTTACCTTTATGATATACTGACAATCACCATGAAACATAAAGAGAAAGTCACATGATGAATCACATGAAGTTCATCACAAATAACTTCTCCACAAGTTGAATTAAACACTAATATATGGAAGGTGGTTGGTGTCATACACACAAAAAATAATGCAATGAATATTACACCACAAGATGTAATATAAAACCCAAATGTACATAACTGATAGGAAGAAACTAAGAAGAAACGGTTATTTCAGTGAAAGACCATAAAATGTGAGGTATCACAGGGAATTCTGGGAATGTCAAATTGCAGGTTTTCAACTGTTCAGTTTAATTCAATTCACATTTATTTTTATAGTGCTTTTCATAATACACTGTAACTTATAAAATTACTTTTTCACTTCCAAAACTGTAGATTTAACAGTATTTACTGTAAAAGTTCCTGAAATGTCCTATTGATTACAGTTTTTCATCATATAAAGTAAGGGAAATTAACCATTAACCAGGTTTTTAATGTAACGCTTTTAACAGTCAAAATGACATATTCTTATTTTTTAAGTCACTCTTGACTGTGTGTCTAGTGTTTTTACAGTTTCTGACTATCCTAGTATCCCAGTATTATATCTGCTGGACTCTTTTGACTGCTGCACTGCAAAGATAACATTCTCAGAAGCAGAAGCCTCCAAACACAAACAGAGAGAGAGGATTTGTTGGTGCAATCAAAACTTCACTATCAGGATTTCAAATAAGCAAGATTTAGCAACTACCTGCCAATGTTTGATCAGGAGGTCTGGCTCATACAGCGTAGCAGAATGACGAGGCTTTAGCCGGATCTTGGAAGGAGTATCTGCGTTCTGTAGCATGTGCTGGTTCTGCTGCTCAAGCTGCTGTTGATTTGTTAGCTTGTTGTCCTTGGCTTTTGAGCTTAGCGTGCGACCTGGTCATTGCCAATTACATAACATACACTTACATGGTCCAAATTGCAATTGTTCTCACTAACAGTGTTGGGAAAGTTCATTTGGGAATGTAATAGGATAAAGATTACAAGTTACACTATTTGACATGTAATACGTAGTGTAACTATTTCAATTATTACTTTAAACATGACTTTTAAGAAAACAAAAAGCAGTTGACATACTAAAACGTACTTTTTAAAATTAATAACCATATATTACAAATGATACTATAAATAATATAAAATATATAAAAATGACAAACACGTGTATCATCAGCCTAATGGGATCTCAATGTTGCTAAAATAACAGAGAAAAGTGGTTCAGCTACGAGTTCCTTGACAATATCTGAGTAATTTTTCCCATGATTCTGTGTGTTTGCTTGCAGGCCCACCTTCACGTCTTCATGATATTCTGTTAAAGCATTTCTCCTATACAGTTCAAACAAATCACACTGCACATAAGAGATGCATGTTTATTAGATTTGTCTTCCACCTCAGATTTAATGTACAATCTACACAATCACATCCATTTCCAGCAATACATTTCAGGCCTGTTACAAAGGTTCAATGTAAGTGACCGTGCCTTCGTTTGAGCAACAGTTCAGGTCATGGTTTACAGTTAACTGAAAGCATGGGCATCTGACAACAGTGCTAATTGGACAGATGTATTAGAAAGCCTGAAAAATACTGGTGTCACACATAGGTGAAACATTCCTGACAGTAAAGACAGCGTGTTAATAATAAATTAAAGCCACTCAAGTAACCAAAAGAGAAAAAGTGGCATGCTACAGTGATTGTAGAGTCACCAAAACCTCCCACAACCCAAACCACTAGAAACATTAGACACAATGCCTTTGTTAAAAAAAAAAAAAAAAAAAAAAAAAAAAACACACATCCAGACTTCTAGCCGTAAACAAGTTATCTCTGAAACTAGAGGAAGCATTTGTCCTTCCATCTGACAGCCCATAGCAGGAAAACACTGTCAAGTTTACAGTAAAATACTGGCAAACCAGAAGGTGCCAGCCAGTTACTATTTTTAATAATACAGTAATTTACCACATTGCAGTTTTGTGGTAAAATTACAGTTTTACCTGGGTAAATGCATTTGGTAAACTACCATATTGCTAAAAATACAATTACAGCATAGAACTTGTAATTAAATTACAGTAAGAACACTGTCAAAATGACAATGAAGTGGCTGGCACCCCTGTCCCCCTGTTAGTGTAAATGATCCAGTTGTTTCTCCTGCAGTGTGTGGGCCAGTGCTGGCCTTTCCGTAGAGGAGCCACATTAAGGATTTTATCCGGAGTCTGATTTCATCTCAAGCTAACAGAGTAAAGCAGAGCAGCTCAGAGAAACAGTCCTGAGCACCTGAAGGTGCACACAAACTCTCCGCTAAAGGCATCGGACAAAGCATCACGTTGGATGAAAAGGTGCACTGTATGCAAAGAAGAAAAGGTGGGATGTGAGGGAATAAGCACTTCTCAGGGGACAGAGAGACGCCAGGGTCTGTGCTCTGCATTTGGGTGAAGCTTTCAAAGTAACACACTTTATAAATCTGAATTTAGTCTCACTGTTCATGTTTTTTTACGTTAATTCAAGTTGAGTAATTTCTTCAGACAGACGTGTGTCGGCTTTGCCATTCCACTGGAAAGAGTGAGAGAGAGATGGCGGCGCGTCAGTCTGGTGGTTTCACATTTGCCGAGCTCGCTGTGCTCAGCGTGTTTGGCGTTTCCGGCGTCTCCGGTCTGCAGGTTTGACTACTCCGCTGGACACATGTTGCGATCTTTACAGCAGAAGTAGTGAACCACAACACCGTTAGGATACCTGGCAAAGGCACTGGACACAAAGACACAGAAATATAAATATTCATACAGTAAATCCCTCAATCAGTCCCTAAATGAGCACTCGTAGAGTGAAACTGCACACTTGTTCAGTGGCTTGTTTTTGGATGGGTATTTCAGATTCGTTATTTAATATATGCGAGCCTGGACCACAAAACCAGTCATAAGGGTCAATTTTTTGGAAATTGAGATTTATACATCATCTGTAAGCTGAATAAATGAGCTTCCCATTGATGTATGGTTTGTTATTTGGCTGAAATACAACTGACAAAAATCATCTTAAATATGCTGCGAATTATATTCCAAAGCGACTCATATATGAATGCTACTAGTGCTTATAATGTTTGTAAACATTTAATTAACCAACATTTTACATTATTTATTAATGTAATAACCTGCTTCAACGATGCATCTTATCTTTTTTCTCTCTCAATGCAATTTATCAGATGTCAGATTCTCTATTAAATGCATTTTACTCCGTTATGTCTGTGGCTACACACACAAGTATGCATTTAAAAAAACTAAATTCTTGACTTGAGCACGGTGTATATAGGTGAATGCTTTACAGAAAAGAATACTGCAATAACGTGAGATATTAGCATGAAGCACACCTGTTTCCGATCTTCTTCTTGCACACTCTGCAGGTTTTCTCATCTGTGATGACACACCTTACCTGCTGGTGAAAGATACGTTCCTCCTGCACCTGCAAACAAACAAAACACATTCAAACATTACTAAATTAAATTAAACATATGGACCATTTTGGAGAGTAATTAGTTAGAATTAGTGATGCTTCTTATTCAACATTTAACAACTTGGCAGTTTTTAAGTATTGCACCTTCTAGTAACAAGTTTGATTTTTCATCAATTAATTGAGTAATCTGGCAAAATTACCTTAAAAACACTGAATACAGCTTTAAAAGAAAGTGAAAACTGTTCAGAAGTAAACGTACCCGCAGGAACTCGGCCTGTAGGAGGCTCTTCAGGACCTGGTCAAAGCGCTTCCTCCCAGCCTTCTCCTCCAGCACATTCTCCAGAAAGACCCGGATCTCTTGGATCTGTGTGTTGGCTGGCAGCAGGTTTATGGCCTTATGAAAGACAGAGAGAAGCCGCGTAAGACAGCGTGCCATGGATTCTGTATGCGATTTGGAACTGTATCTGTCTGACTGTCAAATGGCTTCAGCTGAAACTTCAACACTACAAAGGAAAGAGGAACTAAATTCAACAGGAACATGAACAGCAGGTTTCCACAGATGTTTCTCACACAATAATCTGTAAATTCAGAGCTCAGTGATGGCATCTGACAACATGTCAACACAGAGTCTCATTTCCTCTGCTGGCATCTTAAATGATGTGCTGGAATCAGCAGGACTGACTTGTGAAGCGCTGCCACACATGCTCACTATTCTCTCCATCAAAGACCTCATGCATTATTTGTTTTTTTTTAAATAGTTAAAACCTTTACTCATACTGTTGCAGTCTGTTATATTTGGAATTAAATATCAGCCACAGAGATAATATAAAACTGAGATGCACCAAATAAGGGCACTTTTACATCCCAGGGGTGATTTTTATTGAAACTGACAGATGGCAGCTTTTTATTTTCTTCCTTAAATGTAGGTCACATTAAAACGGTCTTTCAAAATGTGTTACTACACCATCATGTATTATTATTTTTTCTTGCTAATTTTCAGATGTCTTGTATTTATTTTGTTATTTTTCAAAAGCTTCTACAATCTATACAAAGAGCGCAATAATCAAACAATTTGATTATTGTATAAATTTTTCCAGAAATTATGGCATCATTTTTTTTTTTTACCAACAATCTGTAACAATTTTATCAAAACCCAAATTGTCAAATTATATAATTTCATATATAAGTTTGTTGTCTTAAAACTAAAAAATAATGTTTTAAACTAAAAAAGAATTAGATGAATCATTATGCAAATATTTTAATCAATGCCTTACTCTGAGGCAGTGGCTAAGCTAAGCAAAATGAGGATTGTTTGTGTTTTTTGGTGAAAGCAACCATGAACAGGCACAACCTTGAAATTTAATGCTTCACCTCAGGTTTATTGGCCACAGTCAATCTCACTGGTTCAAAATAATCTCTAAAAACCTCATATATGACTACCTATGATTTTGTTACAACATGCAGTTTTTCAGTATTTCACTCTCAGTCAGCTGAGGAAAGGAAACTATCATGGTTTGTTGATAACATCTTCAGTTCAAATGTATATTTTCCTGTGTTCTAGCCCATGCAGAAGATGTTATGATGCTACCATGTTCTGGGTGTATGATATTGTTAGTATTTGGTGGATGCTCACTTTGGCGGTGTTCAGTTTGCTGTAGTGGAGCTGCAGAACATTCAGGGCTGCCTGGAGGTTAGCCTGTGGCTCACATAACTCCATCTTTATGGGCCCGAGGAAGTGCACGTCCGGAGGAGACAGATACATGCGCAGCAGGGACAGATACACCTACAGACAGCAGAGACACACAGCACCTCTGTTAACATTAGACAAGAAGCATCATCACAGGACAGTTTTACCAGCTGGCCACATTCACACAGTGTTTGGGATTGACAGTCCCATTTACAAAACCTCAGACTTCAAGCCTCAAATATTTGCATAATAGTGATTAAAGATGGTGAGTAGCATATTTTTCTTGTACTTTTTTATTTATTTTACTAGCCTTAATGTGTTTGCATTCAGTCTTTCTAAACAGCTTGCAATTTTTTTTTTTATAATATCATAATATTTAACATCATTCATTCATGACATACACTTGTTGTCTTTTTGTATGTGTGTGTGGGATGAAATCAGCATTTCTAGTGTCTTAATGACAATACTAAACTACTAAATATAATATTGCATATTGGGGCAAATATTTGCTAGTCCTTATAATGTCTAATTTCACTAGTAGATTACATTTAAATAAATACAATTTAAATGGATTTTTTATATATATTTTGAGAGAATGCAATCACTGATAATACTAATATATATATATATATATATATATATATATATATATATATATATATAAACAACAGACAATGATGTAACTCTTAAACTTAAACAGTGAAATCATAATTTAAAACTTTTAAAATGTACAGCATATAATCAGTGTCAATAAAAACTGTATATACTGTACTGATTTAGTGACAATATGCAAGCTATTATTCTGTGTTTTCAGCAAAGCAGAACAAGTCCTACTAAATCCTTGTGGGTCTATTATTGGATTGTAAAAGATATAGTACAAGCCAGACTGCAGAGACTATACAACAACAATGTGACAGTGAAAACAATTGAAATAAGACTGGTGAAAAGTCACTGAGCAGCACTCACATCTTTATTGCCGTTTGTTGATGGATCATAATGACCATGGCAGTACCTGAGGAAGATCAGAACACACAAAACACAGTCTTAACACCACTGGAGTAGAAGTGATGGTGTTTAAAGTCAGCTTCCCTTTCATGAAACTGTCAACATGAAATATTCAACAAGAAAGAGAATTGGTGGGTAGAGACTTGAATGAGAGTTTGCAGTGGATTGCAGAGGAGCACTTTTGACAGAAGCTTCTTTTTGATTTCATGTTGACTTGAGATGTGATGCAGAAGAGGGCTAAGCGATACTCACTCTTCAGCCATACGCGTGTCTTTGAGAATGTGAACGTAGATGAAGAGAGCCTGCTCATGTTTCCCCATACGGCCCAGGAGAAGAGCCCTCTCCTCCAACAGACCTGAGAGAGCCAGGGAGAGGAGGGGAGGAAGCAACACAAGAACAGCATTTGTCATGCAGTTTTATATATCTAGATTTTTTATTGTATGTCTCTGACCTGTACACTCACCATCAAATGGGAAATCACTGATGAGTCGCTCTGGCTCATAGCTGCTGGACACTTCCAGAAGCGACAGAAGCTTCTTCCTGTACTCTCCCAGCTCTCCCGCCTCCTTTCCTGCAGCTACAGCTGGAACACCTGGACACAGTCAACACGGTACGCTTGGCCTTGTATTCATCTAGACGGAAAGTCTTCCTTTTAGACATGTTTATGGATACTTTGCGTCACAATTTTTTTTTTATCCATTATTCTGTTCCTTTTTTGTAAAACCCTGTCTAGCCCACACCCACACAACTACCAATTTTTACACAAATTATGACAGTTGTGTCATCATTTCCATCACAAAGAATAATTGTGTTGCTAATAAAGGGTTTATTCAAAACTTACAGTACTAGTGAAGAGCCCTGTTACAAGTACCACAAAATCTCAGAAAATATCCTTAAGAATTAAATATATGTTTTGGTGGCTTAAGTAAAAAAGTATGATGATAAATATTTATTTTATGAAAATTAAATTCTGAATATAAGTGGGTGGGTAGAACATATTTTGATACATTTTCTACTAGTTACACAGTAGTCACACAAACACAATAAAATAAAGCCAATCAAAATATAATATAAATATACAATGGTGTCTCTGCATCTGACGACAACTAGCTTGCTTTTTATGAAAAATCGAAATACATAAATTCATAACATTTACTGATGAGAATAGAACCATAAAAGTGACGTGCCGGGGAAAAACACATGCCAAGTTCTTTAAAACAGCACAGTCAATCTGTCAAAGCACCTGACACGTACAATTATGCTTCTCTGAATTATTGAATATATAAGTGCTGGAGTTTTTTGGATATCTTTGGGTCCGCACAGTGTTTTCACTAAAGCCCGTGTTTTTTTTCGGTCCATAAAAAGGTTTTCAGCTACTGTGAAGTGATGTCACAGCATATCAATTACCTAATGCGAAAAATTATTTTATTATTTTATAATTTGCATGTTTCCTAATACCTACACAATATGAAGCACTTCTATCTGAGAATTAAAAATGATTGTACCAAAATTCATCCTAAAAAAGACAAACTTTCTCCCAAAATTAGTCAACAGCGGTCATCAGAGATTATGCTGCAGTGTTCATTATTTTTGTATATTTTCAGCTGCTGCAGAAAGACCGAATTTCACTTCTATTACTTGAGAAGATATTGTGCTATTGTTTCCAGCAGCACCCCTGGATCAGCTCTAATAAAGCAGTGTGAGTGAGTGACCGCTGAGTGTCTGACCTTCAGGCAGTGAGTTGAGATACACTTTCATGAGGCCTTGCACCTTCTCCAGGTAGAGCTGGATCAGAACATTGTGGAACTCGGGCTGCGTCTCGTCCCAAAGGTGAATGATGTGCTCCAGGTACGGGATGGCCAGCTCCTTGAACCCCTCCTTCAGGAAGTTCAACACCTTATCCCTGGGCAGAGTCTCCACCTCCGTCAGGTCCTCAGTGAAGATCTGAAAGTAGAAAAAAAAAAATTAATTCAAACTCAAGCTTTTCAAAATGACCACAGAGTACATATAAATACAACCAGATCATGTTTATCTCACCTTCAGTCCATCCTCTGGAGAAATCTTCAGAACCCACGGCGAAAACTCAAATATGATGCCCAGGTTCTCCACACCTGAACAGAAAGACATCAATGCTGGTGAGGTGGATCATTTGTCTTACAAATCAACATATTGACAGAATCAGTCGGCTGGTTTCTACACTGTATTTATGGGAAATGGATTTTAACATTAAAATATTAAATGGAGCTGAGAGTACGACACTCTTAGTGAAATTTGATTTTAATTAGATTTAAGAACAAATAATACCATTATTATATATTATTAAATTTTACATACAAAAGTGAAATTACAAAACTTAATTTTATAAAAAAAAATTACAGTCTTAATTTTTATATTTTTAAACATTAAAACCTTCAAACTTTTATTTTGATGGAAAACTGTAGGGAGTCTTTAAAGCTTTTCTTTTGTATATAAGTGTATCTCATTACAAGTATGAGAAGATGGTTGGTGCATGTTGCATTAACAAATTTACTTTAACGTGACCCAAACTGATAGCGACTGATGCAAAGATGAGCTCATGCGGAGCAGCATTTGCTGAGACAATGACCTGCTCACGTGTAAATGAACACAATGCCACGCTTCACTCTAAAACAACCATTTAATAATTGCACTAAGCCGTATTGTGATTTTGGTTTTATTTGGAGTAATCAAGCAGCTCTAGGTGGGAATCTCCAAAAATCTGCAGCACTTAACTTGCAGTAAATGAGTGTGGTCATCTTACCCAGTCTCTGAAGATACTGTACAGTCCTCTCGTGGCCCTTCAGAGGAGAGTTGGCTTTGGTGGACTGATCCAGCAGAACCTGCAGAGCTGGACAATCACACTTCTGTAAGTCTACTGAACTGAATGAGGAAGACGACAAGACTTTTCAAAATCTGCAGCTTCACAGCAAAATGTTTACGTAGTTCTGAGCTGTGTCACAAGAGAGAAAGACTGGTGATGTAAAATCATACACTGACAATAAATAGTCAACATATCCACTCTATTACAGAACATACAGTGCAATACAGCATCTGATTAATGAACAAATCAATGGGTTTGTACAGACTTGTTGCTTGGTTGCTACACTAAAAAAAGACCTATTACCTTGTTATTTCACAAGCTTTTCAAATGCATGTTAAAAACTGGATTTGCAACTGAAACTTCAATCACTCAATGACACAAATACAGTTTCTACTAAACCAATAGAAAACAACCGTCAATGCTGGCATACAAACAGAAATCTGTGTATATTCATGAAAGTGACGTTTATATAAATGAGTTTGCTTGGCTGCAGTGGATCTACACGGTCTGCTCCTCCTCATCTCTTCTGTAAGGCATGGCATCAACAAAACAGCTCAGGACTTGATTAGAGCATCTCTGTAAACAAGAGCAGTTCAGAGCCCTCCTAATCATATTCAGATGCTTGAGGACACACACAGAGATTATACTCCTAATGGAGATTACAGGAGGTCACATAAACATTCATATGACAATCCAGATGTACGTTCTCAATAAGCGGAAGCTGAGAAGACTGAGCACACCACCTTTCTGATGAAGGCCTTTTTTCTCATAGAGGATGATGAGTTCGCTGTATTTGTGGGCTTTCTTCAGCACATACTCGCTCTCCTCTATGTGACAGTGGTTGTTCTCCAGCCGCAGGAGAGGCGACACTAAGGCTACATTGGTCTGAGGATTTAAAAAGAAAACATTCTTAAAATCACACTGAATACTTTACAGTGAGCTGAGATCAACTGGTTATAACTGCAGTGATCTGTCAACTTAAGCAAGAGCTTCAGGCCTCACAGACAAGTATTTATACATTCATATACTGCATACGGTCTTATTAAAGTAAATGATTGATTGACTTGTAAAAAAATTTAATAGGTGCATTACTTTAATGAGAATTTTAAAAATTATAAATAAATAATTTAGCAGTTTATGGTACAATTATCTAAAGAATTAATTTACAACTTACAATCTTTAGTAAACCGATCATCATATTCTGTGTCAATTTTGGCTTATTGTAGTAAAAAAAATTTAAATACTAATGGTAAAGAAATTCAGAATACTGGTAACTAAGACTCTGGAAAGTCACAAATTTCCTTTAGAGAAGTATTAATAGCAGCAGCCACAAATTATAATATATACATTCAGTTAAAATGTTATGCTCACCAAAGGCTGCATTTATTTGATCAAAAACACAGCAATATTGTGAAATAATATTACAATTTAAAATATGTACTATATTGTAAAATCTAATTTATTTCTGTGCTCAAAGCTGCATTTTCAGCATCATTACTGCAGTCTTCAGTGTCACATGATCCTTCAGAAATCATTCTGATGTGCTGATTTGCAGCACAAGAAACATTTACAATTATTAATCTCAAAAACAGTTGTGCTGCTTTTAGTGGAAGCCATGATTTTTTTTTTCATGATTCTTTGGTAAACCGAAAGTTTAAAAGAACAACGTTTATTTGAAATATAATTTTTAAAAATAAAATATTTATTCCATATTTGTCTCTGTAGTTCATTTTTGTGTTTATGTGAATACCTTTTGCAAAGTGCTTAAGTTTACTGATGCTATCATCAGTCTTTGAATCAACAATGGTTATTAATCAAGGCTCCATTTCAGTTAACATGCTGTCTGCACGATGCAGAACTGAGCTACTGAGAACAATCTGAAGGCCTTACGTGGAGGTAACATTTAAGCAGAGTGGTGTCGATGATCTGAAGGAGCTTCTTGCGGCTCTTGATGGTGGGGGTCCCCTCCATGAGAGGGGAGGTGGTGAAGGGGTCCGTGTCATTCAGCTGCTTCACTAAATGACTGCGTTTCTATCACAAAAGATACAGAGAAAACTGTAACAAGATGAAATAAAGTTTAAAAACACTATGAAATTGATGAATCGTGAATACCTGTGTCAGGTAGTCTATGAGGGCCAGGTGGGCTTTCTCCAGCTCGGCTCCAGACAGTGTGGGCAGAGGGTTGGGGTAGTGCAGCTGCTTGCGGTAGTCAGATGGGAGCAGGTCTGGATACAGTCCAATAACATGAGTGGGATCTGTAAAAGAGAAGAGCGAATCCTAAAGTCAATGCGATTTTGAAATCAGGGTTGTGGTGAACAAGCTCAAGGTATTTTCACATTTTATTCTACCATATAAAATATATCAGCAGTAACAATTTGTGATTTTTATTTTTTAAACCTTTTACTTGTCTTGAAAAATGAGTTTGCTAACAAGTGTCTAAATGGGACTTTAGAGGTTGTGGAACAGATAAACTCATCTACTGACTAGTCACTTTCACAGTGTCATGTTTATAATATATTCTAACTCAAACTTTCAGTCAAAATGTTTTTTTTAAATAACAATTGGAAGCTTTATGGCGGTGACGCTGTGTAATTTGTGTATAGCCTGTTTAGCTTTTTTACTTTTGGAGATTGTACTTAGGCTTCAAAATTCACAAAAGTTGTGTTCATTTGTGAAGACTTTCACGTGTAAGAATCATACATTTTTATTGGTCACGACACAAACTAATTTTAGAAGCCACTACAAAAAAAACATACAGGGTTTTGTTGAAGGACCCAGGGTGATGCTAACATACGGTTGGCCTACAAAAATATGTCATCGCTGCAGAACTCTATGATGCATACGGCTTTCTTTCCTGGTCCAATGGCACTCTCTAGTGGATTCAGACTCTAGTGGGGTGGTGATGGCGCAGTGGATAAGACATATGCCTTTGGTGTGAGAGACCCGGGTTCGAATCCACTGTGAGACACCAATGTGTCCCTGAGCAAGACACTTAACCCCTAGTTGCTCCAGAGGCGTGCGACCTCTGACATATATAGCAATTGTAAGTCGCTTTGGATAAAAGCGTCAGCTAAATGAATAAATGTAAATGTAAATTCAATTAAGCAGCTCAGCCCCAGACAGCAAGACTACATCTGATAGTGTACACAAAAATGAAAAGAACTTTCCATAACGCCAGTCTGATTGGTTGGTATTTACACCAGTTGGTATTAAACTGTAAACCACCCGCCAGAAAGTTTCTCTTAAATACTTGTGTCAATCAATGAAAAAAAATTAAATACAACTCAAATCAATAACTTATTTGGCACTCAAACAAACAAAAAAAGTCCTTAATTTAAGATTAAAATATTTTAATTGCACATCCCATCCATTTGCACAGTTTTCACATAAAATAATAAGCAATTTAAATAAAACACGTGATGCATATTTGTCAATCATACAACGAAAAAGGTAAGATTTTTGCACTCAAAAATCATGACAGTTTATTATTAGCCAACTATATGAATCTATTTGATTTTATTTAATCATTTTCAAAATGTTATTTTTATTCAAATAGTTTAGAATTAATTTAGTTAGTATGAACATGTTTAAAATATGGCTAGCTGTGGAACAAGCAATACTCAAATATTTGAAATGTATGAGATTGAAATAAATTGAATATTTTAAAGGTTTATATTACGGAAATCTTACATTTTATGTTAAAGCTGTGCAAATGTACAGAAATTTTATATGCATTCTAAATGCATAAAAAGTTTTTTTAGTGCAATGTATCACACACTGGACACGTCTTGCTGTACATGTATGCTATTCTATCCTCATTTGTGGTGCATTATCACTGCTGTATGAACTCACCTGTGCCTAACTTAGAAAACCCCTGCATGGAGTCATCAAAGCGTTTCTGACAGAACAAGTTGAAGGCAAACAGGTTCTGAATGTGATGAATCTGTTGTCTCTTGTCTGCATCTGAATCATCCTTCATTTTCTGAGGAAAGACGAGACAAAAACAATCTCAGCATATGATAAACGCAGTGTACTTTAGTATTTAGTGGATGTTAAAAGGTTTCTCACCGCTAGCTGAAGTGCCAGTTCAAACTGTTTGTCCTGCAGCAGCTGTCGTATCTGGCTGGCTATAGAGATGGGCACCAGACGCCAAACAAAGTGATTGCTTGCTACATACACAACATTTGATCTGTGAAATTACAGACGGAAAGAAAGAAAAGAGTCAGATCACCAGATCACCACAGATCAAAACATGCCTTTCCAGTTGCATATCAAAATCTGTCCCTTAAAGTATTTTGATCTTTTGATCAGAATATAACTGTACATGTAGTACAGAGTCATTAACAAGCTGTACATTCAAATATTACATTAAAAGGGATAGTTCACCCAAAAATGACATTTCTATAATCAGTTCCTCATGTCGTTCCAAACATGTAAGGCTTTTTTTCTTTCTTCTGTGGAGCACAAAAGAAGACATTGCTTTTTTTGTCCATGCAATGAAATATAGTGAGGTTAAGTCTAGTTTCATATTCAAAATATCTTCTTTTGCGTCCTGCAGAGGAAATGCATACAGGTTTGGAACATCTTCTCAAATAGGGTGCATCTGCATTCTGCAGGTGTTTCAGTGAATTATAGGTAAATATCTGCTTCACTGAACACAAGCGGGAACTGATTCAGACATTTTTGCTAACCTGTTTGACCAACCCATGAAAAACCTGATTCGTCGACAAATACAGAAGGACATTACTAGTTTTAAAGTGCCCCTATTATGGATTTCCATGCAGTGTGTAACACAAGTGAATGAAAACATCCTGCAAAGTTTTAAACCTGAAAGTGCACTGTGTATAAAGTTATTGTCTCTCAAAAGAAAGAGTCGACTCTGAATCACTGAAATGAGTCGTTTTTAAAATGAATCCCAAGTCGTTTCACGTTGACATGAACATGAAACATTAGCATATTGCTAGTTGGTCTTTTCCAGTTGGTCTGAATGAAAATGCATATTCATTCTTTGCCACTAGGTGCCGCTTGCAGTAAAAATATCGGTTTCCCCGGTAAAGCTGTACACAAAGCAGCACTGAGCTCTCAAACACTGCTTTAAATAAAATCGACCAATCACCGCAGATTAGCGTCACGCAAAGGAGGGGTTTGGAAAAATGAATCGCTGAGCGAATCGTTTGGTAGTCGTTGAGCAAGTAATGTAAAAATAAATGCATATTATAAGACAATGAAAGTGTTTTTTGACCTTGCATGCATGGCGACCTGTTGTCCCTAAACCAAAATATGAACCTTTCTTTACCCATAACAGGGGCACTTTAAACAAATGACAGAAAATACAGGAAAACATGAATCATGAAAACGAAATACTGAGGAAAAAAGCTTCTGTAGACAGGTCTCACCCAGCGGAGGTGATGAAACGCGGTCTCTGCAGTTCTACGCTCTGCACCAGCAGTCTGGGCTCAAGGGTGCGGATCTCCACATAGCGTGGCAGCACTGCGATGATGTATGGAGGCTGGTGCTCTAATCAACAAACACGTGAAAACACACTCAGAAATGACTTGAAATATCAATAGAATGGATTTAAAAATGGTAAAATGTGTAAAAAACAGTACCATACTATCTAATTGCTAGCTGAAAGTTCAAAAAATGAGAGGAAATATTTAAAAAGCAGCCATGCAAAGAGCTGAAGATTTGATTAACTTTGCATGTTGGGTGTTCTTAATCTGGGGAAATCTGTGAATTCTGCAGGCACAGATTCGGTTTTGGCCTGGTCATAAATCAATATTAAACAGCTCTTGCATTCATTCGTTTCCATGACTCAGTTCAAATTCATTGTAATGACTCGAATTGTTTGTATCATCACTCAGAAAAGGTTTGTGGTAGTTTTCATAATGTTTTAATAAAAATACATGCAGGTAAATATAGCTGTTTATTACACATGAGTAACTACATGATGATAATTATATATATATATATATATATATATATATATATATATATATATATATATATATATATATATACACACACACACACACACATTACAACATGGTTATTTTTGCTGGAAACAAGGCTGTTAGATACCAAAACATTAGACACCAGAGAAATTTCACAATTTTTCAAACTAGTTTTGAAACCAAATATTTTCTTTTCAGTAATTAAAAAGTAATGACGTTCAATTGTTTGAGCATTTTTGCTCTTTGCAATTTATCCGGTAAGAGAAATTGCATTATGATTGTGTTTCCACTTTGTTTTTGTTGTGCTATGCACCGTAAGCTTGTGGATATCTGATTGTATATGACAATGAGAGTAATATTAGATGAGATTTTGACTTTTTTTTATGATTATTTGATAAGGTTGCCTAAAGTTAATTTATTTGAACACAAATGTGAATTACAAACTAAAAATAGCCATGTTTATTTTCAAGATGGTAACTGGACACCGATCTGATAAGTTGTTCACGTTGTTTTAACAGTGACTGAACTCATGATCAAACGTGTTTGGTAATTGCTAATGAGTACCTGAGAAGTATGTTTGTTAGGACTGGCATCATACATACCCATTGCAACAGGAATGTCTGTCCAGTTAAGGGCACATTTCTGAGTGCAGACGCCTTCTTCGTTTAAAACAACCGTGAGGTCATCCTGACCCACTGCGACCTTCCCATCAGCCAATGGGGCCACCAATGGTTCCAGCTGTTTTCCTGTGGGGAACAGTTCTTTGACCGAGCCACGTCCGTCCATCTAAAGAGAAAAGTCACATGATTGACCCCCAAAAAAACAACATCCATGTTGTGATGCAGTTAGCTGCAGAATTTGAGAGAGAATCTGGTCTCAGCCTCAGATGGCAATGCCACAGTCTGTTCACTGTCCACCTGATATATACTGTGAATAAAACTGGAGAGCAGCAAGCTTCCATAAACAAAATGGTTTCACTTGTCCTACTGGCCTGCTGTTGTATCATTGCTGGCTAACATAGACATTCTTCTGACAAAACTGCAAACTACACATTCATAACCAGAACTACTTTTTTTTTTTTTTTTACTTACCCGGATCAGATAGTAGTCTCGTTTGAAACCCACACATATGGAGTTCTCACACCAAGCCATGGACTTGGGAATGTCTGGAGCAGCGAAATCTCCCTGCAATAGTGACCAAACATGATTTAGGCCAACATTATGGTCTACCAGCAATATTTCAATATTTCTGTGTTTCCAAGCCTCAAGACCTGTAATTCATGGAATTCTCTGTCCTTCCAGTAATACAGCTGAATTTTCCTCTTGACTGCAACACACATGCGCAGTTTGGCCTCACCTGAGCTAGACTGCTGAAGACAGAGCGAGAGAGAGAAACAAAAATAAGAAATCAGATGTGATCGCTGGGTCAAAGCATTAACGAACAATTGCATTCACTTCAAGTGGCCCCAAAAGTTTTTGGACCCCTTACTTCAAAATCAAGTGCAATCAAAGAACGAATGTTGTGATGCCATTTCAAACAAAATCAATAAAAAATTCACTCCAGCTGGTAAACACCTTCAAATTACCTTTAGTCTGTGGCGATTGCGCAATAGGTGGAAATAATCTTCCAGTCATTTCTTCAGTTCAGTTTGTCGAAGTCAGACGCAAGTACAATAAAAACAACAACACACTGGAGAACTGCTTTATAATACAAACTGAACTTGTAAAACTAATTGAAAGCGACACTGCCACTGCTTTTTCATGTTTAATACTTGCTTTAAATCAATTGCATGAAGTGCTACTATATAAAAATTAATTTGAATTGACTTGACTGGAGAGCTGAATTGCAGAGCAGGTGCCAAAACGCTTATATCAATTAATATCCACTTTCTTAACTTCTCTTTTCTCACCACTGTCATTTTTATGTTATGGAGAGGAAAGCATGCTGCACATATTAACATATTTATATAAACTCCGCTCCCAGCAGCATCAGCATTGTCAGGATTCGTTTGCAATGACCTTTAAGCAACTGCAGTAGCCCCTCACTGCAGTCCACAAGATCCATCCAGGGCGTCGAGATGGTTGGTTTAGGGATCAGTGGTTTAGTGGAGACGGGTAAGTTAAGGTTTTATCCAACCTCACCCCCTGGATCTTGTGTTCTGCAGTGAGGACCATCTCAGCAACTCTGGCATCTTGCAGTGCTTTTTGGTTCTCTTCACATTCACGCAGGTGTCTTAGCAGAGCAACTTCAGGCATCAACATGTTCCATTAACATTTCACAAATACAACTTTTGGGACCACTGCATGCAAATAAACAGGCCATAGTGATTCTTTAACCTACCTGCAGGTCACAGGCAAACAGTGTGGCTCCTCTGGCTTTGGATAAAACAGTTATCTGCTGGAACGTGAGCAGGTCGTGAACGTGGATGTTATTTTCTGAAACAAAAGAAGGCAATGATACTGCTGACACTGAAACTACACAGTTCCTTAAGATGCTTTGCACTTACACCACATCAGTTTGATCTAGGATACAAGTTCTTCAAATGCAAGCCACAAACAAAGTGATATGACAACACATCATATGACAATGACTACTTTTAATAATGCTATTATGAGGCGACTTAGGCAATATTGCGATTAACAGTTACCTCACGTAAACCCAATACTTTGATCAAATTCATGCATTTGAGCTCATAATCGGAGTAAATTATGCCAATTTTAATCGCATAAACAAACACCTCTAATCACATCTATACCACTCTGACTAAAGTGTGCATGTGTTTGTGCTCGAGTTTCCCTCCACTCCAAATTACTGAACTCTGTCAACAAAACATGCTGCATCGCTATCACACTTCAATGCTCATCGATGCACCTATCGAAATGTGTTTTGCATTTGATGCAAGCAGATTAAAACAGTGGCCAGTAACACACCTACTGCATGCGAGTTCATCATTTGTGCTGTGCATTGGGGTATGTGAATAATGGCGGTAAAGGTAACCAAAGTTCTTAGCAAATAATCAGAATAATGAAAATGACATGTAAACGGAAGCTTTGTTTTCATCATGTAAACATGTCACTGTAATTCGTTCCTTACTCTATTTATCGGAAATAATCACATTATTGGTGCACATGCAATCTGAAGGATCTGAGGAGTCAACAAATCTGGAAAACATACTTACCCAACAAACTAATCAATATCTTGTACTGTGACACCACAAAAAGCTGAGAAAGGAAATAGAAGAAATATTAGAAGCAGCAAACAACAGTTGTTCCTTTAAAAATAGTTACTCTGTCATTATTATCCCACCCTCATGCTGCATGCTGTCTTTACTCCACGCAAAAAAACAAAAAAAAGATAATACTATTTTTGAAGAACCTTCATGCAGTTAAAATTAGTTTAATATGACCATAGATGTCAAGCTAAAAAAACAACCAAAGAACACATAGTCAATAGTCTTTTGAAATCATATGATAGCTCTGTGTGAGAAACAGGCATACAATTAAGTATTATTCATGGATGACATAATGGTGCATAAATAATGACAAAATCTGAGTGAACTACTTTAATGGATGGGCTTCTCTATCTGTGCATACCTGCTGAATCTTCTTTGAGAAGTTCTTATTGGATTTCTCTAATGTAACTTCAAACCTGTTTGTACCTGTAAAAAATATATTATTATAAAAAGACCTTAACTTAAAAATAAATTTCACAAATGATTGATGCTATAACAAAAACTATGCACCTGCATCTTTCTTGATCCTGTAGAGAAGGAGATGGCCTGGTTTGGTCCCCACAAGGAGCCAATCATCTGCAAACACAGTATGATTATCACACATCGACGACACATGGCAACGATTAAAAAAATTAATAAAAATGAGTTCATGGAACTAGTTCTGTAACACAAACTAAATGAAGAGGGTCAGCTCTAGTGGTTCAAACATTCTAAAATTGCTTGACCATTTTTATTTATTTAACTATTATTGGTTTTGCAAAATCACTGGTTTTGTGTAATTTTATGTATTTATTTATTTAGTGTTTGTCTTGGGACAAAAACTGACCTCTAAAGCACATTTCAAGGTACACACATACAGAAATATTTAGCACATTTAAATGTCATGATCAAGATTGCTCAAAGTCTCACTTTTACTCCATCGGACCACTTGAGATGAATTGACCCAAGAGACCTTTAGATGGCTCTAATAATCACACACCCTCAATATATAGGCCTACATGTACAAACCAACCTCATAACCTCACATATGTAGAATTAACACTTTACTCAGCTTTCATTTCCCTTATACTTGCTTGATAGAATCTAATCTAAACATGTACATGGATACTACATTTCTTGTAAGCTGCCTAGTTAATAAAACATCTGTATAGTTGTCTTTTCTCCAGCTATGACTCAGAACCTGTTGATCTGTGTAACTAAACATCTGTTTTGGACATCACAGGCATGTTTCCTGACCAGTGCTGAATATGTTCATATGAAGGACAGGGCAGCAGAACTCACCCCAGGCCGCCAGACAGTCAATCTGCAGGGGTAATTTCTCCAGGATAGGAACTGGCTCGTATGCCTCATGCATACTGGAGCTCTTATGTACGACCAGACACACGTAAATAAATAACCCAAGATGCTAAGATAGAAAACAAAACCACTCCACGATCTGCTGGCAGTTAACTGGAAACAAACAGAATAAAACAAACCCAGTTATAAAGATCATTCACGTCTTTGTTAACCAGCTCGACTCTCGTCAGATGTCCCAGAATTGTCCCACTCCATCCTTCATGAGTCCAAAAATAAGAGAGGAAGCGCTGAAACTCTTGTGTTTTGCTGTGTTGTCAAGCAGTTGGCTAGTATGTAGCTTTCATATTTTGCCCTTTAATCTTGCTAAAACACAGATCCTCGATGCTCAGATTCCAAATGTATTTAATCCCATTGTCCAGCGCGATGCTGTGGTTGATTTGGGGTTCTGCTGTCCGTTGTTTTGAGCTGATATCCGCCAGGATTCAGTGTTTTGACAGCTAGCAAAGAGCTATCTGTGCTGCGGGAACTTCCCGGAGCCGTGACGAGCACGTGACTGCGAGAGTTCTATTAACAGCACGTGACAGAACACAGATGTTTTCTGTCCGCTCCTGTTTTTGATAACACTAACTTATTTGTTGACCAAAGTCTTTTCAATACCATGTCAAACAAAGATAGTCGTTCAATTATAGATCACAGATTTCTTAACCTGCTTGCGTAAGTTTTTGGAATAACATATTTAGTTATAGCCTATAGAATGGCTTCTTCGACAAAAATTCTCCTTATCTACTAAAGTTGTTGAAGTCTCTATTAAAATTATCCATAATTGCTACCCAGTAAATTAAACTTGCTAAATTTAATAATAATATTTCCCCCAAATGCTCCTTTTGTCTTCAGTCTGAAGAAACAATCAATCATTTATTTTGGGACTGTGCTTGTAAAGTGTTCTGGGTTGACTTTTCCACTTTTCCAATTTTGTTATATATATATATATATATATATATACACACACACACACACACACACTGCCCTCCAAAAGTTTGGAAACACCCCTGGCAAAGTGTGGTTTTGGCTTCACCTTCCAACAAGACAATGACCCCAAGCACACTTCCAAGCTTATCCTATTTGGAGAGGAAACAGTCAGCTGCATCATGTCTGTCATGGAATGGCCTCCCCAATCACCCGACCTCAACCCAATTGAGCTACTATGGGAGGAACTGGACCGTGATGTCCGTAAGAAGTGTCCAACCAGTGTGAATCATCTCTGGGCAATCCTTCAGGAGGCTTGGAGTAATATATCAACTCAATGTCTGAATAAACTGACAGCTCAGATGCCCAGATTATGCAGAGCTGTAATAGCTGCTAATGGTGGATATTTTGATGAATCGAAAATTTAAGTTTATGTATAAACTGTTTATGTAATAAAATATGTTTTTATAGTTTGTGTTGTCTCTTATCAGTGCAAAATTATCACAAATTAAAAAGGATTCATGCCAATATTGTCCAAAACCCCACTTTTCTAGGCCGTTTCCAAACTTTTGGAGGGCACTGTATATATATATATATATATATGGGGTGTAACAGTTCACAGAATTCATGGTTCGGTTTGATACGATACAGTGGTGTCACAGTTCGGTACATTTTCGATACAGCAAAATAATTTCCTTGATTTTTACTATTTTTTTATTTATTAAAACAAATTTTTTACTTTAAACAATGATGTGCTATACAATGAGCTATACTTGACCCATCTTCCGGGGTGTCTTCTTAGCAGCATATAAAACAAAAACACCTCTGGTTTGAAGTATTCCAGCTGATGTAGTTTAAATTGATTTTTAGCTTTTATGGGCATTTTTTACCTTTAT
Source organism: Barbus barbus (assembly GCF_936440315.1). Lineage (NCBI taxonomy): Eukaryota > Metazoa > Chordata > Actinopteri > Cypriniformes > Cyprinidae > Barbus > Barbus barbus. Next base: position 3,534,723 of record NC_136758.1, read on the forward strand.
AAAGCCTTTTTTTTCTAAAAGTGTGCATCACCTTTTGAGTCAATCTTTTTTATTTAATCAGTCAATAAGACATTTGAGATGTTGCCAAGAAGTCAGTATTGACAAAATTAATCTTTGCAATGCAGAGGAAACAGAAGTTGCATCTGAATGGCATTTAAATGCTTTTAATGCAGCTCAGAGGGACATGCAATGCTTTAACCTGCAGTTACAAATGCATAAATAATGTTTTGATATTTTAAACATAAAACGTTGGCAAATGATGTTTGAAATTAATTAAAAGATACTTTAAATGTGAAATTAAAACCGAATCATTTAAAGTTGATTCATTCAGGAATGAAACATGGTCATGTTGCTGTCAGAGTGTCGTGTGTGTCATGTGTTCCCGCCTCATGTTTCCATATTTGGTTTGTTTCCTGTCCTTGTTAAATGTTATCATTAGTTAATTCTTGTCCAGCTGTGTTTGTCTCGTTATCTATGATTTACCTGTGTATTTATAGTCCTGTCTGTTGAGTTAGATTTTGTCTGGTCTACTCGTTACTCCCCGGTGTTTGATGTCTGCCCTGCCCTGCCCTGCCCTGCCCTGCCCTGCCTTGCCCTGACCTGACGCAAAACCGTGCTGTGGCTGTGTTTGGATATATTTTTGTTTGGCGAAATTGTGCAAAAACAGGCAATATGCTGTCTAAAACGTACGTTTCTTAATTAACTTCTTGCTTATTGACCTGTTGTAAAAATCATTTGTAATCATTCTGATTTTTGGAGAGCGAAAAAAATGGCACTCTTCTGTATGATTAACTATATAAAATTATGTAAATATATTTATTGCCCCCATATCTTGAATTTTGTGATCATAATTCATTTTAATAGACTGAATCATGCAGTGAAAGTCTAACCTAATAGGTGACTGCTCACAAACAACGGGGACGCCAGGGTTGCACTTCACTTGCATCAAATTTCAAAGGTAAAATGCATAGTAAACAAAACCTTTTTGCTAAATTCATGATAGAAATGTTTGCACTGAATTGTGGGCTCTTAGTGGGCTCCTGTTCTTAGGGTTTCCGCTGGATTAATTGTTTAAATTTAAGGCTGTGAAAACTCTTAAATGATACGAAAAGTCTTATTTTAAGAGGTCTTAAATTTGGGGACGGAAAGACAAGAATTGCTATATAGATTAATATGTCGATTAAACTTCAAAATGCTGATTTCACTGAATAAATATGAGCGCTGCAGTTTCAAAGTCAGGCGCTGCTGCTTGTACTGCTGTTACCGGGAAACTGCTGTATTTCTGCCGTTCAGAGAGTGACACCTGCTGGCAGAGGACGAATTTGCTTTTTCAATAAGACCATCTGCTATTTTTGCTACATATTTTTAAATGTGAACCGATGGATCGACAAGAAGCTAATGCATGATAAAAATCTAAACAATTTAAGGCCCGTACACACCGAATATCGGCGCGTGTTATTCGCCAGCGTTTTTCAGCGCGTTTTTTGTGTTCACATCCAAGCGATTTTCGCTGACGATGAGCCGAGTGAACATGCAAATTCATTCCCTGACATTAGATGGTGCTTAATGTAAAACAGAAATTCCCCGGTACACAATGTGGTGCTGCGCAACTTTACGCTTCTGACACTCGCTTGTCACTCAGAAGCAGAGAGCAAGTATTTACGCGCTTGTCAAAATCATACAAAGAAAACATGGATATTTCAAGCACCAGTAGCTCCAGCGATGAAGAAATTATTGTTCTGTTGAATGAGGCAGTGTAGACGCTACTTGGCGTATATCTTCTTCGTCGTTACGTATGTGTGCTCGGCAAGACCGTTTTGTGTTTGAGCACCCCCAAGTTGTGTTTTACTGTAACTTCAGCAGCTCCAGACACGTGAGCAAAAGCGCCAATCTCATTGGTCGGATAGTTTTTGACGCGGCACGTCAAACCAAAAAAACGAACCCGAGGCATTTTTTTTTTTATTACGCTTTTACGCGTGCCGTTTTTCACGTCGGTGTGCACACTCACATTGACATTCAGATGGTAGAGTCAGAATTTGGCGTAAACAGAATGAGAACATGGATCCATCATGCCTTGTTACCACTGTGCAGGCTGGTGGTGGTGGTGTAATGGTGTGGGGGATGTTTTCTTGGCACACTTTAGGCCCCTTAGTGCCAATTGGGCATCGTTTAAATGCCACGGCCTACCTGAGCATTGTTTCTGACCATGTCCATCCCTTTATGACCACCATGTACCACCCTCTGATGGCTACTTCCAGCAGGATAATGCACCATGTCACAAAGCTCGAATAATTTCAAATTGGTTTCTTGAACATGACAATGAGTTCACTGTACTAAAATGGCCCCCACAGTCACCAGATCTCAACCCAATAGAGCATCTTTGGGATGTGGTGGAACGGGAGCTTCGTGCCCTGGATGTGCATCCCACAAATCTCCATCAACTGCAAGATGCTATCCTATCAATATGGGCCAACATTTCTAAAGAATGCTTTCAGCACCTTGTTGAATCAATGCCACGTAGAATTAAGGCAGTTCTGAAGGCGAAAGGGGATCAAACACAGTAGTATGGTGTTCCTAATAATCCTTTAGGTGAGTGTATTATTATCACATATATCCATCTTCTGGATATATGTATGTGTATGTTTATAACATATATGAAATTCCCATAGTAAAATTTGTATATAGACATATATTTAAAGTATGTATATGGTTCATTTTTATATGGTATTACATGTTATGACCATATAACAATATATATTAAAATGGTATATTGTATTATATGATATGACCATATATGTTAACAATATATATATAAATGTATATGGTACTATATGTTTTTACCATTTGTTAACAATATATATTGAATTTATATATGCAAGTGTATTAGTCATATATGCCTAAAAGATACAGCTCATTGTAAATCATAACAAAATTACTTTTTGCTTAACTTTATTCTTTGTTTCAGTTCAGTTTTCTGGGGAAAATGTAGAGGGGGGTGGGTTTGATGGGGGCACTTAATTTAACTGTTCATATGCGCTCTCATCGTTGCAATTATCGTGATTGTACTAAACGCAATTCATTATACACTGTTAAAAAAAAAAGTTGAGCCAACTTAAAATAAGAATAACAAGTTGAGAGAACTCAGTTCAAAGTCTGCTAAAATCTGGTTGCCTTAATTTTAAGTTGGCTCAACAATGTTTATTTTATTTTTATTTTTTTGTACGTGTGCGAATCAGCGCGATTGTGCGTGAACCTCACAATACCGCTTCTGCGCATGCGCCAAAATTCAAACACACACACACACACACACACACACACACCCGCGCCACCGGCAGAGTCTGAGCAATGGCTGCAGCTAAACACAGTTGTCTACGTTAAGATGTTTTTCTTAGCAAGTGGTAGGAAAACAAATGTGCCAGCACCTTCACATAATGACTTGTGTAAAGTTGTTTTATATTCGCACATTCACAACATTCACACATTTCCGCGTTCAATAACTTGCTAATTATATGTGCAATAAATTCGTTTTTTTGCTAATTCTAATCAGCGACATCATTGTCAACCTACTACATTTTTTCACCATCGATCAAAATGGCCAAGTATTGTTTTAATGGCATATTTACTTGCGAATGTCTGCTGAATGTCCAATGTAGTGCGGTAAGCAAGATAGGGACCGTCTAAAAAGGTCTCATTTGTTTCCATTGTGTGCAAACAGCCAACTACATTTATCACAAATATCACTCACATTATGCCTTCTAATGCTTCTTTAGAAACAATAACACATTGCAATATAATGATGCTGTTTGAACAGATCTTTAGGAAATGACAAATAATGAACATGTACATGAACTGTAATTTTAGAACGCTTTTTATTTATTTCTTTGCCTCAAAATGAACAAGAACTGTGTTGGTGTTAACAATGACATATGATTTATTTCAATAGGTTTTGAAAGCTTGGGTCGACTGCTCCAAAGCAAGTTGGAACAGCTTGTCTGGATCCTACAAGATGACCCATACTGCAGCCCATCTCTTGCTGTTTTTTCACCTCTGTTTTTTTTTTTCTGGTTTTAAGTGTGATAAACGCTTAACATTGTAGCAGTGTTCTCCAGGTGTTGAGTTGAGATGAAAGGAATGACTAAAATAACTTTGATGTTTTCCTGTTGTATGAAATCTTCATTTAACATTACACTCTCATAATATCACAATTCATGTGCATTGATTGATGTTTACAGTCCTGCAGATATATCACTGTCCATGGTACTGAATCCATCAGATTATTGACAAGTACTCAGAAAGCATGACAGCAAAAATGACGTTTATTTTGGGTAAAAACTTCAGAAAGTAATGGCAAAACTTTCTTTAAGATGGTTTATAAATAAATTGTGCCTCACTCACATATTCTACAATTGCGTGCTCTATATGTGTGTAATTTCTACCAACATTGTATTCAAAGGTTTTCTTCATTGAAACATCTTCCAGTTCAATAACTTTTGCAAAGAGGCTCACACCGTTCCAAAACAAGTTTCTAAATATTTAGCTGACCTTGTAGAAAACTCTTTAAAGGACACGTATTTGCCCTAAATGATACTTTTCCCACATCTCTCTGTTAGATAGGTGCGTACACTGAGACACCTTCACTTTAAAAAATAAGAAAAAAATATGTATATAAAATAGTCAATCTTGTATTTTCGAACCTTACACAATATTGTACTAAGCATAAAACCTGAAACAAACTTGGATTTTGTTTTCATTTTAAAAGGGAAACTAGGCAATGCTTGTATTTCATGGCGCTGTTCACGGTCCTGATGCTATCTGCACCTTAAACTTTCAATAATTTTCCAGTCTTTGACCAAGTTAACCCCAGTTCACTTTGTTATTAAGCACACTCCAAAGGACACACTACACCATGGGGACTGGCTTATTTATTGCATTTAGTTGTCTGAAAAGCAGCTATAAAGCTCAAAACATTTCATATAGAAATATGTTGTATTAATGAATATGAAAAAGAACAAAATATAAGCACATTGGAAATTTGCATACACCAATAGACCAATATCAAACATAACCTAAACACTACAAAACTAATTAACTAACATATCAAATAGGCAAGACATCTTCTTACTGTTTGAACACACTTTGAGCATAAGCTCTCATAACTGCATAGCCTACCAACACAAATCACAAATCCATGCTTGCTCTTCTGGTGGCACATTAATGTTGAGGCACTGAAGATGAAACCACCTCAGGCATGATTCACATTGAACCTGGAAGCGAAATAGGACATGTTAGATATCTATAGAAATAGTAGAAATTGGTAAAATTACTTTTCCAAACATTTGTTTTCACTTTACACAAGTAGTAAACAGCCAGAAATGGCATAGTGAATACCCAGGTGCTTTGCTCCTCTGTTTGGTCTTCTTCTGATTGTCCACACAGGCAGCAGTACGCCTGTCTTGACACTGCAGTTATTATAATGTAGATAGGATTATCATTAATCTCTCTGTGTCTAACATGGAAATAAACTGTTTGTTCAAAGTGCTTTATACCTGATGCCAGCAAAATCTCTTTGGCTAAACTTTTCCTGTAGTGGCTCATCATCTCCGTGCTGGGTGTTATATTAATGCTTTCAGGAATTTTGGGGAACTCTTCCACCACCTGTTTGGCCATCTAGAAGGATAGTAGTGAGAAGTAACAGACACAGTCTCATATGGCAAAAGGTCAGGACAGTGTTTATGTCAACCACTTTCCCCCTCCATTTACCAGCATCACAAAGACAGCACAGTTGAAACTATCCTCCTGAAATGGATGCGGGATTGTGCCAGGTTTCCAGTTCTTATTCGCCCAGTCTGTCTGTTCATCCGTATGAGGTGTCATTTTGAAAAAATCTCTGTATTTGGAGAAATGCAGTGTGTGTGTGGTCTTGAGTAACACCAACTATGCTAATTTACCATTATTATTGTTTTTGAGGTAAACATGCTACATAGACTTGTAAACAAACACTGTCATACCGAAACTTGTTGCATGTCTCTTCGGCTTTTTTCTTTTCATTTGTACCCATTTGAGAGTCAAGTATGAAAACGGTTTCACATTTAGCATGAAGATACTAAATTGGAGACAAAAAAACAAGGAAATACTAGCTATTAAGTCAATTCTCACAAATATCAGTGAAAGTATCAAACATTTCTATATGGCCTTATCCATGTTTACATTATATGTACTGGCTTAACATTTATATTTGCAGGCTTTTTACTTACCACAAACCTCCAGTGGTTGTTGTTGATATTTACGAAAGTGATGAGGCCATCATATCCCTCAAAGATGACCTGTTTATCACAAATGTAAATTATCATGTCTGAGTACTGTACATAACAAATAAAGAAATGTAAATATTGTCTCTCACTTTTTGCAATTTGGTCTTTAACATCCACTCCCTTGTTTCATTTAAAATGACACCTGTGGTGAAATAGTCTAGCAGGTAGAGTTTTGCACCCTTCATTTGAAGTAGAGCTCTGAAATACCAGGCAATAATCTAAAAAAAAGGATACAGCATTTCAGTTGGAATCAAATTACTTATCATACTGTAAAATAGAAATATAAATGTAAAATAATGCAACTGCATTTTAGTTTTCATATGTGCACCTCTCCATTTAACCACTCATGTGGCCTCAGTGATAGGAATTCCCTGTGAAATAACAGGGACTTATTATTCTGCTCAGGAGACCTCAAAATTGCTACAATCATCTCTGTAGGTGGCTTCTTCCATAGCATGTCGACCTATAATGAAAAGAAAGTTCATACAGTAAATAATAGCGTGCCTTAATATAAGCAAGACATATTTTTTGGTTTTGTACTAATGACTTCATTACCTCTTCATCTACAGGGAGTACCTTTGCAGGAAGCTGACTTGTGTGACAACTTGAACTTTTCTTGCTCTGAGTCACATCCAGCCTTCTTTTTTTGGGAACAGGTATTTTCTGTGCAACAGAATAGAATTTAGATTTGGTGGATGGGAAACGTTCTTGGTTCTTCTTCATCCAAGTTTCTTGAGACTGATCGAGGTTCACAGGTGTCTCAGGTGGATCAGGTTGGAGCAACAGCTTTTGTGGAAGTTTCTTCTTCATCCAAGTTTCTTGAGACTGATCAAGGTTCACAGGTGTCTCAGGTGGCTCAGGTTGGAGCAACAGCTTTTGTGGAAGTTTCTTCTTCATCCAAGTTTCTTGAGACTGATCGAGGTTCACAGGTGTCTCAGGTGGCTCAGGTTGGAGCAACGGCTTATGTTGAAGTTTCTTCTTCATCCAAGTTTCTTGAGACTGATCGAGGTTCACAGGTGTCTCAGGTGGATCAGGTTGGAGCAACGGCTTTCGTGGAAGTTTCTTCTTCATCCAAGTTTCTTGAGACTGATCGAGGTTCACAGGTGTCTCAGGTGGCTCAGGTTGGAGCAACGGCTTATGTGGAAGTTTCTTCTTCATCCAAGTTTCTTGAGACTGATCGAGGTTCACAGGTGTCTCAGGTGGATCAGGTTGGAGCAACAGCTTTCGTGGAAGTTTCTTCTTCATCCAAGTTTCTTGAGACTGATCGAGGTTCACAGGTGGATCAGGTTGGAGCAACGGCTTATGTTGAAGTTTCTTCTTCATCCAAGTTTCTTGAGACTGATCGAGGTTCACAGGTGTCTCAGGTGGATCAGGTTGGAGCAACAGCTTTCGTGGAAGTTTCTTCTTCATCCAAGTTTCTTGAGACTGATCGAGGTTCACAGGTGTCTCAGGTGGCTCAGGTTGGAGCAACGGCTTATGTGGAAGTTTCTTCTTCATCCAAGTTTCTTGAGACTGATCGAGGTTCACAGGTGTCTCAGGTGGCTCAGGTTGGAGCAACGGCTTATGTGGAAGTTTCTTCTTCATCCAAGTTTCTTGAGACTGATCGAGGTTCACAGGTGGATCAGGTTGGAGCAACAGCTTATGTTGAAGTTTCTTCTTCATCCAAGTTTCTTGAGACTGATCGAGGTTCACAGGTGTCTCAGATGGATCAGGTTGGAGCAACAGCTTATGTTGAAGTTTCTTCTTCATCCAAGTTTCTTGAGACTGATCGAGGTTCACAGGTGTCTCAGGTGGATCAGGTTGGAGCAACAGCTTATGTTGAAGTTTCTTCTTCATCCAAGTTTCTTGAGACTGATCGAGGTTCACAGGTGTCTCAGGTGGATCAGGTTGGAGCAACGGCTTATGTTGAAGTTTCTTCTTCATCCAAGTTTCTTGAGACTGATCGAGGTTCACAGGTGTCTCAGGTGGATCAGGTTGGAGCAACAGCTTTCGTGGAAGTTTCTTCTTCATCCAAGTTTCTTGAGACTGATCGAGGTTCACAGGTGGATCAGGTTGGAGCAACAGCTTATGTTGAAGTTTCTTCTTCATCCAAGTTTCTTGAGACTGATCGAGGTTCACAGGTGTCTCAGGTGGATCAGGTTGGAGCAACAGCTTTCGTGGAAGTTTCTTCTTCATCCAAGTTTCTTGAGACTGATGGAGGTTCACAGGTGTCTCAGGTGGCTCAGGTTGGAGCAACGGCTTATGTGGAAGTTTCTTCTTCATCCAAGTTTCTTGAGACTGATCGAGGTTCACAGGTGTCTCAGGTGGCTCAGGTTGGAGCAACAGCTTTTGTGGAAGTTTCTTCTCCATCCAAGTTTCTTGAGACTGATCGAGGTTCACAGGTGTCTCAGGTGGCTCAAGTTGGAGCAACAGCTTTTGTGGAAGTTTCATCTTCATCCAAGTTTCTTGAGACTGATCGAGGTTCACAGGTGTCTCGGGTGGATCAGGTTGGAGCAACAGCTTTCGTGGAAATTTCTTCTTCATCCAAGTTTCTTGAGACTGATCGAGGTTCACAGGTGTCTCAGGTGGCTCAGGTTGGAGCAACGGCTTATGTGGAAGTTTCTTCTTCATCCAAGTTTCTTGAGACTGATCGAGGTTCACAGGTGTCACAGGTGGCTCAGGTTGGAGCAACGGCTTATGTTGAAGTTTCTTCTTCATCCAAGTTTCTTGAGACTGATCGAGGTTCACAGGTGTCTCAGGTGGATCAGGTTGGAGCAACAGCTTTCGTGGAAATTTCTTCTTCATCCAAGTTTCTTGAGACTGATCGAGGTTCACAGGTGTCTCAGGTGGCTCAGGTTGGAGCAACGGCTTATGTGGAAGTTTCTTCTTCATCCAAGTTTCTTGAGACTGATCGAGGTTCACAGGTGTCTCAGGTGGCTCAGGTTGGAGCAACGGCTTATGTGGAAGTTTCTTCTTCATCCAAGTTTCTTGAGACTGATCGAGGTTCACAGGTGTCTCAGGTGGCTCAGGTTGGAGCAACAGCTTTTGTGGAAGTTTCTTCTTCATCCAAGTTTCTTGAGACTGATCGAGGTTCACAGGTGTCTCAGGTGGCTCAGGTTTGAGCAACGGCTTTTGTGGAAGTTTCTTCTTCATCCAAGTTTCTTGAGACTGATCGAGGTTCACAGGTGTCTCAGGTGGATCAGGTTGGAGCAACAGCTTATGTTGAAGTTTCTTCTTCATCCAAGTTTCTTGAGACTGATCGAGGTTCACAGGTGGATCAGGTTGGAGCAACGGCTTATGTTGAAGTTTCTTCTTCATCCAAGTTTCTTGAGACTGATCGAGGTTCACAGGTGTCTCGGGTGGATCAGGTAGGAGCAACAGCTTTCGTGGAAGTTTATTCTTCATCCAAGTTTCTTGAGACTGATCGAGGTTCACAGGTGTCTCAGGTGGCTCAGGTTGGAGCAACGGCTTATGTGGAAGTTTCTTCTTCATCCAAGTTTCTTGAGACTGATCGAGGTTCACAGGTGTCTCAGGTGGCTCAGGTTGGAGCAACGGCTTATGTGGAAGTTTCTTCTTCATCCAAATTTCTTGAGACTGACCGAGGTTCACAGGTGTCTCAGGTGTCTCAGGTTGGAGCAACAGCTTTTGTGGAAGTTTCTTCTTCATCCAAGTTTCTTGAGACTGATCGAGGTTCACAGGTGTCTCAGGTGGCTCAGGTTGGAGCAACAGCTTTTGTGGAAGTTTCTTCTTCATCCAAGTTTCTTGAGACTGAGCGAGGTTCACAGGTGGCTCAGGTTGGAGCAACGGCTTATGTTGAAGTTTCTTCTTCATCCAAGTTTCTTGAGACTGATCGAGGTTCACATGTGTCTCAGGTGGATCAGGTTGGAGCAACAGCTTTCGTGGAAATTTCTTCTTCATCCAAGTTTCTTGAGACTGATCGAGGTTCACAGGTGTCTCAGGTGGCTCAGGTTGGAGCAACGGCTTATGTGGAAGTTTCTTCTTCATCCAAGTTTCTTGAGACTGATCAAGGTTCACAGGTGTCTCAGGTGGATCAGGTTGGAGCAACAGCTTATGTTGAAGTTTCTTCTTCATCCAAGTTTCTTGAGACTGATCGAGGTTCACAGGTGTCTCAGGTGGCTCAGGTTGGAGCAACGGCTTATGTGGAAGTTTCTTCTTCATCCAAGTTTCTTGAGACTGATCGAGGTTCACAGGTGTCTCAGGTGGCTCAGGTTGGAGCAACGGCTTTTGTGGAAGTTTCTTCTTCATCCAAGTTTCTTGAGACTGATCGAGGTTCACAGGTGTCTCAGGTGGATCAGGTTGGAGCAACAGCTTATGTTGAAGTTTCTTCTTCATCCAAGTTTCTTGAGACTGATCGAGGTTCACAGGTGTGTCAGGTGGATCAGGTTGGAGCAACAGCTTATGTTGAAGTTTCTTCTTCATCCAAGTTTCCTGAGACTGATCGAGGTTCACAGGTGTCTCAGGTGGATCAGGTTGGAGCAACGGCTTATGTTGAAGTTTCTTCTTCATCCAAGTTTCTTGAGACTGATCGAGGTTCACAGGTGTCTCAGGTGGATCAGGTTGGAGCAACAGCTTTCGTGGAAGTTTCTTCTTCATCCAAGTTTCTTGAGACTGATCGAGGTTCACAGGTGGATCAGGTTGGAGCAACGGCTTATGTTGAAGTTTCTTCTTCATCCAAGTTTCTTGAGACTGATCGAGGTTCACAGGTGTCTCAGGTGGATCAGGTTGGAGCAACAGCTTTCGTGGAAGTTTCTTCTTCATCCAAGTTTCTTGAGACTGATCGAGGTTCACAGGTGGCTCAGGTTGGAGCAACGGCTTATGTGGAAGTTTCTTCTTCATCCAAGTTTCTTGAGACTGATCGAGGTTCACAGGTGTCTCAGGTGGCTCAGGTTGGAGCAACAGCTTTTGTGGAAGTTTCTTCTTCATCCAAGTTTCTTGAGACTGATCGAGGTTCACAGGTGTCTCAGGTGGCTCAGGTTGGAGCAACGGCTTATGTTGAAGTTTCTTCTTCATCCAAGTTTCTTGAGACTGATCGAGGTTCACAGGTGTCTCAGGTGGATCAGGTTGGAGCAACGGCTTTCGTGGAAGTTTCTTCTTCATCCAAGTTTCTTGAGACTGATCGAGGTTCACAGGTGTCTCAGGTGGCTCAGGTTGGAGCAACGGCTTTTGTGGAAGTTTCTTCTTCATCCAAGTTTCTTGAGACTGATCGAGGTTCACAGGTGTCTCAGGTGGCTCAGGTTGGAGCAACGGCTTATGTGGAAGTTTCTTCTTCATCCAAGTTTCTTGAGACTGATCGAGGTTCACAGGTGTCTCAGGTGGATCAGGTTGGAGCAACAGCTTTCGTGGAAGTTTCTTCTTCATCCAAGTTTCTTGAGACTGATCGAGGTTCACAGGTGGATCAGGTTGGAGCAATGGCTTATGTTGAAGTTTCTTCTTCATCCAAGTTTCTTGAGACTGATCGAGGTTCACAGGTGTCTCAGGTGGATCAGGTTGGAGCAACAGCTTTCGTGGAAGTTTCTTCTTCATCCAAGTTTCTTGACACTGATCGAGGTTCACAGGTGTCTCAGGTGGCTCAGGTTGGAGCAACGGCTTATGTGGAAGCTTCTTCTTCATCCAAGTTTCTTGAGACTGATCGAGGTTCACAGGTGTCTCAGGTGGCTCAGGTTGGAGCAACGGCTTATGTGGAAGTTTCTTCTTCATCCAAATTTCTTGAGACTGATCGAGGTTCACAGGTGTCTCAGGTGGCTCAGGTTGGAGCAACAGCTTTTGTGGAAGTTTCTTCTTCATCCAAGTTTCTTGAGACTGATCGAGGTTCACAGGTGTCTCAGGTGGCTCAAGTTGGAGCAACAGCTTTTGTGGAAGTTTCTTCTTCATCCAAGTTTCTTGAGACTGATCGAGGTTCACAGGTGTCTCGGGTGGATCAGGTTGGAGCAACAGCTTTCGTGGAAATTTCTTCTTCATCCAAGTTTCTTGAGACTGATCGAGGTTCACAGGTGGCTCAGGTTGGAGCAACGGCTTATGTGGAAGTTTCTTCTTCATCCAAGTTTCTTGAGACTGATCGAGGTTCACAGGTGGCTCAGGTTGGAGCAACGGCTTATGTTGAAGTTTCTTCTTCATCCAAGTTTCTTGAGACTGATCGAGGTTCACAGGTGTCTCAGGTGGATCAGGTTGGAGCAACAGCTTTCGTGGAAATTTCTTCTTCATCCAAGTTTCTTGAGACTGATCGAGGTTCACAGGTGTCTCAGGTGGCTCAGGTTGGAGCAACGGCTTATGTGGAAGTTTCTTCTTCATCCAAGTTTCTTGAGACTGATCGAGGTTCACAGGTGTCTCAGGTGGCTCAGGTTGGAGCAACGGCTTATGTGGAAGTTTCTTCTTCATCCAAGTTTCTTGAGACTGATCGAGGTTCACAGGTGTCTCAGGTGGCTCAGGTTGGAGCAACAGCTTTTGTGGAAGTTTCTTCTTCATCCAAGTTTCTTGAGACTGATCGAGGTTCACAGGTGTCTCAGGTGGCTCAGGTTGGAGCAACGGCTTTTGTGGAAGTTTCTTCTTCATCCAAGTTTGTTGAGACTGATCGAGGTTCACAGGTGTCTCAGGTGGATCAGGTTGGAGCAACAGCTTATGTTGAAGTTTCTTCTTCATCCAGGTTTCTTGAGACTGATCGAGGTTCACAGGTGGATCAGGTTGGAGCAACGGCTTATGTTGAAGTTTCTTCTTCATCCAAGTTTCTTGAGACTGATCGAGGTTCACAGGTATCTCGGGTGGATCAGGTTGGAGCAACAGCTTTCGTGGAAGTTTCTTCTTCATCCAAGTTTCTTGAGACTGATCGAGGTTCACAGGTGTCTCAGGTGGCTCAGGTTGGAGCAACGGCTTATGTGGAAGTTTCTTCTTCATCCAAGTTTCTTGAGACTGATCGAGGTTCACAGGTGTCTCAGGTGGCTCAGGTTGGAGCAACGGCTTATGTGGAAGTTTCTTCTTCATCCAAATTTCTTGAGACTGACCGAGGTTCACAGGTGTCTCAGGTGTCTCAGGTTGGAGCAACAGCTTTTGTGGAAGTTTCTTCTTCATCCAAGTTTCTTGAGACTGATCGAGGTTCACAGGTGTCTCAGGTGGCTCAGGTTGGAGCAACAGCTTTTGTGGAAGTTTCTTCTTCATCCAAGTTTCTTGAGACTGAGCGAGGTTCACAGGTGGCTCAGGTTGGAGCAACAGCTTTTGTGGAAGTTTCTTCTTCATCCAAGTTTCTTGAGACTGATCGAGGTTCACAGGTGGCTCAGGTTGGAGCAACGGCTTATGTTGAAGTTTCTTCTTCATCCAAGTTTCTTGAGACTGATCGAGGTTCACAGGTGTCTCAGGTGGATCAGGTTGGAGCAACAGCTTTCGTGGAAATTTCTTCTTCATCCAAGTTTCTTGAGACTGATCGAGGTTCACAGGTGGCTCAGGTTGGAGCAACGGCTTATGTGGAAGTTTCTTCTTCATCCAAGTTTCTTGAGACTGATCGAGGTTCACAGGTGTCTCAGGTGGCTCAGGTTGGAGCAACGGCTTATGTGGAAGTTTCTTCTTCATCCAAGTTTCTTGAGACTGATCGAGGTTCACAGGTGTCTCAGGTGGCTCAGGTTGGAGCAACAGCTTTTGTGGAAATTTCTTCTTCATCCAAGTTTCTTGAGACTGATCGAGGTTCACAGGTGGCTCAGGTTGGAGCAACGGCTTATGTGGAAGTTTCTTCTTCATCCAAGTTTCTTGAGACTGATCGAGGTTCACAGGTGTCTCAGGTGGATCAGGTTGGAGCAACAGCTTTCGTGGAAGTTTCTTCTTCATCCAAGTTTCTTGAGACTGATCGAGGTTCACAGGTGGATCAGGTTGGAGCAATGGCTTATGTTGAAGTTTCTTCTTCATCCAAGTTTCTTGAGACTGATCGAGGTTCACAGGTGTCTCAGGTGGATCAGGTTGGAGCAACAGCTTTTGTGGAAGTTTCTTCTTCATCCAAGTTTCTTGACACTGATCGAGGTTCACAGGTGTCTCAGGTGGCTCAGGTTGGAGCAACGGCTTATGTGGAAGCTTCTTCTTCATCCAAGTTTCTTGAGACTGATCGAGGTTCACAGGTGTCTCAGGTGGCTCAGGTTGGAGCAACGGCTTATGTGGAAGTTTCTTCTTCATCCAAATTTCTTGAGACTGATCGAGGTTCACAGGTGTCTCAGGTGGCTCAGGTTGGAGCAACAGCTTTTGTGGAAGTTTCTTCTTCATCCAAGTTTCTTGAGACTGATCGAGGTTCACAGGTGTCTCAGGTGGCTCAAGTTGGAGCAACAGCTTTTGTGGAAGTTTCTTCTTCATCCAAGTTTCTTGAGACTGATCGAGGTTCACAGGTGTCTCGGGTGGATCAGGTTGGAGCAACAGCTTTCGTGGAAATTTCTTCTTCATCCAAGTTTCTTGAGACTGATCGAGGTTCACAGGTGGCTCAGGTTGGAGCAACGGCTTATGTGGAAGTTTCTTCTTCATCCAAGTTTCTTGAGACTGATCGAGGTTCATAGGTGGCTCAGGTTGGAGCAACGGCTTATGTTGAAGTTTCTTCTTCATCCAAGTTTCTTGAGACTGATCGAGGTTCACAGGTGTCTCAGGTGGATCAGGTTGGAGCAACAGCTTTCGTGGAAATTTCTTCTTCATCCAAGTTTCTTGAGACTGATCGAGGTTCACAGGTGTCTCAGGTGGCTCAGGTTGGAGCAACGGCTTATGTGGAAGTTTCTTCTTCATCCAAGTTTCTTGAGACTGATCGAGGTTCACAGGTGTCTCAGGTGGCTCAGGTTGGAGCAACGGCTTATGTGGAAGTTTCTTCTTCATCCAAGTTTCTTGAGACTGATCGAGGTTCACAGGTGTCTCAGGTGGCTCAGGTTGGAGCAACAGCTTTTGTGGAAGTTTCTTCTTCATCCAAGTTTCTTGAGACTGATCGAGGTTCACAGGTGTCTCAGGTGGCTCAGGTTGGAGCAACGGCTTTTGTGGAAGTTTCTTCTTCATCCAAGTTTGTTGAGACTGATCGAGGTTCACAGGTGTCTCAGGTGGATCAGGTTGGAGCAACAGCTTATGTTGAAGTTTCTTCTTCATCCAGGTTTCTTGAGACTGATCGAGGTTCACAGGTGGATCAGGTTGGAGCAACGGCTTATGTTGAAGTTTCTTCTTCATCCAAGTTTCTTGAGACTGATCGAGGTTCACAGGTATCTCGGGTGGATCAGGTTGGAGCAACAGCTTTCGTGGAAGTTTCTTCTTCATCCAAGTTTCTTGAGACTGATCGAGGTTCACAGGTGTCTCAGGTGGCTCAGGTTGGAGCAACGGCTTATGTGGAAGTTTCTTCTTCATCCAAGTTTCTTGAGACTGATCGAGGTTCACAGGTGTCTCAGGTGGCTCAGGTTGGAGCAACGGCTTATGTGGAAGTTTCTTCTTCATCCAAATTTCTTGAGACTGACCGAGGTTCACAGGTGTCTCAGGTGTCTCAGGTTGGAGCAACAGCTTTTGTGGAAGTTTCTTCTTCATCCAAGTTTCTTGAGACTGATCGAGGTTCACAGGTGTCTCAGGTGGCTCAGGTTGGAGCAACAGCTTTTGTGGAAGTTTCTTCTTCATCCAAGTTTCTTGAGACTGAGCGAGGTTCACAGGTGGCTCAGGTTGGAGCAACAGCTTTTGTGGAAGTTTCTTCTTCATCCAAGTTTCTTGAGACTGAGCGAGGTTCACAGGTGGCTCACGTTGGAGCAACGGCTTATGTTGAAGTTTCTTCTTCATCCAAGTTTCTTGAGACTGATCGAGGTTCACAGGTGTCTCAGGTGGATCAGGTTGGAGCAACAGCTTTCGTGGAAATTTCTTCTTCATCCAAGTTTCTTGAGACTGATCGAGGTTCACAGGTGGCTCAGGTTGGAGCAACGGCTTATGTGGAAGTTTCTTCTTCATCCAAGTTTCTTGAGACTGATCGAGGTTCACAGGTGTCTCAGGTGGCTCAGGTTGGAGCAACGGCTTATGTGGAAGTTTCTTCTTCATCCAAGTTTCTTGAGACTGATCGAGGTTCACAGGTGTCTCAGGTGGCTCAGGTTGGAGCAACAGCTTTTGTGGAAATTTCTTCTTCATCCAAGTTTCTTGAGACTGATCGAGGTTCACAGGTGTCTCAGGTGGCTCAGGTTGGAGCAACGGCTTTTGTGGAAGTTTCTTCTTCATCCAAGTTTCTTGAGACTGATCGAGGTTCACAGGTGTCTCAGGTGGATCAGGTTGGAGCAACAGCTTATGTTGAAGTTTCTTCTTCATCCAAGTTTCTTGAGACTGATCGAGGTTCACAGGTGTGTCAGGTGGATCAGGTTGGAGCAACAGCTTATGTTGAAGTTTCTTCTTCATCCAAGTTTCCTGAGACTGATCGAGGTTCACAGGTGTCTCAGGTGCATCAGGTTGGAGCAACGGCTTATGTTGAAGTTTCTTCTTCATCCAAGTTTCTTGAGACTGATCGAGGTTCACAGGTGTCTCAGGTGGATCAGGTTGGAGCAACAGCTTTCGTGGAAGTTTCTTCTTCATCCAAGTTTCTTGAGACTGATCGAGGTTCACAGGTGGATCAGGTTGGAGCAACGGCTTATGTTGAAGTTTCTTCTTCATCCAAGTTTCTTGAGACTGATCGAGGTTCACAGGTGTCTCAGGTGGATCAGGTTGGAGCAACAGCTTTCGTGGAAGTTTCTTCTTCATCCAAGTTTCTTGAGACTGATCGAGGTTCACAGGTGTCTCAGGTGGCTCAGGTTGGAGCAACGGCTTATGTGGAAGTTTCTTCTTCATCCAAGTTTCTTGAGACTGATCGAGGTTCACAGGTGTCTCAGGTGGCTCAGGTTGGAGCAACGGCTTTTGTGGAAGTTTCTTCTTCATCCAAGTTTCTTGAGACTGATCGAGGTTCACAGTTGTCTCAGGTGGCTCAGGTTGGAGCAACGGCTTTTGTGGAAGTTTCTTCTTCATCCAAGTTTCTTGAGACTGATCGAGGTTCACAGGTGTCTCAGGTGGCTCAGGTTGGAGCAACGGCTTATGTGGAAGTTTCTTCTTCATCCAAGTTTCTTGAGACTGATCGAGGTTCACAGTTGTCTCAGGTGGCTCAGGTTGGAGCAACGGCTTTTGTGGAAGTTTCTTCTTCATCCAAGTTTCTTGAGACTGATCGAGGTTCACAGGTGTGTCAGGTGGCTCAGGTTGGAGCAACGGCTTATGTGGAAGTTTCTTCTTCATCCAAGTTTCT
Organism: Barbus barbus; assembly: GCF_936440315.1. Lineage (NCBI taxonomy): Eukaryota > Metazoa > Chordata > Actinopteri > Cypriniformes > Cyprinidae > Barbus > Barbus barbus. The sequence goes on from NC_136758.1 coordinate 3,552,261, forward strand.
TGAGACTGATCGAGGTTCACAGGTGTCTCAGGTGGCTCAGGTTGGAGCAACAGCTTTTGTGGAAGTTTCTTCTTCATCCAAGTTTCTTGAGACTGATCGAGGTTCACAGGTGTCTCAGGTGGCTCAGGTTGGAGCAACGGCTTATGTGGAAGTTTCTTCTTCATCCAAGTTTCTTGAGACTGATCGAGGTTCACAGGTGTCTCAGGTGGATCAGGTTGGAGCAACAGCTTTTGTGGAAGTTTCTTCTTCATCCAAGTTTCTTGAGACTGATCGAGGTTCACAGGTGTCTCAGGTTGGAGCAACAGCTTTTGTTGAAGTTTCTTCTTCATCCAAGTTTCTTGAGACTGATCGAGGTTCACAGGTGTCTCAGGTGGCTCAGGTTGGAGCAACGGCTTATGTGGAAGTTTCTTCTTCATCCAAGTTTCTTGAGACTGATCGAGGTTCACAGGTGGCTCAGGTTGGAGCAACAGCTTTTGTGGAAGTTTCTTCTTCATCCAAGTTTCTTGAGACTGATCGAGGTTCACAGGTGTCTCAGGTGGCTCAGGTTGGAGCAACAGCTTTTGTGGAAGTTTCTTCTTCATCCAAGTTTCTTGAGACTGATCGAGGTTCACAGGTGTCTCAGGTGGCTCAGGTTGGAGCAACAGCTTTTGTGGAAGTTTCTTCTTCATCCAAGTTTCTTGAGACTGATCGAGGTTCACAGGTGTCTCAGGTGGCTCAGGTTGGAGCAACAGCTTTTGTGGAAGTTTCTTCTTCATCCAAGTTTTTTGAGACTGATCGAGGTTCACAGATGTCTCAGGTGGCTCAGGTTGGAGCAACAGCTTTTGTGGAAGTTTCTTCTTCATCCAAGTTTCTTGAGACTGATCGAGGTTCACAGGTGTCTCAGGTGGCTCAGGTTGGAGCAACGGCTTATGTGGAAGTTTCTTCTTCATCCAAGTTTCTTGAGACTGATCGAGGTTCACAGGTGTCTCAGGTGGCTCAGGTTGGAGCAACAGCTTATGTGGAAGGTTATGCTGAATGATATTCTCCGTATATCTTCCTTGCAGAGACTGATTCATTTTTCTAATGAAGGTTCCTGGTTTGTATTTTTTCCCTTTCTCCATTATGGAATGTTTCACAATTCCAAACCATTTTTCGACGTGACAATTGGTATCTCTTGTTTTTGGTTGTTTCTTTGTTGTCACCAAGTCCTGTTAATGAGATTCATACCTACTCAGGTCTCCCAACAGCAAGCCACTCCAAAGAGGAAAAATGGCAAGGTAGGTATCAAAGAGGACAGTGATGATGCCTGGACAAAAGTATGGGTTGTCCTCTTTTACCAACCATGTCTCTTCACCTGCCACTTGTTCCTTCACCTCTTGCATGGCCTGCTGAAAATAAGCAGTGAATGGTGATCTGCCAGTGATAGTCGATGCATGTCTTCTGTCTTCACTTTCACACATTTCCCAGTCTTTAGATTGGGTAGTTTCTTCCAGTGTATCCTCTTTAGATCTTGAGATTACACTCTCCAAAACACACAGACTTTCTTTGACAAGCTTTGTATTTTGTGGGGTTGTGAGCAGGGCACATAATGCACGGAACACGATTGTTGATTCAGTCATGTTGCTGGCATTTTGGAGTCTGGCAAAAGCAAACGTGGCAAAGTCTCTCAGTCCTTTGTCATCTGTTTGCCGACAGATCGCCTGTCTGACAGCTTTCAAAATGTGAGCAGAGCAAATGTGCAGGACAGTGTATGACTTCATTTCCACCCATGATTTTTGCCCTATGCACAACTTATATGCTCTGTTGAGGTAAGAGCTGATGTGCTCTTTGTTGAAAGCACGCATCACACTTTGTATTAACGCCCAGCTGTAATCAGTTTCGACCTGGTGAATTTTTATTCGTGTGTATTTTGACAAATGCAATGTAAATTGCATGAGCCAAAATGTGATTGGTGGTACTGTGTGATCATTGGAGAGCATTTCACAAACAGGAAGAGGTGGTGCATCTCGATCATTTCCTGGAAGAACCATTGCATAGTACAACACGCGCTTCGGCTGGTCTGGTATTTTTGAGACAACTCCTCCAGTGGCATCAAGATAGAGGGCCACAGGAGACCTACTTCGCAAATGATGCACAAGAATGCTGAGGCCACACTCTGTGTACAAATGAACAATGAACGGATTCATACTGAAAAGCTGTATGTAGCCTGGTATTCTTAAGTATTTTGGCCCACATTCCTTGAGTACTGCCTGCAGTAGGTAGATTTCCAAGAAGATGTCAGAGTGAATGGATTCCTTTTTCCTCATTTCTGAACTTATTACTTTCAACTCTTTTTTATTGAGACATTCAGTCATGTTCCCAGCAAGGAGTTGCTCTTTTGGTGTGGACTGAAGTGTGCTGTAATATTGCTGACTGGGTCCATGCATTAGGGCCTTTGCTATTTTTCCTCTTTTTTGGTTGGTTGCTGGCCTAGCCTTTTTCTCAGAAAGTTTGTGTTGTATGTCTCCAGTTTGTTGGACTAGCATTTGCACATCTTGGTCCGATGCAACAGGATTATTTTGCATTGTGAAAGAGTATTTGGCTGGGCAAGAGGGGAATGTGCAGCCTGCTTTCATTGATAAATATGGCGCGTTTTTTTTCCTGCTCCAGGGAGCCTTGATATGTTGATATTTAAATGAAAGAGTACAAGAAGGATTTTTCTCTTTAAAGATGTTGTACACATGGTCTGTCCAAGCTCCTTTTAATTTGGAGGATCCTTTTTGTGGCCTGATCCTATCCCACAATTTTCTTGCCGTAGAGATAAAAAAAGATTTCTTCACCTGTGGACATTCCCTCAAAACATCTACACCAGGCTCTCCCTCCTGTATTTTCATAGTCTCAGGTGTACACTTTAGACCCTCTGAGTCTGTGTGTGGATCTTCATAGACAGGTTGAGAGTGGAAGTCTGTCTGTCTTTCAGAAATGTCAGTGTCACACTGGGTGTTTATCTCTTCATAGACAGGTTGAGAGTGGAAGTCTGTCTGTCTTTCAGAAATGTCAGTGTCACACTGGGTGTTTATCTCTTCATAGACAGGTTGAGAGTGGAAGTCTGCCTGTCTTTCAGAAATGTTAGTGTCACACTGGGTGTTTATCTCTTCATAGACAGGTTGAGAGTGGAAGTCTGTCTGTCTTTCAGAAATGTCAGTGTCACACTGGGTGTTTATCTCTTCATAGACAGGTTGAGAGTGGAAGTCTGTCTGTCTTTCAGAAATGTCAGTGTCACACTGGGTGTTTATCTCTTCATAGACAGGTTGAGAGTGGAGGTCTGTCTGTCTTTCAGAAATGTCAGTGTCACACTGGGTGTCCACATGTGCCTCTTCTGTAGCTGTGGTACATAAATGTAATCAATTAAAAATTTTTCAAGCACATTTAGTTTCTCCTTTGTATGTATATATATATATATATATATATATATATATGTGCAAGAAGAAATATGCAAACAAAGGGGGGAGGGAGGGGGGGGGGGGGGTAAGGTTGTGGAGTGGGTAGAAAAAGGGGTGTAAAGACAGAGAAAAAGAGTGGAACAGGTAGAATGAGTTGACCAGAGAGGAGGATGTAAGAAAAGAGGAGATGAGAAGGAGAGGGACAAGAGATGAGTACAGAGGAGGCCATTGATATAGTGGAAAGGGCATGAGAACAAACTGTACGAGGCATGGATATAGAAGAAGTAAACAGAAGGGTAGAAGGCGTGGAAGGAGAGGTAGAAGGTGCAGATGAATTTCAAATGAAATAACAGTTACCCTAATAGACTATGTAATAAACCATGGCCTCTCCTTTACAGAAGCTGGTAAACAGGGTGAAAAAAAGTCCCTCATATATGTACAATATTGTCTAAAATATAGTACTAAATTGTTTCTAACAAGTAGTAGGCTAATAAATATTAACACACTAACACACAATTCATGAAACAATGAAGTATTTTCTCACAACTATAAACACAATCCCAAAACTACACACAAACTTGTGCAAACTGTGAACTTCCAGGTCAAAGTGAAACATTTTAGTCAAAAACCTAGTCTCTTCTGCCAGAATCTAATCTTTGGCCTCAGATGACACACAAAACACTTCAATACACAGACAATTTTCCTGTCTACAGAACCAGTGTTGCCAACTGAGCATTTTTACTGCTATGTAGCAACTTTTCTGACTACCCTAACAACTTGTTTCCCAAAAAGCACATAGCAATAAAATTAGCTATTTTTATAATGTATTTGGAAACTTTGGCAAAACTACTGAAATAATAACAAAGGCATGCGGTTTTCCTCTTAACCAAGCAGTTAATATGCAGTGCCTAGCAGTACACACATCACATGTGAATCAAGTAAGTAGTTGCATTTGTTAAGAAATAATTGTTCATTTATAGAACACCTTAATTGTTAGTTTGTTCCTAAATTTTTAATCAGTTAGGTACACTGTTGATCTTATATCAAACTCTGTCTGTCTGTCTATATCTATCTAAATGCATTGTGTCTTTATGCTGGTGAAAAATTAATACAGAACATTCCTTCATATAAACATATGAAGTACACTGTGCCCTATTTTAGGGACTTTCCTTAGGCAAGGCAAGGCAAGGCAAGTTTATTGATATAGCACATTTCATACACAATGGTAATTCAAAGTGCTTTACATGAAAGAAACAAAAATAGTAATAAAATAATACAGTTTTTCTCAATTGCTAACACACTATAACTGATTCATTTGGCCCAATTTTCCAAACCGTTCATACAGTTCTCGAAACAAAGAGACATTTTAACACATTTCACCTGTTTTCACACACGTTTCAATTTGCTCACTGTTTTCTGCAAAACTCTACACAAAAACGCCTTTCGTTCATTTCGAAAATGAATCCTGATAGTGGGAGACAAAGAGGAATATAGGAGGAGAAAATTCAAATAAAGGGGATGAGGTCAAAGGTCATTTGTTCCTGATGAAATGCAAAGCACTATAGTTGACCATGTTCTTCTGCATGGACTGACCATGAGGGAATACTGACACATACAATATAATTACAGGTACTTCAGATGAGAGAACTTTCACTATTCTATGTACAGTAAATACTGTAGCACATGCTGTAGACCGTCAAACTCATTACTGTCGAACTGATATGTAGCCAAGTATTCCTTACATGTACTGTATTTGTGCAGAACTGAGAGATGACTGTCTAGGGGATGCAGAGAGGTCTTTTGTCAGAAGACCAAGAACCTACTATAGTGTAACAAATAAGGATACTACCAATACTGTAAGGCAAATTGGCAGAGGATGCTGAATGAATGTATTTAATTATTTATTCATTATTTATTTCTGAAAAGTAACTGACAGGATATTCCAGTGTGTGTTCACTTTATATTCTGTTGTTTATTTTTTTTTACAGTAACTTTTCTCTTCTAGTGCTTTTAATCTTCTGTAAGGTCAATTTACTGTAGAGTAATAAAAATGAAAGTAAACTTTTCTGAAAGTTTATTGGTGAATGTTACTGTATCTGCACCCCTGTATTTATGCTGTATACTGTGAGAGACATTGACTAGCAAAAGGACTCCTGATTCACATGAGGAGGTTTTTGTAACAGTGTTTTCAGTTGATCTCACTAGTGTTCTCTTGGCAGGAAAGTAGTCTGAGTATTTGACGGGTTTGTGTGTCATCTGAGGCCAAAGTTTGAGTCTGACAAAAGAGAATGTGTTTTTGACTAAATTGTTTGATTTTGACCTGGAAGTCTGAAGTTTGCACAAGTTTGTGTGTAGTTTTGAGACTGTTTATAGTTGTGAGAAAATGGTGAATTGTTTCGTGAATTGTGTGTTAGCAATCAGAAATCGTCCTAACTTTCCCCTCCCTTACGGCGCCCCTGCTGCATTCACATGACTACTGAATGTAAGGTCTGTCTCTCCAAGATTTCTGACTTGATTTTTAGTTCTTTGACCCCTAGAGTCAAGGTATGCATTCACCTTGAGAACTTCATCTTTATTTCCAAATGCAATGACTTCAATTTTCTCCTTGTTTAACTGAAGGAAGTTTTGCCGCATCCAACTGTTAATTTCCTCAATGCATTGACAGAGGGAGTCAATGGGGCTGTAGTCATTTGGACTTTGGAGATAAGGCTAGGTAAATCTGGATATCATCAGCATAGCTGTGATAGGCAATTTGGTTATGTTGCTTTTACTAATTATATATATATTACATTTATCTTTTTACTAACAAATGTAATTGAACATATTTCAAATAATATTATTTGCTGAGATTTTATTCATTTCAATGTGTATTATACGCAGTGATGCAGTTTTGCAATAATGACATCCAGAGCCGGTGAAGGGGCGGCTGAACTGATGAAGGGGCGGCTGAGGTAACGAAAGGGGGCGATGACGTATCGCAAAGTAAAAAAATAAAAAAATAAAAAAAATAAAAACATATGTGGCCCATTCACTGAGTGGCCAGCAGCAGACACACTGAAAAAAAAAGATAAATTTATAAGGTAAGTGGTTGCAAACACTTTATTTTAGCTTCATTCAGCCTAAATAAAAACTTTTTTTTTTTTTACAAAGTTAGTCAACCTAATTTCTTTGTTTAAATGTAGCTAAAATACATTGATTGCAACCACTTACCTTCAAAAAATTAGTAAATTGAATGATTTTTTTTTTTTGGTTCACTCCAGTGAGTTAATCATATGTTTGATCAATTTATAGCCTTCTCAAATCATCACGACTTGCCTAAAATAAAATCTATAGATATAAAACAGCTCAAGCATATCACACTGTTAGTTTAAATGTTCTACCTTGATAAATGCGCGCTGTTAGACGCATATCATCCAATCGGTTGAGTGGAGCGAAGCTGACGCGCGTATATGCTTTAAATTACTACTTTAAAACTAAATAATTCAAATCGAAAACAGAAAGTCTTTCAGTAATCCTAAAGATGCATTTCTCTCTAAAGGCACGTCCAGTGAGGAGATGGCGAGTCATGTTTTTCCATAATGGATGGATGTCTAAAATATAAAAATAAGGAAAGGCCTAAAACAGGCCCGATTACAATTTGCGTTTTATTTTATAATTCTAAATAATTTAAAAATAAAACACAAATTATAATGGCATAGGCTATATGTAAAACGTTCTCCTACAATTGTATAGCTGCTTATATTTTCAGATTTTTGTTGATCTGCTCTGAATACCTTAAAATTTCAAAGATTTGCTGCAACGCAGTTTTGTCTGATGTGAATTATTTAGCCTATTAGTATTTTTTAATCTATGTAGCAAACGCTTTAAAAATTACTTTATTGCATTCCAGATGCTTTTAAAGAACTGTTCATAGTGTTTTGGTCGCGAGACAGGCCAGTGGAAGTTTTTTTTTTCCCCAGTGCCATGTTTTAGAATGATGTATTATGCGCGAAGAAGCTGCTATAAAGAGCGCAGCATTCAAATTCAAAGACATCCGTAGTGAATTTACTTTGAAATACAATGGAAAAGTACCGCAGTGGAATGAAAAATGCGTTCTGAGTGAATGACCCTACTAAAAGGTAGCCTACTTAGCAAATACAGATGGCAGAGTATAATAAAACAAAATCGCATCAAATTCCAAAATCTGACATCCAGGAAATAACATGTCTTAGGGCAGCAGTTTTACCACAAATACAGTCAACCACCAGAAATACTTAAATGTGTCTGTTTTACATTGAAACACAAGCTTAATTGCGACCGATTCCCTGAGACATTCATTTCGGCTCATTTAACATCATTTTAAGTTTAACAAATTGAACAACAACAAACAATACAGCAAAATAATCAAGTAACTATGATAATCTAGCCCTCTATTAAACATAAAAAAATTATTTCATCATACCTTTAGCTTAGTCCGTAGTGCTGCATAATGCCTGCCTTTAGAAGAACCGCTTGCGCGGGAAGTTTGTGTGTCAGATGTAACAATTAAAATTTTTGCTATAGTAGCATCATATTAATGCTAGAAAGCCTATTCATTTGCCAACTGTGTTTTTTTTAAATAAACCATTATATTTCATAAACAACATCTATTTTCACACTCATCTTGAGTGTTGCGCCGGCCCTGATGACATCATCATCCAATTTCGTCACAATGTCATGTAACAACTTTTAGGCAAAAATCAACCTGCCTTTAGCGACTTCTCCAGAAAATTTGTTGGCAATACTGTACAGAACACCAGTAAGATCAATTCAAAACACTACTACAAACACCTCCTTTTGGGAAACTTGAAGCTGTTACAGTATAAATAGAGCGCTGCAGATACAGTACAATTTAGCAAAAAGCTGTAACACATGAAAATCTATATTCTGCATTGCAAATAACATTGGATTTCGTATCTGTCTCAGCGCCAGCCAGTGAACTCAGATTTGAATTAAGCAGCTGATGATAGAAGCACTGAACGATTTAATCACGCCAGTGTGATTGTATCAAATATAGAACATATTATTTGGCTATTTTTTGTATTTTGGAAGCTGCATTCAAAATCCACTTGGCTCAGAAATCATGAGGCCTCTGGTAGCGACGCTACTGCCCAACACTATTGTAATGTATAAGTAGCCTACTGTCAAACAGTTTTGCAGAAAGCACTAAGCAAAATGGAACGTGTGAGAACAGGTGAAATGTGCTCAAAGTTTTGAGAAACGTGTCTTTGTTTCGAGACCTGTACGGATGTTTTGGAAAATTGGGCCAAGTGAATCTGTTACAGTGTGTTAGCAATTGAGAAACACTGTAAAGAAATAACTAAGGCCACTTAAAATAACTTTTGAATTCTTTTAGTATTGTGATTTCATTCTTTTACCTTCTGGCTCCACTTCTCTCCCATTGTGATGGTATCCCCGTCCCACACCTTCTGCAGCCAGACATACTCTTTCCCTTATGCCTTGTCGGTTTATTCTCCAATTCTCCCATATCCATGTACGGTTTCTTTGTGTGTCATCATTAAATAAATCTATGGCAAGCTGGGACCATAAATCTGATGATTTTTCAGTGTTTCTATTCAAAATATCAGCATTCAGCAGCTTCTTTACTATAAAATCGGTCCCTCCGACCTTTTCCCATAGATCTGATCTTACAAGTTTTACTCCTTTTTTATATCTCCCCATTTTAAAGCTTGACAGATTTAAGTCTGACTATGCCGTTACGGTCTACAGACTGTCCATCGTCAGAGAATTTGGCATTATGAGTGGCTGTTGTTTCATCTGACCAGAACCTTAATGTTTCACAACATTGTCCTGTGTAAAAGTGCATATCACTGTGAGAAAATAAGTGTTATCATGATGTTTACAAGTCATTTCGAACTTGAGGGAATGTGTGTGTGTGTGTGTGTTTGCTCCTGGTTGAGTATTTTCTGCAGGTGTGTGTGTGTGTGTGTGTGTGTTTGCTCCTGGTTGAGTATTTTCTGCAGGTGTGTGTGTGTGTGTGTGTGAGCGTGTGTGTGTTTGCTCCTGGTTGAGTATTTTCTGCAGGTGTGTGTGTGTGTGTGTGAGCGTGTGTGTGTTTGCTCCTGGTTGAGTGTTTTCTGCAGGTGTGTGTGTGTGTGTGTGAGCGTGTGTGTGTTTGCTCCTGGTTGAGTATTTTCTGCAGGTGTGTGTGTGTGTGTGTGTGTGTGTGAGCGTGTGTGTGTTTGCTCCTGGTTGAGTATTTTCTGCAGGTGTGTGTGTGTGTGAGCGTGTGTGTGTTTGCTCCTGGTTGAGTGTTTTCTGCAGGTGTGTGTGTGTGTGTGTGAGCGTGTGTGTGTTTGCTCCTGGTTGAGTATTTTCTGCAGGTGTGTGTGTGTGTGTGTGTGTGTGTGAGCGTGTGTGTGTTTGCTCCTGGTTGAGTGTTTTCTGCAGGTGTGTGTGTGTGAGCGTGTGTGTGTTTGCTCCTGGTTGAGTATTTTCTGCAGGTGTGTGTGTGTGTGTGTGTGTGTGAGCGTGTGTGTGTTTGCTCCTGGTTGAGTATTTTCTGCAGGTGTGTGTGTGTGTGTGTGAGCGTGTGTGCGTTTGCTCCTGGTTGAGTGTTTTCTGCAGGTGTGTGTGTGTGTGTGTGTGTGAGCGTGTGTGTGTTTGCTCCTGGTTGAGTATTTTCTGCAGGTGTGTGTGTGTGTGTGTGTGTGTGTGTGAGCGTGTGTGTGTTTGCTCCTGGTTGAGTATTTTCTGCAGGTGTGTGTGTGTGTGTGTGAGCGTGTGTGTGTTTGCTCCTGGTTGAGTATTTTCTGCAGGTGTGTGTGTGTGTGTGTGAGCGTGTGTGTGTTTGCTCCTGGTTGAGTGTTTTCTGCAGGTGTGTGTGTGTGTGAGCGTGTTTGCTCCTGGTTGAGTGTTTTCTGCAGGTGTGTGTGTGTGTGTGTGAGCGTGTGTGTGTTTGCTCCTGGTTGAGTATTTTCTGCAGGTGTGTGTGTGTGTGTGTGTGTGAGCGTGTGTGCGTTTGCTCCTGGTTGAGTGTTTTCTGCAGGTGTGTGTGTGTGTGTGTGTGTGTGAGCGTGTGTGTGTTTGCTCCTGGTTGAGTGTTTTCTGCAGGTGTGTGTGTGTGTGTGTGAGCGTGTGTGCGCGTTTTTGTGACAAATCAGGACATAAATTTGTATAATGACACAGGTATGACACGGGTATTACAAGGTGAAGGTGACTTTTCAGGACATTGACCCATGTCCCCACTTTTCAAAACCCTTATAAATCATACAGAGTGAGTTTTTTGGGGGAAAGTAGAAATGCACAGTCTCCTGTGAGGGCTAAGTTTAGGTGTAGGGTAGGTGTATTAAGGCAATAGCACATGCAGTTTGTACAGTATAAAAACCATTACGCCTATGGGATGTCCCCACTTTTCACAAAAACGAACATGTGTGCATTCGTGTGTGTGTGTGTGTGTGTGTGTGTGTGTGTGTTTGTGGTTTTCTGTGTAGTGTTGAGAAAAAAGAGGCCTAGTTTCAAAAACTGCGTAAGCATTTTCCAAATGTAAGAAGAGTTTGCTGTTCTTTAAATATCCCATATACTGGTAAAACATTATGTGTTGAAACTGCCCAATAACAAATATTGACATTCTTACAGCTCAATATTTTTGCTCCTAAATAATTGTTCACTCCACAGCAAACAGCACAATTTCTCAATCATAGGTTTGTTTGAAGAGACCCATTTTTCAATGTGAATGTGAAGGTTCACATGGCTGCTATCTGAGGCCTGTGGTAACTTTCCATTGTTTGGCATACTTTTTTTTGAGGAGAGGAGGGACAAATAAATGTGTCCTGGGAAAGACGGGCACAGCCGGTGTATGAGAGCTGAACACACAGCAACACAGCTGGACTTCAATGAGCAGATCAGCATCAGCGAAATGGAGCCACAGAAACGATCATGGCATCTTACGAGACATCCTGGACTCTGTGGTCTGAGAGCTGTGATATGTGCACTGATTGTTCTGGCACTATGTGTTGTTTTAGCACTGATTCCAAGAAAAGGCAGTGATCCTGAGCCTGTGATGAATGGTACTGCATCAGTCAGCCATACTTTGGGACCAAGACGAGTACGACAAACAGCAAACGGTTATGTGGCTAGCAACAGTTAGGAACATACCAAGTAATCTTACATGTTATAGTAGAGTTACAGGAAATCATTCTTTAGGGAAAATACCAAAGAGTAAATGCAATGTGATATACTACGAAGACAATGACACTACTCTTGCCACACGTTGTGTCAAATGCTTACAAGGGCGAATCAACATTTATGGGTTTCCACATCATTCTCCAATAGCCAGACGATACATATCTCACAGGCAGTGCACACGTACTAAATGTGAAGCTGTTTGTGCAGTTGTCCATATACCCGATGAACAGGGCACAGGAGTGGTAGAACATGGCTACTGGCAGTGTGGGTATGAAATATATGTCTCTCTGCCTAGAAACTGGACAGGAACGTGTGCTCTAATTCAACTGCATGGTGGAACAATTATTCTACCCCACCAACCACGTGGATTCATGAGAAGAAAGAAAAGGGGACTGCTTAATATCGTGCAAGACAGCCCAGTGCCAAAAAACCATCACATCTGGACCATCGCTGAGAAGTTACATATATTCCGGAAAATGATGATGAAGGACATGTCATAGACGCAGGGATCAAGAATTTGACCTTCATGTCAAAGACTCTGACAGATAGGGAAACTACTTCAGGGTTTTTTGGGTTGGAATGGTTTAAAGGTATATTTACTAATGTGACAAATGTGATGCTGATGGTCATTTGCACAATTTGTTCGGGCTTGTTAATCTTGTGTTTATGGCCATGTATAATGGCATTGATTAGAAATGCTGTGTCATCTACTTTTAAATCTTCTACTGCAGGGGCCCAGACCCGTCGCCCGCTTCCCCCGCTCCCGCCCCCGACCACGCCCCTGGCTCCGTCAGCGCCCCTGCTCCCGCCCCTCCATTCTTTACAGAGGGGGATCAGATCCTTCCCAACCCCCCTACCCCCAAACGCCATTTCAAAAGAGGGAGGCCCCGTGTCAATGGCGGCACCCCTGCCTGTGCTACATCACAATGATTTTGATTCCAGCTTTGGGAGCAGTGAAGACCACACTCAAACGGAAGAAGGATAAGAGCAAAGGTTATCTGTGTTACCACAGAACTGTAGTAAGACTTAAAAAGAACAGTTTCTGTTCAGCTTGCTTAAATGTAAGAGATGTGTATGTCTCACAAAAAAAGTGCTAATTGCTTTCTTGAAGGATGTGAGGATCCTAACATTTGCATCAAAACAACAACCATACATTTGGGTTGTTTTACTTTCTTTTTATGAACATTTATTCTCCATTCATTAATGTATAATCATTATCATGTCATTGTTTTATTACTCCATTTAATCATATAGCCATTTAAAATAATCATTATTATCATTTATATACCAGTTTCATTACATTGATTTGATTGATTAATCATTTATTGTTTAGTTTTTTCTCCGTTGTTGTCTAGGCTGATAACTGTGTTATTTGAAGGGCTGTTTGTCTTCATGAATAAGACATACGAGGGGATGTTGTTGTGAATTAATTTGGTGTAACTACTTGTTGAATTTGTGTTTATCAGATGCAGTCTGAGCATTGAGACATATGCAACTAAGACTATTGAATCAACGTTTTTCTCATCACTTAGTCTCCTGCTTCTGCTCTTCACTAGCTCTTTCCTCAGTCAACTTGTTGGCTCATTAAACACTCATTTAGGTTTTTTTGGGGGTAACACACAAGACAGGGTTTGGGTATTAGACTACTTTGCTTTTAGTTGTTCTGTTACCAGTCAAAACAGATATTTTCTGACAGGATGTGGCATCCAGGGATGGATTTAGTTACACAACTGCTTACACACATTTTGTAAACTTTGTCTCTTGTTTTTTTCCAAACTTTACACATCCAAAAATCGCACACACATTAAGCTAAATGCATCACATCTTTATCAGAATGAAGTACTGCATTCAAAAGATCGCAAACACTTCTCAAAAACAAACATTTATCATACATTGTAAGCACCTTTTTGGATATCTCACACACACACACACACAAACTTATTCAAAACCTGAAGCTCTTCTTTCATGAGCTTGTATATTTAAGTACAAGATGGAAAGAAATTGGCAGAGAGATGTTGAGAAATGCATGGGCAACAAAAGAACATAATCAAGATTCTTAATTGAAATGAAGATAGTTCCTGTTAGATTTTGCATGTTACATAGAGAAGTGTATGTTGTGTTTAGCAAAAAGTGTAGTATTACATTGAAAACTGAGTCAAAGTCCGATAAATTACTGTATGGTTTTGCAAATTTGATGTTTGCTTGTCATATTTCTGAAAAACTGTGTTCTTCAGAAATATGACATCAAAATCTGACAAAAACAGATTTTGCTTTTAAGCAGTTGCAACAAATACCCAGTAATTATGTGCCGTGCACATATTCAGCATTTTGAAATATAGTTTGTATTTATTGACCTAAATATGGTTTTGGCCAGGAAATTAAGTAATTGTGTGATGTAGGTGTGTTGCTGTGTTAAGAAACAGTACTTTATGTTTTGGTACTGCACTTCATTTGCAAACTGGTAATAAAAACCACCGAAGAAAAAAAAAGAAAGAAGAACAAAAATATGTGAGTTGATGACTTTAATACCATGGACAGTGCATCGTTAGCAGGCTGTCTTACAGTTTTCTTTATGATTGCTTACACACTAAAATTAAAAGTAACACACAATTAGTGAAACTTAACACTGAAACACCAAAACCTCAGCCCAAATCTGCACAACTATAAGCACATTCTCAGCCTCACACTTTTTGCAAAACACTACACACATTGTTTTGCAACACAGTAAAGACTTCTCGAAATTAGACTTAAAATTCTTACATAATGTCACTGCTTTACTAATTAATACACACATGAACCAACTGATCAAGCACAGCCATCAGGTGTGCAGACACTTAGGTGCTTAACTGTTAACTCATCAATCAAGGTGTGAACTCTAAAAAGGCAACAGATGAATTTTTGTCTTCAACAAAAGTGAAAGGTGGTGGTGCAGCAATAGGAATAAGGAGAAACATCTTTGGCCTCAGAGATTTTTTAAATGTTCTTGGTCAATGTGGTGGTAACATTACAATATTCTGCAATCACGCAGAATGGGGTCCTCCACTGGCATGCCAAAATAGGACCGTACAACACCGACATACTCACATTTGAAGACAAAGTATTGGACAGACTAGGTATTGGGCTAATGCAAACAGAAACTGGTTTCATTATTCCAGTACCTGCCACAACACTCTTTTTTCCTTTTTCCCTTCTGCATGGCAGTGGAAGGTGTATGATCTCCGACCCTATGTTATTCCCCTCATAGATTCCACCTAATAGATGCAGAGTCTGTGTAAGGATGGATTTGCCATCCTAGAAGATTCTTCACTTGCTGTCTTGCGAGGGAGGACATTGCCTGTGATATGGATGAAGTGGCCACATCCAGCTGTACGAAGAGATGATGCTAAGGTATTTTTTTCCTTTCTCCACAAAAGTTTATGTACTATTTTGTATTTGGAATATGTTCAGATTTTCTGTGCAAAATGCAGCCTAATTGCTATGATGTAGGATTTCAAACAATAACAAAATATTTCATGAATATGCAGTACTTGTGTCATGTGTTGTGTTTTGTCAATATGTTCATGTACTTAACAATATCTCACAAAAAAAGGAGGAACAAAAATCACAATATCATAAATAGAAATGTTGCAAGTGTTTAAGATTGAGCAGAGCAGTGTTTAATTGGTTCAAACATAATCAAACTATATGAACCATGTGTTTGTCATATGGTACCAAAACTGGGTTTTGTTGAATTATTGTCAAGATTTGAATGAAGTGTTTCGTTTTGCAAACAATCTGAGATGTTCTGATACTTCTGTGTGTGGATGTGTGAATTGTGTGGACAAAATTGTGCCTAAGCAATCATGAAAAACTGTAATACAAACATGCAATTTTTTAGTTATTATATATTTGTAATAAATGCTTAAACAATTTTACATATGAATCAAGACATCCAAATACCATAACACATGAGGAACAGGAGTTATGAAACTTACATTAAGACAAATCACAAACAAAAAACAAACAAAACAAAATAAATAGGGAAGAAAGACAGCAATTGTCATGGCAAGGAAGTGATGAGGAAGCAAGTGCGGGTGAAAACAGAGTTTATTGTTCGTCAGATGGAACACACACACAAACAGGAATGTAATGATGATGAGTGACGCAGGAACCTGATGGACTACACGGCTGGATGGAGGTGAAGAGTCGGATCCGTAGGTGGTGAGTGAATATCCAGGCAGGAACGAAGAACACAGCCACACCGACACGGGACATCGACTAACACACCAGACAGCGGAACGGATGAGAACGAAGCAGGAACAGGCACAAGAACAGCACAGGAAGGCATCCACAACAATCTGACAATGAGAGGAGAAACTGGTGAGTATTTATAGGTGTGTTGAAGAGCTGCAGCTGGCGCCGCTAACGAGGCTCAGCTGAGTGTAGTGAGCAGTGATGGCTCGGCCACGCCCACACACACACACACGACAGAATTACGGAACAAGGAGGAAGCAATGAATGAGTGAACCGTGCCTCCTCCTGAAACACAGAAACAGAGACCAACGGACAGGCAGACACAAGACAGGACTTATAACAATTATTGCTCCAAGCTATGACGGATCTTTGATGCCAGTCTATTTTGGGGTTGTGATTGATGAGCCAGGGATGGCCGAGCACGACAGGTGCCAGGGGGGTGTCCATGATAAAGAAGGATATAGTCTCGGTATGGTTTCCAGACGTGGTGAGGGTGACGGGTTCAGAGGTGAAGGAGATGGGAGGCAACTCGTGACCGTTGAGGGCGTGAACAGAAATATTGTGCGTGAGGGGTTTGATGGGGATCTGAAACTTGTGCGCAAATGTATAGTCCAAAAAGTTACCTTCTGCCCCGGAATCCAGTAGCGCCTGACAGCTGAGTGAATGTGTAGCCCATCTCAGTTTTACCGGGAGGAGGGTCGATGATGTTGATGAGGTCTTCTCTGCGGAGATCCCACCCGATAGTAGCCTCACACTTACTAACGGGCTTGGTCTTTTACTGGGCACCTGTTCAGAAAGTGTCCTGCCCCCCCACAATACAGGCAGAGGCCCTGGGATCTCCGCCTCTCCTTCTCCTCCCGGGAAAGCCGAGCCCGCCCTATCTGCATGGGTTCGGGACTGTAGGTAGGGCTGACCACGTCCCCGTCGTTGACACGTTGACTCTCAAACCCACCAGGGACTCGGTTGACCGGGACGCGTCGTTCCACTCTAGCGAGTCGTGCGTCCACTCTTAAGGCCAAGTCAATCAGTCCGTTGAGTGTGGTGGGGAGGTCCAGGACGTAGATCTCTCTCTGGACGCGGTCAGCCAGCCCATGCAGAAACATGTCCCACTGCGCCTCCTCGTTCCAGCGACACTCCGCCGCCAGGGTCCGGAACTCGATGGAATAGTCAGCTACCGATCTTTCCCCCTGGCGGAGATCGGCGAGAATTCTGGCCGCCTCTCTTCCGGCGACGGCACGATCGAAAACCCGCTTCATTTCCTCGGACAGTGCCTGGAACGAGGCGCAGCATGGATCTTGATTCTCCCACACCGCTGTTCCCCATAGTGCCGCCCTTCCAGTCAATAGTGTGATAACACACGCCACCTTGCTCTGTTCCGTGCTGTATGTTCTGGGTTGCAAAGCGAAATGCATGGAACACCGTGTGAGGAAGGCCCTACAAAACCTGGGTTCTCCGGCGTACGGTTCGGGAACGGGCAGCCGAGGCTCCGGCTGGAAGGGGGGCTCCGATGGAATGGGAGGAACTGGCGGTGTGGGTGGCGCAGTGGGAACTCGCAGCTGTTGAAATTGCTGGGTGAGCTCGGACACCTGCGTCACTAGAGCCTGAATAGCACGACCCATGTTATTCAGGCTCGCCTCCTGAGAATTCATCCTGTCGATGCTTTGGGTGATGAATGCCTCTAGTGAAGTGGCTGAGGCACCCGCTGCTTCCATGGTATGGTCAGATTGTTCTGTCATGGCAAGGAAGTGATGAGGAAGCAAGTGCGGGTGAAAACAGAGTTTATTGTTCGTCAGATGGAACACACACAAACAGGAATGTAATGATGATGAGTGACGCAGGAACCTGATGGACTACACGGCTGGATGGAGGTGAAGAGTCGGATCCGTAGGTGGTGAGTGAATATCCAGGCAGGAACGAAGAACACAGCCACACCGACACGGGACATCGACTAACACACCAGACAGCGGAACGGATGAGAACGAAGCAGGAACAGGCACAAGAACAGCACAGGAAGGCATCCACAACAATCTGACAATGAGAGGAGAAACTGGTGAGTATTTATAGGTGTGTTGAAGAGCTGCAGCTGGCGCCGCTAACAAGGCTCAGCTGAGTGTAGTGAGCGGTGATGGCTCGGCCACGCCCCCACACATACACACACACACACATGACAGAATTACGGAACAAGGAGGAAGCAATGAATGAGTGAACCGTGACAGCAATGAAAAGTTATTTGCAAGTAACTTTCACTTTTCAGCAAGCATAATTGTATACTTAGATTCTTTGTTATCAAGGCATTTAACAGAATCAATTAACATAAGAAAGTCTGCCATAAAAGCATTAAAACATGGTTTGGAGCTACACCTTTTACTTTTATGTATATGAAATGTACCATATAAAATCCAAAGACTCACCATAAAATTAACAGAAATATTTTTTTTACATAATATATGAAGACATCATTACATGTTATACCTACATTCTGTAGATATAAATATCTATATCTTCCCAAACGTTTTTTTTTTTTTTTTAATAACAACAGTAAGCATTAAATAAATACAATACTTTTAACAATTTTTGTATTTGATCTGAACAAAATGAACAGCTCTAATCAATATCCTAACATTTTGTTAAGGTATAGTTACACAGATATATTGCCAAGGATTTTTAAATGTAATTCCTGAATCTTGTTAGACATGCAAAAACGAAAAATGGAAGCAAACAAGCTTTTTTCAAAAATACTATTTTCTAACCAAACATGTAATTTTGCTAAAAGAACACCAGATGACTTATCTGTATTTACTACAGAGTTGATAGCTATTGTTTTAGCTTTACATTGCTTGGAAGAGACACAGATTAAGAAAGCAGTTTTATGCTCAGATTCACTGGCGGCTCTAAGTATTCAGTCGGGACAATCAAATTGCAGACAACATATTTTTATAGAAATAATGCTACTGCTATATAGAGTTCATGCACATGACAGGGTTGTTTCATTTTTATGGGTCCCAACACATGTTGGAACAGATGGAAATGAGATGGCAGATAAACACACTAAGAGATCGTTGAATAAAAATAATGTTGAAATTGATATAAAAATCAGCAAAGCAGAGACAATTATTAATCAAGCTTATTAAATCTTGGCAACATAAATGGGAAATGTAGGCATCTGTATAGAATCCAAAAGAAAGTAGCATTTCAAAATAATGACACAAGTGACTCTAAAAGAAGAGAAAAAGTAATAACAGCAACATTAAGATCAGGACATTCATCTTTAAATGGAAACCTACATAAAATCAGGAAACATCCTTCTGGATTATGTGGCGACATTGAAACAGTTAAGCATATTTTATTACAGTGTAGAGCATATAGTAAAGACAGAGAGATGCTGGAAACAGATACAATCATAAAGTGTAAATAAAATTACATTAGAACTAGTATTAGGTAATAGAAAATTCAGAACAATGATAAGTTATTTAAGAGACACGTGAATTTCCATGAGACTTTTTTTCTTCTTTTGTTATTTTTTTAAGCCTTCTCATTGTCACTCCACACTCCAGTCCAGTTGGTGGCGGTAATGCGCCAAACATTTTCTTGCCCACCGCCAATACACACTACAACAAGAAGAAGAAAAAGAAATATGTTATGTTTTTTTTTAATAATGCAATACAAAAAACACAGAGTTGACATTAAAATAATGATCGTACACAATATACAAAGTATCATGAATATACATTATGCCAACTGAAGTCAAGTACTACAGATTATAAGAGAAAAAGTAGGAAAGGAGGAAAAAACAACAAAAAAAACAAAGACAAAACCATAAGAAGTTGAGGGTAAGACATTTAAATATCAATTACTGTTACGGGGCTGACGAGACGTGAAACGTACGGATCCATTTGCAAAGCTTTATTATAGGACATGGTCAAGACAGGCAGGGTCAAACAACAGCAGACAGGTATGTAGAGGGCAAGACAGAAGCGTGGTCAAGGAAACAGGCGTAGTCAACGATCGGCGTACAATATCCAAACAGGGCAAGGCAGAAAGAATAATCCAGGAACACGGGCAAGAATCAGAACACAGGAAAACCACGAGGAACGGCGAACGCTTTGTAGTGCAGACAGGCTAACAATACTCGGCAGTGAGCAATAGCAAGTCCTAGACTTAAATAGAGTGATGTGATTGTGAAATGATAATCAGGTGTGGGCGAGATAATGGTGAACAGCTGTGCTTGTCGTCAGTGCAATGAATTGTGGGAAATGGAGTCCAGTGTGTTGTGAGTGAAAAAGTCAATGTGGTGAACGAGTGACCTCTAGTGGTGGTTGACCGGGAGAGCATGGACCAGATTCGTGACAATTACAGTATACAAATTAAAGTCATTGCAGAATGAAGTAGTTCTTCTTGCTTTCTTATTTTCTGACAATGAAATGGTATTTAGGTAATTTTTAAATTCTTTCAAAAAAACAATAAAATGCGGTTTGTTGTTGGCAAATTTACATTTGTGAATGAAAAAATTAAATTTATAACAAAACAAGCATTGCTTTTAGTAGAATCAGACTCATAATGTCCAAACATAATTCCTTTGAAAGTAATGGATACATTTTGCTGGATATTCTCATTAATAAATGAACCAATATGTTTCCAGAGTTGTACAGTATAATGACAAGTCCAGAATAAATGAAAAACAGTTTCAGAATGAAATTCACAAAATGAACATTTAGTATCAATGTTAGCCTTATACTTCTCCATAAAATCTTTAACAGGATTAAAATTTATTAATTAATTTGACAGAAACTTCTTTTACTTTATTAGTGAGGAAGTATTTCTGTTGTAGAGACCATATTTTTTTCCAATTCAAATTTCTAAATAAACTATTCCAGTAAGAAATTACAGGCGACAAAGTAGTAACATTTTCAATAAAAAGAGATCTAATTTTATAATTTCTATCTTTTTTAGTAGAAAAACATATTTTACCTATAGTGGTATCTATTGGATCAGGAGAAGAAGCTTTTTTAATTGCGGAGTGATTGCTATTTAACAATGGCGAACTCCTTTGGACTAACTGGTATGTTATATTCTGAAATAAATTCTATATAAGTCATTAATAAACCTCTGCTGTTAAATAACTGACTTACTAAAAGCAAACCATTATTAAACCACTGATTAAAAAACAAAGATCTATTTTTATATAAAATATTTTGATTATTCCAAATAAAAAATGTATGGGGGGTAAAATTATGTTTATAAATTAACAGCCAGGCCAAAAGTACCTGTTGATGGAAATTTGAAAGCTTAACAGGTATTTTTGATATGTTATAATTGCACATCAATAGAAATTTAAAACCTCCAACGAATGAAAATTCTTGCTGTGGAAAAATATACCAGATTGAATGTTGATTTTTCAAATACTTATTAAGCCAATTTATTTTAAAGGCATAATTTAAAGAATTGAAATCAATAAAATTTAGGCCACCTTTATTATAGGAATTTAGTATAAGAGACTTTTTCATATAATGGCATTTGTTTTTCCAGACAAAGTCTGTTAAAGTTCTATCAATCAGTTTACACGATGGCTTATCTACATAGAGAGATTGGGCTGCATAAGAGAGATGCGACAGCCCCTCAGCTTTAGTGAGCAAAATTCTTCCTTTAAGAGATAAATCTCTTTGAAGCCAGCCATTAAATTTTTTCTTTGTCTTTGCAATGACTGGATTAAAATTTGTAGCACATCTGTTTTTATTCTTCGTTATATTTATGCCAAGGTATGTTACTGTGTTTTTAACAGTTACGCCACAGATTGAGGAAAAACAACAATTTTTAATGGGCAATAATTCGCATTTATCTACATTAAGATTTAGACCAGAAGCTTTGGTAAATGCTTGGAGAATATTTAAAGCTACCGAGACTTGAGAGGAGTCCTTTAAAAACAATGCTGTGTCATCAGCTAGTTGACTGATAATTAATTCTACATTTCCAATTGTAATACCTTTTATGTTACTCCTTTTAACATACAAATTAAGAAATTGCACTGCAATTAAAAACAAATAAGGAGATACAGGGCATCCCTGCCTAACTCCACAGTTTAAAAAAAAACCTTGGAGAAGTACCACTGCTTAACTTGATTGAGCTATTTGCATTTTTATATAACATTTTAACCATTTTACAGAAATTAGCACCAAAACCGATTTCTTTAAGGGCTTGAAATAAAAAACATGCTCTAAAGTATCAAAGGCTTTATAATAGTCCAAAAAAAAGATGTAACCATCATCATTAATTATATCAGAATAATCCAAAATGTCTAATATTAATCTTATATTATTAGATATATGTCTATCCTGCATAAAGCCAGATTGTGTTTCATCAATGATAGAATGTAATATCCCTTTTAATCTTTTGGCTAATATTAAAGCAATTATTTTATAATCATTGTTTAACAACGTTATTGGACGCCAATTATCTAATAAAGTAGTATTTTTATTTGGCTTGGGAATTAAGGTAATCAAACCTTGGCATAAAGTAGGAGGAAGAAAAGATTTATTTATACTTTCCATATAAACTCTGAGCAAGAAGGGAGCTATATTTTTACTGAACATATGATAGAACTCTGATGTGAGACCGTCTGTGCCAGGAGATTTATTTACTTTTAATAATTTAATTGCTTCTTCAACTTCTTTTAAAGTAATGGGAGCCTCACAAAAATTTTGATCAGCATTACTCAATTTATTTATACAAGATAAAGATTCAAAAAAATCAAAAGCATGTTGTTTATTAAATTTAGCTGTATATAAATCATTATCAAATTTGGCACAAAAATTGGCAATGATTTTCTGGTCCTCACAGAGACTATCATCAATCATAAGCTTTCCAATCAGATTTTTTTTTTATTTGTTGCTTTTCTAATCTAAAAAAAATAAGAAGAATTTTGCTCACCTTCTTCCATCCATCTTTTCCGCGATCTAACAAATGCTCCCTCAGCTTTTTGTTTGTAAAACTCATCTAATATATGTTGATAATGGGCAAGTTCAACTTTTTCAGTATCAGACAACATAGACTTAGATAAAAGACCTGAAATTTTATATATTATAATACTCTCATAATTTTTTTTTCTTTTTCGCCAATTTACTGCTAAATGTTCGTAAAAATTTACCAATTTCATATTTTGCTAACTCCCAATTACTACCAAAATTATTTTCTTTATTAGCTTTTTTCCAATAACTGCAAATTATAAAGTCTATTTTTTCCTTTGCTTCTTTATAATTAAGCAATGAAATATTTAGTTTCCAATAGGAAGTAGTTCTATGCTGATAAAGAGTATCTGAAAAATGAATAAATATAGAGATGCATTTGTGATCAGAAAGTGGTGATGGAATAATGTCAGACTGAGAATTAGTTAAATCTCTAGAGATAAGCCATAAATCTATCTGAGACTGCTTTGAAAGAGAATTATTGCACCAAGTAAAACGTTTTTGAGAAGGATGTGTCTCTCTCCAGCTGTCAACTAAAGAAAATCGTTCCATAAACGTCTTTAAATAAAGATTTGAATTATCAGGTGACTTTGGAGGCCATCTATCTAAGATGTTATCCAAAGACACATTAAAGTCCCCTCCAAAAATTAAAAAAAGAATTTGGGTATTTAGTTAGTAACTTCAAAACAAGTTCTTCCACTAAAATATGTTATTTGTAGATGGTCTCTCAGATAAGCGATGACGTCACGACTCTCCATAGAGGTAAGCGTGTTTATCAGCTTTAGTCATGGGTCAAATAATTCAGCTGGTGTTCTTGTTCTGATTCATAAATTTAAAGGAGATATTGTTTATTCCAAGTCTTCCTCTGATGGTAGATGGGTTATACTAACTGTTAAATCAGAAAATGCCATATTTATCATTTGCAATATTTATGGATTTAACTCTCATACTGCGAACAGTTCCTTTTTTGCTAATATTTCTGTCATACTATGTAACATGCTGGAAACAACACCGAATGCCAAATTAATAATTGCTGGTGACTTTAACGTAGTTCCTGATGCTTTTATGGATAGATTTCCGCAGAAAATGTGTCCACACTCTCAAAGGTGTAATATAATCGATTCCTTATGTAAAGACTTATCTCTAGTTGATTCGTGGCGTTATTTCAATAGCAATGCATATGAATATACATGGAGTAATGTATCAAAGTCTTTAAAATCAAGAATCGATTTATTTCTCATTTCATCCAATCTATTACAACATGTTCAAAACATTTCCCATCATTATGCTCCTTTTACGGATCATCTCTTAATTGAAATGTCTTTGCAGACTGTTCAGAATTCTAATAGCCTCCGTGGCTACTGGAAATTTAATAACTCTCTTTTAGAAGACAGAATTTTCATAAAAAATATTGAAGCTTTAGCCACTGATATATTTAATTCAGAGATGACAGATTTTGTCTCTAAATGGGAGATATTTAAATTCAAATCCAGACATTTGGCTATTAAACGAAGTAAGGAAATAAAACAGGAAAGAGACCACATGGAAACAGAATTGTTGGATAAAATTGATAATCTTTGGAAAATTCAGACTCTCTCCCCAATACAGGATAGTGAACTCCATTCTTTACAAGCAAAACTTAATGACTTGTATACCAACAAAGTTAATGGAGCTTTCGTGCGCTCAAGAGCTAAGTGGATAGAAAAGGGAGAGAGAAACACTGCATATTTTTTTGCCCTTGAAAAAAGGAATTTTAAGAGAAAATCATTGTCAGCATTATATATTAATAACTCCATATGTGAGGACCCTAAATTAATTTCAGAATTTGTTAGCTCTTTTTATGGAAAATTATACCAATCTGACTTTAATTATGATATCTGCAAAGCGTTTACTGATAATATTCAAAATGCTATTCCATTGATAAATAATAACTTTAAAAATCTTTGTGATTCTGATCTTAAAAGAGAAGAATTACAGTTAGCTCTCCGGTATATGAAAAAAGGTAAGAGCCCAGGACCTGATGGGCTTTCGATTGAATTTTACCAACATTTCTGGTATATTTTAGAAGAGCCACTTTTCTTAATGTTCAATGATTGTATTAAAAAGAAGGAATTGGCAACAACTATGAAACAAGGCTTAATCTCCCTGATCCCTAAGCCAGATAAGGATCCCTTGGAAATCGATAACTGGAGACCTATCACTCTCTTGAATACAGATTACAAATTGATTGCATTAATATATGCTAGAAGATTAAAATCAGGACTAGATCAAATTATTAATGAATCACAAACAGGCTTTATGAAAAATAGACATATTAGTAACAATATTCGTCTTATTTTTGACCTTTTAGACTATTCTGACCAGATAGAGTCAGGGGCTCTTATTTTATTTTTAGATTTTTGTAAAGCCTTCGATACAATTGAACATGGCTTCTTACTTCACTCTCTGAAAGTGTTTGGGTTTGGGAATCATTTCATTGATATTATAGAAATGTTCTACAATGATATTAATAGTTCTATTATTCTGAATACGGGAACCTCTAAAAGATTTGGAATCCGTCGTGGTGTACGCCAAGGTTGTCCGATTTCCCCTTTTCTGTTTTTATTAGTGGCTGAACTTCTCTCTATTCAAATTTTAAACAATCAAAGTATTTTGGGATTAAAAATATTTGATAGAGAAATCAAAATTTCGCAATTGGCAGATGACACTGCTTTATTTTTGAAAGATAAAAGTCAAGTGAAAACAGCCCTGGATTGTATTTCCAAATTTACTAAATCTTCTGGTCTAAAGCTTAATCTTCATAAATGTGAAATTTTATTCATACACGATTCTGTAGACTGATTTATTGAAAATATACCAGTAAAAGACTATGTTAAATATCTGGGAATCTATATTTCTAAAAATAAAATTACCTGTGAACAATTCAATTTTATGTCAAAGATCAAGAAAACTAAATGTATCCTGAATAATTGGTTACAAAGGGATCTTACCATTTTTGGGAGAGTGTTACTGTCCAAAGCAGAAGGCCTTTCTAGATTTGTTTACCCTGCTCTCTCCATGTATGTTAAGGATGAAATTTCCAAAGATATCAATAAATCCTTCTTAGACTTTATATGGAAGAATAAACCTTACCAGTTAAAAAAGGACATTATATCAGGCAAAAGAGTAGAAAGTGGTTTAGAGATGATAGACTTTTTTGACATTAATAATACTTTTAAACTTAAATGGCTAAGAAATTGTCTAAAAAATGATAATTCTATGTGGTTCTTTATTCCACAATGTATCTTTCAAAAACTTGGAGGCTTATCTTTTCTTCTGAAGTGTAATTTTCTTCCAGGAAAGTTACCGATTAAATTATCCAAATTTCACCAGCAAGTACTATTGGCTTGGAAAATTTGTTTCCATCACAACTTTTCTCCACATAAAATGCTCTTATGGAACAATTGTCTCATTACTTCTAGGAATAAGTCGTCATTTTTGCACAGGTAGACGGAAAGGAATATATATTTTGTTATAGATATGTTCTATGCGAGTGGAAACATTCTGTCTTATGAAGATTTTATGAATGTTTACAATTTTCCCATCCCATTTAAAGAATTTCAACAAGTGGTTAAAGCTATTCCAAATGGGTTGATACAGCTAATAAATAATCACCTCTCTTTTGGAAGCAATGAAAGGATATTTCCAGAATTAAAAGTTGATGGTATTGAAATATTTTCTTCGTCTTGCAATAATAAACATATTAGACAAATTTTGCAATCAAGACATAAAATCTCCCCTAGAGGGAAATTCTTTTGGAATGCAAAAATCTCTGATATTAATTGGAAAACGACCTGGTTAATTCCTTACAAATTTTGTATTTTGAATAAAGTTAAAGAGGTGCATTTCAAAATACTTCACAAAATTTACCCATGTAAAGTAGCTCTGTCTAAATTCATGGACATTGACATCACTTGCAGTTTCTGTAACACGCATGAGGAAGACTTGTGTCATTTGTTTTATAATTGTGATTTGTCTTTTAGATTTTGGTCTGATGTTAGTGCTTTTTTATTTTTGCAAAGAAATGTTAATTATATGCTATCTTTAAAAGACGTTATTTGTTCTTATTCACACAAAAGTAAAATGTTTGAGTATATCGTTAACTTTTACATTTTGCAAGGTAAATATCATATTCATAAACAGAAATTTGCAAAACGCACACCAAATTGTAATCTATTTTTATTAGAAATGGATGCTTTTGAAAAGTCTCTAATGCAAATTCATAACAAAAAGAATGACTTGATGTTGGATTTCAAGAAGAATTTTTTTTTGGTATAGCACCCCCGCTGCATTCTTTGAATTTGTCCTAAGGAAAAAAGGAAGAAAATTTGCATTTTTATTTTTTTATTTTATTTTTTATTTATTTATTTATTTTATTTTTTATTTTATTTATTTGCTTTTCTCATCTGAAACAATGTTCTACAATCTGAGATTGCTAGTATATTTTGTGTATCTGGATTCACATGTTAAAATTTTTGTAATGTTCAATTATTCCTCAATAAAAAAAAATAAAAAATAAAAAAAATGTTTATCAGCTTCTTTAAAATGCCGACTTCGACAGAAAAATGTGTTCTGCTTTGTGCTCATAGCAGTCGGTAATGATAACTGACCGAAATTAGCCTTTTGTGATGCAGATTAACAAAGTTATTGAACGCGGAAATGTGTGAATGTTGTGAATGTGCGAATATAAAACCAACTTTACCCAAGTCACATAATGTTTATACGACAATGATTTTATTGACGGGCACGAAGACAGACCAACATCGCTGAGTGGAGCACTGGATGAAACGCCCTTGAATGAGCTGCAGCGGTGCAGGTAATTTACACTGATTTACTCAACGCTTTATTAAAATTCATATGCTAATATTACATAGGAACTAAGTGTTTTATGATTGTTTTGGACTGCAAGAGCCTCTGTCCCTATACAGATCAGTTTAAATATTCCCTGTCGGTGTTTTAAATATGATGTTATGGTTAACGTTGCAGCTGCATTGATGCGTTTTGCCATTTGCTCGCCTTAAAGTTAATTTTAACTATACTACTGGATAGAGATACTGTAAGCTCATTGTCTTCACTGGATAAGCAATGCAACATTTGAAAATTTATTAAAGCTCTCTGAAAAAAGTAATGGAGCAAAATGACGTTATAATGTTTATCTCTGAGATGTAGTCTAGTCTATAAAGTTGCACTAAAACTCAGATACAAGCACATTGAATTCATACAGTACTGTCCTTGGTTATATTGCACCAAGTACATTGACATGTCTGTGATGGGTGCATAAGCACGTACATAAAGGTACAGTACAATAAAAGATGTGACTTTGGGTTTTTGAAAATATGGTTAACCTACGGTAGTCAATTTTGTTCATATCTTTGCTGATAATTATGCTTTTCCTGTTTGTGTCCCTTGAAAAGGTAATCAGTCCAGAAATTCTCAGAAAACAGAAGTGGAGGCTGAACCTGCAGATTGTGGATGGCAGTGATGTGAATGATGGAGCATCTACCCAGAAAAGGTTACATATTTTACTGAAACCAAAACTAACATCTGCAATATACTGTACATGTAAACAAATCAACTACCCTTTTTAATTTCTTTTCTCCAGGCCAAAACGATGCCCTCATTAGTTATTATAAAACGTCTACTGTTTATTTCATTGATGCTAAATAGCAAACGAAATTGTAACCTTAGTTGTGAACTGTCATTGAAAACTTGGGTTAATATAGTATAAGTGGGGAAGTCGTGGCCTAATGGTTAGAGAGTCGGACTAGTAATCGAAAGGTTGCGAGTTCGAGCCCCCGGCCGGCAGGAATTGTAGGTGGGGGGAGGGAATGTCCAGCGCTCTCTCCACCCTCAATACCACGACTGAGGTGCCCTTGAGCAAGGCACCGAACCCCCAATTGCTCCCCGGGCGCTGCAGCATGGCTGCCCACTGCTCCGGGTGTGTGTTCACGGTGTGTGTGTGTGTGTGTGTGTGGATTTGTTCACTACTCACTGCTGTGTGTGTGCACTTGGATGGGTTAAACGCAGAGCACCAATTTCGAGTATGGGTCACCATACTTGACAATACGTCACGACTTTACTTTACTTTACTTTACTTTATAATTCTTCATGTCTCTAGAGGCATTTTATTTGCATGGGCATGTAGGCTGTGCTTTGTTGCTGTTCTGTCTTGTCCTTAAGAAGGTGGAGCTCAGATCATGTGGTATCTGGGAATATTTTACAACTACAACTTATAATTATTACATAATTAGTATTATACAGTCTTTTAAATAATCTTTTAAATTTTAAATAAAAACTTTTAAATAATTTTGTTTTAATACTCAATATACACTACTCACACAAAGTTATTTATGGAAAATGTAAAACGTTCACGCTACAGTGAAATTATATCATGAAAGTAGGGCATTTAAGTAGAAGCATGCAGTGGTAATTTCTTCATCTCAAACAAATGGTGGTGGCTATACCACAACAAAAATATCAGTCTCAATAACTTGTCATGTGTCCTTGAGCATCAATTACAGTTTGACAACGATGTCTCATGCTGTTCACAAGTCGACTTATTGTATGCTGAGGCATGGCATCCCACTCTTCTTGAAGGGCTGCCGTCAGGTGACTGAGGTTCTGGGGTGCAGGGTGCCCTCTGCATGACGACTCAGCTGATCCCACAGGTTTTTTATGGGATTCAGGTCTGGAGAAAGTGCAGTCCACTTGAGGTACCCTAGCCTCCAGCAGCCGTTCCCTGATGATGTGATCTCAATGAGCTGGGGCATTGTCATACAGAATACAGAACTGCCCTACACCTTGTGAATGGTAGTGTGACAAGCCAATACTACCTAAATAACATCATTAATCCAGTCATTGTGCCTCTGCATGAGCAACACAGGCCTGATTTCAACTTCATGGACGACAATGCCCCAGCTCATCGAGGTTGCATCATCAGGGAACGGCTGCTGGAGGCTGAGGTACCTCAAATGGAGTGGCCTGCACGTTTTCTACACCTGAATCCCATAGAAAACCTCGTAGAAAAAGTCGTTGTGCAGAGGGTCGTAACCCTGCACCCCAGAACCTCAGTGACCTGAGGGCAGCCCTTCAAGAAGAGTGGGATGCCATGCCTCATGCCACATTTTTTGTTGTGGTATACCCACCACTGTTTTTAGCTTTTGTTTCAATAAATTCTTTGAGATGAAAAAAATTACCACTCCATGCTTCTTCTTAAATGCCCTACTTTTATATAATATCACTGTAGCATGAACTTTTTACATTTTTCATAAATTTCGTCTGAAAGTCAAATATCCCTAACTTTTTGTGAGTAGTGTATTTCTCATATGTAGTTAACACTTTAAGACATAGGCACAGTTCTAATTTAAAAGCAAAATTAAACTGGTACAGTGTTGGATTGCAAGACTTAAACAGATTAAATGTATATATTTTAACACCATATTGACTAAAATCATGTTTAGTTTACTGTACGACCCAACACTACCAATGTTAAAAATAGTTTTTAAATGTTGAGCACTTCCTGAAATACATATAGGGTTCAGACAATTAGATTTTTAACATTATACACTTAAGTGTAAATGTAATTCTGGGCCTAGTAAATCAATTTATTGTAATTATATTATAAAAACCTAACTTTTACTAATTTCTTCCAGATGCAGTGATCCAGAAATTTCTTCACCGGGGGCCTCTTCAGGATGGCAATAAACCAAAAACTACCCAAGCTGTGGGAATACAAATCTGTAGACCTTTAGCTGAACCACTACAATTGGTTGATGTTCTGTTTCTTATGCCTGTGTTCAGTGTTTTGATCAGTAAATGTTTCTTTTTTGATTGTGCAGCTCAATAAGATCGTTTAATTTGTTAAAGATTGTTCTAATTAAATAAAGACTTGAAATAGATGTTACTTTTTGTATCTTATTGCACCTTTTAACATTTTAGGCTTAAGGCATGAAATGTGCAATGCACTGCAACTTTGTAGATGCATACACCCTGTATTAAAATAATTTTAAAGATCAAAGATCACATATTAAAAGATCAAATATATGAAACCATATATTTCATAATTAAAAGATTGTCATATATGTGACACGTCACATATATGTAAATAATTTGTATGCATATATGTCCAATTTGTATATAACGCATAATTACAAAAAACATATATCTCACATATATTAATAATTATATACATTCCATATATGGCAATAAATGTATTATACATACATAAACATATATTTTTGTATGGGGTAGACTTATATGTCAATATATGAAATTGTCCCATTTTCTAATATGATTCATATATGAATAGGGCATATATAAAACATGTATTGCTTATAAGGGTTTTTCGTATATGCACATATATTACATTTCCGCATGGGAGTTTTCTATTATGGGCAGATCGTCATCTAGTCTCCGTCAGAGCAGCGCTTATCCCCGGTCTCCTAAACCACAGAGCAGACATGCTGTTGAGGAAATTAATTTCTTGTGGGAAGTGGAGGCTGCATCCCTGTTCGATTCGGATGATTAGGGACCTCTTTCATGAGGGCGGAGGTGGATCTGTTGCAACGAGTGAGAAAACACACTGCCCATTGTTCTGCTGATGGGGGATACTCTGATGTCACGATGGACGAAAGCCAGACTTTATGCCTCTGGTGTTATGCAAAATCAGGGGACAGCGTCGGTGATCCTCATTGCCCAAAACTGGCTGGATCAACCTTGGTTTCCAGACCTAAGGGAGATGCTGGTGGCTCCTCCATGGCAAATTTCCCTCCGGAGGGTCCTTCTGTCTCAAGCAATTGGCACGATGTGGCACCCCAGCCTGGCACTGGAGCCTTCATGTGTGGTTGCTTTCAACGGATATTCGGCAGTATAAGGAAGTGACGTCTTTGTTCCTCGGACGTTTCCGTTAGCGTTTGAATGCATTCAAAACAATGGCGGCACAGTGGGATTGCGATTAATTTATTTAATCCTGCTGTTTAAAATGCCGAAATTAGATTAATAAAATTAGATCCTTGTTGCTCAGTGGTTGGGTGATCCCTCTGGGTTGGAACTAACATTAATCTAACATTAATTTATAAATAATCGGAAATTAAAGGGTTATATGTCCGAGAAACATGCTTGGATTGCAGCAGTGAAGAAGCAGAATAGACACTAGCAGCTCTAGGATACACAGCACATTTCCATTCAGGTAAGGACAAGTTCTTGTTTTTTCCATTTGATTCCTTGTATTTATTTACGTTAACTCTTCAAGTATGATGCAGCATTGTGTTTTTGTCATTGTTTACATATGCGCCTGGCGTTTTGATTCTTGTTTAGTGAAAAAGGCCAAGCTTTTATTTCTGTTTTATTGCAAGCGTTATGTGGGCTATAATTAAATATGAGTTCTCATTAGTTGTCTAGCTGTCTTGTCTGCAGATAAATGCAGTGAGTAACACATTATAGAAATGTATTCTCTAAACTTGAATGTTGAATAGTGAAAACTGCAGTATTTTACAAACATTTGTCATCACTTATGCTTGTCTAATGTTAATTCCAACATGTACTGATGTATTAAACAGTAATAGTATTATTTGTAAATATTGTGCATTAAATAAAATAATCGCTTTTCTACTTTTGTCTTTAGGAAAGCCATCATCTGTCATGTAAGACACCTAAGACAGTGAGTGCTACAGGGAGACAGGACAGTGATCATATGAACACCCAGATGTGTTTGAGAACTTGAGGATGAAATACAATGTAGTACTCAAAGCTGCTCATGGTCAGCCTGCTGCTTAATAAATATGCTGGAAACAGTCTCTGTCTTTAGTTTATATGCAGTACTGGTCAAATGTCTGGACGCATTACTATTTTTATGTTTTTGAAGTCTCTTATGCTCATCAAGCCTCTGTTTATTTGATCAAAAATACAGACAAAATCAGTAATATTGTCAAATATTACAATTTAAAATAATGTTTTTTCTGTTTTAATATTCTTTATATTTATTTCTGTGATGCAAAGCTGGATTTTGATCAGCCATTACTCCAGTCTTAAGTGTCACATGATCCTTCAGAGATCATTCTCATGTGCTGATTTGATATTTGGTTATTGTCAGTGTTGGAAACAATTGTGCTGCTTAATAGTTTTTCTGGAATCTGTGATACTTTATACAGGATTGATTGATTGAATCCTGGCAGGAATTTTCAAAATTATAGAAATCTTTCCTAACAGTATGTCTTTAATATCCCTTTTTAAAATCAATTAAAAAAATTGCTGAATAAATGTATTCATATTCTTTAAAAAAATAAAATTAAATACTGACCCCAAACTTTTGAACAGTAATGCATATTGTTACAAAATATTTCTATTATAAATAAATGCTGTTATTTTATTCAAAGAATACTAAAATTATTCAATTCAATTCAAGTTTATTTGTATAGCGCTTTTTACGATACAAATCGTTGCAAAGCAGCTCTACAGGAAATTAAGTTTCCACAATATATTTATATATTGCAGAACCTTAATATATTTAACTTATGGCAAAATGTGGTAATTCTGTATGTTGTCTGAGCGTTGGCATCCTCTGAGGTCCTCTGAGGGGTTGGCATCATCTTTTCTCAGGTGTTCGGTCATCTCAGATCATTTAAGGGTTAGATCCAGACTGAAGCTTCTGTAATTCCTAGTTACCACGGGATGTTAATCAACAGAGAAACAAATAGAGACATAATTAGCGTAACTGCTGTTCCATCTAAGCAAAAATTATTTGTTCAACCCAAGCTAAAGAATAATAATAATGTACATTTGATCAGATATAACTGCAGTACAAGATTATAAGATGCATTATGTGAATGCTTGGCTAAAGAGATGTGTCTTTAATCTAGATTTAAACAGAGAGAGTGTGTCTGAACCCCGAACGTTATCAGGAAGGCTATTCCAGAGTTTGGGAGCCAAATGTGAAAAAGCTCTACCTTCTTTAGTGGACTTTGCTATCCTAGGTACTACCAAAAGTCCAGAGTTTTGCGACCTTAGAGAGCGGGTTGGATTGTAGCGTGGTAGAAGACAAGTTAGGTACGCAGGAGCTAAACCATTTAGGGCCTTATAGGCAAGTAATAATATTTAGTAAATGATACGGAACTGAATAGGTAGCCAGTGCAGAGACTGTAAAATTGGAGTAATATGATCATATTTTCTTGACCTGGTAAGAACTCTAGCCGCTGCATTTTGGACTATCTGTAGCTTGTTTATTGAAGATGCAGGACAACCAGCTAACAGTGCATTACAATAGTCCAGTCTAGAGGTCATGAATGCATGAACTAGCTTTTCTGCATCAGAAACAGGTAGCATGCTTCGAAGCTTGGCAATGTTTCTTAGATGGAAGAATGCTGTTTTTGTAACATGGGAAATATGATTTTCAAAGGATAAGTTGCTGTCTAATATAACACCCAGATTTTTGACTTTAGAGGATGTGACGGTGTATCCGTCTAGTTGCAAATTGTAATCCAAGAGATTCTGTGTACTGTTTTTTGGTCCAATAAGTAATATCTCTGTCTTATCTGAATTTAATAGGAGGAAAGTATTGGTCATCCAATATTTTACATTTTTTACACAATCTATTAGCTTAGATAGTTTAGAAGTTTCATCTGGTCTTACCAAAACTATGCATATACCAGCCATGGCATAAATGCTATTGCGTACATCCATTTTCTAATGTGGATCAAGGCAAAACCAAAGCTGAGTATAACTGTCTGTGTTGAATGACCTATTACACTTTTTTTACATACTGTTCCCAAAATTCATAAAACTTACTGGTACACCATGCACCACATAGGCCTGTTGTTGCTACCATCGGACCTCTTAAAATATCTCTTCTACACTAGAGATACTATGGATTTTGTCACTACTATACAATACTGTTATTTTATTTTCATTGTTAAATAATGTGATCATTATTTAATTGTATTATAAGAGTTAATAAACTTTGGCAAAGTGTGGCTGGAAGCAAAGTTTTCTCTATACTTTCCTCAGAAACCTTTAAAACGAAAGGTGCTATATTGTACTTAACTTATGTTTCAGGAGATTTATTATAACAAATGAATGGCTTACTCTATATCCTTTAGCATAAAAGGATCATCACAGAAGTGTTCTATCTAAATCACACAATTGATTTATGTTATGTTCAAGAAATCGCTCATGTGAAAATCTAGAGTTATAGAAATCCTTTTAATATTTTAACATGTTTGCAATATTCTTTGGGTCTTCACTAACATTGACATTGATCACTGAGTTTATATATTTGGATTCAGATTGCTGTCCAATCAAAAAAAAAAAAACTGAATTTTTGTTAACTCTCCTTAATCCATGTTCTGCTTGGTCTAGATCATACCCCTTTATCTTTATGCTTATATAAGTTGTCTAACTTGTGTTGTAAATTAACAACTTCTGTTTATCTGTCTATAGGCTGTATCTCTCTATCTACAGTATCTATCTTTATGTATGATTGATTGATTTATAATTGAATAGTGGTGCAGTACTGCCACATCCTGCAACAATATAATTTTGCTAGTCTTAGGGAAACTCCTGGGAGAGAATGCATGGAGGAAAACCTCACATATTTTGATTGACGCAATGCATAGCACCATTATTGTATCAAAAAATTGTGTTGCATTGCGTTTCTTCATTTTAGTTTATTTACAGCATAATGCATGACAATAAAAAATTATTTGGGAATCATTAAAATATTTTTGAAAGAAGTCTCTTCTTCCCACCAAAGCTGAATTTATTTGATCAAGTAAGATGTAAATACAGTAATGTAGAGAAGCACTATAAATGCCATACATTTTCAGAAGCCATGACTCCAGTCTTCATTGTGACGATACTTCAGAAATCAACTCAATTATTATCAGTTATTATCGATAGCTTTTAACAATGTTGAAAATGGTTTCCACAAAAAAATAATAAGCAGGGAAAACTATGATCCATTTTAAAACAATCACAAACTTTTGTGCCATTCCTGGAAACAGTTTCTGTTCAACTGAAGACACAAGTGAACGTCGCAAGCCTGGCATTTCCAAGGTGTTTGTTGCTTCTTTCCATGCATGGCTCTGCAATGCACACAGATCCTGCGACCGACCATAGCAATTCTTCTGACGTCTGAAGTCAGCTCAGCTCCTGGAACCGGCACATGGACTGTGCTACACTGTTTTGGGGCTGCTTTCTGTGGCACGCCACAGAGCTCTGTAATAAGCTCTTCCATGAACTCATCATGAGTCATGTTGCCGTGCAGCTCTTTGTGCAATATGAAAGCGTTGTTGGCGGCAATGTCCAAGAAGTGTAGGAAGATTTTTCTGTACCACTTCATGGTTTTGTGCTGTGCAGCGTAGTATTGCAACAGCTGATCGGACAGGTCAACACCCCCCGTGTGCTGGTTGTATGCAGTCACAGGTGCAGGACATGGAAAAGACTTTGCCTTCCATGTGTGTTGTGCTTTGATTTTCCCTTGCACACGCTCCCCTGTATAGGCTGCATG
This sequence comes from Barbus barbus, assembly GCF_936440315.1. Classification (NCBI taxonomy): domain Eukaryota; kingdom Metazoa; phylum Chordata; class Actinopteri; order Cypriniformes; family Cyprinidae; genus Barbus; species Barbus barbus. Next base: position 3,588,560 of record NC_136758.1, read on the forward strand.
GATGGTGGAACAGACAGACACCACTTGCGCGTCCATCCACTTCACACACACAAGAGGCCCGTCCCGAATCCATCTGATGGATCCCCTGCTGGAGCTTCTGCTCAGTGAATTAGCTGCAGTCTTCGGGAAGCCTTTCCTCTGGTCTCTGTACGTCCCACAAGCACCAAACTTCAGAGCAAACAAGTCTGTGAAGAGCTTTGGACTTGTGTAGAAATCATCCATGTACACGTGGTACCCAGAGCCCAAAACTTTACGGTCCAGGAGAGACATCACAGCATCATACGAAAGCCCACGGCCTGTGGGAAAGCTATTCTTGCCCGTGTAGACAGAGAAGTCCACAGTATATCCATTTGATGAGTCTGAAAGGACGAAAAACTTGAACTTTGTCAGCTTGGCTTTCAAGTATGGTGTCACTTCTCTCTTTGCTCTGCATGCCACCAATCTCTCATTCACAACTAGATTTCTTCGAGGATGATAGAAGGCTTTGCACGCAAGACGGATAATGTCCATGAGGGGTTTGATCCTGAACAGGTGGTCATGTTGGGCTGTGCCCCTCTTTTTGTCGTTCTCCTTGTCTGCGTCTGGGTGACTCATGTGCACATTCCATGAAATGGTGCAATATCTGTCCCTTGACATAACTGTGGCAGGCAAAGGCAGAGAGAAAAGGATGTCCTGCCGCCAGTAGTCAGCGATGCAGCTCATCTTCAGCGTGGCCATGTACAATACGAGTCCGATGTAGCGGTACAGCTCATCAACACTGACATCTGTCCACTTGTACTTGCGGCCCTTTGCAGCTGCTCTGGCAGCCTGAGCATTTGTGTTGTGGCACAGGTTTTCCACGGCGCTCTCTGTGAAAAACAGTTTGAAGAGACTCATGGGAGAGTGTGCGTCAGCAGTAGATAACTGCGGTCCAGGTTCCCGAGCAGGCAGGAATCTCAGAGTCTGTGGAGCCCGGTCAACATCAGTCTCTGCTTTCCATGAACGAGTCCTGGCTCTCTTTGCAGCAGGCATCTTATTCTTACATCTGTAAAATAAATAAATACATAAATGAGCATGGTGATAACATGAATCTTTAAAAGAAGCAATTTACAAACGTCTATACTTTACATTATGTAAGCATTGATATAAATATATCTGACAGTATACAAGCAACATTAAACTGTAAGACATAAAATGGCGGGTAAATGCCCACTTACTCGTCAAGTTTCTCAACGGAGTTGAAAACTGAAAGAGGCTTCCTTGTATGATGTCCACGTGAAGGCATTTTCCTAAAGGAAAGTGCAAATAGTTTGTAAACATTGATTGTCCAAGGTAACATACCAGTGCATGCATAAGTGATGGGCAATTAATGAATATATAGGCCTATAGAGACAGGTTGATGGGGCATCAATATCCATAAAACACTTTCAAAACATTTCCTGAGCAGATATTTACAAACAGTTCAGCTGAAGAGGCAGTCAACACAAATCAAAAGTCAACCAAAAACTATACATTAAACATTCATTTTATCGTATCTGACATTAAAACGTTCACAGCGTTTTGTAAGACAGTTCGATATGATGAAGAAAAAAGGACAATGCATTTGCTAACTCAGTCTGGCAATAGGTCTGAAACAGCTAAATCATGCCCTAACTAATAATAAGGAATATATGCGACTCTAGTCACTAATCGAAGTTAGAATAAAGGACTTACTCGTTAGAAACGGTATCCTCCGCAGCATCAAAGCGCTCCTCGAAATGCAGGAGTTCATCATCAAGCTCTTCCTCTTCTTCTGAGGAAAAAGAGCATTCTTCTTCGCTGTCTGTGGTCGTCTGGAGAGCTTCCTCGTGTGCCATCGTGATTAAAAAGTCAGTAAAGCTGAAGTTTGCTGCCAGTTTTATAGCACTGATAAGGGGCGTTACCATATGGCTGCATCAGATCATTATCATATGAATAGAGGTGCAGGTATCAGCATTAAAACATTACAACTAAAAGAAAATCAATCAAGCTTTGACCTTTTGTAAACATAATTTCATAACAGTTACTAGATTGTGTTTGTTTCTTCTACCCTTTGCAAGAGTCATATATCCTAGTGTTTTTAATGCCTCTTAACTCTAAAAGAGGCAAGACATCAGGATCTTATTAGGAGGCAAATAATACAAATCCGTGATTTATTTGTTTATTTATAAATTATATATATGTTTATATATAATAGCTTATATATGTAGGCCTATATATATTTATTTTTATTTGGGTGAATAAAGCATAGTTTAGGTTACAAGCTATTTTGACTTGTTTAACATGCATTTTAGACATAAATAAAAAAGTATCGTTTTAATTTAAGTGTATTCAACCGTTCTCTGTATTTTTTTTTTCGAAATAGCGCTAATTCTCGGCGAAACCTGAGCCGGTGAAGGGCTGCTGTTGGCGGGGAGCCTCCGACCGCGTTTTACTCGTAGCTGAAAATATCGTGACTGACTCCATAACAAACTTTAGGCCTATACTGAGATTAGAGAACATAATTAAAAATCGAATTAAACTAAATTCAGTATTATATAACGAATAAAATCAGTTTATGATATGCAAGGCAAAGCGTTTCTATCATGCGAAATGACCTCTGCTGATGCAACTGACTGACATCTAGTCCTTATGTTGCATTGCATATACAGGCTAATTTACAGCACAGTAAAAACATATATAAATTCAATAACTGTAGAGGACTCAAAAAACACGCGATCTGACTCATCTTAACATTTCATATAAAAATAGCCATAAAAAATGCCTATGTAAATTGCTCGAGTTTACAAAATTAGACCAAACTATCACAATAAGCCCACACATCCCCTCAGAAGAAATCAGGACAGAAATGGTCGAAAGCAGACAGAAGAGACGGATTAAAGCACCAGGTGTGAACGGGAATGTGTCTCCCTCTTCTATTGTGATCCGATCGAAGTGATGGGCAATTAATGGATATATAGGCCTATAGAGACGCACTTTATATCTGCTGATGGGGCATCAACATCCATATATAAAGCACTTTCAAAACATTTGCACCTAATTTACAAACACATTTAGGTTCTGCAGAAGAGGCAGCCAACACAAATCAAAAGTTAACCAGAACTAATAGTCTAAACAATCATTGTATATTTATTACATTAACGTTTTACAACGTTTTATAAGACAGGTCGATATAGAAAAAAGGACAATGCATTTCAAACTATCTGATTTCAGTCTGGCAATAGGTCTGAAACAGCTTATGATCATGCCCTAATAACTAAAATACAACTACAACTAATCGTAGTTAGAATAAATGACTTCATTATCCTCAGCAGTAATGTTCATTTTGTCAGCTATTTTCAATTTAGTCCTGTGTTAAATGTCCATGTTAGTTTTTTTTAATCATATTTAGTCAACCTTATCATATTAAGTTTTAGTCAACTTATTTATTATTTATATATATATAGTCATAGTTGTTTATTGACCCTATTATCTTCTTGTCTTAGTCATAGAAAAAAAAGCTTGTCAACGAACATTTTTTCATCATAGTTTTCGTTAATAAAGTTACAGTTTTAAAACGAAATCACACATTTAGCCATAATTAAACCTCATCAAACCTTAAACTTTATATCATTAAAATGAAATAGGAAGGTGCTCACATCCACACAGGCTTCACTTCCAGGTCAAGAAGCTGTCAATCAAAAACTCAGTAGCCAATGAGAACACACCGCTGTTAGCTCCGCCCCCACGATAGATTTGTGCCAGAATAGCAAAGGAAAACTTCAGAAGCCTAAACGAAAACTTTAGAAGTGTACATGAAATCTCTGGAAGAGCATTTGTACAGATCAGTGAATGAAAGAGGAGAAAACAGTTGGAAAACATATTAAAAACGAACTCAAAGGTTACTGGATACTACAAAATTCATATATTTAATTCACAAAATTCATAAAAAAAAAGATCATTTAAAATTTTTGACATTTAAAACCCATTACTTCTCCAATTAAACGATAACAACAATGTCATTAAAGGGTTAGTTCACCCAAACATGAACATTTTAGCCACTGAACTCTGCATATGGGAACTTTCAAACTAAATTTGATCAAAAATTGGCCAGGTCATGTTTGTAAATGAGAAGTGGTTCTCAAACAGTTTACCTGGATAAATAAATGTTAAATAAAAAAAAAAAAAAAAAAAGACTTTTATTAGCATGTGGAAGATTAAACGGTCTGAGGCTTTGTTTACATTAAAGACCACACCCACCCAAAATGCATTTTAACAGTTGCATTGCAATGTGCAACAGCACATGGACCATAGACAAAATGATTGATTCCGACTAATCACATCCAAAATAAGTTTGTTTACATAATATATGAGTGTGTACTGTGCATATTTAGTATGTATATATAAATATAGAACGCATCAGTGGATCCAGATCCAGGAAAATTTTCTGGAAGACCTCCAAAGTATATTTAATGTTCTTGGGGTATCGCAGGTCAATCCCAGAAGATAGCAGCAGGCTCTGCTAAGATCATGAAGCTTGATGAGGACCATGATGCCCTCAATCACAATGCATACATCAGTGACTGAGCCATCTTTTTGCAGCTGGTAAATCTTCAGCACTTCCTGTTCCAATTCCTCTTGAACACCAGTTGGCGGATAAGCAACATCCTTAAGACAAATATAAAGAATAAGGTTAGAGCTAATATTCAGCCTGTATGTTACAAGACAAGGACAGAGATCATATGGTTCAAATGACCTGGAGAAGGAGACCATCCTCAAGGTGATACAAATCATGACTAAAAAGTTAAATCTCAAACATCAAGTTCACCCTCCAAAGCTTATTATAAACACAAGCCCTGTCAGAATGGTCATATGGGAGACGCTGCAACAATTTACAGCAATATTCTTATTGAGCAACAACAATGGCAAATGTGGACTCGTCTGACCATGGAACACTATTCCACTTTGAAACAGTTCATTTTAATAACCGCCAGCTTGAATGGTTTTGGGACGTGACCTAAATATAACGATGAGTTAATAATATTGAGAAGCGGTTCTTCTGCTACAGGTAACAACTCTTTCAGTAGTTTAGTGGGTACAGGATCTAATAAACACGTTGTTGGTTTAGATGCACTGATAAGTTTATTTAGCTCTTCCTGTCCTATAGTTGTAAAGCACTGCAGTTTTTCTTTGGGTGCGATGAATGAAGCTGAAATACTAGACGCAGTAGAATCTACATTTGATATTGTATTTCTGATGTTATCTATTTTATCAGTAAAGAAATTCATAAAATCATTACTATTAAACTGTGAGGGAATATTTAGATCGGGTGGCGTGTGTTTATTTGTTAGTCTAGCCACTGTGCTGAAGAACCTTGGATTGTTTTGGTTATTATCTATGAGTTTGCGGATATTGCCCTGGCAGCTTTTAGAGCCTGTCTATAGCTGGACATACTGTTTTTCCACATATTCCTAAAAACTTCCAAGTTAGTTTTTCTCCATTTGTGCTCAAGATTACGAGTTTCTTTCTTGAGAGAATGGGTATAACTGTTGTACCATGGCGCAGTACGATGCTTACAAAATTATCTCAGTTTATAAAGAAATATTAAGCAGCACGACTTTTTCCATCCCTGATAATAAATCAGTATATTATAATGATTTCTGAAGATCATGTGACACTGAAGACTGAAGTAATTATGCTGAAAATACAGATTTAATCACAGAAATAAATTATATTTGAAAGCATATTAAAATAGAAAAACATTATTTTAAATTGTAATATTTCAAAATATTACTGTTTTTGTCTGTATTTTTGATCAATTAAATGCAGGCTTGATGAGGAGATTTATTTCAAAAACAGTAATAGTGGCCACACTTTTTACCTGTATGTGTGTTTACAGTAAATGTGCATAAAAACATACATACCCACATATATACTGTATGTAGTGTGTGTGCATTTATTAATCTATGTAGGCTATACTTTTATCTTTAAAAAAAACTAATAAAGGTTTATGCAAAACACGGTAGCCAGCACTGAATTGCATTCATCTTGTTTGATTGTGAGCACATGATGGCTCAGATACAGCATTCAAATGCTTTCTAGCACTGTTCCACAGCAACAAACTTGACCAAACTAAGCACATATTATAAAACTAATGAAATCAGTAATAATGGCATGAAGTGATTAGCTTACTAGCATTCATTTAGCATTGTAATAAACATGCATGTTAAAGCTGCAGTGAAACGATATGTATTGTGAAAAGCGCTGTACAAATAAATATGAATATTTGCGTAGACATGCAGACTGACCCAGCAATGCAAGTGACATGTCCACTAAAACCTCCCCGGACATCTTAGCACAAACCATGATAAGATCGTAAGTAACACTGTTTGTCTTGCTTCAGTTTAACTGAACATAAGACTGATGTCATCCATTGTACAAACAAATGATCCCAACTTTTCCGCTCAGGAGTTAATTGTAAGCATCCCGACTGCGATACATTTACCGCCATCTCTCGTGTACATGCACACAGCATCAATCAGAGCGTCCGGAACACTTTTAATGTTCTTTGTAAGTTTGCACCTCAGTCATATTTAAAGGGCAATTCTAATTTATATAAAAAAAACCTATCTTGCGTTTTTGCTAGACTTAAAAAGGATGTGCTCAGCTGTAGGTTTTGATAGATCTGAGATTTAAAAATGGCGCTACCGGAAATACTTCAGGACCAGACATGCAGCGTTCCTACGCCCTTGTTATTGTTTACGTCCTTGAAATGGTCTATACAGGTTTCAGGATTTCCGAGAAGGAGAGTAGTTCCCACAGTGAATGTTTCTCAATGTCCCATTCCTGCTCTCAGGGAACCGAGATTACGACTTTAGCGATAGCTGAATGCCTTTGTCCATATTAGGGATTTCCTGGAATGTCATTAGTTCTATTACTTCTGTCATGAATAATAGTACTTCTCTCAAAATAAATTTGAAGTAGACATGTGAAAATGTTTTTTTGTTGTTAATTTGTTTTTTAAAAAAAATCACGTTTTGAATCGCAAATCACAAAATTGTGAATTATGTACATTTCTTGTGTTTTGCATATTTCCATATAATTTAACATTTTAATATACTCTTCAATTTAATGTTTTATTTGTTTCTTCAATAAAAAACTATTTTTAATGTCATCCATTGTCATTTTGTGGCTTTTTTTGTATTGGTTCAGGCACTGTTTAGGCACCAGGGGCCTGTTTCTCAAAACAAGTTTACCAGATAAGTCAGGTTTATTTCAGTTAGTCTGACTTATTGTCTTTTGAGTTGGTTCAAATTAAGCCAGGCTTATTTTAGATAGCCTGGCTTATTTGGTAAACTTGTTTTATGGAACAGGCCCCAGTAGTTTTAAAAGTATCGATTTGGCACCAGTATCGTAAAAATCCCAAATGATACCTAACCCTAATTGCAATCATTAAAAGGGAAAAGCAGTATGCATTTAAAACGTCACATTCGGTTAGTCATCCTAGCTAGCGTTAGCTAATTACCTTTATTAGCCTATGGTTTGCTGTAACAGCATCTGGTTAGCTCCACAGGTTTCTGTCTTTGGTTTTATCTATAATCTTGACCTCTGTAAAGCCCAAAAAATGTGCAGCTTCTCAGCTCAGTCCTCCACAAGCCTAAGCCAAGAGGCAGAGAAACTGCTGCCCATAATAGCTGTTGTGGTGGGGGCGAACTTACAAACCAAAAACAGAAACCCAACTTCTGTCACTACAGCAATGGTAGGTGAGCTGTTTTCATGATTTATAAATGATAGAAATACCAAATATGATAAACCATGTCACTTCCTGTGGTGTTGGAGTACCAGTAATCTGGACTTCTATGACAAGTAGATGTGAATTTTGTATATTGCACAGCTTTGTCTAAAGTGGCAAATGAGGATTTGGAAGTTATTGAGAGGATTGACAGGGACACCTATGAGCTACATAACAAACAGGCCACCAATAGATGTAATGGGTCAGGAAAAGTACCCTCTTGGAAGTGGTTTGAGCTTCCAGGTAAAACAGTGATACAGATTAAGACCGAATTATCATCATCTGCAGCCAACCACAGTTTATTACAAAAGAAAAACATTCACAACATAGCAAGAATTTGAAAGGTTAAATACAAAATGTAAAATTATAATAACTTGCGTGACAGGCAGAGAGAAATGGCCATGAATTAACGGCAGCACTTTGCTGTCCCTATGTGGTTTCTTCAGCAACCTATGCCTGAATTCTGTGTCGCTGGAAATTAGACAACATACACACCACAAACCATATCTGATTGATATTTTCTAACATGTAATTAGGGATTCTACCAGACACTATCTTAAATTTTTTGACGTTGGCTATTGCTCTTTCTATATGCACTTTGTGTTTGGCTATTTTTTTTGCTATCTGAATATCTGGGACTGGCATGTGAAGATTTGCAAACGGAGGAATGTTTAGTTGAAGGCCAAGCTCTTTCACATCTTTCTCAATGAGAAACCCCTTATCCACCATCAGCCCATCACCTCTCTTAAGGTGGCCACACTGAAGCAGACCTTTCAGTACATCTTTGATTTCGCACCGTCTAAATAGCTCTTGGTCAGAAATCGATCCTGTGTATAGTGTAGATGCAAACATAATGGAGCCATGAGGATCACAGGCTATCAGAGACTTGAGTGTGTTAGTAGACTTGCGGTTAGGACAAGTCTGACTCCGTACTAACAGTGAGCTAGGTTTCTCGATCTTTATTTCTGTGCAATTAAGAATTGCAAAAGTTGTTGGAAACTCTGCTTTGTAGCTGTCGGGCATGTTTTCTGCAATGATGTCCCTGTGTGGCCAAACAGACAGATTACCCAGCCTGCCATACATGAAGCCAATCCATGAACTGAATAAAGTCCTAACACTTTGCATATCAATTTGAAATTTGAAAGCTAGCTCTTCCAGGTCGAAGTTTTGTCTTAGTTTCATAAGTACAAGTAGAAATTGTTGACGTAAAGGCATATGGCGGATGTGGCTGTTCAGTTTATCACATGTCAAGGGGATGTGTGTTTGTGAGACTGTTTCATTCTCTGGAAGTGTGAAGAATCTGCACAGTTCATTAAATTCATTGTAAGTGAACCCAGTGCAGTATTTGAAGTAGTTAGGGACACTGCTGTTATTTACAGTCTCTGGTGTTAGTGGGTAAAGAGCCTGATGAGTTTGTATTTTCTCCCTTAGCAAGTCATTTTCTTTTTCTTTTTGAGCAAGAAGAGTCTTCAGTCTTAGTTCCACCTGTGTTTCTTCTGTCTGGCGTTGGTCATCTGTGCACTCTGTAAACATAAGGAGGAAATTATTAAAAGTAGTGTTTTATTGAGGACATATACACAATAAATAACTTACAAACATGGCAATATTTCTTTCCTTTTCTTGTGTGTTTGTGTAGCTCCTGTTATTGGGCAACACTTGGCCAAGATCCTCCCTGTCAAACCCTACTGATGATTTTCCACTTTTCCCTTTGTCACAACCAAGCCTTCTTTACAGTCCTAACAAAAGACCAGATGGAATGCTACAATGCAATGACGGTCTCAAAGGCTAAATCAGAGGCACTGGAGAAAGAACCCAGACAACAGAGCATCAACAACATCTGGCACGGTGTCCGCTCTCCTCGTCTTACTTCTTCCTCAGCATACTGGTGGCAAGCTGCTCGTAATCTGCTTTCCTGAAGTATGCTCTCTTGAAAGAGGATGAAGACAACACTGCAAACCAAACCAAAGCAAAGAAAAAGGGCCTGGAGCTTGAGCCAGTTGCTGCAGCCCAATACACAGAAATCACAGGAAATCAAGTCTACATGCCCTCCATTAAGGTACATCTCCTGACAGGAAAGTCCTTCAGTATGGCTACAATAAAAGCTATGGACTTTTAGAAATAAAGTGCCTGACCAATATAGGCCCACGGGTTATCAATACCTCCAGAAGCACAGTGGTGACACCTACAGCCTCAAACATGACTATGAGTATTATTACTAAGTTATAGGACAGACAGGGATGACTGGGATGCCATGGTGTGACTTATTTGTGAAGTTTGACCATGATTACCATGTGGAACGCATTCACTTTGATGCAGAAATGTGGGAAATAGGGCTGGGTGATTTTTCCGTTTTTCATCGATTAATTCAAATTTCAATCACAATTTTGAATAGAAATATTACCAAATGATAGAATTAGACACTTTTACAATATGCCAGTGGTAACAGTAAAGAGAAAAGAATGATCCAATTGCATGGCGGCAACAAAGATATGAGATATGAGTGGGAAAAAATATAAGAAGATGGGACTTAAACATCGTTTAACTTGAGTGCCACTATTTAAGAATGAGACGCTTTAAAATGTTTTTAATTTGCATATTAAAACTAGTGTAGAAAATGGCAAATTTAAATTATATAATTGAATTTTCATTTTGCAGAAAAGTAGCACATATGTATGGGAAAATGTCAATTTAAATACAAAGATACATTGCCATTTTGCATATTACATTTCAAAATGAATTTAGCTACACATATGCTTCCACATAAAACTGCTGTTTATTTTTTTTTATACAGAACATTTATAGTTAACAATAGTCTACTGGTGTTATACCCACAGTCATTTTGAATTTGAATTACCTTGACTTGAGAATTTTTAAAAACTTTTTCCTTATATTATTTCAGAACACAATATGCATAAGACACATTTGCACAAGATATAGTTGTAGATCATGCATCTTTGCAAATATATTTAACAAGTGATTTGTTTAACATTTACATAATGCTGACAACTTGTGGTGCACTTTAACTGGAGCAGGGGTCACCAGACCGCAGAGTTTAGCTGCCTGTAAAATTCAAGTATAGCTAGCAAGACCTTGATTAGCTAGTTCAGGTGTGTTTGATTAGGGTTGGAGCTAAACTCTGCATGACACAGGCCTTCCCCATGAGGGAAGTCGTGGCCTAATGGTTAGAGAGTCGGACTCGTAATCCAAAGGTTGCGGGTTCGAGTCTCGGGCCGGCAGGGATTGTAGGTGGGGGGAGTGAATGTCCAGCGCTCTCTCCACCCTCAATACCACGACTGAGGTGCCCTTGAGCAAGGCACCGAACCCCCAACTGCTCCCCGGGCGCCGCAGCATAAATGTCTGCCCACTGCTCCGGGTGTGTGTTCACGATGTGTGTGTGTTCACTGCTGTGTGTGTGTGTGTGTTCACTGCTGTGTGTGTGTGCACTTTGGATGGGTTAAATGCAGAGCACGAATTCCAAGTATGGGTCACCATACTTGGCAGTATGTCACTTCACTTCCAGGACTAAGTTTGGTTGTGTTTGTTACATTTTCAAGTTGAATATTACAAATTGTAAACATCGAGAATTGGTAAAAATTGAGAATTGGCCAAACGTTCCGAGAAAAGAGCAAACAAACAAACAAAAAAAAAAGATTTTATTTTTTTTGCCATGTGTGAAAAAAACTAAAAAAAAAATATTGTTTTAAAAAATAAAAAATCCTACCAGCCCTGTGGAATTAGAGAGATCAGATGACAGTAACAAAAAACACAACACGTACCCATTTTAATGACCATAGTGCTCTCCTCTGTAGTGGTATGCTCCATTATTGATTCTGCTACCATCTCTTCTTTAATAACAATGGAAACGCCTTGTAGATCACACCTGTAAAATGAATACATTTTTAATATTTTCAAAAAAATATGCTTAACTGGTTATATCCTCCTGGGACCCAGAAATAGACTTTAATATTATATTTGAGTATTTTACATTATATTTGAGGGAATCTCTCTGAGATCTTACAAGTGTTGATATCCTGAAAAGAGCACACTCAAGGCTTTTCACAAATACTGTACCAAATGATTGGAGGTTTGACTTGACCACGCCCTCGTCTTAGTCTTTAAAAATGGCTGGCATTAATTTAATGATCGATCAAACATAACACTATTATGGAAATAGATTTTGTAATTATCATTTAAATGACTCATTTTTTAAAAATTGTTTGTCATAGATCAGCATCTCAAGAAAATGGGGTTTCAAATCAAAATGTGACTGTTATATAACAGGACATCAATTTCATACAGGTCCACTGTCGAGGACACCAGGACTTAATGCATGTTTAGTACACATTTTGGGAGACAACAAATGAATAGGGATAGAAATTTATTTCAATATTAGATATCATGAAAATCTTGCCAATTATTACTCCCATTATTACACTTCTTTTATCATTATGTTGCCCCAAGAACACATTAATTTGCAAATTAGATGCAGTGTATAGATTGTATATAATGTAAAACCCTCTTATGGCCATTTTACACACATATTACATACAGCAAAATTATATATCAAATCATTCTTTTACATCTTTCATAACATAGTTGAGAATCATCTTTATACAAACTTTGGTATATATAAAAAAAAAAAGAAAAAAAAAAATCCAGAAACCTAAAAATTTATAGTTGATTAAAAAAAATAATAAAATAGCCTATTCATGTCTTTTTTTTTATTGAGTCCTGATGTCCTCTACAAAGGACAAAGCATAACATATGAATAAAATATCATTTTTCAAAATTGTTATTTTCCAATTGTTTCTTATGATAAAACACAAAATTCACAAAACTTGTTTTTTTTCTGGGTCCCAGGAGGATATGACAAGTAATGTAATTGTAATTTGTAATGTCATATGTATAGAATAAATATATTGCATTGTAGTTATTATTTGCTTTTCTTTATATAACAAAAACCTGATGTTTTTAGCATTGTCTGGTTTGCGGTCATCTCGTAGTCCTTCCCTTGGTGGCACAGACACTGTTCGCAACTTACTACAGTCATCTATCAATGCTGGCAGAGGATCGGGGTGAGCAGGGGTCGGCCGGCCATCAACGAAGTGCTGGAGATTAACGACAGAGGAAAGGACTTGGTCATCCTACATTACGGCAAAGAATATAAGTCAAGAGGCGAAACTCTGAGGCTTTTTGGGTAACAGCCACTTGGTGTGAAAATGCCAACTGATATTAATCTGCAGTTGGGTTGTTTAGATTAAATAATAACAACTAAAGTTACAGCTAACTAACACAATAAAACTAAATGTAAATGTTAACTATTTAACTGAGACTTGTCATAGTCTGAATTGTAAGAAAAAGTTGCAGTTACCTTCATTATTTTCACAAGCTTCCATAACTTTGTCTTGACTTTTTATAGTTATTATTCAGAAAGAATGATGATGTGTAGTGGTTTTGTATATATTATTTATTTTATGATAGTGGAAATCAACAGGATAGTTGCTGATCTAAGCTGGCTCAGCTGATTCCTCTGCTGCTTGAAATCTGAAAGATGAGATTTCATAGGGTCAAATCCTACACTGTGTCTCGTCACAGCAGTTCCTGGACACTGTAACAGGCCTGGAGGTTCTCTGATGTGAGAATCAGAGGGCTCAGCTGTCACTTCTAAGAGCCTAATGTCATTCTCACACCCTACTGGCTACAACTGAGTAAGCGAAGAGGTTAAATATAGCGCAGTGGAGCCGCACACAATCAGTGATAGAGCAAGCATGTGCAGCGCTGCAGCTCTTGTCCCTGGAATAGAATAACAGCTTCACTGTCCCTGCTTGTGACTCATTGATTTTACAGCCCGCCTAACCACTCAGTCATGCTTTCTTTCACTTGTTGAAAGAACTTTGTAGCAGATTTGAAGCACCTGCTTCTCACTGTAGATCCGACAGAGGAAATATCTTTGGATAACAGGTACCACTATCAGAAGAATCATTCTGGAGTCTGTCTAACCATACAGGAGTACACTAGCCTGAAGCTTAGGGACTGTGGGTGAGTGTTTCATTCAGGTTTCATTCAGAGAGCAGTGTGTTCTTGTTCTACGGAACTCCAATAGTTGTTGTCACCGCTTTATTAATAATTTACTAAAGACTGACACATGAGTGACATATAATATATTGTGCAGCCTGTACTTTCTCCTAGACTTTCACACAAATTCCAGGCAATTGCAATACTTGCATATGCATGTCTGTCTTGATTCTGTAGAGTAGTAAATTGCAAAGTAAAACTATATACTGTATCATGTGACTGCATACCATTCACTTTATAGAAGAAGTGCATTTCCAATTGAAATATTTACATTGCAGCATAAAAGTTGTGTCACGTGACGTCATAGCATTAACTTGCTATCAAGTGCATTTCCAGTGGAAATACTTTAAATGAACATCTCAACACCATTTGAAAAGTACACTATTCAAAAACTTGTAACAATTACTTTTTTTTTTTTTTTTTTTTTTTTTTTATAAGAAGTCTGCTATGTTCACCAAATTTGCATTTATTTGATCAAAATGTAGTAAAACGGTGTTATAAAATATTATTTGAATTTAAAAAGTGTTTTCTATTGAAATATATTGTAAAATGTAATTTATTTCTGTGATCAAAGCTGTATTTTCAGCATAATTACTCCAGTCTTCGGTGCCAAATGATCCTTCAGAAACCATTATAATATGCTGATTCGCTGCTTATTAATTATTGTTGGTGCTAACTATTAATTTTGGTTTTTATTATCAATGTAGGAAACATTGCTGCTTAATATTCTTGTGGATCATTCGTTGAAGAATATAATTTTTTTTACTGTCATATTTTTAACAATTCAATGCATCTTCCTAGCTGATTAAAACTATCAATTTCTTTCTTTTTGTCTTACTCCAAACTTTTGAATGGTAACGTATCACAATTTGCACAAATATATGAGGCAGCAGAACTGTGTTCAACACTGATAATAATTACAAATGTTTACAAAAGAAATCAGCATATCAGAATCATTTCTGCGGGATCACGTGACACTGAAGGCTAACATATATTCAATCAGAAAACAGTTATTTGAGATGGTAATATTTCATTGGACTGCCACTCTCCTAGATAGCAGGTATTACTGTAATAACAAAGCAGATATTTCCATGTAAATGGACTTTCTTGACAATGGCATGATAAAAGAAGAAAAGGAAAAGAATGAGATTGTTCTGTTTTGTCTGGAGGGCAAAGATCACAATCATTCTCAACAGCATTGGCCTGCTGCTTTTGGTCAGCTGGATAGTCATTTATTCCTGTGATAATAGGGGACTGGAAAATATTGGACCTTTTGGCCTTGATATTTTGTAGGGGGTTATTGAGAGGTTTTGGTGGTAGTCTTGGTTCCTGAGATTGCCTCACGTTTGTCTCTGGATAGGTTCATAGACGGTTGGCCCATTGACTCAGTATGTATAGTGTATCTCATCACCGCCTCATCCAGGTGTTGTTTACGGCTCCTATTAATACTACGGCTTGAACATGAACTTCAATATCCACCCTCTTGGAATGGCTTTTTAAAGAGCGATCCAATGATGTCACGTAACCAGAGAGTTTTGGTTTACTGATGATATACTCTATTCAGTATTGTTAGTAACATAATAATAAATATTTTTTGAGCAGCAAATCAGAATATTAGAATGATTTCTGAAGGATAATTTGACTGGAGTAATGATGCTACAAATTCAGCTTTGAAATCACAGGAATAAATTACATTTGAAAATATATTCAAATAGAAAGTTATTTTAATTAGTCAAAATATTTCACAGTATTACTGCTTCTGCTGCATTTTGGATCAAATAAATGCAGGCTTGGTGAGCAGAAGAGAATTCTTTAAAAAAAACATTAAAAATCTTACTGTTCAAACACTTTTGACTGGTAGTGTACATTCAAACAGTGTTTTATCAGTTCATACATTCCCTGGGAATCGAACCCATGACTCTGACGTTGCAAGCGCAACAGTTTGAGTTACAGGATGGTAGAAAATTTAGCTAAATGTAAAATGTTTGTAATGCGATTGATCTTAACATTCAACCAAGCACATTTTGAATGTAGTGGTTGAATAATCATTGCACAAAAAATTAAGTTTTTATTTTTGTGCATAAGATCACTTGAGCTGCATTTCCTCCCCAAAACTGCTGTTGCTGTGCACTTTTAAGCACTTTGCCTGTAGTCCCTGTATTTGCGAGTAGCATACATACTACAAGCTGAAATCCAATAAGACAACTGCTCCAACTGAACATAAGTTATGGATGGCTGATATAAATAGAAGCCGATGACTGTATACAGTAAGATGAACTGGGCAATATTTATTCATACAGTAATAGAAACTGATTGCAGATTATAAAATTATATAGAAGAGAATAATAAAACACAGACAAACATTACAGTAGTAATCGCACAAACTATGTTTTACTGGTATCAGAGTGAAAGGTAACTATCATTACAGTTGATAGACTTTGACCTTCTTCCCTCCTCTGTATGCATCAATCAGGTCACATGTATCGTGTTGCCTGCAGAGCTCTCCATCAAAAGTTGCAGTTTCTATTTTATATTCTAGATTGGTTTTGATTCGGTTTACACTCCATACATGGACAGGCACGCAAAACTGAGACTTCACCGTTTAGTTCACTGTGCATGTGTGCAGACTCCATGTCTTGCCAAAGCCACAATCGCAAATGCCACGACTCTCCTAGCCCTTATTTAGACACATTGGACCCATCATCATGTGACAGGTCTTCTAAAACCTTTCATTTCTTCATTGGCAGCACAGGAATGCGCACTTTGGACAGCTGCTGGTACCAGCTGTGTCTCTTGGTTATCTTCAAGAGCAGACCAAATTAGGAGACAATAACAGCACCAGCTCAGCGAAGAATCAGGGATGTTCCATTGAGCACATTTTTCCTTAGAATCTGCATGCTTTCCTCCATAGTTTTTCAAAATAAGATCCTTCAGAAATCATTAGAATGTGGCCTCCCAAAAAAAAGACTTTTAGATTTTTTTTGTAACAATATAATAGTGTTTACTACAACATTTGATCATTTTAATGGGTTCTTGTTGATTAAAAGCATTAATCAGTTTGTATTATTAAACATATTTCTTTTTTACCGTGTAGAAATGCTGGTCTTACATTGGACGATTTGAACTATTTTGTTTTACATAGTGGATTGCACTAATTAAAAAAAAAAATTGATGACTTTAAAATATATTACATAAGTCATGTATAAATATTAATAATAATATTCTTTTTTTATGCATGTATATAGCACCCTTCAAGAACCCAAGGACACTTTACATACAAATCGGTAAATAACACAAATAAAGTATGATTATGTAACATGCAACACAATAACCGAAATAAGTAAAGATCTAACAATGAGAGGAAAAAATGAGGGATTATATTATCTGTGTTATTAAGATATGTAAATCATTACAGTGTGCAATCTGTAAATCTGTAAGCGGCAACAGAATATACATTACACTGGATGAAACAAATGGTATGATTGTTTCTCTTATTTTTTGGCAGAGAAACCCTGCCCAGTCCTGTGTATTAGAAAACACCCAACATAGTTACTACAAATGGCTAAAGCAACTGTCAGATGAGCATTATAAATAGCGCTTTACTATGAGTGCTGACACCTCTCAAAGACATGAAATCAAAGTATTGGTTCATCTATTCACAAGTGGCTGAGGGCTTTGTAATGATATGACTGACAGCTCAATCAGATATTTTCCAGCCTGTTTAACCAGACTGTGCAGCCTCCACATGGTGGATATAAATATAAATACAAACATACAATATGCTGGCTTTAACCTGCCTTACCTTTCAGTGTCAGACGCACATCAGGTGAGACTTTGGCTGCCTGTTATGTGAGCTGCATTACACTTTACACTTGTTGTGATGATCAAAACACAACAGAAAGCGCTTCTTTTATAATCACTTCAGTTCAGTGCAAATTCTGCACTCTCAACAAAACCCTTATAATCAATGATGCTGTCCACATACATGCTGC
Source organism: Barbus barbus (assembly GCF_936440315.1). NCBI lineage: Eukaryota > Metazoa > Chordata > Actinopteri > Cypriniformes > Cyprinidae > Barbus > Barbus barbus. The sequence continues at coordinate 3,606,395 of NC_136758.1, forward strand.
CTTTAGGTGCACCTTGGAAACTTGTATCTCTGAGTCAGGTTTTTTGTTTTGTAAATAAATGTTTGTGTTACATGAAGCAAACTGTGAAATAGGGGTGGGCGATATGGGAAAAATATCATATCACGATTTTTTATAGAAATATCACGATTCACGATTTTTATCACGATTCTTTGTTAGTTTTATTATTTTGGTTTTACAAGTTGTCTGAGCATTACAGCCAAACTAGAAAGACAAAGATGCATGGCAGATATTTAGGCCAAAGTGGGCGAAGATAAAAAATCTTTGTCATTATTTTATTTTTCTTATTAAAAAATAAGAACAAAGATACACATTACAAATACACATAATATACAAATAAAACAAACAGTGCTTTATTTCCAGGTACAATAGGTGTATTTAGCAGAGCATTCAATGAAATTGAATGAACAAATATAAAAATAAAACACTAGAAAGACTGATTCCTAAAGCAACTGTATTAAAGTTTTTCAGTCAAGAATAGTGAGTGATTTTTCTCTTTGTGTTTTGTTGTTTTGTTAACGTTAAATGAATAGTTCCCCCACAAATTAATATTCTGTCATCTGTCTGTCAATTCTGTCATAATGTTGTATTTTTATATCATCATTTACTCAAAAGTTGTTTTAAACCGGAATGAGTTTCTTTCTTGTGCTGAACATTTATAAATGCCATTTTGAAGAAGGTGGAAAACCAAACAGTTGCTGGTCCTCAGTGACTTCCATAGGATTTTTCTTTCCTACTATCAAAGTCAATGTGGACCAGCAACTGTTTGGTTTTCCACTGAGTAAATAATGACAGAAATTAAATTTTAGGGTGAACTATCCCTTTAATGACAGTCGACAGCATGTTTAGTGTCCTGTCCCTTTAAGAGCTGCACGCATCTAATATACAGTACAGGCACGCATCCGTTTCTCTCGTAACTATTTACTTTCATTTTAGAGATAACCAACTCAGTCTGTATGTAAACCTTGTGTGTTTTGACAGTATTAGCGCAAAATATAACTTAGTTGAGTAATCAGGCGCTGTTAGACAGGCGTTTTAGTGCGCGTTCTTCAGGTGTATGCGCTCAGAACAAGCGCACGTCAGACCAGCGCGCGAATTAAACATTTAACCAGCAAGGCTTGTATGCAAATAATGTACTTTTGCGATCGCGAATAAGTGCAGTGTCCTGTCTGAGTAACTCTACTGCTGTATGTCGTGTTGTACAGTATATAGAGACGGCGGCGCCAGAACTGTAATTGACAATGTGCGCGGTAGCGCGATACTACGATATTTCTTAAAAAGCAGATCGTGGAGACATTTTTATCGTCCACGATCAAAAATCGTCATATCGCACACCCCTACTGTGAAAGTTGTTAACTGAATTTACACTTCCATATACCACACCTAAAAATGTAATTTTATTCATAATGTATCAAAATTTATATTATTATTTAATTTACTCACCCATCCATCTCAAGCTATCCAAGATCTAAGTGAATTTTCTTCTTTAGTAGAACAGTAAAGAAGATTTTTAGCTGAAACCATGATCCTTGGTGATTCAAAATGCAAGTCAGCAGCTATGGAGAGTCCACTTGAGAGTGTGTATATATATATATATATATATATATATATATATATATATATATATATATATATATATATATATATATATATATATATATATATATATATATATATATATATATATATATATATATATATATATGTATATATATATATATATATATGTATATACACACACACTCACCTAAAGGATTATTAGGAACACCTGTTCAATTTCTCATTAATGCAATTATCTAATCAACCAATCACATGGCAGTTGCTTCAATGCATTTAGGGGTGTGGTCCTGGTGAAGACAATCTCCTGAACTCCAAACTGAATGTCAGAATGGGAAAGAAAGGTGATTTAAGCAATTTTGAGTGTGGCATGGTTGTTGGTGCCAGACGGGCCGGTCTGAGTATTTCACAATCTGCTCAGTTACTGGGATTTTCACGCACAACCATTGCTAGGGTTTACAAAGAATGGTGTGAAAAGGGAAAAACATCCAGTATGCGGCAGTCCTGTGGGCGAAAATGCCTTGTTGATGCTAGAGGTCAGAGGAGAATGGGCCGACTGATTCAAGCTGATAGAAGAGCAACTTTGACTGAAATAACCACTCGTTACAACCGAGGTATGCAGCAAAGCATTTGTGAAGCCACAATACGCACAACCTTGAGGCAGATGGGCTACAACAGCAGAAGACCCCACCGGGTACCACTCATCTCCACTACAAATAGGAAAAAGAGGCTACAATTTGCACGAGCTCACCAAAATTGGACGGTTGAAGACTGGAAAAATGTTGCCTGGTCTGATGAGTCTCGATTTCTGTTGAGACATTCAGATGGTAGAGTCAGAATTTGGCGTAAACAGAATGAGAACATGGATCCATCATGCCTTGTTACCACTGTGCAGGCTGGTGGTGGTGGTGTAATGGTGTGGGGGATGTTTTCTTGGCACACTTTAGGCCCCTTAGTGCCAATTGGGCATCGTTTAAATGCCACGGCCTTCCTGAGCATTGTTTCTGACCATGTCCATCCCTTTATGACCACCATGTACCCATCCTCTGATGGTTACTTCCAGCAGGATAATGCACCATGTCACAAAGCTCGAATCATTTCAAATTGGTTTCTTGAACATGACAATGAGTTCACTGTACTAAAATGGCCCCCACAGCCACCAGATCTCAACCCAATAGAGCATCTTTGGGACGTAGTGGAAAGGGAGCTTCGTGCCCTGGATGTGCAGCCAACAAATCTGCAGCAACTGCGTGATGCTATCGTGTCAATATGGACCAAAATCTCTGAGGAATGTTTCCAACACATTGTTGAATCTATGCCACGAAGAATTAAGGCAGTTCTGAGGGCAAAAGGGGTCCAACCTGGTACTAGCAAGGTGTACATATATATGCGTGTATATATCTATTGCTCCTGGCCTCATTATATATTGAGGTCTTATGAAGCACAACAATTCAGTCTGTGCAAGAAACTGAACATTATTTACAGCATTAATCCAAAGCCTCAGTCTGATTCGTTAATTAATCATTCTTTTGAGCCGGTTATTTTTGGTGAACTGGATGGACCAGCTCACCAAATCGGACTGAATTTTCTCAAACAGTTCGCGGCTCGAGCAGCACAGATCTACAAGTTAATCAATCAAAACTCACTTTCAGACGCCTGACAGTCACTCTGACTCGAAATGAGTCAATATACTTGCGCTTATGGTCGTTTTTTGCCACACATTCAGCGCTCCAGTTCCTCCAACAGTCACTGAATTGAGGAAACTGTTCAGACTCAAACCGAAGAACTAAACTAAATTGAAGTTTTTATGGTTTTTCATGGTTTATGTAAAAAGGTGAATTGATGAGGACTTGTTTATTCACTTTATATGGTTTAGACATCCACGTTTCACATTATTATTGGGTGCTTTAAAAATATTTTTGTGTTTACGTTAAGTGCGATTAGCCTGTGACCAAACTGGTTATTTGAATCAGTTCACTGAAGCGATTTGCATTTTATGAATAACCAAGGACCATGGTTTCAGCTAACAATCTTCTTTAATGTTTTACTGAAGAAAGAAAAGTCACCTACATATTGAATAGACTGAGGGTGAGTAAATTAAGAGCAAATTTTAATTTTTGGGTGAACTATCCCTTTAAAATGATTAAAATACAGGATTAAAATTAAAATAACCTGCAAAATCATGCATTATAATTCACTGATCTCTGTATAGATTATAGATACATTATATGTTATTATCTATATCATAGAGCAGTAATTTCCCGTACTGTTTCTAATCGTCACGCTCCTTCTAATGTAACAGAATTCTGAGTTTCCCATTTGTAAATATGACTTTGCCACGTGCTCGGAATATGTAATTATAATATTTATGACTGAAGGGAACGCTACTTTATATATGGAAAGCTGTTAGCCAATCACAGGAGTGAGCATTTACATTGAAGTCCTATAGACGACAACTCTTGTTTTTTTTTACCAAGATGGCGCCGCTGTGTTCGGACGCCGTTAGGTTCGCTCCACTGAGAATTTGCTTCTACCTTCTTTTTTACTTAGTTTTACTTTCTCTTTTTACACATCTCACGTCGGCACTGATCACCTACAACATAGAAACACTTTTGGACATTGGAAACCGCTACACCAACCTGTTTCAGGACACTTTATCCACGAATCCTGCGTGGCCTCTGGAGATTCTTCGGAACGCGGAGATAAACAACACCCCCTCGAGGCGACGGATCAAGAAACACCGCGGGAAGCGCGCTGGAATTCGAGTCAGACTCAGGAAAAGGGCTCACAGTCCTCCTCTCCCAAGCATTCTCCTCGCTAATGTCCAATCCTTGGAGAATAAGATGGACGATCTTAGAGCCAGGATTAGTTTCCAACGGGACATTAGGGACTGTAACATCCTTTGTTTGTCAGAAACGTGGCTTTCGTCCTCGGTCCCGGACACTGCTGTAATGCCGAGTGATAACTTCTCTGTCTTTCGGACGGACAGAACAGCAGAGGCCGGTAAATCCAGGGGTGGAGGAGTATGTTTCATGATCAACAAGAAATGGTGTGACCCCAGGAATATCTCCATTCTGTCGCGTTCCTGCTCGCCTCATCTGGAACATCTTTCCATTATCTGCCGCCCATTTTATCTGCCCCGGGAGTTTTCATCGATCATAGTTACTGCTGTGTACATTCCACCACAGGCGGACACTGGCTTGGCTTTGTCTAAGCTTCACGATGTGCTCAGCGGCCACATTAACAAACATCCTGACGCTGCCTTCATCATCGCGGGGGACTTTAACAAAGCCAACCTCAAGCAGGTCATGCCGAACTTTTATCAACATGTATCCTGTCCAACTAGAGGACCAAACACACTGGATCATTGCTACACTCAGTTCAAGGATGCCTACAAAGCCCGCTCACTACCGGCTTTTGGCAAATCGGACCATGCCGCCATCTTTCTAACACCGAGATACAAACAAAGGCTCGTTCAGGAACCTCTGGTGGAGAGAGTAGTGACGCGCTGGTCCTCCCACTCAGAGACTATGCTGCAGGCGGCGCTTGATGACGTCGACTGGGACATGTTCCGGGCGAGTTCTTCTGACGTCAGCGAGTTCACGGATGTAGCATTAAGCTTCGTAAACACGCTAACCGAGCAAGCTACAGAAACAATAACGATAAGGACAATAATGTAACTCCAATCAGAAACCGTGGGTGGACAGATCAATCCGTGCCGCGGTTAACACACGCACCGCCGCTTACAATGAGGCTCTTCTGTCTGGGAATACGAGCGAGTACAAAGCATCGTGCTATGCTCTCCGACGCGCAGTAAGAGCCGCCAAACACAGATACAGAGAGAGAATTGAGTCTCATTTCCAGCTCAACGACTCTCGACGGATGTGGCAGGGACTGAGGACCATCTGTGACTTCGGAAACAAATCCTCCGCGGAGGTGAGAGCAGATCCGTTGCTGGCCGACGAGTTAAACATCTTCTACGGCCGCTTCGATGGCAACGGCGGCGGCGCGTTTCTGCCGACCAGCGCGTCTGGAAGCAACAGGCAGAGCAGCGATGGTCCTGTAATCACCGTGTCGGAGGATGAGGTTCGGAGGGCGCTAAAGAAAGTGAACGTCAGGAAAGCAGCCGGACCTGATGGGATAACCGGCCGTGTTCTGAGGTCCTGCGCCGATCAGCTCGCTGGTTTGCTCACTTCTATCTTTAATGAGTCCCTTGCTACCGCCGTGGTTCCCACCTCATTCAAAAAATCCATCATTATCCCTGTGCCAAAGAACAATAAACCCTCTTGCCTGAATGACTATCGCCCAGTTGCCCTCACATCTATAGTCATGAAGGTTTTTGAGAGACTTGTAAAGAGCCACATTTGCTCCTCCATCCCTGATACTCTGGACCCTCTTCAGTTTGCCTATCGCCCAAACAGATCCACGGACGATGCCATTTCTCACGTTCTCCACTCTTCCCTCACACACTTGGATAGCAACAATGGAAATTATGTAAGGCTGCTATTCATTGACTATAGCTCAGCTTTCAACACTATAGTCCCCATCAAGCTGGCATCTAAACTCACAGACCTCGGCCTAAACTCCTCACTCTGTGACTGGATTCAAGACTTCCTCACCGGCAGACCTCAAGTGGTGAAAGTTGGCCAGTTCACCTCAAACTCCATCACTCTGAACATAGGAGCCCCACAGGGCTGTGTCCTGAGTCCCCTGCTCTACTCTCTCTACACGCATGACTGCGTGTCCTCTCACAGCTCCACATCTATTGTCAAATTCGCTGATGATACTGTGGTTCTGGGCCTCATCTCCAACAACGATGAGACCGCATACTTGGACGAGGTAGAGAGACTCACATCATGGTGCCAGGACAACTGTCTCTCTCTGAATGTGAGCAAAACTAAAGAGCTGATCATGGACTTCAGGAAGAGACAGCAGCAGCCCTATACTCCTCTTATGATCAGTGGGACCCCTGTGGAGAGGGTGAGCAGCTTCAAGTACCTCGGTGTAAACATCTCCGAGAACCTGACTTGGACTACACACATCCAAACACAGGTAAAGAAAGCAAGGCAAAGACTGTACCATCTGCGACAGCTGAGGAAATTCAGGGTCTCACCAGCAATCCTGAAAACTTTCTATTCAGGGACCATAGAAAGTGTATCTCTACACTTAAAGGGTCTGCTCTCCCCTCTCTGCAGGACATCTACCTCAAACGCTGCAAAAATAGAGCTGTCAAAATAATCAAGGACTCAAATCACCCTGGTAACCAGCTATTCACTTTGCTTCCATCTGGTAAGCGCTTCCGTAGCCTGATGGCAAAAACTGAGAGACTTAGGAGGAGCTTCTTCCCCCAGGCCATCAGGCTCCTAAACTCTAACTCTGTGTCATAACATCACTTGACTCCATGTAAATATCACCATATCAATAAGCTATTCATAATTTTTCTCTACCTCATATTGCTGCTATTATATACCCTGTACAACTTTTTTGCACATTATTTTTGCACATTCCTCTTAGTACTATTTAAGTCAACAACATACTGACCTGCACATTTATATTTATATTTTTTATCTTTTTATTTTATTCTTTTATTTTATTTTTTTCTACTTTTCTTCTCTTAATATTTGTATACTTTATAATTGCATTGTCCTTGGAGCGGACCTGACCTACATTTCACTGCTGGTTATACTCTGTATAATTGTGTATGTGACAAATAAAACTCTTGAATCTTGAATCTTTACAGAGTGTTCAAATCAGGGTTGAAAATTTTATTTCCAAATTCTGTCAGATTTTTGATGTAAAAACCCTACTAATATTATAAATGCACCACAGGAAACATAAAATTAAAAAATTGCAATGCATTACCCCTTTAACTAAAGAACTGACATAATTTCATTAAAATACTGATGAGCGATTGCTTTTTTCCAGTTATTCTTATTCATGAAAGACAAGCAGAATGAATTTCTGAACGAAGAGTTCATAAATCCATTATTACATAATCTGTTCCACTGGAAAGATTGCAACAACTTACGTAAGATAAGTTTTACAAGTCATTTAGACAGAAATTTGTTCTGCTTGTGCATACGCCCCAGTGTAAAAGCTTGAATAGCAACTATTTAACCATTCTTTAAATATGTTTCCACACTAGAGACATTTTGCTAGTCCACTCATGGTGTGACTTTGGAGCTTGGACAGATATTTAATACAGCGGCACTGTATAAACAAGTTATTCCTAGCCTTATATCTTGCCAGTTAGGTCTAAACAAATATCACCAAAGCAGTGTTTATTACAACACCATTAAGCTCTACTGCAAATACGTTGCTCTCGGATCGTGTTTTAGTATTTTCAGTTACAGTTTACTTCAGAATTAACAATAATGGAGAGACAGGGAGAGATAGTTTGTCACATGAGAGGAATTTATCACAAGGGTTATATCTCAGTTACTATCAGGATTTGAGTCAAAAGTTCAAATGCACCTATTGTTATTTTCACTACTGTATCATATTTGATATGCAAAACACAATGAAAACTACAGAGTAGTTTTAATATTAGTAAGTATTCAAATATCATTAAGACATATTATTGGGGCATAGGACTGGAATTAGCAGATTTTCCGTCAGTCTGCCGATTCCGAGCCGGTCTGTTTTGACGTCACACTTACTGGTAATGTATTTATGTCGTGCCAGATGAGGCTTACGCAGCCGGAGTGAGAGTGTGCAGAAATCAAAACAAATGAGCGCAACAGCACACACAGAAACTTATAGATGCATACTGAGGTGGTAAATATAAGAAAGAAATGTATATGATTTAAGTACGCAATATTGCACGACCAAAATGTTTCAACACGATTGCAATGTGATTTTATACAATAGTAGTTCAATAAACAATAAGTTAAAATTAAGTGACTTATCCAGAGTGAGCAAAAGGGCTGGTAAAATTTTCAGTTGCCGTCTGGTCGACGCTACAGAGCTCTGAGCACCAGAACGACCAGACACAGGAACAGTTTCTTCCCTCAGGCAATCCATCTCATGACACTGAGATGACACTTGACAATAAACACGGAACACATAATTCTATTATACATTATTTATTCACCACACTTATTTTTTTCATTTCAAATTTGCACATATCAGACCTGTATACACATAATTGTCTGTATTATATATTGTGTTTTTGCTGTTTTGTACATTGCCTATTTGGATATTTGTATATTATTCTTTTAATATCTGTGTCCTGTCCTGTCGCTGTCTCTCTGTTGCACTGTGGAGCGTCTGTCAGTAACCAGGTTTCCATCCAAGGATTTTTTTGCGGAAAAATATTTAGCGCTTTAAAATATTTACGATATAGCTGATGGAAATGGCAATTATCGATTAAATTTCTCATGTGTCGACAAAACTTTAGCGCATAAATTCCATATAAATACTTCAAATGTCGCACAAATTAGTTTGGAAACAGTTTTTGTCGAGAAAAGGGGCTTTAACGCAAATAAATAGTCACATGACAGAATTAGCCTATAGGCAGCGTCCGTGTTCATGGTGTTGCTCACGTTAAAGCACCGTTTCCCTGTAGTTCAAAAGCGCATTAAATCATATTCATATTATTAAATTGTATCTAAAATTATTTTATACATGGTAAGAAAAAGACGAGTTACCTCTCAAACATATTTATCTTAATTTGGTGTTAGTAGGCTATCCTACGTTTACATGATTATTAATTTTTTTTACAGTGCACTGTTCAGTTTAAATAGCCTGTAGTCCCTGCCTTTCAGCTTGACCACCATAACCCCGTGATACAGTATTATGCCAAGCACATTTTGTTTTACATATTGGAACGTGAAGTTCATTTTGGCTTGTTAGCTTCTTATATTTTTATTCTTGCTTTGTTCCGAGTTCTTTCTACCGTTAAATTTGTTGATGGAGTCAGTAGATTTGTTGTGGAGTGAGGGGAAATAAAATATTTTTGTCATGTTTCTTCAATATTTTTGGCTGACTGTATTTTATTATGACATGAACAGGCTGCGAGTCAGTAGGCCATGCACGATCGCTTGTGTTTTTTTCCCCCTTGTAAAAGTGGACTTGCACTAGCCTACTCCTTCATTTGTGGTCATATATGAGTAAGTCATTATTCAAAATATTTATTTTATTTGTGTACATTCACAATAAAAAACAAAATGTACTTTTGTGAAATAAAGGAAAACTGCCGCTTTCTCAGTGCATCACAAAAATGAACCGAAATTCCGCATATAGGCTGCTAATTGTTGCAGTTTTATTTTCTTTCGTTTTGTTAATTCATTAATTCTTTAGAAAAATACATTTTGCATATGGGCCTGTTTCTTTTATATATAATAGCTTATGCTTTTCTCCGTTCGCTGCAGGTGCATGAATCCTCACCTTTATGTTGTTTATGCTGCTTTTTGCGTGTATAAAATGAATCCCTGGAAAACAAATTTAGGTATTTGTAATGGGTCAAGCCACCTATCAATTTAAATTTAATTTAATTATAATTTAACAATCTTGTCGGTTAACGGTTAATATGGCTTAATGACCGTCGGTTAGGAGAAATAAAATAACCGGAATGAACATTCATATTTCCTCATTCATAAACGTTAATTCATAAACGTTAATCAGAAAAATTATAATAATACAACTGCAACTGTTTATGATCATTGCTAGATTAGCAACAGTGGCCTATCTACCTAGTCTATAACAAAGTACACAAAAAAAAAAAAAAAAAAAAAACTCATGACACTTAATAAAAAATTATTTTATGTAGGCCAATACAATTTAAAATAGGCTTTTTTTTGTTTTGTTTCAAATGGATGAAGAACAGCTAGTCTAGCCTATAATTTACGCAATAGGATAAATTATGTATGGAAACAGCTCAAGGGCAACATTTTTTTGCGATACACCAAAACGTATGCGACAATTCGTTTTTTTTAGGGATGACGTCATGACGCACACCATTTTATCGGTAAAAGGCCAGTTGGATGGAAACAGGCTGTAGAGAGCAAATTTCACAAAGTTTTTTAATGCATATCTCTTTGTCGATAAGAAAACAGCACAAAATCTGGATGGAAACTTGATTACTATAACAAATTCCTCGTACGTGTAAACATACTTGGCCAATAAAAGCTCATTCTGAATCGCAAATGATCTTCAGCTTGCGTGCAATTGACTGGTTTCAGCTCTCTGCCTTGTAAACGACTCCTAATTAATATCATTCACATATAAAAGATCACCAATCCTCATAGTTTAGAACAGCGAGCTGCAAGAACAGCTTATATTTAAAAAAACCTGCAATACTCCGACAATAAAAAGCGCGTACATCTGCTCAGACCCTGACGTGACAAGCACTTTTCTACGTTAAAGACTGTCTTTATAAATATGAGCGCTGGCATGGATTTACGCGTACGCACGCTCTACGGATCACATCTGAGCGTACGCACGCTCTACGGATCACATCTGAGCGTACGCACCCTCTACGGATCACATCTGAGCGTACGCACCCTCTACGGATCAAATCTGAGCGTACGCACCTTCTACGGATCAAATCTGAGCGTACGCACCTTCTACGGATCAAATCTGAGTTATTTGCAAAACACTGGATTATTTGATGAATATTGGCACAAAAATCGCTCCATAAAACCCCTTCTTTGCGTGACGCTAGTCTGCAGTGATTGGTCGATTTTATTTAAAGCAAAGTGCTGATTTGTGTACAGCATTACTGGGGAAACAGCTATTTTTTACGCTCCAAAAGTGCCACCTAGAGGCAACAAGCGGGCGCGCAATATGCTAATGTTTCATGTTGACGTCAACATGAAACGCTTAAGATTCATTTTAAAAACGACTCGTTTCAATGATTCAGAGTCGACTCTTTCTTTTGAGAGACATTAAGGATTAGTTCACTTTAAAAACAACTTTTGCTGATAATTTACTCACCCCCATGTCATCCAAGATGTCCATGTCTTTCTTTCTTCAGTCGAAAAGAAATTAAGGTTTTTGATGAAAACATTTCTCAATATAATGGACTTCAATGGGACCCAAACGGTTCAAGGTCCAAATGACAGTTTCAGTGCAGCTTCAAAGGGCTTTAAACGATACCAGACGATGAATAAGGGTCTTATCTAGCGAAACGATCGGTCATTTAAAAAATAAATAAAAAAGTTTAAGTTTTATAAGCACAAATGCTCTGTGATGCGCGTTCGTGACGTCACGTAATACGCAATTACGTTGAAAAGGTCATGGTTGAGGTAGGCGGAAGTACCGAGTCAGTGTTTACAAGTTGAACGTGCAAACAAAGTCAAACGCCGTTTACAAAAAAAGGAAGTAAAAAGGTAAAACAACGATGTCGGACGATTTTGAACTTAGAGGAGAAGATGAGATGGAGTTTTTCGCCCTGCCCTACCTTTTTGAACCGGAAAAAAAATTTCATTTTTTCCCAATGTCTAACACAAAAGCATAATTGACCATAATTTCACTTTGTAAACTGGTCACAAATTATGGTACTTACAGACTGGTGGGAGTGTATTGCAGGGTGGGCAAAATATATTCCAGATGATGAGGGTGTTTTCCTGTTTCCAACACTTTCAGGACTTGTGAGCATTAAACGAAGTTTAGACGGAGCATCTGCAAACTGTCTCGAGGTAGTTCCTGGATCAGAGTCCTGTTGCTTTACTGGTGTTGACTGTGGAACATTAGCCAAAAACTCTCCTGCTTCCTGGACCTCCAGCTCAGCGCTATTGTCTTTTGCTAGGGACTCTAGATTTCCACGAGACGGATACTTAGGAGTAAAAAAAACATTTTAACACGTCTATAGTAATAGGAAGATGTTAGTGATAAACATTCACACGTTATGAAACGCATTGACGAGAAAAAACCTCAATGCATCTAATATAGTAAAAAAAAAACATACCTCTGTTGGCTGTAAAAACGTATTGGGCACAGCCGACGCTTTCAGAAAACGGCGATCTCCTTGCTGGAAGGGTTTGAAATCATCGTCGAAAAAATGATCACTGCACACTCTCTTAAATATTAGAGCATGTTCGGGTGTGTTGATATCCAAGTGCAGCGCGAGCAACCACAGTTTCAATCGCTCAGGATTGTGTATAGGACATCTATGAAAAGTCAAAAATTCCTGTCCTGTCGAAAATTTTCTTTTAGGCTTTTTAATATTAAAACACCCAGGATACGCACACGAAATGGGCATTTTAAACGATAAATTGACACAAAGACATTTGAATATGGTCCTCCTTCCGCACATTTGTAAACACTGACTCGGTACTTCCGCCTACGTCAACCGTGACCTTTTCAACACAATTGCGTATTACGTGACCATGAAGGAGCATCACAGAACAGAGCAAGGCGAGCATTTGTGCTTATAAAACTTAATCTTTTTTATTTATTTTTGAAATGACCGATCGTTTCGCTAGATAAGACCCTTATTCATCGTCTGGTATCGTTTAAAGCCCTTTGAAGCTGCACTGAAACTGTCATTTGGACCTTGAACCGTTTGGGTCCCAATGAAGTGCATTATATGGAGAAATGTTTTCATCAAAAACCTTAATTTCTTTTCGACTGAAGAAAGAAAGACATGGACATCTTGGATGACATGGGGGTGAGTAAATTATCAGCAAAAGTTTTTTTTTTAAAGTGAACTAATCCTTTAAGATTCGTTTTAAAAACGACTCGTTTCAATGATTCAGAGTCGACTCTTTCTTTTGAGAGACATTAACATTATACACGGTGCACTTTCAGATTTAAAACTTTGCAGGATGTTTTGATTCACTTAGAGCTGTGTGAAAGGTAATTTTCAAAAATCCATAACAGGGGCACTTTAAATGATAATCAGAATGAGCTTTATTGGCCAAGTATATTTACACATACAAGGAATTTGTTGCAGTGAGCTCTGCTCACCTCTCTTCGAGGAAAGGCAAAGATTCATAAAAATATATATACTCACTTTTTCTGGAGGTGAAGCTGAGCCACGAACAGATGGTACTGCTCCATCCTTCAGGACCAACTTTTTAGCAAACCCTGCTTTGTACTGACCCTCGTTTGCAAAGCAGTCGGGTGTAAAATGATTCGAGCAGACATAGACGCATTTAGGTAGATCGGGCGGCGCATTCCCTTTAAAAGCAAAAGTGATCCACTGCGCCTTCAGCGGCTCAGATGTCGGGAGTAAATGACGACTGCTATGTTCATTCCTACATCCAATAACAAAACACCTCAATCGCTTAGGAGCCATTGTTGTGTTCACATGCTCCGGCGACCAAACAATGGTGGACTGTTTACAGTAGGGATAGGCGTATTAATCGATCCCGAAGTATCGATGCTAGGCGAGTTTCAAACGCATCGATACTCAAATAAAAAAATATCGATACTAAGGTGTGTTTTATATCCCAGTGATTTTGTTCATTTGACAAAAAAGATGTATACAATATGCACCGGATGTTATGAATTCCCTGCTCATATCTGAACACACGCAAATGCTGCAAGACAGAACCAATCAATCACAGAGAGCGTTCACTCACTTCTGACAGTGCATTCAAACAGGGCTGCGTTTCACAGAACTAGGAAGAGTTCATGCTTTTAGGAACGGCAGCCCAGAACAATGCTTATCATAGGACAGAAAATTATATATATATGTGTTTGAGTTATTTCAAAATGAATAAACAAATTGTAATTGTAGCCTACATAGTTTGTGCAATTCCATTTATTTAAATTGAATATTAAAAGTTCATGCTGATCATGTTTTATTCTGTAATGTTAATATAAATCATACACTGTCAGCAGGGCCAGCCCAAGCTTTTATGGGGCCCTAAACAGAATTTTGTTTGGGGGGCCCTTGGTGCCTGATTATTATTGTCAATGCTTGATTATTCGCACACTTAATCTAACATACTATCAATTTTATTTGTTGTAGCTCTGTTGCCTACTTCATACTAATGTCTGCCTGGCATGCTTTACCCTTCTACCAGTTTTAATTGTAACAGTAGCAAACCCACAAGTGTAGTCAGGTGTTCATTTGCACTTTAACATTCAACCCCCTGGTTTCACAGACAAGGCTTAAACCTAGTAATGCAATTCTGAGCTGTTTCAACTGAAATAAACTTGCACTGGCTGATCTTAAAACATGTCAGCACCTTTGTTTTGTCTCAAGATGCACAGCATAAGGCATGTTAATGGCTTAAATGTCCTAATTGAACTATGGCCTAATCCTGGTTTAGTCTAAACCCTGTCTGTGAAACCAGGCCAAAGTCTTACAGTACTAAGTGGCCTACTTAATGTGGTGTACTGAAATGTAGCTAAATAAACCAGCAGACAATGCATTTATGGAACAGAATGTTATTTTACAAAAGAACTGATTAAACACAGCAGCGAGTTATCTAACATCTCAAACAACTCTTAATAACTAGATAATTATAAAAGTGAATTTTGCATCCGATGTCCCCTTTAAATTCGGTTTCTTTCCTCAAGAGGAAAATGAGGTCCAAAGATAAAACAGTGGACAGCATGGTTAATGAGGTTCTGGTTGTCACGCAAACTTCACATGATGCCAAAGAAGAAGAGGAGACAGAAAAGACTCTCAAGGTTAAACACGTGGATGAATCGGAGAAAATCGGGCCTAATAAGGAAGATAAATCAGCACAGAATGACGACCAAATGTTTGGACTCAGAGATCTGTCCAAAGACAAACTACTGAAACTGCTTGGGATCATGGAAGGAGAGATCCAGGTAAAATATTTATTCATGAACTGTGAAAATGAAAGATTATCATCTGTCTTCACAACCTGTCTGTGTTCATCACTTTTACTTTGGTACTTACAGACTGAGGTACCTCAGCTGCAGATATTTATTCCGTAAATGTTTTAATGTGATAATACATTGTTTTAATTTAGCATCGTCACATAATTTTTAATACTAAGTTTTGGGTCTGGATCATCTTACTTACTTTGCCAGTCAGGCTGAGTCAGCCATTGATCCTCAAGCCATACGTCTAATATCATTTTCATAATTGCACAATTTTTACTGTTGTTGCCACTCCAGACAGAGAAGAGGGAGAGAGCACATTAGGAGATTTTATCCTGACTTGTATGATTAAAATACAATACAGAATAATTTAATTACAAGAGGTGTTTTTACCATGCTGAACATCTCTCTCTCTCTCTCTCTCTCTCTCTCTCGCTCTTCAAGATTTTTATTTGTCACATACACAGTTATACAGAGTATAACCGGCAGTGAAATGTAGGTCAGGTCCGCTCCAAGGACAGTGCAATTATATAGACAAATATTAAGAAAAAGAAAAGTAGAAAAAAATAAAAGATAAAAAAAATATAAATATAAATGTGCAGGTCAGTATGTTGTTGACATAAATAGTAATATAACAGGAATGTGCAAAAAAAGTTGTACAGGGTATTTAAATAGCAGCATATGAGGTAGACAAATTTATGAATAGCTTATTGATATAGTGATATTAACATGGAGTCATGTGATGTTATGACACAGAGTTAGAGTTTAGGAGCCTGATGGCCTGGGGGAAGAAGCTCCTCTCTCAGGTTTTGCCATCAGGCTAAATATATAAATGGTTTCATTCAGTTTGAGGTGGTCTAGTGTCCAACAAAGGGGTTGTAATAAACATCAAACGATAGTTTAGGTCAAATACCCCCATAATTCGCACTGTGAATATATCCCAAACCATTTATGATATTTACTTGTCACCCAGGCACGAGAAGATGTGATCCATCTACTGAGGTCTGCGCTGCTGAGTCGACCAGAGGAGCTGGAGTCCCGTTATGGCTTATCGGGGCCGACCCGACCCCTGCAAGCCCTGCAGAGAGACCGAACGCTCAGCAACAACCATGCACAACACGAAAATGTGTATGATAAGCCAATGGCAGAGGTACACGCACAGAGAAATTAATAACAGTGACTAGTTCACCCAATAAAGAAAATGCTGTCATGGTTTGGAGCAAGGGTGATGACAGAATATACATTTTTTGGATGAACTATTTCTTTAAAGTCAACAATTACTCTTAAAAAAGTGCAAGCCCTTCCCTGTTAGTTGTATTTTTTACTGTCTGTATGTCTCAGCTGGACAGACTGCAGGATAAGCACAAGGACTCATATCGCCGTATGCTGGAACAGCTCTTGCTGGCTGAGAAAAGCCACCGGCGCACTGTCTATGAGCTGGATACTGAGAAACGCAAACACGTGGACTACATGAACAAGAGCGATGACTTCACCAACCTCCTGGAGCAGGAACGAGAGAGGTGAGAGAGGAGAGAAACGGCACATTTCACGAGTTCGCCTGCTCATTCAGTACTGTAATGTGGTTTGCTGTCTGTGAAGTTAGGCTCTCTGGGTTAGAACCCCCCTGTGTGGAGGAAAGGAGAAGGAAACAGAGGAGGAGGGATGCCGGAAGAATAGTCTCTGGAAAGAATCAGTGTCTGCTGCTTGTGATGACTGGCAGGACTGAATGATTAGGCTCCTCCCAAACCTTTTTGTTGTCTTTCAAATATAAACAAAATAACATCATTGGAACAAACGGTCAAGAAAGAAGGAATAACATACATATTGTCAATAATTTGATAAAACTCAGAATATGACGCAAACCTGCAATAATTAAATATGTTAAACAACACAAATGTATCTAATCCCATTTTATTAACCAATGTCTTTGCTGCTGACCTTTGATGATCCAGTTCAATCATACTAATAAGCAAAAATGACTTTAGATAAACTAACAATTGTGCTTTATTGTCTTTTTATTGCTGAAGAATGTTGAACCTTCTTCTCCTGCGTTCTACTGTACAGACGTCAATTTACTTTTCCTTCAGTCTGACGTTTATTCATTACACTTTTTGGTGTGAAAGTGTTTTTACATTTGCTATAATTAGAACTTCTTATATTAAAAACAATCACTCAAGCCCTGCTCATATTTAAAAAGTAACGCAAAACTAATGTAATGCATTACTTTCCATAAAAAGTAGCTAAGTAACGTAATTAGTTACTTTTTTAGGGAGTAACGCAATATTGTAATGCATTACTTTTAATAGTAACTTTCCCCATCACTGCTCACAAGTCATTATTTTATGGAGGCTATGAATCCAGTATGTATTTTGCACACACGTGCGGTGTAAACCAGTTCTGTATTACTGTCTTCTTTGCAGCAGTAAAACCAGCAAACAGCATCCTCTTCTGCACATAAATCAGAGTCAACATTAAGAAGACATAAATCCCTGGATTGGGGATGTAGTCAGTTTTCAGTAAGGAGGACAAAACTAAATGTACATGAGTCCATTTATTAGAAACAACTTGACATTCCCAGAACATATGATGACAGGTACCTGGTAATGTAGTGTTACAAATATGGCAGTTATAGGTTTCATTTAGTACATTTTGTGTAAAACTAATTCACAAGTATCTGTACTTTATCTGAGTATTTTTATTTTGAGAATCTTTTACTTTTTCTTCACTACATTCAATTAATGTCATATATTTTTTACTCCTTAGAAACCATCACCCACTCCAAGATGCGATAGCAGTGTCTGATTCGTGAACAAGCTGATTCTTTTCAGTGAACCTGTTAAATTAGTTCATTGAACAATTTATTTGTGAGTTGGATCAGATTGCAGCTGTTCTCGAGCGGTGGCTGACAAAGTACACAGATCAAGTACTTGAGTAAAAGTACAGATACGTATAATAAAATATTACTCCAGTAAAAGTACTGCTCGAGTGAAAGTACAAAAGTACTCAATTTTGTATGTACTTATGTAAAAAGTGCTGATAGATAGATTTATTTTGCAATTTTATATAGACTAATTTTATATTAGCACATATTTTTATAATCCTACAGCCCAAAATACCTGTGATTTTCCCAAAATAACCACTATATGGAGCCAAGAAGATATATATTTTGTTGTTGATATGGACTATGTTGATGAGAGTGATGTTCACTGTGAAGCTTACACTGAGATGTACCTGAAGAGAAAACAGATTTCGTCTAATTTTCACCAGTAAGAAAAAAAAAGTGTTTTAAAACTTGTTGTTTTGCAGAAAGTCAGATATATATGACATGAGTATTAGGCCTGAAGTTAGGAAGAACATTTTAAGGAAAATATCATTATATTTTCATAATGATTTTTTTCTTCTCAAACCTTGTCTGTGGTGTAAAAACACTCCAGAAGGCATCACTTCATAATTACTGTAGTTACCATGTTCTGAACATCACATCCTTTCTTTTTCCTTCAGATGTAATCTATCTAGGTGGTTGGATAAAAATATTTGGACTTTATATCTAAAAATTTCCTCAATTTAGCACCAGCAAGCTTGTTAGCTAGACATTTAGCATCAGCTAACAATATTTACTTATTTTCAGTATGGTTATGAATAAACATTCATATGTCTGCTCAGCTCGATGATCTAAACAATATAAAAATGTAGACTGTTGATAAACAATATAAAAGCAGACATCACATAGGGCTAATTAATAAAACTGCTAATGTTACAGCAGCGGGGAATATGAACGTGCATCAGTTATTTTATTTAGTCTGTGTTATTTTAATGTTTCGTTTTTTGACCTAAAACAACGTTAGAGACACTGATGTTGATATGTCTGCATTCAAGCATTTCAGAGCTTAAATAGATCACCCTTTAGAGCAGATTTAGTTCACAAACAACTGACAGTTTTGACCTAAATATGATTTTCAGTTACAATAATTAATCCTAAAATTGGACATTAGTAACCCAGTGGGTATTTCATGTCAAAAAGACCTCAAAATTGACATCAAACATTGACGTCAAAAAACATGTCAAAAATGCAAATCAAATTGACGTCAAAAACTTGATGTATAAATATATATAAAAATGCAAATATTCCAGCATTCATTTTTGTGCAGAATTTTTACAGAATGAGCATTAAATGTTGTATTAATGTGTCAATATAGTAGGATTCACATTGAGTAATTTCCAAAAACAGTATACACATTTTTTTTAAATTTTGCTATAAGTTTGATCGCAACATATAATCATTGCTGTTAATAGTGTTCACCGTCTGCTTGATTACATGACATTAACTAACTGCTTGATTTTTACTGTACATTTCTGCCATATGGACATCAACCTGAGATAATCACCACTGATAAGCTATTACTAAATATAATGTAGAAACTTAAATTTTCTGTAAAGCTGCTTTGAAATGATTTGCATTTTGAAAAGCGCTATACAATTTAACTTGAATTGAATTATTTTTACTGTAACATTCATACCATTAACATTTTATCACATAAATTGGGCAATTTCACTTTTTCGAAAATTAGTACTGCATGTTTCATTTTAAATGTACAATTCAAGCATTCATGAGAATCACAATTTATCAACAACAGAGCATGTGTCAATGGTCTGAAAGTCCAACTCCTGGTTTAATTATACTCTATTCAGTTTCATCGTATGGAAATGTAAAGCATAAGACATAGAATTCAAAAGCTTACCACACAGACATCATATGGCTTTGACAAGCAAGGTATCTGGTCACATCACTGAATACACATTACACTGAATATCCAAGGCATTCACAGGAGGATGTATCTTCAATGGCAACAAGTTCCTATTGAAGCCAAGAAAAAATAAATTAGTTCAGGGTCAAATGCACAAACAACTCTCTTGATTTGACCTTACTTTTTTTGTGGAGACCACATTGATATACCACATAGATATTCTGACAAGACCCATTAACTATAAGCATAGCATTTTAATTGCCCCAGCTATAGTGACTATGATTTCTCTATTACTGAACAATAAAAACACTAAAGAGATCAAGCATTTAAAGCAGCATATTATTTAACTGCAGCAACCACTTAGAATAAACAGAATGTTATCATCCCTTTTTGTGGATGCTAAAATACGTGGCATTAGTCATTGTTGAAAGAGTGGGGCTTCATGCACAGGTTAAAATAATTATTTTTAAACTTAATGAAGCCAACAACAAATTCATATTACACCATAAATTTACATAAATCCTAATTAAACATACAAATCATTGATGTCAATGTGATGTCAATATGACATAAATTGGACGTTTAAAACTTGATGTTGATTTGACGTAAACTGAACGTCAAACATTGGCCTACATATATATTAAACCAATTTCAGTGTGGGATAATTTCCTATTTTTACCCAATTAACCACCGGAAGAAATTTCCCTCCACGCTGAATTTAAAACGATGCTGTATAGCATCTTGATCAAACCTTGACGTCAAATTGCCATCAAGGAGCCCGCTGGGGACTTAGTTGTCGGTTCTTACTTGTGAGTTGAGTTCACTGGAGACTCGCTCTAAACGGTTCATTTGAATCAGTGAGTTGTCGACTCGAGAACAGCTGCGATCGGATCATTCCAATTCGTGAATGAATCGTTTGTTGCGATAAGCGAACCGATTTAACAGGTTCATTAAAAAGAATCGGTTTGTTCATGAATCAGACACCGCTTCTGCGTCTCGGAGCACGTGATATATTATAAGGAGTAATGGTATGTTTTATGAAATGTAGTGAAGTAAAAAGTACGATCTTATGCTTTGGAATGTAGTGAAGTAAAAATAAAAGATACTCAAAATAAAACTACTCCAGTAAATTACAAATGCTTGAAAAAATTACTTAAGTAGCTACAGTAACGAAGAAGTTTTACTTCGTTACCACCACTGTTCTTGAGTCAACAACTGATTCAAATGATCCAGTCAGAGCGATTCTCCTGATTCACAAGTCTGGCTCAAATCAAGAACAGAAGATCCTCAGGGCTTTAGTGTGTGTGTGACCGATGGCACAAAAAAGTAACCCAGTTAACACACAACATACCAGTTACGTTATTTATTGGTACTTTTTGGTAATTTCATGACTTAGCCTACTAAATGACAACATAATTAGGACGTCACATGCTCTTTATTTAATTACTATCAAATTACCAACTCACAACATCGTTAGTGCAAACTTTTGGCCCAGTTACGTAATAATTTCATAATACTTTGGTAATTTCATGACTTATTGACAATTTCATGACTTACTGGTTTATTTTTTCTATTACATGTATGGTAAAATTCAGACTTTTTATATTAAAATATATACAATATTAATAGGCATTTAATTTTTAACCAATGTGATTGTGTATTGCTGAAAGTTCAATTTAATGGTTTTGACGAATAATTATTTATTGTTATTTTGTAATTGTTTAATTCTTTCTTCTAAATGATAAAAAAAATATGTGCTTTCATAATAAGATAAGCACAACAAAGTCAATACAGTAAAGGGATAGTTCACCCAAAAATGAAACCTGTAAGACCTTCATCTTTGGAACACAAATTAAGATATTTTTGATGCATTCCGAGAGCTCTCTGATCCTCTCATAGACAGCAAGGATCCTTACATGATCAAGGCACAGAAACGTAGCAAGGAGATTGTTCAAATAATTCATGTGACATCAGTGGTTCAACCGTAATTTTACAAAGCTACAAGAATACTTTTTGTAAGAGAGCTCTCAGAATTCATCAAAAATATCTTAATTTGTGTTCCGAAGATGAGCGAAGGTCTCACGGGTTTGGAACGACATGAGGGTGAGTATTTTCATTTTTGGGTGAACTATCCCTTTAAGTCAGTTATACTTGCTATTTATTTTTCACTAGGTTAAAGCAGTTGCTGAAACAAGAAAAAGCTTACCAAATAAGGAAAGAAAAAGAATTTTCTAAACGTATGCAAAGAACATCTGGAGAGCTGGTTAAGCTGAAATCCTTTGCACTCATGATGGTTGATGAGCGAGAACTTCACTTGGAGAAAATCGACAAACAGAGCCACAAAATACAAGATCTTCTTCAAAAACTTGAGGAAAAGGAGAAGAAACTTCATGAGGCAGAGGGAAAAGCAAAGGAAGACAACCAGAAAATCCTGGATCTTGAGGTTGAGCTGGAACTAAGAACTTCTAAGTTTGCAAAAGAGCAAGAGGAGATGTCTGCAAAACTGTCCAGCCAAGAATCTCAACATCAGCAACTGTCCCAGAAACAGATGGACTTGTCACACAAACTCAAGGAGCTTGAAGAGACCAACGAAGCTCTTCAGAAATCAGCAGAGGAACTCCAGGCTTTAAAGGACAAGATCAGAAAGGGTGAATGTGGCAACTCAAATTTGATGGCAGAACTTGAGACTTTGCGCAAAAGAATTCTGGAAATGGAGGGTAAGGATGAAGAGATCACCAAGACTGAGAACAAATGCAATGATTTGAAGAAGATGCTTCTGGCCGAGGAGGCTCAGAATAAAGACCTGAGGCTAGAGGTGGAAAAACTGCAACAGAGAATGACACCATTAGAGGCACTAGAGATGACCTTCAATATGGGCAGGACAGAATGTGCCCAGTTGCAAGCAGCTTTGGAAAAGGAGAAAAGCTTGACTAAAGACCTAACAGACGAACTTGTGAGTGTTAAAATCCGTATGAAGGAGCTTGAATCGTCTGAGCTGAAACTGGAAAAGGATGAATTAGATTTAAAAGAGGATCTTTTGAAACTCAAATCAGTTACTGTAATAATGGTTAATGAGCACAAGAACATGGCAGACATAATTAGGTCTGAGGAAAAGAAGAGAGATGAACTGAACAAACTCTATAAGGCAGAGCAGGAGAAAGTCATGGAGGTTACTGAGAGGTTAATAGAGGAAAGCAAGAAGCGTCTGAAACTAAAGTCAGAGAAGGAGCTGAAGATAGCTGCTCTTGTAAAAGAGAGAGATGAAATAAAGCGAAAGCTTTTCAAAACAGAAGAACAATGCAAAGATCTGTGCTCCAAGCATGGTATAATGAAGCACAGTACCATGATCAAAGAAGAAAGGGAGTCTTTTCAAAAGGTAATGGACCTGCAGAGTGTCTCAAATGCACATGAAAAAGATGAGAATAAAGTTAAGGAGCTGACTTTGGAGACTGAAAGACTTAAGAACCGTCTTCAACAGCTCGAAGCCAATGAGCGAGACCTGATCAAACCAGAATATGATTTGTTAGCAACTGAGAAAGAAACGGCAGGTTCTCTCTCACAGCAGGTACAAGAAATAAGTCAAACTGAGTTGATTAAGGTAATAGGGCAAGGTGAGGTAGGCTGTCAAGAGGCTGAACTGAGACATCGGTTCTTGATGGAGGAGGCCAAAAGCAGAGACCTTCAAGCAGATGTGCAAGCCCTTAAGGAGAAGATTCACGAGCTCATGAACAAAGAAGATGAGCTATCCCAGCTACAGGTGGATTATTCTGTTCTGCAACAGAGGTTTCTAGAAGAGGAAGACAAGAAAAAGAGCATAAGCACTGAAGTTCTAAACCTTACCAAAGAACTTGAGGTCACCAAGCGCTACAGCCGCACTTTACGGCCCAGCACCAAAGGAAGCAGAATGGTGGATGTTCCAGTGACGTCAACTGGAGTACAAACCGATTCAGTCGAAAATAGGACAGCTGACTGTGACACTCCTGCTGCATTCATTAAGAAGTCCGTCCAAGAAGAGAATCGGATCATGAGCAGTCTTCAACAGAGGAGCTTAAAGAAGCCAGCGCAGAGACCGACAGTACGTGAACTTTACCCTCCAACAGTCAGTGACTATACTGTGAAGAAGTCCTGGATTCCTTGGATGAGGAAGAAAGACAGCAGTGCTTCTGAAGTATCTTTGAATACCAGTGGGGGGGCTGCAACTTCTGAAGTTAGCACGTCCCAAAAGTATGACCATCCATTGAACGCTCAGGTGATCTCCGATATTCAGAACAACGAGGCAACCTTACAGAATTGCACTGGCCTTTCTGAGGACTTGACCAAACAAGCTTCTGCCGAACTATCACAAGAAACTCAGATCTCCCAGACGACCATCCTTCCTACAAATGAACGAACCAAAGAGCCAAAGAATCCAGAAAGAGTTAGATTACCAATGACCTTTGCCTCAATCTCAAGAGTAAAGAGTGCAGAGCTCATGAGGTCTCCCTCTATGGACAAATCTTTATCTCCTGTATCCACTGCATCCATCAGCAGCTCCCAAGAGTCTGTGGACATGATAACAGGTAGAGCTGTATTTAAGGAGACTCCTGAAAAACGAATGGTGCCCACACCTATCAAGAAGTCAAATGCTAATGTCGTTACCACAGAAGACAGTAAGATTCACATTCACTTAGGATCACAGTTCAAGAAGACCACTGATCATGGCTCAGTCGTTATGGCCAAATCTATTTCCGTATCATCTGAGTGTAATGAAGTTTCTACTGGAACTGTGCTGCGCTCACCGCACAGTGTGACTGCCAGCAAATCAACATCTAGCAAAGCGATGAGCAGCATCTCCATCACGCAGGTCACTAAAGCACCTGCCAGACCCACACTCTCAGTGGTAAGTGTCTCATTTAAACCATGCATGCAGGAATATAATTAATCTATACATTAAGAAAGGCCAATATTTACATCCATGCTCTGTTACTCAACAGCAGCCCATCACTGATGTCCCATCAGCACGATCAGGGTTCAGTCGTATTCCAATGTCTCGAGGGATGAAAACTGGAAAAGCCGTGCTTGGAGCTTTGGGAATCAGCACAGGAGTTAAAATGGAAACAAATCCAGAGAACCAAGCCATGCACACTGACCTGAAAAAAACAGCTGCCATTAATGGATCCCTACAGGGTGGAGGGAAGGGCTGAGAGCACTGAACAAATAATATACAAGTTTACATTTGTCTTGTATATATGATTGTCACTTTCTGCAATTGTTGTGTTGCAGAGTTGCAAGGGAAGACACAGATTTTTCTTGGGAAAGAACTAGGCAAAGAGAGTCGGGATTTGGCAACATTGCTTTTACTGTATAGCACAAATGCTGCAGTAATAATGCATTTTTGTAGGGGATCCCGTAAGTTAACATCACTGATTTAACTTCCTACAACTCTTTCTTTAAAAAACAAAAACCCCTTTTCTCTGAAAGTTTGAGTTAGAATAGTTTGCAAGAGCACAAACATAAACACAATGAAGCTGTGAAAGTGACTAGTGAGTAGATTAGAGTAAAGAGTTTTAGAGTTCGGTGTGGTGACGTTTAATATCCGACAACCCCAAAACCCTCTTAGGTCCCATTTAGACACTAGCAACTATCTTTTTCAGGACAAGCAAAAATGTGAGGTAAAAATGTGTCGATATGTTGAATTAACCACAGAGCTAAAACACAATCAGCCATTCAATGTTCAAAACTGAGTGCCCACAAGCAGAGATGGCAGCATGAAGGGAAGTCGTGGCCTAATGGTTAGAGAGTCAGACTCGTAATCCAAAGGTTGCGGGTTCGAGTCTCGGGCCGGCAGGGATTGTAGGTGGGGGGAGTGAATGTCCAGCGCTCTCTCCACCCTCAATACCACGACTGAGGTGCCCTTGAGCAAGGCACCGAACCCCCAACTGCTCCCTGGGCGCCGCAGCATAAATGGCTGCCCACTGCTCCGGGTGTGTGTTCACGGTGTGTGTGCACTTTGGATGGTTAATTGCAGAGCACAAATTCTGAGTATCACCATACTTGGCCGTATGTCACTTCACTCACTTAATGAAGGTCATGTAACAGATCCCTTCAGGTTTTATAGACTTATTTGGTTGCAACAGATGCATTTGAAGAATATTTATTCAGTAAAAAACGGCATATCAAATGAAATAAAATGGTTTATATCAATTGAAATTTTTTATTTACAAAGAATGTCTGCTAAATGTATTTTAATAGTGTTGTTTATGATGTTTAATGGTGTATAATTTTAGCATTTTCTGGAATGTACATATCAGACCAAGCATTTTCTGTGTGTAACTATTGAATATTGTTGTGAACTGAAATGCATTGATAAGAGCCTCACCAATGAGTATGATCTGAAATGGATTTTTATTACCTGTTTGTAACTAAAAAATGTTTTGCTTTCAGATTAGTCAAAATGTCTTTTGTTTCACTTCACTTCACTTCACTTCACACACACACACACACACACACACACACGCAAATAACAGTGAGAAAAAAAAAGTTGTATTTGTTTTATTTATAATTATAAATATTATACATATTTAATAATAACTTGAAAATAGACAATCAGCTTTTAATGTGCACTTGCAGAGATTTAGTACATAGAAAATCTACAAACAAAAACTCTGTAGTTTGGAAAAGTGAAAGTGTGAATTCTACATTTACATTTATCTGACGCTTTTATCCAAAGCGACTTACAATTGCTATATATGTCAGAGATCGCACGCCTCTGGAGCAACTAGGGGTTAAGTGTCTTGCCCAGGGACACATTGGTGTCTCACAGTGGATTCGAACCCGGGTCTCTCACACCGAAGGCATGTGTCTTATCCACTGCGCCATCACCACCAATTCTACTGAATAGCTGAGGTCCATAAATTGTAAGCAATTATAACCATATACACAAATCATGCTGATAGTAGTTTCAAATCATGTAAACACGTCCATGAAGCTTAAAATCAAATGTCTTTAAACTGTCACCATCATTCCATTAAGCCTTGCCGTGCCTAAGGCTGCAAAAGTGTATGACTTATGTATGACTTTAAAGAAATTCCAGTTCACAAAAAAATATTACTAAGTAGCACCACAAAAGCAAGCAGAGGCTCCATTTAAAGCACTACTAAAGTAGTAAAATGGTATATCAGATGGTAATGGTACTGAATAACAGGTGATATTTGCGTTGATACTTCTTAATATAATATGACTGTAAAAAATTAGATAGATAGATAGATAGATAGATAGATAGATAGATAGATAGATAGATATATAGATAGATAGATAGATAGCTCTCATTATTATTATTGTACTGTGGAAAAAATAAATGCACTGTATGTAGTTAATGCTCAGTCCATTAGCCTACTGACTCAGAATTACATGACAAAAATTGTAGTTATTAACATAATTCATTACATTACACATTTTAGGTAATAGCCTATAATAAGACCACTTTTTAGATTACTTTTGACCTAACTTGTTTATCACATTTTTTTTAAAGATAATCTTGTATTGATATAAAAACACAAAGAGAAAGAAAATATATTCCATGCTTTATTAACATCATGAAGTGCATTAAAATCATAGTAATACATGCAAGATGCAACATTGAAAAACACTTACCTGAAATCATTAGACTATTTTAGAAAGGAGAATTTAGAAGATGAAAAAGAAGAATTAGGGAGAATCAATAAATTGGGAATGATTTATTGCAATTGTGTGAATTATATGTAATTATGTAATCAATAAGCAGCTAGGATATTGTAAAATTTTTGGACGTAAATCCAGATTACATCTGATTTAAAACATTGTATCTGGACAAGACGTTTGTTATTACTGTATTTCAGTAATGAGTATTTTTATTTTTTTAACACTGCAGAAATGTGACGTCGGGGGACGGGTATGATTGCTGACGTCATGACGTCGCGTCTGGTCCGCTGGTCTGCTGCACTTCCTTGTTTACCAACAGAGCTGCGGAATTAATCATCTCTGCACAAGCGATAGCAGCGATATAATACACACAACTGTCAATCAAGGCGGCATATCTTAAGTTGTTGTCGAGTAGTGTGCTCGCTATCCGCGCGGCTTTAGAGGATTAAAGAGCGATGATGGCGTCCAGCTATAACGCGAAGGATGAGGATCATCATCCGGGATCGGTGGGCTCCGGGGGCCCCGGTACCGTCAAGAGCAAGAAGCCCGATAACACGGCCTTTAAACAGCAGCGTTTGCCCGCCTGGCAGCCCATTCTGACCGCAGGCACCGTCCTGCCCGCCTTCTTCATGATCGGACTCCTCTTCATCCCCATCGGCATCGGACTCCTGGTCACCTCCAACAACATCAAAGAGTTTGAGGTGCGTACCGTCGCCATAGCAACATCTGCGTAGTTTCTGTGCTGTAACCCGTGTTCTGTTGTAGATGGACTACACTGGTGTCGACCCGTCCAGCCCGTGCTTCCACTGCTCGCAGAACTACAGCTGGAACAGCACTGGTGTGTGTACCTGCTCTCTGCCCTTCACCCTGGACCAGCCTTTTGAGGTGAATTACCCTCTTCAGCATTTCCTGCAGAGAAACCCTATAACTAGATAAATAACCCAGTTAGCCGAATAACTGTAAGATCAAGAGGGAATGTCTGGTGTGACCAACTTGAGCTGCAAGAACAGCAACCATTAAAAACTGTGATGTTGGTGGACTCGCTGGAATGAAATGCAATCTTTGTGTTCTTTAGCAGTATTTCTAATGTTTTAGGACTGGGACTTTGACTGTAATTGATGGTAGTCCATCCTGTTTCATGAATACTAAAGCCGCTTCAAACCATTGCACTTCCTCCTCTGTTCTCTACGCTTCCTGTTTGTGTATGCATTGATTTGGTCATTATTCAGTTAAACTTCCCTTTATGTTCAAGTTCAGAGTTGGTAAGTTTTGGACAGTCTCTTATACTCACAAAGGCTGCATTTATTTGATCAAAAATACAGAGTAGAAACAGTCATTTTATGAATATAATTACAAATATTTCTGTGTGTAATATACTTTATTTTATTTCTGATGCGCAGCTGTATTTTCAGCATTCAGTCTTCAGTGTCACATGATCTTCTGAAATCATTATAATATACTGATTTACTGCTCAAGAAACATTTATTATTATTATTATCAATGTTGAAAACAGTTCTTGCTGCTTTTTTTGTGTGAAAACTTTGATACTGTTTCAGGATTCTTTGATGAATAGAAAGTTCAAAAGAATTAGATTTCTTTTTTATTTTGGAATATTATAAATGTCTTTACTGTCTCTTTTAATCAATTTAATGCATCTTTGCTGAATACAAGTACTGATAAAAAACCAAAAAAACATACTAACCCCAAACTTTTGAGCTCAAATTCATTTTAATGCAGAAAAATGTTGCATTTGACATTAATGAAGATAGTCTGTCCATTGGTTTGTACTGTAACTTGCTTTGGTATTGATTGTTCAGCCTAAATAACATAAAAAATGCATCTTTCCAGAAAATTCCAGTCATCAAAAACGTGATACTTTTGAATTGCTGCATAATGGATTGTGAAAATTGCACAGCATTTCATTTGATATCTGAAATCAAATTAAATGGCATGTATATTGACAGTATATCTATAACAGAGGTGCCGAAACTTTTGAATATAAAAGGCCAAAAATCAAACTTGAATGATGGCCATGAGACAAAAGTAAATGTTGCATTATGCCCAAACGTATTATATTAAAATATATTAAATACAATTTTTTAATATATATATTTATATTGTTTATTTTGTCAATTTTTAAAGTCAAATTCACGTGTATATATACAGTGGCATGCGAAAGTTTGGGAACCCCTTGCAGAATCTGTGAAAATGTGGATAATTTTACCAAAATAAGAGAGATCATACAAAATGCATGTTATTTTTTATTTAGTACTGTCCTGAGTAAGATATTTTCCATAAAAGATGTTTACATATAGTCCACAAGACAAAAAAATAGCTGAAATTATTAAAATAACCACATTCAAAAGTTTGGGAACCCTTGGTTCTTAATACTGTGTGTGGTTACCTGGATGATCTACGACTGTTTTTTTGTTTTGTGATGGTTGTTCATGAGTCCCTTGTTTGTTCTGAACAGTTCAACTGAGCTCTGTTCTTCAGAAAAATCCTCCAGGTCCTGCAGAATCTTCAGTTTTCCAGCATCTTTTGCATATTTTAACCCTTTCCAGCAGTAACTGTATGATTTTGAGATCCACCTTTTCACACTGAGGATGATTGAGGGACTCAAACACAACAATTAAAAAAGGTTCAAACATTCACTGATGTTCCTGAAGGAAACACGATGCATTAAGAGCCGGGGGTGAAAACTTTTGAACAGGATGAAGATGTCCAAATTTTTCTTATTTTGTTGAAATATCATATTTTTCCATTTAGTACTGCCCTTCTGACGCGACAGAAGATACTTGCATGTTTCCTGGAAGACAAATGAAGTACAATTTACCTTGATCTTCAAATTCAAAAAGTTTTCACCCCCGGCTCTTAATGCATCGTGTTTCCTTCAGGAACATCAGTGAATGTTTGAACCTTTTTTAATTGTTGTGTTTGAGTCCCTCAATCATCCTCAGCGTGAAAAGGTGGATCTCAAAATCATACAGTTACTGCTGGAAAGGGTTAAAATATGCAAAAGATGCTGGAAAACTGAAGATTCTGCAGGACCTGGAGGATTTTTCTGAAGAACAGTGCTCAGTTGAACTGTTCAGAACAAACAAGGGACTCATGAACAACCATCACAAAACAAAAAAACAGTCGTAGATCATCCAGGTAACCACACACAGTATTAAGAACCAAGGGTTCCCAAACTTTTGAATGTGGTTATTTTAATAATTTCAGCTATTTTTTTGTCTTGTGGACTATATGTAAACATCTTTTATGGAAAATATCTTACTCAGGACAGTACTAAATAAAAAATAACATGCATTTTGTATGATCTCTCTTATTTTGGTAAAATTATCCACATTTTCACAGGTTCTGCAAGGGGTTCCCAAACTTTCGATCCCCACTGTATATATATATATTTTTTATTATTATTATTATTATTATTTTACATTTATATGGAAAAACAAAACTATATATATAAAATTAATATATGCTTCACGTTATGTTTAATTCTTATTGTTCCCCTTTCTCTAGTGATATGGCCTGAGGTCATCACAGGCCAACTTTGGAGGCTTTTCTTGGCTATACCGTTGAAACAGAGGCGGCTCTTTATAGTTGGATATATTTATCTGTAGGTCCATTAAGTTGCAATATTTACTTGGGACTGTGTATTGGTCAAATATCGTCTAATGTTGCATTAACTCTCATTTAGAGGAGATTTTATTGATCATTCTTTTGAATAGGTTAAAATAGAATTGTTTCCCGCTCATACATTAACAGGTTTCAGATCAATTAAGTATACACTGCCAGTGAATATGCATCTACAGAAATAGATATAGCAGAAATAGATTTTGTGCCTTGTTACCAGATGATGTTTTATGCGTTTACATCTTTTCTTTTGTAGAGCAATGTTTTTATGTACTATGGACTCTCCAACTTCTATCAAAACCATAGACGTTACGTCAAATCAAGAGATGACAGTCAGCTGAATGGAGATAAAAGCTCTTTACTGGTGAGTGGTTTGAGGTGATGCCTTTGAGTATCTTTATGATGACTGATTAAAACATGAGTTTAGTTTGTTGTGTATAAATTGATGGTTTTACTGAACTTTATACATATGCTTTTTATGAAATGTCCAGTATCTATTTACTATTAAAAAGTTTTAATTTTTCAGTCATGACAAGCATATAGCTAACAACTTGTGAGAAAATGAAAGCACAGAATATCATATTCATATATCATGTTCTGCAGAACCCGAGTAAAGAGTGTGAACCCTATCAAAGGAGTGATAAGAAGCCCATTGCTCCCTGTGGTGCTATTGCTAACAGTCTCTTCAATGGTAAGACAAATACTAACGCTTGTTGCCTTGTTCACATGTAGAACTTTTCACAGGCTGTGTCCCAAATGATGCACTATACACTCGGCCATCTAGTGTACAAATATCTTCACTTGCTGTACATGTTTAGGAGCCAATCTCAATGCATACAACAACCGGTTGAATAAGTGCTGTACAGTTTACAACAGAGGAACAGGGACGCTGTTCACACAGAACAATCTTTGTAACAAATATGTCTGCAGACTCCTAATTAAATGATATGTTTTTGTGCAGCCCTACAAGGCATATTGGCATAATTCAATTCTGAATGTGATTTTTCAGTTGGAGGTTTTGTCTAAAATAATTGGAGTTTCTCCAAATTGTGCAGCCATAACTTCCAAAGGATGGACAACAATTCAAAAAGATGAAAGTGTTCCAAAGATGAACAAATGTTTATTCAGAACTTGGCTGTCGTTTGTGGTCTTCAGTTTGTTTGAGAGTTTAATACAAACACATTATATATGTGACCCTGGAGCACAAAACCAGTCGCTGGGGTATATTTGTAGCAATAGCCAAAAATACATTGTATGGGTCAAAACTATTGATTTTTCTTTTACGCCAAAAATCATTAGGATATTAAGTAAAGATCATGTTCCATGAAGATATTTTGTAAATTTCCTACTGTAAATATATCAAAACTTCATTTTTGATCAGTAATATGCATTGCTGAGAACTTTAAAGGCGATTTTCTCAATATTAAGATTTATTTGCACCCAGATTTTCAAATAGTTGTATCTCAGCCAAATATTGTCCTAACAAACATACATCAATGGAAAGCTCATTTATTTGGCTTTAAGATGATGTATAAATCTCAATTTCGAAAAATGTACCCTTATGGCTGGTTTTGTGGTTCAGGGTCTCATATGAGTTGGATCATCTGTGCATTAAGCTCCACTAACATGTGCATGTGAATGCTT
This sequence comes from Barbus barbus, assembly GCF_936440315.1. Classification (NCBI taxonomy): domain Eukaryota; kingdom Metazoa; phylum Chordata; class Actinopteri; order Cypriniformes; family Cyprinidae; genus Barbus; species Barbus barbus. Next base: position 3,639,403 of record NC_136758.1, read on the forward strand.
TTGCCAGTTAATATGAGCCACAAAATAATATCACTGCTTACACAAGCTGTGTGAAACAGACCTAAGGTCTTTCTGACTGTTCTCTGTAATTTGTTTCATAATTGTAGATACTTTGGAGCTGTTTTATAACCATCCAAACGGAAGCCGAATAGCTATTCATCTGGTGAAGACGGGCATTGCTTGGTGGACTGACAAACATGTGAAGTTCAGAAACCCAGGAGGAAACGACAACAACCTCTCTATTGTGTTCCAAGGTATATATCCTACTCGATCAACACTTTGCTAATAAACCATTGCATTATGCACGTTTTGATCATCAAACTTAGCATTTAAATATCCTACTAAGACATTTATTTATTTTTTAGCCAAACTGAGGTGTTTATTCCTCTATAATCTAACCATAACATACTATATTATGAGCCATAATAGCCGGGTGTATAAAATATGATACTCTCTCGCTCTTGCTTATTTGTCATCACAGAGACAAGTAAACCTGTAAACTGGCGCAGACCCGTTTACGAGCTGGACCCGTCTGATCCTGACAACAACGGTTTCATCAATGAGGATTTCATCGTGTGGATGAGAACTGCTGCTCTGCCCACCTTCAGAAAACTCTACCGCATCATTCAGAAGAAGAAGGACAACATGACCCCAACACTACCGCCTGGAAACTACAGCCTGGAAGTGACCTACAGTATCCTTCACAAATCTGCATGATGCATTACCAAAAAGACCCAAAATAAAATGCTCCGGCTTACTGTATTTGGAGTTATTGCACTCTGTAAAAAGTGATTTTTGTCAAATAAATAAATCATCAGGTGTGAGTACGCTGTACCAAAAAAAACCCCTTCAAAAATGTAATGTTTAATTCAAAGTGTTACTTGCTGTTTCTTTTTAATTATTGTCAAATTTACTAGCAATTTCTAATTGAAACTTGTTTCAAAGTTAAACCTACATTCATTTTTTTCAGTGTAGCAGGTGGAAACAGGATCTGTGAGATTAGCGAATGCATTTCGCGTTTTGAACTGAAACCAAGACACTAGACAAAAGCTTTGGTTTTTTTGGCCTGTTTGGCTTTTCATAATGTCTTCTTTCAGACTAGTGGAAAGAAAACATCTAAAAATACACATTTTAGTTTTTGTTTTATTGCACATTATCTATTATCTATTTGTCGCCTGATTTTATACAGCATTTGATCCCTTTTTTTGGTGGTTGATGATGGTCATTTCTGATTTATAGAGTGATATAAAGAGAAATCCAAAATCCCTTCTGTTAACACCTGTTTATATGGGAATGCATGCAAATAAGTGAATATTTAAACAATTTCAAAATTTGAAATTCTTAATATAAACAATTAACTGGGGTGATATGCATGATGATATATATTAGTTAAATTTGTTTTTTTTTTTTACCCTATTTACTTGGAGTGTCTTGCCTTAAAGGGACAGTTCACCCCAAAATCAAACTTTTGTCATCATTTACTGAACCTACAAGTTGTTCCAAACCGGTATGAATTTCTTTCTTCAGTTAAACACAAATAAGGTATTTTGACGAATGTGGTTAACCAAACAGTAGCTGATTGACTTCCATAGTATGGAGGAAAAAAATATACTATGAAAGTCAATAGGGGCCAAAACTGTTTGGTTACCAACACTCTTATATATCTTCTTTTGACTGAAGAAAGAAACTCATACAGGTTTGGAACAACATAAGGGTGAGTAAATGATGACAGAATTTTCATTTTGGGGTGAACTGTCCCTTTAAGTGTAAACATGTAACAACTGTTCAAGTATGTTTGAAATAAAATGTATGCATTATTCTTTAATGATGTGAACTCAGATTACCCAGTGCGCAGCTTTGATGGCCGCAAGCGCATGATCCTCAGCACGATTTCCTGGATGGGAGGGAAGAACCCTTTCCTGGGCATTGCCTACATCACAGTGGGATCCGTGTGTTTCTTCCTGGGAGTGGTGCTACTGATCATCCACCATAAATACGGCAACCGCAACAACAATGCTGACATTCCTAATTAACTGCGTAATTACCAGCACACTGACATGAGATTACAGTCTGCTCCTGTACACACACAGGTGCCCAGAGGAACTACTTGCAAACTTATTATGCACTGGCAGTTTTCAATGATCTGTTTTAAGCATTATTTCATCTACATTTTATGCTCTTTCTACATGAAGTATTTTAGAGTAACTGGATGATGTGTAGTCATACAGTAGGACTGTATTTAAATGAATCCCACCACAAAAACATGTCCAGATCATATTTTACCCCAAAATAATAATAATTAGCGCATACAGACAATGAAGCACTTTGTATTGACGTTTTAGATCCATATTGTGGAAAATAGAAATTCTCATTTGATTTTGAGGTGAAATATGTTTTTGACAGGCTTGGTGAAATTCATCCATTTGGGAATTATTGCTAATGCTAAGGTACAATCACAACAGTCATGGATTTATTTTAACTTTTTTTTTTTAAAATAAGAATGCAATATTTCTGATAGTTTGACTGCATCAGTAAGGCTCGTGTTACTTTATTATTTGAAATGCTGAACTGTGAGTGTCTAGATATGCTTAAGCGTGTTTATTTTGTTTGTTTGTTTCTTCTTTGAAAAACTTGTTCTGTGCAATGTGTATTTAAAAAGTATATGTGTGTGTTTTGCAACTACTAAGGATCCTTTATCAAGCTCATGTCTGTTGGGCCAAAGTCGATTCATTTGCTCAAGTGTTGTGTGATAATAAACATCAAATGCATGGGTGCTGAGATGTGCTGTGGTGCTCTTGTGGGAGTTTGCTGGAAAAGTCTTGATTTGATCACTTAACTACTACTGTTTTTGATTTTTAGAGTATCTATCTGTACCACCCAAAGACTGGATGGAATGACAAGGCAGAGGATCAGATGTTGGGTGTTGGAAATTATATATATATGTATATATTTATATTTAAAGATAATAATAAAACATGCTTAGCTTATCAATAATAATATTTAACTAAACACCTTGTGCTTCAGTTGAAAAAGATTACACATAATAGGTCAAAAATATCCATGACAAAAAAAAGTAAATATTTATTTCCTCTTTTACTGACATTGATCTTTTATTACCAAACATCAGTCCTGATCATAACTACCAAAAAAAATTTTTCAGGATAAAACGCCAGTAATGTAACTATTTATTGTAGGCCTACCTAGTATAAAATAGATTTATGAAAGTAAATTTACAATTTTGACAATGTATGCACACACATACAAATAAATAATTAACAGAAATTTGTCTAAAGACGCTTGAAGCGTAAACCTGGAAATGAGGTCGCTCCTCTGGGTGAGGAAATGGCGGAAACTTCAGTGAGAAATCGGAAAGGATCGGTGGTGAGGCACGACTGCTCCGTGAATGGAAAAGAGGATTGAGTGGGAGGATAGTGAAGGGAGTATGGAAGTAGGAAGCGAAGAGGAAAGTGATAAATCTTTAGGAAATGGATGGAAAGAACTAAGGAGAAATCGGGGAGAAAAACGAAAGAAGAGGAGCGATGTAGAAGAGTATGATGATAAGAGTAGAGAGAGCATAATATGCATTGTTACTTAGGTTTGGAGATCAGATTGGGGTAAGCAAAATTAATCCATTAAAATTGACCAAGATAATAAATAGAGATATAGGAAATATTGAGTTCGCTAAAGTTCTTTCTGATGGAAATTTGCTAGTTGGATGTAAAGAACAACACGCAAATAAGGCTCTCAAATTAAAAGAGGTAGGAGGGATTAAAGTTGTCAGCACAAACAGAGTTGGAGATAAAAGTAAAAGTAAGGGGAGAAAAGGGATCATTTTTGGTGTTCCTCTCAATATAGGATTGGAAGAGTTGAAAGATAACTTAAAGGGAGGGATGATAGCAAATGTGCGAAGAATAAAATCAGGTGCAGATGGAAACAGAAGAGACACTGAAACAGTAGTAATAGAGTTTCAAGGGAATTAAATTCCTAAAAGAGTAATGTTGGGTGTGATGAGTTATATTGTAAGAGAGTATACAGTCAGGTCCATAAATATTGTGACATCGACACAATTCTAACATTTTTGGCTCTATACACCACCACAATGGATTTCAAATGAAACGAACAAGATGTGCTTTAACTGCAGACTGTCAGCTTTAATTTGAGGGTATTTACATCCAAATCAGGTGAACGGTGTAGGAATTACAACAGTTTGCATATGTGCCTCCCACTTAAGGGACCAAAAGTAATGGGACAATTGGCTTCTCAGCTGTTCCATGGCCAGGTGTGTGTTATTCCCTCATTATCCCAATTACAATGAGCAGATAAAAGGTCCAGAGTTCATTTCAAGTGTGCTATTTGCATTTGGAATCTGTTGCTGTCAACGGTCAAGATGAGATCCAAAGAGCTGTCACTATCAGTGAAGCAAGCCATCATTAGGCTGAAAAAACAAAACAAACCCATCAGAGAGATAGCAAAAACATTAGGCGTGGCCAAAACAACGGTTTGGAACATTCTTAAAAAGAAGGAACGCACCGGTGAGCTCAGCAACACCAAAAGACCTGGAAGACCACGGAAAACAACTGTGGTGGATGACCGAAGAATTCTTTCCCTGGTGAAGAAAACACCCTTCACAACAGTTGGCCAGATCAAGAACACTCTCCAGGAGGTAGGTGTATGTGTGTCAAAGTCAACAATCAAGAGAAGACTTCACCAGAGTGAATACAGAGGGTTCACCACAAGATGTAAACCATTGGTGAGCCTCAAAAACAGGAAGGCCAGATTAGAGTTTGCCAAACGACATCTAAAAAAGCCTTTGCAGTTCTGGAACAACATCCTATGGACAGATGAGAGCAAGATCAACTTGTACCAGAGTGATGGGAAGAGAAGAGTATGGAGAAGGAAAGGAACTGCTCATGATCCTAAGCATACCACCTCATCAGTGAAGCATGGTGGTGGTAGTGTCATGGCGTGGGCATGTATGGCTGCCAGTGGAACTGGTTCTCTTGTATTTATTGATGATGTGACTGCTGACAAAAGCAGCAGGATGAATTCTGAAGTGTTTCGGGCAATATTATCTGCTCATATTCAGCCAAATGCTTCAGAACTCACTGGACGGCGCTTCACAGTGCAGATGGACAATGACCCAGAGCATACTGCAAAAGCAACCAAAGAGTTTTTGAAGGGAAAGAAGTGGACTGTTATGCAATGGCCAAGTCAATCACCTGACCTGAATCCGATTGAGCATGCATTTCACTTGCTGAAGACAAAACTGAAGGGAAAATTCCCCAAGAACAAGCAGGAACTGAAGACGGTTGCAGTAGAGGCCTGGCAGAGCATCACCAGGGATGAAACCCAGCGTCTGGTGATGTCTATGCGTTCCAGACTTCAGGCAGTAATTGACAGCAAAGGATTTGCAACCAAGTATTAAAAAGTGAAAGTTTGATTTATGATTATTACTCTGTCCCATTACTTTTGGTCCCTTAACAAGTGGGAGGCACATATGCAAACTGTTGTAATTCCTACACCGTTCACCTGATTTGGATGTAAATACCCTTAAATTAAAGCTGACAGTCTGCAGTTAAAGCACATCTTGTTCGTTTCGTTTGAAATCCATTGTGGTGGTGTATAGAGCCAAACATTTTAGAATTGTGTCGATGTCCCAATATTTATGGACCTGACTGTATACCAGGTCCAGTGAGATGTTTTAAGTGTCAAAGGTTTGGGCATGTTGCTAAAAGGTGTGTGGAACAGTGTAGATGTGCTCGCTGTGGAGGAAATCATGAATACGGCAAGTGTGAGGAAGGAGTGCAACCAAAGTGTTGCAACTGTGGGGAGGATCATAGTGCAGCATTCAGAGGATGTGAAGTAATGAAAATAGAGATGGACATTCAGAAAAGGAGGGTGGAGAAGAAGATAACTTATGCGGAGGCAGCAAAACAAGTTAAAGGACAAGCTAGAGATCAAAGAGGTCAGCCAGGAGTTTCAGATGAAGGAAATAAAGAAGTTCCATGAGAAATAATGATGATTGAAAAGAAGAAATTAGTAACATTTATTGCAGGAGTTATAAATAGTACAGCTGGGATTGAATCAAAAACACAAAAGACACAGTTAGTTGATATAGCAGCAATACGTCATCTTGGAATGAAAGGCTTGACTTGGGAAGAAGTTAGAGATGAACTTCAGATAAGATCAAGTCAAGAAACTAGATTGGACACATAGATGATAACAATATTTCAGTGGAATGGAAGATCTCTGATAGCAAATGGTAACGAGTTCAAGCATTTTATTGAAGAGTTAAGCATTAAACCGGATGTAGTATGTGTTCAAGAAACTTGGATGAAAAGTTGTTTAGATTTTGTTTTAAAAGGGTATAGTATAGTAAGGCGCGATAGAGAAGAAGGGAATGATGGTGGGTGTGCAACATTTATTGGACAAGAAATATCATATAGAATACTGGGAAAAGGAAGGGATCAAGATATGGGGTAGAAGTCAGGAGATAATTAACATAAATTATTATAATCCATGTAAAAAATTGGAGCTAGAGAAGCTAAAGGAAGTACATGGTCAAGATAGTCAAAGAGTGATATGGTGTGGGGATTTTAATGCACATAATACCCTATGGGGAGGAAATTACATTAATGCCAATGGTCAAGTAGTTGAGGAATTAATAGAGGAAAGGGAGTTGGTGTGTTTAAATGATGGGAGGGGTACAAGGATAGATGTTTGTAAGGGAAGGGAGTCAGTATTGGATTTAACACTAGTTTCGAGTAATCTGGCCAGTAAGTGTAATTGGGAAGTTTGGGGGGAATCTAGCATTGGGAGTGATCACTACCCAATAGTTATAACATTGAATATTGAGACGGAGAGAGCAGAAATGCAAAGAGGAGGAAAATGGATATTTGAAAAAGCAAATTGGGATAAATTTGAGGAAATGTGTGAGGAAAAAATGGATGCAATTGATTCAAATCAAGATATTGACATCTTTAACGGAAAAGTGTGTGCAGCAATATTAGAGGCAGCATCAGAATCAATTCCAAAAAGCAAAGGAAATATAACAAGAAAAGCTGTTCCTTGGTGGACAGACCAGTGTAGTAAAGCTGTGAGAGATAGAAACAAGGCTTTTAAACTTCTTAAGAGGACACATAATTATAATCATCTAATTTTATTCAAAAAAGCTCAAGCAGTTGTGAGGAAAACTATCAGGCAAGCTAAAAGAGGAAGTTGGCGAGATTTTTGTAGTGGAATTGGAAGAACAACTCAAGTAGGTGAAGTGTGGAATATGATTAAGAGAATGAACGGTATTAAGAAAGAGTGGGATTATCCAGTGTTGGAGTCAGAAGGAGAAATAGGTATAACAGATAAAGACAAAGCAGCAATGCTAGTAAAAACATTTGCAAAAATACATGGGTCAGGGAACTTAAGTGAGGAAGGTAAGAGGAGGAGAGAAATAACAAAGAGAAGAAATATGGAAGAATTGGTAAGGAATAGGGGAATGGAAGACCAGCCAATTAACTTCCCACTCAACAGAGGTGAATTGATGAGAGCTATTTGTAATAAAAATAAAAAATGTTCATCTCCAGGTAAGGACCAGGTCGGATATATAATGATGAGACATCTGAAGGATAGGGCTCTGGGGAAACTTTTAGAGTTATATAATAGAGTATGGGAGGACGGAAGACTTCCTAAAGTTTGGAAAGAAGCAATAATAATACCAATAAGAAAGCCAGGAAAAGATCCGTCAAAACCCTCTAATTACAGACCGATAGCTCTGACATCCAATATTTGTAAAATTATGGAAAGGATTATTACGGAAAGGCTGACTTATTTACTGGAAAAAAAGAGGATTACTGTAATATTACCAAAGTGGTTTTAGAAAAGGAAGAGGAACAATGGATTCTATTATATGTTTAGAAAATGAAATTAGAAAAGCACAGTTAAATAAAGAATCAGTAATAGCAGTATTTTTGAATGACGAGAAGGCTTATGATATGATGTGGAGAGAGGGGCTATTGATAAAATTAAGAATGATGAATATTGGTGGAAAAATATACAATTGGATAAAAGATTTTTTGGAGAATAGAAGCATCCAGGTAAGAATAGGAAATGAAGTATCGACTGTATTCCAGATAGATAATGGTACTCCTCAAGGGAGTGTAATAAGTCCACTATTGTTTTCCATAATGACTAATGGTGTGTTTAATCAAGTAGAACCAAAGGTAGGTAAGTCTCTGTTTGCAGATGATGGAGCTCTCTGGAAGAGAGGAAGGAATATTTTATATATTTATAGGAAGATACAAGAGACTATTAGGAAAGTGGAAGAATGGGCATATGATTGGGGGTTTAAATTCTCAGTGGAGAAAACTAAAACAGTAATTTTCTCTAGGAAGAGGGTCGTTCCAGAAGTGAGTTTGAAGATGTATGGGGAATCTTTGGAAAGAGTGAATGTATTTAAGTTTCTAGGTATGTATTTTGATGCAAAACTTACTTGGGGTGAACATATAAATAAAATAGTAGAGAAATGCCAGAAGGTGATAAACATCATGAGATGTGTAAGTGGAGTGGAATGGGGGCAAGTTTTTCTTCTTTAAAAATAATTTATATAGCACTGATCCGGTCAGTGTTTGACTATGGTTGTGGGGTTTATGGATCGGCGTCAAAAAACCAGTTAGATAAACTAAATAAAATTCAAGCTCAAGCGATGAGACAGTGTTGTGGAGCAGTAAAGACTACACCTATACCAGCGTTACAAGTCTTGGTAGGAGAGATGCCATTAGAAATTAGCAGGAAACAATTACTGGGCGAATCTCCAGGGGCATAAAGATGATCATCCTACAAAATTGGTGGTACAGAATTGTTGGGAGCAGAATGAAGGATGTAGAACAAGCTTTGGGTGGAGTAGTAAAATATATGCAGAACAAATACAAGTAAATAACATCAAGATGAGCCCAACAGTTGTTATTCAGGAAAACGAACCATGGATATATGTAACGCCTCAAGTAGATCTGCATCTGTTAGAGGTTAAAAAAACTGAAAGAGAAGCTGACCTGGCATCTGTGTTTTTAATATATACCAGAAACCCTCAGCATATACAAGTGTATACAGATAGATCAAAAGATCCAGAACGTCAAATAACTGGGTCTGCTTTTTTAGTCCAAAACAGTGGCCACCAGGGTATCAATGGAGTAAAGCGAACTTCTAATCATTTGTCAGTTTATACTGTAGAAATGATAGGAATGTGTTGGCATTGCAGTGGACAGAGGAACACAAACCTGGGAATGTTTTAATTTGTTCTGACTCAGTTGCAGTCTTAAAGAGTTTGATATCTTTTAAATCAAGTCACCAAGATATTCTCTTGTGTATTCTACAAATTCACTCAAGAAGTGTTCAAAATAATACATTAGTCAGGTTTATTTGGGTCCCAGCACATATAGGAATAAAGGGAAATGAAGAAGTGGATAAATTAGCAAAGCAAGCATTACGGAGAGAAACAATAGAGATACAAGTTCCATTAAGTAAATGAGAGATTAAGGTTTTAATCTGGAATGAAGTGAATAAAGAATGGCAAGTTAAGTGGATCAATGGGGAAAAGGGTAGATTCCTTTATAGTTTAATAAATAAAGTAAATCAAAATATAAAAAGAGGTGGTCATCTTTAACAGAATACTATTAGGGCATTCAAATTTAAATGGCAATCTTAAAATAATAGGGAAGCATCCAAATGGATTATGTGAATACTGTAATGTTGAAGAAACAAGACCTCATGTTTTTATTGATTGTAGGAAGTATGAGCAAGAAAGAGGAAGAATGATAGAACAATTAAGGAAAAATAGAATTCAGGATCTGAATTTTAAGGTATTAATAAAATGGGCAAGTGAAGTAAACAATAAAGCTTTCTTTAGAGAGACGGGATTGATTAACAGAATATAAAAATCTGTTCCACATTCCGGAGTAGAAGGTGGCGGTAATGCACCTATTTTCGTTGGTTGCCAGCCGCCGTTAAAAACCAAGAAGAAGAAGAAGAACCTGGAAATGAATCTTTTGAAACCGGACTTGTTCGAACGAGCCGACTCTCTAAAAGAACCGGAGCTCCCGAGCTGTTGTGTCCAGCAGGCGGCAGTAACGCGCCTCTCGCCGCTAATCCTGCGTCAGACTCGAGCAGAAGAAGGAAGTGACATTTTCAAGTGTCCTTGTGCTGCCGCCGCTTCCTGAACATTGCAGTCTGAAGGAGAAATTATCACCATGTTTAGACACTTAAGGGTGAGATTTAAGATCTGTATGCGTGTCCTCATTCCATTTATGTGCAGAAAGCGATTGATAGTGTTCTGGTAACAGAGCTTGATTAGTTTTGAGCGGAATGAAAGACCGTTAGCCTAGCAGCAGCGCTAGTGACCTCCTGCTCGTTACAGAGCAATATCGACTATTTCTGTGTATTTTAGTTCAGATGATATAACTGAGCTCTGTCAGAAATATACAAGCACTCTATTAGTACACTGATATGTGAATTAATCTGATTAGTTTGACCAATCTCTCTCAAGGCCGATAAATTGGAGTTTCCTGGAAAGCAATGTGTTTGTTGTTAATAATGAAGTGATTATATACGTGGACGTTGTTTTGGGCATTTGAGGGCTTATGTGTGGCATTCTATATCATCTTATAGGGGTCCACTGTGAACAGGTTTGATACTACACGTTTATTGATGAAATATAAGTGTTGTTTTGTTTTGTAGACCCTGCAGCAGCTCTCCAGACGGACCCTGTCCAGTACTGCACCCAGACAGCTGGAGAATAAAGTCCCTCACAACCAGAAGCTGTTTCAGGTTAGTCCTCTAGTTCTGCTCCAGTTCAGCCAGACGTTTAGTTGCTACACCTTTTTGTTTTGGTCGTCTTTGGCACTGGCTAATGGTAATGTTAAAGTTAAGACTGCAATTTGTTCCCAGGTTCTGGACTGATGGTCCAGTGTGGACGAACAGATAAGTACGAAATGATTCGCTAATAGGGTTCACTTGTATAGTAGGCTGTAATTACTAATCATTGCATGTGTTGTAATGCTATGATAGTACAAAGAGTCCAATTAAACCAGTAGCGTAAAGCTTCACTTATTCTATAACTGCGATATCACTGGCTTTGACGCTGGCACATTCTGCTCCGGCAGTCTGGTGATAAACTGAGGGCGGCTGCTATGTAGTGCTCTGTGTCTGATCCGTTTCAAGTGTTCAGTTAGTTTTGGTGGTCCCATCCATAGGAATAAAGTTGACCAAAACAAGAGTTTTCTTAAAACATAGAGTTTGCATACTAGGAGTACTTTTATTAAAGGAGATTTGTATCATCTGTATCTTTCTAAATCTGCAAATGCAGAAGTTGGCTTTTCCTATTCAATCTGTTTTTATGCTTTACACTTGGGGCCCCCCAAAAGTGCGTGCATATGTATCAAATGCTAATATGCAGTTTCTGTTTCTTTCAGGAAGACAATGGCATGCCGGTTCATTTGAAGGGAGGTGCTACGGATGCTCTCTTGTACAGGGCAACGATGGCTCTTACGGTTTTTGGTAAGCTATAGATATGTGGCTGGCCATTTTGGTGTTCAGTTATATGTGAACCTGGAGCACAAAACCAGTCTGAAGTCGCTGGGGTATATTTGTAGCAATAGACAACAATACATTGTATGGGGTCAAAATTATAGATTTTTCTTTTATGCCAAAAATCATTAGGATATTAAGATCATGTTCCATGAAGATATTTAGTAAATTTCTTACCGTAAATATATCAAAACTTCATTTCTGATTAGTAATATGCATTGCTAAGAACTTCATTTGGACAACTTTAAAGGTGATTTTCTCAATATTTAGATTTTTCTGCACCCTCAGATTCCAGATGTTCAAATAGTTGCATCTCAGACAAATATTGTCCTATCATAACACACAATATATCACTTACGTATTCAGATTTCAGATGATGTATAAATCTCAATTTTGAAAAATTGACACTTAAGTATGGTTTTGTTGTCCAGGGTCACATATTATTTCTGCTTAATCTGCTTTATTAAAAAAAATAAAAAAAGATTACAATCAGTGTGGTTCATAATAGTGTAATGATTATTTAAGGGCCCAATAAAAACCATACATTGTTTTAATTAAATTTAATAATCAAAAACCGATGCCTAATCAACTGAATTTATTATTACTATTATTATTTAATTTTAATCTTTAAAAAAAGAAAATCAACTGCTTGAAATTGTCAAAAACTGTGGTAATCAATTTAATTGGTAATTTATTTAATCTTTTAATTTTTTTTAATAAATAAAAATGTATCAATTCCTTTTATTTTTGGCAAAGTGCTACTGTTAAAATTAAAACATAAAAAAAAAAATATTACTTACTGTTATTATTTTTATTGAAGATTGTTTTTGTGGGTCCTGCTATACAACAAAAAAGAAACCCAAGAAAAGTAGTTCATGCATGTTGTGTGCTTACGAATGACGAATGGAGCAAAGCACACACAAGTTTTGAAAAATATGTATTTATTTCTGTATTCAGCTGTACTGTTAGTTCATATAGTTTGCAGCTGTATTTGTATTCGGTGTGATCAAACTATTTAAAAATTTCTAGTAATAGCATTACAGTTAGTTACAGTTTCTCATATCAGGAATTCTTCTGAGGATCCCAGTCATTATAATTTAGGTTAAATGTCTTTAAGAGTGATTGCTTAGTACTTTGTGTCCTTTTAAGTGTAAAAATGTAGTGAATATGTAATTCTTTGGCTCTGTTAACAGTGCTTTTATTGTCCCACGCCTCTTCTCTCCACAGGGTGCGGTTATGTGCTGTATACATTGATCAATGCAGCGCTGCCCAAGAAGAAGGATTGAACATGTCCCTGTCTGAGTTGTAAAGAGCTCTAATCCTCAGAATTCTATGTCATGTCAGTTATTTTCATTACATTGGATTCATATTTATTGATTGTAATGTAAAGCGCAATCATTATGTAATAAAACGTTCCACTGACAGTCTGTGTTTGAAGATTTCCTCTCAACCATATTTTCACTCAATTGCATTAGATTTAAAGGTACCATGCAACAGATCTTTTCTTCCATCCTGTGACGTGCATCCGAGTGAAACGCATTATAGGAAAAGAAAACATAGGACTGCACTTTGGTTCAAGATTTTTATGTCTCTCACACAATTATACAGAGTATAACCAGGAGTGAAATGCTAGGGGAGCATAAGGGTTCTATGCATTGGTTGTTGATTGGATGTTGATATGTGGGCGTGGCACTCAAAAAGGAGGGGTATGAATGTGAGCTTGCAGGGGCGGGGCTTGTGCATCACCAAAACATGCCTTGTTTTTAATCTACCGTCCAGTTATGACTCTGATTAAACATTACAAGTGCAAAAAGTAAATAAATCAAAATGTAAACATGTTCAGGAATGAATCATTCACAATAAAAAAGGGTGAATTTTAATTTCATGCTGACTTTAAAAATACAAGTACATTAAAACCATCTCACAATTTGTTGATCAGTCCCTGTGTATATGAACTTAGTTTGGTGGGAAATTGTTCAGCTATGTAGTGTACGGCAATTATGCTATGTTAAAAATATACTAATAGTGTGATATTCAACAATTTTATGCTGAATGATGAATAGGCTAAATCTTCCTTAGTAGTGTTAAATTGAACGAATTTCAAAATAAGTTAAAAGTAATGACTTTTAGCTCTAGGTAGAGTAATTATGAGGAAAAACTGATCTGCACTGAAAAAACAAAACAATAAAGGTGATTGGAACAGTTTTCCCTCAGACATAGCTAGTAAGCTTCACAAACAATTACAAATAAACGGCAAGTAACACTGAAGCATTTTTGAAGTAGAAAAACTCACATTATTTTTGTGTTTTTGAATGTCCCTCTACCGACAGCTTACGAACCACACCATCAGCAGAGAAGTACTTCAAGTATGATTTCGTTTACAGTCTGCCTGGCAATTTCCCATAAATGCATACTTCGTCTGAAGTACAGTCAGTTTCGGTATTATCTAGATGGGCTCTACACCTTCACCATAAAACTATTCAAGTAGGTTATGTCTAAACACGAGGATTTAATTAGCCTACAGTACAGCTGAAAGATTAAATCCTCCTATTACGTAGGATATGCAAAGTAGCCTACATTTCACCAATACGTATATTTCATTCATTCTAATAATTTTTCGAGTTAGTAATTTTGCCCATCTTTTCTAAGCACAGTCTGAGGCATGATTTATCTTATAATAGTAGCCTATTAAACTGAATACCCCAGCACATCTGCATCCCACAGAAGCGGATTCTTCTAAAGTGATTTAAAAGAGGGGGCTCCATTCTTGAGGAATTTCGTAAGGGAGTAAAGTTGGGAACAACCCTCTATTTAGTGTGAGGTTGAGCTCAGATACCTCCCATTCTCACCGAGGTTTCCTCGCTGCTGGAGGAGCACTTCAGCCTTTACTGAAGGACTATTACAGGTCTGAATATCATTTCTTTACTTCACTTCACGAGTTATTTAGATGTGCATGGAATTATTAAATAACGCGTTCAAAGAATTAAATTAGCATTAAATATTAGGCTACTCGGAAATGTTTAGTGTCTGGAATTTCGTAGTGAGTCTGAGGTGATTTATGTGACGTTTAGAGGATTTAATCACTATTTTGTAATTCATTAATGCAAGTTTTTTTTTATTATTATTATTTTTATTTAAAGCTCTACCACGCCTTTTCTTTTTAAAATATGAAAAGTTTGGTAAAAACGAGTGTTTTAAAGATTCGGTGTTGAACATTGTTGATTTAGGTTTAGGTCTAATCTCTAGCCTATTAATCAGAGAATCCTTTAGCATTTCCACTGCACTTGTGTCGAGCTCCACATGGAGGCGCTCACGAGCCATCACGCGCACCACCGTGTCTCAATGAGAAGTAATTCTACACACTTCTGTCATCTAATTGCCATTTACATGTTTCGGTGAAAAAATGATTCACACTTATTTAGTACAAAATAAAACTAAGCATACCATGAATGCATTGGTTTAATGATGCTATTATTTAAAGTAAAGTACCATGCAATGACTAGAAACAATGCTGAATTATTATATTTTTTCTCTCTCTCTTTGTAGATTCATTAATGAGCTGCTGATTGTGTCTGTGTAAACATGAGGATCAGGCTGTCTTTGGCCGCCGCTGCACTCTTTACTATATTACTGAATTCAGTAGAGGCTCAAGGTATAGTCCATTCTGTCTGTCTTTCTTCTGTTGTAAAACATTTACAGTGAAACATAGATGCCAAGCATACATTGCTGTATTACTACTTCTTATAAATCAACTTTGTCCTGTATTATTTACTTCTATATAGTTATTTATAGCCTAATAGTGTATCTAGAAATAGTTCTAATAAGCTATTAAATGAAAATGATGTGCTCTATTTGTTTAATAATGTTACTCCCGTAATGTTGTGTGTGATTCCAGTCTACATAGAGGTGTGTGCTTTTACAAAAAAAAAAAATCTATTTGTACTTAATATGTTTAGTATGAAAAACAGTCACGCAATCTGCCATTTGTTGCGAGGCATGCCTCAGCAGTTCAGCACATATTCAGCATGAAACAAGCAGTCTGGGATGGTCATCACCTCCTCTGTGAGTCAGTTATTGCCCAATGAATTACCATTAGTGCTGGTTAATTACAGGAGCTGAAATGAAAACATTGTTACAAGAGCATCATTATTAAATGTCAGAAAAAGGTTAAACTGCAGACTTTAGCAGTAAGTTCTTGCAGGGACATACGTCTCTTAAGTCAAACTCAAATGCACATTTATCAAGAGTCAAAACACATGCAACAAAAGGTATATTTTTTTGTATTGCACAGTGTGTAGCTGGATCAGGGTAGTGTGTAGCTGGATCATTTTCCCCCACATCCAATCACAGTTGAAAGATGCTGGATTTCCATAAAAAAGGCTTAAGATAGACTTGATTTTATTTATTCTTTATTCTTAATTTATGACTAGTTTCTATGTAGAATATGCATATTTAAGTATTTAATTTGTGACCCTGGAGCACAAAAGCAGTCTTAAGTCGCTGGGGTATATTTGTAGCAATAGCCAAAAATACATTGAATGGGTCAAAATGATTGATTTTTCTTTTATGCCAAAAATCATTAGGATATTAAGTAAAGATCATGTTTCATGAAGGTATTTTGTAAATCTCCTACTGTAAATATTTTAAAATTTAATTTTTGATTAGTAATATGCATTGCTAAGAACTTCATTTGGACAACTTTAAAGGCGATTTTCTCAATATTTAGATTTTTTTGCACCCTCAGATTCCAATAGTTGAATCTCAGCTAAATATTGTCCTATCCTAACAAAATAAAAATTGACCCTTATGACTGGTTTTGTGGTCCAGGGTCAAATTTGTATTTTTCACCTGTTAGGTTACTGAATATAAATATTGGTACTTATATTTGATCATTTTTACACACTTTGCATGACAAATAGAAAGTAAGTCACACTGTGACAACCTGTGATACACTGACATAGCTATCCATATATATAAGCAGTTTTTTGCTATAAAATGCACATTGTCCTTAATTCTTTTACACAGTTCTTCATGCATGAAATTAAATCTCTGATCTTTTTTGATCTCAGTCAAGATCTATAATGAAAACAACCTTGGCAACACTGAGCTGGATAAAGTGAATTTAAAATATAAAAATACTTTTAATAAAAACATATGTACTTTATGCTTAACTAAATGGGTTCCAGAAGTAAAACGGATAAGTGTTTTCTACCGCATGATTTGAAGTTGTTTTAGTTTAAAATGGATCTGTAATTAAAGTCACCACACAGTATCAGTTTAGCCCACCGACAGCTGTCTCGAGCGAAAGTGATGTGATGTGAGAACGTGAGGGCGAAGTTTGATTCAACTGGAAAACCAAATGGAAACATTTTTTTTTGTTTTGTTTTTTTGTGCGTGCTGTAACAGAATGGAAAGATGTGACATGAGAGGGCTGAATTAGTCCTCAGACAGCACAAAGACAAAGAGCCTTTTTAGGTTTCCTGCAGCCGCTCACGAAAACGCTGAGTTGCCATCCATATGGAAAGTAAATTTGCAGTAATGTTTAATGTCAGCACATGTTGTGGAATTACTAGACTCCAACCTCTTTTCCGAACTGCCTGGCAACGGCGCTAGCCAGAAAGAATGCCTGCCCGGCTGGAGATTATTGACATGGGGCAGACTTTCTCTCCGGGGGATGAGAGGAGTGCTCTCCTGAAGGGCCTCCTCGTCCTGAAGTCTCCAGAACCTCAACACGAGCCGACGTTTGTGTCACTTTCGTTATTAAACTGTCAACAGAGTCAACAAAGCTGTCACGTTCCATTATTATAACAGTTGCTGAGCCGGTATTAAAGCTCAATGGTAGGTAGCGTTTCACACATCGTTTGTGCGCGCTGGTGCCGTGACACAAGATACCTCATCTGTGAATCGTTGAAGACTCATGGGTTTGGCCTGTTTGGACACGTGAAGGGAATCGGCCCAGACCGTTTGAGTTTGACGCGTCAGGTTGGTGAGCATTCTTTCTCCAGCGGGTCGTGTTGTTTGTCGTTTTCCTGGTGTGCTTCCTCCACCGTTTATTTTAAAATGATATTCTGCTGCTCTGGCCTCCATCCACACACACTTCTTTCCATCCGAAACTTTCCTTCTTTTTCTTTGCGCATGTGACGCTTTGCCACGTCCTTATTATTCAGCTGGCCGTCAAGTAGAATTAAGAACAGTAGTGCATGGAAAAAGTCTCTACAGCGAAGATCTGCTCTTATAGATGATCATAAATCTATAGCAGACACTGTGGATCTTCATCGCCTTGTCGATGAAGACTAGTAACAAATGTACTGATTTACAAAACTTTACAATGCATTCTTAAAAATAAAGGTTCCAATTAGAACCATATCCTCTATTTCTTTAGAAAAATCATGTTCTGCTGCTTAAAACGGTAAAATACTGAGCTGAAGAATGTATAATGTACTGGAACATCAAGAACTTTTTTAATCTCCAAAGAACTACAGTTTCAACTGACCTTCATTGTTTGTGTTCTAAAATAAAGGTTCTTTATTGGCGTTGATGATTCCATGAAGAACCTTTAACATCCATGGAACCTTTCTATTGCACAGAAAATTCTTACAGTAATTGTGTAAAAAAGGTTCTTTTGAGAACTGTTCACTGAAAGGGAACCAAAATGGTTCTTCTGTTGCCATTTAGGAACCCTTATATTTAAGAATGTGATATTGCAAGCTACACTCTAAATATACTAATTCATTTCTGTTATATTTTGCATGTTTAATATCACCTGTTGTTTGCATTTTGAATGTCATCGCCTGTTTTTCCTATGCATTCTTTGCATTCAAGACATTATTCTGACAGCAGAGATTTACATCAGTCATCAGCATTCATGCATGCCGATGTAACATGGATGTTGAGTACGTAAGTGGACATCTCATCGCTTTAGATCGCCGCCTGCTGAGATCCACGACGGTTTGATGTAGATTGCATGTCAATAATGTCTATGACAGAATATCATTTTGAAATACATTTGTTGTGTTGTCCTTTGTGTACATGGAAACAGTGTAATAAGTTGTTCACCCATGTACATGTGCATGACACTCTGACAACCAGACGAATGCGGATCGATTTCCTCTTCATATATGCGTCATTTATTTTTTTGTGCTGTATATTTTCCTTCATACCTCTCAATTAGGAGTGTTGTCTTGTCACGTACACCTTCTGTATGAAAAGGAACTACACAAAAGTCTGTCACGACAAGTTGTGTATTCTTTTTTTGAGATTTGCAATGGATACGTGCCTTCAGTAAAACTTGTTAGTACTCAAGCCTTTTTGGAATATATGTATATATACAAAGCGTATATATAACATATATTTTTCTCTACTCCTGACAGAGCCATCTGGACATCTTTGACATCTCGAAAACTTGATTCCATTGTATAATCAATATTTTGGGAATGGAAACATTGTCTTGATATGATTTATTTTTGTCACCAGCGTTCCAGTGAACGGGCATGCCTTGTATTGATTGCATTCAGCATGTATTGGATGGTTTGTCGACGATATTTTGTTTGTGATAGGTCTTGAAATGTGTTTAGATCTTCTCTGCTTGAGCTGCAGACCATGAGATTCCAGGTTATGCAACTCAAGAAAAGGCCATTTGAACCGAAATGGCTTCCGTCACTCTCTTATGTCGTGTTTTGTCACCTTTACTGTTGGTTCTGTTTGTCTCGCCCAACAATAAACAACTAAACTTCAGTCCTGAAGTGTTTGTCGTTGGGGTTGTTGAAAATCATCTGTTTTTTTTCTAAATTTATTATTAATTCAGATATGGCAGTTTCTCGTGATCTTGACTCTATTAACTTCTTGTTTGCAGTGGAGCCTCCTTCAGACTTGAAATTTAAAATCCTAAATGAAAACACAGTGCATATGTCATGGAGGAGGCCTTCGTCTCAGATCCAGGGCTACAGAATACAAGTCATATCAGATACAGGTGCGTGGTGTCAACATCTGCACATTTCACAACAGCTGCATGTTTTTTAAACAGCTTTGAGTAACTTCTCTTTTGACTTGATATGTCATTATCTGTTCCAGATGATTTGAAAGATTTCAGTCTGCCTGCCTCGGCCACAGACACATCAATCACAGATTTAACTCCAGATGTAGACTATTCAGTGTCAATCAATTCATTCTATGGTGCGGAAGAAAGTATCCCCATCCTTGGACAAATAACAAGTAAGTGCACACCAGATATCCTCAATGTCTTTTTCTTATTAGCTTTGTATTTTAAAACAAGCAACTGTTAGTATTGCATGTATGCATGGTAAGGGATTTGCTCATGTGTTCAATTTCGGCTTGAAACTTGGACTGGAGTGATATTTCAAGTCATGTGGTTTATGGGATAAAGAAGAGGAACAAACCTTTAGACTTAACTTCTTCTGCTATTACAGTTCAATCCAGCAACACAAGTGGAGCAAAGAGGCCACCGTCAGAGGCTGTCAGTGAGTATATTCAATCAAACCATTTCTTCATCATTCCAGATGGTAGTTTTCCTTGCTTCTTATCACCTATGAAATGGAATTTTATATGCAGTGTATTAGATCACATTTTTCCTCTAAACTTCAACTGCTGTAGACTTGTTACTGCTCGCAAAAAGAAAGATTGCTCAAGTTGTGGTTGGCAAAATTGCCTTTAATTAAAAGCATTAAAATAGAATCAGAGCTCATAAAACACTTTGCTTTGTACTGTAAGAAGTGGCTGGTATAACACAGAGAGGGGCTTTTTCTAGCCTCACCCATTGACTCTCACACACTCAGACATCACAACTAGTGGAAAGGATTATGGTCCTGAACCAATTCCACTTCTTGTGAGTCCAAATCGTGAGTACCGGTGCCAAAACAAATCCAATTGAAATTCCAGAAAACCTGTTCTCAAGATGTACATTTCACAGTAAAGTTTTGGAGTCATGTCTAAAGAAACAGAGCGAAGTTTATTGAAAGTTTCCATTTGCTTCGTTTGTTGGGAAATGTTGAAGGAAACAGACAGAGGACATTACTTTTTTAGGAGTCATTAATAATTGTGTAAGTGTAGTTGCAAAATAGACTAAACAGCAACATATTTCGTCCATTAATGTGTCAAAACAAATAAGTGAAATAACAAAGAGTGTAGTTGATCTAGTAGACTCTTACATGGCTTTCTCTAATGCCTCTTCATTCCCTCGTCATGCAGAGTGTTCAGTGAGTGCTATTGCGGATCTGGTTTTCCTGGTGGATGGCTCTTGGAGTGTGGGAAGAGAAAACTTTAAATTCATCCGGAGTTTCATTGGGGCCATGGCGGGAGCCTTTGACATTGGAGAGGATAAGACCAGAGTGGCTGTGGTGCAGTACAGCTCAGATACCAGGACAGAGTTCAACTTGAACCAGTATTACAGGCGGCCTGATGTCCTGCGAGCCATTAAGAATCTGCCTTACAAGGGTGGTAATACCATGACAGGTGTGTAAAAGATTTAAGATTTGCCATACCATTATTTGGCTGATTTGGACTTGTTTCTGTATCAGCATCTGTGTTGATCCTGGAACAACCCTAGTCATCATTAATAATCTAATCAGAGTTTGGGGATTGTTGGTGAAGGTTGCAGGGATTGGCTTTGGCTTGGAGTGTGAACAATATTCTTGTCAATCTATCATGTGGTAACACATATGTGATATTGGAACATCCTACTAGGGTTACAAATAAAAAATTACCTGATTAAACATAAAAAGAGTCATAACTGAATAACTATTCATATTTAGACAACAATCCTTCCAAAATAATCACTTAAAAGGGTTTGAACTCTTCCGTTGACATGAATTAATTTGTTCCCATTGTTTACATGCTCAACCAGGTGATGCAATGGATTATTTGGTGAAAAACACTTTAACTGCAGCGGCTGGAGCCAGGAAAGGCTTCCCAAAAGTAGCCATGATCATCACGGATGGAAAGTCACAAGACCCAGTAGGAGAGTACGCCGAACGGCTGAGGAACATTGGAGTAGAGATCTTTGTCCTGGGTATGTGTCTATACATCTATTGAACATGTTTCGTAATCCAAAACTGTATGGAACACTATTTCAAGCCGCGTTTCATGTCTTCAGGTATCAAAGGAGCAGATGAGGATGAGTTGAAGGAGATGGCCTCCACTCCCCACAGCAAGCATATCTATAATGTTCCAAACTTCGACATGATCAGTCAGGTGCAGAAGGAGCTCATCACTCAGGTGTGCTCTGGTGTGGAGGAGCAGCTAAATTTGCTTACAAGTGGAGAGGAAGGTACTGCCCATGCACACGTAATCCCTGTAAACTCACAGAGAGTTGACCAGTTAATTGAAGATCTCTAAATCATAAATATCTATCCTTTTTACCCCAGTTGTTGAACCTGCTTCAGACCTCAGAGTAACTGACGTCTCCTCCAAATCCATGAGAATTACGTGGGATTCTTCTCCTGGAGACATCACTGGCTATAAGCTGCAGGTCTTCCCCGTGATGGCTGGCGCCAAGAAGCAGGAGCTCTACATAGGGCCCACATTCACCATGGCCAACGTCAGAGACCTGTCTCCTGAGACAGAGTATGAGATCAGTCTGTTTGCCCTCAAAGGTCTGACCCCTAGTAAGCCACAAGTTGTCAACGAGAAAACACAGCCTGTGAAGGTGTCTACAGGTAAGTTGCTAACTTATTTAGTTCATGCTTCCAAGGCCCTGTTTACACCTGGTATTAAGATGCGTTTTGGTCGATCAGGAAACAAGTAGACAAGGGAGGCACATTCCCATTTACATCTGGTGTTTTAATCCATCCCTTTTCGCCACTTTTGGCCATTTCTGTTTTGGCCATTTCTGATTTTGAGGGGAGGGTCTATGGGCGAGTGTATGTATTGGCCTTTTCTGATCTTTTGATCTAATATTGTGAAATAAGCTTGCAAAATTGACATAAGACCGGAAAACGATACGGAGAGCAGCAGCTTTAAAATCAAGATTGGTAAAACAACATTGACATTTTTTTTGCCTTAATACTAAACTTATGATTTCTGGCAGCAAAGTTTAAATCCTGTCTGGCTAACACGCTTCAAGAACACATCCTGCGATGTTGTAGAATTACATCAGTAGGCAGAGAAGAAATGGTCTTTTGTGGCTGTTCGAACGTATTTGACCACATGACCGTCCACATTATGAGAGCAATCCCATCTAATATGTTTTGGACTACCTCAGGAAGAGTCATAACTGAACAAGCTGAAAAGGTTTTACACCCAAATCATACCTGTATTAAGTGTTGTCCACTTGTGATCGAATCGACCAAAACATGTCTTAAAGGAACACTTTTTTTGGAAATAGGCTCATTTTACAACTCCCCTAGAGTTTTTGAATCTATTCAGCCGATCTCCGGGTCTGTTGGTAGCACGTTTAGCTTAGCTTAGCATAGATCATTGAATCGGATTAGACCATTGGCATTTGGTCATCAAAAATGACCAAAGAGTTTCGATAATTTTCCTATTTAAAGCTTGACTCTTCTGTAGTTGCATCGTACATCGTGGCCCAGAAAAACGCAACTTTTCATTTTCCGTCAGTCTTAGTACATGATGTAACTACAGAAGAGTCAAGTTTTAAATAGGAAAATTATCGAAACTCTTTGGTCATTTTTGAGCGAGATGCTAACGGTCTAATCCGATTCAATGATCTATGCTAAGATAATCTAAAAGTGCTACCACCAGACTCGGAGAACGGCTGAATGGATTCAAAAACGGTAAAACTCAACTGTTTAACTCTAGGGGAGTTGTAAAATGAGCCTGTTTCCAAAGTGGAGTGTTCCTTTAATGGTGTAAACAAGTCCCAAGTATTCAACCATGGTGCACTAAGTTTGAGCACAGAGAAGTGTGAAAGAGATCTGAGCACTACAGTTCCTTGAACTGAATAGATCAAGGATGCAACTGTTATTGGTCACCTTCTTGTGGGAACTGAATCAACAATTGAGTTGCCAGTCCGAATCTTTAACCATCCTATTATAGGTTGGAATAGACTACATGGCTTTTAAAATCTGAACTAATGTTGAGTCCATCAGACTGTAACATGATACAAATATCATGGCAAAAGTTGTGTAGTGTATTCCAGCCTTAAATCTCATGTAGATCCGCCCTATTCATAGTTTATCTATGTACTGGTACTTTTTGATCAGCTTACCCTCAAAATGCTAAAAAAAATAAATAAAAATTATATATATATTTTCCAGGCAGACAGGTTGTGAATCTTGTGTTTTGTTCCCTATAGAGTGCTCCCTAGAGGTCGAGCTCCAAGCTGATATTGTCCTCCTGGTCGATGGCTCGTACAGTATAGGACTGGCTAACTTTGCTAAAGTTAGAGCCTTCCTTGAAGTGCTCGTCAATTCTTTTGACATCGGACCCAACAAAGTGCAGATCAGCTTGGTTCAGTACAGCCGGGATCCTTACACTGAGTTTGCCCTGAACAAGCACCATGACATTGCAACTGTGCTCAAGGCAGTCGGCACCTTCCCCTACCGTGGAGGCTCCACCAACACTGGCAAGGCCATGACCTATGTAAGGGAAAAGATCTTCATTCCAGCCCGTGGTGCTCGTGATAACGTGCCCCGAGTCATGGTGCTCATCACAGACGGTAAATCCTCGGATTCTTTCAAAGACCCTGCCAACAAACTAAAGGAAGCAGATGTGGAGATTTTTGCAGTGGGAGTCAAGGACGCCGTGCGCTCCGAGCTGGAGGCGATTGCCAACGCTCCTGCTGATAACCATGTGTTTGAGGTGGAAGACTTTGATTCTTTTCAGCGGATCTCTAAGGAACTAACCACATCCATCTGCCTAAGAATTGAGCAGGAACTCCATAACATCAAGAAAAGAAGTACGTGCCAGCTTCGATTATATTAATTTCATGTTTTTTTTCTTCAGTAATTTCTGTGCATGTTTATGTGAGTGAGCTGTATGGATAGCTTACCATAATTTCCAAGTAGGACATGTTCCTGGATCAACAGCCTTGATGGACCTGGAATAACAGTCTTATCAACCAATAACATTTTAGGAATGAAAAAAGTATTTAGGTTAGGGAAACGTTTAGGGCTGGGGTTAGGGATCTGAACAACAATCTTATCAGCCTATCTATTCCCTCTGATAAGCAGTTTACTCTGGGTAGTTAGTTAAGGATAGGGTTCAGACTATGTTTGTTTGATGGGAATGTTGTTCCAGGATCAACAGAAGATGTTGATCCACGAACACACCCTGCTTGGGACAGTCACCAATATGGTTTCATAATACACATACTAGGAAACATCTGTTGAGGGCAGATGAGATATAATAAACATCACGAACAATAAATAATCAACTACTAAATTGCTGTTATACACCACATATTTCAGTTTTATTATTGTGTTAGTTAAAGGGACAGTTCACCCAAAAATGAAAATTCTGTCATCATTTACTCATCATTAACCTGCATGATTTTCTATTTTCTGTTGAACACAAAAGAAGATATTTTGAAGAATATATGGGTAACCAAACAGTAGTATTTTTTCCCCATACAATGGAAGTCAATGGGGACTGTCAACTATATTTTTAGGTCCAATTCTCGCTGTTAACAAATCATTAACAATGCCTTTTTCCTCAATAAATTACAAATTTTCTGCTTATTAATGGTTAGTAACTAGCAACTATTTAATTGTGGTAATTGGTCCCTGTACTGAAGTGTACCCTGTACCCTTTTTTAATATCTTCTTTTGTGTTCAACAGTTCAGGGTTAAAACAACTTGTGGATGAGTTAATGATGAAATGATGACAGGATTTTCATTTTTGGGTGAACAAAACTCATGTGTATTTAGAATGTATTTCTAAAGGTTCTCTTGGAGCAAATCTGCAAGCAAGACCAAGCTTAAAGCACGTTAAGCCAGATGATAAATGTTAGAGAAAATATACACTGTAAAAAACCTTTTTATTTTTTTGCTTATAGTGATGTGTTCTATCATGCAGGTTTGGTTCCACCAAAGTCGATAAGCTTCTCTGAGGTTACCTCCCGAAGCTTCAGGACCTCATGGATTTCTGATGGAGAGGATATCCTGTCTTTTATGGTGCGTTTCAGGCCATGGGCTGACATAACGGGAGACTACATCTCTTTGGTGGTTCCTCATGACACCACCAGTACAATTTTGCCCAATCTCACGCCTCTGACCACTTATGAGGTTAATGTCATCGCCCAGTATGATAAAGGAGACAGTTTTCCTTTGACAGGGGAGGAGACCACTTTAGAAGGTATTTAATCATAGTCAAAGTTGTTTATCACTGACAAGTACAGCTTTTTTGCATGTGGCTGATAACACGCACTGCTCTCGCATTTCAGAATTAGGCCCTGTCCGTAATCTCGTGGTGAGCGATGAGACCGTAGACAGATTCCGCGTGTCGTGGAAAGCCGCTCCAGGAGCAGTGCTGAGGTACAGACTGCTGTATGAGCCAGTGGATGGAGGCGATAAACTGGAAGCACAGACTGAAGGGAGTCAGCTCACCATTGTTCTTCAAGAACTGCTACCCGTCACCACCTACCGTGTCACAGTGTACCCTGAGTATGCAAGTGGAAGGGGTCCATCCATGGACACTGAGGGCACCACCACAGAAGGTCAGCACTGTGGGAAGTTTTGACTCTTTTATCTTGAAATTCTAAAGCAAGTAAATTAATCCCATATTTATTATTCTCTC
Organism: Barbus barbus; assembly: GCF_936440315.1. Taxonomy (NCBI): domain Eukaryota; kingdom Metazoa; phylum Chordata; class Actinopteri; order Cypriniformes; family Cyprinidae; genus Barbus; species Barbus barbus. The sequence continues at coordinate 3,665,683 of NC_136758.1, forward strand.
TCAGTCCGGGGCTCTCCACGTGACCTGAGGGTCTTCAACGAGACCGTGTCCAGCATGAGGGTCTCATGGCGGGCCGCTCCAGGCAATGTGCTGCAATATCAAGTGGCCTACAAACCTGATGGTGGGGAAAGGAAAGAAGTGTTAGTTAAAGGAGACACAACAACTGCTTTGCTGAGAAATCTGTTGCCGGACACAGAGTATGAGCTGTTTGTTAGTGCTCGTTATACCTCTGGCCTCGGCGCGCCACTGATGGGAACTGGCACCACTCTGGAAGGTAAGACGCTTCAGTATTGCATTTGAAGCTTTTTCTACAAAGCAATTGATTTGTCTGCAGTACACTGTATGTAATGAAACTAAAGATTGATGGGTGGTTTAAGACACCCAGATGGCAGTCTGCACCAGTGTTTGACCTATACACTGCTTTTTCAATAATAGATGCAGATACATTTAAAGCAGTTTGGCTACTGTGAGAATGCCGATCTGTATGATATAATAAAACTGAATAAAACAAAATGAGAAATTGAAAACTGAAATCAAATAAAAATGACACAATATTTGATCAAAGTCACTGAAAATAGTTTAAAAATGTGCATTTTCAATTTACGAGGGCTGTCAGAACATTTCTCAAAATCTGATCATTCCTAATTATTGGCAGATATATCCTAGTGGAAAATAAATCTAAAAGAATTTATTTTAAATAAATGTATTTCATGCTAAGTATATTACAAATACATACATAACAAAATATCCTGCATTTGTACTTTTGGAATACTAAACTGGTATACTTGTATAGTCTGCTAAATTGTAAACTATTTTTTGTCCTTAATGCTCTTTAATTGCGCAGAAGCAGTGCTGAAGTCCAACTAAAGATACTGTATATTGAAGTATATTTGATTGTGCTGAAGTGGAATTATTGCAAGTACCCTTCGGGTACACTTTAAATATCTTGCATTTAAAGACCATACAACCCTCACCAATAGTGTCATTAACACATATGTTACTATATTTTGGCTTAATATTAAGACATGTGCATTGTGCACAAATAGTACTCCAAATGAAGTTTAATTATACTTTTTATATAAGTCTCGAGCGATATGTCAGTAAATATGTTAATAGATTTGAACTATTCTTAGTATGAAATTAATGTATTTTAAATGTATTACATTTAGGGTAGAAATTTACAAGGGAAGCTGTACATTTAGATGTTTTTAGACAGGGCTCTATGCTACCCTAATTGTTTCTTCGCACGCTTCTGTATCACGCTCTTAACAGAGGACAGATGTGCTTAAAAGTCTTTCGGTGTTGTCTGTCAGTGTGAAATCCACTCCGCAATTCTGGGAGCCAAATGGATGACCCCTTAGTTGTGTCATCTAATGACAGATCTCACTGTGTGGATTCCCCCACGCTCTGGGTTTAGACATTTGGTGTGTGGGCAGCAGATGAATTAGCTGAGCTTGTAAAAATTTCCTCACTCATGCTTGGCATTGGAAGAAGAGCGAATGGAAACAAAACCTCAAAAGATAATGGTTTGGCAAAATCTTTTCTAGTGTCTAACCATGGTCTTGCAATCCGAATTTGGGGTTTTAAAATGAAATCATACAGTGTACAGTTCTGTTCAACTTTTCTAAAGTTACTAATTTAAAAATCACATCACGTCAATAAATAGATTGCAAAGTATTTTGATACTGTGCTGGATTTTTAGTGATTGCTAGTTATTTGTGTCCTATTACTGTCTGGCTTATATGAGTGGTCTCAAACCACTAAGAGGCAGTTTCTTCTACGTAAAAAAACGCTTCCTTTTTTGCTTTGATCCAAGGTTTTTAGCCCTAAATTATCAGCCATAACTAAAGGAAACATGTGACTAATTTTTGGCTGATAACAAGGCGTTTCCAAACTGAACTGCGTTAAACTCCATATCCTGGAGCATAACACAGCTTTCTTTGTTTTAGTTGCCCTCAGCCTCCAGAAAAGTGCACTGTGGGTCCAAACCCAGTCAGGGCAATTAGGAAGTGACCTTAAACAAGGGCTTTAGGGGCTGACCAGCTCATTACGAGAGTATGAGAATCACACTGCATCTCCTCTTCAGCCTATTAAACTGAATTGTAAAAAATGCTATTACAAATGTTAACTTGCATTTCTTCTTAATTCAAAAATGTAAACTTGTTTTTCTAAATCCACCCGTTTGCTCCAGGGGTCTCAGAGCGTCTTTGTGGTTTAACATCTGGTGAATGTGGTTGCAGTCAGCATGAGTTTTGTCTCATGATAGTTTTTGTGGAAAATGGGCTTGGTCTGTGAGATCTTTGCCAGCACCAGATTACGTCTCTTATCCAAGACTTCTGCCCTGATTTGCTGAATATGAGCTGAATTCTGTGAGAAGAAGAGAGGACAGACTTCATTTCCTCATCGAGCGCTGTCCAGTTGGATCCCATGCAAATTTCGCAAAGCTTAATCAGTGTGCTGTTTGAGATTATCCAAGAGCAAGTCAGGCAAGATTGTGTTTTTTGTCAGCTTTGTATGGCAGCTGTTCAAAAGGACGTTCAAGATGTTCGTTACCAATGTGTTCTCAGTTTGTGACCACCCCACTGGTTCATTACCTCGTCAAGATTGATTTCTCAGATGTGTCATTTTTTGTTCCACTCAGTCTGGCAGAGTTTGCTTTCTCTGAATGTGGACACGGGTGAGAAGATCCAGAAATTAGATCCAGGGCCTGAAATTGGATAAAGTCTATATGAAACAGCTACAAAGAGGAAATCAATGGAAAATGGTGCTAAATTGTTCACGATGTAGTTATTTGTCTCATTAGCTAAAGCTGGCACCCGTGATCAGGGGCTCAAGGTTTGGCTGGTTCGATTTAGCCCCTACAGCAACTACATGTAGTCATGCAAGCAACATGTAACATGCTTACCCTGCCATTACTCATTAATGCTGCATCTATTTGATCAAAAATACAGAAAAAACGTAATTTTGTGAAATATTACTGCAATCTAAAAGAACAGTTTTCTATTTTTTAATATACTTTAAAATATAATTTATTCCCGTGAAGCAAAGCTGGATTTTCAGCATCATTACTCCAGTGATCCTTCAGAAATAATTCTAATATGCTGATTTAAAATCAATGCTGGAAACATTGCTGCTTAATATTTTTTGGGACCTGTGAGACTTTTTTCAGGATTCTTTAATAAATCAAAAGTTAAAAAGAACAGTGTTTATATTTTTTAACTACTATTCAAAGGTTTGGGTCGGTATTTTTTTTTTTTAAGAAATTAATTCTTTTATTCAGCATGGATGTGTTAAATGGATACAAAGTGATAGTAAAGACATATTGTTAGAAAAGATTTCTATTTTGAATAAATTCTGTTGCTTTTAAATTTTTATTCATCAAAGAAAAAAGTATCACAGGTTCTAAAAAAATATTTTGTAGCTCAACAGTTTCAATAATAAATCAGTGTATTAGAATGATTTCTGAAGGATCATGTGACACTGAACACTGGAGTAATGGCTTATGAAAATTTAGCACTGCGTCACAGAAGTAAATTATATTAGAAAGTATATTAAAATAGGAAACCAATATTAGAAATAATAATAATAGTTCACAATGTTACTGTTTTTTCTGTATTTTCGATCAAAGAAATACAGCCTTGATGAGCATAAGAGACTCACTTTAAAAACTCTTACTGATCCCAAACTATTGAATGGCAGTGCACATACAATAGAATACTACAGTAGATATTTCGCCGGAGGTTGATTGTTTGTGACTTTCAGTCCTGACATCCTGTATGGTTTGAATGAGGATGAAAAGACTTTAATATGCATGAGATTGTCAGTCAAAGTCAGAGTACCTTGCAGGCAAGCAGGCAAGTTCAAGTCAAGGTTCTTTCTTGACCCTGTTCCCCACTGCCTCCAGTCTACCCTAGCGTTGTCCTATCGAAATAAAGGCAAAAGGACAAAAAATCACTTAATATGCATGAGGTGGTCAGACCATATGTCAAGAGAATGTGTTGGGCCGAAGGACACAGCATTGGAGAATTTGTCTTTCTTCCAGCTACACCAAACGTTTCCAAAGTGAAATAATTCAGGATGACAATCACGTTAGTGCTAGAACTCCTGTTCCCAGTTAACATCAACATTTTGCTTGGATGGAACTCTAAAACAAGGATCAAAGAAGGAAAAATAGCATATGTGAAGGTCCAAAAGGAGTCTGGTTTTAATCTGGCTTCAACACATAACAATATCAGGACAGCATTAATAAACCCATGTACGGTATTGTACTGTTGCGTCTCGGTTTAGTGGCTACATTTTCTGTCAATGCAAAACCGCAAATGAATATTCATTAATAGCTTGTGTTGTCTGAGTTAGAGGTGCACTGCAGTGCCTGGCAGTTTGTCTGCATTTTAAAAATCAAAAGCAGCCTGCAGAAGACATTGACATATGATCTGCTCTCTTCTATGCTCTGTCAGTAAAATCAGACCTCTATGCTGGATGTGGAAACAACTTCAGATCCAGTCATGCTGGCACAGAGTCCTAATTTCTGTCTGTTTCATCTTGAATTAGTTATTGGTGTTCACTAAGGCATGCAAGTCCTTCAACTATTAAACTTCAGTACATAACTTGATGTTGCAAATATGAATGTGTGTGTTGCTGCTTTACAAAGTAAACAGGTTGTTCAGCTTGTGGGTAATGAAATGACCGAACCACTCAACACCTTTGCAACCTCGTGTCAACAACTTTGGCACAAGCAACCACTGCTCACATATTAATTGGAACATTCAAAAATTGTCCCTCTCAACAAAATTTGGTCCCACTTTTTATTAGATGGCCTTAACTACTATGTACTTACATCAAAAAATAAGTACAGTATACTTATTGTGTTCATATTGTATTGACAAACACTTCGCCTGATATGGATCAGGTTAACTCACCAAGCTGACGCCGACGACGAACTAGTGGAAAGTAGACTGCGGGGTTGGCTCACGTCGGCAGCGTCTGGGTCCATAGTTGCCCTGACACACCAAGCCGACACTCGACACTTGATGGCCAAGTAGCATGTCCGTTCTGCACTTTTCTCATGCACTGGTTCGCCAGCTGAACAGCAAATCAGGATGATCAGATGGCCCGACTGACCGACGAGCTCCGACGCCGATTCAACATGTCGAATCTGCCAAAAACAAAAAGCTGACGAGGACCAACTTCAGCCGACGGCAACGAACACACTGAGAAAACTTAGTCGGCCGATGAACAAAAACTGCCCGACCGGCGGCGTAGTGTGTACCGGTCTTTAGAGACAGTGTAACTATAAATCTAATTACAGATATAATGACATGCAGGTATGTAAAAAAAAAAATACAAGTACAATGTAAAAATATATATGTACACAAAAAGTGCATTGTGTCAAATTTAATTTAAATGTAAGTAGTAAGTACATAATAGTTAAGGCCACTTTATATAAAGTGGGACCCAAAATTGTTACCCTTTTTTGAACTGTCTAAAATATTCCAACATAAAAAATCCCTGTAGAGACGTTTAAGAAGAATTAGACTTTGGAGCACTCGCCGGAAAGAAATTGGGACATAATTTTCCTCAGCAGTTATCCTGTCATTTGCAGTCTGTGAGCTATCTAGTCCCAGTTTGAGCTATGACGCAGAGCCTGGTAATTGCACTTTGACACGGGCTGTTGTTTTAGATTGACAAATGTTTGGCTTGTTTTAGACCAGCAGAGCTCAATGTGTGGGAGACAGGTGACTATCTTAAAGTCAGGAGAACATGAGGATGGGTGGTGAGAGTGAGAGGTGTTACTGTGAAAGTTTTATACTGCAGTTCACTATGCTGTCAACACTCTGAAAATTTCCTTTCACTTCAAGTCTCTCTCTTATCTTCTGCTTTGGGCCACTCAACATAGAACTGAGAGAAAGAGAGAGTGAGAAGATAGATAGGTAGCGAGCTACATCTGCAGTTTTAGCAGTTTGTGTTTAATGGATCAGGTTTCGTGTTCAATGGAAAGTAGATGTGATGACAGATGTGTGGCAGAAGGGAGAGAAATTATTTTTGCAGAGCTGTTTTCCAGGGTACACGTTAGTAAATCAAAGCAATCGTGAGCTACCAGCGTCTTAGACAGACTAGTGGAGAATTAGACAAATGCTCATTTAATGGACTAGTTCACTCAAATTTCTCAGATTCTTTTTTTTTTTCTAAATTTCTACTTTCAGGGAACACTGAAAGAGACCACTGCTCTTTTTCTTCCTTCAGTGATCTTAGATCAGGCCTGTCTACCTCTGAAAAAGACAAAACAACTTTTGTCCATTTTCCAGTCCAGTTTCAAATCAAATCCAAAATATGCTGCTGTAAGATTATGACAAGCAGTTTTTTAATATCCTAATAAAAATCCCATCTACCGTATTATTTGGTCTAATCAGTCTATAAGTCTGGCCAAACTGGTGTTAAATGTTTTAGGTGATTAGCAAGTTGTTCTCCCTGCTGAAAATCCAGCACTAGTGGTCACCAACATAAGGTATGCTTATTGCTGATTTTTGGTTTGCTGGACCAAGTAAGGGAAGCAGGAATGCTGGTGAACCAGCTACACAATCTCAATTTTGCTTGAGAACAGGATGCTGGTCCACCAGCTAGACCAGAACTATACCAGCATAAACCAGCCTGGACCAACATGGAATTCATGCTGTTTTTTTCAGCTGGGCTCCCAGCTGGAGTAGGTGTCAGAAACCTCCCTAAAGCCACCAAAACATGCTCGCCTACGCTTGGACAGCCTTTAACTGGTTTAGGTGATTGCAAAGTTGGTTCCCCAGCCTGACTAGCTGTCAGAATCCTATCTAAAACCATCATAACACGTCCTCCTAACAAGCTTGGCCATCCTGGTATACAAGTTAACCAATGTAGCCTGGTTAGTATTTTGTTGGTCTAATTAGTCTCTAAGCCTGGCCAAACTGGTGTTAACAAGTGTGCCTTCCCGTCTGAACACTGTAGGTGTCAGAGATCTTTCTAAAACCTTTGAAACCTGACTGCCTAACCAGCTTGGCCAGGCTGGGTGACTAGTCAACCAAGGTAGCCTGATTTAATGGAAGTGTTTGTTGCTTCTCTGTCACCAGACTTTGCACGTAATATGATCTGTTTTTAAATATTTTATGTCTTTTTTCTCAATCATTCAGAACTCGGCTCACCTACAAATCTGGTTACTTCGGATGTCACTGAGAGCAGTTTTGTAGCATCCTGGACTGCCGCCCCTGGCAATGTCCGCCTTTATCGGGTCACCTGGAAATCCCTCTTTTCGGAGGAAGCTGGCGAGAAAACCGTCCCCGGGGACATTACCACCACTGTTCTGGACGGACTGACACCGGAGACCCGCTACAAGGTTTCTGTCTACGCTGCCTACAGCAGTAAGGAGGGGGAGCCGCTGCATGGAGAGGAGACCACAGATGGTAAGTCAATTCCCGCCTGCGTAATGAATCCAGCATATGACCAAACACTCTTTACCTCGCTCTGTGTGTCTGAGGTGGGCCTCTCGTCCTGAGGTAACCTACCCCAGAGAGGAAAAAACTTGATATAGTGTATATAATGTCTGAATATTTCACTGACATGCATATAAACCTAAAAAATGAAGTATCTGCCTTACCAATCTGAACCATTCAGTGCAAAGTTTGAAAATTACACAATTTAGCTACTAGCAAATAAATAAAAAATGTGTGGTGCTTGATAATCTGTCGTAGTTCAGTCATTTTTTTGCAGACTCATGGGATGCCTTAACAATGAATGAAGTCTTACCACATTTTTTACCTGAAGGATGACAAAACCTACAGACGTACACCCAAGCCATATCTAGAAACCAGAATATCATACAGACTTGAGAATATCATACAGACAAGCAACCGATTAAGGTGCAGTCGCATTGACCATTGCCAAAAGTCCTTGGGGCAAAATCTAGTAATTATCAATAGAAATCCGTGTGTGAGGGTAAAAAAAAAGTTACTCAAGCAAATTCCATGAATCCATGAATTTGCCACGCCGAGCAACAGAAAGCTGCATGGTTTGAAAATGACTTCTCTGTGAGCTGTGCTTTAAACATTGCTAGAAAATTCACACAAAGGCACTTTTTTAGCCCACGGGATTTTGCAAATGACACTGCGCCTTTAGAACACCCACGCAATCATATAGAAATATGCAATTTCAACATCTTGGCATCCAGTTTTGCATTTTGGGGTGAGCATCACTTAGATTTTCTTCAGAAAATGACAAAAGCAGTTCTCGAGTTTAATGTCTGTTTTAAGAATACTCTGCAACATAATGACATGCTCTCTGAAGTATGCTGGGGACAAAAGTTCTAAAACAGAAATGTCTCAGTGTTCATTCTGATGTGGAAAAAGTGAAAGAGTGACTTCCATTTCCTTTCATAAGCTCAATTAACTAACGTCATTACCACTGTTTCCTCTAAAATATCTTCGCTGTGGGCTATTGTAACATATGGTGTAGTGTACAGAGAGGCTAATTTAATGATTTAATGATTTACACATGCTCTCTATTATCAAGGGATGCTGGATTTCAACACACACTACAGTACTTATGGCATCCTCTTACTTATTCAGTGGGGCAACTCACTGGTTAAACTCACTGAAATTTATAATTGGTTTATCTTGCTGTCTGGCTGTTTATTTATCGTCTGTCATCTAAAGTCCAGCAGTTGAGCCAAAAACTTGTCTTCTGGCTTAGGCGGTTCCATTTTATGTCTGCTGCCATCATTCTATTCCTTACCTCCTTCAATACGAACATTAACATACGGTGTCCTTTTGGATTATGCATTCTTGGAAAATTTGGAAGCGTTATTTTTCCATCCATAAAACTCCCAATTTGTAAAAGGTCTCTCCATCTGAAAGTGTTCCATAGGCCGGTTAAAGGCAGGCAATTCATTCCTTTCCCTCTTGCGTAAAAATACTCCGGTCACGGCATAAAAAGAGAACATTGCAGACAGTCTTAGAGTCTTACAGCCATTTTGGCATGTCTGGTTTCACCCGGTTTGGAGATCCGTGGTCTGTGTTGGATCAAAATGATCTTGGCAGACAAACTTTTATTATTCAGATGGTTTGGTTTTCCTGACCCCTAGGAAATGTGGTTGAATCAGCCAGTGTTTAATGGACATTGTCTTTCATTTATCTTCCGACAGTGTCGGCCGCTGCCAGAGTTCTTACGGTTTCAGAAGAAACAGAGAGGACCATGCGAGTGACATGGCAGCCAGCACCCGGCAATGTGGTCAATTATAGGGTATCGTATAAACCTCAGGGTGAGACACGCCAGTTGGCCTCCAAAGCACCAGGGGGCACTAACACTTTAGTCCTGAGACGACTGCAGCCACAAACCCCTTACGATATCACAGTGGTTCCCGTCTACAAGTTTGGTGATGGAAGACAAAGACAAGGAGAAGGAACCACGTGTAAGTTAATAGCAGATATTTGACAACTTGAGGTGAGGCAGAAGTTGTTGAGGTTGAATGTGAACATGTTCATCCTCTTTGTTGTCTAATTTGACACCCTTTATTTTCTCTGCAGTGTCTCTATATAAAGCTCCCAGAAACCTGCAAACTTCAGAGCCCACTAAAACCAGTTTCAGGGTGACCTGGGATCATGCTCCTGGGAATGTGAAGGGCTACAAGGTCACCTTCCATCCCACTGGGGAGGACATGGACCTGGGAGAGTTGTTAGTAGGCCCCTATGACAACACAGTGGTTCTGGAGGAGCTAAGGTAAGAGACGCCAATGGAGACACATGTAAAACTTCACAGACATCAGTTGAACATTGAAGATACGTGATATAAACACCTTTAAAATCACTGTGAAATCAGATGGACAACATGTACCTTCTTAAAGCATGTTAATGTTTTCAGTCATGAAGACCTGTAGGGCAAAACATCAATAGAACTTCAGCATCAGTTTTCCATCAAAGTTCCATCGGGTTCAAGCCACAAATATTTAGATTGAACACTGGAAATTCTGCAATATACATACTATTATTGAACTGAATTGTATCAACACTGAACTAAATTGTAGAATAATGACAGTATTGTCATCTGTAGAGCTGCTTATAACTGAATTATAGAAAATTTGTTTCATTAATAAACTAATACAGTGATATTAAAAGATCAAATTGCAGCTGAGCTTAGAGTATGAATGCAATGCGCTAAATTTCACATTGAGCGTTCTCTTTATAATGGTTTTCTATGGGAAAATGCTTAACGTGAAACTTTGTGTGTTGCTTTTATATTCTGTGCTCATCTGCTTGCTTGTACATGCTATGTTTAATTGTTAAGGTGTATACTCATTTTCGGGCCTCTAATATTACTGTCTCAAATACATTAAGCAATTTATTTATACCAGTTTTCTATGGGAAAAAGTTTAGCATGCAGTTTAGTATGTTGTGTTCATATTCTGGATGCAGCTGCTTGCCTGTATATAGTATGCGTCACCAATAATGTTTACTGAATTTAGTCTTCTAAAATCACCGTATTTGTATATGAGTACTTAATATAAACCTGGTTTAAAAAGAAAACTGGTAGACAGCAGAGAAAGCCTTATTTTGCTCTCCAGGTGGCTGTTCCTGTATCGGTGTGATGTTATGTGAAAACCATAATTTGTTATGGTTTGATAGATAGGATTGTTGACTGATTTGTGTTTCTCTCATCTCAGGGCCGGCACTAAGTATTCAGTGAGTGTGTTTGGTATGTTTGATGGAGGAGAGAGTATGCCACTGGCTGGAGAAGAGAAGACCACCCTCTCTGACGCCCCTGAACCCCCACCCTTTGATACTCCAGGTAAGATTAATAATAAAAAAAACTACTCTCTTTCTGAGAAGGGTACTTTACCCCTCCCAAACCAACCATCTCATGGTACTGCAGAGTATTCAGCTCAATATGTAGAATGTTACTTGAGTCCCAAAACAATTAGCATACAGCATTCATTTAGTAACAGATGATATATGGCACAAATCTACTGCATCTGCTATGCATTTAGTGAATTTATATATAACACAGCATAAGTTCTTTGTCAGTTTTGAATCGGAAAAGTAGGCTGCAGTCTAGTGCTTTGAGTAATGGCAAATACCTTTCAGCACAGCTAATTGTGTTGTGAAAGAGCAGACAGGGTGACTGTGCCACATGGTAGCCATGTCTCTGCCTTCTTGCGGAAGGACTCTTGAATTTCAAGAGCGAGAAAGATTATCTGCTCACAATTACTTATGCTTTACAACTTGGTTAGGAAAAAAGTGACATACAGAATGAAAGCTTTGCACATGCTTGGCTGACCGTGGTCTGGAATGTTGCTCCTAATTGGAAACAGATCCGATGGTGAGGGTCGGCCGACCGACGCCGGCAGGAGAGGGAAAAGCAAATATTCCCAGACAAGAGGTGTAACGCTCAGCTTGTCATTTGCACTAACAAAAAAGCACAAAAACAACAATACTATGGTTAGTTACATTTAAAATGCTTCTCTCTTGCATTTTTCTCATATCAAAAAAAAAAAAAATACATATATATATATATATATATATATATATGAGAAAGATCAACATAGAGTTTTTAGAATTTGTGATCATTAGTTAATTTAACTAATTAAACGAATAACTGTTAAATGAATACTAGAGGGTATAATGCATTATAATTATTAATAATGTTGTAATACAATATATCTTCTTGTTAATCCTGAATATTATATTATTCATCTTTCTTTAAAGAGAACATTTCATAGTGGCTTTCTAATAATGTAGAGGAGGAAGATTGCTGAGTCTTGATTATAATCATTAGCCTGTTGAAGCTGAAGTGTTCAATTTAAGGCATATTTTAGTTATCTTGTATTTTAGTTTTGCATGTGGAGACAAATGCACTGGGATTGTGTGTGTGAAATACATTTACCGATTTGCATCTGTGTTTCCTTACTTGCCTAAAGTATGTTCCTGGCTTTAGTGTTTAGGGTACAAGGGGTCGTAAATTAAATGTGAGAATTCCACATTGCTATTGAGGACAAGCACCTGTTTGGCTAATAAATCTCTTTTGAAGCCTTAAATAACTCATTTTATTGGTACTAAGAAATTCCCACACAGGTATAACGCATTTCAAAACCATAATAACTATGGTATTTTAAAATATTATCTGGCTATATCCACTGAATGTTATACATCTTTTTTTTTTTGATGCTAGAGGGAATGATCTGTAAATCAGACAATTATGCAACATGTTCTTTTTGAGCAGGGCCAGGTGGGCGACATTTTCCTTCTCTTTACCCCTTCATTCAGTTTTCTGAAGAGACAGCAAGATGGGACACAGACAAAGACATCACTTACAGAAATTGAGTTTATAGTTGAAAAGATGTTATTTAACATATAATGTAAAAAATGTGTGTTTTCAAAATGCCAAATAAACAGTTTTGTCATGCTTTGCATGACTGTGTGAATGTTTTGTGTGTCCAAGTGTGTCTAAACTCTTATCTGCATCCTTTATCACAAATCATAATCCATTTGAATGTTTACATCTACTAGTTTGAATGATTATTATTATTCGTTTTATAATAATAAACTAACTGACTGAATTGTTCTCTGGTCAAACAGAGGTAATGTGCAAAACCACAGCCCAGGCCGATATCATCCTGCTCGTTGATGGATCTTGGAGCATTGGGCGCCTGAACTTCAAGACCATAAGGTCTTTCATTGCTCGCATGGTGGGTGTCTTTGACATCGGGCCGGATCGTGTCCAGATTGGTAAGATAAATTTATCCTGAACCCCATATTAGTGAGAAGATCCACAATAGTGCCATGCGTAGGAAGTCTCTTGAGGTCTCAGACTTTTCTCCTGAGAAAAAGACCCTTGTCATCTCACACGTGTGCTTTAGAGTTACAGAAGATATCTCAACAATGTCTCAAACTTTGACTGAGTAAATCAAGATACTACATTTTTCTAAACTTATCTCATTCAGTTCTCATTAAATTTTTCCAAGACCAAATGATCTGCAGTGTACTCTTACTGAATGCCAATTTACTCTCTCATTTGTTTCCCATGAATGTTTATTGCTCGTCAAACAGTTTAATATCTGAGGAAAAAAAAAAGAGGTCTTTTGAACTATAAAAGAGAAACTTCTAAGCAATGGCATCTTCTTCTGGGTGTAATCATGAACACTGTATCTGTCTGTTTTTAGGTCTGGCACAGTACAGTGGAGACCCAAAGACTCAATGGCACCTAAACTCTCACAGAACCAGAAAAGAGCTGCTGGATGCCGTGGCCAATCTACCCTACAAAGGAGGAAACACTCTGACTGGTATATCATGTTTTATTCTGATCTATGTGACAGACCCAACACACTTGATCTGTGGTGAAACCCTAAAGTTTGTAGACGTTTGTCTTCCACTTGTGATGTTGTCGATTGCAGCTCCAATTAAAAATGGAACAGTTTATTGAATCTTTAGAAAATATCTAAAGAAAAAAAATCCCATGTGTTTTTTGAGAATTATATTTGATACATAAAGATTTATGGCTCACATCGTAGGATAGAGTGAGAATAATGGAGCTGAAACTCAGGAGGACTTTATTCAAAGACACAAACTGAGCAAAAATATGCAATTAGATGCTGATATTTATATGACCAAAATGTAAGATGAATTCTGACACCTTGTATGCAAATCAATGAGATCTTTATCGCAAGACATATAAATATGGTCTAAATACGTTTTCACTTATTTATAAGCATTATCTCCCAATAATGTCTTAGTAAGATGGTATTTAAATGCTTAATTTGATGATCTAAACATATAATGCAATGCAATACAATTATGATTGACAGATGAACAAATAGACAATCCGCAAAAGCCTGATGATAATGTATTTGAGACTCATGTTTTAACATGACTTTTAAAAAAAAAATGATGCATTGATAATCAAGTAAAATGTTTCTTCAGTCGAGTGAGTGTTTATCTTGACATATTTCTAACAATATCCAAGTTATTCTTACTTTTACTTATAAAAATCAGTAAAGATTACACAGCAAAAGGACACATGAAGCACGAGCTGAAGATGGACCTTTGTTCAATTATACTAAAATAACTTTTACTTACTAAAAAAGTATAAACTATCAGTATTTTAGTCAGCAGTTTCAGTAAAGAGGCCATAGAAATGTGCATATCAAATGTGACACAGTAGCTTTATGGGTTTCATACTGGTCTTCATGAGGTTTAATACCCACCTTGTGTATTTAGACGCACTAACACTCTCTTATTCCACAGGCCTTGCTTTAAACTACATCCTTCAGAACAATTTCAAGGCTAATGTTGGAATGCGTCCGAACTCTCGGAAGATCGGCGTCCTGGTTACTGATGGCAAGTCTCAGGATGACATCACGGTCAACTCTCAGAACCTACGCGACCAGGGCATTGAGCTGTATGCCATTGGTAAGAACTGGTTTCCCCTTACAATCATTTAGACTAGGGCTAGTTTTACTAAACAGGGCAAATTAGCGTGAGAGCACGTGAAATTTCTGCAGGTGATTTACTAACAACTGCGCAAAATTAAAGAACACAGACACAACATCTCATTTACATATCGACCAACACAATATACCAAGAGCAGCACAAATTAGAGCAGTCGCAAATAAAGAATAAAAACATAAAAAAGTCATAGTACATTGAAAAGAACCGGAGGTCAAAACATGCTAGAAGTTGCTAGAAGTTTTGTTAGACCTGGTATTGCGTGACTCCTACTTGAGGGTTCCAAGTCGTCTTTTATTTCCTGAAGCAAATTAAAAAGAACATGGCTTGGCAACGATATTTTCGCGTTCTTCTTGCATCCCAAATAAATTACATGTGGAAAAAATTCCTCTCCCTTCTCTCTCATCTCTGCGGCGCCTCCTCCTAGCAACAAATTGCAGCCATTTCAAGCGCAAAGTAGTATAAGACATGCTTTTTTGGGGCGTTAAATAATGGCAAAAATGCCAGTAATTTGCTGAGCGCAAACATTAGTAAAACATTTTGCGTGATTCATTTGAATATTCTCCTCCCATAAGTTTTGCATCTGAAAGGGAAACTCCTAGAAATACATATTCAATAAGGTCAGGCGCAAAAATAACTGTGTCCATGCCTTTTCAGCGCTAATTCTTCACTGCGCGTCTTTAGTAAAACCTGACAGTAGTATTTTAACGACACTGGCGCAAGCTCGTTAGTAAAAACGGCCCTTGGTCTGATATGATTGGTCAGAGAAAGAAATGGATAATGAGTTGAACTGGGCTTTAACATGTGTTTTGTGGTTTTGATCTCCAGGTGTGAAGAACGCTGATGAGAATGAGCTGAGATCCATTGCTTCTGATCCCGATGACATCCACATGTACAACGTGGCTGACTTCTCCTTCCTGCTGGACATCGTGGACGACCTGACAAACAACCTGTGTAACAGTGTCAAGGGTCCAGGTATCACTGAGGTCACACTCTCTAAAGCACTGAGGCTGAAAGATACAGTATTTCTTAGGGAAAAGGGATAGTCAATAAGAAAACATGTAGAGAAATTTGACTGGATTGTGAAAAGTGGGCAATCTTTATGAGAATGAAGGTCAAATGGCAAATTTGCACTGCAAAGGTGGCATATAAGCGCTTTTGAGGTTGCATTTAGGCATCTTTACAAAAAGACTGTTTAATGCTGCTAAGAGGTGGCATTAATTGCATTTACACAAAAATTACAACTGTGTACTTCAATACTAGGTGTTGAGGTGGGTCAGAGCAGGCACAATTTAGTCTTGCTTTTATGCAGCATTACATCTTTATCATTATTACATTAAGCAGACAGTCTACTAATACTCTAATGATTACTTATAGTTGGTAGAATGTCTATTGTGGACTTTCCAAATAAATTGTTACCTGTATTTCTGATCAAACTCTTTGTGATAACAGTTTTAAAAAGTCCTTAGGCTAATAATGTACAATACTTAAATGTGATGAATTGTGGCAGTGTCACTATGTCAGCGTGTTGATGGGGCTGTCAACAGCTATGTCCTAAAAGGTTCTAGAATTAGTCTTTCCTTTTCTCTTCCTTTCACAAAATTGAATGCCTGAAGGCTTTGACCTTTTCATGATGAAACTTTGACACTCTGAAACTTGATCCAGGCGCAGACAGACATTCCAGGCTCCACGAGAAAAAAAAAAATGGCTAGAAGCAGCCCAGTCTAGAAATGAGCTGGAAAAAGACATGATGCTGTTAATATTCTGTGAATTTTTGACTGATTAGTATTATCTTCTGACATTTCAAGACATATCAGAGCAATGTTAGAGCTGCTACAGTGTTGTAGCTCCTGTAATCTCTCCTGTTCTTTTAGTGTAGCAAAGTATAATATAAGACATGTTTTCCCTGTGAAAATTTAAAGAGCTCTGCCATGAACCAAAACAACCAGCTCCTAGATGATATATTATGATATATATATTAAAAATGAATGACGCCATTATAATGACTCCCATGACCCAGGGTGCAGAAAACACAATAACATGTTGTCCATTAACATGTTGAAAAAAATATTCAGAATCCTTATTCTAATTAAATGCATCACTGTATGAACTCTAAAACGCTAGAATAACTCTAAAATTGCTATTATACAGAATTTTAGGGCAATGTTCACCAAATTCAGCTTAGCTCAGAAACAGCCCTGATGTGACAGTCTAATGTTGGAGAATGTGAGGGGTCAAAGGTTAAACCCTAATCACCATCATTACCCCTCACAGGAGGCGGGCCAGAGCCACCCACTGATCTAACGACCTCAGAAGTCACCCATTACTCCTTCCGCGCCACCTGGGTAGCCCCTGATGGCCCCGTGGAGAAGTATAGAATAGAGTATGTGAGCATCGCGGGAGGAGAACCAGAAACGGTATGAACACTTAACATGTTTGAAAAGCAGCACAATTACTATTGCCCATTGATAGGGTTATTAAATCCTAAGTATTAAACTTAAGTGTGCAATTCATTTAAAACTATTTACGCAATGCACATTAACAGCAAGAAAGACCAAAGTGTGGCTTGAGGCATTTGATGCTGTGCCAAAAACTAGATTTCTACAGAAGTCTGGAAGTCCTGACATAATCTGGAAAGGCTAACTTTGATTTGACCTAGAAGTGAATAATTGTGTTTTCTTTGCAAACACAGTCATATCCTATTCTTGTGAGTTCTCACTTTAATTCTGTTCATCTGTTGCAGCTGTTTGTTGATGGGACGGTGACAACTGTGGTCTTGGAGAATCTCACTCCGCTGACGCAGTACATGCTGAAGGTTTACTCAGTGGTGGGAGAGGACAGCAGCGACCCCCTCAAAGGCTCAGAGACAACATGTAAGTGTGCATTTACCCACAATTCACTCATAACCAGAACAGCCAGAGCCAGAGCCAATTCCTCAACAATATGTGACCCTGGACCACAAAACCAGTCTTAAGTGTCATTTTTTTCGAAATTTAGATTTCTGCATTAACTAAAAGCTGAATAAATAAGCTTTCCATTGATGTATGGTTTGTAATGATAGGACAATATTTGTCTGAGATACAACTATTTGAAAATCTGGAATCTGAGGGTGCAAAAAAAATCTAAATATTGAGAAAATCTCCTTTAAAGTTGTCCAAATGAAGTTCTTAGCAATGCATATTACTAATCAAAAAAGAAGTTTTGATATATTTATGGTAAGAAATCTACTAAATATCTTTATGGAACATAATCTTTACTTAATATCCTAATTATTTTTGGCATAAAAGAAAAATCTATAATTTTGACCCATACAATGCATTTTTGGCTATTGCTACAAATATACCCCAGCGACTTAAGACTGCTTTTGTGCTCCAGGGTCACATATTTATCTGAACACCAAAAAAAAAAAAAAAAAAAAAAACAACACCAAAAAAACTGTGAAAATCATTAATTATTTGTACATTCGATAGATGTAATTGTTTTAGAAGTACATAATGATGAGGATATGGTTCTGGACTTCTCTATATGGTTTTTTGGACATTTTACACGGTAATGCTATGATATTCTTAAAATTTACTTTGGAGTACCATAGAAATACCGTGGTATTTGAGGACAGCAATCATTCAATACCAGTGGTATTACAGTCTGACACCATTACTGTATCATGGTACTGCCACAATACAGAGTTAGACACTTTTGTAAGTATTGTATCATACAATACTTGGGTGAATATCACAAAAACATGTCTAAAAAATATATATATATATTAACAAGGATGCATTAATTGATCAAAAATTACAAGACATTTATACTGTTACAAAAGATTTCTATTTCCAATAAATGCTGTTCTTTTGAAATTTGTATTCATCAAAGAATCCTGAAGAATAAAATGTGTCAGTTTCTACAAAAATATGAAGCAACACAACCGTTTACAACATTGATGATAATCAGAGATGTTTCTTGAGCAGCAAATCTGCATATTAGAATGATTTCTGAAGGATCATGTGACACAAGACTGGAGTAATGATGCTGAAAATACAGTTTTACATCACAGGTATGAATTACTTGTGTAGTACTGTTTACAGTATTACAGTTTTACTGTATTTTTTGATAAAATAAATGCAGCCTTGTTGAGCATAAGACCACAGGTTTCTGAGAGATAGTATATACATTTACAGTAAGAAAAATTTGATTTCTTTTTAGTAATGTGTCAATGCAAAAACATTAATGGTACTGAAAATGCTCCCAAGTGTCTATATTTCTACACTGTCTTGAAATGCAATTCAGTTGTTGACAGGTTTCGTGAGATCACCCGATAAAGTATAATCTTTGCTGTTTAAAAATGAATTGTTTATGAGATACAATGTGATGTTCAGCCAGTTGTTGAGAAGGTGCAAATAAAATGCTATGCAATGTGTATGTGCTAATATTGCTGTACCTTTTTTTGCCACCTTTAATTTTTTTAATTTCCATTATGACTTAACCCTAACATCATCATTTCTTTTACAGCGCTCTGAAAGTAACTGTGTTGCATATGGCATGAAGCTGCTTTGCATTGCAAAGTGTCATTGTATTATTTCATTTCATTTGTTGTCTGTGTGTTGATATTTGCATATCTGTTTGTCTGTCCATCTGTCAGTCATTTCCGTCACGTGAGTATCCCATGATCATTCTCATCCGACCATTGTCTCTCATGGCGTTCCATTCCATCTTGTCACACATCCATCATTCCATCCGGAATGCTTCCATGCTCCCATTCAAGCTTCAGTCCGCTTAGATGGATAGTCAGGGATCAAACTGCAGAAGAGAAAGAGAGAAAAGTCATGTTCCCCTCTGTAGTGCCTCTCAGTGCTGTGAGGAACATGAACATCTACAAAGAGCGCTCCACCACCATGAATGTGAGATGGGATGCGGTCGAAGGGGCCACAGGCTACTTGCTTCTCTACAACACCCTTAATGCCACCGGACCCTCTGTGGAACAGGAGGTACGGTGACGCCATACATTTAAACCTCTGCCCAGTCTACTGTCCCGTCTCATCTAGTCAGTCAGCCTTTTGGAAAGGCCAGCCTTGATGCTGAATATTTCAAAAAATAAATACAAAACGTGTTGATAATTTTCAGGACTTACTGGAAGAGACAAAATGTTCTAATGGAAACCCAATGGTGCTATGCAGCCTACATCTGTCAACAACTATGACATACTGTAGCAGAAAGAGGAAATGGAAAGCATTTTTGGAGATATTGTAGATACCACAGGTGGTAGGTCTACATTTATGGGATTCAAAAACGTCCTTTATATTCCAGCTTTTGGAAAATAACAGCTCATTAGCGCTTTGGGGCTTGTTAGCACAGTTCCTCTTTCAAGTATTTCACACACTGAGAAGATCCAGAGAACTCGACATCAGTTCTGGCGTGAATCTGATGTCCACAGGGCTTGTCTGAGAGAGCAGATGTTTCAATATTGTTCCTCCATTCTTTCATTAGGAAAAAAAAGAAAAGAATATGCTTTTGTTTGCATGAGTTTTTGTTATAGTTGGTAGACACAGTCATGTCTTCACTGCAAAAAATATTTTCTTCTTCTTTTTTTCTTACACTTTTTGTCTTATTTTTTGCCTTATTTTCCAGTTCGATCCATCTAAACATTCGTGCAAAATTTCAAGCAAAATTAAGCCTTGTTTTCTGAAAAATGTCTCAAAATTAAGTGGGTTTATGCTTAAAACAAGAACAATTGTCCGCAAACAGGGTAGGAACTTTATATGTCCTTGTTTTAAACAAAAATTATATTTTAATATATTGTCTGTGTTTTTTGGACCATCTATGTGTGTATATGCACTATATTGCCAAAAGTATTGGCACCCCCTGCTAATGAACATGTTTGACTACTTTAGTCATTTCTATGAGTACAAATCTTAATGTTTAAGCATATAATGATATTCTAGGGAATTGTGTGCTTCTAATTTTATAGCAACAGTTTGGACAGGACTCTTTTCTATTCTAACATGACAGTGTCTCTGTGTATAAGGCACGGTTCAAAAAGACATGATTGATTCAGTCAGTGTGGAAGAACTTGACTGGTCTGCAGAAAGCCCAGTCCTGATCCCAGCTGAACACCTCTGGTGTGACTTTAAATGCAGATCTTGAGACAAAAACTCATCACCAAACACCAATGACTTGTACATAAGTGTACTGTCATTTTAGACACATCCAAAACTGTTGGAACAGAGATGGAAATACAATTTTTAAATACATGAATTATGTTTCCATCTTTGTTGCCACAGTTTTGTTAGTGTCTTTTTCTGTTCTAAAGAAGGGGGTCCCAACACTTCTGTCCATATAGTGTCTATACAAGTCATTGGTGTTTGGTGATGAGTTTTTGGTTCAAGGTCTGCATTTAAAGTCACACCAGAGGTGTTCAGCTGGGATCAGGACTGGGCTTTCTGCAGACCAGTCAAGTTCTTCCACACTGACTCAATCAATCATGTCTTTTTGAACCGTGTCTTATACACAGAGGCACTGCCATGTTAGAATAGAAAAGGGTCCTGTCCAAACTGTTGCTATAAAATTAGAAGCACACAATTCCCTAGAATATCATTATATGCTTAAACATTAAGATTTGTACTCATAGAAATTACTAAAGTTGTCAAACATGTTCATTAGAAGGGGGTGACCCAATACTTTTGGCAATAAAGTGTATATATATACACACACACACACACACACACACACACACACACAAACAGGTATATCTATATATAAATATATATATAGATATAGATATACCTGTTTGTATATACCTGTTTATATGTAAGTAAATGTATCTTTATTTAGGAATGTTTAGATATTTGTTCTGGAAAATGAAATAAAAATACAGAGTGAGAAAATAATTTTTTGCACTGGGATTCAGAATTCAATATCTCAGTCAAGACAAGACTAAAATCATAATTTCTACCATCATATATAAATCTGAAGGATTTATAGTTATTTTAAAGGTATTTGTGCTAAAACTGTCCTGCTAAAAAGACCAGCAAATGTTGTTTTGGATACTAATGCCCTGTATTTCTGCACTCTTTTGCTTAACATCAACGTCCCATCAAAATGAACCCTATTTACTTTTTGGCCATGATTCTTCATGGTATTCTAAACTTTGTAACTTTGTTACACTTTGTTACAAATGTAACTCTCTTATTCTATGTGGCCGTGAGAGCTTTGTTCAGCCTAGTATTATTTTAGTATTACTGATAAAAGTTTTAGTAATCACTGATATTAATTTGTTTGTAAGAGCTTTACTTGTAATTAATGTAATCACTCTGGTTCAGCATCCATATCATTCATAAACTATCTTAGAAATTCAAACTGGTCCAACCTGGTCTTTTCAGCAGTGGCATAAAAAAATTCCATTGTGTTCCCTTGAACAAGTGCACCATCCCTTTCATTTGTGATGTGGTTGACTTTCACAGATGCGTGTGAAAGGAACAGTTACTGATGTCCAGCTGAAGAAACTCCGTCCCAACACGGCCTACAGAGTTTCCGTCTTCGCCCTGTTCGGCGATTTCGCCAGTGAACCTCTCTCTGATCGGGGGGTGACCCGTAGGTGGCACTAGGGCTTTCTTCCCCTCAGCAGGGATGTTTAACACATCTATCTGATTCTCATTGTTTGTTTGTCTGTTGTTTTTCTTTTTTTTTGTATCCCTCCCTTCTCTGTAGTGCCTATTCCTCAATCCGGTGAGTTGAGGATCACAGACGTTACCCACAGCACCATGCAGCTGGACTGGGATCCTGCACGTGGCGCCGTTCGTAAATACATCATCACTTACAAGCCAGAGGGCGGAGAGTTGAAAGAGGTAAAGTCAAACTCATCAGCTTTTGGTGACATTTGCACAATCTGACAAATCACTGAATAGGCCATTCATTTGTGATTATATGTACGAGTATCTGAATGGAACTGACTGTCTTCAGAAAAGTTACACTGGCATTTTCTTTTCATCTTACCTTCGTATGATGTCTAAAAGTAGCGTTTATAAGTGCAGCACTGCTTTGTGTATGGTGGAAACTGGGGTAACCGCTGTATTTATGCTTTTCCAAAATCACCACATGCTATCAGAGATTTCCATTTTCATTCAGCCCATCTGCTGTATTTGTTCAGCCCAATTGCATATAACATGCATAATCAGACATGTGATGTTTATTCTTTGATAAAGCTGTCGAATTTTGTGTTACTTGAACTGTAAAGTAGTTTTATTCATAGTTTTTAATGATTTTACGACACTTTACAAGTTTTACAACAATGCTACCTAAACAACAGAATATCCTAATTGACTACAGCTGCTGATTCCAATATTTTTTTTTAAGAAAAATCACCGGTCTGACATATGATAAACACTGAAAACAGAAGATTCTCAAAGCAAACACAATCATAAGTGGGGCTTTTGAGGTCTGATAGTAAAAGTAATTTGCACTTGTAATATTTATGTTTTTTGACAATCATATCACACCGGCCACAAAGAAATGCTCCGAGAGCTGCACGCGGCCTGCCATCCACGTGTTGAGTAGCATTGCATTTGGGATTAATTGTGTGCCCAGCTTATCAGCTGTTGAACAACACTCTTGTTTTCAGTTGTGCAAAGCCTTCCTTGGTCACTGTGGAAGCCTTCCTGTGGAAAGATTCCTGTCTGTTTACACAATGCATCCAGGCAGACAACCAAGAAAGAGACTCGTGTTGATGGATTTGGGACCTTTTAACCTTTTTAGCAATTACGTTACACAAGTCAGTGGAGACGGCAGCTGCCGAGAGAGTACAGCTGCTCTCCAGAGCTTCAGTTACGGCGATCATCTACCAAAGATTGCGAGAACAGACAGATGATAAAAAAAGATGGAGTTTTGAGTGGCACACAGCAATCCAGTGCTTTGGGATGTGTATTTTATGGGTGGGATTTTTTTCCTATGACTTTTTTAAATTTTGGCAGTTTTGGACTCAGCTTTTCTCCACATCCTGAGGCATTAATCATGACTCAGTTCTGCTCATAACTCTTCGTTCTGGGATGAAAAGATGAACCAAACATGCACACAAATGTGGGTCCAGGTGGATGGAAGCCTGAGAAGCCCAGCAGATGGCGGCAGCTCCTGTTACCTGACACTGGATCTAAGATCAGGTCTAATCCTGCAGGAACTTAAAGTGATTTTATATGTATTGAGGCTTTGCTGTTTCTCTCAACGTCAACCCCTCTCTAGCAAAAAATGAATCACATGCTAGGGTGGCCGTCCATCTGGTTTTAGGTAGGAGAGTCTGGTTTTGAAATACCAGATTTTGTTCCTGAATTATTCTGTAATGAAAATGTTTTTGAATGAATCGGGTGAGTCAATGATTCAATAAGCCGCTTATAAAGACAGCTGCATACTAGTATTGTGCTCTTACTATTTTTAGCATTTTTATAGCATAAATAGCAAGAGTAGAATGCCAATACTGTGCATGGTTCTGAAATCAGTTTGCTTCATTCCTGAATGAATCAGCTCTTTTGAACAAACCGGTTGAAAGAGATAATCAGTGACTCACTCATTTGGTGGTTTTTGTTTCATATTTAAAGTATGATGTCATAGTTTTATGTTCAGCATACTTTATATTTCACAAATTCATCTCCTAACAGTTTTTTCAATTGTAACAGCAGTGTAAATGCATTTGTGGAATCTCTGAGCTGCATTAAACAGTCTCCATAAATACATCTAAATTCCACTTCAGATGCAGCTTGTGTGCTGCTTCTGGAGTGCAAAGATGGATTTTGTTCAATACATGAAATATATTGCATACATTTAAAACAAATAGTTGTAGGATTTACAACAATTACTCAGAAATAGTTAATAATTGCACACATAATTACGAAGAAATGACAAGTAACACATCGGACTGAACTGCCAATGCTAACCAGCCAAACCTTGACCTCCTGATGCCGCCAAGGGTTTTTTGCTGTGTATTGTGTGGCCATAACTGCACTTCTCATGTTTCAATTTAGCTTGAAGTTGACGGAGATGTAACATTTAGAGGACTGGATAATCTCATTTCCCAAACGGAATACGATGTGGCTGTGACTCCTGTGTATGATTCCGGGACCGGAAACCCAATGCTTAACCAAGCCATTACAGGTAACAGGCCATGGGATCCATTATCTATGAATAGCCTCTGTAAAGTGAAATAACACTTGACTGCTAAATGTTTAAAGTGCACAATTGTGACCTGAAAGTCAGCTTATCATCCTGTTCGTTTTAGACGTTGTCCCTGCTCCGAAGAACTTGAGGTTCTCTCAAGTGTCCCAGACCAGTTTCAGGGCTCACTGGGAGCACGGCGCTCCTGATGTCTCCCTCTACCGCGTCGGCTGGACCAAGAGTGGAGAGAACAACTTTCAATATGTAAGTCATCAGAGTCTAAACATGAGGTCGACTTCAACTGTGCATTTACTCTCCTTCCCGTAAAATCATAAATATTACATGCATACATTACACTCAGAGGTATAAATTAGTACTAGTATTGTTATAATAATAGTACTGTTCTGGGAATATATATCTGTACTTGTACTCAGTTACATTTACAAAGTAAAAATAATTTACTGCATTGCAATTTCACGTAGAAAGTACAAAAGTACACATCAGTTAGTTAAAAATAAAAATTTTATTTTTCGTTATCCTGATGTAGTTTTGAAAAACGAGCGTGAATAAATGGTGACAAAAAGTTTGTTTTTGTGTGAACTAGTCTTTTCAGACTACAGTAATATAATGTTTTATAATAATCATAATAACCATTGCTGTATATAGATGAACTGTGAACACTGTTCATGATTAGACTCGATTATTCTTTAAAAAAATGACTATTTCCAAATGTCAAACCATTGTATCCGGTACTAATTTTAGCTGAAAAGATTCAGCTAATATTCAACTACCTGAAATAAAACTAAAATAATGGGCAGTAGTGTTATTTGTGTCGCAGTATTGGTAAATGGTAATTGCACATTTAACTGCTGTACAGTATGTAGCTAATACCACTGTGTTCCTCAGGATATCCTGAACAGTGAGGACACCACTCTCCTTCTGGAGAACCTGGAGCCAGACACCCTCTATGATGTTTCTGTCACTGCCATTTACCCCGATGAGTCTGAGAGTGAAGATCTTCTAGGAAGCCAACGCACATGTAAGAAACCCCCGAAATCCAAATGATTACCTTTTTCCATTTACTGCACTTTAGACACCACTTATGCATTTGACAAACTCTCACTCTTTCTCTCTGTGCCCTGCTGACTGCAGTGTCCAAAGTTATTACACCCGGTGAGTCTGGTGTTTTTAAGATACATGACATTTAAAGAGGTCATATGATGTTGCTAAAAAGAACATTATTTGGTGTATTTGGTGTAATGCAATGTGTTTATATGGTTTAAAGTTAAAAAAACGAGTTATTTTCCACATACTGTACATTGTTGTTGCTCCTCTAAGCCCTGCCTTTCTGAAACGCATTGATTTTTACAAAGCTTCAGGAAATAGTAAAATGCGCTGCACACACTCTAATATTTGGGTTGAACTGTTCTGGAACAGTGTTATAAATACAACCACTGATTTCTAGTTGTGTCCTCTTTTGGAAGCCAAATCAAAGTACGTCCTCTTTCACAACGAAACACAGCGTCTCCAAGACATGGCGCCGGCGGGAGCATCAATACTACAGCCAGAATAATAGTTCCGCCTTCTTTCTTTGCGTATACATTTGGGCGGTGTTATGAAAATCCTCCCACACAGTGACGTAGACGTGTGGGGGCGTGCTTAAATGAGCCGTTTTAGGGGGGCGTGGACAATATGGCTCTTTGATTTTGGGACTTTAGTCTTTGCAACTTCAGGGCTTTTATCTATGCACAAACAGCTTGTAACACTCCAAAGAGAAAGGAAAACTTGAAATCGCATCATATGACCCCTTTAACATTTTGATTCCATATAGATATAAGAATGTGGTCGAACGCAAAACTGAAATTTCAAATGTTGTTTCTTATAGCTCCTAGTGGACCTCCTCAAAACCTCCAGGTGTTCAATGCGACTACCACCTCCCTCACCGCCAAATGGGATCACGCTCCTGGACGAGTGCAGAACTACAGGATCACCTACGTGCCAGTTGCAGGAGGAAGATCACAATCGGTAAAGAACATTTTTATATTTTTTATGTTCATATAATCTGGCTGACTGATAATAGTACAGGAGATGTGTTATTTGCACTAGTGCCATCGAGCGAAATCGCAAATAATTCTCAACCACAAACAGTATCCATATTAAATTCATCCAACACTGATTCATTTTGAAAAATAAAATAAAGATTTTGACTGCCTCCCAATGTGATTTGAGTTATAATAACAAAATGTTATGGAACCTGAAATTGTTTTGAACCAGGAATTGTGCACAACTTTCTGATCCAGTGCAAAACAAATCTGTTGGTAAACATGGATAGAATTACCTAGCTAAAGACTCTCTGTAAGTTCACTATTAGCAATAGTAAAATGTAAGCTTTATATCCATTTTGGATAGATTAAGATAATAAGAGAGTTGGTGCTTGTGGGTAGTTGATGACTATAAGAATACAAGATAAATAATTTATATCAATGTTTACAGTTTATCACCATTTTAATCACACTTTGGATTTAACTAGTTTTAAATGGTCATATATGACAGAGTACAGATATTACATTTCGCCTTTTTAATTTAATTAGTTAGTCAATTAACGAAGATGTAAAAACTGCATGCACATTGCCATTCAAATCTTTTCAGTCAGTACGATTTATACTTTTACGATTTATTAGAATGGATGCATTAAATTCATCATATGTGACAGTAAAGACATTTATATATTTTTTTCTATTCATCAGAAAATCCTTAAAAAATCAGGGTATCCACAAAAATATGAACACTGAAATTTTCACACTGATAATAATAATCATGTTTCTTGATCATTAGAAGGATTTCTGAAGGGCCGTGTGATGCTGAAGACTGGAGTAATGATGCTGAAAATTCAGCTTTGCGTCACAGGAATAAATAACATGTAAATTAAACTATATTCCAAATAGAAACCAGATTCTTTTAAATTGTAATAATACTTCACAATATTGTTATTACAGTATTTTTTTTTATCCTTTTTGATCCCTGGTGATCATAAGAAAGTTATTTCAATAAATTCTTACCGACCCCAAACCTTTGAACGGTAGCGTATGATGCCAACACAATATATTTCTGTTAACTTTCATCTGTAGTTTGCATTATGTCTTTAGATTAATGCCATCACTCTAAAGAATAGATTTAATCTAAATGATTTATTGTTTTATTGCCCTTATATTTCATATGAATTGCTGCACTGCCTGGAAAGAGTGCAAATCTTAGGCTGTTTAAGATGTTTTTGTCTGCAGAATCAACTATCATTTTATTATTTTCCATGTTTTCATGGTATCAGAATGGGTGCAGAGGTGTTGTTTTTCTATACTAAAGCCTCTGTTTTCTTCATCAATAAGGCAGATTTACACTGGCAGCAGTCTTAGGAATAACAGAATAAACCTAAACGCTGTTTTGCTCCACTGAAAAACAGTCCTATCTGCAGTCATACAGTATTTGTGATGTGCTGTTTCTGACATCAGCAGATCCCTTGACTCATTTAACAACACAGTTCATTCTCTCTGTCACAGACACAGATTGGAGGGAAGAAAAATACAGTTATTCTGCAGAAACTGACTCCAGACACTCCCTACTACATCACAGTTGCTGCAGTCTATGCGAATGGAGATGCCAAAGACATTTCTGGCCAAGGAAAGACATGTACGTCACGTGACTTTACCAAATTCATTAGACCTGTTATTTTACCCAGCTACATTACTGAATTTTTTCAGATAGTGCTTAAATTATATAAATTAGGTCGTTGTTGACAGATTGAATAGAGGTTTATGTGTGTTCCCATAGTACCGCTGGGCAGTGTGAGAAACATTCAGGTCACGGACCCCACGGTCAGCACTCTGAATGTACGCTGGGAACCAGCGGAAGGGAGCGTACGGCAATACAGGATTTACTACCAGACCGTCACAGGGGGCGCAGAAGACATGGTACGTCCCATGGCACCTCCTAACACTTATATTATGTTCCGGGTCAGTTTGACCCATGTTTTTGAGCTGTCTGAAATACCGGCTACCCTTGAATGCTTTTCTTGAAATTGTGTGAACACTTCTCATTTAAGTCATAAACTTTGATGCAATGAGGTGCTGTGGAAAGTTTGTTCGAAATTTCTTATAATTGTAATGTTGGCAGATCAATTTGAATTTCTGACATGGTTAAAGGCAGGTGTACCGACCCAAAATAAAAGTTTCAGTTTCTCAATTACCATCTAAGAGTGTTTATATTTATTACAATTATGCATATGGCAGATCCTTTTATTTTGTAGATATTGAAGGTGTACATTTTTATTAGTTCATTATGGAAAAAAAAAGGTAATTACAACTTTTTAATTCACAATTCAGTTTTTTTTCTTGCAATTGTGACTTTTTTTCTCAGAATAGATATAAACGAGTTATAAAGTCAGAATTGCAGGATATAAACTCGCAATTGCTAGAAATATACTTGAAATTCTGACTTTTTTCTCAAAATTTATATTTTGCGATATAACTTGCAATTGCACATTTATTTCATGCAATTCTGAGAATAAAAGTCACAATTGTGAGTTAATATATCGCAATTTTGACTTTATAACTTGCAGTTGCGAGCTTATATCTCACAAGAAAAAAGTCAGAATTGTGAAATAAAATTTGCAATTACCTTTTTTATATTTTCATTCAGTGGAAGAAAGGGGCTTCCATAGTTTATGCATGCGTTCTTTGTAGCTCATTATCATTTAAAGAGACATGCACCAAAACGGCTCGCTATGAACAAAGTTGTTTTTGACAAGGTAAAAAGGAAGTTGCTTTATACGACTTTTGAAGATTTTTAACTGAGTATGTTACAGACAATAATGGAGACCCTAAAGAACTGTACCAACTTGTGGGAAATGGGCATCTGATGTCATCTTTAATAATATAATTGATGCAAAATCCCATAGACCTGCATTGAAGGCCAGAATAGTATAATAATATAGAAATCACAGAGACTTGGAATTTGTTTCTCTTGGCTTGGACCAGAAAGCAACCGTCAAGAAACCACTTAGACAAGTGCATCGAAATGTACAAAATACACATATAACACATAGCAGCAGTCCCTCAAGCATCCTAAGCACTGTGCGATTTTGCAGAGACTAGAAAATGAACATCTTGCATTGTTTTAATGTTCTCAGGTCCAGGTTCCTGGAAGCACCACCAGTACAGTTCTGAAGAACCTGCAGTCTGATACCGAGTACACAGTAACAGTGGTGCCAGTATACGCTCCTGGAGAAGGCAAGCGCATGTCGGAGAATGGAAAAACCTGTGAGTTGATGCAGCCTTTTCTTATTTTAGCATTAGCGGAAAGCAACAAATTCCCATACTTTTCCATCATATACTCCCCAGTAACAGGAATCCTTCTGCCAAAGTTTTTAATCCAGAAAGTGCAAAGTGCAGTTTTCTGGCTTTAACATTAAAGTCTTGCACTTCTAAATAGAATCTCAGAGACTTGCTCAAAGATTGAATCAGCTTTATTGGATTGATCACTAAGGGAGGAATGCCGATGTGCTGGCAACCCCATAAATGTGACTCCAGTCTGGGCTTAATGAGCCTTCTTTATGGGGTGTAATGACTGGAGATGCTGGTACGAGGCTTACGAACAATCTATTTCACCAAATGGAAACCCCAGGGAGGTGCAAGGACATAAAAGCACCCCTATTTATTGCTGTCAGCTCAATGCTCCTCATTCAGAGTCAAAATAACAGATTTTTGTTGGCGTCATTGTTTTTCCACCAGGTGGTTTGCTTCTCATCATCTCCAGTTTGCTTTGCGTGGCTGTGCCACGTTAATACAAGTGTTTATTTTGGTCAAAAATCTGGAATCAGGGTTTTTGCTGGTGGAAATCTAAAGCTTGTTCTGTTCTGCTTTTTGTTTTCATGCACCATTCATGACGTGTTATCGAAAGCTGTGCGCATTTACTGTTAAGGGAAAAAGACTCTTCCCCACTTCATTTTTAGTATACCAGTTTTCTGAAATGTTATGTTTAAATGTGCTAATTTTATCCAAAACAAATCTGCGCTAATTTGCGTACATTTCCAGAATGGAAATTTGAACACTGGATAAAGTTTAATTTTGTTGAAATATTAAGTTTTAAAAGGGTTATGATATCTAATTTAAATCAGAAAATATTGTCAACAGCTAGAAAAGAATGTTACCATAAGTTTAGGAATAAAGATCAGGTGGATGGTAAATGAACAAACCCACATAGAAAAAAAACAAAACACACAGACGTGAACAGATAAAGTGCAATAAAATAAACACTTAAAAGACTATATTGGAAATTTGCCTCCCACTAAGTCTGAAGCAACACTTGCGAAAGAAAGCCAAATAATCCAAAATCTCAAAATAGACCAGTATATTAACAAAAGTCTCAGTTTATTGTAGATAAAACAGCTAAACATGCTGAACAAAAACTAAACATATAATGTCTGTCTTGTGATTTTGGGGTGAAAACTACCTCTTACCGTTGGTTTTGGTTTAAAGGTAGATTTAATCAAAAATGAGACGCCTCTCTTCACCCTTTGAAATGCTGTTGTAATGTGTTTCTGTGGTGGATGACATTGAAACTAGTATTGTGTTTAAACCTGCATGCATCAGGACAAGGGCTCTTGTAAATAGTTGCACATTTCTGTACCTCTTTAACCACTCTAACCGCTTACCCCTTTTACTGTCTTTGTTTTTATGATGCTGCTCCCGCTCCTGTCTGAAACAGTGACGCGGACCCCTGCCAGGAACATCCAGGTTTACAACCCCACCACAAACACCATGAACGTGCGCTGGGAGCCGGCCTCCGGAGATGTGCTGCAGTACCGTGTCGCCTACTCCCCCCTCTCTGGAACCAGTCCCCCTCAGTCTGTAAGTCCTCATCGTTAGGCTCGCGTGAAAGATCCTTCAGGAAATACTGACGTGACAAATGTCAGTCTCTCAACCTTTTGAGCGTTTTTGCAGTCTGTTCCTCCGCAAAGATGTTTGTGTTTTTAATGTCATGCAGCTTCGTTCTCACATGAACTTCATTGCTTGAGAGGGATTTTCACAAAGCTCCGAAATCCATAAATGAGTTTTATTCTCGTCAGATACTTGCGTAAAGAAAGCAGCTGTGGGAAATCTTAAGCCCAAACCTGTTTTATTTCAGCACTGAGGAAAACATTCAGTCTTAACAGAATGAGCTTCTTATCTGCAGCCGCAAAGGCTTTGTGGAATATTGTTATGGACGTACATCTTTTCCGACATTGTGGCCAGTTTTCCAAATTCTCTGCGTTTTAATTTTAACCTCCGGTCTATGATGAATTTTTTACCTTTTCCACTGGAACCTTGAAAAACTCCAGAAGTGCAATCAATCGGCCACTGGTTTTCCAAATAAAGGATAGTGTTGTCAGGAGCGTGAAAAGGGAGTTTCTCATGTCATTAAGTGGGAAGTCAGTCACCCCCATGACCTGGCGTTGTGAAGAGCAGTGAAAGGAGGTGATTGCACGATACTGTCAGCACATCATTCACTCCAATTGCTACAACTGCTACACTATTAACACATCAAAGGAATGTTTCCACTGCATTGGCTGAGTAAGTGATCTCTAATGGTCGGGTTGGAAATCGGTGGTGACACAAACATCAGTGAGTGCAAGAGGTCATCTGTAGAAAAATAGGCAAGCTTCTTTCTCAGGGTGTTATATATTTTATATTTTAGAGATTTTAAAGCCAGCAGTTTTGATGTGCGTGACCTTAAGGGATTAAATGTTGTGGGACATATCATTTTGCATAAATATTTTTTCTTTGTTTGCTTTGTGACATTTTCCTTAATATTAAACACCACTCATTGACATTACTGTAATGAAAAAAAAAAAAGCTTATTTTTATTACCAGAATTATTTTTATTTTTACTACCACAGACAAACACACAAACAAATAAATAAATATTTAATAAAATAAATAAATATCATTTAAAAGTATTTTCCTACAACACTGTAGTATTTGTTGTAAAACATGACTGGACAGAATGATTGTCTTCACAAGCTTTACAGAATAAGAATCAGATAAGAATGAATGGTAGATTCCTGTGAACAGTATTTTTAGTAAAATGTGCTCATTTAGTCCTATTTTATTGCCTCAACTGTGAATTGAATCCTTATGTAAATGAATGAACATAGATGAAATGGTAACGCTTTATTTTAAGGACCGGTTCTCACTATGAACTAGATGTTTATGAGCATGCACGTTACTAGCATATTGGCTGTTTATTACTACTTACAAAGCACACGCTAATGCCTTATTCTGCATGACCATTTTTAATCCATTTTTAAATTAACTACCTTACCAACTATTAATTAGTAGCAAATTAAGAGGTAAAACTCATAGTTAGTAGTTAAAATCCCCAAACTGAAGTGTGACAAACTTGGAACAAATGTAGGTGTTTTATACAACAAATATAATGTAATATAATATAATAAATGGAATTTATTATTTGGATTGATTTTCCTTTTGATTTTGTGTTGAAATGTGACCTGCATATGTGAGCTTCACTCATTAATCATTGTAAAAGTATTTGAAGTATCATAAATGTCACTGGTTAACAAAGACAGCCTGTGTGTCCCTGGTGGTAAATTATATATTTTTTTTGTTGTCTGTTAGGTACTCGTTCCAGGGAACACCCACACTGCCTTGCTGGAGCAGCTCGATTCAGACACAAACTACGCTGTGAGTGTGGTGGCTCTGTATGCTGACGGCGAGGGCTCCTCTGTGTCTGACAATGGAAAAACACGTGAGTCTGACTGCAGGTCTTTTGTTATGTGTTCGTGGTGCATTCTCAGTCACATTGTGCAATGAAATGTCAGCTTTTCTATTTATTTGTTATTTAATCATTTCAGATGTGAAGGTATCAGCTGAAATTTCAGGAAATCCAATTTTCCAACTTAACCCAAAGTACAAGGGTTGTAATTTGTTATCATACTTATCATTTTCAAAGAAAAAAAATGTTTTGTCCAATTTTTGAGTTACTACCCCCAATACAAAATATGCAGTACAAATAGTTATATATTGTTACGAACCCTAACCCTGCTACATTATTTCAACTTCATCACATGGCTTCGCTAGCCAATAGCATTGCACCACCCTACACTTGTGCCAAAAAAAATTTCTAGGGGAAAATATGTGCACTATGATATTGTCCCATGGCAGAGTTGAAATACTAAGCTCTTTGAGGCAAATTTAGAAATTATAAGTACTCATAAAGAATGTGAAAGAAACTTGTTGCCGAAAGATTGAATGATATCTCTTCTTTAAATGATGTCAGAAAGAGAAAATCATTATTAACATTATTAGAAGACTTTTTATATATATACAGTGTATGTTACAATGTAACATTTGTATATATATACAGTATAATGTTAAATTGTAATTGTGATGACTTGGGTGATGTAATGATGATGACATAAAAAATTGCAGATATTCTAATAAAAAATATTATATTTTTGCATTATAAACTAAACAATTTCAAATCTACTGTACTCAGAAAAGTTCAGTATACTGGTAAAGTATATAAGTAGTAAGTCATATGGGCACAAACAGCACACAAATGGTCTTTTCTTCCAGAAATATGATTTAGAGAGAACCTCTGTTCTTCTGATTGCAGTGCCCCGCGGCGGCCCCAGGAACCTGCGTGTGTATGATCCGACCACCAGCACGCTGACCGTCAACTGGGAGCTGGCAGAAGGACCCGTGCTCCAGTACCGCATTGGCTATGCACCCACCACTGGAGATCCCATTGAGGAGTTTGTGAGTGGTGTTGTGTTTTATAGTAGTGATTATAAAGGACATGAGCATTATATGTGAACATCAGCTATTTTTATGAGCCCATGGATGTAATTTGATTGAAAGCATGCTAGAAAGCTGATCTTGTCCTGCTGTGTTTCACATAGACAAGTGTCCCTGGCAACAGAAACTCTGTAATCTTGCAAAACCTGCAGCCAGACACTCCGTACAACATCAACGTAGAGGCCATTTATCAAGATGGGCCTGGAGGACGACTGTCTGGAGATGGAAAAACATGTAAGGAAGGTTACACAATCACATTACAGCTTGATAGACCGACAGACAGACAGACAGACAGACAGACAGACAGACAGACAGACAGATAGACAGATAGACAGATAGACAGATAGATAGATAGATAGATAGATAGATAGATAGATAGTCAAACATGTTGACTGTAAGAAAGAAGCTGTGCTGGAAATCAGTGTATGGGAAAATGTCAATGTCTTGGCTCCTGTTTACTGTTTCTTTCTTCTCCTTCAGTGGGTCTCCTGGAGCCGCGTAACCTACGTGTTTCTGATGAGTGGTACACTCGTTTCCGAGTGTCCTGGGATCCTGTACCTGCGCGGGTCAACGGTTATAATCTGGTCTATACCCCAGTGGGTAAGAGACAGTTCTAGATCATTTTACCCTGTTGTCATAATCTGGACATCCTGTTGTAGGTTATGCTGGCACATGCTCTAGTAAGTTCTGTTCGGCGTGTTGTTCCAGGCACGGATAACACCATGGAAGTGTTTGTTGGAGATATTACTTCACATGTCCTGCCCAACCTCCAGCCTGGCACCACGTATGACCTGAAGGTTTATGCTCAATATGACACAGGCGTGAGCGGCGCTCTGGTCGGACAGGGAACCACATGTGCGTGCTCGTTTCTTTGACTGACAAATTGTACGGACATGTTTTGAGATTGTTTTAAAACACCTGCTTTAACTGTGGAATGCTGTTATCCATTGCAGTGTATCTCAATGTGACTGACCTCAACACATACGACGTCGGCTATGACTCCTTCTGCATGAGATGGACGCCTCACCGAGCCGCCACCTCTTACAGGCTAAAAGTCAATCCTTTCAATCGTAAGTTAATACAATACGAGGAGATGCAAGTTCATTAAACATAAATGCTGCATTTTATTCATGTTCCTCTACAAGTGTTATACACTCAGAAATATTTAGGCCTAAATTTAGGATTTATGCATGTGAATTTAGGATTTATGCATGTGAATTGCATATTTTTTTATCCATTATGCTGATATGATGCGTTTTTATCAGTCATGCATAAATGAAACAGGTCAGATTTAAATTATAATAAATTGAATGTGTTTAAATACACAATAACCAGGATTATATATTTATTATCAATAAATCCAATGTTTAAATTTCATACACTTTTTTCTAATTGAATATTGCTTGTTCCACAGCTCATTGTTCCATGTTCATACTTTATAACTGAAAAAATGTAATTGATTTTCCAATGAACACATTTGTGCTGATTCTAAATTATTAGAATGTTTGTATTTTAATAATAATTGATATCCTGTTATAGTTTTTGTTAATATTTTTAGAATTACATTTTTAAAATATATTTTATGTTTTCATTTAAAAAATTTTATTGTAATATTGATTTTTTTTTATTTTAGTTTTTATGCAGTTTTTATTTAGTTTTAGTTTATTTAGTTTTAGTAATTTAGTAATTTTTATTTGACTAAATAAAATTGCTAATAAATCTATTTTGAAAATATGATTATTGAAATAAAATAAAATAGTAAAAAGTTAACAATAAATTGTGCACAGATTTAATTTTTTTATTAATTAATTAAATAATTTCACATTATGCTTTATTTATTTATTTTTAAGTTGGTTTAGTTTGTAATATATTTGAAATTCTAATGCATGGAAATTTTAATGCAATTCAAATACATAAATATTAATGTTTGTATAAGCTTACGCCTCTCTCTTATCATTAGCGGCTAACCGTGGGGCTCAGGAGGTCACTATCACCGCCACTGAGAGCCAGTACTGTTTTGAGGGGCTGACACCAGATGCACTGTACAATGCCACAGTCTACACACAGACCCCCAACCAGGAAGGGCCCGGAGTCAGTGTCAAAGAGCGCACACGTAAGTCACGACGCATTCAGAAGAATTCAGTCCCACAACTCTGATCACAGTTTTACTCATGGTTTCTTTGTCTGTTCTGTAGTGGTGAAGCCCACCGTAGCCCCAACACCACCTCCAACTCCTCCACCACCACCCACCATCCCTGCTGCACTCGAGGGTAAAGACACAAGAGCATTCACTTTTTCAAAATACTTTTTTATTTGCTTCCAAGCTTTGCTGGTAACACTTTAGTATAGGGAACAATTCCAACTATTAACTAGTTCCTTATTAGCATGCATATGTGACCCTGGAGCACAAAAGCAGTCTTAAGTCGCTGGGGTATATTTGTAGCAATAGCCAAAAATACATTGTATGGGTCAAAATGATAGATTTTTCTTTTATGCCAAAATCATTAGGATATTAAGTAAAGATCATGTTCCATGAAGATATTTTGTACATTTCCCACCGTAAATGTATCAAAACTTCAAAACTAGTAATATGCATTGCTAAGGACTTCATTTGGACAACTTTAAAGGTGATTTTCTCAATATTTAGATTTTTTTGCACCCTCAGATTCCAGATTTTCAAATAGTTGTATCTCAGCCAAATATTGTCTGATCCTAACAAACCATACATCAATGGAAAGATTATTTGGTCAGCTTTCAGATGATGTATAAATCTCAATTTACAAAAAAATTACACTTAAGACTGGTTTTGTGGTCCAGGGTCACATATTATTAACATATTGGCTGTTTATTTGTACTTATAAAGCACATATTGTACATGACCATATTCTACTTCCCTAATCCTACCCAATACCTAAACATAACAACTACCTTACTAACTATTAATAAGCAGAAAATTAGTAGTTCTTTGAGGCAAAAGTCATGGTTAATGGTTTGTTAATAGCGAGAACTGGACCCTAAAATAAAGGGCTTCTACCAACCAATGTAATCCTCTGAAATTTTTATTATACTGTAAATAGTCACAATAGAGCTGTATGGAATTTTAGGTCCATTAAACAAACACCCTTTAATGCATACGCGACTGAGATTTCAGTAACTAAAACAATTTAACAGGGGTGATATAAGCAAGAGCTGATCAAATTTAAAAACTGTAACTTGAATGCAATGTAAGTTGCTTTGGATAAAATGGATAAATATAAATGTAATGTAAATACTATACCTGCATTGCTCATCACACTGTTTTGTAATGCCAGTGTGCAAAGGAGCCAAGGCTGACCTGGTGTTCCTGATCGACGGCTCGTGGAGCATTGGAGATGAGAGCTTCATTAAAGTCCGTCAATTTGTCTTCAGCATGATCGGAGCGTTTGATGTCATCAACCGTAATGGCATGCAGGTAACCGACCTGTCTGTAGTCATATGCACATCCGCCTGATAGTGCTGGGATTCATTTGCTCTTTGTTCTCCTTCTGTGAAACAGGTGTCTTTTGTGCAGTACAGCGATGAAGCTAAAACAGAGTTCAAACTGAACACCTACCACGACAAGGGAATGGTGCTGTCTGCCCTTCAGATGGTCAACTACAGAGGAGGAAACACTAAAACGGGTTTGTGAAATATTGTTTTTATGTTCTAGGATTTAGCTTTCTGATTTTTTTTTACCCTACCTTAATGTGTCAAAAGAAGAAACAAATGGCTATGAAATTATACTTTGTTTGAATGCGTGTGAATGCTTTAGGTGCTGCGCTGAAGCATATCGGAGACAAAGTGTTCACATCAGACAGTGGTATGAGGAGAAACGTTCCCAAGGTTCTGGTCGTAGTAACTGATGGACGTTCTCAAGATGATGTGAAGAAGAGTGCTACTAAACTACAGCATGCAGGTAACACTGAGATCATAAACGTGCAGCACTCATTGATTGTGAACTGCTGTTAAATTTGCAAGGCTGTAGAAAGCACAACAGGGTCGCATTTTTATGTTGAAACATGAAGTGCTCACATTTATTCAATGCAATCATTGTCTTTTGAAGTTTAATATCTTATCTGACTGTATTGCAATTCCTGTTTTTCTTTCGCCAAATTTAAGACTTTTAAAATAACTTTGATACCATTTAAAATATTTAAGGGTGTATTCACACCAGGAAAGTCCGCTAGTTCACTTGCTTTGGTCCGTACCAAATACAATGTTGATTTTTTTGTGTTTGGTGTGGTTCGCTTTCACACTGCTCTTTTTGCAAGTGAACCAGAAACTGTAAACAAAACCACAAGTGTGCTTAAGGTCATCCATTCATTGGTTCATCCATTCAACCATACCAGAGTTCGTTTGGAAGGGACCGAGACCACCTCTTCAGCTGGTTGTTTGGTTCGCACCCGAGTGCCATTACTGTATTCACACCTGCCCAAAATTACTTAAATTACTTGAGTTCGATTCAATCGAACCAAACAAGACAGGTTTGAATACACCCTAAAACTTTGCATGGCCTTAAATTCGGTCAAACTGAACTTAAGACATTTTAATTACTTTTTAGCATAAAGAAAATAAAACGTTTTTGGACCATGATTATGTTTTGCGGTTTTTCAATGGCTATTCTGTTTAAACTATGTAAATTACTGTATTATAAAATAATCTTTTTTTTTTGCATTAAAAAAATAAACATTAATTATGACACATTGCAGATCTCAGTGGTCATGGAAATAGGCCTTATTTTCTTTATGCAACATATAATTGTTCATTTTTGGGTGAAATACGACCTGAATGAGATCTTGACAGGCGATGTATCTCAAATTACTTCAGACAAGTCACTCAACATGCTCCTCAAAGCCTCAGCGTTGTCTTTTCCACAGGCTACAGTGTGTTTGTGGTGGGTGTCGCGGACGTAGACACCGCTGAACTCAGGAACATTGGAAGCAGGCCCAGCGAGAGACACGTCTTCATCGTTGATGACTTTGACGCATTTACTAAGATCCAAGACAACCTCATTACGTTCATCTGTGAAACGGCAACATCCTGTAAGATGTCATCCTTTGTAGTCTGTATTGCATTGTTCATTTTATCGCTAACATTAAAGACAAGAGTCAAACGCTTTCCTACTATTATTTTACAGCTTGTCCTTTGATTTACCTCGACGGATTCACATCCCCAGGTCAGAGCTTGACTGAAATCCATATCTGAAGACATTCTATCATCATAGTTTTATTTTCCTCTGTCATTACACATTGTTATGCATCTCTTGATTGATGTTTTGATGAAAACGTACAGGGTTCAGGATGCTGGAAGCCTTTAACATCACTGACAAGACGTTTGCTGGCATGAACGGCGTCTCCATGGAACCTGGCTCCTTCAACAGTTACATTGCATACAGACTCCATAAGGATGCATTCATTTCCCAGCCCACAAAGTAAGTTGAATTGCAGTGCATGTGTTTCGCATGTTTTCTGAGCTGCTCCCCTACAGACTGTAATGGCAAAAACTATATATT
The DNA here is from genome assembly GCF_936440315.1 of Barbus barbus. Taxonomy (NCBI): domain Eukaryota; kingdom Metazoa; phylum Chordata; class Actinopteri; order Cypriniformes; family Cyprinidae; genus Barbus; species Barbus barbus. Next base: position 3,705,654 of record NC_136758.1, read on the forward strand.
TTAAAGAGTTTTATTTGGCCTGACTGAAGTCCAAAAGGGAAGTCCAAGCAAAAACCAATACCAACTGGTGGTAGAAATTCATCTCATATAAATAGTTTTTTGCTGTTTATAGTTGTCACAACAGCATATTAAACCTCTTTTTCTTTTTTATTAAAGATCTGTGAACATTGTAGTGGACAACAGCATTAGAAAGTTATTTGATCATTAACTAAAACTATTAAAATTATTTTATCAATTGAAATAAAGTTTAAGTATGATCAAATCTAAATATTAGATTAAAAGCACTAACATTTCTAACTGGAAGTAAATAAAAATTAAATGAAAATAAATGAAACCTAAATAGTAATAAAAACACTAATAAAAATGCAAAAAGCAAACAACAAAACATTAAACTAAAATTAAAATGTTAAATTCAATTATAATGTTGAATATGTTAATTCAAAATAGGCTTAAATTATAATAGTAATAAATAACAATACTAAAATAACACTGCAGAGAGTTAATTTATGCATTATTAATAAATTAATTACATTACGGTGTATAACTATACCTGTATTACTCATTACACTTATTTTGTAGTGTTATTTGCACAAAAGTACATTTACATTTAGTCATTTATCCAAAGCGACTTACAATTGGGGAATACATAAAGCGATTCTTCTTAAAGAGGCAAACAGACACAGGAAGTCCTCGTTAATACCAAGGCATTGTTCAAATAAGTACAAGCTAGAAAGGGAAGGAATAAAGTAGTGCAAATCATTACTTAATTACTAATTATTGCATAAAAAATCTCAGTTTTTCAATGCTGCTTTTCTCAAACATGTTGTAGTGATTGCCTATACACTATTAGATCAAGAAGTGTACCTCAAATTGAGCCTGAGATCTGGTCTGAAGGTCTCTGGCCAAAGCACGCTTGATTAATTTAACTATAATGATTTGTATTTGTACGTGGGCAAGCAGCTGTTCAAATGGAAACATGTTGAGCACCAGAGGGAAAATACTTCAATATGTTGCCATTACTCAAGGCTCCAAGTCTGTTGCATTTTTTTTCTCAGAGGACGCTACATGAATCTGTTCTGCACTTTTTGATTTATGTCTGGTTTCACTGCACAACAAATTAATCTGTATGAAGATTTGAATTATTCTCTTGTCATCAGACACATGCAACATTCCCACGAAACCCATCATGTGCGGGTCATATTTTGCATTATGACATGATTTTATGAACATTAAGTCTGTGGGCTGCCTGATGAAGTTCTTTGCATTGATAAATGAGCTGTGTTATTCTTTGAAGGGAAATCCATCCAGATGGTCTTCCTCCCTCATACACTCTGATCCTCCTCTTCCGTCTCCTCCCCGACACCGGCAAGGATGCGTTTGATATATGGCAGATATCAGATAAGAACAACAACCCTGAGGTCGGGCTCACCATTGACCGTAAGTACCATTTTCACCTTCCATGTGTCGTGTGTGTTTGTGTGTGCGTGCAGTAAACCTTGTGGTGTCTGCTAAAGCTTATTTAGAAACAGAAACCCTCTAAATGGGTTCCAGATTTCAAGCTTGCAGTGATTTATAGCGGTAATTATTCAGAAATGCATAATCAGCCCTTTTAGAGCATCCAGCTCAAATTTGGAAATCAAATTGAATGTAAATCCTTTGTTTTGTTATTGCTTTGTTTTTTTTGTAATTTTTGCCCGGGCGGTCAGTGCAGAGCCATCTGTAAAGTGTGTGTTTTGTTCTCAGCCTCCAGTAGAATCATCTCATTCTACAATAAGGACTCCAGAGGTGAAATTCAGAAAGTCTCCTTTGATAACGACCAAGTGAAGAGAGTTTTCCATGGCAGTTTCCACAAGGTAGAATGATTTACTAACTTTGGTTGACTACTTGGGCGTTTAAAATGGCTCTTAAAAATACAGGTTCCAAAAGGGTGCTTTCACAGTGATGCCATAGAAGAACTTTTCTCAAAGTTTGAAATGTATTTTGAAATGTAAAGAACCGTTTTCCACTGTAAACATCCTTTTGTCCAATGAAAAGTTTCCATGGATGTTACAAGTTCTTAAAAGAACCATCAATGCCAATAAAGAACCTTTAAGTGTGAATGACGCGTAAAATTCATAAAACTGCAAAAATAGCTTGAAGAACTGAACCGGCTCCTTTAGATGAGGTCGCAGGTGTCAGTCTGTATTGCCTAAATCTTGACCAGAAGTCTTGTGGATATGAATCGATTTGAACTTGGAGCATCCTTTTGGAAATCCTGCCAGATACAACGTATTGAGAAAGGGATTTCTTTAGATGAATATTAGTCCCTGCAAAGTAGTAAAGTTTGTCGGGTACAACATAACGATTTTGGAAGAGATTGCTTGTGTTATGACTCTTGGCTGATAAATTCGAAATGTGTTTCCAACCGAAGATACGGTTTTACTTGGAGCTCAATGAAAGATTTGCCACTGTTGATTTTGCCTTTGGCTTTAAATTGAGATGTTTAACGGCCCATATGGTGCACGCAGAGCTTTCGCCTATACACCCACCAGCCATCATTCCAGCTGCAGGTTTGTGCAAGAGCCGCTCATAGTAATGTGGTTCACGAGAGCTGGAAACATCAATCATTACTATTGAACATGCTGTAAAAGAGGACGTTAATGATGTTATGTTTTTATAAAGGGTTTTGCTTTCTCAGAGGTTTTTCTAAGCCCAGCGCACACGCAGAGTCTGTTTAAAGCTAAACATGTCATCATTTTGTCATGTTTGTCCCGAGTGTCCCGAGTTTAATTGCTAACGTAAAAAACGCCAGACAACAAGGAGACTGTAATTTATGCTTGCTGGGATTTGGCAGTTTTGGTCTAGTAAGTGCATTATGGCAAATCAGATCTCAAGTTGTGCTAATTTTACAACCACAGATTTTCCCAGTCTGTGTGGGAAATTTGTTTGAGCAATTGGGGTGAATCTCAGGAAGACCACCAGAAAGTCAAAGAAAAATAATTATAATGCTTAAAGAAAACGAAGCCTATTTCCACCCAATTTTCATTACTGTAATACTAAAATTTAAATTTGTATTATTTAAATTGTAAAGCATGTAAAAATCATTTTGATACAAAATTCTATTTGTATTTTAATGTAAAACATTATTGTTACTATATTATAGTAATGTACTATAACTGGAATCATTGCTATTAATAACAAACAAAAAACATTTTGAATTTCTTTTTCGTTTTTTTGAGATTCGCCCACTGACATCTTCACAGTGGCTTTAATCACAAAGTGATGTCATATAGTCTGGATTGTGACTGTAGGCCGATTTGTGGTCCAGGCTTCATGAAAAAGCATTGGTTTGCCACTGTTGCCTATTGTATGTTCAGCAACCACTGGCATAGCTGGAGACGTGAACATGGAACAACAATTCGGAGCTAAGGGGGTGATTAGCTGACCACCTTGGTTACAAGATTACAGACTGGTTACATGAAAAGGAAACCTTTTAGGTTAAACAAACCTATCATGCTTTGGAGAGTTAGAAAGTTGTTTAAAGTGAAAGACTTTTCTCTTTCTTCCTTCTCAGGTTTGTACTAAAGGCAGGCATCACTATTACAGTTGCTCATACTTTGGGTTAGGGATTTGAACCAACTCTAACCATAAATATTGAACTGCACTGCTTACATTTGCACGACTTGAATGATACTTCAAATCATGTGGTTTATTTCTTTATAAGTAAGTGGACTTATTGTGCAGTCACTCCCACAGACGTGGAGGAACATGAGACCAGAATGTCATAGAGACTTGGGAGAGGACTCTATTGATTTGGGTCAGTAAGCAACACTTTAGAAACCACATTAGCTACAGCCTTGCTTCAACGTGGAGAGTTTTGCATGGGAAATTTCATTGAGTGAAACTACTGAAATCTGTCAGGATCACTGGAAAGTCAACAAAAATAATATCGCTTAAAGAAAATGAATCGTATTTGATTCCTTGTTCAGCTTAAATGTTATTGACCAGAATCTTGCCACTGCCAATTCAGATGAACACACACGGCCTGATGGATTTGTAGTTGATCATTTTTTTTAATAGTTAATAATAACCTACAAGCCATTATTATCTGAATTAAGACAAAAGTGTGTACACTGTGCTAGTTTAATGCTTAACAAGAGTGCTTAGAGAGCCTAGGGAAAAGCAAACAGCTATTAAATGGATTCTGTGGTCAGCTGCGCAATACCACACAGAACTGGCCCTTTCTTCATGTCATTTCCTTTCTTTTATAAAATGCCAGAGATTATGAATTTAGTAGCTAAAATCAATCCATGAATAAAAGCTTTCCGAGTTAGATTTAAAGGTAATGTCATGTGAATGGTTTGGAAGCACTGTTCACATGAAGCTTGCGTGAGACTCATAGTTGCTTTTTAATGTTAAGGTGGGGTCAGATTTACCAGTGATCTAAGATGTTTTAAGATATAGTTTGCATAGAATCCATGAAAAGTGTTATCAGACCATTTTCTAAGGCTGCATGAAATATTAAAACCATTAAAAAATCATAATAAAGCACAGTGCTATTGTGAATTCACAAAAGCTGCGATTCAGTTAAATAAATAAATGCGCTTGAGGTTTCAATATTCACTTTATTTATATGTGTGTAGTTTATGCCCGTGCATCTCCGTTCACGGTAAATGCTGCTCCACACAAACTGTTATCATTTACATGCGCGGACGGCTCAAACTCCATCTTTGAATATGCTGTGAGTCTGAGTTGCTTATAACATTCATCTGGGAGCACAATCTGCACCATTCTATCAGATTTATAAGGTAAATCATTTATAAACCTACACCAACACTAAATATGCTAACTGTTCATCGTGACGTCAAATCAAAAGTTTAAACCCCCGCTCTGAGTTTGCATGTTTTGATGTCCACATGTTCTTGTTTAAGAAATGACTGGCTATAGCATTTCTATCATAAAGAAGTGACCAAATATAAAAGAGTAAGTGGACATTTGAATTAAATGTTGTTTGGTCAATATTAAACAAGGATTAGATCGCGCAGTAAAGTGTAAAAACATCGTCAGGCTGTTAGCGCCCTCTGCAGGCATTGGATATAATACATAATGTACATAAATTAAGATTATATTGTTTTATTGCATTATGTATTTATTTTAACTGTTTTGAATAAAGACATTGAATAAAGTTATGAAACACTAAATTCTAAATTAAATATGTACGAATCCTTAAAGCTACAAAAGTTATTGATTTCCTCTTTTTTTCTTTTGTTCTTTGATTAACACATCACAGCAGCAGGGTTATTAGGTTATTTGGCTGCTATTACTTTAAGAACTGCCGCTGCTGAACGTGACACGGATCTGACACGCATGCTCGTAGTTTCATTCGTGCCATATTTGTGTGTGCAATTGAATAGCACACGCTATGAGCACAGTATAATGGCTGACAGGACAGGAAAATTCGTTTTTACCGACAAATAGCCTGACAACATCTCATCTGACCGCAGTGGCCAATGCTAGCTCCGCCCATGCGTTAAATATTTTGAACACCCTGAAACTGGAAAAATTAATTGCCTGTGTTAACACGCTAATTTTGACAACCCCAATTTTAAGTCATTATAAAATCTATTGTTCACTTAGGTCTATTTTTATACACAAAAGACCGCAGATATCCAGGCAGCTCTCAAGAGTTTGAAAGAGACAGAAAGTAACATTTGAAAATTGTAGTTTAAAACCACTTCCGGTCTAAAATTTGAATTTACTCACTGAATTCATACAGTTGAGGGAATGGTGGGGGAAGATGGCCAGTCAAACATGCATCTATGAAATGGAGGCTGATAGACATAATGAAAGTCTGACAGGACAGAGGGGAAGACTAGAGCAGAGCACAACGAAACCACATGGTGAGCATATTCTCAGACCCACAGTAGCCAGAATGGGAGGATTCGAGAAAGTGTGAATGCACAATACACCATACAGCCGAACAAGCCCTGTCTGTTCACAGGGCTTTCCCCTTTAGCAAAAATGGTCACTCTGCATTCACTTTCTGAATTGATAACTATTGCATTCTCAACTTCCCACGAGCATTTGAACACACTGTTAGGATAAGCTTCTAAAGCTCTCCATCTAAAGCCAGAACTTCAGACCTCTTCTCCTTGTGGGAAGCCAAATGCCGGTTGCCAAAGATGTTGACGGTATTGTGGCAAGAAATATGACCTTGCCTTTGGAGTGCTGATCTACAAAGTATGAATATCAGATGTATGAGCTGGTCAGACTTTTTGACTGAAAAAAGCAACTGCTCAAGTCGGGGGAACGAGCGCATTAGACGGTCAGCCACAGAATGACATAATAGCAACATGTGGTGACGCTACATAAAGAAAACGTTGTATTCCCTTTAAAAAAAAGGATGGAAAAAGCATTTTGGTGGTCGCATCCGCATGTAGAGTCTCATGGTGAATGCACAGGGGAAATTACAGATGGTAAACCAGTTAATACTCTCTGTATTTGTGTTCGGCAACTGGCATGTCTTTACATAATGAACTAATTAAACTCATTATAGTTGGCCAGCGACTGTTATTGGAAGAATTGAGAGCGTAACTCTAAACATAGTTCATAGGCCGTAGGGTTAACGTTCTCATGGATCATGGGAAAGGTTTCGGATGGTTTTGCGTATTTTTGTCAATCGGGCAGTTTCGTGAATCCCTTTCATGAAGATTTATGAAGCAAGCCAAGATGTCCAGAGTACTGAGTAATAATTTAACTGATGCTTGGATTGACGCGCTGAGGTATTCACTCTAATGCCTTTTTATTTTTGCAGCTTCACATTTCTATTTCACCAAAAAATGTCAAACTCAACATTGACTGCCAAGAGGTGGCTGAGAAAGAGATTAAAGAGGCCAACAACGTATCCACAGATGGCTATGAAGTCCTTGGAAAAATGGCAAAGTCTGGCGGTTCAAGGAAGCAGTCAGCCACAGTAAGTACAGACTGCTCATTCCCTTCAGTACACGAAAAGATCTGAACACGCACTAAATGATTAATCCAAATCTACCCTGCCGTTCCCTTTGTCCCCTCATACTCAATCAAATGCACGTCCTCCCACCCATTCATGCCTGGATGGATTTGATTCTGTCTGTATTGCTCTTCAAAACACCTTTGGGTGCATGTGGGCAGGATTTTTATTTTATTAAATAATAAATATGCAGGCCATCTGTAACATCCATTTGTGTTCCCATTTTTCTCTCCCTCAGTTCCAGCTCCAGATGTTTGATATTGTCTGCAGTTTGGGCTGGACAAGTCGAGACAAATGCTGTGATATTCCAGCAATGGTAAGCAGGGATTGTGTATGGATTGTCATTTTACGGGGTGAGATTTTGTCTACTGTTTGGTCCGTACGCTGAAAGCTTTCAGTGAAGTTTTGCAGACTTCAAAAGATGCTTGTAATGAGAGAAGGGACACTCTCCAGCCCCTCAATACAGCTGTCAAGCTTTTGAGCAATTACCAGTTGTGTTTCGATGTGACTTCCTTTTTCACGGCAATTGCCCTTTTCCTTAATGTCTTTAGGGAGTCCCTTTGTAGCAATATGTCACTGTCTTGTTCTAAAGCACAGTTCACAGGTTCATCTTCCTTAAATAACATAACACATTAACACGTTTCAGATTATGTTAGTGACAAGTAAATTAAAGCATAACATCACGTCAGACTATGTATTGAACATGATATTATGTTTACATTGATGGAAAAGCACTTGATGGAAAATAAATGACTTGCATTTGTATTTATTCAAAAGTAAAAAATTCAATTTTATCAACAATTGACCATAATTAAATTTGACCTTAATAGTAGGCTAATGATAATATTTTTAATAATATGGCAAATATATCCTGAACTGGATAATATGGAAAAAATAGCTGGACTAAACATAAAACAAATGACATAAATACAAACATTTCTAGTCAATTTCACACTAACCTTCATGGTTTTCCAAACCTTTTCTTCTATGAAACATGTGGATTTTGTTTAACTTTAGCATTTGTCTTCACAGGAAATAAAGGGCTTAGCCAAATGGCTTAGCCATAATGGTAACACTCACGACACTGAAAATGTTAAATGAAACATAAAATGTTTTATTAGAGCTACAGTATTACAGTAAAGCAACACAGCTTTAAGCAGTTAACAGGTTTAACCATCAAAATTACATTATCATGCGAGCTGTCTTTATTCTTTTCCTTTTATAAATCTGTTTAGTCTTTAACATTTTTAGAAGGTTTGATTTATATCTCCATTTCTGTAGAGAGATGAAGCCAAATGCCCCGCTCTTCCTCACTCCTGCACATGTGCTCAGGACAGCGTTGGTCCTCCAGGCCCAGCGGGCCCTCTGGTAAGATCATTAGAGTCCCGTGACATTTCCTCTGTCTCTGAAGTCATCGTGCTACTGCTGCAAATCTCACTTCTCATGATGAGGACGAAAAGGTCCAGAGTTCAGGGACGGTGGGATATTTTCCTCAAAGCCCCAGTGCTGTAATTTCAGTCCTGCTCTTTACATTAAGCACAGGGATATGATTATGGGGGCTCTTCTCTCCACACCATTATGCATGGATTGAACATCTGGGATTAGCGATGGTTCACAGCACAGCGTGAGCTAATGACTAGTGACTTATTCATGGACTTTAGGGAGAATGCGCTTAAAGGTCAGAAAGCAGAAGTGAAGACTGTCGGGGACGTGTGGACTTGGAAACACCAATCTCTTTAGAGCCGTTTGACAGTTGGTCTTATAAAATAATGAATCCTCTGAAATTCTTTTCTTTGTTCTTTGTGTTTCCAGGGCAGCCCTGGTACAAAAGGCCCACGAGGTGAGAGGGGAGAGTCTGGCTCCACGGTAAGCTCATCTTCCTCCTTCATCTCTTACTTATAAATGACCTGCTGATGAATGCCAAATGGTCAGATAGAGAAGTAGATGTTGAACAGGTTCCTTCATCGATACCATTGAGAAACCTTTTCTCCCAGCGCTTCTTCCTGGAGTGCTGAAACTGGATAGTTTAACAGGACTTCAACCTGTTCATTGTAATTGCAGGGTTCAATGGGCCCACGTGGGGAGCAGGGTCTGCCAGGACAAATGGGACCACCAGGCCCACAGGGCCCTAATGGACTGTCTCTTCCCGGTGAACCAGTAAGTAAAACACAAAACTCTGTCCATTGCCATTTGTCAAATTTGTATTGCCCCAAACAGAATATAATTAGTCATTACTAAGGCGGTTCTTATTGAATGAATGAAAATTGAGTGTTTAATCTTATTATTATACATTACTGACACGCTATCCTCCAATTTGATACTGTTAAGTGCTTTGACACAATCTGTACTGTTAAAAGCGCTATATAAATAAAGGTGACTTGACTTCTTAAGCCCGAAACAGGGCTCGGAATTAGAACCATTAAAAATGGTTTTAGTTACATGAAATTAAGCTGAAATAAAATCAAATATAAATATTAGGTTAAATTTACCATTTTAAAACTTAACTGAAAATTAGAAATGAAAATTAGAATATTTTGAAAATCAGGAAATGCTTAACTAAAAAAAAATGTATTCTATCCTAGGTAGTCATAATAAATATTATATGCTTTTTGCCATTTAAAAATTCACTTTTCTACAAATATGCCAGTATTTTATCAACTGATTTGAATGTCAGATTATCACATTTAAAGGGGACGGGGGAGGGATTTAATGTTTTTAATACTAGCTATGTTACATGTTCGTTCTATTTTTATGTTATGTCATATTTCTCTCATTTTTGCTTTTAAACAAGTTAGGGACACCAGTTTCTACTCTATTCATGGAAAGTGTCCTCACTTTCTTGGGACATTAAACTCCTGAACCTGTCTGGCTACAGTACTGTAAAGTGCAGGTGTAATTTATGACTAAAAGCTTCAGACCCATTTATTTAACGGAGCCAGCGCTCACTCGCCCCCTCACCCCTCATGCACATACAGCTGAGATGTAAATTCCATTCAATGTCATGTAACAGAGGAATGAATGTGGAAGCTTGACTCATTTCTTCCGTTTTCAGGGGCGGCCTGGACCTAAGGGAGACCCCGGTGACCCAGGTTTACCTGGACAGCGGGTAAGTGCTTTTTTGTTTGAGCTGTTTTTAAGTGCTTTTAAATTGTGTCGTAATGGATTCTGGAAGGTTTCTGCAGTGTGGGATTTAGAAGATTTAATGTGTTTATCAGATAAATGGCTTTATGATTACATTCATGCTTAAAAAACAATCGGCAAACACTACTCACGTCCTCTTAAAGCACACAGCTTTACAGCAGAATGATTGCTAACACCTTCATCATAACGTCATTTTATTTTTGACTTCCAAAAGAAATACACACACAGAAACAAAAATATCTGTACTTATTGCTGTACGGGACAAAGGCACTTTTACTTTGCAAGAAGTTTATTTGTACACGTATTCATATGGTTTAGTATGACCTTGCGTCTCTTCCATGGAAAGGTTGAATTTAGTCATATCCTGACTATATTTGAAATTGCTCATGCTTAATCCACGAGCAGCTAAATGGTTGGTTGATACAAAAACCCATATTTTGAAACAACCACCGGTGTGACCAATGACATTAAGTATTTTTCCTTCTTCCAAGGGCTCGATTGGCCCTCCAGGTCCACTCGGATCTGTTGGACCTTCTGGAGCAAGGGTAAGATATGTTTCTTAAGTGCACCTTGAACTGGTTTAAAAGAGCATGTTTTCAGTTTTAGCTTTGTTATCTGACTTGTCTCTTCTGTCTTGTTGGACCAATTCAGTGGGTTGTGTTGGGCCCATCTCAAGGGCGTCTTTAAACTTTCTCCATATTGAATGAATCTTTGCTAATGCTATTAGTTGTGCATCTTGTACAGTTCATGATGGCATATGTTTTTGTTCAGGGTCCACCAGGAAATGAAGGCCCGTCTGGACCAAGAGGTCCATCGGGGCCAATGGTATGTAATGTGGAAGCTTTTGAATATCTGATGAGTGTGAGACTGTCATGTCAGCGAAAGTAGTGGCATCACATTTCCTGTTCTTCCTTAATACTGTCCACATTTCTTTTACAAATACAGTGACATACAAGGACTTAATGAATTACATTGGATTACATATAACACACACACACACTTAGTAATATAATGCAAAGACATTTACACTTTTTAATATGGCTTGAATATCCAACTAGTTTTTGAGGTAACAGTTTATTTTAAGGAGTAAATTATGCATATATACATGCAACCAAACCCAAACATTAACCGTATAGTAAGTGAATGCACTTAATTCATATTATTCAGTACTCATTTGTGTCATTCGTAAAAAATCTAAACAAATTCCAACTATGAATGAAAACTATAATAGTAAAATCACACTGCTGTTTATGTCAAGGCCACCTTGCTTCTGGTTCTCTGTGTTAGTAATTGTGAATGTGCTGATATTGTGAGTTCACGCTATTTGTCAGTAACTGAATGGTAATTATATGTTGAATGAGTAATGCTTAATGAGAGGAATATTTTAGGGACCACCAGGATCACCTGGAATGCCAGGAATCACAGGAAAACCAGGAAAACTTGGAGACACTGGCCTCCCGGTATGTACATTTGGCTCATTTGAAATATCATAGGACTTGTTCTAAAGACATTTATAGAAATGAATACAATAGCAAATAATTACATGTGTTCCATTCAGCCTAACCAAACGTATGGTCACTAGCTATAGATGATAGTGATTTGAGTAATTTCATGCTCTTCTGTTCTCATCTGTCGATCACAGGGACCTGTTGGCATGAAAGGAGAGAAGGGTGAAAGGGTATGTGTCGCTTTAATACAATTTTCAAGCAATTTGCATTGTTCACCCTGAACACCCTAGCAAACACTTACAATACCTTAGCAACTACCTTGCAACGCCCTAGTAACCATTATGAACACTCATACAACCCAGAACACTGCTGACAAAAAAAATCCTTTTGCATGAGCAAGAACAATCTAGATTATTCTGTTTTCTGTTTTCCAGGGAGATACTGCATCACAGAATATGATGCGCTCTGTAGCAAGACAAGTCTGCGAACAACTAGTCAGCAGTAAGGCACTTCAAAAAAATAACAAAATATTCCAGTCACAGCTGCATCAAGTATTGTTCATGTTAAAACAGAAAATGTCTTAATTTGCTTGTAGGACAAATGAGCAGAATGGATATGATGCTGAACCAGATCCCCAGTAACTACAGGAGTAATAGTCCCGGTCCTGCTGGACCTCCAGGCCCACCTGGCAACCAGGGACCCCATGGAGAGCCAGGTCAGCCCGGACCCAACGGGTTCCCAGGAAATCCAGGTTTGCCTGGGTCTCCAGGAGAAAGAGGTATGCAGTTATTTCACATGGGAAGAAGTCTTATTAAAGATGGCAAAATAAGCCATCTTTATGTGTCATAGTCATAGAGATTTGACGGTGGGCTCAACCACCTTGAATGTATTTGTGCATTTATAAGTTTATTTAAAAGAAAAGCAGGGTTTCAGAACTAATATTTGCCTCAAAAACAAATGTTTGATGCACATGATTGTAATAGATTCCATTTCCCCCCAAAATCATCCTCATGTATATACTTAGCGTTTGGCATTACTGCCAATCAGACACATATGGTTTGCATTTTTTCATGCATTTACCCTTAACATCCTAGGATTGCACGGAGAGAAGGGTGAAAGAGGAAGTCCAGGCATTGGCACTCAAGGACAGAGAGGATTACCTGGACCTCCTGGTATGTCTTCGTGCAACCTAACGCCACCTCATCTTAACCGGGCCATTTCATTGATAATTATAGCCAGAGTTTGTATACACACTTGCCTTTTCAAGGCTTTCAGTCACAGTCTATCTAAAACCTCCTGATTAATGGAACCGATTCTAATTATCATTAACATTTATTTAACAACTGTGATTTCTACGTTGTTATTCCATATCACAATGTTTCTCATTCTGGGACTATTTAGGCAAGATAGATGATCATTAAGACATGAATGGCCTGTTACACAACTGCTGTCATTAGTTTTTCCGAACAATCAGGAACAGCTTTTTCCCCTGGATTGTTTGGATAGGTTGGCTTGAGCGTGTGCTAACCCCTCATCAAACCATGTTGGGATTAAGGGAACATTAGGGGTTAGTCAGCTGAAGTATTTGTTTCAATAGGCCTGTAGCAAAATTCAGACAAATCATTTTTCAGATATAAAAATATTTAGGGCGTTTTCCTCTCTTGTTCTGTTTGTGTACGCTTTTAGCCTTTAGCCAATAATTCCAAAGGATTGAGAAAGGATAGTTAGATTAACTAACTATTAATAGTAATGTGCTTATTAATGGTATGGTGGTTCTTACGTGTAGGTATGGGGTAGGGTTAAATGGAGCAGGGTTTGATGTGATATGAGCTAATCAATTGATAGATTAAATCACCATTGGTAACATGATTTATTGTAATGTTTTTTCCTCAGTTGGTCAGAACAAACGTGGCAGACTTATTACTTACTTGTTCAGATGACAATATCCGGTGAAAATTCTTATTTGAGTCATATATTCCAAGACGTATGCTGGAATCTGTGATTGCGAAGTACAGTAAATATCCACACCAGTGCAGTGACTGACAGCCACACATACTCTTCAAAAGATTAGATTCATCTGCGCTGGAGCCGTGCCGGAGCACAACCCACGCAAGCAAGATAATTCCGCACACAGCTGCAATTGCAGGTTTTCAAACTGAGATGGCGACAAAGAGGCAAAACTTACGTACTGCAGCTTAAATAAAATGCAAGGTCCCCATTTGACTCATTTTGTAGATGTTACTGAATTCCGAATTCCGCAAATAGTCACGTCTTATATACTCAAACCATCATTGTTTACATTATCAATCACTGGCGTCACTTCAGAGTACTCATGCAAAACCTTTATAATAGTAAGGTGTATTATGTGTTGCTAGCATTATGTTGCAGTTAATATAAAAAAATATAGAAGGCTATCCTTACTTCAAGAAGTTATGTCGATTTTTAAGAAAATTATTTTCAAGAATTTGAATTCTTCAATTTTGCCTTAATCTTAAGAAATAAAAATCAAAAATCTCAAAATAATCCAAACTTTCCCCCCTTAAGTAAGAAAATATGAAGAACATAGAAGTTAAGAAGAATTTTATTCTAAAATATGTTCATGAAAGAATTCCATTCCATTATCAGTTGAACATCTGCAATCTTCAGTTGACGTGGATGGAAAACTGCATTACACACGAATATCAGCATCAGATCCACTGTCAGGGCAATCAGCACGCTTACATTAATCAACAGTCAAAATGATCTTACTGTTCAGTTCAAATCTCAAATGATCTCATGATCTCGAGACATCTGTGGGTAGTTGATTCAATAAGACTTGTTGTCTAAACATTGGCCATTTATGCTTGCCCAGAATAACCAAAAAAGAGTCTTTAACAGGACAGATAAATGAAATCAGAAGCAGGTACATTCTCTTATACATTCTCCATACCTAGGTTCCACTGTGTTATCATGCCACATTATTTTTTCTTCAATTCAAGTTGAGTCACATTTATTTATATAGCGCTTTATACAAAGCAGCTTCACTATAACAATGTTGCGAATGTTAACAGTGCAACAATGTTGCAAAACTCTTTAATTTCATAGTCGTATTGTTCATTATTGTTCTCTCATTGTTGAGTTTAGTTCAGTGTTGATGCAATTCAGTTCATAGTCGAAAGTGGACTATCGAAATAAAGTGTAACCAAAAGTTGTAGTTAATGGATTGTTAATAGAGAGAATTTGACCTTAAAATAATGTGTGACCTATTTCTGAATATTAATTAATATGAATAGTCTTTGAAACCCCTTGCCTTTGTTAGGGGCCAATGCAGAAGTTGTCACAGAAGTTATAACAATAATAATCTGCACACATTCCTCCTGATACATGAAAACCTGGAAACAATTCTGTTTTCAGTAAACAAGGCACTTCCATTATCATAAGAAGCAAAGCTAGCCAAAGTGGTAGTTTCCATGCTGAGCCCTGATCACAAGTAATCCAGTTATTATTGGAGAGAATTCGGACAGACATGTTTCGCGTTCTGAGCGCAGTCTCTCCTGATTCACTCATCCCAGAGCAACACAAAGGGTCTGAATAAAGTATTGGTTCCATGGCAACTACAGCAACACTCAGTTCAACAAACACAATTCTGCACTTTCTCCAGGGGATGCATTTAATTACTATCCAGTCTGCTAATGTAAAGCCACACATTTCCAGGAGCTAGAAAACTATAAAGATGCGGAAACATCTCCCTGATGCAAACAATGCCAAGACCTCTCTGTGAATGAAATGCACAGATCGTATACGTACAGTAGGAGGAAGCTTGCGGTGACTCACTGTTTGTAGTTTGACTTGTGTTTTCTGCGGAGGCTTTATTGGCAACACATGTGCTGACTTCAGAGTGCACGAGAGCGAGAGTCGAGGGACAGCATTCCAGTTTGGTTTATACCGTCTAGACAGAAAAAGGTTGGGGGAGCAGATTTACCCCTTCTCCCTTTTAATTAAGCAGTCCAAATATTTAAATTACAGTGCTCGAAATCAATTTCACCATCCGCATCCAGTGAAAACCTAGACGCTTTCTTACACCTCCTCTGCCTGTTTTTTTGTTTTTTTTTCCAGGGCCACCAGGGCAGTCTCAGATAGGACCCCCTGGTCCCTCAGGCTCAGCGGGGCCCCGTGGCCCACCAGGGAGGCAGGGTGGACCTGGAGTTAGAGGACCACCTGGACCTCCAGGATACTGTGACTCCTCTCAGTGTGTAGGCATCCCTTACAATGGACAGGGTTACCCAGGTAAGCACAGTACGGTTGAGTGATTGTCTTCAGATCTGTCCCAAAACCTAGTGAGCTGTCTTGTTGAGGTTTGTTGAGCTTCTAAATTAAACGGAACCCTCAAATAATTTGAAAAAAACCCAAATAGCGTTGATTCTAATGGAATTTGATGTTAGCATGTTTTTAAGCTAACAACACAACACAATGCACATACAATTATTGGGTAATACAGTGAACATTACCAAACTTCTTTTTAAAATTGTTTTTCACGTTGCTGAAATCTGGGGTAAGTTAGGAGAAGGTGAACAATTTGTAATTATTTTTCAATTGTAACATAAAAAATTTTTTTTAGGGAAATAAATAGAAACATTTGCTTAATATATTCTATGACTTATATACAGTCACATTAATATATACATATTTAACAGCCCATTTTTTAATTGAAGATATGTCTTTATATTAGGGATGCACGATGCTTAATTTCTCAACCGATACCGCATATTATTCAGAACGGCATTTGCCGATACCAATAGTTTGTATTTCTTAAAGGAAAAAACAAATGAACTATACAGGGAACCCTCTCATTTGGTACACTGGTAGCCCAAACTATTATATTCAGTTGCTATTTATTTTCAGATATAAAAATCACACTCTTTTATTGGCTGATACCGATTATTGACCAATACATCGGTGTATCCCCACTTAATAGCAACAATAATTCAAATAGTTTTTATTTTTTTTTATTTTACTTAATTAGCCTATAATTAGTTATGCACCGCAATTAGTTATTTATTTTTTTTTTTTACCAAAACACCAAAACCAAAATTGAAGTTTATGTAATCTTTAATTAATCAACCTTATGTTTAATCAACACTAAAATAAAAAGTGTAGGTAAGGAAGTTTGTATATCAACTTTTTCAACTGTTATACAATATTTTGTATGTTGAAATATTACAAATAAATGGTGGCTATAATAAAAACTTGTCTTCATGAAAGGTTTATACGAACAAACATTAATTAATGTTATATAAGAGATTTATTGTAAGAATTTTGTTCTAAATTGTCAGAAGTAACAGCATGAAACTTTGTTCTCATTGATGGAATTCGATGGAAATTTATTGTCTTACTACACAAAGCTAAAAACTTTAACGAGTCCTCAAATCCCTCATTACAAGTATACAAAACAACCATTGATATTTAACGTAATACAATATCACAGATTACAAAGACACAAAATAAGATCAGTTAACCTAAAAACAGTTTTGACTGACCTCATGTGTTGAGGTGAGACAAATCAAGGTATTTTAGTCAAGGCAGCATAATGCCGTCTAGCTAGGCTGCTCAGCGGTGTTGGGAACAGAGCTCTAGAGCAAGCGGCTAATCATATGATTGCTGTCTCTTTGCTTAACAATATAGCTAATCGATAAAGAATTGCATGTTTATAGTTTTGTTTTACACTTTTGACGATAGTCTTTTTTCCACTGAGATGAACTAACACAATCTTTAACCCATTTCAGGTTTTGCGTAGTTTGCTATCTAGACTGCCTGATCTCTTGCACATCCCATGTCAGAGAGATTAGCACTCGCTCTGAGCTAATAAGGATAACCACCATGGATATGATTGCTGAATATCTGCTGGCCAACTCTTAAAAAAACCAAAACAAAACCCAATCAAACCAAAGAAAGGACTGGACTGCCACTAACACCAGCTGAGCGCTACTATATCATACTGGAGCCAGTGATGGTTACGTACCCGTGGCCCGTTTGCATCTAGAGCAGCAAGAAAGAGCTTCATTTTGCTGAGAACGCATGTGAAACTACTAACAATAAGCGTTTATTTTAACAGTGTTCAACAGTGGTAACTCTTTATGAGGGTGAGATGACTGTATATAAACTAATTGTGCCTTGTAAATGTTAATCGATGACGCAGTGGGCTAAAGTTAACAGGTTAACAGCAGTGATCAAGCTTGCGCCTGATAACTTGCTTCTTGCTGATGTTTCATTTTCATTTGTGGTTTTCATCTTTGATGATACATGTAGGCAACGCTCAGGTTAAAAATGCAGTGTGTGCCATTATTATATGCAGCCATGAAGTTTTAGGTATTTGCAGAGTGCTACGGTTTTCTTTCATTGTTTGATATTGTGATTTCTATAATTTTATGATACCTCACAGCAAGTTTTCACAAATGCATTTTTTATACATGTATGTTAGATTAACGATAGTTTAAGGGGGGCAAATCCAACGCAAGGTTGTTGACAACCGCCAAATGGGTTTAGTTTTTGGTCAATATAAGAGTTTTTGTATTACTTTTTTGTTTAGTATTAACACTATGTATGAATGAAGAGTTGAAATGACATGTTGGAACCCAAAAGCACATGCTCAGCTGGCCAAATAATATTTCCAAGCAGGCCCCTACCAGCCAGAACCTGACACCTACGTAGTGCCCATACCAGCCCAGCCGTCGGAAGATATCGAGACACAGTCACCAGGTTTACGAAACCAGCGTGGAAAAAGATCGCTATCAAGAAAGGAAGCTAAAAGTATAGAAGCATAGAGTGAAAGTGTATCGTCTGTACTGTCAAAAACTGCATTTAAGTCCAGATCAAGTCTTGTTCATATGCACATTTAGCACAGTCGAGTGGAGAGGCTCTCATTTCCTCGTAAGAAACCTGTGTAGTTGCCGACATTCCACAATGTGTCTTTGCTTGTAACATAACTGCATTTTGTATTTGTAACAAACTCCTGTTCAGTACTATGTCCTATAAACACTACGAACTGATTCCTTGCACATTTGAAAGTTTGCAGAGTGTAAACGTGCTTGCTGCAGAGCAACGTGCTGTTGTTGTTGTTCTTCTTGTTCTTTCTCTCTCAAGGAAAATGGCAAACGGTTCCCTTAATTCTTAGACCTGGCTTTTGTTTTGTTATCCTAAACCGAATATTTATCTGTTGTATTCAAACTCACACCAAAAGAAAAATTGCATGCCTGTGTTGTATATTTAGTAAGGGCTTTTACAATCAGAATATAGTTGTTTTTCCAATGATATCAGTTGAAATGCAGTTGGAATTTGTTGCAAGTCTAAGACATAGAATAGTTTTTTCATGTCTGAATTGCACATTGTGAATTCCACAGCCTTATGTTCTTATTTATTTCTGAATCAGAAGAGGCATTTTTCAATAAAACTACTGAAAATGTTTAATTGCTGTTGTCATTTGTTCTCTCTTTAGTACATTGCATTTTAAATTACATTCAGTTCCTAAATTCAGGATGCAGAGTTGGGAATTGAAACTAAATTAAATTCTAAGAAATGCACACGAACAGCCAAAAGTCTAGCTTTTAATAATCCAGTTCAATCCATGCTGTAATCATAGTCAAATGGACCATTGAATTTTCTGATTCACTACAATTATCAATATTTATGCCCAGGATGTGCATGATAACATAAACTGGTGTTTGCCTAAATACATTGATTTATACTGCCAAAGCTATTCTTTATGGGTTAATTCAGGTACAAATAGCTCTTCAAGGTAACAGCTGCAGGTTACCACTTACAGTGGCCTCTATACAATGGTGGAACTTTTATTTCCAAAGAAAAAAATGTGGAGGCGATCAGATGTTCTTGTAAATGCCAAAGACAATCAGTTTTGTTCTGCTACATTGGAACTGTACAAATAATCGTGAGAAATCGCCATATGGGCTCTGAGATTTATTTGACATATTAAGTGAAGTGAAGTGACATTCAGCCAAGTATGGTGACCCATACTCGGAATTCGTGCTCTGCATTTAACCCATCCATCGTGCACACACACAGCAGTGAACACACACACACACAGCAGTGAACACACACACACCGTGAACACACACCCGGAGCAGTGGGCAGCCATTTATGCTGCAGCGTCCGGGGAGCAGTTGGGGGTTCGGTGCCTTGCTCAAGGGCACCTCAGTCATGGTATTGAGGGTGGAGAGAGCGCTGGACATTCACTCCCCCCACCTACAATCCCTGCCGGCCGGAGACTCGAACCCACAACCTTTGGATTACAAGTCCGACTCTCTAACCATTAGGCCACGACTTCCCACAAGGCAAACAGTCATTATTTAATATCTGATAGGATGATATTTTGAGAAGGTTCTCCTCAAATATACTTCTGAACTGCTTGTCTGTGTATATCAAGGCTTTTCAGTCAAAGGAACATCGAGGAGATCTGAATAAATGAAAAGAGGGGGCAAGCTGCCAAATGTCTGGAATGCTGGATTACATAACCCTCCGTTTCTGATATTATACTTGCTTAGACACTGATAAATGCAGAATCTTTCATTTTTTTAGTATTTGTCCTTGACATTTTACCTCTTTGATGCTGTTGTCCACCACAGGAGCAAATGTTTTCATGCCATATTTTTTAACCATTTAGGGTGAAACATTACATCCAAACCACCATAGGTGTTTCTTAACCATAATTCCATTTTACTGACCACTTCATATATATATATTTCTTTTCAACATGAAAGTTCCAGCTTCTTGAATGTATATCCTTCTTATATTCAAGGAATGGTTAAGAGCCATCAGTCATTGAAAAGTCTTTTTTATAACCAGCCTATAACAATACAACAGTAGTTTATAGGAAAGCCCAATAAAAAGCCATCTATTAGCCGTCTTATTTATAAAGTTTTCATCAGGAACTCTAGCAACATCCTCAGTTTGTTGGCTTGTTCTAGCAGCTGTGAAGCCCCTCAAGGGCTCTCCTGTTTTTATGGTGTTTCCTCGAATACATGTGCTCTCAATTAGAGCTGATTGTTTTATGTGGGCTGTTTTCCTCCATCTTAAACCTAAACTGAAAAAAAAAATCCTTTAAAATCATTTGCCACAATTGGTCTATACCTCTGTGCACTTCCTCATCTCTTTCATCTGTTTCAAAGGAAAGCGGTTAACTTTGATCGTTTCAGTTACTGCTTTTTTTCATTCTGTCTAACTCATAAAATAAAAGCAGAGTACATTGCGTAATTATACTTTTAAAACCTAGATAGGAAATATTTAGTCATTCAGGAGATTATGTCATAGAAGATGATTATCAAATATATTTTTCAATTACTGCAGCACGGTTTAGGCATCAACACTATAGTACTACACATGCTATAATTGTGTGTTTAAGTTGCAGGATAATTGCAGGGATTTGTGTTCAAATGCAGAACAACATGCATGTGTAACACGTCTCTAGGCTAAATATATAGTTCAGTTGTTAAACTCTAGTCCTGTACATGCAATCTGCAAACAATCACATTATTTACTAAACGGCACAGGCTGGTTAACCTCTGCTGATTCTGTAGCCAATGAAAACCGATGGTTTTCCTCTGAAACCCTCCACCTCCCCCAGCACCACCTGTTTCTTGCAGCTGCAGCATGTGAAGAAGATCTAGTCCACCGAATCAAATGATGGCTCAGATGAAGAACAGCTTGGTGAAACATTTACTATAACACAGTAAAATATGTGTATGTTTATATCGCATTAATAAATACATACATATATCAATCAATCAAACAAACAGTAACATACTTTCTATGAAGCCCATATTTATAAAATAAAAATTATAAGGGTATTCTTACCACATTGCAATGAATGCATAATGCATTATAAGAAACCTTATAATATGTTATATCATTTTATGAATATTCATAAGAACAGTTTTAATGTATTATAATATGTATTTATTTGTGGTTATAGCTTTTAAGAGTTTGATGATTTAGTGCATCCACTTAAGTTACAATGGAACATATTTCTCATTGTTATAATGTATTATAAGTTTCATATCTTGCGATTTTTCTTATGCTACCTTACCTTAAAGCAATCAAAGACCACTTATATAAGTATAATAATAATAATAATCTTTTCTCAAACAGCCATATCAGATCAGATGAATGTGTAATACGCATTCATTATAATGCCTTAAGGATACACTTATAATGAATTATAAATATGGGCTTCATAGAAAGTGTTACCATTATTAGTTTTGCAGTACTAACATTGTATTTCTAAGATGCACACTGAATAATAAGAAAGTTCTATTAAAGCTAAAAAATATTAAATCAACTAAACAGATGGTTCACTATTTTGTCTTATCACTATCATTATTGTCCACTATAACTATCATCACACAAGATAAAGGGCCCTTCCTTCTCCCTGAAAGAAAAAACAAATGTGTAGGATTTACTTTGAAACCATTTTTATTCAGATATCCAAATATATAAATATGTATGAATAACTACAAGAAATAGCAAATAACATATTGAAATAAACATGATGTAGAAAGACTGAAATAGTATTTTCTTGCAAAACTCGAATAATCTTTGCTTTGTTTATGACTTATGTTTTGTTTATGAAAGGGTTTACAGTGTGTAGCTTGAATTAATATTTTTGGAGATTTGTGATGAAAATATACTGACTATTTTACAGTTTCTTTTCCCATCTCTTTCTGTTTCAATAAAATATAATCAAAACATGTTGTGACAGCAATAATGTTTTATACTGTACAAATATGCATATAGCATTGCATTTGTATTGTGTGCTTTGAATAGAACAGAATACTACATACCTCAGCTGCTTGAACAAATATGTATTTTGAATGACATGGCACAGATAATTCTTTCACAGTCTAACACATCTGCTGATGTTCTCCCAGTTGTGTTTCTCTGAGGGATGAGCACTGCACAGAAACATGCTACCACAAAAAAAGATGTTTCTAGGTGGGAGTTCAGTCAGTTTACAAATTCCTGTCACAAAAGAATATATAATATTCCTAGTGTGTGTTTGAAATATAAAGTTTATCTCTCAGCCAAGATTTCGAAAGAAAATATTCTCATCTATAACTACAAACCAACATTTGCTGTCAAACTACCAAACCCTTTTGCGTCACAGTTTATTTTAAGACAATCCTACACACAACACTGTTTCTTGCAATGACAGTAACTTTACAATGTTAATAATCCTGACAGGGACTGTGTGCTAATCACTTTCACTGAACATTTGTTAAAAAAAGAAATATGCCAATAAATAAAGGAAAAGTGCCAATCAGCGAATACACTCCTAGATTTATGAGTGATTTTATTTCTCTGGAGACCTCATTCACAAATACACAGGTACTGCATGTAGCTTCAGTGCATTTGCCAGGAGGCTGATGTCAGTTCTGATAAGCATCTCTCTCAGGGTTATATCAGATCACATCAAGCCATGTCTCATCAATGCGTGAGAAGCCAGAGAAAGGAATGGCAAGCCTGTAGTCACTGTTTGCTGTGGCTAGAAGCTGCTTTTATGAGTCATTAATGTAAACCAAAATATTTTGAGACATGATGTTTAGCTGAGAACCCAGTCATTATCAGAACATGCCTTCACAGCTCATTTCAGAGGAAAAATAATGACTAGTGCTGATCAAGCATCATTACTGCTCATACTGCATCACAACATTCGTGCTATAGACTTGTTGAGACGAATGTATTATTGCTTTTCTTGTAATAGGTCAGATTTTATTTGGCAGATAATAAAGTGAGTAAAAATATCACAAACATTTATAATGACCAAATAGGGACCACGATATTATAAGCAACCAACACCCTAGATGCTGCATCACACCAAATACTTCAACACTCTGCTCACTTACATTCTTCAGAAAATATACAAAAGTAGTTGTATTACAAAAGTAATATTCAGCAGACATGAGAGACGCTTTCCAGTGTACGTCACATTTCACACAGCTTGTCGTTGTGCAGCTTTTCAACTATAAGGATAAAATAGAAACTGCGTGGTCATGCCATGGCCAGTTTGACCCAGCTGGCAATCTGTGGAAAATTCCTTTGACTTTAATCATGGCATCATGGGTGAATCATGGAAAAGCATGAGAGCACCATAATATCCAACTGTCTCTGGGAATCTAAACAAACTTTGATATATTTAGTTTTGACAGCGATATAAATTGCTTCTGCCTGATTAGAAGAATGTACAGTGCTGGGAAGTAACTTTGTCGATTTCACAATCAGACTTGAAAAATTAAGTACTTAATGCTCATAATCAGATTACAGTTACATCTACATTTAATGATTTAGCAGATGCTTTTATCCGAAGTGACTTACAAATGAGGACAATAGAAGCAATCAAAATCAACAAAAGAGCAATAATAAAGTGCCCTAACAAGTCTCAGTTAGCCTAACGCAGTACACGTAACAATGTAGTAGTTTTTTTATAATAAATACAAATAAAACAAGTAGACAGAATAGAAAAAGACCAGAGAACGCTAGTTTTAGAGCATCAATTTAAAAAAAACAAAACAAAGAAAAGTAGATATGAAGAGAAATAGAATAGAATAGAAAAATAGAATAGAGAACGCTTGTTAGAGGGTCCTTTTTAAATAATAAGAAAACAATTAATTAGAATAGAAATAGAATAGAGTGTTTTTTAATAATAAGGGTCAAGTTTTTTTTTTTAAATAAATAAATAAAAAGAAAACAAGCAGATAAAATAGAATAGAGAGGGTCAAGTGTAAATGTAAGACATGTGTTACATTAGCATTTTTGTAAAAACAAACTTCTTTCGATTCAGACCAGGGCTGCGTTTCCCAAAAGCATCAGGGCTATAAGCTGATCGTAGCTCCATTGGTGACAATGGTTCTATGATCAACTTAGGCTTACGACGCTTTGAGAAATGCTGCCCTGAACATTTTGTGATAATGAACATGATTTTTTTGTGTTACACTGTAAGAAAAAACCTGTAGGCATTGGCAATTTTCAGCCAGGATATTATCCATTAAGTTTACAGACATTTCCTTGAACCCTAAAACACAGTGCAATATATAATTTAAAATATGGGTAACCTGTAAAAGATATAAAATAAAAAGAATTTGATTTGGAAAATTCAGTTTGGAAAATTTCTTCATATTTGCACAGCAGACTTTTCTTATCTGATCCAAGTCATTAAATTCAACCTCAGTCTAATACGTAAATGTAAACCCCCTCCACTCACTGTATAATCGATATTGCTGTTCATATTGAGAAAGCTGTTTTTCAAATAAATCTGCATGCATTCTTCTAACGGTTGGATATCACCCTTATAAGGCAAGAACGACTCAGAGCTATTAAGTAGCAGACCTCTTCTTTGTTTGGTTTAGACATTATATGCCTTTTGGGAGGCCTGCAACATTTATGGGAGAAACTTGTAGCTCATTGGTCAATTGCAAACATGGAAAATGTACTTCACTCCATTTTTTTTTTCTTTTGTGGTGGGATTTATTTATTTTTTTTTACTTTCCATGAAAGATGTCACACTGCCTTACTAGCTAATATTGTCGTTGTACACATTGTTCAATAATGTTAAAAATTTTAATCCCAGACATTTTCCCATGTGCCATAAATGTGGTAATTAGGACTTTATTTGGTCTGTCTCTACAAGATTCATTGTCTAATTTTACAAGACCACTGCCATCATGGTTATAGTCTTCTCTATTTGTATAGTTTTAAAAGGCATTTTTACTTGTCCAGTGAAGATTCTCCACATTCCAACAAATAATGGATGGAGAACTAACAAATATAGTCGTGAGCTATTTTATTCTTCCCAAAATTTGCACATTTTTACATTATTTACTTTTACTTTTAATTTAAATTTGAATTTCAGAACAACCTCCTCGACAGCAACCAGTCTGGTTTCAGAAGTGGACATTCAAACGAGACTGCCTTGCTCTCAGTTGTTGAAGCCCTAAGACTAGCAAGAGCGTATTCCAAATGATAAAGGGCATCTCAGGAACCGCACTCCAGTGGTTTGAGTCTTACCTCTCAGATAGGTCCTTCAAGGTATCTTGGAGAGGTGAGGTGTCCAAGTCGCAACATCTAACTACTGGAGTGCCTCAGGGCTCAGTTCTCGGACCAGTTCTCTTCTCTGCCTATATGGCATCACTAGGTTCTTTCATTCAGAATCATGGCTTTTCATATGACCCATCGTATCATCACAATTTCACCTTCCAGTTAGGCACATCAACCAATTTAATGAGCCGAAAAGAATGAACGTCATACCTCTGTTTATCAATTTGCACTGGCTACCAATAGCTGCTCGAATAAAATTCAAAGCATTAATGTTTGCCTACAAAACAACCACTGGCTCTGCACCCCTTTACCTAAATTCATTACTTCAGACTCATGTGCCTGTAGAAGCTTGTGTTCTGCAAGTGAACTGCGCTTTATTGTTCATCCCAAAGTGACACAAAATCCCTTTCATGGGGATCCATATTTTGTAAATTTCCTAGTGTAAATATATTAAAACCTTTTTGATTAATAATATGCAGTTATGAGTTTTTTGTACCCTTAGATTCCAGATTTTCAAATAGTTGTATCTCAGCCAAATATTGTCCTATCCTAACAAACCATACATCAATGGAAAGCTTCTTTATTCAGCTTTCAGGTGTAGGAATCTCAATTTCGAAACATTTACCCTTATGACTGGTTTTGTGGTCCAGGGTCACATATGTTATCTAGTAGGCTATGATCATCTATTTGTGCACTGATAAGTCTGCATCATAACAAAATTACCCATAACAGCTTCCCTCATCTGCGTGCCAATTGGAAAATGTTACAGTGTAGTTCTGCTAAATGAATCTGGTATGTGCTGGTCATTTCGTGGCTGCCGCCCTGTTGGTCGGCCATTGAACGCTGATGGAGCTGTGAGATAATTGAGGGAGTAATGGGAAGTCAATAACTAGGCCATGGCAAACAGTCAAACAACTCTCAAGAAGGACTTTTCCTTTTCTCCCCTTTGTTGTTGCGATTTTCAGTTTCACATCCAGAATCTGAACCATGCTGCTTGACGTTAGGAGGTCAGCGTAGACTTTTCCCTTGACAGTTTTTGGCCTTCTGTAACTTGCGTTCTGCATGAGCTCAGTTTCTGGAGCGCTCTCATATAGCTGCTCCCAAGAATTACAATTTACTGAATGACAATCTCAGAGAAAACGTTTTTTTATTCCCTTTGCATAATCCAAAGAAGGGCAATTATTTCATTTTAACAATATATAATGAGTATATTGGTTTGGTTTATGGAATTGCTTATATTCCATGGCAGCAGCTTCATTTGCACATTGTTCTCCAAAAGCGATGATGGAGCTGTTTATGGGCCGAAGTTGGAACTTCAACATAATAAAGGCATTGAAAATAGACTTCCTATAAAAGTGTGCCCAAAGTCGTGCTGATTTTTGATTTTATCCTTATGAAATATGTGAGCATAGACATAATCTACATTATGTCGTGTAGCAGATGACACAAATGGATTTGCCTGCCTTTTACATGTAGCCATCAACCAATCAGCACTGTCAGCAGCGAAGGAAATATTCTGTCACATGGCATTTTTGGCTTATTTGATTGGCTCAAAACAACCTGGCTGCACAACTGAGCACCAATGAGCTGCAATTTTCAGTAAATAACAACACATGGCAGAGTCTTTGAGTCATTGGACTACTTTAATGACACATTTAAACTTTTGGAGGCATGGGCTCTATTAACTGTTTAAATAAAGATTTAATAAGTCAGGTTTAATAGAGATTTCATGAGGTTTCATTCACACATTTAAATTAGAAAGTTGTAAGTGTGCAGAAATGGCTTGTAGCGTACAGTAAGCCAACAGGTCATGATCCCAAACACAAATGCTTTCATTGTTTCATGCAGTATAATCAAATCAGCTGGGATTCCTCCACCTGAACATAAGCCATCTTGGCCCCTGATCATGTTGTTTGGTCCACTAGGCCAAGTTTACAACTCAACCAATTTAGTGCTGCATCCTGAGAGCTGTATTGCCACTATTATTCTATTATCCTTTATGTTTTTTTAGTTAGCTTCTTGTTCACAGCTACAGCAGTACTCTATAAATACATTTATTTTACTTCAGTACATTTATCAAATGTGTTACATGTAAACTGAAAATTATAGTGGCCCAGTAGTGCACAACACAATGAAATTGCCACAACGCATTGGACTAATTTCATTGTTTTGTGCTGATTCCGCTGTGTTGTGCTAATTTCATTGTTTTGTGTTGCGGCTTGTTTCTATAGACCATTTCAACGGCAACAACACAAACAAATGTTACTGCGCATGCACGTTTTTGTGGCCCTATCTTAACTTCTGGTAGACATCCAAATAGAATTGATAACAACAGCTAAGTCCCTCTAGAGTAGATTATTATTTAAATATGTTTGCTGCGTAAATCAGACAGACTTATTAAAAATGCAAATTCATTCTCTTCCAGCAGGAGGCACTTTAAAGCGGGAGAACTAGAGTTTTCCCTGGTAACGGCTGTAGACAAAGCAGCGAAAGTCCCGGGTCACCACAAATAAATAAATGTATGGGAAACACATCCCACAGCACAACAACCTGAGCCTAACTTCATTATTCATCACTTTAGCTTTAAATGTGTTTGAAGCCGGCGCCACTAACCAGACTGATAAACAAACAGTTCGTTAACTTCCATTAAGTTAACTTCAGGCCAGGCGCGTGCGCCTGATGAAACCGTATATTGTTTTGTGGAGATTTCATTGTGTTGTGCACTACTGGGCCACCGTAGAAAACTCACAGTTGCTGTGAAAGAGCAATAGGAAAATATGTAAGAATGCGTGGTGGTGTTAGAGGAAGACAAAATCAATAAGCAATGGTGAATTTTCAGTTTACATGAAACACATTACTACAAAAACAAATGTACTGCATAAATAAGATGGTCCCACTTTATATTAGGTGGACTTAATATGTACTTACATCAAAAAATAAGTACAATGTACTTATTGTATTGCAAAAAAGTTTGCTGCTATTGAGGGATGGGTCAACAGAGTAAAATAAATACATTTATTCAGAGAATAAATTTAATTACAGAAATTAATCACAGATGTAATTACATATAAGTATTTAAAAAATATATAAGTACAATGTTAAAACATGTACACAATAAGTGCATTGTATCAAATGATTCATTTGCATGTAAGTACACAGTAGTTAAAGCCACCTAATATAAAGTAGGACCAATAAAATTACTAATTTTATTTTTGTGTACTGCAGTACTAACCTTTCACAATACACTTTTGCCTACTATTGAAATCTATAACTAAAATGTTCAGTGTGATACACAAACAAAACTGGCATTCTTGTATATTATATAAAAAGCAGTCTGTCAACATAAATACAAATTGTATATAACAAATATTAAATGAAATAGCATATAGCAAAATAAAAATTTGCATAAACATGAAATGAAATTTTTATGTAACAAATATTTCCATATATTAGATAGATAGATAGATAGATAGATAGATAGATAGATAGATAGATAGATAGATAGATAGATAGATAGATAGATAGATAGATAGATAGATAGATAGATAGATAAAATGATGTTATATTAACTGACTCCTGTCTCTCATTGACTTGCTCGTTCAGCAGGCTTTTGGATGGTAGGTATTCGTTTCCAAGATCAGTTTTCATTTTTATTCATTTTTCATTTTTCTAAACCATGTGACATTCTGATGATAGAGTGAACGTCATCAAAGTAATTTTTTAATCATTAAACCTTGAATTATTCACAACATGACATTCTCATGTTTACAGCTCCTGTTTCATGGAAAACCATTTAGAAAAAAGTTAAAATAGCCAAGAAGTGACAACATTTTTAATGGTTATCTTCGGTGGTGCTTTGTCAGACAGACACACAGCTGCTTTCATCATCATGAGTATGAGATAATGTCACGTGGATGGCATAGGATTTCCTTAGACCCGGTGCCTGCTGTCAGTTCCCAGTAGAGAATATCTCCTCACTTTCTCATGGAAAGAATGACCATATATGAGTCTGCTTTATCAGTAAGACTGATTCATCCAATGGCAATGACAAATCAAACTTTCCTGCCAAAAATAGATGTTTTATTATAAAACTTAAAAAAAAAAACTTTAATGTTGGCTTGATAAATCCTTAAAAAGCCATTTAAGAGACAGACCTTAACCCTACACCTAAACCTACTCCTCACAGGAAACGTTCTGCATTTTTAGATTGTCAAAACAAACAAACAAAGACAGCAAGGGTGCCCATGATGAGCCTTTTCAATTACAGGGACACCTTATAAAGTGGCTTTATAAATCAACTTCATATTGTAATACCTCTGTCATACCCGTGTCATTATACAAATTTGTGTCCTCATAAACCATATAAACAAGCACACACACACAACAGCTAGAGGTCTGTGCCGGTATTTGTGACTTTAGCTTGAAAACTGTATGAGGATGTTTTCACTCATCTTGTGGTCATCGGCCGCCTCCTACGGGCACATACCATTATCAATTGGACATTTTCTTCTGTTTCTTCTCAAAAGACAGTGACTCACTCTTCCTTCTTGGAAAATTCAGCATGCAGACCTGAGACTTCAACATGTTTAGGCTACTTCACCATCTCCTGTCTCACGATCCCCAGTTACTCACTGGTGTGAAATGAATTCAGCTTCATGTTTACAGGAAACTGCCTCCAACCCCCTTCCATAACAATCTCTGGTAAACCTCTCTACATTTCCATTCACTTTTTTTCTCCGTTCCTCCCACTCATCCACAGTTACAGTCAGAAGAGAGATTTCCATTTCTTCTCACATTCTCCTTTCACCCCTTTGTTCTTACCTCACTTCTCAGGCTTTTTCCTAGATAATATACCATCTGACATAAGTGATTGGCAAAAACACTCTTGTGCTCTTCCTTATAGTCTAAAAGACAATCTGCATATGAGAAACCAGCCAATCATTTTGTGGAAATACATATTTTTGCCACCCATTATGCAACAAGCTGCCTCTCAATATCTTTCTCATCTCCATCTCTGACCACTGTCAACAATATATCCAACAATGCCAACTGTAGCATTTTTGTTGGTCCTTGTTTTTAGTTTTGGTCCTGTCCGTCTCTTATTTTATAATTCTTTGCATGATTTTTTACTCTGAAGTTCTTGTTTCATGTTTCCTATTCCTGTCATTGGTTATTGTTTCCAAGTGTTTTTTTTTTTTTTAATCAGTCTTGTTTCCCTGTTTGTTCTTGTGTGTATTTGCTCTTTTGTTTACTTTAATCTTAGTCAGGTCTTGTGATTTTTAAAGCTGTAATTGCAGTTAGTCATAGTTCTTGGTTTAATTTGAGGTCATGGTCTTTTTTGTCTTGGATTCTTGGTTTTTGTTTGGTTAAATGAAAAGCTGCACTTAGATCCTAAACTTTGTTTTCTGAGACTCACAGCACCACCAGTGCGTCAGTGATCTAAGGCAAATAAGCATAAGAGAATACACCAGTATCTGTTTTACAACCTATAGAATTTATATGAAATGTATGAGATATGATGCACACAAACTACCAGTCGGAAGTTTGGTGTCTGTATTATTTTTTTTATGTTTTTCACTCACCATGGCTGTGTTCGTTCAAAATACTGTGAAAACTGTATTTAAAAAAAAATAAAAAATGTGAAATATTACAATTTATAAATATATCAAATAATTTAAAAATAACTTTTTTTTCTCCATTTTAATATATTTTGAAATGTCATTTATTGCTGTGATCAAAGCTATATTTTCAGCATCATTACTCCAGTCTTTCTAATATGCTGATTTGCTGCTCATTTCTGATTTTTATCAATGTTGAAAACAGTCGTGCTGCATCATATTATTATATTTATTTTATTTTTTTGGGGAAACCTAATCCATTTTTGTTGACGAATAGACAGTTTAAAAGGACAGAATTTCGATAAATAGATAGATTGAGCGACTACAAGGAATGTTTGTGCTTGGCAAAAAACATTATATCTAAAATGTATTCCTCAACACTAATGCAGAGAAACTTTAAATCATGCGTATTACTCTTTGGAAAAAGAGAAACATTCATGATTAGTATGAAAAGCTGTTATATGATGCTTGTTTAGAATTTTACAGCACATTCTTAGACTTTCTACTGAGTCATTATTGCTCAATGCTGTAAACAGTCTGGTTTATGTTTTGGTGAGTTTATTTGGAACTCAGTGAACAAATGAAACTACAAATGAAACCAAAAATGTCAAAGAGCACTAGCTCACTAACAATGAATGTGTGGTGTTTCCTCATTTACTCAACTAACTGAACTTTCTAACATAAAATAACTATATACTTACATCAAGAATATATGAAAATCTTTGACAACATAGATATTTTCTCCCTGAGAACAACTTTGAAGAAGATTAACATTAGCAAGAGTGATAAACTCTATGACAGATGAGACATGAATCTAATAAATATACAGTTATGGCAATATATAAGTTGACTGTGTTCTTAAGTGGCTTTGAGTATTTTTACAATAATAACGCATGTTTACATTGAAATATTGTTAAGGCTTGCCTATCTGGTCTGATCTGAAAAGCTACTGCAGGTCAAACTCATGAAAAACCTAATGCTGACCATGATAGAAAAGTGTCAGGACACATATAGTGCATCTTGCTTTGTTTGGGGCTTCATAGCTGTAGACCTGTCAGCGTGCCCATGATGACCACCAAAAGTGCCTACAATAGGCACACGAGCGCCAGACCTGGACCACGGAGCAATGGTTTGATGAATCACGTTTTCTTTTAGATGAAGTGATGGCCTGTATGTGCGTTGTTTAGCTGGAGAAGAGATGGAAGCAGGATGCACTATGGGAGGAAGGCAGGCTGGTGGAGGCAATGTTATGATCTGGGCAACATTCTGCCTGGAATACT
Source organism: Barbus barbus (assembly GCF_936440315.1). NCBI lineage: Eukaryota > Metazoa > Chordata > Actinopteri > Cypriniformes > Cyprinidae > Barbus > Barbus barbus. Next base: position 3,738,208 of record NC_136758.1, read on the forward strand.
TGGTTCCTGGCATTTATATGAATGTTACTTTGATATGTACCACCTAACTAAAGACTTCTGACTTTTGTGCATACTGCAAAAATTGTTCAGGAATGGATTGAGGAACATGACAAAGAGTTCAAGGTGTTGCCTTGGCCTACAACTTCCCCAGATCTCAATCTGATTGAGCATGTATGGGATGTGCTAGATCAACAAATCCTGTCCATGCAGGACTCACCTCACAACTTGAAGGACTTGAAGGATCTGCAGCTAATGTCTTGGTACCAGAAACCAAAGGACATGTTCAGAAGTCTTGTGGAGTCCATGCCTCGACACATCAGAGCAGTTTTGGCAGCACCTACACAATATTAGGCAGGTGATTTTATTGTTGTGGCTGATTATTTATTTATTTAAAAAGGTTAAGGTTTTCAGTCAGCAGGATTAGTTTAACTTGTGCAAAAAAATATATTTTTATGCTGAACTAAATATTAATTTCTTACCGTGAGAAATCTATCAGAAAAAATTACAAATGACATACCAGTCAAAAGTTTTTGAACAGTAAGTTTTTTTAAATGTTTTTTAAAGAAGTCTCTTCTGCTCAACAAGTCTAAATTTATTTGATCCAAAATACAGCAATATTATTATTATGTTGAAAACAGCTGAGTATAATTTTTTCAGGTTTCTTTGATGAATAAAAAGTCAAGTCAAGTCAATATTATTTGTATAGCGCTTTTAACAATGCAAATTGTGTCAAAGCAGCTTTACATCAGTTTGATATAAAGCTGGGTGGCTCTATATCAGCTTTACAGTATTTAGACGGGACATAGTTTGTCAAAATAGTGTCATTCTCCTCTGGCCAGACAAAACCAGCAGTTTAAATCTAGGCTGCAGCAGAGTCAGATTGTGCATAGGACTCATCTGGTTCCTGTGGTCTTGTCCCGATGGCCGTCTAGGAGACAGGGTCTTCACTGGGGATCAGTGTCTGGGGCTCTGGGGCTCATCTAGTAGTCCTGGTCTCTGCTGACGTTCAGGGCTGTAGAGGTCATCTCCAGGTGCTGATCCACCATCTGATCTGGATACAGTCTGGCTCTGGGTGGCTACAGTGATCTCGGAATAAGAGAGAAACAGACTAATATTAGCGTAGATGCCATTCTTCTAACGATGTAACAAGTACATTGGGTGTTAAGGGAAGTGTTCCTGGTTCTGGTTGACCTAATTAATGCAGCCTAACAATCCTTTAACGGATTTGAATTTTAGAAATGCAATAGTGTATTATGTGTAAGCCAGGTTAAAGAGATGGGTCTTTATTCTAGATTTAAACTGGCAGAGTGTGTCTGCTTCCCTTCCCTTTGCTATAATTAGAACTTATTGTATTAAAAACGATCAAGCCCTGCTCATATTTAAAAAGTGATAAAAAAGTAACACAAAAGTAACGTAATGCATTACTTTCCATAAAAAGCTAAGTAACGTAATTAGTTACTTTTATAGGGAGTAACACAATATTGTACTGCAATACTTTTAAAAGTAACTTTCCCCAACACTGGTTATAGGTAATTAGCAAGATCTTAAAATGTATACGATGTTTAATAGGGAGCCAGTGCAGTGTTGACAGAACCGGGCTAATATGCTTAAACTGAAAAAGTTCAGAAGAACAGCATTTATCTAGAAACAGCATTTATATAGAAATCTTTTGGAACATTATAAATGTCTTTATCATCACTTTCTATCAATTTAAAGCATCCTTGCTAAATAGAAGTATTAATTTCTAATTTCTTATAATAATTTTTTTTTATTTCAGATAAATGCTGATCTTTGGATCTTTCTATTCATAAAAAATCCTGAAAAAATGTACTCGACTTTTAAATACTGATAATAATAAATGTTTCTTGAACAGCAAATCAGCGTATTAGAATGATTCTGAAGGATCCTGTGACACTGAAGACTGGAATAATGATGCTGAAAATGTAGATTTGATCACAGGAATAAATTACATTTTAAAAATATATTAAAATAGAAAGTAGTTATTTTTAATAGTAAAAATATTTCACAATATTGCTGCTTTTGCTGTGTGTTGTATCAAATAAATGCAGGCTTGGTGAGCAGAAGAGAATTCTTCCAAAAAAAAAAACTGTAAAACTCTTACTGTTCCTTACTGTTCAAGTATGACTTGATGACGTCATGAATATGATAATTAGCATATATAAAGTTGAATTGTTATATACATTTATAAGCATGTTTATTAAAAGCAAGTTTTGTAATAACATGTATTTTGGACCTTTTGATGATGATGAGAATTCAGATTCGGACCTTTGAGTGTAAACTTTGAGAACCCCTGGAGAACCCCCTCTACAGATTACAGAATAAATACTATATAGTGTGTATTCTGTAATCTGTAGAGGAAACCATTTCACACATAACTCTCTCAACCCAATATGTTTGATACTACACTCACCTAAAGGATTATTAGGAACACCTGTTCAATTTCTCATTAATGCAATTATCTAATCAACCAATCGCATGGCAGTTGCTTCAATGCATTTAGGGGTGTGGTCCTGGTCAAGACAATCTCCTGAACTCCAAACTGAATGTCAGAATGGGAAAGAAAGGTGATTTAAGCAATTTTGAGACGGACCAGACGGGCCGGTCTGAGTATTTCACAATCTGCTCAGTTACTGGGATTTTCACGCACAACCATTTCTAGGGTTTACAAAGAACGGTGTGAAAAGGGAAAAACATCCAGTATGCGGCAGTCCTGTGGGCGAAAATGCCTTGTTGATGCTAGAGGTCAGAGGAGAATGGGCCGACTGATTCAAGCTGATAGAAGAGCAACTTTGACTGAAATAACCACTCGTTACAACCGAGGTATGCAGCAAAGCATTTGTGAAGCCACAACACGCACAACCTTGAGGCGGATGGGCTACAACAACAGAAGACCCCACCGGGTACCACTCATCTCTACTACAAATAGAAAAAAGAGGCTACAATTTGCACGAGCTCACCAAAATTGGACGGTTGAAGACTGGAAAAATGTTGCCTGGTCTGATGAGTCTCGATTTCTGTTGAGACATTCAGATGGTAGAGTCAGAATTTGGCGTAAACAGAATGAGAACATGGATCCATCATGCCTTGTTACCACTGTGCAGGCTGGTGGTGGTGGTGGTGTAATGGTGTGGGGGATGTTTTCTTGGCACACTTTAGGCCCCTTAGTGCCAATTGGGCATCGTTTAAATGCCACGGCCTACCTGAGCATTGTTTCTGACCATGTCCATCCCTTTATGACCACCATGTACCCATCCTCCGATGGCTACTTCCAGCAGGATAATGCACCATGTCACAAAGCTCGAATCATTTCAAATTGGTTTCTTGAACATGACAATGAGTTCACTGTACTAAAATGGCCCCCACAGTCACCAGATCTCAGCTTCGTGCCCTGGATGTGCATCCCTCAAATCTCCATCAACTGCAAGATGCTATCCTATCAATATGGGCCAACATGCTTTCAGCACCTTGTTGAATCAATGCCACGTAGAATTAAGGCAGTTCTGAAGGCGAAAGGGGGTCAAACACAGTATTAGTATGGTGTTCCTAATAATCCTTTAGGTGACTGTATAGAGGCCCTGTCGAAGCAGTTGAAACACAAATGTGTAAAGCAACAAGAAATATTGTACACATCAGTACAGTGTTTCCATCAGGGAGAAGTGTTTGCATGCCAAAGCAACATCACTCAAACTTCTGATAGCACAGCTGAGTGAGGTACTGCAATGTGAGGAAAGAAAAAGTTAAGAGACCATGTACTGTGGGATGTGAAATAGCAGGAAAAACTATGAACCAATACCAAAAACAGGACATAACATGAATTGACATACTTGACATCACTATAAACTTGAACTCATTGTAATCTTGAAATTAAAAACAATGGGTCTTATTCATTAAGCATGTGTATGCATAAATGCATACCTTAAGGGGAAGTCGTGGCCTAATGGTTAAAGAGTCGGACTCGTGGTTCAAGGTTTGAATCTCAGGTCCGGCGGGGATTGTAGGTGGGGGGGGGGGGAGTAAATGTACAGCGCTCTCTCCACCTTCAATACCATGACTGAGGTGCCCTTGAGCAAAGCAAAAAAATAACATACCCAGGGTGGCCATATAATTGTGTTCAGACAATTTTTATACATAGATATTTAAGTAAAAAAATAATTACGACAGGCCATTTAATTATTGGAAAATGCAATATTTTGTGTGCATTTGAGTGGGAGAGAGACCAGCAGAAAGAGAGTATGTGCTTTCTGTACATAATAAAACATAATTTTGTGGTTAAAACATGGGAATAATTTGTCATTTTTTATCATATTGTTTATCATATTTTTTCGCTTGGCCAGTGTCATTGTGGGTTTCAGTTCTTTTGAAATAGCTGAAATAATTTGATGAAGTGATATGGACATGTAATGCGGTCAAGACCTGTTTGGAACTACTAAGCCATGCATTTCCCTGAAAATAATAGCAAACTTTAGAATGTCCGCCAACCAATCAAATTCAAACATTCAACAGCCCAATAGTATAATGTTAAATATATTTAATCATATACAGTGAAAGAGTAAGAAAAGCTATGTCATTGCTCAAGCTTTGAGGTTTCTTTGTATAACAATGCAGATATGCATATATTACCCCAAATGTCTAATTTCATTTGTTCACTTCAATATATAGAAAACCTATATTTTTTTCTCCACAAATCTAAAAACCACAATACCTCATTAATTATTAGACACACACAAAATTATATTCAACATAACACAATGTCATAAGATCATAGATTTTGTCTTATATTTTCCATAGACACAAAATTAGATCAATTAACCTCAAAACTGTCTAAATCTCACAAATTTGAAATGACAAACTAAAAAAAATAGCATAGCCATTTATCAAAAGTTTTGCGATGAGATTTTGTGCTGTCTATGATCAGGAGAAATAAATAACCTTGACCTTTACTCTAATGGCCCTAAAGGAGTCTCTAATGGCTCGTTAAAATAACTATATCCATAGTGTCCTACCATTGCCAAAAAATCTTCAGACACTGTCAGACAGTCACTGATGATTAATAATGCATTTAGAGGTTGTGGAACACAGATACGATAAGAACCCCATGAACTTCGAAACCAGTAATTATGTTGCAACTAGTTCCTGTTTCATGCATCTGGCTTGTGAGGGAGCTTTTCATTTTGTGGAAAAATAAAGTGCTCAATTCCAAAGGAGCATTAGCTGTGGGGATGAGAGTTTGACTGCGTGAGACATACGGGCTATTGGTTAACAAACGACAGGGCTCCACTCTTTTCCTCGGATCACGCTGTGTGACTCCAGACACTCTTGACATTCCCCCGCCAAACTCAGACTTCCACACTTAGAAGTTCTCTCTTTGAACTTTTGAGTTAAAGGAGCTCCCTCTACATCTCTGACATTGCAATATTTCTCATGGAAGGAAGTGTGCAAGAGCATACAGCAGTGAGACCATCTCATAGACTTCCATTGTTTTCACAGTGGCCATGCACACACTGCAGCTAAATTCAGTTCTCAATTCACCTTTTAGTGCTTAATTCTGTTCTGTACAAACCCAGTTCATTAGTTTATGGGAGTGACAACAGTATTTTACTCCCCAAAATGTAGGTAGTGTGTACAGAAGTGAACTGAGCTGTTGATGCCGTATTTGAATGTATCAAAGCTGTGGTGCAAGGAGGAAGGAGGTACGTCTTGACTCAGGGTTGCCAGATCTTGCTTTAAAAAAAGACAATTGAGAACAAGCCGATAGACCTTATGTAGCCCCGCCTCTTTTCAGCGCTGCATTCATTGTCTTCTATCTTCCACTTTGTATTGAAGGTAAGGTTGTAGGAATTTATGAATGGTCCACTCGTTTTAAAAACTTTTTTTGGTCTACTGACGTGTTAGGACATTAACTTCAAACATTATAACGAACATGATAACTAATATGATAAGTAAATCCGCTTCACCAGCTAATTGCTCTTTAACAGTGATGCTTTAGAGCTACTGCAACTGCACATTTGTTTCTCTGACATATGAGGTCTATAATAAACTTGAATCCAAAAGCGTTATCTTTGAAATAAGCCACATACTAAAATATTGTGATCTGCACTTTTCTACTTTACTATCTCCATGAAATGGATTGCTTCATAAGCCGAGTCCAAACAACAATCCCAAAGACGCTTAATAATCATTGCTCGTAATAAGTAGACATGGCAAAATTTCAAGAATGTGCTCTGCAAAACAACCCCTCAAACATAAACAAAACATGATGGCTCTGTTGTTGGGGGTTGAGTCTTTGGTCCCTGTAATATTACTTTGGTCAAAAATAGGCCATAACAAAGATGTCGATAATTATTTAAAAACAAAAAATTTATTTTTGACTCCCTGGTGTGACGGGATACCATAATGTTTGAAGGAGGTGAGGCCACTTTTACTAAAATGTTTATAACTCTATTTTCACCAAACTTGGTACATGTATGGATAAACTTACGGAAGTTCTAAGCAGCCATGCATTATTATAATTTGTCTGTCTTGTTTTCTCGTGATCGCAACTTAATTTTCTTGTGGTCTCGACATAACGAAAGTTGTTTTGTCGTTATCATGACTTAATTTTCTCGCGATCTCGACATAACGAAAGTTGTTTTGCTGTTATCACGACTTAATTTTCTCTGTGTATTCGGCATGAGAAAATGCTATAGAAGCAGCATCATCATGGATGATCGTATTCACTTTTACTTTAATCAGGGACTCACTCAAACTGAAATAGCTCTGTGTCTGTCAGCGATTGACAACTTAAACATAAGTGTTCGACACTTGAGAAGGAGGCTGTCGGGTCTGCAACTTTATCGTCGAAGACAATATAGCGACCCTGATTTTCTCACGATAGCTACACGAGAAAATTAAGTCGTGATAACGACAAAACAACTTTCTTTATGTCGAGATCACGAGAAAATTAAGTCGTGATAACGACAAAACAACTTTCTTTATGTCGAGATCACGAGAAAATTAAGTCGTGATAACGACAAAACAACTTTCGTTATGTCGAGATCACGACAAAACAACTTTCGTTATGTCGAGATCACGAGAAAAGTAAGTTGTGATAACGACAAAACAACTTTCGTTATGTCGAGATCACGAGAAAATTAAGTCGTGATAACGACAAAACAACTTTCGTTATGTCGAGATCACGAGAAAATTAAGTCGTGATAACGACAAAACAACTTTCGTTATGTCGAGATCACGAGAAAATTAAGTCGTGATAACGACAAAACAACTTTCGTTATGTCGAGATCACGAGAAAACAAGACAGAAAAATTATAATAATGCATGGCCGCTTAGAACTTCCGTATAAACTCAATCTGTTGTCACTTCAAAAATACCACAGCAATTGGCCACTTGGTGGCAGTATAACAGGAAAAAAATATTGCTATAATTACACAACCTTAGTCTGGCTGTTTTGAAAATTGGCATGTGTCTTTGTCCTAAGTGCCATGATTGTGGTTTGCTTATCCTGAAAAACATGCCATCCTGAAATATCTCCTAACCCATACATTACCCCTCAACCAAACAATCACACAAACCATAACTAGATTTGAAAAAAAAAAAACATCATCTGACCCACTTATGAGCCCTTTTTACAAGTGTGGTTTGACTATATTATCGAGAACATTTTTGAAGAGTGAGAACATTTTGACCTTCACAAGAACAGACACCCCAAAACACACACACACAGTTTTTGCTTCTTTTATGACCAAGTGGTTGGAGTCCTGTCATCAAATTTTGCATATTAGTAGAGGTCCGGGTTTCAATAAAGCAGTTTCGTGTCAATTGGACAAAGTGTTATAAAACTTAAGATCCTTTGTTTTGTTGACTTTGCCAACTTTGATGGGAACAATTCGATAATGGTTGCGAGATTCAAAAATTCACTAATCCAACTTTGTGTGGGTTGCTCTAAATTGCCAAATTTAGTGAAAACTATTCACATTTTATTTTATGATATCTTACAAGTGACATAGGTAGTGGCTCAATGAACTCAAGAAGATAATTTTCTAATGTCTTCAAACACAATGTCCAATCTCAAACTCGAGCCATTAGTTGAACCAGAGGTTGACATAGTAAAGCTGAAAGAACTCACAAAAACACAATGTTTCAAAAATGCCACAGAGCCACAGTTTACTTTTTTTGGGGAGTCTAAATACAAACAGCTTTATAGTTGACTTAAATTGGAGAAAGTAATTTAAAATTTAAAAAATTACACACTATGTTTTTAAATATCTTCAAATACATTCCGTCTATATGTTCTCTGTGGTCATTGTTTATAAATAGAACTCTAAATAAGGAAAATCTGCATGTGAGTACGCAATTATCACTCCCAAACTCCAAATGTTCCAACTTTAAACACCATTTTGAAGTGTGTGCTAGTCTTTTATCAACTACTGACAGTTTGGTTCTCGCAGCCAGCAGCCATTTTAGATGTGGTCAGCGACATGTGAGCTTGCAAAGATATAAAGCCTGAGCTGGAATAAGGAAAATGTTTGACAAAAGTGAATACAGATGGAAAAAGGGAGTTACAAAATCATGTAAGTGCTGCCATATGTTGTTGTAAAAGGGGTTTGGGTTACTCTATCAGATTGTCTGATCACAGTACCTTGTCTTGTATGTGATTGCATGAATATTTTAATATGGCCATGGGAAAACTGGCTGTACTGCATCCGTGGCTGTTTTGCAGTCTTTCATGTTAGCATTACCTTAAAGGTCATGTGCTAGCAGATAAATAGTTGTTCTGGTCCCTGCAGTTTCTGCCATATGGAGATTGTTACTCCTTACTGAGATGATTCTGATTTTTCATGATCATTTAGTTCTGAATGTACACACATGGACAACATAACTTTTACAGAAACTTTTAAAAGAATAGATCTTCCAAAGAGGATAATTGTATCATTTACTCAACTTTACATCATATTTTCTTTCCTCAAAAGGAGATACAATGAGAATTTTTGGTAACAATTTACTTAAAGCCTTATGTATAATGCATTATAAAGGGTTATTAAAGGCTATAATGCATTATAACTATTCATAATGTGTGTTGTAATACATTACATCCTGTTGTAAATAATTATAACTGAATTTAAAATGCATAGTGTAACAATGAATTGACAAGTGTTATAATTGTCACAGATCAGCCAGGCTCATTCACCTCCCAATCACAACGCACTCCTTCGCCTGAGTATTAATTGCACACACCTGCACATCATCAGCTCCCTCATCAGCCAGCATACTTAAGCACACACCTCACACAAGCTCATTGTCCGACCTCGTTTCTATCAAAGTGGACTGATGCTACTACAGCTAGTTACCTGTGTACTTACCTTGATATCCTACTTACCTTCTGTCTCATCTCCAGCGTGTTCCTCCCAGCTCTATTCCATCGTCTGTGTTTCCCAGGATCTCCACGAGTGTCTCTCCATCCTCCAGGATTGTGAGGTGTTTGCTCCGTTCCCCGTATCCACAAGTTCCTGTGAAAGCAAGAGTATTTCCATTACCACCGTCATCTTACTACCGGGCCTGTTCATTGAACTTCTTACCTCCATCAGCTACCCGCTGACTCCACCAATTGTAATAAAACTCACCTGTTGTATTCTAACCATCTGTTTGAGTCTGCTTCCTTAATGTATTAACTGTGGTTACAATTATTCACAAGATTATACAATGCATTATAAATTGCATGATTAATGCATTAAAACTACTTTTATAATGCCTGATACATAAAGGCTTTAAAGTCTTACCAAATTTTCTCATTGTATACCATACAACTATTATTGACTACTATTATGATGCATTTTGTCACTTTTGGAGCTTGACAGTTTCTGACCTGTTTTACTGTGTAAAAAAGAGCTGTGTGAATCTCCTTTTAAAATGCATAGTGGAAGAAAGAAAGAAAGTCATAGGAGAAAAAAGAATGGAAGAAAGAAAGTCATAGGAGAAAAAACTGACAGGATTTAATTTTCCTGAACTATTCGTTTAAGAAGAAAGGTTCTGTGTTCTGTAATTTCTACACAGATTACAAGGCTGTGCCTGTCAGATGGGTGTCTTGAATCACTGAATACATTCTGTTCACCAACCACATTTGGTTTCTCCACACAAGTACTCTATAAGCTACACTACAGCCATTCATATACTGGAATGAGAAATGGAAGCATATGCATGCCATGTAGCTTTGTTTAAAAAAACACTTCTTTCTCTATTTCTTAAGCATTTCTTAGTGGATTTTGTAGTATAGATTACTTTCGTTACAATAGATTATCAGGCTATATGGAACAATTTTTGGTTCTCCAAAGAAACTTCCAGTGAACAGTTCTCTAAAGCAGAGGTCTTCAACCCTGCTCCTGGACCCACTCTCCTGGAAAGCTTATTTCCAACTGGCTTCAACACACCTGCCTGCAATTTTCAAGCAGTCTTGAGGAGCTTGATTGGCCGCTTCAGGTGTGTTTGATTAGGGTTGTAGCTAAACTCTTCAGGATAGTGGGTCCCCAGGAACAGGGTTGAAGACCTCTGCTCCAAAGAACCAATGTCTTAGAACCTTTTTCCACTATAAAGAACTTGTGCTTTGAAAGGTTTCTATGCAAATTTAGAGGTACTTCATGGAACCATTAATGCCAATAAAGTGTTCCAGGTCTTTTGGTGTGAAAAACTAGACTAAAATTAACCACAATCCACATTTACAAATTAAACGATTGATTATTAACTATCTCTAAACTGGTCTTAATGTTCAATTTTAACAACTCACAGGCAGGGTGGACTGGCAGTGAAAAACAACTTATTTTCAGAAGGCTTGGAAAATAGCAGAAGATCATAGTTTTATGAACCATGTTTAGACACTTTCATTATACATCCTTGAAGCTTGAACGTTGCAGTTCCCAGAGGGGATAACTGAATGGAAAAAAGTTTACGTTCCAGAAATGAACGAAAGAATATCTGACATAATTAAAATTATAATGTAAAATGATCCAGTTTTGGTTGAAATGTTCTTTAAAAAGGTTGTGTCGAAAACACTAGTCTTATTTTCACTTGACATGAGGGTGGAAGAGGGTGAATTATGACAACATCAACAGGTAGATACAGGAATATAAAATGAGTGGATGAACTTAAGACATCAGAATACTCCTTTATGTACGCTGCCAGACAACTTATTCACTTTGGAAAAAATGGGAAACCATATCTCGGATGAGTGTCAACTTCCCAGAATTGTAATAATATCAAAATGCTTTGACGGTTGTAGCATCAGATGCTGTTTGTTCATATGTGGTTTTGAGCAGACTGAGTGTGAGTGTTTTCACAGCATAAATGGACGGAGATTTTCCACTAAGATCTGTCAGCGGGGAATGAGTGAAAGTCTGCCTGGACCACGGCCACCAAAGGAAGATTCCAGATTAACGCTCTTGCCAATAATTTAATACAGACCACATGTGCTGGACAGCAGAGAAAGGAAGCTTATGAGCGAGAGGGACAACATAAGAAAGTCAGCTACTGCATTTCTTGCGAGTTTAAAAAAAAGACACATAACTCTGAAACACTCATTGCCTTCTTATGCATTTAATTGCTTTATCGTGACATTTTCCCTGTGGAAGCCATTTATAGTCACCCAAACAAGGGCTGAATGCGTGACAATGGACACCTCCCTGATATTGTCTGGGTTAGAGTGTTTCCTGTGTGTTTGGAAAATGAATCAGTGATGACATCAATCGAGGAATAATCATGGAATGTTCTTGTGGCTCTGGACAGATGAGTCATTGATAATCCAACGCCATTAACAAACACGCTTTGGTCATTGTTGGTGTGGATTGAAGCACATTTGGGTTTCAGCATCAGTAGATCTCATGGTAATTGTAGGAATCTCTTCTTCAGGGTGGTCTCATTTAGTTCATTATTTTACCTTCTGAAGTGGTGGCATTAACCAATATGATTCATCATTTAAACTGTTGACGGTGGTGCTTTCATTGCAAGTCTGAAGCAAATGGAGTGGTTTGTGGCTAAACTAAAAATGACCTGCTGTTGCTTGTTGGTACTTAGAGAACAAAATTGTAGTCGCATGCTTACAGTCCTGCCTAAACTGGAGAAAATGTATATAATGTTTGTGTCTTATTTCAGTAAATAGTATGACACCATTTCTATAATTATATTTAATATTTTCTAAAGAGAAAATTTTAGTTCTTTGCACTAAAAAAAAGTTATTTTAAGAACTGTTCACTGAAAGGTTCTTTGGGGAACCAAAAATGGTTCTTGAAAACCTCCTTTTGGAAGCTTTATTTTTAAGCGTGTATGAATCATAGATCCTGCCGCCAATCATCTATCAGTTTTATTGATGTACCTCATTGCCACTCTAATATAGACCTTCCGGTAGCAGCCAGACTAAATTAATACAATGTGAATACTGATGAAAAAAAAACTGAAGAAATCACTATCAGCGAATTAATTGTTGACGGTTGATGGAACATTTCAGACACCATATCATTTAGATGAATCATTGGACACGTCTCATTATTCATAGACTAGAAGTAACATATGAGCACAGGCATCCAGAAACTATTCTCTTTGCTTTTGAAATATTTGCGAGGGGAGCCCATTTATGCATTGCACTCCAAAGGAAATATGTGTTGCACTGCAATAAGTGTGAAGGGATGAGGAATATTATTTTAATGTCCTCTCTAAATGTATTTATTTTAAAAGAATGAATTAAAAAAAAAGACTGTGAGATTGCCTTCAAATGTATGGGCCGCAAACCTCTCAATTCCACAACCAGTCACTGATTTGAGTCTCATGAGCCTTCAGTGCATGAAATTGCCTTCAGTGCATGAAATTAGCTTCATTTCAAGACGGACATTATTGATGTAAAGAAAACATGCAGCTCAGTGAGTCATAACTGCAATGACAGATTGAGTGAGTTGTTTCAGTGAAAGAATTGTCAGACTTGAGAATAATTTAATCATTAAAAGAACCATCTCAAATGAGTTATTTTTTGTGAGTTGGATTACACTGCTTGCGTTGTGTGTTTGTTTTTGTATGCAGATCCTGAGGACATGGTAACTCAAGAGAAAGACATACACTGTCTTTTATCAACTACTGACAGTTTGGCTCTTGTCAGCAGCCATTTCACATTCAATTCAGTCTGTTAAGTTAATGTCTCAATTTGGGTAAATACTGTCATAACTGTGATAGCAATGATACTCTAAAGTTTCCACCAACTGAAACACAAAGAGCACCTTTTATTTAGGCCTAAATGTAATCGTCTTTTTCGTTTATAATCATTTAACAGAAGAAAGAAATGCATACATGCTTGGAATGACACGAGGGTGAGTAAATAATGACAGAACTTTTGGGTAAATTATCCTTTCAAGGCTGTGAGTTTTGCATATATAATATATAGCACATTTGTTTTGAACTTGATTTGTTTATTTGTTTTATTCTAATATCAACAAAACCATATTGCATTTTTTTCAGATGGAAAAGGGTTACCAGTGAGCTTAAACTATAGCTCACACTGAAATGAACATTAGCCTTACAGAATACATTCAGATATGAACAGCAACTCATAAGCTGTTGTAAGATACTTCACAAGATACGTCACTCTCCAAAAAGGCACAACAGCGCCTACACTTTCTCCGCCGGCTGAAAGAGCAAGTCTCCCTCCACCCATCCTCACCACATTCTACAGAGGCACCATTGAGAGTGTGCTGACCAGCTGCATCACTGTCTGGTACGGGAACTGCAGTGCTGCTGACCGCAGGACCCTCCAGCGGACAGTGAACACAGCTGCTAAGATCATCGGTGCCCCTCTCCCCTCCATCCTGGACATCTTCCTTACACGATGCTCCAGCAAAACCGACAGCATCGTGAAGGACTCCACCCATCCCTCCCACAGTCTCTTCCAGCTCCTACCATCAGGAAGACGGTACCGGAGCATCAGAGCCCGCTCCGCCAGACTGCTCAACAGCTTTTTCCCCCAGGCTGTGAGAGCCCTGAACTCAAATCACCCACCCCCCTCTGAAACCCCATGCAAACCCCTACCTCCTGAAACATGGAACACCCCCAAACCTTACCTCACCAAAGAAAAAACTGTATGGAACTTTTTTGTGCAATTGGAAGTGTGCTACACACAGGTGAGTAGGCCTGTACAAACCACCTGTAGTAACACACTCTCCTCTATGTGCACTAGACACTTACACACACTGCTGCGTGAACACAATCCCACAAAAGACTCAGCAATATATGTATGTTTACATGCTCATGCACTACAAATCATCCTGCACTGTTCCCCAACCAGCTGCTTGACTCAAAATGTTTCTCTTTGCACATGTACAGTATTTATGTGAAGCATTCGTATAATTTGTATTTTATCTTTTTTTTTTTTTTTTTTTTTTTGTATAGGGTAAATATTTATATATAGTATATTTATAGTTAAAATCTGTCAGTAGGTTAGTTGTGTATAGGTTTATAGTGTTTTTTATAGGTTTATAGGTTTAAAGTGTTTAAAGTGGTCCTGCGAGGTGCGACATTTCGTTCCACTGTATGTCCCCACATGTAGCAGAATGACAATAAAGCTTTATAATATATTACTAGAGGAACTTTAATCCATTATTACTTATGTGGAAACATGTGTTATAAATGTAAGTATTGTAACATAATAATTGTAACATTGTAACATAATGTGTACAATGTTATTGTAACATAATAATTGCCAATAATTGTGTCCAACGTGTGTTTGAGAAAAACATTTATTTCATAATGATATTTCCCCCCATTTTAAATTCTTATTATCCAATGAAAGGTTAGCTTTTTGTGATTTTTTTAAATAAAAGATCAAAAGGATTAACAAAGCAGGTTAATTTTCACAGTCTTCTTTGATCATATTTACCAAGGGTTCCAATAATTCTGACCACAACTGTACAGTATATAATGTATTATCAAATGATGATACAACATTTGTAACATTATTTGCACGTATTACAATGCTTTAAGAATAGCGTTATAATGCACTATAAATGCAGGCTTAGTAGAAAGCATTAAAAAACATTAAGTGTGAACTTATTGTTAAATGATCAATTCTGTAAAAATGTTCACATATGGGTTGTACAAACAAATACGTGCTTATGCACAATTAGTGTCTGAGATGTAAAGTTTATGTTTGTTTTGTTTGGCCTGTTAGTGTGTATGTTCTGCACCATGGCTTCAGTCCTGGACAGACAGATTTAGTTTCTTCTATCAGGCAGGAGAAAAATAACAATAAACCATGGCTGGCTTCAGTTTACAGTTTAGATTTGAAGAGAGGGAAATAATACTCTGTGTTTGATATGTAACATTTACGAAGGCTTTCCCTAAATATCTCACTGATCACAGAGCATGCAAGCAAACATGAGCTAAACAACCATTTCATGGTGCCTTAATTTACCATGCTGTTGCAATACTCAAAGCTGAAAATAGCAGTGTGTTTCCCTTCCTTGAGTTCTGAGAAGTAAAACTCTGACTTGACTGTATCATGTGTTTCCATTTCTCTCCTCTGTTCTGATGTTTCTCCTCCAGCTGTATGGAATGCATGGAAGAATCCCTCCCACAGAATGAGCCAAAAGATAAAATTATGGAGTTATACATCTGTTTCAACATTTGACAGCTTTACTGTTGGTTTCTCAGCTTAGAAGATTAAAGAAAGAGTGGCAAAAGGATGAAACGTGTTAAAGAATGTAATTTTAGTTTAGTTAGGTTTTGGTTATAGTTTTTAGTTTGTTTGAAAATAGCTGGGTTTCCATCCAAACGTGAAGCGAATCTTTTCAAAGAAAAAAAAAGAAACAAATGTGAATTGGGTGCGTTTCCATCAAGCGGATGATGTAAAAAATGGAAAGACACCATCAGTGAAAACAGCCATTTAGTCTCGTAGGTTTAATGTTCACTACATCATAATTTATTCAACAAGTGCATTTCCATCATTATCCGCATTAACTCTTTTTCGCACAAGTCAAAAACCCCCTCAAGCGTGTGTAAAAACTTTTTTGCAATTTTTTTTTCTAAATTAGGCTTTTCCATCACTTTTTTGGATGCAATATTTCAAATTGTGCATAAAACAGGGTGATGGAAACATAGCTAATAAGCGTTTTTTCACAGTACACATTGGCTATGTTTCCATCCAAAGTTGCAAAATAAACTGCAAAACTGGAATATGGCATAAAACATCTGTGAATAAAGCACCATTTCCATCAAAGAGAACAAATGCATCATTTCCTCATAAGCTGGTGCTAAATATCAAAAAGAAAAATTAAATTTGCTGCAATAGGATAAGCCACTGTGGGCCTTTTTTGTCTATAATGATAAGGCATTTCAGATGCTGTGTAATGAGATTGGTCCATTGGTTGAAGCAAAATCACATGACTTTGTTGATGCACATTATCTGGTAAATGTTTTTCTATCATAGTTTATGTGCATTTCTTCTTATTGGATAAAAATGTATCTGACTCAATTGAGTGCATAATTTTAGCAGATTAAAACTGTGGACAGTTTCCATTTTGTGATGATACAAACAATCAGGCAGTTGAGAATCACAAAAGTATATCGCTACATAGCAATGGGAATGGCAATTATATTTACATAGTCCCATTAAATACAACCCAAGTTGCCCGATATGCTTTACAAAAGGTAAATAAAAATTACCAAATAAATTAAAACAATAAAACGAGAAGCAAGAATGTGTCACGGTGCACACAGCAGGGAGGATCAAGGACACGCAGACGAGGACGTAAACTCAAACAATAGACTTTAACGGAGACAGGGCAGGACAAGGCAAACTCACAGACATCAAACAACGGGGGGTAACGAGTAGACCAGATGAAATAACACTGAACAGACATGACTATAAATACACAGGATAATTAACTCAAACACACCTGGAACAGAATAAACTACTAATCACATTTAACAAGGACAGGAAACAAACCAAATATAGGCATGGAAACACAAGACACACACAACAGAGGTCTGACAGAATGTTTCACCTGGTATGCCTTATCAAACAAATTTTTTTTGTTGGACTTAAAAACAGATACAGAGAGAGCTAGTCTGATAGAAATGAATGAGTCATTTTAGAGTCTGGGGGGAGCTACAGAGAAAGAACAGCCACCTCTACAATTCTGCCTTGACCTAGGGATGGACAACAGTCTCTGGTTGGATGACGGGAGTGATCTGTTTGGATGAAGCTCAGTCAGAAAGGTATGAGGGAGCCACACAATTTTTTTGATTTGTAGATGGGAAGTAATATTTTAAAATCTACTCTGCAACTAGTGCAGGAGTCATTCAGGAGTCTATACTCTAAAATGCTGGGTTATTTTTTTTAACCCAAATGCTGGGTTCAGCTTGTTGGGTCATTTTATTAGGTTATTTTTAATATTTTTACCCAGGTGCCTCGTTCAATTTAACGCTGGTTTATTTTTTTCTACTTAACCGCTACTTAAATTTATAAAGCCTTTAATATTTTACGCAACACAACATAAGGACGAGATATCAGCTGTGTCAATGGCTGTCATATTTTCGCCCCAGAAACACCTTTGCCTTGCATAACATAAATGGATTTTATTCGTTATAATACTGAGTGTATTTGATGTTAAAATATGTTCTCTAATTTAATTTCTGTTTGTTTTTGGACAGGTTTTGGAGTCAGTCACGCCATCTCTCAGCTACGAGTGAAACACGAGGCCGTGGTCTAAAGTTCGCAATTCCCCCGCAAACAGCAGCCCTTCACCTGCTCAGATTACGGCAACACACCGGCACGAGAATTAGCACTATTTCAGTAAAAAGCGATTTCAGAGAATGGCTGAATACACTTAAATTAAAATGTTACTTCTAAATATACCTTTTTATTTCTAAAATGCTTGTTTACTATTGTAAACAATGCTGTTTTCACCCAAATATATTCAATTTGTCTTGTATTTTGTCCATGGGTGTTCTTGCTTAATAATAAATGTTCATCTTTTGATTATTGCTGTTGCTTATAGTAATTTTTTTTTATTTTTTATAACTTCCAGCCCATTTTAAGCCAGCAATATAATTTTTAAACAATGACTTAAATTAAACAACCCAGCATGGTGGGTAAAAACGTTTAACCCAACAGGCTGGGTCAAAATAACCCAGCATGTGTTCTGTCCAGTAATTACCCAGCACTGGGTTGCCAAATAACCCAAATTGGGTTGTTTTTAACCCAGCATTTTTTAGAGTGTATACACATTTTGAACTAACTGTAATCGGGACAGAGCTGATTGGATAACAAGAAGGGAATAGCAGTAGTACAACCTGGCAGAGATAAATGCATGGATTACTTAAATTAAACGCGTAGACAGCCCACTAAAATGTATTTTGGGAGTACTGAGTGAATCTGAAGGTTGAAGTAGAATATGAAGAATGTTGCATTATTATTTGTCTACCAGATAATACCTGTATGACAAGATGAATGCTGTGTCTCAAAATCCTGTAAAAGCTAAGGATATTCAATGAAAATAGTTTCCAGTGTTTTACAAATAACTGATACATATGCATAAAAAACATGTTTCTTTCTGCATGGCAAGTTGCAATGTCTGGCATTGTTCATTGGTCAGGCATTGACCAATAAAATGTCTTCATTCGCAGCCCAGCCCCGCCCCCGGCTCTGAGCTCTCACGTCTGCGTTTACAAGTGCACAAGTGAGTTTTGCGGACAGGAATACCGCAAAAGGAGTAGCAAAAGTCAAAGCGTTAAGATTTGAAGCTGTACTGCCAGATCTGAGAGGTTGTAAGTGCTGAGGTTTTACAGTGAAACTGAAGTAAAGCGCAAAAGTACACGTTTGTGTGTGTCATTTTGTTTATGTGAATGTCATTCTACACATGTGTAACTATTAATCTGCAACTTCAACTTCGAAACACGGGTGTTTTGATTATTGTCTGTGTGTGCAAATCGAAAGATTCAGCTTTTCAGATCAGAGCTGTGAGTGTAAACTTCAACTTACAAATACGAATGTTAATATGACAAGTTCTCACATTCAGATCAACAAGCTCTCGAGTTTAGCTACTGATCTACCTTCATACCTGATTACTGGACTACTCTTTTGTCTTGCCATCGATATGCCTGTGTGCCATTGTCTGACCCTAGCCTGTTTTTGACCATGTCTTTTAATAAAGCTTTGCAAATGGATCCGCACACCTCTCGATCTGTTCACTCCATTACATATATGTATGTATATATATATATATATATCCGTATATATAGTGTGAGAGAGAGCTGTGCAATAACACAGTTTATATTTTGCACAATATAAACAATAAGCACAGCTGAGATTTGCTATAGAGTGCATACTGCTTTACATGTGTGTACTGCACAGTATGTATGCAGGTAAAGTAGTATATACTATTCAACTGAATTAAATAGAGAGAGAGAGAGAGAGAGAGAGAGTGAGAGAGAGATAGACTGTTTAAACAGCACAGAGAATATATATAAAGTATACAAGCACTGAAAAAGAAACCACAGCTCAGTGTGCTCAAGCTCAGGGAATTGTCTGCAGAGGAAACGCTGTTGAATGCAGGTAATTTCACAAGATTTGGATGTAATTGTTTTTCCATAATTCAGCGCTGTGAAATGGCCTGCGGGCTGAGTCGAAGTGGACATGCTCCAAGAAAAGCTGGAGCTGTTGTCAGACAAAAGATCTGGTTATTAATCACATACTCCACAGTGAAGTCTTTAAATCTACATTGGCCAACGCAACACCCAATAATGATGCTGTTTGAATGTCACTGAAGTATTATGTCCACAGTCAGCTAAAAAACTGCTGAAATAACTATGGAATCAGTAGCATAATCAATTACATCAAGCAACTTCCAGCTCACGAAAAGCTGGAAAGGAATCCCTGCACAGCCTCCCACTCTCACGACTTGGTGGTGTTCTCCCATGATGCACTCTGGAAGAGAAATCACCATAACATTGGTTTGTGGCTTTCAAGTCTGGAAATCAGTTTGGAGACTACACCGTACTTCTAAATCAAATGTTCAATTCGATGTTCAAAATTGTATTTATAATATAAACATAGTAAAGTTTGAATGTATTTTTGAATAATAATACTATCTGTGAAATGCATCAAAACAAGCAAAACATTTCATACCCCGGGATATTAGAAATGTGAGATTTACGAGGTAGCTTTAAAGTTCAGAGCCATTTGGTCTAAAATTGTTCTCATTTCTTGTTTGCAAGAATTCAAAATAGATAAATCATAATGACTTTTGCCATGAATTTTCTCCTTTCTGCCTCTGTCAAAGCTGTTTATGCCAATCTATTGCTATATATTGCAATTTTTAATGGAAATGAGATGATATTCTATCATAGATTTCCTCCGTTGTTCTATGTCCTGTCTTGTCCACGTGCCAAAGTGGTAGGAAAGTTCCTTGAAAAAGTCTCCAAAAGCAACAAGAGTAGATGAGCTTTCCAGGTGATTTTGTGTTTAGCGGAAACAGCGGCGCTCAGGATCGTGGCAACTTGTGCAAATACAGCGGTTGAGAGCCAAAGTGTCTGGGGTCGCCCATTACTCACAAAACACTTTCCACGAGACAACTGATATATATTTGTGTGAAAACAGAACAAAGCGAAAGCTCGCCTGGGCTGACGTTGTTTGTGCAAAAGCTGTCATTTTAGATTTATCCATACATGATTACGTCTGCTGTCTCACTACATATATCATCATATGCTGTTGTTACTGTTTTTCTGACTGTCAGTCATTTTAATATTAGAAAAATAAACTGCTGTCTAATGACTTACGATCAGCTATAAATCTTATTTTAGGTAACATCTTAATCCTGTGTTTTTATGTGGTTTTGTAGGTATTTTTCCAGGTTGACAGTAAATCTCAAACATTATATGACTAACAGATTTATTTATGTGGCATTGTTGTAATAGCTAACTTAAACGTTGTTACAAACTTAACTTAAACTTAAAACTACAAACTTAATCTCAGCTTTTTCATGAGCGAAACAGATGTTCAGGTGCATTTAGTAGATTTACCACTTTCTAACTGAAGATTACACTGCTTAATTTTATAACTTACTGTATTGCATGTTATTCATTTTTACAGAATTCATTTGTTCAATATAATGGATTTTTTAAAACAGTATTTTTTGTAATGTTTTGTAGCTAAAAAAAGTAAAATTGTAAAATAATTTGTAAAATACCATAGTTCACCACTTAAAATATCAATAAAAGCATTTTCTAGCTTTGCTATTTATATTTCATTTAAATTTATCTGTTTTACCAACGAGGACAATGGAAGCAATCAAAATCAACAAAAGAGTAATGATATGCAAATGCTATAACAAGTCTCAGTTAGCTTAACGCAGTACATGTAGCAAGTTTTTTATATATATATAATAAAAAGAAAACAGATAGAATAGAAAAAACAATAGAGCAAGCTAATGTTAGTGGCCTTTTTGCTTTTGTTAATTTTATAATAAATAAAAAGAAAAGGAATAGAGAAGCTAGTGTTGTTGTTTTAAGAAAACAAGCAGTTAGTAAATGAATAGAGTGCACGTCTAAAAGGGGCAAATTTTTTCAGGGGCAGGTCATTCCACCAGGAGGGAATTTTTAATTTAAAAGTCAGTGAAAGCAATTTTGAGCCTCTTTGGAATGGCACAATAAAGCGACATTCACTTGCAGAACACAAGCTTCTAGAGGGCACATACGTCTGAAGTAATGAATTTAGATAAAATGGTGCAGAGCCAGTGGTGGTTTTATTCGAGCAGCTATTGGTAGCCAGTGCAAATTGATAGACAGAGGTGTGACGTGCATTCTTTACAGCTCATTAAAAATGAATCTTGCTTCTGTGTTTTAGACTAATTGTAAAGGTTTGATAGAACTGGCTGGAAGACCTGCCAAGAGAGCATTACAATAGTCCAGCCTGGACAGAACAAGAGCTTGAACAAGGAGTTGTGAAGCATATTCCGAAAGAAAGGGCCAGGGGCCACATGTATCAACTTGTATCAAAAACTTTGCGTATGCCAGCTTTCATGCTTACGGTCTGATTTACTAACAGTGAAATTAACGTGAGAATGTGGGTTCCTCCTCGCCAATTTCATGTCTGGCTTATATACATTTCTTGTGGTTTTTGTCCGTTGGCGACTCTTAGAGGCAATGAAGTAAAGTTGGAAACAGACTACGAAGTGTTCTGCAAGTCTATTGCACCACCACCTGTGAGAAACATTGCTATTCATTTGTAATTGATAAAAAACACTACTGTCACACGAGCCTTATGGGAATATTCAATTATGCAATTAAGTAAGAACATATAAAAGCATGTGCAAATTGATACAACCCTTAGCCTATGGCAATGGCAGCATTGGTCTAATTAGAGGACATTGCCAATGGCAGAATCCAAAGAGAGCAAGTTTTTAGGGACCACAATGATTTTATGGACCACGATGATGACTGGCTTATCAGCCCTTTCAGATTTCCAAGGGCTATCCTCTTGGAGCTCTGTGCTGAGTTGGGTCCGAATTTGGAGAGAGAGACAGTGAGAAGCCACGCATTACCCGTTCCCTTACAGGTGCTGACAACACTTGGTTTCCTGGCAACTGATTCTTTCCAAAGGGAACTGGCAGACCTCTAAGGAATAAGCCAGTCATCTTTGAGCCGCGCAATGCCACCTGTATGGGACGGGATCATCCGCATATCTACCAGGTATATAAGGTTCCCATACGATGCAGTTGACCAGCCAAACATTAAAGCGCAATTTGCAGCTATAGCCTGTTTTCCTAATTGCTATAAAGGCGTACATTCCATACATTGCTATAAAGGCGTCATCAGAAGAAGAATTTGCATATGTAAATCGGAAATATTTCCATTCAATAAATGTGCAGATAATATGTGATGCACAAATACGCCTAACAAATATTGTGGCAAGGTGGCCTGGGTCAACCCATGATTTATACATCCTTACAAACAGCATGGTAGGGATGAGGCTCCAAGCTGGCAGGGTGAATGATGGGTGGCTTCTTGGTGAGTGATGCATTTAAAGTTATGGTTCTATCTAAAGGTTTTTTTTGTTGTTGTTATCGTTTTTTGTGCATGTAGCCTAATTATTCAGCAACCCATCAGGAGACCGGGGTTATCTACTAAAGACGTGGCAGTTAAACCACTCACCAGCCCACAAACTGACCATGCAGATACAATTATGCCCATTCTCGCACTCGGTCAGTTGTAGAGTAGGCAATTGGGCAGCTGAAAAATCTGTGGCGCTGCCTTGATAGGACCGGGGGTATGCTGCTTTAACACCCCAACAAGGTGTGCTGCATCATGCTGGCCTGTGGTGTGCTGCACAATGTCGCGCACAGGCACGGCATACCACTTGGTGAGGTGGTGGCACCGCCAGATGACCCCGACCCAGGACCAGTGTATGTGCAGCCCAACCAACAAGTCATTCAGGCCTGTCAATGTGTGATTGCAACAATATAAATGGTAATCAGAGACAAAGTACATTTTTTTGACCAATTCCTTTAATGAGTGGCTTATGTCTGTGAGTGATATTTTTCAGGTGACTGTTAATTTCTCCAATGGCCCTAACGATTTGCTATTGTGACTCCAGAACAGCATGCATCAAGATGCGACCAGACGGACGGGCCTCAGCACTGGAGGGAGCACTGGAGACGCCGGACACAATGGGCTCTGGCTGCTCAGGAGGGGCAGACTCCGAATGCGCGCCAGTGGACGTTCCTGCTGTTGCAGCATCTAAGTCCAAATAAATACAGGCACATGTTAACTGTGATTTGAGTCTGTTCTTTATTAATGGGTATACCATTTGCCATAAATGCAGTGGATATGTAAAATCGCTGGTGTACTTTTGGTCAGCTACATTGCATTCATTTGAAAATTAAATGCAGGCTGGTAAGCTATGTGTTCCAAAGTTAAGCAAATAAATAAAAAATTAGCTAGCTTCAGGGCAGTCCTGTAGTAAATCCGAGTCTCCCACAGCAACAGATACTATTCCAGAGAGAAAAGTGTCGCATACAACAGAAGCAATTCTCTGCTCAAAGGATGTAAGTTCATCAACCCCTGTACCACTGCCTGTTCTGCCCACACTTTTTCGGTGCACAGCAGTTCTCCATTTAACTTCAACATTTATATCGGACCATTTCTTTTTAAGTTCATTTACAGTGTGAATTTCAGATCCCACCGCGTTGACTGCGTCAGCCAAACTCTCCCACTCATTTTTTTTATTTTCTAATTTATTCCGGAGGACAAAGTTACAGATTAAATATTTTTTTCTAGTTTCTACCTCCGATGGTAGCACCTCCAATTAATTTTACGTAAAGTTTTGTTTCTTGCTGGGTGGGGTGGGGTGTTGTGCTCGCGCATGTGTGCTCAATTTCACGTTAATTGGGATGTACAAAGAGAATAGGCGTTTCATACATCTGATTTTTTTGTGCGTACGCACATTTACAGCTTTGTCCGTATGCAATGTTTTAGTATGAATTCAACGCAAGTCTTTGTACATGAGGTCCCTGATCATCTTGTTGAATAAAGCAAATCTGCAGGACCAGACAGTTTTAGCAATGAGGTCTGGGAAAGTCAGCTGATCTTCAATCTCAACTCCAAGGTTTCTGGCTGTTTTTGAAGGAGTTATGGTCGATGTGCCTAACTGGATGGTGAAATTGTGATGAAACGATGGGTTTGCTGGAACCACAAGCAGTTCTGTTTTGGCAAGGTTAAGTAGAAGGCGATAGTCCTTCATCCAGCAAGAAATGTCTGTTAGACAAGCTGAGATGCGAGCATATACTGTGTAGTCTGGCAAACAGCTTTAGCATAATTATCAGTTTGTGTTGAGTTTATGTACTTAATTTATATTACAGTCATACATTTTCTTAGAACAAAGTTCTTTAGGAGCTGAACCTACTGATTGTGAAGCAATGTCATAAATTGCTCTGGCATAAAGACAAAATCACCCTGCTTTAATCAAATGCTAATTTATTTGCTTATTTATTCATTCATGATGTCTTACACAAACGTATTTGTTCTGTCCCAGTGATGAGACAGATTCTGATACTTTTAAATCATGTTCAGGACAGTATGATGTTTAGGACTTTTTTTCTTTAATGATCATCATAACCTTCACTGAACATTTTATTCAGTAAATCACAGTAATAGGGGCCCATTGAGAAATAACAGTAAATCAATTCTGGCAATTTGCTGTACAATTACTAGTACCATCTTGACGCTAGTGTGAGCAAAGTCAGAATATTACCAGTATAAGCAAGTATGAGGTCTGGACACGCTGATGTAAGAGGTATGCTCTGGGCCAATAGTCAGTATGGTGACGCAATTACTCCGCTCTGCAGTAATGCCTGTGACACCGAAGTAAAATATGTTGCCAAATTGGACAGATAGAAGTGCTTCTCTTCAGCTTTTAAAGGTCATTCGCGATTATTAAAATGTTATTTTATTTTGGTTCTGATTTATGAATGATATCTTAATGGTAAAAAAAAGGTAGCAGATGTGGTAAATTGATCAGAAAAAGCAGTTTACCAGGTTTAATGTTTTAAAGCTGTTTTTGCTTTGACATTGTAGAGTTTTGACCAATAAATACTAACCAATCAAGGATAGAAAACAAGCAATCACATTCTGAGGACACAGATGGAGACAGTTGGACTGGGGCAAGGATATTATAGTTTTGAATTTTTAAATTATTTAGGGTTAGGATGCATTAATTTGTTGGATCTTTTGCACAGCGCCACCGGTGCACACTATAGTATATAGTCTTTGGTATACTGTACGTCCCGTCTCTCCCTCTATGAACGTACACAATAAGAAGAACCAATATAAAATGCTTTGAAACCTCATACTACTCAAAAATAAATGCGATATGGTGGTTTAAATGATGTTTGCACTTTACTTCGACGAGCCGCTTCAAAAGAGCAACGCAGTCAATCCCAGTACTAAAGCCCCTTTTACACAACACGGCAAGCGCTCAAAACACAGTGCGGCTATCGCTCTCTCTCATTGTGGATGAGCTTTATACAGTCAAGGCGGTGCTCGTGTCATCGCAAAGCGTGACAAAATGACTATTCACTAAAGTCAGCTCATCCAAAAATGTTAATTCTGTGTCTGTTAACTCACTCTCATGTTGTTCTCGCTCGTCAAGCACGTTTTGAAACGTTTGTGCGCTGTAAGGTGTGCATTATTATTATTTCCCATGTCATAGCCCGTGTCTTTTTTTTTTTAAAGCAAAAACGCATTCTTAGGCTCACGTGCATGAATCGCTCCATTTCCCTGAACAACCACAGGTCCGATTTTCTGACACAGAACGAACACGATTATTTATTTTTGCTAATTATTATTTTATTTTAGTTAGTTTTTCAGTTACTGTTGTTAGTTTCGTTTAGTTTTAGTTTTTCATTTATTTAGAAAGTTTAATTTTATTTCAGTTTACGAAAATGTTTTTTGACCAATAGTTTTAGTCTTAGTTTCAGTTTTCGTTTACGAAAATAACCTTGGACTGGGGTTGACGATAGAGAGAGAGGAGCGGAGACTGAGGGAGCAGATTCAGACACAAGATCAGACTCAAGTACATGGGCCGTCGAGACACTTAGGGGGCTATGTCCTGGAGAGACAGATAAAGAAACTGGGTCAGGCAAGACAGACAGGAGCACAGCCAGAAAAGACAGACATACTGTACATCATGCAGATTCACAAAAGAGCTGGAACAGCTGCAGTAGACTCAGGGGGACTGCAAGTGAGATCAGCTTTAAGTAAAATAGAACTTGGAACAGGTCATGGAATGGACTCTGGTGTGGGAACCTACAAGACAAGTTTACACGCTGAATCTGGCTTCCTCTCCATCTTCGACTTTTACTTGAAGGAAAAATAGACACTTCTGGTAGAGCGGGGCTGTCCAATCCTGGTCCTGGAGGGCCACTATCCTGCAAAGTTGAGTTCCAGACCAAAATTAAACACAACTGAACCAAGTTAATCAATACAAATATGTTGGGACAAGTTAGAAGATGTTGGCCCTCCAGGACCAAGACTGGACACCCCTCTTGTAGAGGAATACAGGATTATTCAGATGAAAAGATGAACTCCCCAAAAAGAGACCAGCAGGGTCCACTAGGCAAAGCAGAGCAGGAAGATTATGGGAGACGGTGTTAGGGGTTGGTGGCTGGGGGTTGTTGTTTGAATGAAATGTTTAGTGAGTCTGGATACCTTGATTAGTTGATTCAGGTGTGTTTAATTAGGGATGGAGCTTTGAAATGCATCGGTGCTGTACAGACCGATCGGTGTATGACATCAAAATACCGTGAGAGTGCCTGGGGAGCAGACAACTCTTTATGCTTTTGAATAGCTCTCACGCTACTTTCATGTCATATGGCAACCAGTCTGCGCAGTGCCAATGCATCTTGAACAAGCCTAAACTCTGCAAGAGAGTTGCCCTCCAGGAGTAGGTTTGGACCAGGGGTGTCCATCCTTGGTCCTGGAACATCCTGCAGAGTTTAACTCTAACTTGCCCCAACATACCTGCCTGAAAGATTCTAGTAATCATGATGACCTTGATTATGGGTTCAGGCATGTTTAGTTAGGTTGGAGCTAAAATATGCAGGAGAGTGGCCCTCCAGGAGTAGGTTTGGCCCTACTGCTCCCTACTTCCTCCCAAACCAGGAGGAATGCATGTACCAGGGGTGTCCATCCTTGGTCCTGGAGCATCCTGCAGAGTTTAACTCTAACTTGCCCCAACATACCTGCCTGAAAGATTCTAA
Source organism: Barbus barbus (assembly GCF_936440315.1). Classification (NCBI taxonomy): domain Eukaryota; kingdom Metazoa; phylum Chordata; class Actinopteri; order Cypriniformes; family Cyprinidae; genus Barbus; species Barbus barbus. The sequence continues at coordinate 3,766,005 of NC_136758.1, forward strand.
TCATGATGACCTTGATTATGGGTTCAGGCATGTTTAGTTAGGTTGGAGCTAAACTATGCAGGAGAGTGGCCCTCCAGGTGCAGGATTGAACACCCTGAAATGGACAATCTCCATCAGACAGAAAATTCACCCTTTTAGCAACGACTCTGATCCACTACTTGATTCAGGTGTGCTTAATTAGGAAGAGTTTGAAAAGTGCAGTGTTGGGGTGCCTCCATTAATGGCTGGGAAAGCTTGTTCCACCATCCCAGTCATACAGCCTAATCCTTTTCAGCAAGGTGTTAAAATTTCAACTGTATTCAGTCATACCCACGCAGCTCTGCAAAACGCCCATTAATTCAAATACTGGGTTCAGATTTTGGTCAGGCTTTCTGTAAAGTAGGTGAGTCTGAGACAAAGCAAAGGCTAAACATCTTTGTTCAATAAATCAGTGCTACAATTATGGAATTCTATGAAACAATTCAAAAACAAGTGCAACTGACCATAAATAATACAATGAAACTGGAAACAAAGACTCACCAAGAAAACACATGAATTCACAGAAAATGATGATGAGACAGAAATAACATTTGAAAAGGACCAAGAGCAACACAGGGCTATTTATGCTCATGTTAATAATCAGACTAAGGCAGAAACTTGGTAACCTTCCTAATAAGAAAACATACTGAACATTGAACAACTGGTTGTTGGTCCAAGTAGAGCTGGGGTAAATTCGGATTTGTTCACTAAAGCAATAATTGGTGTAAATCAGGGGTGTTCAGCTCTGGCCCTCAAGGTCCAGGAAAACCCATAGCAACACAATGGCTAAAACCAGGGACATTCTTGCATTAAGAAGAAGGTCATTTTTGTAGAAATCCCCTCTCATTACTCTCCATTCATGAATTCATTTGGCTAATCAGTCCACTGGGAATTCTTTTGCTTTTGTCCAGATCTGCTACTTCCACCAGAAAAGAAAAAAAAACATCAAATAATACATGTCAAATTATTAATGTTTCACTGAGGTAATAGATTTCCCCTTGAATTAGAATTGCATGTTGGACTTGTGACCATAAGCAACGATCGTTTAAGCACCTTAACGCACCTGGGGTTCCTTAAGATCATAATGAAACTTGAACTGACGAATAAGCCCATGATTGCTTTCAGCTGTATTTAAAAGACACTCATGTGTCTCTGTTAAACTATTGTGATCAAGCATTTGGTTTTCATTGGAACTGTATTCTGCACAAGAAAGAGGGAAAAATTATGGTAGTCATTATGATCTATCATTGCAGATTTCAGACATTGACAGTCATACCATTAATTCAGTTAGTGTTTCAACTAGTCTGGTTTGATTCAGCTCACATAAATTATTTTGGAGAATAAGATTATATAATGAAGAAAGAAACTTAAAAAAATATTAAGAGAAAACTTAGGCTTTGAAAATGCACTGCTGTGTATGCGTAGGGCAAAGCTATTTATAAAGTTTTTTAGGGGTCAAACACCCAATCAGTCCCATGAAACGACTGGAGGTCTTGGACCTAAACCTTCTAGTGCCACCGTCAGCTCAAATTGGACTTTTCTTCTGCTTAAAAACTTTTAGCCCTTAAACAGAATTTTCCCCTCTGTTTTCTCTCCTCGTCCTTATTTGATTCGGTCAGGTGTTATCAATTTGACATTTGGTCACGTTAAAAAACATTTTTAATAATATATTTTAATCCGGAATGTTTAACTGAAAATTGCAACATTCAAAAACCGCATTTGTTCGTTCAGCTTTTACATAGTTCCAATGAACTCATCCTTGTTTAAGCAGCACATTTTCCAAAAACTCTTACTTCATCTGATAGGAAGGTATGATGTGATTCACTGTGGGTTTGCTGTAAAACCCCAAATTGGGTGAGAATGATCTTTAAAGCTTGTGCTTAATCTTATCCAAAATGCCTATTTGCTTAATTCTGCACATGAACATCAGAGGGTTTCAAAAGTTTAAGGAAGTTAGACTTTTAAATGTTAAAACTACAATTGATATTAATGGATATCATATTATTACACTTGCAAATATAATCATATATATATAACGCTCTGAGAGTGTAGTTACAGTAATTTCTAATATACTATGTCAATTTAATGCATTAACTTAGTGTGAATGATTTTAAAGAAAACACATTAAAAAATTATGCTCCTTGCCCCGTACACAGAATTGTAGTCATTCTATTTGAAGTACCACTTATATTTTGTACTACAGTTTTTTTTTTTTGCTAATTCAAAACATAACTACACATGATGGGGGAACTTTAGTATTCAAAAAAAGCAAAAACACTCTGACATGTTCAACTTAATGGATTGCTGTGGACAGTAGGTCAGAGATAGTTTTCAAAGATATGGAAATAAAAAAATTATATATTGATTATAACTTCACCTTTATTATGTTTATTCAATGTCTCTCTTAATAATGTAATGTCTTTGAATTATCTTCATTTGGAGGCTTCATTTTATGTTTATTTATCGATTGTCTTAACAAATACACATAGTAAAAATACACATCTGCTCCATTCTTTGTTTTATTCATCCCATGACTGAAACTATTTATGTTTGTCTTTGTACACATTAACCATATCCTCAAGTTCTTTTTTCAGGCCTTTTAATGGAAATCACACGACAGGGGCTTGTTCTTTGATGTTTCTCTCTCTCATAAGAGTAGTGTTACACTGTAAAAAGATTGCTGTAAATTTTACAGTAACGTACTGGTTTCAGACCTCTGTCGTGTGTGTCATGTGTTCCCGCCTCATGTTTCCATATTTGGTTTGTTTCCTGTCCTTGTTTAATGTTATCATTAGTTTATTCTTGTCCAGCCATGTTTGTCCGATTATCTATAATTATCCTGTGTATTTATAGTCCTGTCTGTTCAGTTTGATTTCGTCTGGTCTACTCGTTACTCCCCGGTGTTCCCGTCTGTGTTTACCTTACCTTGTCCTGCCGTGCCTTGTTTGGATTTATTAAAGACTGTTATTTTGAGTTTATCCTCGTCTCCGTGTTTTCCCGTTCATCCTTGCTGTGTGCACCATGACAACTGGCAGCTGGATGCCAGTTACAGTTACAGTATTACGGTTACAGTATTATTACTGTAATTGCATTTACAGTATAATAATGGCCTTACTGTATTTTCATTTACAGTATTATTATTGTATTTTCATTTACAGTATTATTACCATATTTTCATTTAAGATATCAGTGCTGTAGTGTTTATTTTCATGTAGTTTAAACATTTTTTACCTGTAAAAAACAATCAAATTGTGGTACAGCACTGTAATCCATGATTTTTACCACCTCAACCCCATAAAAATCACAATAACTCATGAGCATTAGTTCTGATAATATCATTTTTAATTGCTGAACATTTCTCTAGGATGAACTAGCTGAAAAAGGGCATCGCCACAGTCCCCTGGGCACTTTGTTTCATGGCAAAACATGCACATACTGAAAAGCAAAAAGAAGTAAGTACACTGACAGTCAAAAGATTTTGAACAGTTAGATTTTTGATGTTTTTAAAGAATTATCTTCTGCTCACCAAGCCTGCATTTATTTGATCCAAAATACAGCAAAAGCAGTAATACTGTGAAATATTTTTACTAATTAAAATAACAGTTTTCTATTTGAATATATTTTAAAATGTAATTTATTCCTGTGATCAAAACTAAATTTTCAGCATCATTACTCCAGAATTCAGTGTCACATGATCCTTCAGAAATCATTCTAATAAGCTGATAAACATTTATTATTATCATTATTATTATTATTTTCATCATAAATATTTAAAACAGTTGAGTAAATTTTTTTCAGGATACTTTGATGAATAGAAAGATCCAAAGATCAACATTTATCTGAAATAAAAAGATTTGATAACACATGTATAGAAATCACGGCAATCACAGGAAATGACTCCAATACTCCTCCGATGCAGACGACATGACCACAAGACAACAAACTTGAAAATAAAATACAAAAGATGTACAGTGGTATTTCTTAACTCAGTTTTCCTCAGTATTTCATGTTAGCTTGTGGTTTTATTTTACGTCTCTCACTGAATAGGGACCGTCTCTAAAGTTACATACAACATTGGTACACACGTTTCTAACTTAAATAGCATTTAAAGAGAATTACACTTGCGAAAAAGAGGCAGTGTACAAAAGATATTATGCTTCTCTGTGCTCGTTAACTTCGGCTAACGTTAACTGATATTATTAACTTACCAGTTGATGTTATTATTGATGACATTCACAAGAAGAGGCTCCAAAATACACCTCCGATGTTGTAGATGACATCTAGACTAGAAACTTGAAAAGAACAAACAAAAGAAGTTCTTGAAAATACTGTTTCTCCTACTGAAAATCTACTACGCACTTTATCTCAGTAACGTTATTTCACGTTAGTTCGTTGTTAAGGTTAAGCAAGGACTCCCCAGATTAACTAACTTGCATTAAAGGGCAGCAGAACCTACAAATGTGTTTCTCGGTTTAACTAAGGTTCATTTTGACTAATATAGGTGACCTTAATTTACTCACCAGTCGATGGTATCACCGTTATGGCGTTAATCTGGCTGTCAGTCAGAAAAAAAGGCCCCAACTCCCGACATGAAAAATGACACGATGAATAATGTTAGCTTGCTGTTAACAAGTTAAAACATCTTAAAATATCTCAGTTTTGCATAAAATGTACTCAGAATTCTGTCATACCCCTTTCTTCATAAGGCTATCATTCATTTAACATTGCACAACTGCTTTGACAGCAGTAAAGGTAAATTACTGCACAAACATCATAATGAGCGTATTTTCAGTTTCACAACAGACACTTCCATTTTGAACAATTAAACCTTTGTTCCAAATTAAGGGTTAATGATCTCAGTGTTCTCATTTGTACTGCTGAATGCCAAGGATAACCCAAGAGGCGAACACAGTGCTCCAGAAAAAAAAAACAGCGCTGATCAGCAGAGGTAGGGGAGGGCAGAGATAAATGTACGGTTACACTTTATTTTCATAGTCCACTTTAGACATTCTACTAACTACAAGTTGCTCCAAAGTAACTACATGTCAACTAACTCTCAGAGTAGACTGTTAGGTTAGGGTTAGGGTTAGTAGAATAAGTTGACATATACTTGCAAAGTTTCTCATAGTCAGTATGTTGTATGTTGTGGACCCATCAAAATAAAGTGTTAGAAGATATTACGCAGACAGTCTACTAATACTCTAATGACTGCTAGTTGACATGTAGTTGCAAAGTTACTTACTGTTAGCAGAATGTCTAAAGTGAACTATCGAAATAAAGTGTTACCAAATGTACTGCTTAATAAATCGAATAAATGAATCATTAATGACCAAATGCACAATGAACGCTGGAAAAGGTGAAACGACCTACATTTATTGGTAACACTTCAGAATAGGGACCAATTCTCATTTTTAACTAGTTGCTCATTAGCATGCATATTAATAACGATGATTGCTGCTCGCATCTCAGCGTGTCTAACAGACATTTCTTGCTGGATGATGGATCGTCAACTGCAACTCAACCTAGCTAAGACAGAACTGCTTGTAGCTTCAGCTAACCCATCGCTTCATCACAATCTCACCTTCCAGTTAGGCTCATCTACCATAACTCCTTCAAAAGCAGCCAGAAGCCTTGGTGTTGTGATTGATGTTAAGCTGAATTTCTCAAACCACATTGCTAAAACTGCCCGGTCCTGCAGATTTGCATTATACAATATTAAGAAGATCAGGCCCTTTCTCTCAGAACATGCAACACAACTCATTCAGGCTCTTGTTCTGTCCAGACTTGACTATTGCAATGCTCTCTTGGCAGGTCTTCCAGCCAATTCTATTAAACCTCTACAATTAATCCAAAATGCCGCTGCAAGATTAATTTTTAATGAGCCGAAAAAGAACACACGTCATGCCTCTGTTCATCAATTTGCACTGGCTACCAATAGCTGCTCGCATTAAATTCAAGGCATTAATGTTTGCCTACAGAACCACCACTGGCTCTGCACCCCTTTACCTAAATTCATTACTTCAGACTTATGTGCCTCTAGAAGCTTGCATTCTTCAAGTGAACGATGCATTATTGTGCCATCCCAAAGACACACAAAAACACTTTCACGGACTTTATCATTAACTGTTCCCATCTGGTGGAATGACCTGCCCAACTCAATCCGAGCAGCCGAATCCTTACTCATCTTCAAGAAACGGCTAAAAACTCATCTGTTCCATCTTTACTTGACCCTTTAACTCTAGCACTCTCTATTCTAACTGTATTTTATCTACATGTCTTTTTATTTAAAAAAAATAAATACAAATAAATAATAATAATAATAATAATGATCTGTACTGCTTTAGGCTAACCAAGACTTGTAATAGCACTTGCACGTTGTTGTTCTTTTGTTGGTTTTGATTGCTTCTTATGTCCTCATTTGTAAGTCGCTTTGGAAAAGCGTCTGCTAAATGACTAAATAAATAATACATAAAATAAATAATAACATATTGGCTGTTTATTAGTACTTATAATGCAAACATTCTGCATAACCATATTTTACATCCCTAATCCTACCCAATACCTACATTTATAACAACTACCTTACTAAATATTAATAAACAACAAATTAGGAGTTTATTGAGGCAAAAGTCATAGTTAATGGTTTCTTAATAGTGAGAAGTGGACCTTAAAATAAAGTGTGTGAACCATTTATTTAAAGTGCACTTTTACAGTACATTGGTCAAATTGAATATCAGTTTGCAAAAATTGTTTTGTTGAGTTTGTCTAAAAGCAAATAATACTCCCTATTGAAAAAAAAGTTTAAAAGAAACTATTTTGTTTAAATAGTATTTTTGCTTGATGTGCATATACCATTTCTAGCTATTGCTTTACTGACTGCAGTAAACATTAAGATCCTTTGAAGATGTCTTTATTTATTTAAAGTAAAGTAAATTAAGACTATATATATATATATATATATATATATATATATATATATATATATATATATATATATATATATATATATATATACACAGTATATCGCTTTAGCGCTTTCTATAGTCTTATGTGAAATTATTAAGTATGGTATGGTCTTTATAATAATGTTTTATATGAATTGATTTTTAATGAATATAATTATTTATTATTAATTATTATTATAATTACTTATATAAATATTTTTTATCCATATGAAAATTCATATTGAATTCAGATTTAACATTTGAACCATATAATTTCAGAAAAACAAATCGATTTTGTTGTAATACCTTAGAGTTTTGTTTGTTTGCTTTTAAGTCCAGATAAGAAAAAAATTTAAACACATGATGTATTTAACTCTGTTAATCTTACAGTTTTACTGTTTTTTACTGTTATAATTACCACAAACGCCTATTTTAATCTGACTTTGTGTATTTCAACATGTTTAACATTAACGTCTGACTTGATTTAGTTATGCATTTAATTCAAGGACTGCTGTTCCGAAATTGCAAAGCTTTAGACTAAACAACAGCGTCACACTTCCCCCTGCTCCACCCCACACTGAGCGCTTCATCAGCCTCTGCGTGTGTGAGGGTTGTGTCTCAGATTCCCAGTGGGGCGGGAGGCTTGTGTTTGACCCAGAGCATGACCTTTCAATCAAACGTTTTAGAGTGGTTTCTTCTACCCTTGAGGCCAGCTCAACAGTCTTGTGTTATTGTGCTGAGGGGTCAAGGAGTTTAGATTTAAATCTAAATCTTGTCATTAATGCCTAAGACTTTGCCGAGATAGCACACGTACGTCTGCAAGATGTCTGTTAAAGATCTCTTGATCTGGAAAGCATCTGCTGTCTGCAAACATCTGACAGACGTCTTTCAGATGTCAGTTCTACATACAATCTAAATCAGAAACATCTTAAAGACTTCTAATAGACGTCTATTTGACATCTAAAATGAAATGTTCTATAGACGTATTGCAGATGAGCAGACACTCTAAAAAATACGTCTTGCAGATGTAAATGCAGATGTCAAATAGACGTCTCCGAGATGTACTTGTGCTATCAGGGTGTGCTGCAACTTGCTACCCCAAGTCTCTATGTTCATATTACCAAAGGTTTTTCAGTCTGACCAGAGGTCAAAGTTCACAAATGCTAGAAAGTTTGCTCTGAAATACATATCACTTCAGTCACAACTTTTCTTCAAATTCTCAGACTTTTGTCACTTTCATTGTGTGGAAAAGATTAGCTTTGACATTGTGCTAAACATTTCATTACACAGAGAACGGAAAATCATGAAGGTAAATACATGATGACAATTGCTATTTTGGGGCAAAATAACCCAGTATAGCCATGTAATTGCTAAATATATTGCTGTTGACTAGAAAGAAAGACAAAATAATGTAGGGCCAGTTACGCAAATCCTGGAAACAGTGTGGAAATTCTGCAGACTGGAAGTCTCTGGCAAACGACTGCTGTCATCCTTCATACTTTAGACCTTGAGGTAAATTCCTGTGGAAATCTTTTTTGTGTTTCCTACTGGCTGTACAATACAACAAGATATATACAAGATACATTATCACAGAGCTTCAAAATCAACAATATAGTTGTGAGTCAAAATCGGTGTTATTATATTATCATTGAGATGCTATTATAGTTTTGATTAATATTTTAAATTCATTTTTATTTGTTTGTGGTATATGTAGTTTTTATTACATTTTTATTTGAGTTTTAGTTTTAGTTGTTTTAGTACATCAAGATAATTTTTAATATTTAATTTTATTTATCTTTATGGTTTTAGTTAACTATAATAACCCTGATCAAAATAGTTTGACAAAATGATACAAGTTATGAAAATGGTGTTGTTAACGTTTATTGCAGTTTGATCATTTAAGCTGAGTATTTTCGTAATGTTCTGAGAATGGTTATTGCACTTAACTATAGTTGTTATGAGTTATTAGGGTTTGAAAACAAAATGCAATTAAATCTTGAAGGACAGATATACAAAGACAAATTAAATGCATATTTATTAAGAAATGGCTAACTAACTAAAACACATTCCTCATGGAATATCATTGAATATGTTTATTTTATTCCTAAATTCTTGTTTTCCTTCCAGCTTGTTGGCTCACAAACGGACATAAATTAACCAGAAATCCACAGCAAGTCATCCTGCATATGCACAGATCAGCACAGACAGCTCAATATGTTTATAATGCAAAACATTCCCATTAAAATACATGTTTTTTCGTTGTAGAGGGAAAATTACTTTTGTTGACCAAAGGGTGACCCAGGGGGGAAGTTGAGGTCAGTTAGATTAGCATGTAAGAAAAAAGTGCTGAGCTTTATGGAGTCTGCGCTGTGGTAAGTGGAGGGAAATCCATCTAATGTCACCATTGTAATGGATGGAATATAAAAAAGAAAAATCACACTTTAACACAGCTGAATTTTCCACCTAGGTAGTATATGAGAGTAAAAGAAAAAAGTTATTCTGTACAATGATTTCAGAAAATTGTTTCACAATTGACTGGCTTATGGTAAAGATATTTGCTGAAATTTAATGGAAAAGCACTGGGACCACAAATATGCCATGGCACAAGAGGACACATGGCTTTCTGAAAATATCTTAATATGATAAATGAAGTGCCCGAACTCGGCTATATCTGACAGCACTGCCCAAACTGGCATTTCTCAGCTACTCACTCATAATGGGCATAAAACAACAACAACCTATGGCTTATTGCAAAAACTAGTGTATGACTTTGTAACGTAATATATTTTAATGTTTTCCTCACATAAACAGCTTCATATGTATGGCTTCTCTGATGGTTCAGGTCAGAAAACTATTTAATTGCTATTTATCAAGGGTATGAATAATTTTGAGCACGACCATATATATATATATGGTCGTGCTCAAAATTATTCATACCCTTGATAAATAGCAATTAAATACTCTTTGTTTGTCCACTTGTTCTTTCATTAAAAAAGAAAAAAAAAAAATCTAAACTTTAATTGAAGTATAAAGAAAGTAAAAGTGGGGGGTAATCACATTATGACATTATCACATTATTAAGAAATATTTTTCTCCAATACACAATGGTCAATTATTGGTACCCCTAGAAATACTTCTGACTAAATTATCCCTGAAGAATATTCCAAATCATATTAGCATTTTTTTTTTTTTAAATCACACTAGGGTGACCAGGAACATGACATTTTCCAGCCTTGGCTTCCTGTTTTACAGGAATATAAATATGAAGGAACACAAAGACCAAATTGATCATAATCAGTAAAATTAAAGAATATATTTCTGATGTGCAGCAAAAGATTGTTGAACTTCACAAATTAGAAAGTGGCTGTAAGAAAAGAGCTAAAGCGTTAAAAATTCACATATCACCAGAAAATGTTACACTTCTGCCTGGAAGATGATGTGGGTCTATTTTGTCTTAGAGTAAGGCAAAACTCCAGCATATTAATTTGCTAGACACGACTGGAACTGTAAAAGGGACTGGCTTCTATTCTATGGTCAGGTGAAACTAAAAAAATGAGCTTTTTAGCAGCAAACACTCAAGATGGGTTTGGTGCTCACAGGGATAAAAATGTATAATTATAATTAAATTTTTATATTAATTTTTCATTATAATGTTGTGGGCCTATTTTTCCAAATTATTTTGTAATGTTGTGGGCCTATTTTTCCTATTTTGCCAAAGGTCCTGCATATCTTGTTCAGATATATGGCATCATAGATTCTATCAAATACCAAAAGATAAAAAATAAAAACTCACTGTCCATGCATAGAAATCTTACAATAGGCCGTGGTTGGATCTTCCAACAGGACAATGATCCACAAACAAACATCAAAATCAAAACAAAAATGGTTAACTGAGCACAAAACCAAGCTTCTGCCACGGCCTGCCCAGTTTTCTGACCTGAACCCTACAGAGAATGAGTGAGGTGAACTAAAGAGGAAAAGCACCGACATGGATCTGGAAGTCTGAAGGGGCTGGAGAGATTCTGGATGAAGGAATGGTCTCTGATCTCCTGTCAGGTGTTCTCTAAACTCTTCAGCCATTATAGGAGAAACCTCAGAGCTGCTATCTTGGCAAAAGTATGTTGCAAAAAGTATTGGATAAAAGGGTATGATTTATTATGACCAATGTGTATTAGAGAAAAAAAATATTTCATAATGAGATTTATCTCCAAATGATGAAAGTAGATTTTTGTATTTTTCTTAAAATAAAATATCAAAAGGATTAATGATACAGATTAATTTTCACAGCCTTCTTTGATCATATTTACCAAGGGTATGAATGCTTTTGAGCACAACTGTGCATGTATATATATATATATATATATAAAATACAAAAAGCTAATGAAAAGTAATCTATACAAAACATAATAACTTTTGTTTATAATAGCACACAATGATTTTCTATTCAAATATGGGAAATAAGATTTGTTTGCACCATTTCATAATGTACTGTTTTAAATTTTGACATTCATAGGCAAATTGACATGACATGAGATAAAAATAAATGACAATGTGAAACCTATGCAGACAATAATTCAGTAACACTTTACATTCAGGTTCCCTTTATAAGGGGTTTATAAAGGTGTTCATAAATTACTAATAACTTATTTACAAACACATCATAAATCATTTATAAGCAGTTATAAATGCATGAATAAAATAAGTGATTTTAATGCAATACCTGCCAAATAGTGAGCCATTTTTAACTCACATGTTAAATGCTTAATATGTATTCATACTTTTTTCACTCAAAACCAATGAGAAAACCAATTTATGGTTTTCTGTTTTATATCTCATGACTCATGTCACTTTTCTTGTAATGTTTCTTACCAGAATCTACTCTGTACCTTACCCATGACACGCTGCAAAAGTTCATGATGCCTATCCAAAGCAGTGATTAGAAACTGATATATTTTATTTATCAAGATGAAATGATCAAACTTTATTTTTGAGAGAAAAAAACGTAAAAGCACAACAATGACTTGAGACATTAATAATGAAAATTTGAATTCCAATATTAGTTACCTGTGAACCTTAATTTAAAGAACCATTTATTAATGAGTTATAAATGTTAATAACCTGAGAAAGTGCTCCTTAATGTAAAGTGAACACCTGTGATCCATTTGTGAATGAGTTATAAACATTAAAATGTATAAAATGGAACCTTAATGTAAAGTGAACACCTGTGATCCATTTATTGAGTTATAAATGTTAGTAACCTATCAAACTGAACCTTAATATAAAGTAAACACCTGTAACCCGTTTATTAGAGTTATAAATGTTAGTAACCTGTCAAAGTGAACCTTAAGTTAAAGGTAACACCTGTGAACCATTTATTAATGATACATAAATGTTAATAACCTGTGAAAGGGAACGTTAATGTAAAGTGAACAACTGTGAACCATTTATTAGTGAGTTATACATCAGTAGCATGTGAATGTGAACCTTAAAGTAAAGTGGACTCAATAATCATTTGTTTAATTATTAATGCACACACAGAAGAGAGTTTTTTTCCCCTGGTGAAATGCATTTTATTGTTGATGCACTATATCAGTAACCACAAGTACTTGAAACAACATTACTGAGATGTGTGCATAACTGCACACATAATGTGGATTATACAGATAATGTATAGTTTATCTATCTCTGTCAGCGATGAGGGATTCACATGTGATAAATGCTGGGAAATAGTTAGGCTGACAGAGAATGTTTCAGAATTAGAGACACGCATCCAAACTTTAGTTGAGGATAGTAAGAATGTGAGGGCTGTAGATACGGCCTTGGATGCGACTATCTCAGGGAGTCCTGTTCATTGTTCGGTTCCGGCATTAGAGCCCATGCAGCAGGGCAACTGGGTGACTGTAAGGCAGCCTAGTTCAGAGTCAAAACACTGCTCTTCCGTTTCGATCAGAACATCAAACAGGTTCTCCCCACTCAGTAAGGCACCCACTGAGAAACCTGATGAAAGTGCTGTAGTTATTGGCGATTCTATTGTACGGAATGTGAAAATAGAGACACCAGCCACCATAGTCCATCCATTGGTGCGCTCTGGCACCAAAGAAGCCAGAGCGCCTGACATCTTGACAAATTTAAAAGTGCTGGCTAATGCTAAATGTAAATTCAGTAAGATTGTTATCCACGTCGGCGCTAATGATGTTCGACTTTGCAAGTCGGAGATCACTAAAAATAATGTTAAAGAGGTGTGTGAACTTGCAAGTACGATGTCAGACACTATAATATGCTCTGGCCCCCTCCCTGCTTAACCGGGGTGATGAGATTCATAGCAGACTGCTGTCAGTCAATGGCTGGATGTCTAAGTGGTGCCTGCAGAATAACATAGACTTTATAGACAATTGGACGAGTTTTTGGGGCAGACCTGACCTGTTGAACAGAGATGGTCTTCATCCCTCCTGGGGTGGTGCCGCTCCAGAAAATACAGAAAACATTCAAACCAAATTAAGAGTAACAATTTAATTGATGTTCGACAAATAAAAAAATGTTTACAATACAGAGAAACAATTGATATAGCTTGGCTTACTGAATATCAGGTCCCTTTCTACATAAACACTTTTTGTAAATGATTTGATCAATGATCATAAACTATATTTGCTCTGTTTGACAGAAACATGGCTAAAACCAGATGAATACATTACTTTAAATGAGTTTACCCCCAAGATTGCTGCTATAAAAATGAGCCACGTTCAAAAGGTAAAGTGGGAGGTGTTGCTACAATTTATATCAATATTCTCAGTATTTCTCAAAGGGCAGGTTTTAAGTATAACTCGTTTGAAGTTATGGTGCTGCGTATAACATTATCTAGAGAAACACGTGTTAGTGATAAATCCCCTGTGATGTTTGTACTGGCTCCTGTATATAGGCCACCAGGGCACCACACAGACTTTATTAAAGAATTTGCTGATTTTCTATCTGAGTTAGTACTGGCTGCAGATAAAGTCTTAATTGTTGGCGATTTTAATATCCACGTCAATAATGAAAAATATGCATTAGGATCAGCATTCATTCTGAACTCTATTGGGGTTAGACAACACGTTTCAGGATCTACTCATTGTTGAAATCATACTCTAGATTTAATACTGTCACATGGAATTGATGTTAGTGGTGTTGAAATTCTGCAGCAAAGCGGTGATACCTCAGATCATTATCTAGTCTTGTGTAAACTCCATATAGCTAAAACTGTAAATTCTACTCCTTGTTACAAGTATGGTAGAACCATCACTTCTACCACAAAAGACTGCTTTGTAAGTAATCTTCCTGATTTATCTAAATTCCTCAATCATATCCAACAACGCAGAAAAACTTGATGATGTAACAGAAGCTATGGACTCTCTCTTTTCTAGCACTTTAGATACAGTTGCTCCTTTACGCTTAAGGAAGATCAAAGAAAACAGTCTGACTCGGTATAATGAGCACACTCGCACCCTAAAGAGAGCAGCCCGGAAAATGGAGCACAGCTGGAGGAAAACAAAACTAGAGGTATTTCGTATAGCCTGGTGGGAAAATACCCTATCCTACAGAAAAGTATTAAAAACTGCTAGATCTGATTACTTTTCGTCTCTTCTAGAAGAAAACAAACATAACCTCCGGTATTTATTCAATACAGTCACTAAATTAACGAAACAAAAGCATCAACAGGTTTTGGCATTCCCCAAGAGCACAGCACTAATGACTTTATGAACTACTTTACTTCCAATATCGATACTATCAGAGATAAAATTGCAACCATGCAGCCGTCAGCTACAGTATCGCATCAGATAGTGCACTATAGATCCCCTGAGGAACAATTCCACTCATTCTCTACTATAGGAGAGGAAGAATTGTATAAACTTGTTAAATCATCTTAACCAACAACATGTATGTTAGACTCTATTCCATCTAAACTACTAAAAGAGCTGCTTGCCAAAGTCATAGGTCCTCTTTTGGCTATTATTAATTCATCACTGTCATTAGGATATGTCCCCAAAACCTTCAAATTGGCTGTTATTAAGCCTCTCATTAAAAAACCACAACTTGACCCAAAAGATTTAGGTAATTACAGACCGATCTCAAATATCCTTTTCTGTCAAAGATGCTAGAAAAGGTAGTATCCTCACAATTACATTCCTTCTTAGAGAAAAATGGTATCTGTGAGGATTAAATCCAGTCAGGATTTAGACCGTATCATAGTACTGAGACAGCGCTCATTAGAGTTACAAATGACCTGCTTCTATCATCTGATCGTGGTTGTATCTCTTTATTAGTTCTATTGGATCTTAGCGCTGCGTTCAACACTATCGACCACAACATTCTTTTGAATAGACTAGAAGACTTTGTTGGCATTAGTGGAAGTGCCTTAGCATGGTTCAAATTGTGCTTATCTGACCGCCATCAGTTCGTAGCAGTGAATGAAGAGGTATCATATCGATCACAAGTGCAGTATGGAGTACCTCAAAGCTCAGTGCTAGGGCCGTTACTTTTCACGATTTACATGTTACCCTTGGGAGATATTATCAGGAGACATGGTGTTAGTTTTCACTGTTATGCTGATGATACTCAGCTCTATATTGCTTTGCGGCCCGGTGAAACACACCAAATTGAGAAACTAATGGAATGCATAGTCGATATAAAAAAACTGGATGACGAGTAACTTCTTACTGCTAAATTCGGAAAAAAACAGAGGTGTTAATTATCAGACCTAAAAACCCCACATGTAATAACCTAGACCACTATCTAACACTTGATGGCTGCTCTGTCAATTCTTCTTCATCAGTTCGGAACCTAGGTGTGCTGTTTGATAGCAATCTTTCATTTGAAAGCCATGTTTCTAGCATCTGTAAAACTGCGTTTTTCCATCTCAAAAACATATCTAAATTGCGACCTATGCTCTCAACGTCAAATGCAGAAAAGCTAATTCATGCGTTTATGACATCAAGGTTAGACTATTGTAATGCTTTATTGGGTGGTTGTTCTGGACGCTAGATCAACAAACTACAGTTGGTCCAAAATGCAGCAGCTAGAGTCCTTACTAGAACCAGGAAGTACGACCATATTAGCCTGGTTCTGTCAACACTGCACTGGCTCCCTATCAAACATCATATAGATTTTAAAATCTTGTTAATTACTTATAAAGTCCTGAATGGCTTATCTCCTCAGTACTTGAGCGAGCTCTTATCACATTATAGTCCTCCACGTCCACTGCATTCTCAAGGCTCTGGCCGTTTGATAATACCTAGAATATCAAGGTCGACTGCGGGCGGCAGATCCTTTTCCTATTTAGTGCCCAAACTCTGGAACAATCTACCTAATACTGTTCGGGAGGCAGACACACTCTGTCAGTTTAAATCTAGATTAAAGACATATTTCTTTAACCTGGCTTACACATAACACACTAATACACTTCTATTATTCAAATCCAGTAAAGGATTGTTTACCGGGGACATAACTAAAAATAAATCAAAATAACTAAAAGTATAATACCTAACTACATAATACTATTATTGTTAGAAATTGCAAAAATATAAAAATAGAAATATAATACATTTAAATTTTTAATTAAAACAATAAGTAAACAATAAATAAACAAAAATATCCTGGCCAGAGGAGAAATGGCCCCCCGACTGAGCCTGGTTTCTCCCAAGGTTTTTTTCTCCATTCTGTCACAGAGGGAGTTTTGGTTCCTTGCCGCTGTCGCCTCTGGCTTGCTCAGTTGGGGACACTTAATTTCTAGCGATTATCGTCAATTTGATTTCACAGATACTATTTAAACTAAACTGAGCTAGACAATGACATCTCTGAATTCAATAATGAAATGCCTTTAACTGAAAATTGAGTGTTTAATCTTATTATTATACATTACTGACACTCTATCCTCCAATCTGATATTGTTAAGTGCTTTGACACAATCTGTATTGTTAAAAGCGCTATATAAATAAAGGTGACTTTACTTGACTTGACTAGAATTTGATGGAATGCTTGATTTTCTGAATTGTTTAATGTTAGTTTACTTGTATATAAGCCAGTTTTCTTTTTTTGTGAAGTTATGCTTAGTAATGCTCCAGTGTGCTGTAAAAGAAAAGATTAATCTTTTTGTTTCAAGTTTAGAGTTGTTTACTGATATAGTGCAACAACAATAAAATTCATTTCATCAGAAAAAAATACAAACTTTTTCTATGTGTAATAATAAATAAATGATTAGTGTGTCCACTTTAAGCTGCATTTTGACAGATTACTAACATTTATAACATTTAATAAATGGTTCACAGGTGTTCAATTTACATTAAGGTTAACTTTCACAGCTAATATAATTAATTAATAAGTGGATCACAGGTGCTCACTTTACATTGAGATCACTTTACACAAGTAACTAATATTGGAATAAAAATTTTCATTATTAATATCTCATGAAGTCATGGTTGTGCTTTTATGTCCCCTATCAGTTTTTAATCATTGCTGTGCATAGGCATCATGAACGTTTGCAGAGAATAGGTAGGTAAAATACAGAATAGTTTCTGGTAAGAAAAATCATAAGAAAAGTGACACGAGTCATGAGATATAAAAAACAAAAAAACAAACAAATACAACACCCTTCAGTCTCACTATAATAGTCTGTTTTTGCTGTATCATGAAATAGATCAGGAATATAGTTTTGAAGGAAAATGGTATGAATAAATATATTTATTAATGATGCATTTATATAGCGCTTTATTGTGTATTGCTGTACACCCAAAACGCTTTACAATCATGTGGGGGGGTGTCTCCTCAACCACCACCAGTGTACAGCATCCACTTGGATGATGCGACGGCAGCCACAGTACAACGGCACCAGTGCGCTCACCACACACCAGCTACAGGTGGAGAGGAGAGAGAGTCATAGAGCCAATCAAGTGTATGGGGATTATTAGGAGGCCATGATAGAGGCCAGTAGAGGGAATTTTGCCAGGACACCGGGGTTACACCCCTACTCTTTACGAGAAGTGCCATGGGATTTTTAATGACCACAGAGAGTCAGGACATCTGTTTAACGTCTCATCCGAAAGACGGTGCTTTTTGACAGTATAGTGTCCCCGTCACTATACTGGGGCGTTAGGACCCACACAGACCACAGGGTGAGCACCCCCTGCTGGCCTCACTAACACCTCTTCCAACAGCAACCTTGTTTTCACCGGAGGTCTCCCATCCAGGTACTGACCAGGCTCAACCCTGCTTAGCTTCAGTGGGCAACCAGTCTTGGGCTGCAGGGTGATATGTCTGTGGCAAATTTATTAAGCGTTTATAACATATTTGGCAGGTATTGCATTAAAATCACCCTTTTTATTCATGCATTTATAACTGCTTATCAATGATTTATAATGCACTTGTAAATTAGTTATTATTCATTTATGAACACCTTTATAAACCCTTTATAAAAGGAACCTTAATGTAAAGTGTTACCAATCATTCTTTTTATTAATAATACCCCTTTTACAAACATCTATAAAGCTGTCTGAACTGTAAAAACATTTGTGTACAGTAACCATGTTTATGACAGCATGATTTTCTTTTTAAAAATCTTCAGGCTTTGATCATATTTCATAGTATGCTTTTGCAAATATCATAAGTAAATATTGACATATATGAGCGAAAAAAAAAAAAAAAGGCCAGGAACAATCCTAAGCAATCACAATATGTATGAGCACAAGCACAACTGTAGTTCCCAATGAACGGGTGAAAGGCAGTTTTGGTGGTCTGGTGCTGCTGGGATCAAATTAAATCATTCTTTAATTTTGCATGCTGTTTCATCACTCCAAGTCTGTCATTCCATTAATTATTTTAATGCATAAACTATGAACTTATGGGTTAAGTTACACACAACTAAAAGAGGCTAAATAATTGTAAGATTTTATCTAGAAATCAGTCCTCCTGTCCTCCTATTATACAGAAGGGCTTTGTGTATATTTGATCTTACTTTGCTCACATACTTTTGCAAATCATTCAATGAATGAAACTGACTCAGTCATTTCTGTTTTCTCCAGCTCTGAACAACCATGTATAATTCATCCTTGCAAATAGACAATTCAACCTCTATATTCAATGAGGCTTTATTTTGTCAGGGACACTTTAGCTCTCTCTTCATTATTGTCATTACAGCATTATTCTTCATTGTGGGAACACTGGTCCATTGCTGGTCCCTCTGGGTTTTTGTTTCTCCATGGGAATCTTACATCCATCTTGGTGTTTCCACTGAACATCACTATACTGGAGCTGTTTTTTTTTTGCATTCAATGCGTTATAGACATTGTTATTAACAAATTTCCTTCTGTGGAGGGTGACCGTAATGTTCTCATTGTTTTTAGTTGAACTTTCTGTGCATGATTCTGCCTGTTTACCTGTCTACCGATCACCTGGATTATCCCCTTTGCTTCGGTTGCCTGACTGGACTGATGTTTGTGTTTGGACCTTTTGCCTGCCTGCTCACCTTTGCCTTGTGGATTAATGCTGTATGTTGACGGATTGGACTGCTATTCTGGTTTTGATCATCTGCCTGTCTTCATGTTCCTATCTACTGAAACTGCTCTTAATAAACTCCCGCATATGGATTCTATCTCGGCCTCAGCATCCTCATTACAATATGCTGCACACACATAATGAAATGCTCTAAAACAACAGGCACAACACAATGCAAACACAATATGAGTGAGCACAGATACAGTTATAGTTGGTTTGTTTTATTCAAGTTGTTAAATCTGTCACTTGACATTTATTTTGAGTTTACTGTCAGTATGGGACACTGTTTACACAGTCTTCTTTGCTTGTGTGGATTTCTGTTTAAAAAAAGCTACCCCCAAAGGCCATTTTTGGCCCAGGACAAACCCTGCCTTGGTAATGTT
The DNA here is from genome assembly GCF_936440315.1 of Barbus barbus. Taxonomy (NCBI): domain Eukaryota; kingdom Metazoa; phylum Chordata; class Actinopteri; order Cypriniformes; family Cyprinidae; genus Barbus; species Barbus barbus. The sequence goes on from NC_136758.1 coordinate 3,785,869, forward strand.
GTCACACAGAGGAAGTCACAACTGATCCAGATAATGGTGGTAAATTGAAGATGCCCTGAGAATGTCCAGGAGCTTAATTTTCATTCATTGCAGCCCCTGTACAAGCTCACATTGGCCATGTTCACACAAGCAATATGGTTGGCAGGCCTTAAATCCTTAATACGGTTGTGTTCACTCAAAGTTTAGTTATTTAGTGGAGTGACAATAACAGAGCCCACGCATTCTATAACCGAACTCACACCTGTAAATTATCAGGACTCACAAGTCACAACGGTATTTTCGGGAAAAAGCTCTGAAATCTGCAGGAAGGTAGCTCTCCAGGAGCAGGGTTGGAGACCCCTGGTTTAGAGCCAGTCACTTTCAGGGATGAAATCGTGCTTCAGTTAAACTTTTGTCATGTCGAATATGATAAGCAGTTTTGGATTTCGTCATCTTTGATATTTACTTTAGTCACTGACGTTATAGTTATAGGTGATAGTTACAAATAGATTACGGGCTTGACTCTTATTACACATTCATACAGACAGTATTTGAGCCTCTGTATTGTAAGCTGCTGTGTAAGCAGGACATTTCAAGACTCACAACTGTAAGTAATTGCAGTTGTCAATCCCAAACAATGACTGTGTGAACGTAGCCAATACTGTAAACAAAACAGTAGTGAGCACGGGTATATTTATAGTTCTCTATAAACAGATGAAACAAAGTGAATGAGGTACTTTTGGTGGCTGCTGGCATCAAATGTAGCAATTCTTATTTTGCAGGCTGTACCAACAAACCAGGTATGACAATGCCTTTAATCACTATTCCTATACTGTATTTAACAGTAAAATAACAAGATTTATTACAAGATTTGATCCAGAGGTAAGTCCGTCAGTCCAGATTTACTACAGTATACTACGTGCTGATAGTTAATTGACTTATCTGTTTTTGCAGCTGATAAAATATTATGACAAACTCATTGTTTTCTGTGTGCCCAGTTCTCTACAACCATGTGCAATTCTTCCTTCAACGATTCAATCTCATTTATCAGTGGAGATGTAAGTTGGTTCTGCACGTGTCAGGAACATTTTGGCCTTGCTGTCTTTATTTTCACTTCAGTACTGTGCTTCATTGTGGGAACGCCGATGCATTGCTGGTCTCTCTCTGTGTTTCTCCGTGGGAACTTTAAACCAAACATGGTGTTTCCACTGAACATCACTATACTGGAGCTGATTTTTTGCATCCAGTGCATTGGAGATTTCATCGATTTCAAATATGCAACAACAGTGAGCTACAACTTCTCTACCTTTCTCATTGGTCTCAGCTGGACTTTCAGACCTCTTATCCAGATGTGCATGTGTATTGAACAATATCTGGCAGTGATTCATCCAGTAGCATTCATGAAATTTAAGACCATCCAGTACAGGACTGCATTGGCAGCAGCAGCTTGGGTGATTGCAGTGGGCAACAGCTCAAGGCTCGTTTCCATCAGGATTGACTTTTTTCGAGATCATGTATACTTTTTAGTTTTCTGCATTGCACTGATAATTACCTCTTTTTGCTCTGTCTCTGTCCTTTGTGCCCTGGAGCGCCCAGGACCAGGTGATCGAAATAATGTAGAAATGACAGAGAAAGACAGTCACAATAAAACCGACAGGGGCAGAGCTATTGAGAACCAGCAAAAAAAGAAGGCCTTCAGAATCATCTCTCATATTTTAGCGTCTATCCTGGTTTGTTATTTGCCTCTAGTAATATCTTATTTCATGTGCATTGCTGATATAGTCAGTAAACGCATGTTTGTATGTGAAGTTGTCCCACCTATTCTCTCCATCACTGTAATTACTGTATTAATTTCACCTCTATTCAGGATGTATAGTGAAGGCCATCTGAAACACATCATGTGCTTTTCAAAGCTTAGGGGACATTTACACGACACTGTTTTTAACTAAGAATGGAAAACTTTTCATGTGTTCAATTAGACAAGAACAGTGTCTTGGATGGTTGAAAACGCAAACCTTTGAAAAGAGGTTTAAAAGTACAAGTTTTTGAAAATGATACCATTATTCTTATCAGCATCTTATCTGATTAAATAAAAATGCAATGTTTTGTTGTAAATTGATTTTCATTTGATTACATTTTAAAGATTGATTAAATTGTTAAAGTTTTATTAATTAATTTCACTAGGCACCATTTTTTATGATAAATTTGTACTGAATTATAAAACACAGAATCCATAATAAATCAGGAATGGAAAACTGGAATTTAGGAAGAAAATGTTTTTTTTATGGGGCCCTAAATTAAAACTCCTCTGTGGAATTTAATTGTGAACAAAGTTATGTTTACCTTCATTCTCACGGTCTAACAAACATGTGGAAAGCATTTCCTTCCCCAATGAATATCATAATAAATATCAATATTGTATGATATGGAGAAAAAAATATTGTGATAGCCTATTTTTTCTGGAATATTTTGCTGGATTGCTAAAAAAAAAATGTAAATGCTTATGAGAAATCATTAATGTTTATTAATGGCAAGATATCAAGATATTTAAAAAAAGTTATGTTATATATAAGTTATATTTCTAGTGTATATATATATATAAAGATAGGAGTATATCAAACAAGTAACCCTTGAGACTATTTTATCCCTTCAGGGAGCCCTCACTCACAAAAAGGTTGGGGACCCCTGAGTTTGATGTTGTCGTCTGTATGCAAAAGGACCATAATTGTAGGGAGTATGAGGGTAGCGGTGGTGTCATGTAAATTTAACCTTAGAAGACAAATGAAAGGAAGCTGAAAATCTAATCGAGGTTTAAGGATTATTTCATTTTAGATTTCTTAAAATGGCTATGTTATTGAATTAAATTGCTATGTTATAGTGTAATATCTCTCTGTGTGTGCTCAACTCATAATTACAGTCTTTTTGACATAATTGGTATGCGCCTTTTGTGCATTTTAATAAAATAACTAGGGTCCCACTTTATATTAGGTGGCCTTAACTACTATGTACTTACATTTAAATTAATAATTTGAAACAATGCGTATTGTGTAGATACATGTTTTTACATTGTACTTATATTTTTTTAAATACCTATATGTAATTACATCTGTAATTAATTTCTGTAATTACATTTCTAATTACACTGTTGACCAATCCCTTACACCTAAACCCACCCTTAAACCTACCCATACCACCAAACCTGTCCCTAACCTTACCTGTATCCCACCTCAATAGCAGCAAAAGTTTATTGCAGACACAGGAGGCCACTCAGGAGGCCTCTGGAGGCCCCTCAGGAGAGACACGGACCGGAACCCAGCACGGGGCCCTCCAGAGTGGAACAGACAGACGGAGGCCGAGGTGGAGCAGGGACCTCAGGAGGCCATGGCAGGTGGTCTTCAGGGCCTTGGCCTCGGACCCCTCGGCCCGGCTCCCTTTTACCCCCCAAATAATTTCCCTGGGGAAGTTAGGGGGTATCAGGAGCCCTCCGGGGCTAGACACACGGGAACAAGTTAAAAAGACCTTAGTCACAGTCTGGTCAATACGGCAGCAGCCGGCTGGCTCGACAACTACGGCGGCAGCTGGCCGGCTTGACCACTCAACGGCGGGGACCGGTGGGCTGGAGGAAGCCACAGCCGGCGACGGTCCGAGTGACCGCGGACGGCGGGTTGGCCTTCCCTGCGAAACAGCGAACTAGAGGGGGTCGCGGACGGTGGCGTGATACCCCGCGAACGGAGGCGTGGCAAAGCAGGGCAAGGCTGACATCAAACACCGGGGGTAACGAGTAGACCAGACGAAATAACATTGAACAGACAGGACTATAAATACACAGGATAATTAGGGAAAACATGGCTGGACAAGAATTAACGATTGCATTTAACAAGGACAGGAAACAAACCAAATAAGGACACAAGAGGCAGGAACACATGACACACACAACAGAGGACTGACATACAGAGGCATGAATTTATATATTTTGTTTGAAAGGTTTTAATGAAAGCAACCAACAAATATGTAAATGAAAATGTCAATAGCTGAAGTCAAGTCAATAGCTGAAATGAATGGCACATTTTACTATCACAATTGTATATATTTCCCCCCATTGAATCAGTGAGGCTGCTTTGCAAATCTTAGCATTTTATTTTATAGAGACCTTATGACATGTTGCTTTTAGATGTTCACCTGGCGAAACACCTGGCGAAAACATGCAAAACTCTATTGCTAATGACAGTTGGTGTTCAAACATGCCTGTCTACAAAAACATTCTAAAAGGTCAGAATTTTCTATTCAAATAATGCATCAAAATTTGTTTGGACCATTTCATATACTGTTGAAACTATCACTCATAAACACACATTATGACATGAGTTAAAACAGTAGAAGCAGTTGTCAAATACAATATGAATGGATACAGGAGCATTTATAGTTTCTGAGAACATTTGAAACATGATGAATAAGGTACTTTCTGTTGCTTCTGTAATCCTTATTTTCATTTTAAAGGGGTCATATGATGTTGCTAAAAAGAACATTATTTTGTGTATTTGGTGTAATGCAATGTGTTTATGTGGTTTAAGGTTCAAAAAACACATTATTTTCCACATACTGTACATTATTGTTGGTCCTCTATGCTCCGCCTTTCTGAAACGCACCGATTTTTTTACAAAGCTCATCGTTCTGAGAAGGGAGGTGTGCTCTGATTGGCCAGCTATCCATTGGTTTGTGATTGGCCGAATACCTCAAGCGTGTAACGGAAATGTTACGCCCATGGCCTAAAATTAATGCGAGTAAAAATCGGCGAGTAAAAATGGACGTTGGCGAGTAGATATAACAGTGTCAGTCGCCAGTTGGCGGGTAAAACATTTACGAAATATAACAATGCAATGTAGTGAAAACAACAGCCAGTTTTTAAAGAGATTCGCTGTTTCTGACGTAAGCAAATAAAATAATCTTTTCCGAAGACGAACTCATCGTGATTAGCTGTTCTGTCATAAGCGACAAGAGCGAATCAAAAAATAGATAGAAACGGCTGAAAAGGTCAGAGAAGTGTGATGGCCAGCTTGTCCCTAGATGCGATTCTAATAACGTTTGCCTGAGAATATATTACTGCTTCATTTCGGAAGATTAACTTTTCCCATCTTTATTCTTCTTAACCCGAGGATGTGGCGACACATACTTGGGGTTTCGCCGCCTAAACGGTGCAGTGAAGTATAGTTTGAAAGGCTGCAAGTTTGGCTGTTCGCACGCTGAGCCGCTTCAGACAGCGCTCCAGTAGCGCCTCAACGGACAAAAACACATACAATTATTTGAAAATACGCGGTTTTGGCGAGTTACGTCGTAAACGTAGTCTTAAACGAGTAATAAAGTCTTAAATGACCGTAAAGAGTTTGGAGAAAATATGATATGTGTCAGATCGGCGTCATGCGCATCAGGTTTTAAAGAGACAGCGCTGATTTCAAAGTGAAACCTGCTGAAGTCTGTCATTGATGTAACTCAAAGAACAAAAGAAAAAGAGAAATCACTCGACTGCTCTAGTCGTTGATTTACTTTTGTAGCTGAATAAAGATGAATCTGTATAGTTTATGCATATAGGCTACAATTTATAGTTTATGTGAAGATTGTTTTTAAATCATTTAATATTTCAGAGCCAAATGTTAAAAAAATAATGGCTTTCAATTATACTGTAATGTTGAATGGCTATAATTAATAGGGAAAACTGAGGGAAAATGCATTTAACAGTAGCAGTATTGGTATTAAAGGGGTCATATGATGCGATTTCAAGTTTTCCTTTCTCTTTGGAGTGTTACAAGCTGTTCGTGAATAGATGAGATCCCTGAAGTTGCAAAGACTGAAGTCTCAAAACCAAAGAGATATTCTTTATCAAAGTTAAGACTCTGCCACGCCCCTCTAAAACGGCTCGTTCGAACACGCCCCCCACATCTTGACGTCAAGATGTGGAAATATTTGCATAATGCAGCCCAAATGTTCACGCAAAGAAAGAAGGTGTGGTTTCAGTAACCGCAGTAGTGTTGATGCAGCGTGTCAGGGAGATGCTGTGTGTTTCTATGTGAAAGCAAAAGCACTTTATTTGGCCTTCCGAAAGTAGATGCAATTAGGAATCATTAAGATTACTTACAACACAACAGCAATGTATTTGATGGACGACTGTTTCATGAACCTAGGAGAGGAGGTAATTCTGACTTTGCTATAACAATCTGGCGTTTCTGAATCAGCGACTTTATATATTGTTATTAGTTTAAGTATTTGCTATTGACTGTTCAAAGGAGTTTTGCGCGTCGTGTGTAAATGTGTGTGTGTGTGTGTGTGCGTGTGCTCGCGTATGTGAGAGAGGGAGAAAGGGTCACACAATCGCGGCTTGTGTGCAAATACATACTAGCTACATCACTGTGTCTGTTACGCAACTCTGTTGCCCTCTCGGGCTTGAACTGATGGTAAAACTAAGGACATTATTTAAGCCCCTTTCACACTGCACGTTGGTCCCGGAAAATTGCAGGAGTGCCTTCTGTGTGAACGCAACCACGTCCCGGGATTGATTCCGGGATCAGTCCCTGGTTGGGGACCTAGTAACATTGCCGGGTTCAGTCCCGGAATGAGCGCTGTGTGAACAATGCCGGATCAATGCCGTAAAGGCTGATGATGCGCGTTATCATGCGACTCTTTTACCGGGTGTTTTGAAGGCAGATCAACATTCACACAACGAAAAATTAGTAAACTTGAATGAAGCAGCGATCGGAGCTCCTCACTATCCGCGCTGAAGCTGAAATTGTTCGCCAGTTTATTTTTTTTTTTTTCGTTCGCCAGTTTAGTGAAATGGTGTGCGGCGCATTATACACATCACATGAAATGTCACGTGTCTTTACGGGATCTTTACGGGTTGTGGGTGAACGCACGCACAGATTCCGGAAAATCACTGGCAGTGTGAATGAACCAAAATCTAACGATCCGGGAACAATTGCTGGAACACATTATTATTATTTATTTTCCGGAATCTCAAAGGGGCTTTACTGTCTGTCTTTACCATAATTTTGAAAGCTGAAGCTCGCGATTATGGCAAGGTTCGTTACATTTACGACGTGGCTTGTGGTGTTCGGCCAATCACAATGCACTGTGTCAGCTGGCCAATCAGAGCAGACTCCACTTGTCGGAAGGAGGGACTTTGTAGAAATCGAAGCGTTTGAGAGAGGCAGGGCATAGAGGACCTACAATAATGTACAGTATATGAAAAATAATGTGTTTTTTGAACAATAAAACATGTCAAAATATTCTGTTACACCAAATAAACAAAATAATTATCTTTAAAAAAGCATCATATGACCCCTTTAATTCTTCATTAATAATAGGCTACTTTGTAAAAAAGATGCCATTAAAAACATTTAAAATATACTATATTTATGTTGTTTCTTCATTAATTTGGAGGTTCAATGTGAAATTATGACAATATAAATATGCGATTAATCATGATTAATTAGAGAAAAATGTTATCAAGAAATTACTTTTTTAAATCGATCGACAGACAGCACTAATTTTAACCTTTTACAGATTTTAAATTTCAATTTAATTTATAATTTTATAGGTCCCCCAGAAAGAGATCAGGTTGCCCCCCACCCCCTTGGCCCCCTTCAAATATTCAGATTGATAAGAATCTCAACATTTTTAGGACAAAAAAAAGATCAATCAAGAAATCTCTTTGTTGTGTTTTTCTTGTAAGTAAAGTAAAGGACAAATTAAAAACATTGTAAATATGTTTAGTCATTGTAGTAGTAATAACTGCCTGTTTTTACAAAAATAGTTTCATGGCCGATAAAAAAATGTTTGGTCGGTAAATTTTATCATGTCACCGGCCATTGGCAGGTGTGGCAAAAAGTAAATTTTAGGCCCTAGTTACGCCCCTTACCATATTGTGATGCCGTGCCCCAGCAAGATGAAACAAAAACAATAAAAGCCATTATAAACGAGGCATTTGTTGCATCCAGTGGGTATATAATTACTGATTATAATGACTTGTACTGTCTTTTTACCATGTCGGCATTTGTGATCGGAGAAGCGACAAACAACATAAACATTTGGGTGGTGTTATGCAAATCTTCCCACACCGTGACGTAGACAGGTGGGGCTGTGTTTAAATGAGCCGTTTTAGGGGGGCGTGGACAAGTCTTCAATTTTATAAAGAATATCTCTTTGGGTTTGAGACTTTAGTCTTTACAACTTCAGGGATCTTATCTATGCACAAACAGTTTGTAACACTCCAAAAAGAAAGGAAAACTTGAAATCACATCGTATGTCCCCTTTAAAAGAAACATTCATGCCATTTGTCACATAGAGAGAGAGTGATTAGTGATTTTAAAAAAATACAGGTTTCTAAATGAAAACATGCAACCAAATTTAATTTATTAAAATAGGAAAATTTAATTAATTCAAGTCTCAATGAGACAAGTCTCAACTGCTTTCCACCAAAGCAGTTCCAGTGCTGGTTTGGAGCCAGAGCCTAGTTTCAAACCGGTTCTTTCTCTTTCGACACCCAAAGCACCAGCTCCGAATGAGGAAAAGCGGTTCGCAAGTAGCACCAAAACATTGTTGGGCTAGAAGGAAGAACCGCTTGTGTCAGGGGCTGGGGGCGAGGTTACCGTGACCAACAAGACAACAGAAATTTTTGACCGCCATATTTGAAATAGCAGCTAAACGCGAACATATTGGATTCATTGTGTTTGGTTGCCGATGTAGGTTCGCAAAGCCATGAACATCAATAGCAATGCAACGTCTGCCATTGTTGATGGCAATGGCAATTTTATTTATATAGCACTATTTACTACAACCAAGGTTGACCAATGTGCTTTACAATAAAAAATAAACTAAAAACAGCAAATAACAAGGAAGTAATACATCATAACATACAACAAAACATAAGACAATGATAACAAGTGCTTCAATCAGAATAAAAGGCCTTATCGAACAGATAGGTTTTTAATTTGGACTTAAAAATAGCCACAGATGAAGCCATTCTAATAAAACTGGGCAGATCATTCCAGAGTCTTGGAGCAATTGTAGCAAAAGCGCGATCACCCCTACACTTCAGCCTCGACTTGGGGATAAACAAGAGTCTCTGGTTAGAGGACCGCAGGGATCTGGTTACATTGTGCTCAATCAATAGATCAGAGATATATGAAGGAGCCATACCGTTTAGTGACTTGTAGACAATGAGTACAATTTTAAAATCTACTCTGTAACGCACAGGCAGCCAATGTAAAGACTGTAAAACCGGAGTAATATGATCCCATTTATGGATACCTGACAGAAGTCTAGCTGCCACATTCTGAACCAATTGAAATCGGGATAAAGCTGTTTGACTAATCCCAGCATAGAGTGAGTTACAGTAATCTAGTCTAGAAGTAATAAAAGCATGAATCACTTTCTCAAAATTTTTAAAAGAAAGAAAAGTCTTAGCTTTAGACAAGAGCCGCAACTGAAAGAAGGATGATTTGACCACAGAATTTATCTGCCTATCAAACTTCAAATGTTCATCAAATACCACACCCAAGTTTTTCACGTAATGCTTAACACATGAGGATAACCCACCAAGATTCAGAAACAGTCGATGAATCTGAGGGTTTAAAGACAATAATCTCTGTTTTCTCCTCATTAAAATTCAGATAATTTAGCGACAACCATGCCTTTAGATCTTCCAAGCATGCCAGGAGAGCATCTAATCCATCTGAGTTTCGTTTCATAGGCAGATAAACTTGTGTATCGTCAGCATAACAGTGGAACGACAGCCCATACCTTCTAAAAATGGAACCAAGTGGAAGCATATATAAAGAGAAAAGGATGGGAGCTAAAATAGATCCTTGGGGAACCCCGCAGGTTAATGCAGCATTACTAGAAGTAAGATCTCCCATCTTAACCGAAAAAGTTCTATTGGTAAGATAAGATTTAAACCACTCCAATGCACTGGCTGTAATACCTACACAAAATTCCAGTCGATTAATAAGGACAGCATGATCAACAGTATCAAATGCGGCAGTAAGATCTAGAAACACAAGAACAGCGTAGTTGCCTGAGTCACACGTTAATAATATATCATTAAAAACCTTTAACAATGCAGTCTCAGTGGAGTGATATTTTCTAAAACCAGACTGAAAAACCTCAAAGATCAGGTTGTCGGCTAGAAAAGTCTGTAATTGGTCAAGAACCGTTTTCTCCCAAATTTTTGTAATGAACGACTAATTAGAAATGGGCCTATAATTTGCTAAAACGGTGGCATCCAAGCTCTGTTTTTTAAGCAGAGGATAAACAGTTGCATGTTTTAACAGATCTGGAACAGTACCAGTTTCTAAGCAACGATTTATCAGAATCAAAAGATATGGACCCACCACATCCAAAATTTGTTTAAGAAAGAATGGAGGAATCACATCAGTTGAAGAGCCAGAGGGTTTAAGATGATCCACTAAATCTATAAAATATTTTTCAGCAATTGGAGTAAAATGACTCAAAACAGCAGAACAACTAAGGGGAAACGAAGGGTCTGACAGAACAGGGTTTCTCCCCATTCTTAAATCATTTATCCTATTTACATAAAAACTTGAGAAAATCATCACATGTTCGCGAAGACACTTCAGAAGAAGAGCAAATGGAAGGATTGATAGTGGCATTGATAATGTTAAAAATAATTTTTGGCTTATGGCAGTTCTTATTTATAATTTCAGCTTTCTGATATTGATATATATTCTGATATATTCCTTAGCATTTGCAATTAGACTTGGAGTCTATCCTTTTTCCATTTTTGCTCAAATCTTCTACAGATTTGCCTAAGAGAGCGAACAGTGTCATCTAACCATGGCTCAGATCTTGGTTTATGATGCAGTGTCTTTAAAGGTGCCACTAAGTCCAAGACGTGTGCACAGGAGGAATTAAAACTGAAAAGAAGCTCTTCAGCACTCAAATCACAATTAAAATCATCCATTTGAAGAGACACTTCATCAAAAAATAAGGAAAAGGCTTCTCTGGTAATTGTTGGGGTAATAAGCCGAGCCCGACGAGTAGAAGAAGACGGATTAGATACAATAAACAACGATGGAAACCTAAACAGAACAGATTTATGATCTGAGAAACCATTTTCACACACCTCTAGGTCACACAGAGAGAAATACATATGTTAACACTAAATCAAGTGTATGCCCCTGCTGATGAGTGGGTACATTGACCTGAAGACTTAAATCAAAAGCATTTAAAAGGTTAATAAATTCCTTCGCTGAAGTCTGCAAAGTCCGTTAAAAAGTCCTTATTGTATTTTGGGGGTCGATAGATCAGTGCAACCAAAAGCGGCTCATCCAATTTCAGTGCAAACAACTGCAGTTCAAAACTATTATATTTATTTGAAGCAACGGGACGACAGGAAAACATGTCTTTATATATGGAGGCCAAACCTCCACCTCGCCCCGTTGAACGAGGAGAATTAAAAAACAAACAGTTTGACGGAAGCAGTTCAGAAAAGGAGCTTAAATCCCCAGTAGTGAGCCAGGTTTCGGTCAGAAAAAGAAAATCCAAATGATGAGCAGAAAAAAAATCCTTGATAATAAAAGTCTTATTTACTACCGATCTGGCATTGATCAAAGCCATCCTAAGCCGAGGTGGGCATTCCAAAGAATCCATAGACAGATTTGCCCGAGGTAGTGAACGAAGATGGTCCGTGCACACTCCTCCACGCCAAAGCCGAGGAGAGCGGACTGCAGGGAGTGGCGCCGCTGAGGTAGGAAAGGCAGGAGTAATCCATCCGTGCACTGGTTCCAACGAGCACCAACGGATAAAGTGTTTCCTGGCCAAGCCTCCCGCATGGAATCCCAGTTGAAGGTGAGACTCCCAGTGGAATCGCAGGAAGCGCTTTAGCTTAATAGCTAGGCCGCCCCGTCTTCCACGACGTCTCCTGCGCCTTCTCGCCGGTAAGGAACACGGCCAACGGCGTAAAGAGTCAGGTATGGACAATAATAAGGGAGGTGGAGAATAATGAGGACTGATCATCGCTTGATAATGTAGCTTAATTGAAACTTCTTTAAAGTTTAAAAGAGAAAGTCGATCATAAGTTAAGACTGATGAAGCACATTGCGTTAAACATAACATAAAACAAGTTAAAACAGACAAACTAAACACTGCACTGAGCAACAGACGGCAAGCCACCCACAATGCTTGTCCTGAACAGTTCAACTGCCTGCTGTTCTTCAGAAAAATCCTTCAGGTCCCACAAATTCTTTGGTTTTTCAGCATTTTCGTGTATTTGAACCCTTTCCAACAATGACTGTATGATTTTTGGATCCATCTTTTAACACTTAGGACAACTGAGGGACTCAAACTCAACTATTAAAAAAAGGTTCAAACATTCACTGATGCTCCAGAAGGAAACACAATGCATTAAGGGGGGTGAAAACTTTTTAGAATTTGAAGATCAAGGTAAATTGTATTTAATTTATCTTCCGGGAAACATGCAAGTATCCTCTGTAGCTTATGAAGAGCAGTTATAGATGGAAAATATATGATATTTAGGCAAAATAAGAAAAATTTACACATCTTCATTCTGTTCATACGTTTAAGCAGCACAACTGTTTCCAAAAATGCATATTAGAATGATTTCTGAAGGATAATGTGACACTGAAGACTGGAGAAATTATGCTGAAAATTTAGCTTTGCATCACAGCAATAAATTATATGTTATTTTAAATTGCAGTATTTTAATCAGTATTTTTGATCATTTAATGAGAAGAAAATTATTTAATAAACATTATAATAAACTCAACACACAGCCATTCATGTCTAAACCGCTGACCACAAAAGTGAGTACACCCCTAAGTGTCCAAATTGGGCCCAAAGTGTCAATATTTTGTGTGGCCAACATTATTTTCCAGTACTGCCTTAACCCTCTTGGGCATGGAGTTCACCAGAGCTTCACAGGTTGCCACTGGAGTCCTCTTCCACTCCTCCACGACGACATCACGGAGCTGGTGGATGTTAGAGACCTTGCGCTCCTCCACCTTCTGTTTGAGGATGCCCCACTGATGCTCAATAGGGTGGAGACATGCTTGGCCAGTTCATCACCAGTCTTGGAGGTGTGTTTGGGGTCGTTATCATGTTGGTATACTGCCCCATGCTCTGCTTCAGACATGTTCTTGGCATTCATGGTTCCCTCAATGAACTGTAGCTACCCAGTGCCGGCAGCACTCATGCAGCCCCAGACCGTGACACTCCCACCACCATGCTTGACTGTAGGCAAGACACACTTGTCTTTGTACTCCTCAACTGGTTGCCCCCACTCATGCTTTACACCATCTGAACCAAATAAATGTATCTTGGTCTCGTCAGACACAGGACATGGTTCCAGTAATCCATGTCCTTAGTCTGCTTGACTTCAGCAAACTGTTTGTGGGCTTTCTTGTGCATCATCTTTAGAAGAGGCTTCCTTCTGGGACGACAGCCATGCAGACCAATTTGATGCAGTGTACGGCGTATGGTCTGAGCACTGCCCCCCCCCCCCCACCACACCCACCCTTCAACCTCTGCAGCAATGCTGGCAGCACTCATACGTCTATTTCCCAAACATAACCTCTGGATATGACGCTGAGCACATGCACTCAACTTCTTTGGTCGACCATGGCGAGGCCGTTTCTGAGTGGAACCTATCCTGTTAAACCGCTGTATGGTCTTATCCACTGTGCTGCAGCTCAGTTTCAGGGTCTTGGAAATCTTCTTATAGCCTACGCCAACTTTATGTAGAGCAACAATTCTTTTTTTCAGATCCTGAGAGAGTTCTTTGCCATGAGGTGTCATGTTGAACTTCCAGTGACCAGTATGAGAGAGTGAGAGTGATAACACCAAATTTAACACACCTGCTCCCCATTCACACCTGAGACCTTGTAACACTAACGAGTCACATGACACCGAGGAGAGAAAATGGCTAATTGGGCCCAATTTGGACATTTTCACTTAGGGGTATACTCACTCTTGTGGCCAGCGGTTTAGACATTAATGGCTGTGTGTTATTTTGAGGGGACAGCAAATTTACACTGTTATACAAGCTGTACACTCACTACTTTACATTGTAGCAAATTGTCATTTCTTCAGTGTTGTCACATAAAAAGATATAATAAAATATTTACAAAAATGTGAGGGGTGTACTCACTTCTGTGAGATACTGTGTATATATATATATATATATATATATATATATATATATATATATATATATATATATATATATATATATATATATATATATACAGTCCCCTTCAAAAGTATTGGAACAGTAAAGACAATTGCTATGTTGGCTGTGGGGTCAAGACATTTGCAAATATGATTAAAAGATGAAAATGAAACAAAACTACAGAATGTCACATTTTATTATTAGCCATTTCAACACATACATGTTTTACCAAATAAAAAGAACAGCACTTTTAGAGTTCACCCCACTCATTGATGTGAGCATAAGTATTGGGACAGTTGAACATAAGGCAGATATAAACAATTAAAAGCTATTATTTAGTTGCAGATCCCTTGCGCACAATCACAGCAGTGAGTCTGTGACCCACAGACATCACCAGACTCTTGGTCTCATCCTTTGAAATACCCAGCCTTTAATGCAGCCAATTCCAATTGTTGCTTGTTTTGGGGAGTTTCTGCCTTTACTCTACTCTTCAGCTGGTGAAGTTCATGTTCAATCGAATTTAAATCTGGAGATTCATTTGGGCAATCTAAGACTTTCCATTTCTTTGCCCTTATAAATTCCTTGACTGAACTGGCAGGGTGTTTTGGGTCATTGTCCTGATGCAATATGAAGCACTTCCCAATGAATCTGGTGGCATTTTCTTGAATATTGGTAGGCAAGGTGGTTTTGTACCCTTCCAAATTAATTCTGCTACTGTCATCATACATTAAGTCATCAGTAAAGTTGAGAGGGCCTGTTCCAGAGACAGCCATGCATGTCCATGCCATGACAACAGTTCCACCATGCTCTACAGATGAGGCTGTATGCTTGGGATCATTTGCAGTTCCCTTTTTTCTTCACATTTTTGCTTTCCCATCACTTAGATAAAGGTTCATATTTGTCTTATCGGTCCACAGTTCCAAAATTCTTCTGGCTCACCTATGTGCTTTTTTGCAAACTCTAATCTTGCCTTTCTATTTTTGGTGCCGGTCAGAGGTTTGCATCTTGCTGTGTAGCATCTGTAATTCTGTGTCAAAGTCTCCTGAGGACAGTAGATTGTCAGAGCATCACCCCAGCTTTCTGGAAGTTGTTGGTGATTTTACAGACATGCCTTTTAGGGTTCCTTGTCACAGCTTTTATGATTTGTCTGTCTTCAAACATAAATTCAGTAAGATTGTTATTCACGTCGGCGCTAATGTTCGACATCGCCAGTCGGAGATCACTAAAAATAATGTTAAAGAGGTGCGTGAACTTGCAAGTACGATGTCAGACACTGTAATATGCTCTGGTCCGCTCCCTGCTTACCGTGGCGATGAGATTCATAGCAGACTGTCGTCACTCAATGGCTGGATGTCTAAGTGGTGCCCGCAGAATAACATAGACTTTATAGACAATTGGACAAGTTTTTGGGGTAGACCTGACCTGTTGAAAAGAGATGGTGTTCATCCCTCCTGGGGTGGTGCCGCTCTTCTCTCTAGAAATATGGCACATAGTCTTAGAGTTCGGACTTGACTAACTGGGGCCCAGGTCAAGCAGACAAACTGGCTAATCCGACTGTCTGCTAGCCACCTCACGTCACAGAAGTCAGTTAATTCTCAGCACATAGAGACTCTTTCACCTAGATATCACATTATAGAGACTGTGTCTGTTCCCCGAACTAGAAAATACAGAAAACGTCCAAACCAAATTAAGAGTAATAATTTAATTGATGTTCAACAAATAAAAAATGTTTACAATACAGAGAAGCAATTGATAAAGCTTGGCTTACTGAATATCAGGTCCCTTTCTACAAAAGCACTTTTTGTAAATGATTTGATCAATGATAATAATCTAGATTTGCTCTGTTTGACAGAAACATGGCTAAAACCGGATGAATACATTACTTTAAATGAGTCCACCCCCCAAGATTACTGCTATAAAAATGAGCCACGTCCAAAAGGTAAAGGGGGAGGTGTTGCTACAATTTATAGCAATATTCTCAGTATTTCTCAGAGGGCAGGTTTTAAGTATAACTTTTTTGAAGTTATGGTGCTGTGTATAACATTATAACGTATAACATTATAACATTTCTAGAAAAACACGTGTTAGTGATAAATCCCCTGTGATGTTTGTACTGGCTACTGTATACAGGCCAGCAGGGCACCACACAGACTTTATTAAAGAATTTGCTGATTTTCTATCTGAGTTAGTACTAGCTGCAGATAAAGTCTCAATTGTTGGTGATTTTAATATCCATGTCGATAATGAAAAAGATGCATTAGGATCAGCATTCATTCTGAACTCTATTGGGGTTAGACAACACGTTTCCGGACCTACTCATTGTCGAAATCATACTCTAGGTTTAATAATTCTGTAGCGATGATATCTTAGATCATTATCTAGTCTTGTGTAAACTCCATATAGCTAAAACTGTAAATTCTACTCTTTGTTACAAGTATGGTAGAGCCATCACCTCTACCACAAAAGACTGCTTTGTAAGTAATCTTCCTGATTTATCTCAATTGCTCAGCATATCCAACAGCGCAGAAAAACTTGATGATGTAACAGAAACTATGGACTCTCACTTTTCTAGTACTTTAGATACAGTTGCTCCTTTACGCTTAAGGAAGATCAAAGAAAACAGTCTGACTCGGTATAATGAGCACACTCGCACCTTAAAGAGAGCAGCCCGGAAAATGGAGCGCAGATGGAGGAAAACAAAACTAGAGGTATTTTGTATAGCCTGGCAGGAAAATACCTTATCCTACAGAAAAGCATTAAAAACTGCTAGATCTGATTACTTTTTGTCTCTTCTAGAAGAAAACAAACATAACCTCTGGTATTTTTTCAATACAGTCACTAAATTAATGAAAAATAAAGCATCAACAGGTGTTGGCATTTCTCAAGAGCACAGCACTAATGACTTTATGAACTACTTTACTTCCAAGATCGATTCTATCAGAGATAAAATTGTAACCATGCAGCCGTCAGCTACAGTATCGCATCAGATGCAGATCAGTGCACTATAGATCCCCTGAGGAACAATTCCACTCATTCTCTACTATAGGAGAGGAAGAATTTTATAAATTTGTTAAATCATCTAAACCAACAACAGGTATGTTAGACCCTGTTCCATCTAAACTACTAAAAGAGCTGCTTCCAGAAGTCATAGATCCTCTTTTGGCTATTATTAATTCATCATTGTCATTAGGATATGTCCCCAAAACCTTCAAATTGGCTGTTATTAAGCCTCTCCTTAAAAAACCACAACTTGACCCCAAAGATCTAGTTAATTACAGACCGATCTCAAATCTCCCTTTTCTGTCAAATATACTAGAAAAGGTTGTATCCTCGCAATTATATTCCTTCTTAGAGAAAAATTGTATTTGTGAGGAATTCCAGTCAGAATTTAGACCGCATCATAGTACTGAGACTGCTCTCATTAGAGTTACAAATAGTGTTGCTTTCGTCAATGAAAATTATGACTAAATATCGTCGTCAACGAACCTTTATCACGTGACGAAAACGAGACGAGACGCAACGTAAATGCTGGTCATGTGACGATGACTATAATTAAATATATAATGCAATATTGTTGACGAATAAAAACGAGACTAAATGTGTTTTGCAAAATAAAAACTATGCTAAAATGTCTCTTCATTTTTGTTGACCAAAACAAGACGAAACGAAATGTTATAACATTATTTCGTCTCGTTTAGTCGCGTTATTATTATTTTGCAGTATTTCTGTTTCCTGTGTCTCACTTCTGGGACTGCATCAGGTTGCACTGCGCAGACGCAGGCGACGTCACTTCCTCAAGCCCCACTCGCAGCATTATTTAGAAGACGACAACAAACATGTTAACATGTCTGGTTGGTAAAATAAATGTTGTAAATTCAAATCAGAGCGGCTTCCTTGTCTGGCATGGATGTATTCTTAAGTCTATAAGGTAACAATAATATAATAAGATAACCTTGTTTGAAATGGGTTTGGCTAAAAGAAAATTTTTGTTTCGTCTATACTACTAGCGCAGTGGTGGGCCGTCAGGGAAGCAGGGCCTTCTCTGCTGGCCCTATAAAAAATTAAATTGTGTGAAAAATATTTTTATTGATTATTTAGGTATCATTTTCATTTGTGTAATATCCACTAAATTGCCTATGATTAGTTTAGTTGAGGTTGAACTGGAATATCCTACATAAAAAAAGTCTGAGGCCAGCACTACAGATAGTGCTACCCTTTTCTTGAAAGATGTCACATCTGATTTGTTACAAGCATTAGTGACAGAATCATCAGGCAATCAAATTTTGACTTTCAATGACAGCCTCAACCCTCTGGGTCCAGCTACGTGCCCAGTGCTACCCCCAGCGTTAGACCGCCTCTTTAGTCAGGGATTTCCAAGGTACGAACATGAAAGTAAACGAAAAGAAAATGACAGCTGCAGTCATCGGCGCCTACACCAGTTCTTGTTGCCTCTCTGCTTAGTTGATCTACTAAAATAGTCTTTTTCAATGCGCTCTTTTGCAGACAAAAGAGAATAACTGAGAAAGGAAGACCTACATCCAAAGTGAATTCGCTAACAAAGGCCAGAAAAGGTTTTATGCGCCATTTCAAAGAGTGGCTAACAGCTAGCACCGAGCACAAGTCATGTTGTTGGCTGTGTTTACTTTTAAATCCGAGTAAAGGGGCATGGAATGACAGACCCATGGACATTATTTACAAGTGACAGGTGAGTGCTTTATTATTTGATGAGTATTGTATCATGCACATTGTTATGGAGGTGTACGTGGTGCGTTGATAATACTGTGGTGTGGTGTGTGGATGTCCAGCGTTTGTACAGTTTTGCTGCTTTTGGCGCGTCATCATTTTAGAGTGATATGAATGTGCACAGTGACCCGTGTATTGGCAGATTACTTTTACTGACCATGTAGGGAAATTTACTCTGCATTTAACCCACCCCAATCTAGCTTACTATTAAAATAGTTGATCAGCCGTGATTGTTTGTTGAAAGCCTGTGTGCGGCATAATATGTGCATTATATACATATAGCTGTGTTAGCTGTAACAGAGATGTGTAATATGTGTACATGTAGTTTACAGTTGCTTACTGAAGGCCCTGACTAAAACCCCACGGTATGCCAATGCTACTAGGTACTTATACTATATTGACTGGGTTAAATAGAATTACTAAAAAGAGACTAAAATGCAATTTTCATTGACTAAAACTAGACTAAATGTCATCAGTTTTTGTCGACTAAAACTAGACGAAAATGTCATCAGTTTTCGTCGACTAAAACTAGACGAAAACAGTCATGGATAATTCTGACTAAAATAAGACTAAAATGCTCAGACTTTTAATTGACTGAAACTTGACTAGATTAAAAAGAGTATGAACGTGACTAAAACTAATAAAAACTAAAATGACAACTTCAAACAAAGACTAGACTAAAACTAAAATTAAAACAGGCCGCCAAAAACAACACTAGTTACAAATGACCTGCTTCTATAATCTGATCGTGGTTGTATCTCTTTATTAGTTCTACTGGATCTTAGCGCTGCGTTCAACACTATCGACCACAACATTCTTTTAAATAGATTAGAACACTTTGTTGGCATTAGTGGAAGTGCATTAGCATGGTTCAAATCGTACTTATATGAATGCTATCAGTTCGTAGCAGTGAATGAAGAGGTATCATATCGATCACAAGTGCCCTATGGAGTACCTCAAGGCTCAGTACTAGGGCCGTTACGTTTACTTTTTTACATGTTACCCTTGGGAGATATTATCAGGAGACATGGTGTTAGCATTCATTGTTATGCTAATGATACTCAGCTCTATATTTCTTCACGGCCCAGTGAAACACACCAAATTGAGAAACTAATGGAATGCATAGTCGATATAAAAAACTGGATGACGATTAACTTCTTACTGCTAAATTCGGAAAAAACAGAGGTGTTAAATATTGGACCTAAAAACCCCACATGTAATAATCTAGAACACTATCTACCACTAGATGGTCGCTCTGTCAATTCTTCTTCATCAGTTAGGTGTGTTGTTTAATAGCAATTTTTCATTTGAAAGCCATGTTTCTAGCATCTGTAAAACTGCGTATTTCCATCTCAAAAACATATCTAAATTGCGACCTATGCTCTCAACGTCAAATGCAGAAATACTAATTAATGCGTTTATGACCTCAAAGTTAGACTATTGTAATGCTTTATTGGGTGGTTGTTCTGCACACTTGATCAACAAATTACAGTTGGTCCAAAATGCAGCAGCTAGAGTCCTTACTAGAACCAGGAAGTACGACCATATTAGCCTGGTTCTGTCAACACTGCACTGGCTCCCTATCAAACATCATATAGATTTTAAAATCTTGTTAATTACTTATAAAGCCCTGAATGGCTTAGCTCCTCAGTACTTGAGCGAGCTCTTATCACATTATAGTCCTCCACGTCTGCTGCGTTCTCAAAACTCTGGCCATTGGATAATACCTAGAATATCAAAATCGACTGCGGGCGGCAGATCCTTTTCCTATTTAGCACACAAACTCTGGAACAATCTACCTAACACTGTTCGGGAGGCAGACACACTCTGTCAGTTTAAATCTAGATTAAAGACACATTTATTTAACCTGGCTTAGACATAACACACTAATACACTTCTATTATTCAAATCCGTTAAAGGATTGTTAGGCTGCATTAATTAGATCAACCGGAACTGGGGACACTCCCCATAACACATTATGTACTCGTTACATCATAAGAAGAATGGCATATACGTATGCTAATATTTGTCTGTTTCTATTCTGTTTCTCAGTCTGTGTCCAGATCAGATGGTGGATCGGCCCCGGGAGATGATGTATGTGGCCCTGATCGTCGGCGGAGGATTGACACCTGGATGAGCCCCGGGGACATATCCCCAGTGAAGACTTCAACTTAAAATACAATAAAACTTAAAATAAAACAAATAACTAAAAATATAATAAAATACCAAACTACATAATACTATTATTGTTAGAAATTGCAACAATATAAAAATAGAAATATAATACATTTATACATTTAAAATTTTAATTAAAACAATAAGTAAAAAATAAATAAACAATAATATCCTGGCCAGAGGAGAATATCCTGGTCAGTACCGACTGAGCCTGGTTTCTCCCAAGGTTTTTTTCTCCATTCTGTCACAGAGGGAGTTTTGGTTCCTTGATTTGGTGAGTTTTGGTGATGTCGTCTCTGGCTTGCTCAGTTGGGGACACTTAATTTCTAGCGATTATCGTCAATTTGATTTCACAGATACTATTTAAACTAAACTGAGCTAGACAATGACATCTCTGAATTCAATAATGAAATGCCTTTAACTGAAAATTGAATGTTTAATCTTATTATTATACATTACTGACAATCTATCCTCAAATTTGATACTGTTAAGTGCTTTGACACAATCTGTATTGTTAAAAGTGCTATATAAATAAAGGTGACTTGACTTGACTTCAACTACTGTCATCAAATACTTCAAATACTGGTCGATGTTGGTTGCTGGTGTCGCTGGTGGTTTCCAAACTCTTGATTTCTCCATGCCCTTTGTTTTTGCTATAGCGCTAACTGACTTCCTTTTTTCTTTTAGCATCCAAATTGCTTGCTTTTCTGTCAAAGTCAGCTTATGCTCACATCAATGAGTGGGATGAACTCTAAAAGTGCTGTTCTTTTTATTTGGTAAAACATGTATGTGTTGAAATGGCTAATAATAAAATGTGACATTCTGTAGTTTTGTCTCATATTCAGCTTTTAATCATATTTGTAAGTGTCTTGACTCCACAGCCAACAGAGCAATTTTGTCTTTACTGTTCCAATACTTTTGGAGGGCACTGTATATACTTTTTTTTTTTTTTTTTTACCTGTGAAACACGAGTCACAATAAAAGAGTTTAAAGACTTCTAGAAGCAAGATAAAATGGCATGGCTGCTTCAGCAATTGTGTTTCTCTCACATTTGCTTTTGTAACACTATTGGTTAGGTTTAGGGTAAGGTTTAGTGTAGGTGATACATAGTTTACAAAGGTGATAGATCTTTAACATTTTCCAAATAGTCACGATACATAGAACAATCAACCATTGTAATAAAACGTTGCCAGATTCACGTTCATCTGTTTGGGAGAAAACTGAATGCTTTCAGCACCACTCAATGGACATTTCACTTTTGAAAGTGTAGGAAAACAAGTCTAACATGCAAGAAGCAATGTAATATAATTTTGTAGAAATGTCGTCACAGGGACGTTCTTCCTGGGTTAGCTACAAATATCTGAAAATGTTCTCTTTCAAAGAGGGAAAAATACATATGTGTAAATGATTAGTTTAAACAAGAAAGCCACCATATTTTTCTCAAAAAATGTTAAAGCAATGAATCCTGCTAAGAAAATTAGAGTGTCATGATCCAAACATAGTGTGTGTCTTCTCCAGCCCTGTATGTTTGTAATTGATCTCTCAACATACAAACCATGACTATTTCTCTGTGGATTGTAACGACAGAGTGAAACAAGACCCTGGGGCATGGCCAACACAAATGCATCTCAGCATGTATCTCAGCCCAGTTCCTCAATACACACAATACTGCTTTTCTGAGTTTTACAAAATAACACACTGCATGTTCAGGTAAAGCGCTATACGCAGTATATCTGTTAGTAGAGTTTTGCCAAGGGCAATAAGTCATACTCCATCTGAGGAGAGGATATGGTGCATATGAGAACTGGGCAACTCAAACCTGGCTCCCTTTTGGTCTCTAGAGTCAGGCCATAAGGAAATACAAGAAACTGAAGCCTTCAATTGGGCCTCAGAAATATTATGTCAGCTTTCTAAAAGACATTATATCAGCCCAAGAGAAAAATTCATAAGCTTTTATTTTACACTAATGAAAATACCAAACTGAAGCTATACAAAACTCACTTATAAAGACAGTATTATTGCTATTAAGTCAAGTCAGGTCAAGTTGAGCTTTATTGTCATTCCGCTACATGTGGGGACATACAGTGGAACGAAATGTCGTGTCTCGCAGGACCACAGTACTACATAAATACAGACATACAACAATGAAGTAAAAAACACTATAAACCTATGCACAACTAACCTACTGACATATTTAACTATAAGTATACTATATATATATATATATATATATATATATATATATATATATTTACCCTATATAAACTAAAGAATAAAGGATAAAAAATACAAACTATACGAATGCGTCACATAAATATTTACCCTATACAAACTAAAAAATAGAAGATAAAAAATACAAACTATACGAATGCTTCACAAATACTGTACATGTGCAAAGAGAGACATTTTGAGTCAAGCAGCTGGTTTGGGAACAGTGCAGGATGATTTGTAGTGCATGAGCATGTAACATACAGTTGGGCAAAAAAGTATTTAGTCAGCCACCAATTGTGCAAGTTCTCCCACTTAAAAAGATGAGAGAGGCCTGTAATTTTCATTATAGGTATACATCAACTATGAGAGACAAAATGAGAAAAAAAAAAAATCCAGAAAAATCACATTGTCTGATTTTTAAAGAATTTATTTGAAGTGAAGTGAAGTGAAGTGAAGTGACATTCAGCCAAGTATGGTGACCCATACTCGGAATTCGTGCTCTGCATTTAACCCATCCAACGTGCACACACACAGCAGTGAACACACACACACCGTGAACATACACCCGGAGCAGTGGGCAGCCATTTTATGCTGCAGCACCCGGGGAGCAGTTGGGGGTTCGGTGCCTTGCTCAAGGGCACCTCAGTCGTGGTATTGAGGGTGGAGAGAGCGCTGGACATTCACTCCCCCCACCTACAATTCCTGCCGGCCAGAGACTCGAACCCGCAACCTTCGGATTACAAGTCCGACTCTCTAACCATTAGGCCACGACTTCCCCCCGTTTGCAACTTATGGTGGAAAATAAGTATTTGGTCAATAACAAAAGTTCATCTCAATACTTTGTTATATACCCTTTGTTGGCAATGACAGAGGTCAAACGTTTTCTGTAAGTCTTCACAAGGTTTTCACACACTGTTGCTGGTATTTTGGCCCAGTCCTCCATGCAGATCTCCTCTAGAGCAGTGATGTTTTGGGGCTGTCGCTGGGCAACACAGACTTTCAACTCCCTCCAAAGATTTTCTATGGGGTTGAGATCTGGAGACTGGCTAGGCCACTCCAGGACCTTGACATGCTTCTTACGAAGCCACTCCTTCGTTGCCCGGGTGGTGTGTTTGGGATCATTGTCATGCTGAAAGACCCAGCCACGTTTCATCTTCAATGCCCTTGCTGATGGAAGGAGGTTTTCACTCAAAATCTCACGATACATGGCTCCATTCATTCTTTCCTTTACACGGATCAGTCGTCCTGGTCCCTTTGCAGAAAAACAGCCCCAAAGCATGATGTTTCCACCCCCATGCTTCACAGTAGGTTCTTTGGATGCAACTCAGCATTCTTTCTCCTCCAAACACGACGAGTTGAGTTTTTACCAGAAAGTTATATTTTGGGTTCATCTGACCATATGACATTCTCCCAATCCTCTTCTGGATCATCCAAATGCTCTCTAGCAAACTTCAGACGGGCCCGGACATGTACTGGCTTAAGCAGGGGGACACGTCTGGCACTGCAGGATTTGAGTCCCCTGGCGGCGTAGTGTGTTACTGATGGTAGCCTTTGTTACTTTGGTCCCAGCTGGTCATTCACTAGGTCCCCCCGTGTGGTTCTGGGATTTTTGCTCACCGTTCTTGTGATCATTTTGACCCCACGGGGTGAGATCTTACGTGGAGCCCCAGATCGAGGAAGATTATCAGTGGTCTTGTATGTCTTCCATTTTCTAATAATTGCTCCCACAGTTGATTTCTTCACACCAAGCTGCTTGCCTATTGCAGATTCAGTCTTCCCAGCCTGGTGCAGGTCTACAATTTTGTTTCTGGTGTCCTTCGACAGCTCTTTGGTCTTGGCCATAGTGGAGTTTGGAGTGTGACTGTTTGAGGTTGTGGACAGGTGTCTTTTATACTGATAACGAGTTCAAACAGGTGCCATTAATACAGGTAACGAGTGGAGGACAGAGGAGCCTCTTAAAGAAGAAGTTACAGGTCTGTGAGAGCCAGAAATCTTGCTTGTTTGTAGGTGACCAAATACTTATTTTACCGAGGAATTTACCAATTAATTCATTAAAAATCCTACAATGTGATTTCCTGGATTCTTTCCCCCCATTCTGTCTCTCATAGTTGAAGTGTACCTATGATGAAAATTACAGGCCTCTCTCATCTTTTTAAGTGGGAGAACTTGCACAATTGGTGGCTGACTAAATAGTCTTTTGCCCAACTGTACATATATTGCTGAGTCTTTTGTGGGAGTGTGTACACGCAGCAGTGTCAGCACACTCTCAATGGTGCCTCTGTAGAATGTGGTGAGGATGGGTGGAGGGAGACTTGCTCTTTTCAGCCGGCGGAGAAAGTGTAGGCGCTGTTGTGCCTTTGTGGAGAGTGACATGGTGTTGGTGGTCCAGGTGAGATCCTCTGTGATGTGCACCCCCAGGAATTTAGTGCTGCTGACTCTCTCCACAGTCGAGCTGTCGATGGTCAGTGGGGGGTGGTCAACGGAGTTTCTCCTGAAGTCCATCACAACCTCCTTTTTCTTCTCCACATTGAGGGACAGATTGTTGTTGCGACACCATTCAGCCAGCTGTGCCACTTCCTCTCTGTAGTGCGTTTCATCGTTGTTGCTGATGAGACCTACCACTGTTGTGTCATCAGCAAACTTGATTATGTGGTTGGAGCTGAACTTGGCAGTGCAGTCGTGGGACAGCAGTGTGAAGAGCAGCGGGCTGAGCACACAGCCTTGTGGGGCCCCTGTGCTCAGTGTGGTAGTGCTCGAGGTGTTGTGGCCGACACGGACTGACTGAGGTCTTCCGGTTTCAAAGTCCAGGATCCAATTACACAGGGAATTGTTAAGGCCCAGCAGGTTTAGTTTATTTATGAGCTGTTGTGGGATTATTGTGTTGAATGCCGAGCTGAAGTCAATGAACAGCATTCTAACATAGGAGTCTTTATTTTCTTGGTGGGTAAGGGCCAGGTGGATGGTGGAGGAAATTGCATTGTCCGTAGAGCGGTTTGGACGGTATGCAAACTGGAGCGGGTCGAGAGTGTTGGGGAGGCTGGTTTTGATGGTTTTTATTATATAGCAGCTCTAAAATAAAGAATTTAATTTAGAATTTTGTGCCCAGATATTTTGTTTGACCAAGCCCTTGCAACAAAACTGGCTTTTGTACATTTTTGAAAAGTGGAATCCCATGCAACAAACAGACAAATGGAATGACTGAAACATTCCAGTGCTGTTATGAAAAATATCAGCATTCTTGGGTTGTCACATCTACAATCAAATTAGGGCATAGTGTTGAATAGGGCATAACTGTTGAATTGTATTAAAAGACTATAAAGGCTTTAAAATATGACGCCTTCGTCATGTATTTTATCAAAACAAATTGTAAATGCTAAATGCAGTAAATGCATTGTAAACTTTATTTTTTCATTCCTTTGCTAGGACTTTTTCTAACTTACTGCAATTTTCTGCACATTGAATAGAGCAAAAACTAATGAGAGAACCCATAAAGCAGACCACAAATTGAAAAGGCAATAAAGTAAAATGACCTTATTTTCATAAAGTCACGTGGACTGTTATTTCTCAGTGCTCCTGAACAGATGTGGAAACAAGCATGGGTTTCATGTGCTGTACATAATAAAGCCCTTTTCCATGCATATGAACTGTAATATCATCAGTCAGATGGGTGAAGAGCCGTGTCAAGCTGCCCCACGTTACCAGTAACTCTCCGTCCCATACATGCATATTTGTGTGCGTGGGGGTATGCAGGGAGTTAAAACACTGAAAAAGGGAGGAAAACCATCAAAGAGTTGACACATGCTGCTACTTCAGACCTACACTGACACTTAGTGGTGAAGTCTGTGAGCATTAGCATATAGCCTACTCAGTGTTTTCTAAATGACATTTGTGCCTGTAAAAAAAAATAACAAACTAGAGAAATAAAGTCAATCAGGACAAACTTTGATGTTGACTGGACAAAGCCTTGTCTGAAACTTTAAAATGAAACTTTGTTAAAATAGATCCAGTAAGAAAAAAGTGAAAGCTAACCGGCTAGGCAATGATAACATGATTTAACATTTTTCCTGCATTGTTTTAACATGTTATTAAAATAGTTTAGCATGTTGTAAGCGTATTTTGACATGTTACTAGTTATTGTTAACATGTTTTAGCATATTGATAGAATGTTATACTATTTGGCTAATGAAATGTAGCATGTTGCTAGCATGTTTTAGCATTTTGTTGTTTGTGTGCTAGAATATTTTAACATTAGCATGTTTTAACAAGTTGTTAACATATTTCTATCATGTTTTAGCATTTTGCTAGCACGTTGTGACTTGTGAGCATGTCACATCAAGCATGATTTAACGTTTCTAACACATTTTACCAAGTTTTAACATGTTCAGAGCATTATTTTACATGTTGACAGCAGTTTTTAATACATTGTAAGCATGATTTAGCACGTTTCCATTTTCAACATTTTTTAACATTTTCAACATGTTTAACCTGTGGCTAGCATGTTTTAACATACTGCTAACATCTTTTTTTAGCACATTGCTAACATGTTTTAGAAATGTGTAAGCATGTTTTAACACAGCATGATGCTAGCATGTTTTGGCACACTGCTAAGATGTCCAGAGCTAATTTCTATGCTTTGCTGGTGATACGACTTTTCCAAATTTGGTCTCAGGAGAAGCAGCAGCAGCAGTAGCTTAAATAGTAGATGTTGGTTTTGTTAACCTTTTATTTAGAAATGAATGCATGTCAGCTGTTTGCTAATATTTTAACCATAGAATTTTATAAGAAACATCTCAGACCAAGTTGATGTTTAAATGAACCAATAACTCTTGTGCTATGAAAGAGCAAACTCTGAGCAACAAATCCTCTCTGGGCGTGCGTGTCATGAGAAACAAAACAGTGAAGAGATCTCCTCTTTCCATAAGTGCACTTATTGCAGATACTTTTCTTCACCTTTTAACCTTATGAATGGATCACTTAAACATCATTATGATGTCATCGCTCATGCATGTTGTCAGCACTGCCTTTCTGAGGTCCAGGTCAGGAAACCTTCCTACTGATTCAGAGTGAAGGAGAGTAAGTCTTTAAGCCACCACTGATGAGATAATTCAGTCTGAGAGGCTGGTTTTCAAGAGCAATACGCTTAAATTAGTTTTATAAAGAGCAGAACTTTATTTCCAATGTGTCAGTTATACCTACAAAGCTTTTAAGAAAGAGTGCTGTGATGCAAAACAGCTCTTTAAGAGCTGTGTATTTTATTACTTCCTGAAGTCTGGCTTCTCCTGATCCTTATGTTTTCAGACTTACAGAGTTGCCTTTTCATATTAATGTTTTAGCAGTACAGATACTGCCAGAGAATCTCCTCAAATTCGGATTACCAAAATGAAAAAAAAATTAGGGTTGTTAATGGATTGCAGGACTTCCTGAATCGTCGTCTCTCATTCTAACACAGGCCAGATGTGGATGAGTATTCCCTGATTTTCACTGAGGTATTCAGCAAACCGTTTCAGACTGTTCATAATGTTCTCTAAATTTTGCACGCTGATGACTGTGTACCATAGATATGTTTTATAGTCAATCAATGAACAGAATTCTGCTGTTTACAGCTTTTTCAAAAACCTTCAGATGGTGATAATTTTATTTTACAGACAAAAAAAAAGAGAAAATACTTTGGTCTGTGATATCCAAAATACATAATGATTTTCATATGAGATTTCCGTGCCTTAGTTATTTCAACGATGAATTCAATTGCTGCAAAAATGCATGAACTTGCATGTCAAAGAAATCTAGTCTTCGTTATGAGAATGACTGGAAACAACTGCACGTTTTCCATTTGTATTGAAGTGGTCTTCAGCGCTAGAGTGGGAATTTGTTCAATGCCATGATATTCCTGTTACATTCAGCAAAAGTATCTGTTACAAAATGACTCCTAATAGCAAAAAGTGAAGTCGTAGACAATCTAAAACAGATCTTTCATTGCTTTATTTAATTTAGATGGTTATTTTAGGACTCTGTGTAGTTTTTAATTATGTCTGTCAAGTAAATGTATGTTTGGTTTTCCACAGTCTCATCTTCTTTTTCCTGGACAACAATAACATAGAGGACAGAATGTTTGGAACTAGAAAAGCCTTCGGTCATTAGTCTGAAATCATGTGGAGGATGCAGAATGAAAGAGGTTGTTAAATCATTTATTCCATTTGGGTCAGACATCAAATCTTTTGGCTGCATTTTTGTGAATTCTAGTCGCTAGAGACCAATGTAACTCAGGGTTACTGAAGGAAGAGACAAATGTATAATGGCGTTGTCAAAAGGTGTGAAAACCTTTTAGATATTCCAAAAAAGGAAATTGTCAGATCACTGTGAAATATAATAGCACTTGTTAACAAGTCATATTGTACTATATCACTGAGGTACAGCGGCATGCGAAAGTTTGGGAAATATATGAGAACATATATTTTATAGCTTCTGTACTGTAATTAATGCTGTCAATTACCATTGTATAATTCATATTTATTACCTGGAGAAGACTTGAAAAACATACATAAACCACCGTCTTCATGTTTCATCCTTTTTATGCTATTCAGCTTAGCAACAGCGACAGCAGGATGCCTGTCAAAAGTTACTATTACTGCTCATGTGAGTCCGTCTTGGACTTTCTGCACGAGAGCACCCTCCGGCTTCGAGTATGAATGAAACATACAGCGTGTGAGAGCGTTCAGCGCTCCGTGATGTTCACATCGTTTTGGATACGAATAAAACATATCCAAAACGACGTAACTATCTTTTCTCTTTTAATTTAAATCTAGATTTATTCACATTGGCCCTGGAAAACCTCTTCTTTAACACACCTGACCGAGAAAAATTGCAGGGGAAGAGTTTAGGTTGTATTAATAGTCATGGGGACACCTCTCCCGCGTATTGTACACCTATAGGGAGCCACTGCAGAGGGATGAAAGGGAGCTGCGGGTTGCCAACCCCTGGGTTAAATGGATGATCCACAACAATTTTTTTTTTTGTTTTTTTTTGTGATGTTGTTCATGAGTCCCTTGTTTGTTCTGAACAGTTAAACTGAGCACTGTTCTTCAGAAAAATCCTCCAGGTCCTGCAGATTCTTCATTTATCCAACATCTTTTGCATGTGTTTGAACCCTTTCCGGCAGTGACTGTATGATTTTGAGATCCATCTTTTCACACTGAGAACAACTGAGGGACAGAAGGAAACACAATGCATTAACAGCCGGGGGTGAAAACTTTTTGAATTTGAAGTCAAGGTAAATTGTACTTCATTTGTCTTCCGGGAAACATCCAAGTATCTTCTGTTACTTCCGAAGGGCAGTATTAGATGAAAAACAAACAAACATGACATTTCAACAAAATAAGAAAAAATTTGACGACATCATCCTGTTCAAAAGTTTTCACCCCCCGCCTATTAATGCATCGTGTTTCCTTCTGGAGCATCAGTGAATGTTTGATCCTTTTCAATACTTGTGTTTGAGTCCCTCAATGGTCCTTAGTGTGACAAGATGGATCTCAAAATCATACAGTCACTGCTGGAAAGGGTTAAATATCCAAAAGATGCTGGAAAACTGAAGAATCTGCAGGACCTGGAGAATTTTTCTGAAGAACAGTGCTCAGTTTAACTGTTCAGAACAAACAAGGGACTCATGAACAACCATCACAAAACAAAACAAAAAAAGTCAGTCGTAGATCATCCAGGTAACCACACACAGTATTAAGAACCAAGGGTTCCCAAACTTTTTTGAAGGGGGTTATTTGGTTACACTTTATTTCGATAGTCCACTTAAGACATTCTACTAACTAAAAATAACTTTGTAACTACATGTCAACCAATTCTCATTAATTTGCAACTACATGTCTACTAACTCTCAGAGTAGACTCTTAGGGTAGGTTTAGGGTCAGTAGAAGAAGTTGACATACTTGCAAATTTTCTCATAGTCAATATGTTGTATGTTATGGACCCATCAAAATAAAGTGTTAGCAGATATTATGCAGACAGTCTACTAATACTGTAATGACTGCTAGTAGTTGCAAAGTTCCTTACTGTTAGTAGAATGTCTAAAGTGGACTATCGAAATAAAATGTTACCGGTTATTTTATTAATTTCAGCTTTTTTTTTTTGTCTAGTGGACTATATGTAAGCATCTTTTATGTAAAATATCTTACTCTGGACTGTACTAAATAAAAAAAACAACATGCATTTTTTATGATCTCTCTTCACATTTTCACAGATTCTGCAAGGGGTTCCCAAACTTTTGCATGCCACCGTATTTGTAGCACGAACAGTGTAGGGTGTTATGCTACAAAGTTTTATACTTAGTTCTAACCTCAGGACATATGCAAGAACAAGAAAACTGACTGTGGAAAAGTGTAAACATCTTTTGCTTTTCATTTAAAAAGCCAGCCATGTGTCGTAGTTTGCTTAGTTTTATATAAAGCAGCAAATGTCTGGCCTAATAGTTTTTCCTGAAAAATGAAAATAGCATTTTAGTTGTTAAAAAGTTTGAAAAACTGAGCCACAGAACACATGTGCCCAGACTTTAACCTGTTCTGAGAAATTTCCTTCAGCAGCTCATAAAGTGGATGATTCAGAGGAGACATGAGCACTGCTGACTCGACACTTCTCACCATTGTTGTGGCTGAAAGCTGATGACATGTGACTCGCTTGTTAACGAATGGAAAATAAAGACTGTGGGCTATATCTGGAAAGTGTTTGGGAAGCTCAGAGCCTGAATGGAAAAGCCCAGGGCTGCCTGTGGTCTGCAGGTATGTGCTACAGATCTCATGGCAGCACGTTTACGCATGCAGGAGTGTTTCATAGGCTTGAAAACAGCTGTTAGCACATGGGCATTCCTGGACAGTTACGTAACCTAGCACAGGAGTGTGTATTACTCCACTTAAAGTTAATTGGATGAGTGAGGTGGGCCTGTTTGAGCCCACCTCATACTGAATAATTGCTTTAAAATGAATTAGACACATTTGTTTTGCAGCTGTAACTGAGCAATGGAGACCAAAATGAACAAAGCACACACATACAAACATTAACTCAACATGTAGATTATCTACCATGCTTTTTGTATTCATCACATTAACGAGAAACATGTTCCATTATTGTTCTACAACTGCAATATGTCACAATACATTTTAAAATCTAACAAACTCTTTGTTGAAAGTTTTGCTTCTGCAGTAATACATTCACTCTTAAATGGAGAATCAAAATGTTGCTGAAATTTACAATAAAACATACTGCATGTTTTAAAACTCAAAACTAACTCCCAAGTTTAAAATTAAGAATTTTAATTTTCTACACTTCTGAAATGCCTGGATTTGAAATCAATCACAATCACTCACAGGAGAATCAATCACAATTTCCCCTTGAAATGCCTTCTAAACAACTCATGTCCGTCCATCACAATACTGCTGTTGGATAAAGATGTTGAGCATCAAACTCAGATGTTGTTCTGACAGTGGATAGGTACATAAAAAAAAAAAAACTTAAAAAAAACTGCACCTCTAAAACTTAGATCTGAGCATTAGAAATGCATAACTGCAATTTATTTTAATGACGTGACTGAAGACTGTTTTGTGAATTATTCTAAACATGTTGCTTTTTTTATTGAAAGAAATAGCAGTGCCAAGCATTTTGTCATTAGAAGGCAACACAGGTGTTTGTAATAAACCAAAACCAATGTTTAACTCTATTAAGAACCAAATGTAGGGGAACACGGGGCACAGTTGTAACGTAGTTTAAATATTTCCACACATAAACATATTTACGGTATTTGCTGGTTGTCATATCAACACATTATAGAGAAAAAAGTGCACCAAAATTTTAAAAAATAATTTGACGATATCACGTCACCCTTGGGGAGTATCACAACGCATGCGAGTGCTTTTCCTGCACATAAGCATTGCATGTACGTGGTGCTGCTGACGCAGAACACGCATGCGCTGTGCTTTGTTAATATTCAGGGTAGAGCATGTGTCGTGGTACTCTCCAAAATGGCACCCTAGGGTGATGCGGAGGAGAAGGATTGTTGAATAAAGTTATTTTAGTTTTCTTTGCACACAAAAAGAATTCTCGTAGCCTCATAAAATTACGGTTGAACCACTGATGTCACATGGACAATTTTAACAATATCCTAACTACATTTCTGTGCCTTGATTGTGGTAGGACCCTTGCTGTCTGTCTATGGAGGGTCAGAGAGCTCTCGGATTTCATCATAAATATCTTAATTTGCATTCCAAAGATGAACGAAGATCTTGTGCGTTTGGAACAACATGAGGGTGAGCAAATAATGATTCAAATTCCATTTTTGTGTGAACTTTCCCTTTAACGTGTTTATGGAAAGTTATTTCAATTAGGTGTGCACAAAACAGCAGACAAACAACTTGTGTGCATACTTTCACATGTTATTCTCCATAGCTATGTTTCCATCCATTTATTTTTATGCACATTTTGGGATATCGCATAAATGCCAAGATGCGCATAAATTCTAGAAATGTGCATAAAAATCCTACACGCTCAACTAATTAGGACAAATTTCTTATCCGGTAAGAACACATGCACATAAACTAAGACGTAAACACTTTTACCAAATAAATTCCTTAATGCGCATCCAAAAAAACACGTGATGTTGCGATGTGACCACACATAAAATTGAATCAATCATCTCATTGCACAGCATCTGAAATGTCATTCTAATATGCTTGAGCAAAGTCTTGTCAAAGTGCTTTATTATAATTATCTCCAAGAACTGCATTCCCAAACAACAGACTTCGAAAATAAGATATCATGACTGTGTTTTGTCTGCGTGCTCTGAAGCTCGTAATTTATTGTATACACAAATTATTATTAGTGCCTTCTCCTACTGCAGCAAATTTAGGTTTTTTTTGTGATATTTAGCGCAAGTTAATCAGGAAGTGACGATTTTGTTCTCTTCAACTCCCTGGATGGAAATGGTGCTTTATTCGCAAATGTTTTATGCAATATTCCAGTTTTGCACATACTGTCAACTTTGGTAAGAAACATAGCTATTGAAATATGGATCAATACAATGAATTGCTATCAACACAAAAGCTGGTACAAATATGCGTTTGAACAAACACAATTCTGCTTTTTGGGGTCATCGGATGCAAAATTCACTTTACAAGTTGTTTGAACATAAATGTGTGTGTACACATCCATCCTATAATGATAAAAATCCACCCAGTGTTTTTTTTTTAAATCCCCATTTTAAAATCCCCTTTCTCAAATCAGGTTTTTCTGAGATTCCAGTCAGAATGATGTAGTTCTGCATTCAGGGACCATAGAAAGTGTATTGACTGTGCTGAATCAGTGTGGTATGGAAACAGCTCCAATCAGGACTGCAAAGCACTACAGAGAGTTGTGCGCTTAGCTGAGCGCATCTCAGGGTCTGCTCTCCCCTCTCTGCAGGACATCTACCTCAAACGCTGCAAAAATAGAGCTGTTAAAATCATCAAGGGCTCTAATCACCCTGGTAACCGTCTATTCACTTTGCTTCCATCTGGTAAGCGCTTCCGTAGCCTGATGGCAAAAACTGAGAGACGTAGGAGGAGCTTCTTCCCCCAGGCCATCAGGCTCCTAAACTCTAACTCTGTGTCATAACATCACTTGACCCCATGTAAATATCAATATATCTATAAGCTATTCATCATTTTTTCTACCTCATATTGCTGCTATTTAAATACCCTGTACAACTTTTTGCACATTCCTCTTATTACTATTTAAGTCTGCACATTTATATTTATATTTTTTATATTTTTATTTTATTCTTTTATTTTTTCTACTTTTCTTTTTCTTAATATTTGTATACTTTATAATTGCATTGTCCTTGGAGCGGACCTGACCTACTTTTCACTGCTGGTTATACTCTGTATAATTGTGTATGTGACAAATAAAAATCTTGAATCTTGAATCTTGAGACCGCTCCCACAATAGTTGATTGACAAGGCCGTCTTACCTTAGACCCGCCCTGAGTGAGCTGTGAGCTGTCCGCCATTGTGTCGACTCCGGTGCAGGGGAAGACTAGATGTCTCAGATTAATAATGTAATAATGATGTAATAATGAATTCAGCAGTAGTCATTTAATCCCGACATCTGAGCCGCTGAAGATGCAGAGGATTAACGTTACTTTCGTTTTGAAGGGAATGCGATCCCTGATCTACATAAATGCATCTATGTTCACGTGAATCATTCATGATCCAGCTTCATCTACAGAAGTAGTGAGTACAAGTTTTTTTTTTTGAATCTTTGCAAATTGCCTTTCCTAATAACCTGCTAGTTAGCCAGTTTCGCGGCTACAGTAAACAGTACTGATCGCCACCCCACGGAAGAGAGGGGCGGGATCAGCAGAGCTCAGAGCATTTAAAGCAACATGGTCTAGAATGGCTTGCTAA
Source organism: Barbus barbus (assembly GCF_936440315.1). Lineage (NCBI taxonomy): Eukaryota > Metazoa > Chordata > Actinopteri > Cypriniformes > Cyprinidae > Barbus > Barbus barbus. The sequence goes on from NC_136758.1 coordinate 3,821,608, forward strand.
AAACAGAACTGATTTTGACAGGGTAAAAAGGGTGTTGTTTTACACTACCATTGAGAAATTTTAACCAAAGTATGTTATAGACTTTTCATTAAGACCCTAAAGAATCATATCAACTTGTGGAAAATGGGCATCTGATGACCCCCTTAAATGTTGCCATAATTTTTACTTGACCATATCAATCAAAATCAGTCAAATCACTGTAGCACTTGTTTGCAGTTAGCAACAGATGTCAGTTTAGAAAATATCATCCAACACATGGCTGTTTTACATTTTGGTGGATAATTCACTTGAATCCATTTTTTTTAAGTTTTCATAGAATCTGCTTTACGCCCTACTGATGGTTATGTTTGGGGTGGGCCTTCATGCTTGTTTTTTTCCAAAAATCATATAATTTCAGATTATTCACATTATACAAAATTCATAATAAATTGCCACCTCGTAAAATAGTTATTCTGTTGAGATCAGGTTGATTATATAATGTGCAGTTGAGCAGAATATACAGGGTCAGTTCAGATATATGGTTTTAAAAATGAATGTTGTATATAACATAGAACTTAATTAGTTAACAATATCAGGTGCCTTTTATTTTATAGAAATATAGCACAAACACTATTCGAGCACAGCATTTCACAAAAATAAATTTGTTAGATTTTTTGTTTAGATTTTGTTAGACAAATTGTATTTGGACATTTTCTAGTTGATAACTTTGCGGTCACTCTGCCAGGACACCTTGAGAGGAAATCATGTTTAGTTAATGAATACCGACTCAGAAAAGTCAAGTGAAGTTGCTTGTGAGAAAAGCATCATTTGTTTGGTGTAATTTCTATATATATATATATATATATATATATATATAATGTATTTATAATCCTCAGTAAGCACTTTTTGTGAAGTACTTTTTCGGCCATTAAATCAGTGTTACTTTATGTCATCCAAAATCACCTATTTTGTAGTACAAAAATGAGAACTGGTTTATTTCAGACAGCCTGTTGCTCATTCCTGTGGACCAATTACCAAATCGACTATCTTTCCATGACTCAGTTCTCATCATCTCTGCATTCACATATCTGTGAAGGCTTGTGCTGAAGAGATCTGTCTCGTGGTTGATAACTAAGACTCCTGTGGTTGGTGGGATGTATCATCAGATGATTTAGCAATGGGGAAGAAAACGTGACAAACGTGATGCCTGCTCGAGTCTGATTCTTATCATTGATATACTATTTTAGTTTTTAGTATTATATTGAATACATTTTTATTTTTATATTTTCCATTTTTATTTTCATTTTAGTTACATTTTTAATATATATATATATATATATATATATCATTCCTATTAATTTTTTTATTTCAGTTTCAGTCATTTTAGTACTTCACGTTAAATTAAAAGAAAATTAGAAATAATGTCTTGGCAAGTAGCAAAAATAAAATGCTTGATGCATCTTTTTTCCTTCTCGACCATGCATTATAGGCAACGTAAAACACTGCACTGAAATTGTACACATTTGATGAAAAATGGTCACAGGGGAAAATGAGGAAAAGTTCCAAGCACATGCTAAACCCTGTGCACACTTGAGGACTCACAGTCTCTGTTTCTGTTGTGTTGATGCACACACCACACAACTAATCACAAACAGAGCACCTCAATTACACAATCATCTCCTCCCAGTCTGCAGCTATGATCCTGATATTCCGTTCTTGCACAAACAACATGAAGGAGAGACTTTATTTGCACAGATAGCTGCCAGTATGATGGTTTGTTTTTGTTTTGTCATTGCCTTACCCTCCTTTCACTGTCTTTCATCTCAGTTTTATTGCTTGTTGATCATTGGCTGTTCTCTACCAGTCAGAGACAATGTACACGCCTGACTATGGTGAGTCGACACTGGGAGCAGGATACAATCTAGGGCGTTCTGTTACAGACTCAAAACATAAAAGGCCATGAGCTTCTGTTTTGTAGTGTGCTCCAGACTTAAGAATAACCCTTTGTTATTTGTCATTCACAACCCCAAGTAACCATAAAATGTGACCCATTCAGCATAGAGGGTTTTTGTATGTTGAGGGTTGCATTCTTATGCTTCTCATGTGTAGATCAGATGTTTAAAGCCAGCCATTAAAATAAAAGTCCATCTTATTTTAAGGACAATTCTTCAGATTCTGGTATGTGGTACTCCTCTGGAGAGAGAAAATAAGAATGTGAGGAAGAGAGAGAGGGGGAGAGGAAGAGGTCAAGAGTGATGATGGGACATGGCACATTGTCAGAAAACTGTGCCATCTTTCAAATCTGTTATCCCTGTTGCATTCATAATATTTAAGGGTTGATTGCACAGGACTGTCATCAATGGCTAATGATGGTTTTGAAGCGTTAATTCACAAAATAATAGAACTTTAACCCTTTTCTGATTAAATGGTACCAAATCTATACTGACGTTTAACATGGCAGATTCATGTTGACTAGTTATATGCTAAACCCCAACAAAAGTCCTATTCGGATGGGACTAGTTTTAAAGGTTGTTAGAGAAATGTGTTTCACAGACATACTTTGTGATTTTAATTCCGTCCAAATCTGCCATGTCTGTGTTTTTCTCACACAACCTCAATAATTCCAGTGCAAATTACCTACTGTTTTTGGGCAAACGCTGTGATCCTCTGAGAAAATCAATCCCATCCGAATGTGAATGTCTGTGATTGCCGACAATATTTTTCTCACAACGTGTTTCCTTGTGTGTTTTGGCCAACGTAGATGCTCTTACTACTGCACACATATTTGATGTTTGCCTCCCAGCAAATACTTTTTAAAAATAATAATATAAAATCAAGTGCCAGATCATGTAAACTGTTAAGACGGGCTACTGTAATACTGTTACAGTGCTGTTACTGCTACTATTTACTAACAAATAAATAATAAAATACAATAAGTAAACTAAAGTTACCACAAATGAATGGTTTTGCTATAGTCATAGCTTAATCATGGTATTTGTAGTAAACCTGTGGTCACAGAGATGTTAGTCCCATCCGAATCGGTACATGAAAATCACAGATGTGGGGTGGCAAGAATCGAAACACAAATATAGGAGAGTCTAATCGGTATGGGATCCATGTTTTGTATGGTAACCTCTCTGTACAATCTGTACAAACTCTGAGTTTGACAAGACCAAAATAAGTGCAAACACAATGAAATCCACATCAAGGCAAGACTTATGAAAGCAAGAAATGTGAGATTGCACAAGTAAAGGTCTTTGAAACCTCATCCAAAATTTTTGCTTGTTGAAAAATAAATACAACCTCAGGTTGTGTCAATCACATTTACACACTGCCTCTGAAACCTTTGGTGCATCATAAAAATTTGGATCACGATTTTCTGTTTTTGTTTAATTTGCATCCGTAGCAAACATTTTGATAGGAAAGGATGACGAATATGAAAAAGAAAAAAAAACGCATACCTTGCATACTCGGTGTGCAAGGACCTTGTATGAGCTGTATAAGTAGCAGCTACAACAAAACTGCTCTCACACTGACAGCAGTTATATTGCTGCAGATCAGTTTGTAATAGGCGGTCCTGCGGTATCCATCTGTATTCAGCTACAATACAAAATTAATAAATGTCTGAAGAATTATGTCGCTGCCACTGGGAACCTCCTGGAAGTCATGTCAAATGTCACTGTTACCCAAGAGTAAACCACATTTCTTATGAACTCACATTTGATTAGCAGGCATCACGATATGGCTCTCATCTTCATCTTTGACTGCAACACATCGCTCTAAGAAATTATTTCTAAATGTTCCTTGGCATCCAACTGCATCCCGTTTAGGGTAATTCAAAGCCAAATCGTTAAAATTTCCAGTTAAATGATCATCACAGCTCCCGTTTGGAGGACCGCAGCTGTCTCCTCCTCAAACTCCCACACTCTTATTTTATTGAACACAGATGCTGATCTGACCATTCGCTGCATCTCATGTGACTCCCGGTTTATGGAAATGGCTGCACAGAGACTGTGTGGTAAATGATGGCCTTGTCTTTAATTCTCTCTGAAAGTCTGTTCTTAGACCACAAAGAGATTTACTGCATATGGATCAAAAACATATATTGCGTCTGAGATATGTTCCGGTCTGGTGTTTTAGGAGACTCAAGAGACAACAGAGACGGACAATAGAGCCGCCATGTCTTGTTGGGAAGGTAATTGAGTACAGATCAGCACTAGTGGCACTGGACTGTCAGAGATCATTTCTGAACCAAATTCTGTCATCATTTACTCGACCCTAATGTCAGTGCAAACCCATACGACTACTATTCTTCTGTGGAACAGAAAAGAAGATATGAAATAAATTGAGCTGGTCTGTTCTCCGTACAATAACAGGAGTCACAAAAATATGGTCCAAAAATGTTTTGCTAACATTCCCGTTACATTTATTGGTTACACTTTAATTTAAAGTATATGAGTGACCACAGGAATTCATGTCAGCTTCTGAGTCAACATGTGGTTGACACATCCCACAAGGATACTGATAACACCACGCAGCCACAACAAGCACTGCTCATGGACATCCCGGCTGAGCCCTGCCCACAGAGCTCATCACATGCAGACTGTGACGTATTACAACAGCTCCAAGACTCAGCACCCAAGGACGACTTTCTGGAAAACAGCATCTCACAGCCACCGGAAACACCAGAGCCCTGCTCACCAGACACACTTTCCCTCTCTCCAGAATCTCCACTTCTAAGCTTCTCACAAAAAATGGAGGAACTGGTGTATGCTGGGACCAAACTCTCCCACTCTTTCGCTGCAAGCCCCCAGATATCAACTAAAAAACGGCGGGCCCCACAACCACCAAAGACTGCAGGCCCAGCTCACCCTCCTCCTCCTGCGAGAGCTCTCCGGCTACTGCCAAAACGCCAGGGCCCAAACCCCTCTCCATCTGGTGTAGGTGAACCAAAAACAACTGATAACAGCTCTCAGTGATATGTGTCGGGTCCCCGCTATATTAGCAGCAACATTCACAAATGTTTACAGAACAAGCGGGAACCCAGTGTGCCTGTAGCCTCCTCTATTTCTGTTTTATCATGCGATAGAAAGTCTAAGGCCTTCTCAAGCCGTATGGCTGACCCATCTAACCTGCGGCCTATAACGCATCAATCTAAGATTGCTGTAGAGACAAAATGTAAATCCATCAAGTTAGCATTTTTAAACATTCGCTCACTTAAAAATAAATCATTTCTGATCAACGATTTAATAACCACAAACAACCTGGATTTTATGTTTCTAAATGAAACATGGTTAGAAGACGGCTGCAGTTCAACAGTCCTCACTGAAACAGCCCCTCCTAACTTTAATTTTATTAGTGTTTGCAGGACTGTTAGGAGAGGTGGAGGTGTAGCTGCTCTCTTTAAAGATGTTTATCAGTGCAAGCAAATGTCATTTGGTCAGTATTCATCTTTTGAATACCTAGGTATTGTGCTGAAAGGTGCTCCACGCACCCTGTTTATCATTATTTACAGGCCTCCAAAATATTCTCCAGCCTTTGTTGATGATTTCACTGAACTGTTATCAATGATTTCCTCAGAGTTTGACTGTTTTGCTGTTGCAGGGGATTTTAATATTCACATAGATAATGCAGAAATCAAAACTACAAAAGAAATTATAACTGTTTTAAACACTTTTGACCTGAGTCAGCATGTGCATGGACCCACACACAATCGTGGACACACTCTAGATTTACTCATCAGTAGAGGTCTAAACATCTCATCCATCGTAATCAAGGATGTAGCACTATCTGATCACTTCTGTATTTTCTTTGATATATTGATCTCGGTCACCACTGAATCTAGATCTGACTCTATCAGAAAGAGATGCATTAACGAGAACACTAGTGTGCTATTTATGGAGGCAATATCATTAACACCAAGCATTTCTGCAGACTCTGTTGATCTTCTCCTGGAGTCATTTAACTCAAAAGTTAAGAATGTTATTGAGGATATTGCCCCGATAAAGGTCAGCAAGAAGACGGGGAAACGGAAATCAATTTGGAGAAAATCAACAGCAGTTCAGAGCATGAAAAGACAATGCAGAAAAGCTGAGCGGATGTGGCGGAAGACGAAACTCGAAATCCACTATAGCATCTATAAAGACAGCCTTCATGCTTTCAATGTGGAACTAGCCACAGCTAGACAGACTTTCTTTTCAAACCTTATAAACAGTAACTTAAACAACACCCGCACTCTTTTTGCGACTGTTGAGAGACTGACAAACCCCCCAAGTCAGATTCCCAGTGAAATGCTCTCCGACAGCAAATGCAATGAGTTTGCTTCCTTCTTTTCTGAGAAGATCAATAATATCAGAAAGGAGATTGGCACATCCTCAAGTTATGCAGAGGTCACACAGATTCGACCGCAATTTAAAAAAGAAGTGACTATGTGTGTTTTTAAAGAAATTGATAACAAAATTTTGGAAGAAATAGTACAGCACCTTAAATCTTCAACCTGCTATCTTGACACACTTCCCACATCCTTTTTCAAAAATGTGCTTAACTGTTTAGAAGCTGATCTCTTAGAAGTGGTGAACGCCTCACTTCTTTCTGGGACTTTTCCAAACTCCCTTAAAACTGCAGTTGTTAAGCCCCTTCTGAAAAAGCACAATCTTGATAACACCATTTGAGAAACTATAGACCCATATCAAATCTTCCTTTCATAGGTAAGATTATTGAAAAGGTAGTTTCTAATCAGCTGAACAACTACTTAAAGTCAAATGGATACCTGGACAATTTTCAATCTGGTTTCCGAGCACATCACAGCACAGAGACAGCACTCATTAAGATAATAAATGATATTCGCGTCAATTCTGATTCTGGCAAAATATCAGTGCTGGTACTACTAGATCTTAGTGCTGCGTTTGACACTGTCGATCATAACATACTTCTAGAGAGACTGGAAAACTGGGTCGGGCTTTCTGGGATGCACTCAAATGGTTCAGGTCATACTTAGAAGGGAGAGGTTATTATGTGAGTATAGGAGAGCATAAGTCTAAGTGGAAGGCCATGACATGTGGAGTCCCACAAGGCTCAATTCTTGCACCGCTCTTGTTTAACCTGTATATGCTCCCACTAAGTCAGATAATGAGGAAGAACCAAATTGCCTATCACAGCTATGCTGATGATACCCAGATTTACCTAGCCTTATCTCCAAATGACTACAGCCCCATTGACTCCCTCTGCCAATGCATTGATGAAATTAACAGTTGGATGTGCCAGAACTTTCTTCAGTTAAACAAGGAGAAAACTGAAATCATTGCATTTGGAAACAAAGATGAAGTTCTCAAGGTGAATGCATACGTTGACTCTAGGGGTCAAACAACTAAAAATCAAGTCAGAAATCTTGGGGTGATTCTGGAGACAGACCTTAGTTTCAGTAGTCATGTCAAAGCAGTAACTAAATCAGCATACTATCATCTCAAAAATATTGCAAGAATTAGATGTTTTGTTTCCAATCAAGACTTGGAGAAACTTGTTCATGCCTTTATCACTAGCAGGGTGGATTACTGTAATGGTCTCCTCACTGGCCTTCCCAAGAAGACCATTAGACAGCTGCAGCTCATCCAGAATACTGCTGCCAGGATTCTGACTAGAACCAGAAAATCTGAGCATATCACACCAGTCCTCAGGTCCTTACACTGGCTTCCAGTTACATTTAGGATTGATTTTAAAGTACTTTTACTCGTTTATAAGTCACTCAATGGCCTAGGACCTAAATATATTGCTGATATGCTCACTGAATATAAACCGAACAGACCACTCAGATCATTAGGATCGAGTCAGTTAGAAATACCAAGGGTTCACACAAAACAAGGGGAGTCAGCTTTTAGCTATTATGCGGCCCGCAGTTGGAACCAGCTTCCAGAAGAGATCAGATGTGCTAAAACATTAGCCACATTTAAATCAAGACTCAAAACTCATCTGTTTAACTGTGCATTTGTTGAATGAGCACTGTGCTATACGTCCGAACTGACTGCAATAAAATTTAGGTATAATAATTTTCTTTAAATTTATTTTAAAACATTTTCTATATCATTTTAAAATTCCTTGTTTTTATTATTTTTATTTCCATGTTTTTATTGATTTTAATGTCTATTTCACTTTCTTTTATGTAAAAGCACTTTGAATTACCACTGTGTATGAAGTGTGCTATATAAATAAACTTGCCTTGCCTTGCCTTGCCTTAAAAGGGTCATGACCTAAGAAATTAAAATTCCCTTGATCTTTTGATAAGAGGTCATTGTGCTATAAAAAAAACTTTCTGTAAATTTCAGAACTCAAAAGTTTGTCATTAGTCTAAAAACAGCTTATTTTCAAGGCAGTCTGCCAAAATGACAGCTTGTGGAATGTTCTACTCTATGATGTAATAATGTGGCTAAATACCGCCTCCTCAGAAGAAGATCAACTTGCTTCTACATCGCTGCATTTTCAACTCCGCCCACCGATTCTACATCACTGCCTGTTCAACCCCGTCCACCGATTCTACATCACTGCCTCTTCAACCCCGCCCACCGATTCTACATCACTGCCTGTTCAACCCCGTCCACCGATTCTACATCGCTGCCTGTTCAACCCCGCCCACCGATTCTACATCGCTGCCTGTTCAACCCCGTCCACCGATTCTACATCACTGCCTGTTCAACCCCGTCCACCGATTCTACATCACTGCCTGTTCAACCAGGCAACCCCGTCCACCGATTCTACATCGCTGCCTGTTCAACCCCGCCCACCGATTCTACATCACTGCCTCTTCAACCCCGCCCACCGATTCTACATCACTGCCTGTTCAACCCCGCCCACCGATTCTACATCGCTGCCTGTTCAACCCCGCCCACCGATTCTACATCGCTGCCTGTTCAACCCCGCCCACCGATTCTACATCGCTGCCTGTTCAACCCCGCCCACCGATTCTACATCACTGCCTGTTCAACCCCGCCCACCGATTCTACATCACTGCCTGTTTAGCCCGGCCTACCAAATCTCAATTGTAGTAGGTAAATGATGAGTGGCAAATGCAGTTCTACACAGAAACCAAACAAACTATATTTGATTAACTTTATTTTTTACGAAATTCCAGACCTCATTAGTAAGAACTTGGTCCTTTGTTCACTCATTTTACCGCAGATTCATTTGCAAACAAAGTACAATTCAATGCAGGATTTTTAGAAAGATTAAAACTGAAAGACAATGCTGTGCCAACTACATTGGATCTAACAGTAATGTCTCAATATGTTAATGCATACTGTTTTATAAGGTACTACAGTATTGAAATATAAATATCTGCCACCTAACTACTATTTACACCCCTGTTGCTAAAGAAAATGCTGCTATTTTAAACAGAATTTATCATTATTTGCACTTAGTGTAACTAGAATATATCACTTTTTCCACTTAGTGTAACTGTCAAAAATATCATTGTTCAGTTAAAGACAGCTCAGTGTTGATTCAGTTCTGTCCAATATGTAAAGTTCATCAATTATGAAATGAGTTCAATTGGGCAATACAGCATTGTTTACTACGATGAAACCTTATTAACAAGCCTTTCTAAAAAGAACAGTTAGCACATTTGCTAGCAAGGTAACAACTTTGACAGCTGTGCTGAATTAATGTTTAGTGTTTGTCATCTGACAACACTTAAGCATACTACTCTGAAATATTTGTTGCTTATTGTTTCACACAATATTCTTAAAAAAAATAGTAGGCATTATGCACTACGTACTGGGCAGTAAGCAAGTATTCCATTTCGAATACAGCCAGTATTATGAGAAGCAGAGCTCATTAGCATTTAAAGGAACATGCACTAAAACGGGTCGCTGAAAACAGAGCTGATTTTTACAGGGTAAAAAGGGTGTTGTTTTACACTACCATTGAGAAATTTTAACCAAAGTATGTAATAGACTTTTCATTAAGACCCTAAAGAATCATATCAACTTCTGGAAAATGGGCATCCGATGACCTCTTTAATAAGCAGCCAATATGACTGTAATATGCATGCTAATTAATAGTGAGAACTGGTCCCTAAACTAAAATTTATTAATAAACCTATTTCGGAATGTTCTCTGAACATTCAAAAGTCCATTTTTTGTTTGTTTTTTTAAATGAAAATTTTAAGAGAACTGTTTTTGTCATTTTGCAAACATTATGGGAATGTTACTTTTGAATGTTGTCTAAACCGTCTGCTGCTTGTATTAATGATTGTTCAGAACTATATGACAACCTTGTCAGAATGTTCTGAGAACATTCCAAAAAGATCATCCAAAGTAATCCAAAAAGAAAAAAAGCACCAAAAGGGTTTTGCAAAAATAGTTTTCTGATAATATCTGACAGCTTTATGTAAGAAACAGATCTAAATTTTAAGTCCTTATTCAGTGAAAATTTTCAGGCTTCATAAAATGTGTATATATAGCACACATTACTTTTAAGGCTGTTTTATGATACTCTTTTCCTTTTTGGAATTTGACAACCATTAATCAATGTGTGCTTGTGTTGGAAAGAAGCACCTTGGACATTGGCCGCTGGGTGTACTGAGTAAATGATGACAGAATTGTCATTTGTGATAAACTTTTCCTTTAAAATGGCAAAAATAGGCAAGAAGAGCATCCACACTGTTCAAAGCATTCGGTTTCCGAGAAATGCCAATTCTTGGTAATTTTATTAAACCGATACTGACATGTTGATGATGGGAAAGGTATTATCCAGACTATGTGAAATGGTGACACATTCCAGCATACTTGGTGTCATCGGCGGATGGAAAACAGCGAGACTAGACCAGTATTTAAACCATCATTGAGCAAGAGTCTATGAAATACAACGGTGGCCTTGCCAGACTATTAATATAGCCGTGCTGCAAGAGAGACGGCCTATTAGGAAGTCATCAAATGGCCACATATATGAAATGCCATAAATACTGAGCAAATAGCACTCAGTCTAGAAAGTATTCACAGCTTTTTTCATCCATAAATGTCATTGTCGGTTAGTGCTGGGATATTTAGGACTGAGCTAATTTATAGGTTTTAAAAATGTCAAAGAGGTTGTGTTGTGCACTTTACATTATGAGTAAAAACACAATAAATGACTCAAACGATATTCTCCGTAATGATTTTGGTAAGAACACCCATGAAATCAGATCAAAGAAAACTGAAAACAGGAAGGTTCCTTTCCCAGCGCAAGTAGGTTACGTTGTGCAAAAAGAACCAATGCAGCATTTGTGGAAATTTCTCCAGGAAAGCAATGGAAAATCATCCCAGCGGGATTTATTCATCTCATCCCTCCTGCAAAAGTCTTCAGATTGTGACAGGCCATATTTAGATAACAGTTCAGTCCTGTCAGTCTCAGAGAGACACAGTGGTCCCTGAAGAAACTGGTCAGGACGTACGTGAGGCAGGGGAAGGAATTGTGTATCTGCTGTCTGCCTGGAGCAATTTATTTTCACACTGCTTTTTTCCTCCTCGCCAACATTTCAGAGGTATGGGAGTTCTTCATTAGCCGCCAGCGCATACGTCATTGTAATAACAGTGAGCAGGGGTTTGTTTTAACAGCCCGACCATTCATCAACCCCATACGCTCTGCTACTGCATATAGGTTCCACATCGGCCTCCATGCCCATTCAGCCAGACTTGTTTCATTTTCCCACTTGATACGGCGACTCAAAGCCACTGATGGCTTAGCGTTTGCCCAGACTCATTAAACAGGGATGGGTTGACATCATCAAGCGGCAGGGCCTCCGGTTACTTTTTCCACTGCTGATCTCTCTATAGCTTCACATGCCAATCATGGCTGGGAGAGTATCCAATCCAACTGCTTCTGATTTTACTTACTGACTGAGGAAGTGTCTGAATTCTGCCTTTCAATATTTGCATAAAAGAGACAAAACTGTGTTTAGGACCATGACCATGACATGTTCAGTGTGGTCCTACCTGTTTGTCCAAACAAGGAAGAGGACTGCATTCAGAAGTGATTGGAAAACGTGTTTGGAACAAGAGTTTTGGATGGTTTGCATGAGTCAGTGAACCCCTGCTGGTAAAGGATGAACTCCTTTTTTAAAAACAAAGGGTTTTCACAGTGATGTCACAGTGATTTCTCAAAGAACCTTTCAGTGAACAGTTCTTAAAAGAACTATTTTTTTTCTTATCGTGAGGAATTTTTTAATATCTAAAGAATCTTTTTCCACTATAAAGAACCTTTTGTACAAAGGAAAGGTTGCATGGATGTTAAAAGTTCTTTTTGGAACATTGGTCACAATTTTAACAGTCCAATTTTCACTGAGCATGACCAAACCAATAACTATGATTTTGCTTCAATAAACTGTTAATTTGCAGCTTAGTGATAGTCAGTAAGGTAGTTGTTAGGTTTAGGTATTGGGTAGGATTAGGGATGTAGAACATGGTCATGCATATAAACTAATAAACAGCCAATAAGCTAATAGTATGCATGCTAATAAGCAACTAGTTAATAGTGAGAACTGGTCCCTATACTAAAGTGTTACCGAACCACTAATACCAATAAAGAGCCCAGCAAGAATGCTTTAGTTTTTCAGATACTTTTTGTCTTCAGAATGGTGTACACTTGGTGTGCTTGGTTCTTAAAAATACCCTTATAAGTGTATGCCATTCTGAGAGCAAAAATATCTGACAAACTAAAGCTTTCTGCAAGCAACAATAAATCCAAATAATTTCATTACATATGTTTTGCCAGTGAACATCTTAGAAATGTTAAGTGGATTACTGGCTTTAAAATCACAGCTTAAAATAGTTGCCAGTGAAGGATTTGGGACTGTGCTTGTTTTTCTTGTGCCTTCAGCCAGTCAGCATGCTAGGACATCATTTTCCAGAGTGATTAGTCACACTGAGATGAATAGGAATGCTAATGAAGAGCTTTCTGAGGGTATTTATGAAGCTCCTTCTTTCATTTTATTAGGTGTCGCTAAGCGCAATAATTAAAGTTTGGCATTTCTGTGATGCAAAGTCTTCAGTGTCACATGATCTTGAATCATTCAAAGCAGCATTTCTTGTTATTATCAATGTTGAAAAAATTTGTGCCGCTTCATATTTTTGAGGAAAATGTGATACATTCTTTGATGAATAGAAACTAACAGAACAGCATTTTTTTTTTACATTCCAAATGTCACTTCTAATAAACAGCTTTCTTTGACACACTTAATGTGTTTTTTTTTCAGCCGCAAAGTATTTTACCAAACAAGTCAATTGTGGGTCAGCGCTCACAAGTTTCTGTGTATGTGTGTGTGTGCAGAGAAAGAGAGAGAGCAGTGATTAGGAACTGTAAAGTGGTCAACAGACCGGGAACTACTTCGTAGCTGTGCTTTTCCTGAAGAATAATTGCACGCCTTAGAATGTTCGTCAACCAATCAGACTCAAGCATTCAACTGCCCATTTTGATTTTATTTCAGTTAATGTTTATTTCAGGTGACTAAAATTTATTTTATTGTTAGTTAACTATAATAATCCTGATTCAGGACATGACTGAAAATGTCATTACATTTAAAACACCTCTCTCTTCCTCCGGTGTTTAGGGTCATAAAGAGGTCATCGTCTGAGCAGGAAGACAGAATGAGATATACGATCACTTATCTCATGCACACCTGGGGCAAGATCTGGAGTGGGCGGGCCAACATGTTCAATTTGACTGATAGGGTTGTTTGGCTTTGGGGTTAAAGTGCTCAGATTTTTTTTTTACAGCATCCACAGCTCTAGATTTTGTGTGAGAGCTGCTGGAAACAGAATGTGGACTATGTGTGTAAAACATCTTCAATCTTAAACTCTTAACAGGCTGCTGCAGGACTGCATGACGTATACAGTACAACATAGAGGCTGTGTAAACAGGCGGTCTGGGTGGGATGAAACTCAAAGAATTTTCCATACGTCTCCCTGATGACTTTAACATGTCCTGCCAAACAACTGCAGCCGTCCTGACAGAGAAACCCCCACGGCTCACACCAGCCCGCGCCGTATTTCCCGGGATTAAGTGTCTTTGTTTAGAGGCCTGAATGGCTGTTCATTCAAAGTGATGTCATCTGTGACCCCTTCAGTAATCAAAGTATCTGGAGTTGGAGCACGTTGGTGTTTGGTCATAAATACAAATTTCCCACTTGCAAGCTCGAATACTTTGAACATGACCACAACAGAAGTAGCAGTTGTAATCTGAATGAGAATGAAAGCTGAATGCACTTATATTCAACTAAATGCTCTCATGCGTTCTCTGTACCTATTATTGTTGTAGTATGTTTTACTTTAAAACCAGCTAGCAGTTGTAATTTATTAGTTGTATTGGAAGAGTCAGGAACAATGATGCTTTTCATAAACATTAATCATCCATGTATGTTTGTAATTATTCAGCAATTGTATTACATTGCACTGGGCTTCCTGTTGGTTTTAATTAGCTCTGCCTACTCCTTTAAAGCAAAAATCACAGGACAAATTCAATGCTGCCACCTAGTGTCATGATTGCACAATACATGGAATAAAGTTTATTGTGCCTATATAATGTGTTATGGCAGTAATTCACTTAAAATGTAAAAGTTAAAATTTATGATGCCATTATGATGCCAATGACAAACCAATTCAGTTTTGTAATTCATTGGTCTCCGTAAACTGCACAATTTCTGTGCTATCTTAATTTGTTAAACGATACATATTATATACACACACAAATATATATATATATATATATATATATATATATATATATATATATACACATACACACACACATATATATATAACTCTTAATTCATTTTAATTTATTTAATACATATATACATACATACGTATAACTGAAATATTAACTATGCATATATTTAAAACTATAAAATGTTACATATTTTATAATTAATATAAAATGTGTGTGTGTGTGTGTATGTGTGTGTATATATATATATATATATTAAATTTGTTTACTTTGATGTATTAAAATAACTAAAAATAAAATAAAAATGAATTAAAAACTGACAGAATTTAACAGCTGAGACGTTGTTTTATATTAAAAGTATATTTCAACTTTATTCTTGTAATTTTGACTTTTTTCCTGAAAATATTATTTTAATCTTGTAATCTTACTATAAACAATATATATTTTTTTTACGTGTCACTAAAACAGTGTCATAGTATAGACATTTAAAAGAAGACAAAAACAACAAAATTGCTAAAACTTCTAAATTAATTAAAAAATACAAATAAATAAAATACAAAAACAAACTAATTAAAAATATCAATAAACTCTATGTCAATTGCTAAAAAACTGCTAAAAACAAATAACATGCTAAAAACTGCACTAGATTTAGACACTCTTTTTTCCCATAATTAACTTTACTGTTTAATCAATAGCCAAAGTCAAAGACTTTCATTCGAAGACAACAAAGAGTAAAAGTTTCCTTTCTCAAAAATACACATTTAGATGTCTTTTTTTTTTTTTTTTTAACTTTTTGAAATTATCCTAAAACCAACACATAACAAATGTTTTTTTATGAATGCACATATGCAAATGCTGCTGCATTTACTTGAGAGCCTCAGCCTCTGGTATGCTGGCAGACAGCACGTCTCTTTCCTCTCCAAACGCAGTCTTATCACAGAGCGCAAGCTGCTTTCCATTACAGGACTGCTGTGATCTGATAGCATTTCATGATAGAACACAAACATTTCCATCTGTCCTGGAGAACTGCAAGGATGCTGAATACATAATCCTTCAGATAAATAAAAACTACTATTCCACCAAAACACATGGAAGAAATCTGAAAAGGTATCAGTCCTCTCTGGGAATAGAGCTCATCCACATGATTCTTAAATACAGAACCATATTAAAATAACAGCATAAGACTTTAAACATACTATAAATCTAAAGCGGTTTAGCTGTAAATCTTCTTTAGTATGAGGTTCTTACACACATGCTTACAGTAACTGCAGTCAATGCCTTTCAACATTGGCAAAGCTGTTTAGACCAGCTATCAGGGAGCTTAATCTTGTTATACAAAAATTCCATGAAAAAAAGGGAAAGAGCAAGAACTTGGTGATGAGTTTTTGGCTCAAGGTCTGCATTTAAAGTCACACCAGAGGAGTTCAGCTGGGATCAGGCTTTCTGCAGATCAGTCAAGCTCTTCCACACTGACTGAATATAATTGAAGATAATATGCTCCATGAGGCGAGAAGTGAAAGCTTTACTGTCAGTACAACGCTCTTTAAAACAAACATCATTCCAAAACTATGGGGAAAATTTTACTTCATCCAAAGATGTGTGACACATGATTTTAATACAGATAATAGTATCAAATCACAATCAATTCCAAGGTATGTAACATCTGTAATTACTATCGTATAAAATGATGCATTTGCTCTGATTGTTCTTTTGGCAGTAGATTTTGCAACAGCCTGGATTTAATGGATTTTTCACCCATCACCTTTATTAGACGGGACAGTAGGAGGAGAAACAGGAAACGGTGGGGGAGCTCAAACTCGGGTCACCCGAAGTGTATCTCCTCCATATGTTGGAACACTACCTTACACTTTTCAGACACCTACATACTGTTCACAACATCCATCAATCTCCATGCACAGTGCTCCTCCACTTCCTCCTATCAGCTCACTGACTGCTACTGTCTGCTGACTTCTGTCACAATTCTGCCTGTCATTCTGGCCTTACAATCCCACAATCTCTGCTAATATTTCTTTTTGTCTTTCACATATCTCAACCTGGATGAATGATCTCCCCCCTTCATCTCAGACTTGTGCAGACAGTCAACTACTTGTCATCCCTGCCAAGCCATCAGCTGACCACAACATTACCGTAAAACACTGCCAGGATCCTGAAGCAGTTGCACCAGCTGTGCTTAAAGGACTAGTTCACCCAAAAAATTAAAGTTTGCTGTAAATTTACCCTTAGGCCATCCAAGATGAGATTATTTGCTCATCGTCAGATTCAGCATTACATTACTTGCTCACCAATGGGTCCTCTGCAGTAAATGGGTGCCGTCAGAATGAGAGTCCAAACAGCTGATAAAAACATCACATTAATCCACAAGTAATCCATATGACTCCAGTACATCAGTTAACATCTTGTGAAGTGAAAAGCTGTGCATTTATTTAAAACAAATACATCAAGTGTTTGATCTGTGCATATTTCTCTCCTGATTCAGATGAGACCTTCCCCCTCAGAAAACAATATTATGGATCAGCAACTCGTATTTTAGCTGAAACCAGTGAATTGAAGTTAAGAATGTGTTAATGATGCAGTTGCTTCTTACAAACACACTGCTTTTGGCTTCACAAGATGTTAATTGATGGACTGGAGTGATGTGGATTAATTGTGGATTATTGTGATGTTTTAATCAGATGTTTGAACACTCATTCTGACGGCACCCATTCACTGCAGAAGATCCATTGGTGAGCAAATGATGTAATGCCAAATTTCTCCAAATCTGTTTTGATGAAGATATAAACTCATCTACATCTTGGATGGCCTGAGGACAAATACATTTTCAACAAATTTTCATTTTTTGGTGAACTATTCCATAAAGTTACAACTAGTTGTGATGTAAAGGTGCACTAAATTACTTAGTACTAAATTACTAAGTGACTTATGCTCTACTTGTTTGTTGTTGTTGAAAAATTAAACTTAGTTGAAACGTAAATATGTATAAATTGAGTATTTACTGAAGTAGGGTACAACAGGTATAAGATGTGCTATTTACTCCTCGTAAAATGTATAATTGCAGAAAAAATATATATGCTTTGTATTGAACATTAAAGGAGCACCAGATTTTGTGTGAAAATAAATCAAGTTTTTATTTTGTTTAAAAATCGAGGTGGCAACAGGGGCCTTTTACCCCACACATGGGGTAAAAGGCCCACCAGCATGGGGTAAAAGGCCCACAGTAGTCATAAAAAATACTTCAGCTAAAATAATAGCTGAGTAAGATTTTTTTTTCTTGAAAAAGTGACCAGTGACAGATTTTGTGCCTTTTATAGTGAATATATTGTTTTTCAATTTTAGTTTACTTCACCACAAAACAAAGCCACCCGCACACATGATCTGATTCACTTTGGTCGAACTGGGTTAAGCGGAAATGATGGTATAAGTGTACGTTTTGATTCAGTATAATTATTTAATCATCTAGTATTCATTTAGCAACATTAAACTGGTCTTGCAGTTCCCATAAAATCTAGGCGTTTCCAGCAGAGCTCAATTAGTCTGAAAGAGTGGGATTCAGAGATGTGTGAAGTGTGGCAGATGTGGATGAAGACATCTCCAGGGATGATGTAATCCTCAAATGAGAGTCCTTCTAGAGTGCTTGCTAATTCTCCTCCTCTTCACGGAGGACACCAGCACCATATCAATATCTCATTCATGTTTACTGTGTGCAACTGTATAGTTGAGTCTGAGCTGCTCAGTACTGATTAAAGATTACCCTCTCTGTGTCTGACCTCACCGATCACTACCTACAGATCAGCAGGACTCCAAGTGCTCGGAATGAAAGACTCTCCTCTCCTCATGCTGCTGTGATGAAATACACTGTAACCTCACAGCAGTGTAGAGAGACTTCCTCCCTTTGTTAATTATCTTGAGCATATTTGAAGCAGATAAAGTGATTATGTGGTTGGAATAGAATTACCACGAGACACTGAGTGGGAGAGGTAGAGAGGTGAGAGCTCATAGGTGGATATGTCAGCATGTGCACCAACAGAATAAGGCTCAGGTTTTTTTTTTAATCCAGTTGGATTTAAGATCATCGTTAAAGGAATGGTTTAACCCCCCCCCCACACACACCCCAAAAAAAGAACATTTGCTGAAAATGTACTCACTCTCAGACCATCCAAGATGTAGAGGAGTTTGTTTCTTCATGAGAACAAATTTGAAGAAATGTAACAGTACATCACTTCCCCACCAATGGATCCTCTGCAGGGAATGGGTGCCATCAGAATGAGAGTCCAGACATCTGATAAAACCATCACAGTAATCCACAGGTAATCCACTCAACTCCAGTTCATCAGTTAATGTCTTATTAAGTGTTAAAGCTGCGGGTTTATAAGAAACAAATCCATCATTGTCAAAGACATTTTTAACTTCAAACTGTTGTTTATGGCTAAATATCCTAGTCCTCTATCCATAATATTAATTTCTCCAGTGAAAATATCTGAATCAGGAGTGAAATATGCACCGATCAAGCACCTTTTACAAAAAATGTCTAAAACAGTTCTAAATGAAATGAGTTTGATGTGAGAGGACAACAGGGGATGGACTTTTTCACTGGAGTAAGCATTATTATGGATTATGGACTGATATTTTGGCCAGAGGCAGTTTACGGTTAAAACGTTTTAGGCCGCATGCCCACCAAAGCATTTTTAGCCTGCAGAAAAGCCTCGGGCTCTGCTGAAAACACCTAGGCGAGAGTGCTTCTGCAGCGCAGCATTTTATTTTATTTTTTATTTCAGTTAGTACGCTTTGGCTACTACACGGAGTATCTGATTTTGCAGATAGTCTATTTATGAATATAAAAATGTTGACAATATAAAGTACTTGCTCTGGCCCTTGTTTTAAATGATTTTGTTCCTTAGTTGTACTTCTTGTTTTCATCTGTCGCTGTTGTACAAGTACGATGTGGCGGTTGGTCGGTGTGGAATTTGTCCCGCCCATTCTCCACTGTGATTGGTTAGCTGACTAAAAAGTGATAGTCATGTTTTACTCAAAGTTGAACATTCCTCAACTCTTGGTGCAGAGAAAAAAAAATGCCCAAGTGCTCAGTGTGAAAAAGAAGCTCAGCACTCGGCACATGCAGTGCTCCCATTGAAAACAATTGAAAAAACACTAGCCTCTGGAAAAAATGCTTTAGTGGACATGCAGCCTTAATGATGCAGCTAGTAAAGCAGGTGGAGCCGAAGAGATGGAGGCTCGAGGCGTAACTAGAAGTCTGGAATCCAGTGGAAAAGAGTTAAAGGGACGAGGGAGCCGATGGGTCGAGGGCTGAGGTGAAGTCCACGACTCTTTGGTTAGAGCTGGAGTTAGAGGATCATCTCACAAAGTCGGAGTTGGAGACCAAGAGATCCAAGGTGGATCTGAACCACTGAGTGGTGCCACTGAGAGAGGAGCAGAGGGGCTGACAGGAGCCAGGGGAGACAGGGTCGAAGGGCTGGCTGGTGCTGGCTGAGGAGGAGGAGGGTGTGGGAGGCTGAGTGGGAGTAATGTTGCCGAAGGAGACTTTAGGAGACAGGTCAATGAAAGAAACAGTGGATACACAGGAGTTTCTGAGCTGGGTAGAACCAAAGGTCACAGGTATTATCCTCTTATCCTCATATTCTGCGGCGGGAATGTGGGCAGGGCTCCATTCCATTCACTTGAATTCCACTAACACACCCATACACTGTCACCAGCTCAAGCACCTGGTCAGACTTTCAGTCGGGGACTGTCTCTGGGGGGATGATGGGCTCAGGCGCTGGTGATGGTATTACAGCAGGCTCAGGATCCATGTCCGTGGTGGGCTCTGGCAATGGCTCTGTGCAGGGTGCAGGAGGCGGCTGGATAGGGTCTAAATCCGGATTGGAGTTGGCAATGTCCTCCTCGGAGGGACAGACAGTCAACTCCAGTCTGTTGTTTACCAGTACCCATGCCACAAACCCGCCAAGGACTTAAATAATTGCAGGACTAATCAATAGAACTAAAAACATGTGAGGAACTAATAACTATTGAAAGCCAATAGCCTGTTGGGCAGTGTGCTGACATGTAGCACACATGCACTTGTGGACCTTTCCCAATCCCATCCACCCTCTCTTGGATTCAGACGAATCCAATCGGAGTAATATTAAAAACTGTACTGGCCCCTCCAAGCCTTTCAATGGGGGTAAGCGGGTGTTTGTTGTCAACAGTTCAGAAGATGTGAAATAAAGTGGGCACATCTGTAATAAAACGTCCCTCACACGGCTCCAGGGGGTGAATAAAGGCCTCCTGTAGCTAATCCATGTTTTTTGTAAGATAAATATCCATATTTCAAACGTAATACTTCTCTCTCACTTCATCTAACTGTCAAAAGTGGAAGTCGTTCTGGCAGATGACGTAGGACGTAGGCGTTGCGTGATTTTTGACGAACGCAGAGAGAGTACAAAGCAAAACGCCGGTCACAAATTAGAAGCACAATACGAGGATTTTTAAAGAAAAATGACGGAGGATTTCGATATAAGCCAAGAGACTGTTTTCCTTTGCTAAAGTAAGGAAACTTTGTTTCCTTTGTTCCTGCATATCTCAGAGGCACGCGCATGATGCTTCCACCGTTTAATTTTAATTTTTGGGTGAATTAACCCTTTAACTGATGGACTGGATTGGTGTGGATTATTGTGGTGCTTTTATCCACTGTTTGGACTCTCATTCACTGCAGAGGATCCATTGGTGGCTTCAAATCTGTTCCCATGAAGAAACAAACTTCTCTACATCTTGGATGGTCTGAGGATGAGTTTCATTTTCATCCTCATTTGAGGATGAGGATGAGTTTCAACTATTCCTTGAACTCTTTATGACTTTATGAATTTCTTTACTGATAAAATAGATAACATCAGAAATACAATAACAAATGTAGATTCTACTGCGTCTAGTATTTCAGCTTCATTCATCGCACCCAAAGAAAAACTGCAGTGCTTTACAACTATAGGACAGGAAGAGCTAAATAAACTTATCAGTGCATCTAAACCAACAACGTGT
The DNA here is from genome assembly GCF_936440315.1 of Barbus barbus. Lineage (NCBI taxonomy): Eukaryota > Metazoa > Chordata > Actinopteri > Cypriniformes > Cyprinidae > Barbus > Barbus barbus. The sequence continues at coordinate 3,843,322 of NC_136758.1, forward strand.
TTATTAGATCCTGCACCCACTAAACTACTGAAAGAGTTGTTACCTGTAGCAGAAGAACCGCTTCTCAATATTATTAACTCATCGTTATCTTTAGGTCACGTCCCAAAACCATTCAAGCTGGCAGTTATTAAGCCTCTTATTAAGAAACCACAACTAGATTCTAATGAACTGGCAAATTACAGACCCATTTCAAATCTTCCGTTTATGTCAAAAATTGTAGAAAAAGTTGTGTCTACTCAATTATGCTCCTTTTTGCAAAAAAATGATCTCTATGAAGAATTTCAATCAGGTTTCAGGCCCAATCATAGTACAGAAACTGCACTTGTTAAAATTACGAATGACTTACTACTTGCTTCAGATCAAGGCTGCACCTCATTGCTAGTATTACTTGATCTTAGTGCTGCGTTCGACACTATAGACCATAATATACTCATAGATCGATTACAAAAATATATTGGTATTCAAGGACAGGCTTTAAGATGGTTTAGATCCTACCTGTCCGATCGCTACCACTTTGTTCATTTAAATGGGGAGTCATCTCAATTATCACCATTAAAGTATGGAGTACCACAAGGATCTGTCCTAGGTCCTCTGCTATTTTCAATTTACATGTTGCCCCTTGGAAATATTATTAGAAAACACGGGATAAGTTTTCATTGCTATGCTGATGATACTCAATTATATATCTCAACAAGACCAGATGAAACTTCTCAACTATCTAAGCTAATAGATTGTGTAAAAAGTGTAAAATATTGGATGACCAATAATTTCCTCCTACTAAATTCAGATAAGACAGAGATATTACTTATTGGACCAAAAAACCGTACACAGAATCTCGTGGATTATAATTTGCAACTAGACGGATGTACTGTTACGTCCTCTAAAGTCAAAAATCTGGGTGTTATTTTAGACAGCAACTTGTCCTTTGAAAATCATATTTCCCATGTTACAAAAACAGCATTCTTCCATCTTAGAAACATTGCCAAGCTTCGAAGCATGCTACCTGTTTCTGATGCAGAAAAGCTAGTTCATGCATTCATGACCTCTAGACTGGACTATTGTAATGCACTGTTAGCTGGTTGTCCTGCATCTTCAATAAACAAGCTACAGATAGTCCAAAATGCAGCGGCTAGAGTTCTTACCAGGTCAAGAAAATATGATCATATTACTCCAATTTTACAGTCTCTGCATTGGCTACCTATTCAGTTCCGTATCATTTACAAAATATTATTACTTGCCTATAAGGCCCTAAATGGGTTAGCTCCTGCATACCTAACTTGTCTTCTACCACGCTACAATCCAACCCGCTCTCTAAGGTCGCAAAACTCTGGACTTTTGGTAGTACCTAGGATAGCAAAGTCCACTAAAGGAGGTAGAGCTTTTTCACATTTGGCTCCCAAACTCTGGAATAGCCTTCCTGATAACATTCGGGGTTCAGACACACTCTCTCTGTTTAAATCTAGATTAAAGACACATCTCTTTAGCCAAGCATACACATAATGCATTTTATAATCTTGTACTGCAGTTATATCTGATCAAATGTACATTATTATTATTCTTTAGCTTGGGTTGAACAATTTATTTTTGCTTAGATGGAACAGCAGCTACGCTAATCATGTCTCTGCTTGTCTCTACGTTTCTGCCACGGGATTAACATCCCGTGGTAGCCAGGAATTACAGAACTTCAGTCTGGATCTAACCATTACATGATCTGAGATGACCGAACACCTGAGATGGAGGATCAGCGCCGGGAGATGACGTATGTGTCCCTGATCGTAGGCAGAGGCCAAACACCTGGATGAACGCCAGAGACAGATCCCCATTGAGGACCCCGCCACTTAGACAGCCATCGGAAAAGACCACTGGAACCAGCTGAGCCCATTCAACCTGACTTGCTGCAGTTTGGAACTGAACTGCTGGTTTGTTTGGCCAGAGGAGAATTGGCCCCCCGACTGAGCCTGGTTTCTCCGAAGGTTTTTTTTCTCTATTCTGTCACCGATGGAGTTTTGGTTCCTTGCCGCTGTCGCCTCTGGCTTGCTTAGTTGGGGACGCTTCATTTCCAGCGATATCGCCGACCTTATTGCAAAGACACTATTCAAACTTATTGACAGCACTCAGATCAGACAAACTTTGACACTTTATTTTCCTTTTTTTGATATTGTGCAGTGCTTTGACACAATTTGCATTGTAAAAAGCGCTATATAAGTAAGGTGACTTGACTTGACTTGACTCTCTGAAAGGGTTAATGTCTGTGAATATGCTCTTATGTTGGGGTAGTTGTGACATTTTTAGTAACAGAATTTTCCATGGTAATTTCATACCAATGCAAATTATAATAGCTCTTTTGTGCTATCTCCCCAGAGGTTAGCAACTGTGGTAAAAAATGGTTTTAGACTATTCATTATATGGTGAACATAAACCTACACTGAAAAAAAAAATGTGTAGAAACAATTTTCACTATTACTACAAAGTCACTGGTAAATTTCGTAATTAATTATGAAGAAATGACAAGTAACACATTAAATTAAACATGAAATAGTATTCACTTGTAAAACATACTTTAGTGATCTTTCTAGTAGTTTTATATACAACGCCGAAAAATCCTTTTTACAGTGTACCGACAGACAGCTAGAAGCTCAGAAGTCTCAACCGCTTAGAAGAAAAACAGGGATTTGGTGGCGAAATATTGCAAGGATATGTTCTTTTGTGACTAACAAAACCAGTGTCTGCTTTCACTTCCCATTCCCATAGAGACACTAATGTTCAAGTTCAAGTTTATTTGTATAGCGCTTTTTACGATACAAATCGTTGCAAAGCAGCTCTACAGGAAATTAAGTTTCCACAATATATTTATATATTGCAGAACCTTAATATATTTAACTTATGGCAAAATGTGGTAATTCTGTATGTTGTCTGAGCGTTGGCATCCTCTGAGGTCCTCTGAGGGGTTGGCCTCATCTTTTCTCAGGTGTTCGATCATCTCAGATCATTTAAGGGTTAGATCCAGACTGAAGCTTCTGTAATTCCTAGTTACTGTAATTCCCAGAAACAGAGAAACAAATTGAGACATAATTAGCGTAGCTGCTGTTCCATCTAAGCAAAAATGATTTGTTCAAGCTAAAGAATAATAATAATGTACATTTGATCAGATATAACTGCAGTACAAGATTATAAGATGCATTATGTGAATGCTTGGCTAAAGAGATGTGTCTTTAATCTAGATTTAAACAGATAGAGTGTGTCTGAACCCCGAACGTTATCAGGAAGGCTATTCCAGAGTTTGGGAGCCAAATGTGAAAAAGCTCTACCTCCTTTAGTGGACTTTGCTATCCTAGGTACTACCAAAAGTCCAGAGTTTTGCGACCATAGGGAGCGGGTTGGATTATAGCGTGGTAGAAGACAAGTTAGGTATGCAGGAGCTAACCCATTTAGGGCCTTATAGGCAAGTAATAATATTTAGTAAATGATACGGAACTTAATAGGTAGCCAGTGCAGAGACTGTAAAATTGGGGTAATATGATCATATTTTCTTGACCTGGTAAGAACTCTAGCCGCTGCATTTTGGACTATCTGTAGCTTGTTTATTGAAGATGCAGGTCAACCAGCTAACAGTGCATTACAATAGTCCAGTCTAGAGGTCATGAATGCATGAACTGGCTTTTCTGCATCAGAAACAGGTAGCATGTTTCGAAGCTTGGCAATGTTTCTTAGATGGAAGAATGCTGTTTTTGTAACATGGGAAATATGATTTTGAAATGACAAGTTGCTGTCTAATATAACACCCAGATTTTTGACTTTAGAGGATGTGACAGTGCATCCGTCTAGTTGAAAATTGTAATCCAAGAGATTCTGTGTACTGTTTTTTGGTCCAATAAATAATATCTCTGTCTTATCTGAATTTAATAGGAGGAAATTATTGGTCATCCAATCTTTTACATTTTTTACACAATCTATTAGCTTAGTTGAGAAGTTTAATCTGGTCTTGTTGAGATATATAGTTGAGTGTCATCAGCATAACAATGAAAACTAATCCTGTATTTTCTAATAATATTACCAAGAGGCAACATGTATATTGAAAATAGCAGAGGACCTAGGACAGATCCTTGTGGTACTCCATACTTTACTGGTGATAACTGAGATGACTCCCCATTTAAATGAACAAAGTGGTAGCGATCGGACAGGTAGGATCTAAACCACTTTAAAGCCTGCCCTTGAATACCAGTATAGTTTTGTAATCAATCTATGAGTATGTCATGGTCTATAGTGTCGAACGCAGCCTTGGTCTGAAGCAGGAAGCAAGTCATTCGTAATTTTAACAAGTGCAGTTTCTGTATTATGGTGAGGCCTGAAACCTGACTGAAATTTTTCTTAGAGATCATTTTTTTGCAAGAAGGAGCATACAACTTTTTCTAAAATTTTTGACATAAAGGGAAGATTTGAAATGGGTCTGTAATTTGTCAGTTCATTAGAATCTAGTTGTGGTTTCTTAATAAGAGGCTTAATAACCGCCAGCTTGAATGGCTTTGGGACGTGACCTAAAGATAACGATGAGTTAATAATATTGAGAAGTGATTCTTCTGCTACAGGTAAGTTTAGTGGGTACAGGATCTAATAAACACGTTGTTGGTTTAGATGCACTGATAAGTTTATTTAGCTCTTCCTGTCCTATAGTTGTAAAGCACTGCAGTTTTTCTTTGGGTGCGATGAATGAAGCTGAAATACTAGACGCAGTAGAATCTACATTTGATATTGTATTTCTGATGTTATCTATTTTATCAGTAAAGAAATTCATAAACTCATTACTATTAAACTGTGAGGGAATATTTAGATCGGGCTGCGTGTGTTTATTTGTTAGTCTAGCCACTGTGCTAAATAAAAACCTTGGATTGTTTTGGTTATTATCTATGAGTTTGTGGATATGCTCTGCCCTGGCAGCTTTTAGAGCCTGTCTATAGCTGGACATACTGTTTTTCCACGCAATTCTAAAAACTGCCAAGTTCGTTTTTCCCCATTTGCACTCAGGATTACGAGTTTCTTTCTTGAGAGAATGGGTGTAACTGTTGTACCATGGCGCAATACGTTTTTCTCAAACCTTTTTCAATTTGAGGGTGGCAACAGCTTCTAATGTATTAGAGAAGATAGTGCCCATGTTGCTAGTCATTTCGTCTAGTTCATGTGTATTTATGGGTACACAGAGCAGTTGAGATAAATCAGGCAGGTTATTTGTTAATCTGTCTTTGGTGGCTGGAACAATAGTTCTGCCCGGACGATAACGCGGAGCCATATAATTAATATCAGTAATACGCAGCATGCACGATACAAGGAAATGATCAGTAACATCATCACTTTGAGGTACGATATCTATATTGGTAAGATCAATTCCATGCGATATAATTAAATCTAGCGTATGATTAAAACGATGACCCGGTGACGTTTTGGTTGACTCCAAAAAAGTTTATTAGGTCAGTAAACACATCATTTGTATTATCAATGTGAATGTTAAAATCTCAGACAATTAGCACTTTATCAACATTAACTAATAGATCTGACAGGAAATCTGCAAATTCTTTTAGGAAATCTGTATATGGCCCTGGCGGTCTATACACAGTAGCCAGAGCAAGAGATAGGAGAGATTTCTTTTGCATATCTAACAGTGTAACATTAAGCAGAAGTATTTTGAATGAGTTAAACCTCCTGTATCCTGTTTTCTGAGTAACATTGAGAATATCACTATATATTGTTGCCACACCGCTGCCACGACCAGTCTGACGGGGCTCATGTTTATAACAGTAGCTTGGTGGAGTAGACTCATTTAGACCAAAATATTCATTTTGTTTCAGCCAGGTTTCAGTCAGGCAGAGTACATCAAAATTATTATCTGTGATCATTTCATTTACAATAACTGCTTTGGGTGTGAGTGATCTAATATTTAGGAGCCCGAGCTTTAACAATTGTTTTTGTTAATTTATTTTGCGTTTTTCTGGTTTAATCACGATCAGATTGGGGAAGCGGTCCTGACACGATGATTGTCGTCGCGGGCGATGTGCTTTGTACCGTCTCGATCAGGCTCCTGAAGTCCCTCTTCAGTGTCTCCGTCTGCCGCAGCTTGGTGTTGTTAACCCCTACGTGCACCACGACAGCACCGATGCTCTCATCGCCCTTCAGGATCGCGGATGTCTGCACAGAAACATCGAGCACTGTGGAAACAGTGAGTGTGCACTTTACCTTCAGCTAACATAGCACGGACGTGCCGGACGATGGAGTCTCCGACGATCACAGCGTCGCATTCCGTCTCGCGGAGGGGAGCGAAGCAGTTCCGGGTGGAGATCTCGAAGACCGGAGACGGAGGGGGAGAGGTTGTCGCCCGGGGCCTGGCTCGCATCTTCCGCTGCTGGTGCACCCAGGGTCCGTGGCGTCCCGGCGCCGGAGTGAAGGACATCTGGGAAGATCGCGTCCTGGGTGCACAGGGTCTGTGCAGAGAAACACACGGAGTAGAGGTGGTGGGAGTGTTAGCAGCGTGCTGTATACTTACCCCGGACTTGTGAGCATCAACCCGGGATGTTTCCATCGCAGCACTATGCTCTCTCAGCTGGGCCTGCTTCTCCACCAGGTCGCGGATCTGCTTCTTCACGGCCTCCAGCTCCAGCTGCACCGAATGCAGCTCGAACGTGTCCTCAACTGCACTCAAAGGTAGACACAAATCCGCCATTTAAGCAAGTAACAGTGAAACAATGGTAATGGTAATGTGTGTGAATAGAGTATTAGCAATGTAAGCGAGATTAGCGGCAGCCACGCTGCCGATGCTAACAGGCCATAAGCTAATAGCAGACACGAGAAATTAAAATAAAACTAGTGATAACAAGGCACTCTGATTGGTTTTGTTTTAGAATGCTATAGGGGATATATTCACACATTATAGATAAGAAAATTATAGTGTATAAAATTGTTTTTAAGATAGAAAATAGACGATAAAGAATCAACTTGATGGAGCTCAAACTCAAAACACGCAGTCACAAATCAGCAATGTCATCATTGCTAATTAGCTTCATTTGCGTAGGCATCTGTAGACGGCTCATAGCTGCAGTCTGAGAGCATAAACTTCACCCTGAAACTCCTGCTGAATTATCCTGTAGATTACTGTTCCTTTACCAACAGATCTGAACTCAGTTTGCCCCCTGCCCATATGAATCCAAGCATTACAAGGGGGTTGATTGATTTTTAAATTGCTTACCATTTACTTTTATCTGTTTTTGGATCTCGCTTATTATATGTTGTAGCACGGAAAGCACTGGGTTTGTCTTGACTTTAAAGAAGTCTGAGAAACCCAGTTTACCCTCACAAGGAAGTAAAAAAAACAAAATAATATTTTTGGTCACACTTTAGTTTGAGGTTCAATTCTTACTGTTTACCTACTATGAACCATGACTTTTGCCTGAATAAACTCCTAATTACTTCTTATTTAGGTATAGTTAGTAAGATAGTTGTTAAGTTTAGGTATGGGGTAGAATAAAGAATGCAAAATATGGTTATGCTAGAAATATGCATATAATCAACTGCTAAAATGTTACAATTATTTTCTTTCTAGGATTGGAATATAACATGGATTTTTCCTTGTCTCCTGCCATAAGAGTGTGTGGCTCCATCAGCTAAACAGTGTTGTCTGTACATACTGCAGCTCCTGCGCGATCTACGGCTCAGGTAAGTGGCTCACAAAACCTGCTGGGAACATTACAGAAGATAGTTCTCTCCAGGTATGATATGCCTCGTTTAGTATCGGATCCCTATCTAACATGTTTTTCACCACTAGGTGGCACCATTCCCAAAAGACCAACGTTACCTGCCTGCACTTTCTTTTCCAACACTTCAATGTAAATTTCCCAATGCCTTTGACAATAAAGCAGGCTACAATTTTCCATGAATCTGAAAGCAGGCTGGCATTTGTTGTACCGTTCATGCCAATTTTATAGTGAATCCATATGTAAATAACTGCATTTTGTGCAAGTGTTATATATTGCCCCACTGATAAATATTGTAATGTTAATAAGAAAGTGACAGACTGAGGTGTATCTCCTGAGATTGCCTATTTTTTATAGGCAGTAAGCAGGGACAGTGGGCAAGCGGTGATCTAAGCCAGTGCAAGGAGGTAAATGTCATGCACTGCTTGTTTTTATTGGAGGTTCTGGCTCAATCTGCCCTTTTCCGTTCCTGGGACCTATTGTTTAAATAAGAGCTTTTAATGCAGGGCACCAGATGGGCCCTCAAACAAGTGTGGATAGAGGCATGTTTACCGGTCAGCGGTGTGTGCAGAGCAGGTGAAAATACTGAATACCCTGCTCCGATGGCCGCGAGGCAGACGTGATACTTTTGCTTGTAAAGCTTTATTAGGCATGTGCAATTGTGGAGAGGATATTAGCATACAGAAGGGAGGATATGAGAGCAGATATGTGCAGCGATTTGAAAACACATTTAAAGGGAGGTGAAGCCGTTTCTGTGCTAGATGTGATGCATCATTACTGGATTATTTGAATAAGAGCCTGTTTTATGACAAAGTGCCAAATTAGCATAAATGGCTGATGGGGAGGGTTTTATCCACCTTATTTTGCAACATGGAAGTAAGCTATTTTCTGTACATGTGCCAGACTTTCGATAGGTAAGTAACTAGAAGAATGAAAAAGGACAGTAAATGGTAAAACTATTTGCTCTACAAACCAGTGTGTTTATGATTATAATAGTTAAATGTTTGCCATATCAAGCAGCAAAGCAGACTGTTTTTATACAGGTAAAATAACTAGAAGCAAATGTCACTCGCTTATATGTTAAGAAAAGGTGGATAAAACGCACGTCTTGTGTTTGATGTTTGAGATTAGCAGTATATGGCAGTGATGCATATTCCCCAAACAGACATATCACATTTTTCAAGATGCTCATAAATAGCTATTATCTTTCTCTATGAAGGATTTTTGTTTTTTTTCATATTACTGTGACATTTGAGTAATCAGCGCGGCTCTGAAAAATGGGTGGAATGGCCCAATTACTGTCTTGTGTTATATAGGACATGTGTCGTGGATTGTGTGTTTGAGCACCTGGCTCTCTGTCAACACAGGATCAGGTCACTGTGTACATTACGCTGCTCACAGCCATCGCAGCGAACGACAAAGACTGCTCGGTTTCCTGTGATTAAAACTGAAGGCCAATACTCACCACACAGGGCCTTTGATTAACTGCTTCGATTTTTCTTTGGAATATCTTGATAATTATGTTCTTTTTTTTTTTTTTTGGTCCGTACAGTCTGCGTCTGATGCCACACGTCACCAGGTTTCTGGGTCCAAACACTCCTTCAGATCCCAAAAACAAACAACAAACAGTGCTGTAGTACTTCCTGAACCTTCATCTCCATCCTGAAATCTCACTCAGCCAGACAGTGATTTCATTTTTTTCTAAATATGTGATATATTGGTATCCGACACCATGAGACCAGGTTCACAGTGAGTTTTCCTGTGATATACAGTATACGTAAACAAACAGTGCTCATAAACGGCTGCTGAGATAGTATTCCCATTTGAAAGGAGGTTTGGACTTGGAAACAGTTTTCCTTACATCACAAGTTAGCAAGCTGATAGAAGTCACTGCTAACCAAAACTGTTTGGATTCTTCAAAATGTTTTCTTTTGGTCCCCGGCTCAAATTTCTGATTTTGCTAATATATATATATCTTTTTTTTGAAGAAAGACAGACAAGTATAGTGATGAAAGCCAAAATATTAGATGTCATGGATGAATATTTACTGAGTAATCCACTATTTCTTAGACGGGGGGTCAAAATGGCAATTTTGACCTGAGATTCAGAGCCAGATTACAGGGGGGTAAAATTGACTTCAGAAAGACGGCAGCATCATAACGTTATTTTTTACACAGAGATCGGTTGGTCTGTTAGTAAAAACTTTAGCAATCTTTGTTGCATTATGTGCCAATGGTGGCCGTTCAAAAAAACAGCACTTTTCAAGTTTTTTTTCTACAAAGTTTGCAGGCCTGTAACACAAGTATTATAGATATCATAATGCCCTTTTAGATATTGTGTCTTAACAATTTTCAAGGCTCTATGTGGTTCGGTTCCAGAGATATTGGAATTTCAAAATGGCTCCAGGAGTAAAGTGTTAAAATATATAAATTTTCAGTGGTCAAAAAACAAATGTGGGTCAATTTGCAAAAACATGATACTTATTTTCTTTTAAAGAGGAATGTCTGAGTAAACAAATAATGTTGAAACTAGAGATGGATCTCTTTACGTCTATCAAAATAACTGCATTGAGCATACCTGTCTGAGTGTCATAAATTTTCTTTTTCAAAAGTTTGCAATGCCTATTTTCAGTGGTTGAAAACCAAATGTTGGTCACTTTGTATACAGCTGATATTTACTGTATGCAGAATGTCTGAAGAATAAATAATGTTAAGTAATGGTCAAATATGCAAATCAAACTGACGTCAAAAGCTGGACATCAGTTTGACATCAAATTGATATCAAGTTGCCTGCTGGGATGTTTTTTATGCAAGTCATATTAGTAAAGATCGTTGTGTTAAAAACACTAAACGATGGGCTTCCAAGAAATTCACAAGTTGCCCATTTTACCCACGGCTTGTACTATACTGTACATTGCTGAGCACAACATATAATGATATACAGACAACATAGACACAGAAAATAAAAAATAAAAGATGATTGCACTGAGTATTCATATTATTTTGTCCAACCCATGTATATTCTCCACATTTCAATGCAAAAAAGTAAACAAAATGTTAAAGCAAAAAGATAAAGTAGAAATTAAGACATGCTTCAGTGGGATGTTTTAGCCTATCCCACCCTTTTTGTGGATCATCATGGGACAACTTTGACCCAGGAAATAGGGTTTGGGCAATTCAACCATGAATTCCACTTTGTGCAGAGACAGTCACTGGCTATGCTTGAGAGTGTTTACATGTATGCATCTGACAGACATTTTTCTTCCAGAATGTCTTGTGGTGCATTCACAGGTAAATATTCTCGCAGCTTGTGTCTTCCATAGAAATCAAACTCACAACTTTGGTGTCTACTGGAACACGGGACGTCTCGAGACCAAAAACAGCTTATTTCTTATGCACGTTCAGTATTGATCATTTTGAGCAATAGTCAGGATACTCATCCTAACACAGCACACAGAAAGCCACCACCTTCTCTGGCCTTACCAGCTGCCCTTTGACCGATGGCCTTTTCATACTGGCCATGTGCTGCAAGACAGAAGGGTCTCCTCACATTACTCACAGGGACAGCCGAAGAATCGGTGCAGGACGCCCTCGCCAAAACCCTTCGGACAGAGACGGATGACCAGGAACCTTCTCCCTTCAGTGGCTGTCAGCATGGGCGTCCGTCACCAGCTAATAATGGCGGGAGTCAATGGAGCGGGGTTCGGGTCAAGTTTAGAGCCTTCACCGTGGGACTGTCATCAAGCAATCAAATCAATCATATTCAGCGTTAGGAGCCAACATCTCGAAGGGGAATCTGTAATGGACTGCCTCATTCTAGCATGTATGATGGCCACATTTATAGCTAGTTTGTGAAAAGACAATGAGTGAAAGGGTGAGAACAGACAAAAAGATTTACAACACAACAACAAGGGTCAATAAGAAAAGACACAATGGCCATCAAATCATGTAACGCCTTCTTGCCACCAAACAATAGAGAAAAGATTCAAACAGAGCAACATTTTATTTTATTTTATCATCCATGTTTCATCAACTTTAGCTCAGAAATGTCATCCAAAATTCAGGAAAAAGTATCATTGAGACATTTTACATGCAGAAGGAGCTGTAATTTGATGAGAAATGTATGAGATCATTGTACAAATCTTCACGTGTTCTTGTTTTTATCACATCTGGGTAATTTTCTCTCGATTTCATATTATGAACACAAAGGCCTGCAGCAATAAAGTGTTGGAATATTATGTTCAGAAGAAAGAGCAGAGATGACATACTGTAAAATCTTTTTTTCTAAAGTTGTACATAAAGATACTTTCTGGAATTGCATGTTTAATTCATCGTGTTATTTGCTATGTCTTCTTTTGCTGAAAAGATTTTTAAAGTAAATCCTACTCCATTTTTTCAGTGCATATGAAAACTATTTTTGGATTTCCAAAGAACCTTTCGGTGGATAGTTCTTAAAAGAACCTTTGTGTGTGTGTGTGTGTGTGTGTGTGTAAAGAACATAATTTAAAACACTTTTTTCCACTATAAATGGAATGTAACATTTATGGAATGAAACTCTAATGCCAGTCAAGAACCTTTAGAAGAAGAAGATTGTAAGACATCACTCTGTTTTTCTCTTGTTCTTATTCATTCTCTTTTTTTCTCTTTTTTTTTTTTTTTGGTCATGTCACAGAGCCTCTTTCACCTCTGCTGGCGATGCTGAAGGAATGCGGCCTCAGATTAGAGCCACCTGTCATGTGAAATACCAGAGCCACACTCCCCCATTGACATTTCAACATGACATTTGAGATCCACTCCATCTCACTGAGGGAGACTATGAAATACACCTTGCTTTTGCATCGGCTCATTATGTGCAAAAGACACGGCATCAGGATCAAAGATTTGGCCATGTGTTGATCGCATTAACTGGATAACCTTTAATATGGGACTGGTGCGTGGGCTACAGTTTTCATTTTATTAACTTCATGACTGTAAAAGTGCTACAGTAAAAAACAGTTAATTGGTTAACAGTAAATTGCGTTTCTCTGTACGGTGACAAATTTTAATAAATCTAATGTGACATTTCAGTAATTTTTTTTTTTTTTTTTCCAGTCACATAATTTACATTCTCAGCACTCCCTATGTGACAGGTCACATTTGATGGTTTTCCATGGAAATAACTGTTTCTCCATAGTTTTTCTTTTCAGTTATGTACATTAGGGTTTTATGTTTCATGTTATATTATTAAATGGCTTTTTATTGAATTATTTTAGTGTCATGTGTGTTACCAGGATGATGTTCTGTATTTGTGTGACTCTGTGCACCTTTTGTATATCAGTATTTACTTAAGCTTGTGGAAACGCAACTTGTGATGAGCTTTAATTGATCAGTTTTTGATAGTTGTGAGAGCGTTACCAGTGGGCAATTGATGTTGAAATAACATCAAACTGAAACTGAAATTTATGTCTAACCCTAACCCTAACTTGACATGATTTGATGTAAATTTAACATCAAATGTGTTGGAATAAATATAGGCTCCATTAAACCATTTTCAGTGTGGGATTAACTCACACTGAAAGTTGAGTTAAAGTTGAGTTAATTAATGAAAATTGAGTTAATAATGAAGTTACTGAATTTAAAATGATGCTACAGCATCTTGATCAAGTCTTGACTAATATTTGTCAAATTGATATCAAGGTGCTTGCTGAGTTATCAAGGTACAAAACATAGTACTTCAGCAGGTATTTTAACATTATATCAGTTTGTTTGTTTGCTTATTTATTTTAATCTGTAAATTTAAGTTCAACACATACAATCTAAAATGTTATTTTTATGATAAAGTGTTAGTAACCAAAGCTGCCTTTTTCTTTTTTTAACCATAAATATTTTTCATAGATTTTTTTATATATTGTCATCTATAGTAACTCTTTTACAAACAAGCAACTGCCCAGTTATGCTGATAAAACATGCTTGAAAAACATGTTATTTTAATAAAATTTGCTTTTATTTTGCCATTTTGAAGTTTATTTGGCATCTGAAGGTATGAGTAATGAAGGTTTATAAGCAATGGTTGTTTTTGTGCAGTGTTAGATGGCACACTGTTGACCTATTGAGGCAGACACTTGGGGGTGGGATCCTCTGACCTTTTAACCTTTTGACCAGTAAGCCACCATCCTGCAACCAACCAACACTCTAGCGATCATCCAGCAATGCTTTAGCAGCCACCCATAACACATTGTGACTGGTAACGTTTGCATGGGCAATCGCTACACACATTTAGGTTTTGCAAAAAGCAAAATTTTGTCTCAGTTTCTAGTTTCCTCTGTCTTCATTTGTTATTCACGTCATTATAAAGCAATGATTTTGAAACTTACAATAAGGTAAAATATGACATAATTCAAAAAAGATTATGAACCGCAACAACATCAGCCAAACGAGAGTGGGTTTTCGATTTGATTATCTAATCACATTCCTTGTAATCTCCATCAGTCCTCTCAGACCCTTAACCCGGCTCATCACGGCTGATCATGTGATTGACGGAGGCACGGCAGCACAAATCAGCTCTGACGGTCGAGAGCAGCACATGGAGAATGCTGGTGATTAATCATGAGGGAGAATTTATTTCTACACAATTAGCATATTGCAGATTGTCTCAGATCACACCCTGTTCAGACCTCAAGGGCCATGATACTGTGCTCATATGACATTATAAATATTCTGAACTGGACAGAGAGATGGATAGATAGACAGAAAATTTCAAACAAAAGAAAACATACATAGTGTAGCTGATACACAATTAAATAAGCAAGGAGATTTAAATTGTGTAAGTGATATACACAGAGTAACCACCACAATCTTACAGCAGTCTTACTTTGGCGAATAGTGGCTAATTCCTATGAACTCAAAGGTGTTCGTATGATCTGCTTATGCCCCAATGATGGTTATGTGTACAGGTGGTCCTACAAATTCCCATCGTATGAATTCACCACCTTGTAAAATACATTTACGGTTCCATTATCTCATGAGATCAGGCTGGAATTACCGTCTTGACTTTATATTAGAATAGTCTTGATTCCAGCATGACTAATATGTTTTTTTACTATGGATATGAGCTAGAATACAATCTCAACAGATGGCTTGCGGACTCTTCTCCAAAGGATTGTCCTCCACACCACGGCCTACCGTGTCAACCTTCCTGTGCTAACTAAGCGCGGGTCAAACTCTTTGTCATGTCTAGTTTAAGGCGGATGTAAAGGCATTGCCTTAAGCTAAGCGTCTGAGCTCGTTTACAGGGTCTCATTATGCAAACCACTCCCTGACGCCCACAGCCTAATTAGGCCTAAATTAATTTGAGTCCAATCTTTTATGTCTCTGGCCCAGGCTGTACCACTTCCCTCCATTTGCAGAATCATATTAATGTTCGTGTGGGAGCACTACTGCTGCAGATGAAAAGACTGATACAATTAATTAAGTCCAGCCTCTGTTCTTGCCTCCTCTCGGCAGAGAAACGATAAGTGCAATGAGCTGCCTCTTATTAACCCTATTATATGGGCTAATAAGGAAGATCATATACAAATCAAGGATGATGCACAATTATACGGGAATGCAAATGACGGCAGCTAACGAGCTGTGTGTCAATGCTGGAAATGCTTTGTTTGTGAAATGCAACATTCAGCATTCTTAACACGGCCTCGTTTATTTGTGTTCCTGAGTGAGCGTCTGCGCAGGCATCATTGCATGGTGCATGTGCATGCCAACGAGTGTTTGAGGCTCTTCTTGCATCATCTTTATTTAGTGTCAGTGCGGTCAAGCAAATGGAGTTGCTGCAGGTTCTTTATCGGCATCAGTGGTTCTGTGATGGACTTTTAACATCCATGCTTTGCACAAACAATTCTTTACAGTAGAAGTTTCTTCAGATTTTTACAATTATTTTATGGCATTGTTACAACAATACAACTTATGGAACCTTTATTTTGCAGGATGAAGGTGATTTGTGAAGCAAAATGCTGCTTTCAGAACCATGGACAGCAGCCATTGAGTCCCAGTGTTTTCAGGCTGTGTTTTCAGCACTCAAATGGCTTTAGCTTTGCTTCATAAAACGTTTCATTCATGGCTCCGTTTGGTAATATGGGTATCATATTCTGACTCCAACTCAAGTGTATGCTCCATTTATCATGACATATTAACATGCCTTGCTTATCCTTGCGACAGAATATCTGATGTGTCTTCACATAAGCTAGAAATGAACCATTTTGCTTTTCTGATTCAAAGAGTGCTTCATAACATGGGAAGGTTTAGAGAGAAAATAATCATGTAGTGTTTTGTGTGGTCGGTGTAATAGCATGAGCCCGCCTGTAGGAGGAGCAGTGCAAATGGCCCTTAACCACACATTGCTATATAAACCCCAAAACTGAGCCATTAAACATTTAGATTTGATTATTTATTTGAACTGTTTAGGGTGTGCAAGTCTGTTTAGGGACTCTTTGAATAGCTATTAAAGTTATTTTCAAACGCCACAACAGTATTGCTCACACAGATGCAGTAAAGTCTGCAAATGCGTTTTACTTTTGGCATTAAACCACTGAGCTTGTGAACTCGTATGGCATTCGTTACGATGCCCACATTTGTCTTGTTATGAGTTTCGAGTAATACGTTGATAAGTCTTTACTGTGATCGCATTGAGAGGGGGCTCCTGGACAGTAGGGGAGGGGCGCGCGCCGGCCGAGCAGCTGTATGCAAATGAGACGCGACAAGCACGCGCCACACAGCAAACACGCGCACATACGGCCGGTGCGCAAGCACACAATCTCATTAAAATGCCATCGAAGTGCATTGTGCTGGATAAGACCTAGACAAACAAACTTCACAGAATGTTAACACAGAGCAAAACATGTTCCGATAAAAGGAAAACGAGCGAAGAGTCTGAACTTAAGATGAAGTTAAATATTAGATGAGCGCGAATCCATTTGGGAGCAGATGCATGATTTAAGCAGAACTTTAGATGATGTCGGGAAGGTTTGAATGGCGCAGCGCAACTATGCATGTTATAATTAGATATATTTATGAACATTTGAGTCTTGCGTGTTGTGTTAAACCCCGCTAGTGTTGTAATATTTGTGAAACTGCAGGGGAGAATGGTGGCAGGCGCATATCTCAATGCTCGAGCAATTATTTGACTCGGTCATACAGCAGCTTTATGCTAATGAGGGGAACAATAGATGAATGCAAACCCGTGCAACACGTCTGTCCAATTATGCGCGCAAAAGAGAATTTAAAGCAACTGTTTCACGGAGTAAACATGGGATCCTTTGGTGCTGTGATATAAAGCTTTAGAGTTAAAGTATAGATAGTGCTTTCCATGCGCATTTGTTGATATATAACTTACTGAAGATGATTCTAAGAGTAGCCTACTAAAATCATTTGGATTTCAGCTTTTCATTTCTAACTTTGACTCAGTTTTTCTGTTTATGACTCAAAATACATATGATTTTATTTAAAAGTAAACATTCTGTAGTTTGATGAAACGGTGAAGTGAAGACTAGTGAAATTTATTTACGGTGGAGCTCTTTTTTTAACTAAGCTATTGTAGTTTATTATAATTACAGGGAATGTGTGTAGCTTGCGCTGCAATGAAAAGCGTTAAATAAAACATTCTGGAAAACGCTTCAGTGTCTGAAGTTGTCACCGGTCATGGTGGTTTGAAGAAATGCAATGATGGCTGACCCCTGGCTTGACCTCGAGGTCAGTGCTCATCTTTGATTGCGTCCAGCACGCGTCTCTCTTTTGGCCAGATTGTTCGTGTATCCCTGTAGAGGTCAATTTGCTTTTCAAAGGCAAAAAAGCCTGTGACGGCTGGCCAGACGCGGCCATTGTGTTGAGAGATGAGGGCTTCTTCTGATGACTTATGCATGCGTTAGCCAGCTGATTTATACTGCCCTCAGACAGACGCGTGGCATTACAAATCTCTCTAATGTCCAGATTTGCAAACACAGGAAGCGCTTTTGACAAATTTAGCATGTTCATTAATAACATGCGATGTGTAAGTGGAGCTGCCTTTTTTTAGTACACGTATTTACACGAAATACGCGTGAAACTGAAACTTTAAACTGTAAACATAGGCGTCACAATCACACAAAACAGTTACCCCATCCAAACTGTTTTTTTGTTTTTCCCGAAGATTTGTTTATTTTGCATAACATTGCATATTTTACAAAATGACTACTATAAAATCGTCCTCCTCTTGTCTACATTCACTTAAGCTAAGCTTTAGCTTGCGTGATAACTTGCATTGTGTAGGCCTACTGCAATTATTGGCTCTCATGATAAATTATTGTAAAAATGCAATTGTAATGCATCGATCATATTTAAATGCATTCTTAATGAAAATGACAAATTATGCAGTTTAATTCAAAGTAGGTCGAAACATATACATACTTAAATCTGCAGTCTGAAATAGTTAATGCTCCATATTGTCCCGATATTTTTTTTAATCAAATGTAAATATTAAAAACATTCTAAATATATAGTACAGAGACATGCGTCAAGATTTAAGTGAAGACATTTCCCATCACAGCTCTAAACTAAGCATTCCGAAAAGAACTTTCTTTGTTGTAATTGTCGAAATTGTGATGATGACGACGATGATGGCCAGTGAGTGACATTTCCTTCTGCGCCCTACAGCCGCGGCACGCGCTGCTCTCCATACATCTCCATCAGACCGTGAACGAAGAGCATCGCGCATTACTACAATAAAGGCCAGGTACATCTGCTCTGTAGCGCCCGGTCCGAGGCTCTCAGCCCTCCCACGGGCAATTCCGCAGAGATCCTCGCTCGCTCCTGATTGGACGAGGACGCGGCGACGAGGGGCGAGAACAATAACATCATTCCGGCTTAAAAAGAGTGCAGCTATGCGTCTAGGAGCAAAAGCATCTCTCAGAGGGAGGGAGGCGGACGACGCGTTTGTGGCTCTGGATCTCGTCTCGTTGTGCCTTGTCATCCTCGCCTCATCATGCCCAAAGGATTCCTAGTGAAAAGGAACAAGAAAGCAGCGCTCGTTTCGTACCGGATACGCTCGGATGAGGATGGAGGATGCGCTCCAGAATGTCAGATCGCGCAGATCGCCTCGCCTCCACCCGCGCCCAGCGCCTCCAAGCCGGACAGCATCGCCTCAGCGTTCCCGTCGGACGGAGCAGAGGCGCCGGTACCGGTCCACAGCGCCAAGCCGGTGCAGTTCGGCAATCCGGAGACGGTGTACCAAGCCCTGTACAGCCCCACCCGGCCCATCAGCAAGGAGCACGACAGGAAATATTTCGAGAGGAGTCTCAACCTCGGCTCGCCCGTCTCTGCCGAGTCGTTCCCGACTCCGGCTTCTCTCACCAGCCTGGACCATCATCTTCTGTTCGCTCCGGTCGACTTGAAAATCGGCACCAGCAACAGCAACCGGAGCGGAACGGCGCCCGTCATCCGCACCGGCGCCAAAAGACCTTCCTCTGACGCCGCTGAGCGTAAAAGCAGCAAAAGCGCCAAGAAGCCCAAAGCCATACGCAAACTCAACTTCGAGGACGAGGTCACCACATCTCCGGTGCTGGGCCTGAAAATCAAAGAGGGGCCCGTGGAGCTGAAGCCCCGAGCGGCCTCGGGCAACACCAACAAGCCCCTGGGGGAGTTCATTTGCCAGCTTTGCAGAGAAGAATACTCGGACCCGTTCTCTCTGGCACAGCACAAGTGCTCCCGGATAGTGCGGGTGGAGTACAGGTGTCCCGAGTGCGAGAAGGTCTTCAGCTGCCCGGCGAACCTGGCCTCCCACCGGCGCTGGCACAAACCGCGCGTGCCAAACGCGCCCAAACAAGCCCTCCAGCCCGCCAAACCGTTCCCAGAGGAGTTTCCCGGCGACAGAGACTCCCCGAGTCCGGGTCTGTCAGAGTCCGGCTCCGACGACGGGCTTTACGACTGCCAGCACTGCGGGAAGAGGTTCAAACGCCAAGCCTACCTGAGGAAGCACATCCTGGGACACCAGGCGCTCCAAAATCAGCTCCTCGGAGAGGCTTTGCGCACCGCGGAGAGCCCCGACATCGTGCCCTCGGAGGACAGCCAAAGCCCGGCTCCGCTCAATCTGAGCCCCGCGGACTGTCTCTCGTGTCCGGCTTGCGGAGAGAAGCTGCCCAACCGGGCGAGTCTGGGGCGACACCTGCGCCTCCTGCACGACGACTCCCAGGCGTTTCCCTGCAAGTTCTGCCCCGCCACGTTCTACAGCTCGCCGGGTCTCACCAGGCACATCAACAAATGCCACCCCACCGAAAACAGGCAAGTCATCCTTCTCCAGATGCCCGTGCGTAACGCCTGCTGAAGACGAAACCACAGCGATCCGTCCTTTTAGAACCATCTATTTTCTTCATTCAACCCCTCGCTAGAAAAGTCTGGAGAAAAGTATTAGTTTGGTCCTTACAAAGGTATTTTTCTAGAATCCTTGCACACATGATAATGTAATAGCTCCTAGACCTAAGATATGTTCCTGTACCTCTGCCTTGAATTCACATGCAGTGCGTTTCACGTCTGTAGCTTTAATCTAGTATGTGAATTACGGGACTGAAATGTTTTCTCTCTCTCTCTCTCTCTCTCTTCGTACTGAAAACTACATCAACAAATCTTGAAAACTTTCCCTTTAGTAGCCAGAAATGCCTTTAGAGAAATACATCAAACTACTGCCTTAAGAACTCTTCAGTGTAATGATTGTTTTTGAATGTCGGCACACAATTACAGCATACTATCATGATGTAAAATTATTGTAATGTGTTTATTCGTAATATTTTATTTATTTATGTATTTATTTATTTCAATGGCTTTGTGTAAATTATTGTATGACTTTTCTCCCGTGTCACATGTTGCAGTCGAATGTTGTGTCGAGATCATCTTGTCTTGGGTTTTGTGCGCTCCCTTGAAACGTGAAGCTCTTATAGATGCAATCTTTTTCTACGTATACAGCTTATTTTCCTAAATGTTTGCTACCTAGCGCTTTATATGTGAGTCCGTGTTGTCTACTCAAATAAAATATTTTCAAAATGAAAAAGCTTCTTGTTCGTGCATATTTTCCACACAATGTATTCATACAATAGTTTATTTGAATATCATAGGCAGTTACTAGATCGCTTAATATGGCAACGACTTTAAACACAATGTGAGCACATTATAGTAATTCCAAGAGCCAGTCACTCCATACTCACTCCAGGTTCCATCCTGTATTTATCTACAGATTTAACAGAAGTGTATGACGTTAAGAACAAATTAGGGGTGTAGAAGTATTTTTTTGTGTGTTAATGTTAATGTGCAGCATGACCAACTGTTATTGCAGCAACAAAGAGTTTTTCCACAGGTGTCAAATTATATAAAGCCACCCTCTGGCAATTCACACCTTCACAGTTTCTATTCCAAACCCTTTCCATGCTTTAAATGGCAGCAGTATTGATTTTAAATTGGTCGGTCATTCTGAAGTCACCATGTAAGCTCTGCTTGATCGATGAAATAATGCAGTTGGCCCACTGTAAATTCAGCTGAAATCATTTAAAGAGTGACAACAGCCACAACAATAATGAACTCAGAAATGTACAAGGGCATTAACCTGTAATGCATTTCAGCACAGGCATTATTGATTCTGAGCCAAGTGGGATCCATTTTTCTTTCTGTGCTTGGTCTTTTTTTATTTTGACCATGAAACCTCTCTAAAGAAGCAACCTATCCATCTTGTGCTCTTATTAACATAACATGTTCCTGAAAGAGTAAATACATCATAGGGATAAAATTAGCTGATACAAATCAAATATCAAAGGGTGTCATCGGTTCACAAAATGAGCATCCGATTGTTTAAACAATGAATCCTCGGTGCACATTATATTCATGTGTAAAGTTCACACACCACAGCTGTCATTGTTTCTCACTAATGATTTTACTCTCGATTCAGTTTACGCAGAACCATTACTTTATGCATGTTCAGAGTGCAATTGGCAAGAAAAGAAAAAAAATCATACATGTTGTTTTAGTCAGATTTTGTGCGCGCACACACACACACACACTCAGTAATTAAATGTGAGTGTGCTGGAGGCCACCTGCACGAGCTGTAGGTGTTGGAGCATGTGCACCTGTACTCCGGCGAGGGACGCGTCTGTGCTCATGGAGCAGCAGGGGAGACAGATGGGAGGGGGGTCAGGTTACCCTCAATATTCCCTCAGCTCCAGCAACAGAACAACCTCTAACCCCAAGCATCACTTCCACCCACTCTCGAGAAACACACAATATGGCCATGCATTCTCTCACAAGATGATTTCAGACACACATAGCGTACCTCCAGGTCAGAAGCATGACAGCGAGAGGTCAAAATCAATGTTGTATTTCATGCATAAAACACAGGGATTCGATAATGACAAAAATGACCATTTCTTTTGTGTTTTGTTTTTGGACTCCAATGACATTCCAAAAGACACTCATAAAACAGTGTTTTGATTTTTGGGTCAACTATACCTTCAAAGAGGAGATTTAGTGGACAGATAGTAAATCAATGTAATATTTATTCAAGATTTAGGTTAAAACTGAAGTGTCTATTTTAGTTTGTGGAACAGGGCACCACTTACTTTCCAGCATTTTTAACCACCCTTGTTGCAGTTCACTTAAAGACACTGTAATATATATATATATATATATTTAAAGTTGTAATGAAATATTATTAGAATATATTCTACCAGAAAAATACCATCTCAGCCTTTATACTTCAAAACTTCATGTTTAATTCAACGTTACCTGCTGTAATAATTAGTACAATTTTCTAGCAATTTCAGAGAGAAAACTGTTTTAAACCCAGCTCTGATTTCTTTTTCAAAGTGGCTTTTTTTTTCCATTTCTAAAAATTCTTACTGTTAATTGTGACAGAATTAGAAAAACAGTTTAAATAACATAAAATTGTAGGACACAGCAACTATCATGAAACAAATGCATATAAACATGAACTTCAAATCG
This sequence comes from Barbus barbus, assembly GCF_936440315.1. Classification (NCBI taxonomy): domain Eukaryota; kingdom Metazoa; phylum Chordata; class Actinopteri; order Cypriniformes; family Cyprinidae; genus Barbus; species Barbus barbus. The sequence goes on from NC_136758.1 coordinate 3,866,039, forward strand.
ATTTAATTAAATGTTTCGATTTCTTCACATTTCTAGTAAAGATAAAGCAATTACTTTTTCTATTAAAAACAGTCTGATATGTTAACAAGTCATGACGAAATCTTCAAAGCTTCCTTATCTTCAATGTCTTATACAAAGATTATATTACAGGCATTAATATATTTATATCCTTCAGAATTTAGAACATTCAAAGAAAAAAACTAAAGAGAGAGACACAATATTCAAGGCTAACAACAAAGTCTACACTGAAAATGTCATCATCATCATCATCAAACAGAAGTTAGGCCAGTTGCAGTATTTTCAACCCAAAGCCCATTTCAAACCCGCATCGTCCCAGCTGAGATTTGGGCTGTAGGCTTGCATACATTCGTCAGCGTTTTTCATTCAGAGCGTGGAAGAGAGAAAAAGTATCAGGCAAAGCGAGACAATAAAGACAAGTGTTCAGGTAAGGCAAAGTAGTGCAACATGTGTCCTGTTGCAGCCTGGGCGGAGCCTGGAGTCTCTACGGGAACAGAGAGGGGTGGCAGGAGAGAGAGAGAAGAGCTGGCATGCTGCTGGTACGGTAAAGGGCACTCGGAGAGGCACGCGGGAATTGGGGAAGCAGGTGGAAAAGAACCCCCATCCAGCATCTAATCAGACAGAAGCCGCTCTCACAAAACGCAGACAATCTCATTCAATTTACTCCAGTGAAATGTAAGACTCGTCGTGTAGGAAGTGTGCGGGCAATTAAAACGGAAAAACTCGGTCAGGTATTACACAGGCACTGTGAACAGCTCCCTTCACACAGCTTCACCTGAGGAGCTGGAGGCTTCTCCTCCGTTTAGTCAGGTATAGTACGACGGCAGATATTTCTCCATATATACACACACAACATGAAATATATATATCAATCAAATCAAATCAAATCGAAAGCAATGTACATCCAAATACAGAGGGAAGAATGGAACAAACGTGGACCCACGGCATCTTCACCACCGAGTGAGTGCAAAAACATTGGAATGTCAGAGTAGATTTACATGACAGGAACGGGACAGGTTCAGTTCACAAATGAAGAAGCACACGCTCATGCTACACCTCGACTGAAATACAAACATGAGCCTTTTCCATTCAGCATGTTGCATAAATCAGTTCCGTAAAATGATCAAACGAGTTGCTTAAAAGTAAATCATAATAACAAAAGCAATTTCATTTTGTACTTTAGATTACATTATTGAAATAGAAAAAGGAGGAGACTGCCTCTTTTTTTTTTTTTTTTTTGATGATTCAAGAGTTTTCTCAGACTGGCCCAAAGCGCTGTAAGAGCGTCTCAGTGCTGCGACGGGACAAAAAGTCTCTCCCATATGCATCAATGATTCAGTTTTCAGTGTTTGACATGAAGAAAAGCTCAAAGAACGGGACAATTCGAGTATTAAAAACTAGCTAATGCCTCAGGGTTTTAGAAATGTCTGTCGTAAGGACATTTTTGGGACAAATCGCAGTCCAAATGCAGCATTGCTGTGAAAATCGCAATTCACTTCACATTTGCAGATTCGCTTCAGCATAAATTCAGTTTCTCTTTCTTCACGGCAGGTGAAGCTACATAATTTTGCGTCAACTTTCAAAAGGAAAAAGAAAAAACAAACAACAGGTGGAAATCAGAGTCAAATGATACATTCATCCACAATGCAGTCTGCCGGACCGGTGGAAGCGTTCAGTTGGAGGACTTGCTGATGGCGCTGGCCGAGCGGCGGAGCTTTCCAGAAACCCGGTTCTTAGAGGCGCGGGGTATGGTGGGTGAGACCTGGTCGCCGGGGTCGTTGGTCGTCACAGTAACACTGAGGTCAGCGCTCGTGCTGCAGCTGAGGGAACCTGGGAAATCAGGACAAATTACATGCAGAGTGAAGAATCAGATATGATATTAATACACTTGCTTTCAAACTGATAGCATGCCATTGCTGAAGCCGAAAACCTCCTCTGATAGAGACGGATGTGAATGGAGATTAAGTAAAGAGCTGAGAACTCAAAATCAGCCTGCTAACTGTCATTCTACAAAGCCCTTCCACTTTGCTGCAGAAAACAAACGTCAATGGAATGAGAGAAAATATGGATTCTACTGATGATCTGAGACACTGCTACTCCAGAAAGCATCTAAATTAAACAAGCTTCCTGCTTTGTCAAGATGGCATCTGCTTGGCTATTTTCTTTCTTTCTTTTCGACCGTTTTCTTTTTTTTTACGGGCATCTCAAGTTTCTGCGAGCAGATGGTGTGGGGAACATGCGCTCATTGGAGAGGACCTCCACTCCAGGGCTTCTTTGAAAGAGGGGGAGGAGAGCAGAGAACAACAGTCTCAGCATGTGAAAGGAGTTGGGGAGGAGTAAACGAGTGCGGGGCGCTGTCCACACAGACCATCTCAGGAGGACTCGGGATGCCAGCACGCACCTCATCTCTAGCGCTGACTGAACTATCTGTCGTGCCAGGGATTTCTGTCTTTTATCGATCCGAGAGACGACTGGCCATCTTACGTTTCCGGGTGGAGAGCGTAAAGATCCAGAAGCACTCGGCATCAGTGATCGACTTACTAACTAACTGACTTATTTAAGCACGGTGAGGCGTGTGAATCAAATCAATCATGCAAACCCTGGAAATGTATTTCTTTATCAGAAACTCTCTTGTAGTTTCATTAAACATGAGGCCAAACACAAAATAACTATATATAAAAATATAATTATATTTTAAATGGTTTTCTATTTTTATACTTTTTGTAATATATTTTAATGATATTATTTTAAGTATTATTCAGAAATACACTTACTTTAGGAAAATAAGAGTGGAAACACCAAAATGTTCCACAGGATAGAAATATATATTTTTTTTTAATACACTAACCCACTCAAAAGTTTGGTCACACCTGCTCATTCTTTATTATGATGATCATGATGATGATTATTATTCACTACTTAGAACTATGATGGTTTTTAAACAGCAATGTTGTTTAAAAGAAGAAAAAGCAATTTTGTTTAAAAAATGCATAAAAATATAAACCTTTCAACTGAAATAGAAAAAAAAATCAGTATAATGCTTCCAAACTTTTCATTGGTAGTGTATATCAAATCTAGAACTTTACAGTGACCTTTAATGGTACATATTCACATTTATACCTAACAATATAGTCAAATGTGCGACTAATGGTATATAATCAAGGTTACAACATTTCATCCCAAACTACATATTCAGAATTTATATAATTATTTCCTGTTTGGCCTTATATATATTTTTTTTAAGTAAGTGACCCTCATTCCCATTGGCTCTCCGCAGCAATCCAAACAAAAGCGTAAGTGACAAAGACATTTTCCAGTAGGGCAGGTGTTAGTGTCAGATGTGGTCTCAGGCAAACAGACACACGCCAAAGGACAAAGCAACAGGAGAAAAGAGGGGGAAAAGAGAGAGAATAAAGCAGAGACATGCAGGAGAGGAGGATGGCGACCCATTCATGCTGCTACTGTGTTACGATTACTCCGCCGGCGTCCATAATCAGAGCGCGCTCAGAACAGCCAGCCCCAATGCAGCTCTGCCTCTGTGTTCCTTTAAAAGCTCTGAGCAGACGCAGCTCATTAGTGGAAATAAAGAGGGGAAGATGAGTAGACAAGCCGGGGAAAGGGGAGGGGTCTCTGTGACAGAACGCAAGCTCCGTTCAGACCGAGACTCTTACCTTTCGTTACTGTACTGACACCTGTAACACACTTAATCTACAGAGGGAGAGAAGACAATAGAGCAACATGTAAGCTGAGCACCATTACAGGTGTGTGTGTGTGTGTGTGTGTGTGAGAGAGAATGAGAACTCTGTTGGTGTCTCTGATCGATTGGTGATCGATTGCTTCAGTCTGTCCCTGTCTGTTGTGCTGCTAGAGTTTTGCGTTTGTAGCTCCGCTTTTTTATTGAATCTTTACCTTACTTTTACTCTCTGTTGTTTAAAGTGATAATATATAACTCAATTCCCACCATATTTCTGGTATTATCTATCAAACTAATTTGATCGTTCGCTTTTTAAAACAGCAAGTGCAGCACATTACTTGTTTCTATTCCGCCTATCAAACAACAGTGGTAAGTTCAGTTGGTATCATTCATCAGTCACGGTGAGTAATGGCTTCTTCTCCTGCTATTGTTGTTTGCACTTCATGTCACATGTATAGTTTATCTCTCTCTGTCGGCGATGAGGGATTCATGTGATAAATGCAGGGAAATAGTTAGGCTGACAGAGAAGATTTTAGAACTAGAGACACGCCTCCAAACTTTAGATGAGGATAGTAAGAATGTGAGGGCTGTAGATACTGCTTTGGATGCGACTAGCTCAGGGAGTCCCGTACATTGTTCGGTTCCGGTTGAGCCCGTGCAGCAGGGCAACTGGGTGACTGTGAGGCGGACTAGTCGCGGGTCAAAACACTGCTCTTCCGTTCCGATCAGAACATCAAACAGGTTCTCCCCACTCAGTGAAGCACCCACTGAGAAACCTGATGAAAGTGCTCTAGTTATTGGCGATTCTATTGTACGGAACGTGAAAATACAGACACCAGCCACCATAGTCCATTGTTTACCGGGAGCCAGTGCGCCTGACATCTTGGCAAATTTAAAAGTGCTGGCTAATGCTAAATGTAAATTCAGTAAGATTGTTATCCACGTCGGCGCTAATGATGTTCGACTTCACCAGTCGGAGATCACTAAAAATAATGTTAAAGAGGTGTGTGAACTTGCAAGTACGATGACAGACACTGTAATATGCTCTGGCCCCCTCCCTGCTTACCGTGGCGATGAGATGCATAGCAGACTGCTGTCACTCAATGGCTGGATGTCTAAGTGGTGCCCACAGAATAACATAGACTTTATAGACAATTGGACGAGTTTTTGGGGCAGACCTGACCTGTTGAAAAGAGATGGTGTTCATCCCTCCTGGGGTGCTGCCACTCTTCTCTCTAGAAATATGGCACATAGTCTTAGAGTTCGTACTTGACTAACTGGGGCCCAGGTCAGGAAGCAGGCAGACTGGCTAAACCGACCGTCTGCTAGCCGCCTCACGTCACAGAAGTCAATTAATTCTCAGCACATAGAGACTCTTTCACCTAGATATCACACTATAGAGACTGTGTCTGTTCCCTGAACTAGAAAATACAGAAAACTTCCAAAACAAATTAGAGTAACAATTTAATTGATGTATTATCTAGAGAAACACGTGTTAGTGATAAATCCCCTGTGATGTTTGTACTGGCTACTGTATACAGGCCACCAGGGCACCACACAGACTTTATTAAAGAATTTGTTGATTTTCTATCTGAGTTAGTACTGGCTGCAGATAAAGTCTTAATTGTTGGCGATTTTAATATCCACGTTGATAATGAAAAAGATGCATTAGGATCAGCATTCATTCTGAACTCTATTGGGGTTAGACAACACGTTTCAGGATCTACTCATTGTTGAAATCATATTCTAGATTTAATACTGTCACATGGAATTGATGTTAGTGGTGTTGAAATTCTGCAGCAAAGCGATGATATCTCAGATCATTATCTAGTCTTGTGTAAACTCCATATAGCTAAGACTGTAAATTCTACTCCTTGTTACAAGTACGGTAGAACCATCACTTCTACCACAAAAGACTGCTTGTAAATAATCTTCCTGATTTATCTAAATTCCTCAGCATATCCAACAGCGCAGAAAAACTTGATGTAACAGAAACTATGGACTCTCTCTTTTCTAGCACTTTAGATACTGGAAAATGGAGCGCAGATGGAGGAAAACAAAACTAGAGGTATTTCGTATAGCCTGGCGGGAAAATACCCTATCCTACAGAAAAGCATTAAAAACTGCTAGATCTGATTACTTTTCATCTCTTCTAGAAGAAAACAAACATAACCACCCGTATATATTAAATACAGTCACTAAATTAACAAAAAATAAAGCATCAACAGGTGTTGGCATTTCCCAAAAGCACAGCAGTAATGACTTTATGAACTACTTTACTTCCAAGGTCGATTCTAATAATCATGCAGCCGTCAGCTACAATAATCACATCAGATAGTGCACTATAGATCCCCTGAGGAACAATTCCACTCATTCTCTACTATAGGAGAGGAAGAATTGTATAAATTTGTTAAATCATCTAAACCAACAACATGTATGTTAGACCCTATTCCATCTAAACTACTAAAAGAGCTGTTCCAGAAGTCATAGATCCTCTTTTGGCTATTATTAATTCATCACTGTCATTAGGATATGTCCCCAAAACCTTCAAATTGGCTGTTATTAAGCGTCTCATTAAAAAACCACAACTTGACCCCAAAGATCTAGTTAATAACAGACCGATCTCAAATCTCTCTTTTCTGTCAAAGATGCTAGAAAAGGTAGTATCCTCACAATTATATTCCTTCTTAGAGAGAAATAGTATTTGTGAGGAATTCCAGTCAGGATTTAGACCGTATCATAGTACTGAGACTGCTCTTATTAGAGTTACAAATGACCTGTTTCTATCATCTGATCGTTGTTGTATCTCTTTATTAGTTCTACTGGATCTTACTGCTGTGTTCGACCACAACATTCTTTTAAATAGACTAGAACACTTTTTTGGCATTCGTGGAAGTGCATTAGCATGGCTCAAATCGTACTTATCTGAACGCCATCAGTTCATAGCAGTGAATGAAGAGGTATCATATCGATCACAAGTGCAGTATGGAGTACCTCAAAGCTCAGTGCTAGGGCCGTTACTTTTCACGCTTTACATGTTACCCTTGAGAGATATTATCAGGAGACATGGTGTTAGTTTTCACTGTTATGCTGATGATACTCAGCTCTATATTTCTTCGTGGCCCAGTGAAACACACCAAATTGAGAAACTAACGGAATGCATAGTCGATATAAAAAACTGGATGACGAGTAACTTCTTACTGCTAAATTCTGAAAAAACAGAGGTGTTAATTATCAGACCTAAAAACCCCACATGTAATAACCTAGAGCACTATCTAACACTTGACGGCTGCTCTGTCAATTCTTCTTCATCAGTTAGGAACCTAGGTGTGCTGTTTGATAGCAATCTTTCATTTGAAAGCCATGTTTCTAGCATCTGTAAAACTGCGTTTTTCCATCTCAAAAACATATCTAAATTGCGACCTATGTTCTCAACGTCAAATGCAGAAATACTAATTCATGCGTTTATGACCTCAAGGTTAGACTATTGTAATGTTTTATTGGGTGGTTGTTCTGCACGCTTGATCAACAAATTACATTTGGTCCAAAATGCAGCAGCTAGAGTCCTTACTAGAACCAGGAAGTATGACCATATTAGCCCGGTTCTGTCAACACTGCATTGGCTCCCCATCAAACATCATATAGATTTTTAAATCTTGTTAATTACTTACAAAGCCCTGAATGGCTTAGCTCCTCAGTACTTGAGCGAGCTCTTATCACATTATAGTCCTCCACGTCTGCTGCGTTCTCAAAACGCTGGCCGTTTGATAATACTTAGAATATCAAGGTCGACTGCGGGCGGCAGATCCTTTTCCTATTTAGCACCCAAACTCTGGAACAATCTACCTAATACTGTTCGGGAGGCAGACACACTCTGTCAGTTTAAATCTAGATTAAAGACACATTTCTTTATCCTGACTTACACATAACACACTAATACACTTCTATTATTCAAATCCGTGAAAGGATTGTTATGCTGCATTAATTAGATCAACCGGAACCTGGAACACTCCCCATAACACATGATGTACTCATTACATCATAAGAAGAATGGCATCTACGCTAATATTTGTCTGTTTCTCAGTCCGTGTCCGGATCAGATGGTGGATCGGCACCGGGAGATGATGTATGTGGCCCTGATCGTCGGCGGAGGCCGGACACCTGGATGAGCCCCGGGGACATATCCCCAGTCACCGTAGCCACCCGATCCAGTCCGTATCCAGCCCAGATGGTCACTGCAGTCACCAGATCCAGTCCGTATCCAGATCAGATGGTGGATCAGCACCCAGAGACGACCTCTACAGCCCTGAACGTCAGCGGAGACCAGGACACCGAGATGAGCGCCAGAGACAGATCCCCAGCGAGGACTCCGCCACTTAGACGGTCATCGGGAAAGACCACTGGAACCAGTTGAGCCCTTACAATCTGACTGTGCTGCAGTTGTAATTGAACTGCTGGTTCGTTTGGCCAGAGGAGAACTGGCCCCCCGACTGAGCCTGGTTTCTCCCAAGGTTTTTTTTCTCCATTCTGTCACCGATGGAGTTTTGGTTCCTTGCCATTGTCGGCTCTGGCTTGCTTAGTTGGGGACACTTCATTTCCAGCGATATCATCGACCTGATTGCAAAGACACTATTTAAACTGAACTGAGCTGGGTGATGACATCACTGAATTCAATAATGAAATGGCTTTAACTGAAAATCTTTTTTTTAATCTTTTCATTTTACATTATTGACACACTATTTTCCTTTTTTGATATTGTGTAGTTGCTTTGACACAATTTACATTGTTAAAAGCGCTATATAAATAAAGGTGACTTGACTTGAAAATATGGGTGTTAGATGTTAATGCTGAGGGGTGAGGGAAGGACAACACAACAAAATGTTAACAAACACATAACATACAGTGATCATGACTGTGACTGTTAACACAAGCAGACGGTGAAACACATTTCAATTCACACTGGCCCACTTCACTTCTTCTTTGTGTTTTCTGAGAATGAAAGAATGTTTAAAAGGAAACAGAACAGAAAAGCTGCGGGTTGCAAAACCTGTGATTTAACAGCTCTACTTCAAAAGATTTTCACGATATGTGCATTACATTTGTGTTACATAACTGAAATCTGAAATGACTTCGGCCCAAACCAGAGCACGGGGCTCTATGTGAGGTTATTTCAGAGCAAAAGCTGATTGTTTGGTGTTTGCGCTGGAATAACAGTCACAACAGTGCATGGTGATGAAATAAGTAACAAAACATGATATTTTAGAGTTTTTTTGCTATTGGTGAGAGTGTAAATTACATTTGTGAGGCGCTGCTGGCCTACATACCTGTACATGTTTAATGAGACATGCACACTAGTCTGTTATATTTCAGAGAAACTCCTGTCTACTATCTATGATATTAAACAAAATCATTGCTTTCAAAATAATTACTTTCACCTCAATCAGATGACTAACAGGCACCAAACCCTGCGTGGATACAACCATACATTTCTATTATCTTACACATAGTTGACCCTAACCTCAAAGCTCTGTTCCAAAACCTAGTGAGCTGCCTACATAGACAGCATTTGAAGGCATCATACAGACATGCCTTTGACGACTGGCAGCAACATTAGTAATATTTGAAATATCATAATAATATAGTATTACATGAATATTACAATTTAGAATACCTGTTTTCTATTGCATTATATTTTAAAATGTAATTCATTCCTGTGATCAAAGCTTAATTTTCAGCATTATTCATCATCTTCTTATAATAATCTTGTTGAAAACATTTGTGTTACTTAACTGTATGTAAACTGTGATTTTTTCCAGATTCTTTGATGAACAAAGTTCAAAAGCATAGCATTTATTTGAAATTTAAATTTTTCAACCTTACGGTCACTTTTATTCAATTTAATGCATCCTTGCTAGGGGGTTGGGGAAACTTTTCATTCAGCTTAGAATGCTGTCTTGGAAAGTAGTTGCTTATTTGGAAGCGAACTAGGTTTTGTAACAGAGGTAACAGTCTGCAATAGTGGAATCTTCATCATAAGCTCATCTGATATATTGTGCTTCATTCCACAAGTGTAAAATTTTTTAAAAGAAGCTGTTTAAGAAAAAACTAAAAGCCCCCCCCCCAAAAAAGGAAAGGAAACTCTATGTGCTCAATTCACTGTCATAAAAGAGGGAACATGCAGGGTGTATTGAAAAGGTGAGAAAGAGAGAGACACAGAGAGAGACAGGTTTGTGTAACAGACGTGTGGGGCCACATGCCTAATGGAGGAAGCAGGCAGAAAATCTTACAGTCCAGCTTGGCCCAGAGGTAATCCACGTCCCAAACCATCCCTGGCCAACGCCTGCCTGCTGTCATGGGTGAGATGGTGGTGAAACATGGAGCAGCTTCAAAGACTGTAACCCACACAAACAGCTCAAACCCTACTAGATGAGGTGCCCAGGGCCCCAGGCCTGTCTGAACTCTCATCTACGGGTCTGGACTAGGGATGGAAAGATTCCCCGATTCGCTTGGTGCATCGGCATAAAAAAGTTAACGATGTGATGCATTGGTTTAAAAAGTGTGCATCGGCTACAAGTTGGCATTGATATCGCGATGCATCGTTTCTAACATATTTGCATCGGTAAAACCCGATTTATTTATCAGAGTGTCTATTTACACTAAGTGCAAATAGCCCGCCTTGTTGGAAAAGGCTATTTACACTAACTCCACCCACTAACGTGTGATTGGGTTAATCAACAATAAAAAAGATGCTAATTCAGCATCAGTTCGCCTTTTGCCAAACTTTTTTCTCCCTTTTCAAATCTCATATCGCATCAGAAAGACATTTATTTTCAATAAAAATGAAGGAAATAATCAAAAAGTTAAAAATAAAAGTATCGGGTAGGGTTAGGGTAGGTGTAGGGAGGGCTTTATTGTCCCATTAAGCTGTCATCCATTTGAATTAAAACTATAATTTACACTCAATACGTTATTATTGCGTCCTGTTTTATAATGTACTACAATACTGAGGTGCAGATAATTGCCACTACTTGCAATAAGTAATATAAATAGCAGAAAATCTTGCTATTTTAACAGTGTAAATAGAATCCATTGCTATTTGCACTTAGTGTAAATAGCCGCTGCCTTTATTCATATAATTACAAGTGGATGCGCTATAATTGTATTGAAAGTGACCAATATTTTACATGTCATGCAAACATATCGATTTTGCTGTTAGGAGTGGGCGAGGCATACGCGAGAGGAACAAGCGCTTCACCACGCATGCGCAATAAACAGACAGAGCGCAATCGAATAGGAGCGCAAATAATTCGGAGTATAAAATATACATATTGCTAAAATATTTGTTGTTGGACATTAACCCCCGGTTTCACAGACAAGGCTTAAGCCTAGTCCTAGACTAAAATGTAAGTCTGAGCTGTTTAAACTGAAACAAACTTGCATTGACTGATCTTAAAATAAACCAGTGCATTTGTTTTGTCTCAAGATGCGCACCAGTAATGTTTTTTCTAAGGCATGTTTATAAAAAGTACTTAAATGTCCTAATTGAACTATGGCCTTATCTTGGCTTAGGCTAAGCCCTGTCTATGAAATCGGGCCTAAATATATCTTTTGTAGCATTTTTAAACCTACATATAAGTGTATTTTTATGATAGCAGTGACTGTAAAGGGACTATTGTACTAGGTAGCCTAAATCAAATGTAAACTAATCCTAATTACTAAGCTCAAATGAGTTAATGAGTGTTTCTTATAGCAGTTAAAATAGCCATTTTCTTTATTATTTATTTTTAATAAATCAGTGATTTTAACTTTTAATTGAGTTATTTCAATGCTTTAAAGAGCAATTTTAAATTGTAATGTTCTGCTAACTAGGTACAGCTGTCATCAAACCAGAGAGAAAGGCTGCATGGCTGTAATATTATATGAGAGAGTCAGTGGTAATATCGAGCTTAGCCTGACAGTTACCTGCTTTAGACCAGGTCAGTTTCTCAGCAAGTTGCCACAGTGACTAAGCTTGATCTATGCCTGTGTTTTTTATAAATTTGCTTTATGGAACTAAATCATTTGACAATGAGTCAGACTAACTAAATAAGCCTGGCTTATTTGTTTAATTTGTTTTATGAAACAGGCCTCGGGGCATTAAAAGTGATATTTTCTGCATATAATCTCATCGAATCGCATTGTGTTGAATCGAATTGAAATTGGATCATCGCATTGGTACCTGCTTCATATGTATCTTTAATGTATCGTATCGTTGGCTATGCATCGAGATGCGTATCGTATCGGCCTCAGTTATGAGATGCACATCCCTAGTCTGGACCATGCATTTATGAGGGTGAGGGAATCTATGGCTCTATTCCAAAACCCTGTGAGCTGCCTTCCTGTACCTGTCTATATAAGAAGTTATCTCCTGAAACCACTTCGTACTGAAGCCACAGCAAAGGCTTCACTAAGTCTACACCGGAACAGTAAAACTCTACCTCATTGTAAAATTAGGAAAATGCGTGAATTACTATGTATCCAGTTTATTTTCAAAGGAATTCCATTAACAATAAAATGGTTCTGAAGTGCATCAACTATAGCAAACACTGGTCACATGACACTGTAATTGATATTTTAAGTGCAATTCTAAAGTTATACTTATATAAGTTATATATCTCAGAATCATGATGCTGCTGTCTGGCTAGGGAACAGAGCTTTGTGTATGTATTTGTAGAACTTTCCAACCTAAGCCTGCATTTTATGGGTACATTATTAATTCAATTATTAATTAGTAAATAAATATTGACTTTGGCTTTTGTAACACAAACAGAAGGAACAGAAAAAGAAAAGAAACAGGAATGACAACTGAGGTTTAGCACGAGAAAGAGTGAACATGAGAAAGCAATTAGAACAAAAGAGAGAGTGAGGCCAACAGAAGAAGAAAAAAAGAGAGAACAACAATCTGGGGAAGCAGGTTTTGACGTATTTGATGGAGGTACAAGAAGCCCTGAGATGCAAAAGAAGAGAAAGCCAGAGAAATGGAGTTTGAAGTGTCTAATGGATGAGAATCTCATTCTCTCTGAGTTCAGTGGGCGTATCTGAGCTGCTCCCTATGCAGTCAACAGAGGTCACCGCAGCGGTTTTCAAAGCCCTTCTAGGAGAGAAATGGGCACCGTAGTCAAAACTGTCAGAGCATCATTCTGCAAAATTATCCCAGAGAATGTGTCTTGAATAGTGCACTACACAATCACTGCTGCATTCAGGGATCCACTTGCAGAACAAAGTCCACAAATTAAACAAAGAACAAATAATGTAAATAAACTCGACAAAATGCACTGTATGCCCAACCAAACAAATTCTGGAAAGACTGAAGATTCACAGTATCCTGAAAAACTGACAAAAATGAAGATGAAACGGTTTTCAGAATTATGATTGTAGTATGAGAAACAGGGTTAGGTAAACTGATAACTAAAAAAAAAAAAAAAAAAATTATGAAATAAAAATGTATAACTGATAACTAAAAAAAAAAAATGCTTTTAATAAAATAAACATGAACTAAGATATTAATTTGATTTCAGCTAGCTGGCAAGGGATCATTTGTCATTATGGTTTAGTTGACATACTAAAATAACAAAAATGAAATAAACTAAAAAACTAAACTTAACTATATAGACATATTTAAAAACAAAAACAAAAAAAACTAATAAAAATGACAAATACACAAAATTACTAAAATGTTTTACAAATTAAAATGAAACAGAAAATATAAAAAATAAAATGATTAACAAAAATTACAATATACTATATAACACTGATCAGACTGTTATCCAAGGTCCCCGCACCGGTTTGCCAATGAATTTCCAGTCATGTAATTATTAGATAATACATATTTTAGTGATTGAACTCACAAATAGCATTTCTAACCAAATAAATATTTTAGAGCTGAGCATAAGTAGATAAAATATATAGAAGACATTTCCAAGACGCTTAAAGATTTGATTCATTTCCATGACATTTCAAGGTCTAGAAATGAAAAATAACTTTAACCTGTAATTTCCTGTTGGGACCCTGATTAGTTTAGTATTTTGCAAGTGTACTGTAAATAGATTTTTAAATCACATCGCTTTCTGCTTTCAGTAATGTAATTCATTAAGCTGTACTACAGCACATTTTCAGTTTGATATACTGGGCTTTCACAGTCGAAGGCTGTATTGATTTTATTTTGGCCGTCTTAAAATGAAGCGCCTGAGAGGTCAGTGCACCTGTGCATCATCCACCCTCAGCTGACAGGGCATTTGAAAAGTAACTGTATCAGACAATCTACCTATTTTAGAGATTTCCTAATTTCGTAAACAGCGGAACAAGAAGAATGCTGATGATTTGGACAGCGAAATAAAAACAAAATAGTTGCTCTTTATTTGACCATATGTGCACTTGCAGTGTACTTAATGTACCATATGTAAAGTAACAGGGTTTAATGTTAGATTTAGGGTTCGATACTGGGGTTAGATTTACTTACTGCCCAATTGTCATAATATTGTAAATACACAGTATGTACATGCAGAACAGGATGGTAAAATAAATTGCTATCCACAACAGGAAATAGGACAGAAAAAGAAAAATGGAAACAGTGTCTCACCTGCACCTCCCGTTGGCCAGTAGCTGGGGGAAGGCGAGAAGACCTGGGCAGCAAAGTCCTCAAAGGTCATGTTCTCCTTGTGGTTCTGAATGATGGCCTCCAGATAGAGAGCCCTCTCCTCATAACTGAGAGCCCGTCAAGGAAGATCACATTTACATAACAGCAAATCAACACAGCGTTTGACATTACCCAGCATCATGAATGGACAATGGGACAATAAAGATAATCAAGGAAATCAAACAACAGCACAGATAAAGACAGGGAAGAAAAAGGAGCACACTAAAATTCATGAATGCATATTCAAAAATGGTGAATCAAGATGCTTGCACCGTGTTTGATGCCAATGACACCAAATGCCACCGGGTCTCATGAGTTTTGTTGGTCTGAATATGCAGAAGTGCAAGGAAGCTTTTTGAGATCTAACAGAAAAAATAGCTTACCAAAATAATTTTGGTATAACACAAAGCTATTGTGTGATCGTGACTTCAGAAGCCAGAACCAAACACACCTGTGCAAGCCAATTAAGATGTCTTAGAACTACTTGCAAATAACAGAGTTTAACTGGGATTGGTATTAAGGAGCTGAAAAGCCCTGATATTGTACATATACACAATCATATAAGAACAAATACATTTAATTATAATAAAAATGTAGTTTCAGTATTTTTAAATGTTTAACAGGTCTCACTAAGGCTGCATCTGTTTAATTAAAACACAGTAAAAACTGTAATATCATGAAAACATTATTATAATTTAACATAGCTGTTTTATTCCTGTGATCAAAGCTGAATTTTCAGCATCATTACTACGGTATTCAGTGTCACATAATCCTACAGAAATCATTTGAATATGTTGATTTGCTGCTGATTGTTTTTGCAGCTTCAAAGTTTTGTGACATTTTATACATTTATTTTGATAAATTTTGTTTACATTTTATTTTTCAGGATTCTTTGATGAAAGAAAAGGTCAAAGTTCAGAATGCATTTGAAACAGAATTTTTTTACTTTGATCAATTTTATTCATTCTTGCTGAATAAAAGTTTATCAACTAAAGATGATTATTAAAGTAAATCGTAATGATCTTAAAAGTGTGTATTATAATGTACGAGTCCTGGCGACAGCATATGCTTTGACTGCATGGAAAGCAGCAGTGTGAACATACAGCTAAACATCTCCTTTTGTGTTCCACGGAAGAAAGTCACACAAGGTTTGGAAAGACATGAGGGTGTAAATGATGACAGAATATTCATCTTTTTTCCCCATGTACAGGAAGCTAAAATAATCAGGGGAAATAAATTAAAAAGGAGATGTAGTGGAAGGCTTTCAGAGAAAGCACCCAAAAACAACACGAAACAAAACAAGTTGATTACAGTTCGCTTTAATTAAAGCTTTGCTTTAGGATCCGGCACATTCCAGTTGGCATTTCAGGGCAAATGGCAACTTCACGTAATATTGTGGGCACTCGTACTATGGCAGATGAAACAAATCAGATCTTCCAGCAGACTCCTGAAGCCATTTGCACTGGAGGAGTCATTACACACATGGTGAGCGTAGCCTGTTCAGTTACAGCTACAGTCCGTTAACCGTCCAAACAAACGCACGAGCAGGTGTTTCTGTCTTGATGTGCACATACACACCAACGCAAGCCTGGCAATCACTCAAAAACTGATACACGCATACAATCTGTGTGTACTGCTGTATTTATATGTATATAGCGTGCATGTGTGTGCGCTCTAATGTCTAATGAATAGGTTGTGGAGTGGAGACAGGGGCGTTCCAGAGACACATGCCTGCCTGCTGAAATTCTGGAGGGCCCCACTGATGCCATTCCCATCTCATTAGGGAGGCTGCTTATTCCACCAGGCGCTAGGCTGTTGCCAAGGCCTTTGCACTCCATCATGACCACGCTGGCTGCAGCACAGCACCCTGTGTTCGAGCGAGCCAGCGCGCATGTGTGTGTGTGTGTGTGTGTTTGCCACGTGCCGGCGCAGCAGGGGCTGAGGCAACCGTGACAAATTGTTGAAAAGGTCCGTCTGAACCTAGCGCTGACAAGCACCTGAGCCTGAGGGCTGCACACAAGGAGAGAGCAATCTGCTTCACTTCTGCATGCTTTTCTGCTAAAAACACGCAGCGGGGAGGGAGGGGGCACACATATCTGGAAGAAAAACTTTACGCACATTAGTCTGAAAATAAAACCTGCCATCGCTGGAATCGAAACGACCAGCAACAGACGGCACGCGGCATTCTCAATGTGTACATACAAGTCTGAGAGCACTTGCTCGGAGGATCATCTAAAAATGGCAGGTTTTGCTGCTATAGAAACATGGACAACATTATGGTAAAGAGTCTTTATGGCTCGCCAGGAATGAAAACTACAGATGAAAGCATTACAAAAGGAACTATACGAATTGGTGACACAGCAACGTAAAGAGCATTAAGTAATGGGAGCAAAAGAAAGTGCATGTGCGTGAACTAGAGGACAGAGGGAGAGAGGGAGGGAAAGAGAGGAATGAGAATAAGGGATAATAAGCCTGATCCCACTAGGTCAACAGAGCCATATGGCGTTCCATTATCAGAGATGCAGATGACTTAAGCGTGGCTCAGCTATTGAGATTCCTAAAACAAATATTGACCTCAGTCGGAGTCACCGCTGCCATCGGCCAACCTGCACTCCCACTTCCTGAGGATGAAAAAAAATCCTAACCTCTCATCTATTGAATTTATGCAGCGGTCACAGCACATTATGTATCGTACATTCATCTGCGCCTAAACGATGTTTGCGGCTTCTGGCACACCTCTAATTTTCGTGATACCACGTAGACTCGACAGCTGTTTGCATAAATGTATGCCAGTGTTCAGATGTGGGATTTGTTCTTTATTGAATATTGTAGCATGAGAAAGGCATAGACAGCTATGCATCAGGAGTCAAAACAATCAAGCTGCTTTTGCTGGCATGATTTGTCTGCCATCTCCTCTCCGTCTCGGGTTTCTCTAATTGTTGTGGCACAGGTTGTTCCGTAGAATGCGTGAGGTGGGCTGGATGACGGTGGTGTGGATTAATTCAATAAAGCAGTGAGCAGGCTTCGCACGCCGTCCGAGCGCTCGTCTCTGTCGGAAGCAGGGTGAACGGAACATACAGGAAATATGAGGTCGCTCGGATGACACCGTTCCAGAACAGAAAAACAAAAGCGGGGAAATTCTGTATTTTACGCAGGCGAGCGGGAACCTACACAATTTGCAGATGAGAAGAAAGTTATCTGAAGTTTAGGGATTTCCCAACGTGATTGTAATTTAAGTCACCCTTACAGCACCTGCGATGGAAAACACTCCAATCCGATGCAAACGAAGCATAGTGGGAATTTCCGAAAGCATTAAATCGCAAGAACAAGACTCCCAAAGGTCTGTGCACCCAGAACATCTACACAGAATGTTCTAGAAAGCGCTGGAGAGAACATCCCCCAGACATGTAAAATAATGTGATGACCTCATTCGAGCACAGGTCAGATTGTGCGTAGATGGGAGAAAGGGATAAAGGGGGGAAAAAAAGTGTGTAAACAAAAAGTACAATAGCGCTGCTACACCAGAGAGGGAAAAACAGATGAAGCAAATCCACTTTGGAGGAAAAACGTCCTCTAAGCATTTTGCAGAGGGGTTTTAACGGATAATGCTCTTTTTCCACTCTTTTGGAGGCCACTTTGCCACACCACGGTGCACCAGGTGACAAAGGCGAGGCATTAAAGGCTGTCGAGAGCAGAAGCCCGGGGGAGCGCACAGACTCATTGAGTATTCAGGAACAGTCCAAAACAATCTATTCAACTGGATCTTCAACCAGAACACTCTGAAGCAGAATACGGTCAACTGTATCAACAAAAGATTGTTTCAAATGGTAGGGAAACATTTGGATTCGAGTACGAATCTGAATCGATCCGTGTATAGGGGTGTGAGGATGTGGATCGTCTACAATGATATTGTTGTTTTAATGATGTTGAAGCAGATATTATTGCGTATACTGCACACTTTGCAAAACATGCAACATTCCTTGAGAACGCATGCTGTTTTGGTGATGTAGTCTAGCTTAATGCAGTTAGAATGACCTCAGAATCCAATATATGGGGGCAAAAAGGAGTTTTTGGTTCATAGGGTTAAGCAAGAGTGTGGTTTTCTTCCCAAATATCAGTGAGATTACAAATGTGATGGGTTATATACAGCAGTACAATAAACAAGAGGTATTGTGAGTTATATTTTTGACTAAATAATCTGTTTTATTCAATATTCTTTTTTTGGCCGTCAAAAACAAAGCCATAGCTATAGTGTGCCTCTGAGCAAAACACAGTGGTGTTTCATTAGTGACTGAATCTGTGTTTTTTTAACTAATTAATTGAAGCAATAATTCAATGATTCATTCATAAAGACAGTAGTCACTTCCTTTGCTCTTGAAGCCATTTGAATCAGTATATGTGAAGTACGTATCACTTCATTTTTTTATTTTCTTATTTCAATATTAATTTTTTCAAAGCATTAATATTTGTTGATTACATTTAAGAATTTGTCATAAAATATGATGCATACATCTAATTAGGTAAGAAAACATTATAAAGATCAATTAAAGGGAAAACATGGAAAAGTTAATTCCTGTCATGACTGTGAACTAACAACTATACTGTCTAATTAATATCCAAAAAAAAGAAGTAATTATTTTAAGTGTGCTAAAACAGATATTTGTTTATATCACTCAAATCAGCCATCATGAAATGATAATTTTTCTGACGTATGCGAGATGGTGATAGAGCGAGATGAAGAGTATGTGTGCTGTTGTCCAGATGGTAAGGGGTGGCCAGTGGGGAATTGAGAGGTCAAGCATTTTGGCAGATCAAAGCCAAGGTCAGGTGGCAGTAGTGGCCATCTTCAAGGTGCACAGGGACTCTGAGGGCCTCAGATGGCTTCTCATTTGCAGTCAGCTCAGGAGCCAGACCCCTGGGACCACCTTCTGAACCCATCCCACCCTGAAACCCCTCCCCTCTGTCCACACACACAACAAAAGGATCTCACCCCGCAGGACACCTCAGCCTGGATTTAACACAGCTGACTCAGGGTCACAATGCCAGTTTGACAATACACAGAAATCTGTCATTAACATGCTCGTGGAGATAAGGAAGTAGCAAATGACGCAGGCTAGGAGCAAAGTAGCTGTGGTTAAGATTACATCATGAAATATGACAAAACTGTCCTGTTAATGGACTTTAGTCTGAGTGGACACAATATGTAGTGTGACATAAATGAAACAAAGCTGTGAGGGATAGACATGCATGATGTAAATATTAGGAAAATCTTAAGAAATAAGTTAAGAAATTTCTTAAAATAAATTCTTAGTTCATAATTTTCTTAAGAATTGTTTTGTCAAAATATTCTTAACTTTATTCTTAAATTAGAAAATAGGAAGAAAATAGCAGTTAAACATTTTACACTTAATATTAATCTGGCCTCAACAACAATTTTTATTATTTTTTTGGACATATTTTCAGTGTTTTGTTGGCGATCGATAACAAGAAAATGGTGTCTCCCCTGACCAAGGTCTGTAAACATTTAATCAGAAAGTTTAAACATATAGTCTTTTTTTTATTATTTAAACCTACATACCACTTTGATCAAATGGAACAGGTTTGTGACAAAGAGCACAGATGGACATGCTATCTCAGAGGCCTGAGGAAGAGAAAGAGGTGTAATGCTAGAGCCGTTGAAGTTGGGTTTAATGTTTATTAGCGTCGCAGGGGTCAATTAGCAAACAGAGGCTTGAGGCCTTGCGCTGCTGTGTCTGGTTAAGCTGAAGAAAAGCGAGGTCTGATCGGAGATGGAGGACGTAATTGAAACATAAGGAGCCTCTGGAGTTCTAGCCTGAGGACAGGCCACTGTGCTGAGTTTCTGCATGCGTTCAACTGCAGAGCCTGAAGCAGCTGCAACAGTCACAATGTTCCCCTCACTAATGCCAGCTACACTATTTCATTCACACACCATTCTAGCTTGCTGTTAAAGGAATAGTTCACCCAAAAATAAAAATTCTGTCATTAATTCCTCACCCTCGCGTTGTTCCAAACCCATAAGTTATCATGTAATTCCAAACCCATTATGGTTGAACCACTGATGTCACATGGACTATTTTAACAATGTCTTTACTACCTTTCAGGCCCTTGAACGTGGTAGTTCTGTTGCCATCTATGCAGGGTCAGAGAGCTCGCAGATTTCAGATGAGTCAACATTACTTTAAATTCAGAACGTACAGCTTTACCCAATAATTAAGGAATAAAACAGAAATTACTAAAACAAAACAGTTAAAGAACTACAAACAGCGCAATATTTTACTAAAAAAGTGACTGTTCGTTATTCACCAAAGGTCTTCCTCGTTACACTGCTATTAGAATGTTATTTTAATTAACCTCTATTACAAACAAATATGATAGGAACACACTATTAAGGACAGACATTTAGAGTTTAAAGAGCAAATGCTAATTTCCGTCATTTCACCGCTGTCACTATCAAGACACGGCAAAGGTTAACAATACGTTTCTGCGCGGCCCTCTCTTATTTGGCCTCTGAATGGGCTCTTGTGAGAGGATGGAGAAGTTGAAGAACTGGAGAGTGACCATGCATGCGCAACCTCCACTCCAGCCAAGCACCAGCCATTAACCTCGACCAATCACATTGACCTTGCCGTCTAGCTGGGGAAGAGGATAATTGGCTGTTTTAGAGAAAAAAAAAGGAAAAAAAAGGCCCCGCTGCTTTTGGGATATTGTCCGAGCGAGTGCACTGCTGACATTCTCTGTCAGTGAATGGAATGCTCTGCATACAGATGCCTTTCTGCATTTCTGCTGCACGTCTGCTCTAATTAGGAGCTGACACCACCAGTTGGATCAAACAGACGGCGTGGCCTGACTCGTTTCCAGAGTCACAGCTACGCTCCTGATTACATAGTATCACCACCACAGACTGAGAGGGGCTTGATCTCGTGTTTTCAACAGAATTTTGTAGAAATCGTGCTCCGTGAGGGGTGCAAGCAAGTTGTCCTCGTTAGTATTAAGAAGCAGCTAGTAATTAAAGGATTTCTGCGTGTGAAGCTCTCTGTGGTTGGTTTTTGAGGAAGCAGTGATTTCAAGCTGAATGCTTCTGCAGGCGTTCTGTGGGGTTTACACACAATCCTCCTCAGTGATCCACAGACACTACCATGCACTTTCAGTTTTTGCCCACTATTCTTCTTTGCTGCTGAAGTATTGCCATGCTTTATATTCACAGTCATAATCTTAAAGACGCTCCTGCTAAACAGGCTTCATGATTTTTTGGAAGCCTGACAAGTTAGCCATTTCATTGAGTGCTTGTACTAAACACTGCTGAACACAATTTATAATACACTGACATACAAACTAGACAATACAGACAGGGAAAAGATTATCACAATATTAGATTTTTTACTTTAGCCTGCATAAATTATATTAACCCCTATAATAATAGGTGTTCACATTATTTTGTCCAAACCCTGTATAAATATAATCAAGGCCTGATCATATTATTAAGCGGTATACTTCAGTTTTGACACAAATGCTTAGCATATGTGTACAGCCAAACAGTCTCTTGATAGTGCGCGTGAACACAGTTGCTTGACATGCACACTAGTAATGCTAATCTTTGTACTGTGTCTGTGCTATTTCTCTTTATAAGTGATAAAAATGTAGTGTGTATCTCTTAACCTCCTCACATACGCACTTGCCAACATTGGCGTCATTTGTTGTTGTTCTGTCTCATCCATTTATATATCCACTCATAGGCTAGGCCAGTTTTCCCACCTAACTAATTAGTGCAAAAAATTGTGCAATCTGAGCATACAGTGTGAGAAAATCTGTTATCTGACGACCACATTTATTTATACATATACCTGTTTGCATGGACCCTTTTCATAAGACTGTGGTGGCTCGTTTCAATGGTCTTTAGCATCATAAAGCCTCCAAAGTTTTTTTTTTTTTTACATTTTCATTTTATATATGTACATTTATAACACTATCATTTGTATTATATTACCTGTGCATCAACTAAAAAAAAGTAGTTTCTAATACAGCGCCAATTTGACATCTCTTTTCTCATTGCCGTTATCAGTCCCTCTCTATTTTTTTCCTTGTTTGGAATGTCGAGAAAACACTATCGTGGAGTTTTTCTTTTGCTTTTTGAGCAAATGGGAATGCAAAAATATATATTTGTGGTAGTCTCCCATTCACTGCTATAGAAGTTTTTCCAACGTTGAACAAAAAAAAAGTACACTTTTGGTTTCACCATCTCTGATATTTATTGCATTTTACCCCTAGTGGCAGTTGCACAGAACTTTCAAACTGGTTGTGAAGCACTGTTACCCTCTGTTTATTCACTATGAATAATGATGAATGCTAACTATGAATATATCTACACAAATGACCTGAAAAATCTAAAAGAAAAAAAAAACATGGTAGGTTAATAGTAATAATAAAAAAAAAATCAGAAATATGATGAAAAAAATGTTTAAAGAACAATGTAGTGCAAAAAATTGGCACTTCATAGTTTTGATTAGACTACATCAATTCCTATCAGATGGTTACATATGGCCTAGCCGCAAAAATTCTAATGTTTCACTGCAATGGAAGATCGGATACGAAACACGAAGAAACACGAAAAAACCCACATACACATACGTGCAGCTCCCGCACTACTCTACACTGGAAATGCATGACTTGTAATACATGCAGCATTTACAGAAGTCTACTCAGCCCTAAATGTTAACTCAAAACAGACACTAAATGCTCCACCAATGAAAGAAGTGAAGCATCACTTCTGTAACTAATGAACCATTTATGTGGGCTGGGAATGGGAAGTGTGTCGAAAAGCACATCTGAGAAAAGCTAGCAGCGAGAGATGTACCGATAAATTGAGAGAGAGTCTTTCATCACAAATAGACTCGATGCCAGTTACCGTCAGCTCCAGTGCCCATGGGACAGCAAGTGTTGATTGGTGGCTTTCTGTGGCACCGCTGTAAGGGTACCTGTTGTCACGGTGCTGGACGGAGGCGTGAAGCACGTCTCGGTGGAAAAGCCCAGAGGAGGTGTGAGGTGATTATGGGATGGATGGGGGAGGGAAAGAGAGGGAGAACTCCGCAGGGACGAGTGAAACAATGCTGCTGATGTGCTTGTCATTAGCTCAAGGCCCTGGCGTCTCATTAGTCAGCTTGTTCTCAGAAAGAGACGATGATTACTGATCAAGAGCGCCAGAGCGAGCTAGAGATAGAGAGAGATGACAAACTACAACAAACAAGGGTTGGGAGGCATCAGAAAGCGTCCCTCTTGTCTTTCAGTCAGTAATATCAGCTTCTGAATATGTGTGTGTGTGTGTGCATCTTCCACTTTAACGAGAGGCTAATTAAGCCCAGAGCCCAGAGCTGAGGGGACAGGAAGGGGAGTTAAGACAGGTTAATTGAACCTCCAGGGGGACGTTCACACCCTCCACATCTCACCTCTCCAGCATCCATCTCAGGACGAGACGCAGCAACGCAGAATTACGAGCGTGACATCACTGCCCATGCAGATTCCCACATAGAGCTGCCAGGCAGGCCGAGTCTGAGCACAGATTTACCACGGCTCTAAATCAAACGTCTACGGTTTCTCTGCGCTACCTGAGCGTGACACACAAAGGCTCCTCTGCCTACGGCGCTCCAAGTATCGATCCGATCTAGGGGTCAAAGGAAAGGGCTTGTCGGCATACAGGGAGAATGCAGAGAGGTCAACAGGTCACAGAAAACTGAAAGATCCACCACGGTGATAGAGGTGGCACTCATATTATAGATCTCAGGGGAGCTGTTGAGTAAGGTGAGATGTATGTGACTCAGCAGTTTTCCAGTCCGACATAAACACTCTAAAAGCTTTAATGCACCATTTCTGAGATAGGAATGCTTAAAGTGCCCCTATTACGGGCAATGAAAGGTTCATATTTTGGTTTTGGGAGTCCCAAACAACAGGTTGACATGCATGCATGGTCAAAAAATACTTTCATTGTCTTATATGCATTTATTTTGACCTTATTACAAATGGGCGGACCATATGCTAATGTTTCATGTTGACGTCGACATGAAACGACTTGGGATTCGTTTGAAAAATAACTAGTTTAAATGATTCAGAGTCGACTCTTTCTTTTGAGAGACAATAACTTTATACACGGCGCACTTTCAGATTTAAAACTTTGCAGGATGTTTTCATTCACTTAGAGCTGTGTTACACACTGCATGAAAGCTCATTTTAAAAAATCCATAACAGGGGTACTTTAAGTAAATTCTGACGCTGTGGAAAGAGCCAGGAAGTGGGAACAAAAACTGCGTCTCTCTGAAATTGGTCACTGGTCAGTAAATGGCAACGGCAGTGAAATGTAGAGCATAGTCACTACTTGTGACAAACCATTGAAATCATGCAAATCGATTGCAAGCTTTAGTAATCATTTTCCTGATAAAATTCAGATTGTCAGATGTCCAATCAGACGGAGCTTTTTTACTCTTTGAGTCACAGACTGGTAAAGGCTTTAATGTGACAAGCAATGAGGGAAATAATCAAGCAAACAAACCGCTACTATAAAAGGCAATTGGCAACAGCAGCACTTTTTAAAAGAAGATATAATAAGATGGAGCCATCAAGGCAGACGCATCTCAAGTCAGAGGTGGGCAGTGCAGGTTCTTTGAAGAGCTCTTTTGTATCAGACACAGGGCTCTTTTTGATAAAAAGCTCCAGCATTTATAAAGCCCTCCTCACCGAGACAATGAGATTAATTCACACGCGAATATGCATTGGGTGCTGAATAATCAGCTAAACATGCCGATCTGAATGGACGTGGATTGGAAGAGAGAATCTGTGATCCTCTTGTAAGGTATGAATAAAGCTGTTGAACAATGCTGCAAAATCTGACAAGGACCAAAATCTACTTCTAGTTTCAGTAAAAAAAAGGTTATATCAGTCTTTCTACAGTATCAGTGGTCTCAGCTTTAAATCATGCCTTTACCACACGCTGTTTATTAGGAACATGCAACCAATACAATTTGACCAATGACAGTCAAAGATGAATTACATAGTTAAGTGTTTTAATGGCCACAAATGAAGACCATGACACTGCGACGTGTGTGTGATAGAGATAGGTCATGCGGACTAACCCAGCGTCGTGTTGAGGACGGTGTATTACGTTAAACATAGTCTTTGCTATGAAAATGCACCCTAAGAAATGTGTCTGATCAGGGTACAGTAACATCAGTAACATGAAACCAGCCTACAGTAACTACACATAACTCTCTCACGATTCATTAGTAATTCGGGAAATCCATAATTAGTCCATAAAAACGTGTAGCTTGAAAATATGTAATTCTGCACATTCCTGATGTGTGACATGTCCAATATGTGGAGTTGACCAGCTTTCTGTTCTTTTAGTAAAATAAAACAATATAAATGGTTTTAATAGTTTTAATTTCAGAATGCTTGAGTATTTCTGAATATTTGAAAGACACAGTTTAATGAATTTTTCTTTGTTCAGTTTGTTTTGTTGGTTCTATTTGTTTGAAAATTGTTTACAAAATGCAGTTTACTGTAATAAATTCTTGGAGAAAAAATTGTGATGTACTGATGAATGCTCGAAACTGCTACATGGAATTGTTTATTTGTAATTTATTCATTTGATTTTAAAAACTTTAAATAAGCATGCTAGTTTTATTCATTTTATTTCAGTTGTAGTTGTAATTATTTTAGTACATTAAATCAACTAAATGAAAATGAGAAATATTGCTTTGGCAACTAGCTGAAATAAAGTAAGTTTTAAGCTTTTAATTAATTTTGTGTCTCAGCTAGTTTATTTCGAGTAGAAAACTTATGGTTTTAGTTAACAATAATACCCCTGGAATTAGTATCACTATGAAATCACTGTTGTTTTTTTGATCACTTTTGGTTTTTAATAGACTGGTTTAGCAACTCTTTCTCCCATTTTCTCTTTTCACTTTTTTTTTTTTTGTAATATCTGCCTGCAGGCGCTCCGTGCAGTCAAGCGCACTGTTACGAGGCAACAATTAAGCAGGATGTGGAAGCCGGCACCTGGTCCAAGGCATTCAGTGGCTTTCAGCAGCAGCTGACTGTACAGTGTCCTCCACACCAGGTGGTCCTCCTTCAATGACATTAGCTAGTGACTCCAGGGTTAATAAAGGGCCCGCATTGGCCCAGTGTGCTTGCACAAATCCCATTCACTTAGCCACAGACACTGGCTCTTTAAATGGGCTGACCAAACAATGTGCTCTCCCAACACCCACATAAAGAGAGCTCAAACACACAATCTGGGAATGTTACTTGTCATCAGAAAGCATACAGGCTGTCTTTAAAATGTAAATACATCTTATGGATGTACTGCTGGAGCTGCTGTATGTTGTGCCACTTCATTCCTACAAAAAACTGGGCTCCTTTCCTGCACAATTACAGTGTTGTGGCAATGCAAACCTATCTATATTTTATTACATTGATCCTGAGATCCTTTTATGTTTGTTTACATAATAATGAGTTCAAATAATCAAGCAGCACTTCATCTAAATCAGCAGATTTTTAGCTTCGGTGTACATTCAATTATATTTGTGTTTTATTAAAATTAATGAACACAGCACAATATCTTTCAGGGATTAAAAATCATGAACCATGTTACGGTGATGCAAAGTTTTGAATCGTGACACTTATAATAATAACTCAATAACAAAACTGTCAAGATTTTGTAATAATTAAGATTTTGCTCACTAAGGCAGCACTTATTTGATCAAAAATGCAGTAAAATAGTAATATTGTGAAATATTTTTATAATTTAAAATGACAGTTTGAATTTATATATATAAAAAAAAAAAAAAAATCATTACTGTGATGCAAAGCTGAATTTTCAGCATCATTATTCTAGTGCAGAGGTGGGCAAACTACGGCCCGCCGGAGTTTTCAACCGGCCCTTGAGGCAGTTGGTCCAAAATGGCTAATTTGATGCAATATTAGTATAATCCAATAGATGGCGCTGTAGCATGTAGTGCGGTATATAACCCCTGATTTGCGGTGCGTCACGGCTCCGGCACGGGCACCGGAGCCGATCGTGGCCACTCTAGTCAATGCTTGGGTTCACACCAGCTGCACCATAGCATGTTTCAGAAGCATCCCAGAAGCGGCTCTCCACGCTGCTTCGCTAAAGATAGTCCCCTAGTCTATTTTTGACAGATGCCGCGTCCAAGCCGCACAGCTCAAATACAAAATAAAAAGTCAAAATATACACAGTGCACAAAACTGGCACAATGTTAATAGTTAATCGTTTTAAAAATGTGAAAGTGTTTATTTTAAAAAAATTGCATGGGTACCGTTTTAAAAATATTTAAAATGCTCTGTAGATTTTCCAGTGTAAGAGAACAAATGCTAGTGTTATTCTCCTGCTCAGGGGCACTATAATTTAGTGGGAAAAACATTGAAATAATTTAACATTTTATCTTGCAAAGATTATGCTTTCTTCTTTTGTTTTCCACACATTTATATGAAAATGGATATAGTACTGTATTTTCCGGATTATAAATGACGTTTTTTATCATCCGAAATGTTCTGCGATTTATATTCCAAGCTGACTTATATAAAGCAGTTAAGGTCAAGTACAAAGCGCACACATTGGTGATAAATGAGAAATGCAAGCGAGTTTGTATTGTGCATTTTACAGCAACCACGCCGCTAGTTTCAGTTTCACTTTAAATATTTTTGTCATTATACTTCTGGGAGATCAAGACAAAACCTATGGGCTGGTGTGGAGGAGGAGCTATAAACACTTTCCGGTCATTCTCATCCTCACTTCACAGCTTTGCGCACCAACCGTGAATAAGACTCATATACATGACAACAGCTATAGATCTGTAGTGGCTCTGCCACAGTAATTAAAAGGCTGTATGAAGCGTTTGAAACCAAGACGTGCAAATCACAATGAAATGCTAAGTGCTTCCATTTCAGCAACACACTGGATTGTCTGGCAATCAAAAGGAGCAGCAAAAATAAAACCAATCACAGACACGTAATGAAGCTCCAAACAGGCGCTCAAAAGTGAAAAGGTGTCTGGTTGAGGCACTACCTTACAATGAGAATTTCCTAAACAAGCAAATTAACAGGAATCACAGGGAACATTACGGCATTATTACAGGCATCCGGCGTAAGGTTCAGATGGAGGAACATTAGCAGAGCTTAGCCCTTCACCAAGCAAACTGCACTCTTCTACTTCACAATGTAAAGAACCTCCATTTCCACATCAAAGCCAGACTGGAAAAAAGCAGGATGCACACTTTTATGTCGCTCTGTGGTTTTTGCTGTTGTTTTGTTTATTTGCCCATCCTCTTCGCAGAGACTCCGTTTTGTGTGAACATGCAAATGGAGAGACACAAGGACATCCTTTAGCTCAGAACAATCACAGGCAGCGTGTGGAGGAGCCGTCTCTGCCTTTGAACTGTTTAAAGTGGTATTAAATGGCCAACTTATAAATAATCAACTAATTCCTCTTTAAAGATATCCGCCAGTGGGGCACTGGAGACCGAGAGCGCTGTAGTCTTTAAAGAAGCAGCCCTCTGTGGACCGGATGCGCAGTCAAATAACCGCACTCAGAAAAAACTACTGTTTATGATCAAATTTGAAATCTACGCAACCATTTGCAGCTTGCAAAACTTGCAAAAAAGTGCTTTACTTATGCATGCTGCAGGTTGCCCCCTCAGTATATTTCTCCGTGTTGGAACGACGTTTCACTAAACGTCAGAGAGAATCCTCAAGCTCATTGGCTGCCGCCTCTGTAGATATGCTAATAGCATAGTGAAAATTATATAATAGAACATACTTATTATTAAAAAGAAGTTCATGCTGCTCCATGTTGATAGATGGCAGTGCAGCATCACAAGGAACAGCAATGCTAATGCTAGCTAAACAACTACTGAGTGCATCTTCAAGGCCCAGTCCCAAATGGCACCGTAAACCCTCGCTGTCTTCCTCTGAGTCCAATCTTTCGTGACGTAATGTCGCTTTGACTACCAGGTAGAAGTCTGCAGAAGTGTGCATCGAGGGCGCATAGCAGCCGCAAAGGGGGCGCTCACGAGCACCCTTCTGAAAGATAAAATGATGTATGGCACACCCTATGGCCTCGTGGACTTGTGCACGCAATGGCCACTGTAAGAAAGTCCTCGAGAATTAAAAAGAAAGTGCACATGAAGCGAGCCATTTTTAACAGGGCCTACCAGACACTTTATTTGTGGTGCTCTCTGCTCCTCTGCTATGTTTCTATGGACAGAGTATTACCTTAACCCTGTAAAGACTGACATATGAAATAACAGTCAAATATTGATATACAATATAGAATTTGATGAAATTGAACAGTTCATTGAAACTTTATATTAAATGTAAAAAATGCATTTTTGGTTGAGTATCATATTTGATGCATCAATATTTTTGGCTCATTTATTATGACAGTAAGAATGTGGAGTTCATACTCAAGAAGGAAAAAAAGAAGGTGCTGATATTTATATGGCCAAAAAGTAAGATGAAATTCTGATAGCTTGTATGTTAATGATGAGATCGTTATAACAGTATAGCAGATAAATAAAATGATATAAATATCAGTCACTCTATATCTCCAATAATATATCTAATCTTTATGATCAAAACATATAATGCAAAGCAATATGATTGAGCGATTAACAAATAAACGCTCCTGAAAATCCTGATGATCATATTTAAGACTTTTCTTAAAAAAAAGGACATCTGCATAATCAAGTAAAACAAAGCTGTTTCAGTCCAGTGAGTGTTCATTTTGAATACTAACAATAACAGTTCATTTATAAAAATGTCGAAAGATTTCACAGCAAAAAAAAGTTTTGATCGCGTCGATCATTTAGAGGCCTTAGAAATTTGTGTATAAAATATGATAAAGTTGACTTTATAGGGTTAAATACTTTTCCTGTGCTCATACTCAATACCCAAGAATATTCCTCATGAGAAGTCATTTCTCATTTATGAAAAAAAATTGCCCTTTATACACCTATACTTTATCTGTTGTAGTGTGCTATTATTTTTAAATTAGAGTCAATGCTGATTTACAAAAACAACAAAGAAAAAACGTATCACGGGACGTACAGTATAGTCGGCGGCTTATATGGTGGCTGACATTTGAGTGACATTTAGGGAAGAATTGGATATGTGTGGCATAAGAGAGGATAAGCAGACTTCATTCAGGCCCGGAGAGCTCCGGGAGATTGAAAGGCAATCAGAGCACTGCTGATATTCACCGATCGAAGACTCTCTCACCATTGGAGGATTTCAGTATCACAAGAGCCCTAGAGGCAGTATTCTTATCAGCAGCGGCCTCAGACAAAGAAACCTCCCGAATGAGAGATGAGCTTTAACGAGGGCCGCCACTGAACAACTGTGACGATTAGCGAGAGGAGAA
Organism: Barbus barbus; assembly: GCF_936440315.1. Taxonomy (NCBI): domain Eukaryota; kingdom Metazoa; phylum Chordata; class Actinopteri; order Cypriniformes; family Cyprinidae; genus Barbus; species Barbus barbus. Next base: position 3,896,870 of record NC_136758.1, read on the forward strand.
TCAGGCATGCGTGAAGACGCAAACACAAAGACACGCAAGCCCTCTCCCGCAAACAAACGCGTATACATCCTGGCACGCACGAGCCTCGAGACGCCAGAGATCTTTTGAGAAAGACCATCGTGCGAAGAATACCTCCGCTGCCGCAGGCAATCTCATTCTAATGAGCGAGAAACAAAACACAAACAAAACAAAAGCAACAGTGCTCTGGAAACACGCGCTCTCGTACATTCAAATACTCCCACACTTAAGTGCCCAAGCTTGCCAGAATTGCTCATTATCACTCCCTTTACAAGACTATAGACAAAGCGCTAGAGACAAAACCCACACACGGCTCATCAATGCGAACGCGTTCATTGTGCACACGGGCGACAAACAAAAAGCGGAGCGACATCCATTTGGATAAGCTGAGCGGGCTAACAGCTTTCTCCCAGAGTTGGCAGCCTGAGGAGGGAGGAGAAGAAAGTTCATTAATTAAACAGGGCTTGGGCAGACAGATGGAACCGCTAGCTGGATGCTAATTACTCTGAGAAGACGAGCAGGTTTAACACTCGTCCTCCCCTCCTCCGCCATCAATCACAATTAGCACGGCTCCGAAACGTCCATCCTTGCTCGGCGGACCAACAACAGGATGAGCGAGAGACGGAGATAAAAAGAAACAGAGGCAGGAACTATGCTCAGCTACAGCACTTCATGTCCGTTTAGAGATTTTTCCTTGGGTATGGACGGGAGGGTCATGTGCGACAAACTTACCAGACCAAAATTTCTAGTGACCGAATACAGGTCAACCAATATCTACACTGGCTGAGTGTCTCTGGCTCAAGAACGTAAGCTCTTCGAGTCTAACATTTACATTATATTTGAAATCAAGTTGCAGTTAAGCATGAGAGAAATGTATGTACACTATCATTCAAAAGTTTGTGATCAGTAAGTCTATTTATTTGATCAAAAAGACAGTAAAAACGGCAAATATTGCAAAAATATTCAAATTTATGTCTTCTCTTTGAATATATTTTATTTCTGTCATCAAAGCTGAATTTTCAGCATCGTTACTCCAGTCTTCATTGTCACATGATCCTTCAGAAATATACATTTAATTTAATTAATTAATATGCATTCTAATATGCTGATTTGTTTCTCAAGAAACACGTATTATTATTAACGTTGAAAAACCTTGATACTTTTTTTTTTCTCACAATTCTTTAATAATCATAAAGTTCAAAAGAACAGTATTTAATTAATAAGGAAATAATCTGTAACCGTATTGCCACTTTTGATCAATTTCATGAATCCTTGCTGAGTAAAAGTATTAATTTCTTTTAAAATATAATACAAATATATATATATATATAATTATTAATAGTAAAAAAACAAACAAAAAAAAAAAATATATATATATTTATATTTTTTATATATATATATATATATATTTTTTTTTTTTACTACAAGAGTGGTACAACCATCAATGTCAAGTGAGTAGGGGACAGACAGGTAATTATATAAATATTCCATCTAAACAAGAACAGACAATTTCACTGGGTACATGAAAACACGATGTGTTTGTAGAGCATTTGATGTTAAAATCAAATCTACACCCTTGCTTGGAGGCAATCGTTTCCCCATTGTTTCACATTTAATACGGTTGTCTCCCATGTGCACAAAATAAACAACAACACAGCAGAAAACACTATGGCAGAATGCAAAAACACAAGCTGGCAGGTGCCAACAGGAGCCGCTCTCACGCTTACAGGCGCTTTAGTAACGTCACTCCTGAGGGAGCATTAATAAAGGAGCAAGCTCTGCGTAACTCTACCTCACACACACACACACACACACACGCTGGGGGATCCCACCCTGATCTGGCAATGGCTCCTCCATTCACAATAGTGGCAGAACATAGACAGATGTCAAGCATGAATGCCTAATGGAGTGCTAGTGATTTTTTTTTTTTCATTTTGTGTGGGAGGAGACGGAGGTTCAAGTTTAAATGTAGATTGTCAAATTCAATCGCACTGGTGCAGACGTTCTGTGACGTTTCTCTGTCCGAGAAACAAACACCCAGTAGCTGCTACAACTAAGCTCATTTTTAAATGATATACTGTCCTTACTAAAGCAACCATTGCTATTCCTATAGCGTATGAATACAATTTTGATGTAAAGTAGTATAATGTAAAAAAATAAAAAATCTTGATTGGAACCTCTCCATTCCACAAAATATTATTTATGGTGGAAAAAGGTTGTTTAGATTTTTAAAATGTTCTTCACTAAGAAAACGAAAAGAAAAAAGGTTCTTTGGGGAACTAAAATCTTTCTTCACTCTTAAAAATGAAGTTTCTTAATTGCCATTTATGGTTCCATGAAGAACATTTAACAACCATGGAACGTTTGTATTGGAACTTTTCGCTAAAATGTTCTTTGGGAAGCCAAAAAAAGCCCCTTTATTTTTAAGAGTCCAGAACACCCCGCCAAGCACTCAGAATTAGTTTTGGATGAGCAAGCACCACAAAATTGTCTTTAGAAACTGCAAAAATTAAGAAAGAAATTAATTCCCATACCCACATCCTCTTTACAAGCATTAAAATTGTGCTTAGAGAGCAGCAAAACAGAAGGAAAAGGGGAATATCATCAAGTGCGTATTTCATCTCAGGTTGATAAAGTATGAAGAAGTTTGACCCAGTAGCATGCTGTACTGGTATCGAATTCGACACGGCTCGATGACCCAGGAGTCTTCCTGCTCCCTGCGGAAATTTGATTAAAAAAGCTATTGAGGATTCCGAGCATGATGATGATGTGCAGAAAAAAAAGCCCAGGCAGAGCCAAGGCTGGATAAACATGAAGTACATGAGATTCATGCACACACCTATTACATCTGCCACCTGTTTTTGTCCTATTTTGTTGTTCTGTCACGGAGTTGTTTACTGACCTGTGTTTAAGTCCTGGCTTTACCATAAGAGAAAATCCCCCACGGGCATTTGTGTGTGTGTGTGTGTGTGTGTGTCACTATTCTTTGTTCCAGGCATCACGAGCAGCAGAGAGAGAGAGAGAGAAGAGTAATGCTATGAGTCATTCAGTGTTAGAGAGAGAGAGAGGGTGGGTGGCTGGGTGGGAGAATACTTCAGTATTTCATATAAAGAGGCAGCAGTAAGACGCCATATGCCATATGGGCAAAACTGACTTTCCACTCATGGCTGGGCTTGACAGGCCTGTGGATGGGAAATAAAGAAACCTCCATTCAGACTTTTAGGTTCACTCAACTATTGTCTCAAAAACTCAACTATTGTCTCATTAAGCCAATACATTTTATATATATATATATATATATATATATATATATATATATATATATATATATATATATATATATGAAGAGTTCAGAAACCTCCAAGTGCCACCATTATAGTTATGTTCAGTTATTTCACTTTAATTGCACAGAAAGGACCTATACATTGCCATTAGAGTAAAATTACTGAACCTAAACATAGGAGCCAAATAAAAATGCTATCGCCTATATAACAATAATGACAAAGCAAGAACAACAGGAACAACAACAAAAAAAGGTTCAAGAAAAGTCAAAACAATAATCCTATTATAAAGCATGTAATTTATTAATGCAGGGAACTCATAAGCCTTTAATATTTCAGCAATATTGTTCAATTTAAAATTCTTTGTTCAGACAACTGGTTAACTAGTTAAGACAGCATGCTGATGGTATAACTTGGCTTTTATGTAGTTATTCACATTTTTTGTAAGTAATTCACAGTTCTTATCAAAAGTCAAAAGGTCCCATAAACTGAAAAATATGTATATATCCCTTTCCACGTTGCATGTTTAATTTAGAACATGATGTTCAATTGGAAATCTTGGAAAACTATTGTTTTGCTTTTTAAATTAACATTTGTATTGAGTTGTTTCATTTCTCCACTACTAGCGTCACTACATTGAATAGTCAGGAAACTTGAATAACTGAGCAATGAGGAAAGCACGACATATCATATTTACCATTTGGAAGTGTCAAATAATGAGTCAAGAAATCACCCATCAAATCAGAAATGGAACGCAATAACAAGTGCAGTATGGAAGAATGCTATTCAAAACACAGTCCTGAACGTGTGCAGGTCTGGACAAGAAGAGAAGGACACAGAGAGACAGGGTGGGAGAGTGAGTTGGCGTAACTCAGTGATCTGAACACACTGGACGATGTCAGGGCCTCCAGTAACAGCTGGCGAGTTGGGAGACCCACTTAAGCAGACAGGGGAGGGGACTCTTCAGTGTTCTCCATACAGCCATTTGGAGAAACTGCTGCACCATTATTTGAATGCTGTTATCTACTATTATATTATGTTGGTCTATTTTTGCAGTATCATTAATTTCATGGCCTCAAACATCATGCAAAAACAGTTAATGGGGTCACTGGGACAGCCTCTTCCAGTTTAACTAAATGGTTCTTAGCCAGAATAATCTGCAAAGTGTCGACAGTCAAATGTCAGACTCTGCATTACAATACTGAGAGGAAGTAGGCTCGACCCTGACCCTGACATTTCAATATAGCGCATGGATCTTGTGATTTAATAAGCAACTAATATGAACACAGTCAGATCTGTGCTATATGGACGGATGGCCACAATGACAACCAGACAATCACATTCATAATCCTCATTCTAAATCGCTGTATTACGGCCTACATGAGACAACATCCTCAACTCACCCTCAAATATCCATCACGGGTGCTAAAAGCTGAATCGTGCATGACTGACGGCGGCCAGGAACAGATTATGGCTATTGATTGGTGCCTAAAGATGGATCTGAGCCTGGAGGAGAGAGGGAGTAACTCCATTGATTCTTGTTCAGCAGGGGAGGCAGCACAGAGACTGAAGGTCAGTGAATAAGCTTCACTTCTTAAAGGCCACTGGTCTGCCATCGCAAACCCCACGTGGACTGAAGCATGTTAACTTCACACAGAGACTGACAGAAAGAGAGTGAAGAGACAATGACACACTGACCTTAGACCAAGGAAGGGCTCAGTGGTAAAAGAGTTAAACCAGCTGGCCACTTGTCAACTCTACATAACTCAATGATGATACGGGATGTCATGCACATGGACAGCTGATAGAAGCAGTAGACCTGTATCTTGCAAGTCAACGCAAAGCTGGCTGAATTAGGAAAAACAGCACAGCGCAAGCATACACCATTACCATGGACAGCATCTGAAGCCCTGTTCACACCCAGACAAACATTCGGTGTGACAATTCATGCACTAAACTATTTCATTTGAATGAACGGCTGCCAATGCTGTTAAGTGACTGACAGGAACATTTGCATGCCTTCAGTGCGATCTGAGGTTCTTTTAACCAAGAGCTGTTCTAATCTCTTTTGCATCGCACTGAGAAGAAACCTAGCCAAACGTTTGGATTCACCACTTAGTCTCCTACCCAGAGCTGCTGCTGTTACTTTAAATCATGACTTGGTGGTGCTCGCAAACAGTGTCTGGATTCAAGCGCAATTAAAAAATAAAAATAAAGCTCTCAAATTTTTTTAAGACCTTTTTTTGATAAGAAACTACAGCCTTTGTATATTTTATTATTATTATTATTATTATTATTTTTAATTTGTTTGCAGAACAGGACATAATGTAGTTAGACAAACCATGGTAAGATGACATAAATACAAAATAAACATAACGACAAAAAAACAAAGAAACTTGGTTTTACATGCGAATATGTCCTGTCCAGTTCTTTCTGAAGACTCGCTGATCAACTCACAGCTCAAAGCACTTCAGATTACTATAATAATCTTTTATCTCTTTTAATTACTACAATCATTTAAGACTTCATTATTAAATTGGAGTTTATCCTGATTTAAAAAAAAATATTTACAACTATTTTTTAAGATGTAAAATTCTTATTTTTAGAACAACCTTAAGAAAAGATAAGGCCACTTTTTTCAATACAAAATATTTGTAACTTTATTTTTAAGTTAGACAATAATATGAAAAAAGCAGTTAAGAAATGTATGCTTAATCACATTTTGTGAATCTTCTGAACAGTGAACAGCAGAGGAAGAATCTGGAACTGCCTCTCATTTTTGTATTCATGTATTTAGTGTTATCTGATATACATCATAGCAAACACAAAAACCTAAAAGGCTGTTTAGAAATGTGTAAATAATGTTTGATTTGCTTTCTTCTCCATCACAAGCAAGTGTCAGAAAGTTACATAGCGCTTTGTGTCCCAGAGGGATCATTTTTTTGATCTGTTAAATTTTGGAGGGATTTTACTGTAAATGGTATTATACTGATGTTTTTTTTGTCACATAATTTGTTTTGTATTTTCCTGCCCAGAGACAGAAGATGAAATTTAGCTCTGTAGCTAATTCTGGGGCAGTTTTCTGACTGTCTATTGTCCCTGTCAAATAATGAATTACATAAAATTAAAATACATTTTTAGTCATAATGTAAATGTAAAAAAAAAGAAAGAAAAAAAATCAGCTGGCTCGAGTCTAGTGTATTTAAGTTTGACATGGCTTGTCACTGTCATTACATGGACAAGATTACATGGACATTTCTTTTCCTCTCCTTTTGTGGTGTGAAAAAGAAAGGTCATACGGCATTAGAACAACACTGGGGTGAGTAAATAATGACTGAACTCTCATTTGTGTGTGAACAATCCCTTCAAGAGAGCCCAATCTGCTCCTGAGAAATATGAGCAATATCAACACGAGTGAGAACATGAAGGAACAAAAGGCTCATGCATCAGCTAAAGATGCATTTTCTTCATTTACTGATCTTGTAATATATCCCAAGTTTCTCTGCGCAGGGCTTCAGCATGACCCACTTCAAACTCGCAGCAGCTGATGAATCAATAATCACAACACATTATGTGCAATGTGAAAGGTGTCAGCAGGAGCGGGGACTCTCCATTCAGCTAAGCTAAGTCCTTTGGAAAAGCATAATCCCAGAACCGGGCGGGATAGAGATCCATAGATTAGCTCTGCACATTCACCTGCATACACGGACAATAGAAGGCAAGGGTGTGGGATAGCGCAGGGCACAGGGGTGGATTGCAGTGCCCCATGCCAAGCGCTGGTGGTCATTTCACCAAAACCCATCCAATTAGAGCTGAGTGATGGTGTAGCCCACTGGAGGCCCCTCCATCTCTGCGGCAGGGCCAGAGAGAGACACCTGCTTTTATCAGCCTGTGCAGGGAGCACGAGGACTCGCTTTGAAGAAATATTCAACTAATTACGCTGGAGCACCAAGCACAACAAGCAGGAAGATTGCAGGGACCCCGACCATTGTGAAGCAGAAAACTCCAGAGAAGATTTCATCTCAGCACAAAAACAGACATCTCTCAGACTGTGAGGCAAGGTCATTGTTCTGACGGGGAGCGACAGACTGTAAGAGAGAGAAGAAAGAGGACTACATTCACACTGCAGGGTTTTTTCCCCCTGATGTGTGATGCAGATCTGTTTTTGGATGAGAGTGTTAATCTGATCATTCCATTCTGGGACGCTTTCACATGTTGGAAATAAACCGGATATGCATAAGATTTTTCATAATGTGACTTCAGTGTGAACAGTCAGGACGAAACCAAAGCGATTTTCGGTCATGCTTTGAGAGCCTGAGATATATAGTCCAAGGTTGCTCTAGACATCCTGAAGTAATTTAAGACAATAGTGACGAGGAGCATGATGAAACTGAAGTAGCAACGGATCTTTTGTATTGTAATTCACATCTGAGTAAGAGAAAATGTAGGGCAGGAGTTGGTTCTATCCATCGGTTGTTGATTTGATGTGAGAGGCCCGTCTGAATGCGAGTTTGCAGTTGATTGTAAGAAAGGGGAGGAGTTTAAGCAAACTAAATGATTGGAGGAGCCTGGCATACATCACAAAATAGAAGTCTGCCGCAATTTTATTGTTAGCTAAAACTAAAACTAATAAATAACATTGCATGAAATGAATCAGAAAAAAAATGAAACAAAGATTACATGGAATGGAATAGAAATGTTGCCTTTGCAACTAACTGAAATAAAAGCTGAAATACTAAAACTGTGAAATTAAATAAACCCAAAATTGAAATAAAAAATATATAGGCTAATTAAAACTATTTGACTAAAACAAAGAGCAATAAAAATGCCAAAAGCATGTAATAAAATGTCTAAAAAATCAATTGCAATGAATACTGAAAATATAAAAATTTACATTTACATTTATTCATTTAGCTGACGCTTTTATCCAAAGCGACTTACAATTGCTATATATGTCAGAGGTCGCACGCCTCTGGAGCAACTAGGGGTTAAGTGTCTTGCTCAGGGACACATTGGTGTCTCACAGTGGATTCGAACCCGGGTCTCTCACACCAAAGGCATGTGTCTTATCCACTGCGCCATGTTGATTAAAAATATATATGCATGGTCTACTAACAACAGCTTTTATAACGTTAATAAGATTACTGCATTTAAAAAAATAGATGAGGTGAATTTTCTTTTAGTGATGACTTGAAAATATTGCCCTGTCTCTGTACCCTCATAATTAATCACTGTTGTTTTACACACGTGGGTCAATATAGGAGCACCGCCTGTTCAGGTCAGTGTCTGACATGGGACAAACTTCATATGTCACAACCTCAAACCAACAACAACATGATTTGGAATCAGGCCTGTGTTGTGAACTTGGACAAAGAGATGGGATGAGCAATGGAAAGACAAACAGAGAACGAGTGAGCGAGATAAACACACACACTTTTGTGTGAGTGTAAGAGGTGACTGTCGAGCAGATGTTCCTGTGACGGACAGATAAGAGACAGTGGTGTAGAAGCAGCCCCCAAAAGCAGATCAATTATTCATAGAGACAGATCAAGTCATTGCAGGAAGCTGTGAAAGCAGAATATCCTTAATGGCCTTTCACACCCTATTCACAAGAGACAATTAACAGTCACACACACACCCACTCACAATAATGATCACACTGATGCAATATCACTGCAGACAGGAAAGAGCAGAATTAAAAATCAGACATGATGCGGCAATATCTACTTATGATCTGTTCCTCATAGCGCTACAGGTGTTAAATAAACGTCACACGCAGTGCTATAGGAATACCTTACTGGTCAAACCGGACCGCTAATCTGAACAATTAATGTCATCAGGCAATCGTTTTTCTCACTTGCCCACACTACCATTCATAGTTTTTGTGTCAGTATCATATATATATATATTTTAATAATTACCTCATTTGTTACAAATGATTTCTCTTTCAAATGTTTTTTTTACTTTCTATTTAGCAAATCTATTTATTATTATGGACACTCAAAGTGTATGGCACTACATATTAACAAACAACCTCATTAATCGCATCACATATCATTGAGATATCAGTGTCAATTTTCAGTGGGAGTCATGTTCACTAGAAAGATTCACAGCATAGGGAACTACAGAGTGGAATAAGACACGCTTAGACTGTGTTCTACCTACAAGTGCAAAATTAGTGTTAAATCACATACAGAACGCTGTGATCTCACAGATAACTGTTACCAACCGTAAAGTCGAAGGATACAAACTCTGGTAAAGTGGCAGTCGAGACTTCACAGCCCTGCTGGCATTGATGCACGTGGCCCGGACCAGACTCGGCAACAGCGTTCCAGTCACTATCGCCCCGTCGAACAGAGGCCCAAAGAAAGGAACCTGCTTGAGACAGAGCAAATAATGAAGAAATACAGTTTTAAGTTTTAAAAGCAGAATCGATTTACATGAATTCTCGACCCCATGTTGCATGCAATACGTGTACAGACAGACTGGAAAGAAATCAATGTGCGGGACAGCTCAATTTAGGGGATGGATAATGCATCACTTCCATTTGCCAAGGCTTGCGTTTCTCGAGTGGATGAAATGAGAGTTATTTGAGTGGAACAGCAGATAACAGTGACACGGCTGAGGGAATTTCACTAATTGCAGCTGGTGACATGCTGCAGGAACCATACATCCGACAGCATCCAGGCCACTCAACGCTCACAACAGTCAAGTCTTGTAAAGGTGACGTTTTTGCAAGCAATTACAAATGATACACGCTCGGTTTCTCTGGGGATCTAGTGGCAGACGCAGGAGGAGGAAGATGAAAGGCAGCTTGACCGCGATGAGAGTGGCGTGCCGACAGTGCAGTAATGGACTTCCAGCATTAGTGCTTTCAGAGAACAGACAGGAAGAGATACCATCCAGCCCTTCCAGCCACAATCTACATCTCCTGACAATCAGCTAAACATCGCACATCCTGACCAAGATCTTAAGACGTCTCGGAAGAGGCATTTCACGTAATATATGAAAATCTGGTAAGTTATGGTGGACGGCTGTGGTTTTTAATGTAACGTAATGTCATTATCTTCACCACGAGGGACGTACCTGGGGTTTTTTCATGATCTGAACAAAGAACATGTGGTTTTTCATCGGGTAGATGATGATGAGGACATCTCCGAAGTCGGTGGGAATGATTCCTCGTCTGTAATCCCGTGTGTGCTCTGACCACACGATGTGCACTTCATCGTTTCCCAAGTGACGAAGCTATGACCAACAAGAGGCAAAAGCATCAATAAATCTGACATGCAAACCAATAAAATACTGTCAACATTAGTCAGAAACATCATGAGGGCTGCACATCAGGGAAAAAACAATCACAGATAATCGTTTTCACTGGGCATATGTATTGAAAAACTAATTCTTAGAAAGACATTGCAAAAAAAAAACTGTTTTCTTCATGATCAACAATTCCACAAAGACATAAAAGACTGTACATTTATTTTAGTACATAACAGCTGAAATTATTTTGGGTATTTTCAATCTGAAGTAAAATGAGCTACAGAAATTGGGTTCATTATGTTTCAGTCATTTAAACAAATTGACTTTAGCCAGAAAATTGGACAGTTTCATTTTACATAAAAATATACATACATTTGTAGGAAATGCATTTTTCGGAAGCTAATTTTTGGGACCCCAGGAATATGAAATACATGGGCGCTGAGAGGAGAGGATTAATATGTAGTTCTAATGTTGAAGCACCAGCAATCTTTTGCAATAATTTGTTCAATGTTGTACACGAGGAAAACTGTATATCAGAGCAGTGGGCTCAGAGATGTGCTACTACTAGCAGTCAATCCTGTAAAGGCGTTTATATTCAGACAGGAGACGCTGTAACAATAACCAGTGCAAACTGGTTCTAAGTATGAGTCAGTTCTGATTCAGATATCTAGAGAGCAGGGAGCATTCTGGAAATGACAGGCAGAATGACGACTTCTTTTAATGCTGATAATCTTGAAATTTTCAAATATCAAACAGTTAATCATGAACATTGAATTGAACTACACGTTGTTTCAGTGGCAATGTGGTTTTGAAATAACACTGTTCCCTTCAGGGATTCATTCATGCAAATCCGAGAAGTTTTGTGTGTCACGAATCATGTGAATGTCCTTTAAAGGTGCTGTATGTAAGTTTTTGACTCCACTAAAGCATAAAAATACCATAATATGTTTGCAGATATTTAAGAAACATGCTACGTTAACATACTTGTTTATCTGAAAAACAATGCTACAGTCAGTTATTCTACTTTGAAAATGTGCGTTCCGGCCCGGAATGTCGGTCTGTGTTTTGGTTTGTGTAACCCGCACACTGCCAGTTTACCCAATTGCATTTCAGCACGCCGGGTTGCCAGTTAGCGGAAAACACAGCGCATTTCATTTCATTCATCTTCATGTTCCTTTTGGTGTCATCAGCCTGGCAACCTGTGTATGCGTCAAGTCTGAGGAGGAGGGGCCGGGTGAAAAAAATCCCCTTTCCAATATTTTGAATTTGGAGTGCAATACCTAATTCAACCACTAGGTCAATCCTACATACAGCACCTTTAAATGTCAAAACAAAATTTCCCGAAAGGTGACAAGTTTGCAAGTATGCAAATGTGCATACCAATCTTTTAAATAATAAATTGAAAAGAAAACAACAAAATGGATAAAAATAAATAAATAAAATCTTACAATGTACTTAACCGAACAATAAATCTACGAAAAAGCGACCTTTTCTATTTATTTCATTTTATTGACTTGAAGAGCATACTATGGAATCTATTGGAATCTATTAAATAAATTGTTAGCGAGCAAACTGAGAATGACGTGATAGAAATGTTTGCTTATATCACCCCAATCCAAGCCTAGCAATACACACATAAAGTGACAAATTATTTTTCATACAACACAACACACAAGTGGTTCTTTCTGGGGCTCACAGCATCATTTACTGTCAAAGACTAAACAAAACACAAGCAGCACATAAAGACTTCATTACAAATAATTAACAACAATTAAGTGGACTATTACCAAAATGCTGAGAAATTAAAATGACCTCTGTAATCAAAAAAGAGGAGTCTTGGAAGCATGTCGCTGCGACGGCGCGGCCTTAAGCGAGCTCCTCTCAATGGGTCGTTAAACATCTGCCGATGCACCCATGCCTAATGAGCCATTACCAAAACATGTCCTCTTCACCAAAAATGCAATTACCACATTTCCCCATAAGCCCTTAATTATGCTAATGGGCTAAAATTAAACAAATCCACAACAAGCTGATTGGGTCGGCGCATACCGATCCATTTGGAGAGTCAGCAGAAGAATTGGCGGCATGTAAACAGGTTGGGCGGGGAGAGGAAATACACAACACATTGTACACATACGCCAGATGCCTTTCTCAATGAAAGGGAGCAGATGTTAAAGACCGCAGACTCTAAGAAACCTGAACTTTAGAATAGGCTTAAGTAGAGCGCTGTGAAGGTGTTGTGGGTGGTTGCTACTCATTTCTAAAATGTTCTATGCGGTTGCTAGGGTATTCTGGGTGGTTGGTGGATTTTTCCCAAACAAGCCGATAGAGTCCATCTCTAAGACCTTCTCATGCGTTGGTCTCCAGATATGGCTCAGGCTTTTCTACCAATCAAAGGCTTTGGGATTTTTCACCCATTTTAGCATCCACCAAAATGACAGTAAAACTTTTTCTTAAATTGTATGATCTGCAGGATAATTCCTGTTTACAAATTAAACACAGATTAATCAGGGTATCAGCACTAATTGATTCAACTGGCTGGGGCACAAACAGGGTAACTGCAAGCATAAAATACTCAAAACATATAAAGTGCCTTAAAACTAAAGTAAAGACAAAATTGCTCTGTTGGCTGTGGAGTCAAGACATTTGCAAATATGATTAAACGATGAATATGAGACAAAACTACAGAATGTCACATTTTATTATTGGGTGATTCAACACAGATGTTTTACCAGCTAAGAAGTTCAGCACTTTTAGAGTTCATCCCTCAATCTGATGTGAGCGTAAGTATTGGAGCAGTTGCCTCACAGGTCTTTCTAAGTGATCAGCTGTGTCCTGTTGCATTAATTCTTCAGATATTAAAAGCAGGGAATGTGTCGTATCAGTTATATCCATTACTTCTGTATTCTGAATCTTGCATTCGATGATGACACACACAAACCAGGATGAAGATGAGGGAGCTGACTTTGAGAGAAAAGCAAGCAATTTGGATGCTAAAAGAAAAGAGGAAGTCAGTTAGAGCTCTAGAAAAAACAAAGGGCATGGAGAAATCAAGAGTTTGGAAACCACCAGCAGCCAACAACTACCTGATCAGCTGAGAAAACAACAGTAGTTGATGACAGAGAAATCAAAAAAGCTATGAACCCTAAAAGACGTGTCTGTAAAATCACCAACAACTTCCAGAAAGCTGGGGTGATGCTCTGACAATCTACTGTCCTCAGGAGACTTTGACACAGAATTACAGATGCTACACAGCAAGATGCAAACCTCTGAACAGCACCAAACATAGAAAGGCAAGATTAGAGTTTGCAAAAAAGCACAAAGATGAGCCAGAAGAGTTTGGGAACTGTGTTTATGTACCGATGAGACAAAGATGAACCTTTATCTAAGTGATGGGAAAGCAAAAACATGGAGAAAAAAAATTGAACTGCAATGATCCCAAGCATACAGCCTCATCTGTAAAGCATGGTGGAGGTGGTGTCATGGCATGGGCATGCATGGCTGCCTCTGGAACAGGCCCTCTCAACTTTACTGATGACTTCATGTATGATGACAGTAGCAGAATGAATTTGGAAGGGTACCAAACCATCTTGCCCACCAATATTCAAGAAAATGCCACCAGATTCATTGGGAAGTGCTTCATATTGCATCAGGACAATGACCCAAACACCCTGCTAGTCCAGTCAAGGAATTTATAAGGGCAAAGAAATGGAAAGTCTTAGATTGCCCAAGTGAATCTCCAGATTTAAATCCGATTGAACATGAACTTCACCAGCTGGAGAGGAGAGTAAAGGCAGAAACTCCCCAAAACAAGCAACAATTGGAATTGGCTGCATTAAAGGCTGGGAAAAGTATTTCAAAGGATGAGAGCAAGAGTCTGGTGATGTCTATGGGTCACAGACTCACTGCTGTGATTGTGCGCAAGGGATCTGCAACTAAATAATATCTTTTATATCTGCCTTATGTTCAACTGTCCCAATACTTATGCTCACATCAATGAGTGGGGTGAACTCTAAAAGTGCTGTTCTTTTTATTCGGTAAAACATGTATGTGTTGAAATGGCTAATAATAAAATGTGACATTCTGTAGTTTTGTCTCATATTCATCTTTTAATCATATTTGTAAATGTCTTGACTCCACAACCAACAGACCAATTCTGTCTTCACTGTTCCAATACTTATGGAGGGCACTGTATATAAATATGAATTCAAATTGCTTTGTGTACCAATACATAAAAAAATAAATACATACTAATTATAGGTTGACTGATACTTATTTTTGCTGATATGACAACATGATGCAGGATATTTAAAATAGAAACAAACCTGAAATACATACATAAGGAATTGATATTGTCATTTTAAAGTGCCAATGCTTTACTATAGCCAGCTGTTGATTCAATGAGATGAGGGACATAAAATAACAGATATAAAAACATTTGCAACTTATTAGAATAGAAAAACCATGAAGTAGACATTGTAACAACCTATCAACAATCACAAGCAATCATTTGGAATAACTATACAGTATTCACTGATTACAAACCATGAGCCTGCAGAATGTGCAACAGCATTGTGTCTTTCACTATTGGTGCATATTTATTAGTTAAACATACACACAAATGTAACCACAAAGGAAAACTGAATTTTCCTTTGGGTCATATATTCCGAGTTGGGGATGTGTCAGTGAGAAAATATGGACATCTTCTGTACATGCACAGTCTGTGTTAATGGTTAATTAATTAAATTTAATTAAATTATTCATATTTATTATTTTTGTAGTTAAACAATCTTAGGCAGAATTTTATGTAGAAAAGGTATATCGCAAACTTGCTTTGGCCAAAGTGACTGAAACCCACCTAAAATTGTAATTATGATTTCCCAACTTGTAAAGCCAAACTTTTTTTTTCTGTCCACAAATTTAGGACCTCTATTAAAAGGTAATTGAGATTTTTTTTCATTTATGATATTTAGGACTTTTTACTACCTTAAATTTGATCAAGATATACTTGTTATTACCTGAGGTATACTTGATATTACCTAAGGATTGTCCAAGTAAGTATAAACAATAATAATAGTGACATTTGCATTAGCAAACACAAAACTATGCGCTCTTAAAAACAAAGGTTCCAAAAAAAGATTTTCACAGTGATGCCACAGAAGAACCATTTCAGGATCCCAAAGAACCTTTCAGTGAACAGTTCTTAAAAGAAGCATTTTTAAGTGTGTAGAGCATGACATACACATACACACTGTAAACACACAGACACTGTGCAAAGCAAGAGATGCCCTCAAGCTTAAACGCTGCCTTGTAAAGAAGCAGCGTCCTTCCCTCTTCAACAAA
Source organism: Barbus barbus (assembly GCF_936440315.1). Taxonomy (NCBI): domain Eukaryota; kingdom Metazoa; phylum Chordata; class Actinopteri; order Cypriniformes; family Cyprinidae; genus Barbus; species Barbus barbus. The sequence goes on from NC_136758.1 coordinate 3,912,772, forward strand.
AGAGTGTGTGTGTGTGTGTTTGTGTGGTTGGATGACCGGCTGCCTCCTGACACCGTGGCCTCGCATGGCAACACCCTCCCAGTAACTGCATTACTAGCCCAGCCAGCTGCTCTGCTCCAATCTGCCCCCCAGCACGCAATTGGATTCAAGAATTCTTCTCTTTTTCTCTCTGCTTTCCTTGCTGTCGGCTCTTCACCCATCTTTTCTCTCGCTACCTCTGAAAGTTGCATTTGTAAATTAGAGGAGTTGCTTCCTGTCTGCCTGTGGCTGATAAAATAGCCCTTTCACCCCTCCCCACACACGTGCCACCCAACAGTCGCCCTCTCTCGCTGCCAGAGCAGGAGCTCTGCAATTATGGGGCCTGATGGCCAAAATGAATCGAGCGCGGCTCACAGCACACACGCTCCCTCGCTACACCGAACGGAGGAAGTGGAGTGTGGCTGCGATGGGCTAATATGAGCTCTGACGGTGAGAGTCTTCAATGTCCGATGAATTTTTCTCTCTGCAGGCCTGCGCATGATCGGATTGAGTGCTCAAACTAAGCAGGTTCCTACCGGCTCATTTTGCCAGCGTTAACCTGCTAACGCATGTCGATCGCCATCCCGCAGACACGGGCGGAATTCGATAGCAGGGCCCTGCTGGTATCCGGCAGGCCTTTGGCCCTTGCGGCGCGAGTTAATGTGCTGATCGGGGCCCCGGTCACAGCGCGCGCAGGAGTCCAGAGAGAGAGAGCTGTTACTAAACCTGCACATGCTCGGCTCCCTCGCTGACGACGGCCTCACAGCTCTCAGCGGTCTGACAGAGCCGTGCAATCAGCAGCACGCTCCAAAAGTCACGCTCTACACGCGTGTCACTCACCTGCTGTCAGGTCTGTACGATGAATTGCATTCATTAAATCACCATTTTAAAACAAATAACAGTGTTTTTAGGGGTAAGCAAACATTCATGTCTAAGATTCTCATAAATGTTTGGTTTTAAGAAAACAAAAAACAAATGCACAGGTCGATAAAAAGTTACAATAACAAACAAAACTTTTTTTTTTTTTAAATGACTTTCCTCTAAAATGTTTCCTTAAAATTTTAAAAACGTATTTTGCGTGTGTGTGTGTACAGTATGCGTGTATATCACATTGGCGATGCTTCTTTGGTGTGATTTTACTGGTCAAGTATTTTCAGTTGACTATGGTGAATGCTTGAATTCTAAACCTTCATCATGCAGTTTTACAGGAATGCAGCCTTCCATGGCATATATAAGCCCATTTTGGTGACCAGATATTAGGGCTGGGAGATATGGCCAAAAAAAAAACATCTCAGTATTTTTTTTTGGCTGAATTGCATATACGTAATATATTTTTATTTTCAATTTTTTTTAATTTTTTTTTTATTTGTATTAAAAAAATTGCAACTATGTAGTCAATGCCATATATATTATATTATATTATGTGCAAAAAAAAATCACATTACATTCAAACATTTTAACATTTCAATCTAAAAACAAAAATAATATTTTTTAAAATGTAAGTTCAGGACAAACTGGATTGTGCACTTTCCCTGCAGCAGCTCACTCAGTGTCCTCTTTTTTTTTTTGTCAAATGCCGCTGTATCAATCAGACTACTTTATATCGATATAAACAGTATTGCCTCAATTCCATGTCATTTATAAAAGAAATATATCGATATATCATACAAACTCGATATACTGCCCAGCCTTACTAGATATTATTACTACATTTGTAAATGTACTCAATTTCTCACTCAATTTTATTGCTTCTCTCTTACTGTGACAGAACAAGGTCTAATAGCAGAACGCTTAAAAGCGATAGCAATAGCAACTAAAAGGTTGGGTTAACATAAAGTCATTTTTAAAACTGAAGATCAGGACCTTTTTTCCTTTCTCATTTCCTCTCTGAATGTAAAGTGACTGAAAAGCCTGCACTCCTGACAAAGCAGTGGCATTTTGTTAAACTTCCTTAAAAATGATGCTCATAAATCCTGCTTTTTAAGACAACTTTTCACCAGTTTCAATCAGTAAATCACCCCTCTGTATGGTTCTTGTCAAGCAGGAAACGAGTTGCTTGAAACTACCTTTTTAGTGATGGAGTCATCCGAGTCAGAAGGCATGCGAGTCGACACATGGAAGATGACCTCCACATTGGAGGTAGCGTAATATGGTGCTGTGCTCCCGGTGCTGCCGTTTCTCTGCAAACCTCCCATAAACCCACAGTGAGTGGCCAGATTCACCTGAAAGAGAGAGACAGAAACTTCCTGATGCTCTGACCGTCCCAGAACACGACAGCCGCTCACTACAGACTGGATTTGATGTGTTATTTCACCTCCCATCCAAGCCCAGAGACAAAGTCCTCATAAGCCTGACTGCCCTCTGTGTTGGACAGAATGGAGTATTTGTCCTCCTGGCCTTCTCCAATGTAGAACACGGCAATCTTGTGCGTCTCTCGACTGGAAGCAAAAACACGAGATAAACTGACATCATGCTAAACGTCAAAGACATTTGAGGTGTCACCATATTTGATGTGGCCTGTGTATGTAATCGAAGTGGAGAAACAGCTCAGTCGAAATGGGATGCATCTGAGATAAATGGTCTGAATACTGACTCAATGTAATATTTCAGTTTTTATTTAATTTGGAAAATTTTCTATTTGTTTTTTTAATTTATGCAAAAATAAATAAATACAAAACTAAACTTTTTTCAGCATAAGGTTGCATATACAATTAAAATATATTTGCTTCATATTTTTAACTCTTAAATGTGTATACAAATTGAGAAATGTAAAAAGGGTCTAAATGATCTTAATTTCGGGGGGTGTCACATTTCCCCCCTTTTTTTGTTAAAAGATACAGTTTAATGTGGTACGAGAGTTAAGCGCACATTATAAATATTTAAATATGATTCTTTTGGGAAGTTAATAATTGATAATCAATTTTAACTCATAGCTAAGAGTTCTCTCTCTAAAAAACATTCTTTAAAACATGTAGGTAAGTAATAGGATGTCTGGTAGCCTACACATGGCACCACCTTTGTTGTCCTCAAATCATATATTGTTTTATCATCAAAACGCGCTTTAATAAATTGCTTTTTGCAAAGAATGGTATAACTTCACAGCTATTTGCTAATAATTCACATCCAGGTATGCAGTGTGTACTGTGTCTCTTTGGGCAGTGTTGCTAAGGAAGCGTCATGCCCTTGCAGTGTGATGTTTGGCATGCTCAGTCAGCGGTTGCCATGAGTGGGCCGGCTATGCATGCGGAGGGAAACGGTGGCCCGATCCTGGGGGTATTCTTTAATAAGCCTCTGTAATTAGCCACTCTGAGCGCCTATTGATCGCTGTTGGCTGAGAAGTGTGGAGCTGTGATCAGCCAGACGTGGGCAGGATTAGGCCGTGAGGAGCAGAGTATCTGAGAGTGGTCTTAAGACATGTCTCCTTAATAGTGCTTTTAAAGGATTTAGCCACTCTCTGTAGACTGGCATTAGGCTGCATGATTGAGCTCTCCAAATGCATGCTGTTGTTTGCTGCTGATTTTTAGTGTTAAGTGCCGAGGAGTCAGACAGAAGGTTGCGAATGTGTTTCCATGTGGCTAATTTACTTGGTGTGTGATTATGTGTACGGAATTTTAAAGCACGGGCATCAGATGTTGTGGTCTTCTGAAACGAGCAGAAACTCTTACCACTGCCTCGAGTCTAAATTCTTCAGCTCTCTCAAGAGCTTAGAGTTCTTCTTTAGAAGATGAAAGCTTTTTCTATGAAGAGAAATAGAAATGGAACGGTCAGGAAAACCAGAAATAACTTTTCAAAAGAGAAATGCTGAGACATGCAAAATCACTCATTTGGTATTTCTTTTTTTTTTTTTTTTTAAATGTTAAAATAGTTTCTTCTAGTCCAGTTCAACCAAGTACTGTAAGCAATATGTAGGCTTACTTCTCTGAAGATCGTAAACACAATGACAACACAGCATCATAACATTGCTCGTGATTAAAAATTGAAATTCCATTAAAAAAAACAACAACAAATAAATCTAAAATATTTAGAAACTTATTATATTCACACATTTTGTGGCACATTCATATAGTCTGGACTTGCAAAGAGGCCCTCAAGAGAAACGAAAGAAAAAAGGATACTTAAAAAAGGCAAAAGTAGTGTAATGTCCAAGCTGCTCTTTTCCATTCAGAACGAACAAAAAGGCACCATAAAAGCATATTATTTAACCACTGCTTGAGCTCTTCCTCTCTCAAACATTATTATAGTAATTTCAGTATATAATCCAAAAATCATAAAAAAATTAAACATTTAATGTGACTTTAATGTGAATAATGTAAAAACAAGGATCAGTGGTGATAGTCCCATTCTGTAAATGGAAAATGTCTAATAAAAATAACTTGATAGGTTCAACAAACAAATCATGTCAGGGCATAACGTGAGTTTATCTTTGTCTTAATTCTTTGTTTAATTTAATGAAACACACTTTTATTATGTTCTATGCTGTGGAAAGAGAACAATGGCAAAAACAAAAGACGCTTACCCCTATCAAAAAAAAAGGAAATCAACCTGTTTAACAATTAGAAATACTTGGGAGACTGTTGTTCATGATTATTTAGGCTACATATTAAAGGAATACAGATATTATTTGTTTGGCTCAGAACTGATCTACAAAAGATGCTTGTAGAAAAACTGAGTTTTATAGAGTTTCATTGATTTTATTGAGTCTTTGTAATAAAGTCAAACTATCAGATGAAACTGAAAAGATGGTAGCTACAAGATTATTTTTTCTGGAGCAGCAAATCAGAATTATTTGTAATATAGTAAGTAAAAGCTGTTGAAATTCTGCTTTACCATTACAGGAATATATAATTCCTACTATATTTACTATTTATTTTTAAATATTCAAATAGAAAAGTTCTTTGGTATTGTAATAATATTTCACAATACTGCCACTTTTACTGTACTGTACTATTTACACTGTACGGTTACTGTTTTTGATCAAATAAATGCAGCCTTGCAATATAATGTATAATGTATATTTGTAGCTATGTGACTGATTGTAAGCTTGTTAAAATCAAAATGTATGATTTATGCATTTATGGTACCTTTTTATAAAACACTGGAAGCAAACCAAAGTTGTCTTCTACACCACAGCTCTCAAATCTCTTTCACACACATTCAAATTGTGCTTCAGGAATGGTCTCAAGACTCGTAAGAAGCAATGCGCGATGATGTGGAAAAGAGCAGCTTTGCAAGTGGGTGACTGCATTTTCATTTTGGGATGAGCTACTCATTTAAGAATATTTTTAAGGAATTCTCATGAAATACTGTACCTGCGATCCCATGAGTTCATGCCGAGGTCGTTGAGGAGGAGTCTGCAGAGGTAAAAAGCCGATTTTGGCTCGTGGTGCGTGGGCTCTCTCTGTCTCTCTGCTCTGATGCTGGGGTCTTCGGTCTGTCGCCGGGCCAGCTCCTCGTCCTCCCGCTTGGCCTGTCTGTGGATGGCATCCATGATGAGCCCTTCCATCTCAGGATTCATGCCGATGGGTGGAGAGGGTGGCTGGGTGAGCCTCAGCTGGGGCTGCGGCAGACACTCGGGGCTGCTGTGGCCAAGGTCTTCCAGTAGCTGGTCCAACACATCCACACCATCTTCCACTTCCAGCTCAGAGGAGCATTTACTGGAGCGCACGGAGCCCTGCTTTTCAGAGCGAGCGCTGCTGTGAGACGACTGATCTCTGCTGCCACCCAAACTCAAGCCAGAGCCGTCCAAAGTGCGGAACAGAACACCGCCATCCCATGAGTACTTTCCCGAGATGTCCCTGACGATGACGCGCACCTCAGAGGAATGATCCCTCGGGTTGGCGCTTACTGCGGCCGTGCTGGAATTGTCAGAGGGGATCTGCAGGTATGAGACTAGTGTGCTGTCATTGAAGACGAAGAGCTGCAGATTGGGGCTTTTGAAGACTTCAGAGGAGAGTTCGGAAGACTCAACGTAGGGGTTGTCGTGGTTCTCACTGACCAGGCTGTTTAAGAGGGCAGGGCCGCCGCTGAGAGGATGGTGGCCCAAATGATTGACCAGGTGTGACATTACCATCCGAGCAGTCAGAGGAATCAGCTCTAGGCTTCTCCTTTTCTTTTCTGGGATATGAAACAACACAAGTTCAGTCAATTAGAAAACATGCAGCTTGCAGGTATACTAGTTCACCCAACAAAAAAAAAATCACAATTGTGTCATCAATTTATATGATCTCTTTATTTATTTTAAAAGGGACAAAGTACAGAAATTAACATTCAAATAAACGCGAATGTATTCGAGAAAGGTAACGTAAAAAAAAAAAAAAAAGAGAGAGCAAATAAGGCTACAATACAGAAAAGAGCCCATGCAGCTCAATTAAATACAAATACATAGCACATCATACACAAAGATAATAAAAGTTTCATATTAATATAGTCTTGTTATGGATGTAGAAAGCAACTGACTATCAAGAAGCCAATTCCTTCATTTCTATTTAAATGAGTAATAGGATGTACATACTGTATGTGTAATTACTCTCATGTCTTTACAAATCAGACTTTGGTTCATCTTCAAAACACAAATGCATATCCGTGAAAATATATTTTATGTGAAACATGACAGATTTATGGAGTTCCTCCATTAAAAGTTCATGTAACCAAAACTTTGATGGGTTACAAAAGCCAAACATTGTACTGTAAACATAATCCATTTGAATGGAAGAGTTTAATCTAAGCCTTCTGAAGAGACACAATCGTTTTATATGAAAAAGATATGCAATTTAGGCTTTTATTCACATATAAACACTGATCGATGCACATACATACAGCACATGAAATTTGGTAAACAGAAGCTCAACAGTACTTGCTTGATGAGCGAGAACAAACCTGATTGGTTCTTGTGCGTCAATCAAGCACGTCTGAGCTTCTGTTGACCATATTTGATGTGCTCTATCTATGTGTCTGTTCCTCATATAAAGAATAATTGGATTAAACTGCTCGATTCATAAGGATTACTTTTACAATCTTTTTGTGAACTTTTTGAAGCGTCAAAATTGGAGGAACAGTAAACTCTCAGGTTTCATTAAAAGTGTATTCATTTGTGTTTCCAAGATGAACCAAAGACTTATTTGTAAAAGTGTAAAATAGAATTTTTGGGTGAACTATGCCTTTAAATATAAAATAATGAAGTTTGTATTGCCTCATCACTGTTAATGTAGGTAGAAATCTGCCCATTACCCTGTTATATTACACCACTCTGTGGGACATGTGATTCTGAAAGGTCAGCTGTGGTATTCTGTGGGTCTGCCGTTTTGACTCGAGAAAGACCAGTATGTCGTCCAGGCCAATTAGAGGGCCACTATTTGGAGGTTTGCTATTATTTGGCTGTTTCTATGTCATATGTCCAATTGGTCAATAAACAGAAGAGTTATTCATTACTTGTTTCAGTTTTAAAATGTATGGCCTATCTATTTTTAAATGAAATTTTTAGTAAATATGTACAAAAATATTGGCCAGCCTGATATGTACAGTTGTGCTCAAAATAATAGCAGTGTGTTTAAAAAAGTGAGTAAAGCTCAAAATCCTTATAATAACTTTTACTTCAATATACAAATGCATTGGGAATATTGCACATTCTATTCTAAATTAAAACATGAAGAACAATTTGGCACATTTGTTATTACTTTACAGAAAGTGAAGAAAAAGGAATTATGCTATTCAAAAAATAGCAGTGTCTGCATTTTTCTTTACAAAGTCAAACAAACATTTATTGTATGAACAGAAAAATGCTTGAAGATTTAGCTTTCTTGTGGATCACTGAACTAATATTTAGTTGTATAGCCATGGTTTCTGAGAACTGCTTCACATCTGTGTCGCATGGAGTCTGGCAGCTGTGAACAGGCATTCCAGCCCAGGACGATTGCACTACATAACACAATTCCTCTGCATTTCTTGGTTTTTCAGTATTTTTGATGTCACCCCACAAGTTTTCTATTGGATTAAGGTCTGGTGATTGGGCCACTCCAAAACGTTAATCTTGTTGGTCTGAATCCAAGATACTGCTCGCTTCCTGGTGTGTTTGGGGTTGTTGTCTTGTTGAAACACCCATTTCAAGGGCATTTCCTCTTCAACATAAGGCAACATAAAAGTATTTTAATGTACTCAAACTGATCCATGATCCCTGGAATGCGATAAATAGGCCAACATGTAGTATGAGAAACATGCCCATATCATGATGCTTGCGCCACCATGTCTTCACAGTGTACTGTGGCTTGAATTCAGTGTTTGGGGGTCGTCTGACAAACTGTCTGCGTCCCCTAGACCCAATAAGAACAATCTTGCTTCATCAGTCCACAAAATATTGCGCCATTTCTCTTTAGGCCAGTCAATGTATTCTTTGGCAAATTGTAACCTCTCCTTTTCTTTTTTTTACAGAAATGGGACTTTGCGGGGGCTTCTTGCCAATAGCTTGGCTTCACATAGGCATCTAATTGTTACAGTACTCACAGGTAACTTTAGACTTTCTTTGATCACCCTGGAGCTGATCATTGGCTCAGTCCTTGCCATTTTGGCTATTCTTCGATCCATTCGAATGCTAGTTTTCTAGTTTCTTCCACATCTTTCTGGTTTTGGTTGTCATTTTAAAGCATTTGATATCATTTTAGCTGAGCAGCCTATCATTTTCTGCACTTCTTTATATGTGTTCCCCTCTCTAATCAACTTTTAAATCAAAGTACGCTATTCTTTTGAACAATGTCTGGAACGACCCATTTTACTCAGATTTTCAGAGAGAAATGCACAGTACAACATTTGCTGCCTTCGTTCTTAAATAAATGCCACTTGTTTGACAGAATGATTTACCTTTCTAATTGAACTCCATACTGCTATTATTTTGAACATGCCCTTTTCAATTAATGATTCAATTACACAGAATCAACAGCATGCATGTCATGGCTGTTGGTTTTCTATTACTCTACCACACCTACTAGTAAAATATTTGCCATGTAGAAATATAATTTATACCAAAAACAGTGATTGATCTGGTTAGTGATGTTGGACTGCTATTATTTTGAACACAACTGTACATTTTAGTATAGGCAACGGACACATTCATACTGGTCAACCACTAGTTGTCAGTGGCAATGCCTACAAAGTTGTGTTAGTTTCATTTCTCTCATATCACTTTGAACTCTCTTCTCACATAATCAAAAATTAAAACTGAAATCAATATTTAATTTTCATTCATTTAATTATAATTTGGTAAGTAGCCATGCAAGTGGGATAATTTACAGTCAGCTGGCCATTATCACAAATTACACATATCTCTGGATACTTAATTCTGATTGGAAGACACAATCAGGTAAACATTTTTTGTATAATGACTGCTGTATGACTGACTTTTTTAGGGTAATACAAGTCCCGGCCGGTTGACTGTGTACAGTATTTTCCCTTACTTGTTCTCAAAAGCTGGTTGCTATACTGGCTTTTAGCCGTCATGACCAATGGAGGCCATTTTCCCATGTTTGCACCATGTACACGGTAGGGTTGTGAAGGTGAGGAAATTTTCCCACCGGTTAATCGACGTGTGACAACACCGGTAATACCGTGGTGGTGGTGGGGTCGTTTGAGTTTTCCCTCTTTTCCTCGAATTTGCGGCAATTTGGCATCAAACAGTTGTTTGTTTTTAGTTTGAGTTTTCCCTCTTTCCTTTGCTTGTTAAAGCACCGTGCGCATTTTACTTTCACTTGGGGGGGAAATCACACAGTTTAAATAAAATAAAAACTAGCAAATACTGTGGAACCAAATAAATGAGAAACGAATGTTAAAAAAAAACCTTCCAATATCACCTTAGATAAATGGCAGGTCAACAGGCTTTTCAAAATCCCAAATAATTTTTTAAACAGGCGCTTTTACATTTCGTTTTGAAATTCTTCTGCCATCGTCTTGTCTGTCTCACCTCACTCTTCTGTCAGTCACCTCGGCTCACTCTCCTCACGTGTTCAATGAAATCTGATCTGTGATGCGCGACTGTCGTTCGCTCGATGTGTTGCGTTGAGCAGCCGTGTTCAGTTTTAATTGTAGTGTCTGTTCTCTAACTGAACTAAATGATTTTTATTACTATTAAAAAAAATCTAAATTACGGTGAGGGACGGTGCTGCAAGTGAAGTAACCGGTGTTGCGGCTTAACACCGGTATCACCGCCAACACCGTCTATCGCAGCAAGCCTAGTACACGGGTGTCCACACAGACACCTTTAAAATATCTATTCATTCTCCCAAAACAGACTCAAAGCACTGCACTAATGAGCATCACACCTTTCGTGATGAGTGAATAGGGCTCTGCAAGCACTATGAATTAAAGTCCTCTGAATGCTGAACACCTCTCAAAGTGAGACATCTAGCGTTGTCATTAGTGGATATTAAGATTAAGATGAGAGAGAGAAAGAGAAGGGGAAAAAAATGAAGTGCTCAGATTGTGACAGTGCTATCAATACCATCATCCCCATCAAAGTGGAAAAAGCTCTTTGCAAAAACGAGCAAGTTGCATTAGGGATGCACAGAGCTTTGAAGTGAACTAATCAATATGAGCTAGGTAGTGGGATATTGCTTATGAGTTGCTCTTTGGCTGAGGTTGTTTTTTTTTTCGTACACAGAGATATAAAAGGCATGTCAATGGATGGAGATGTTTGCGTTGCAAAAGCCAGCATTCTTTTTCTTCCTCTACTCCACAGATATAAATGTACTGTCATAAAAGGCATCCCTGTTGAAAGAGGAAAGAACAACCCCCTCCCCCCACAGCCCAACCCCTCCAAAAACAGATGACATGCCAAGTTAGAAAACACACAAGAAATATTGCCTAATGGATAAAGCAAGGTCGGAGGAAGAAAAAATGATTTCTTTAATAATTGGCATAAATGGGCTTGCTTTGAGTGGATGAGGGAACTAATGCACACCTCTTTAAAATTCTATTTCATTTCACATTGTGCTACATTTGCTCTAATATGATTCACGAGAGCTCAGGATAAACTCACAGGACAAATTAAAAATGTTCCTTTTTTGTACGCTCTTTTTGCTTTTCAAGGGAGATGCAGCAGTTTCACAATCAATGCTGAAAGATTTGGCACAGTAAATTTAGTCAAATTTGCCTTTACATTATAGACATTAAAGTATGATTTGTGTTGATGTGAAGCAAAAATTCTTACATTTAATAAGGTTTCATGACAAAACTAAACAAAAATGAATACTTAAGGTCATGAAATACAGTTAAAAATCACTATATATAAATACATATTTGGAACCACTAGTATTAGTATTTTACAAATCAACTTAAAAAAGCAATAAATCCATAAATAAATGAGTAATATAATTAAAAAAAAAAAATTCCACCCTAAATTGATGCGAGAAGGGTAAAAAGTGCAAAATGATGCAAACATTGTTAATGGTCTTAAAAACAGGCACTTTCTGTTTTTTTTTATTTTGGGGTGAAATATGACCCAGGACAGTTCATGACAGATTAGTCATGACATTTCCCTAGGCACGATGTAGATAATGTGCTGTCAATAACAACATAACACGACTGCAGTAAGATTAATTGCACTCTTTATGTTCCTCCTGAAAGCAGAAAACAAAAAGTCCTTACCTTCAGCCACAGTGAGGAGATTTCCGAAGTCTCCCATAACATTGTGGATGGGTGGTGGCTCAAAGCTCTTGACATTGCCTAAAGTAAGGAAGGGTTCATAGTCTGTCGACAGATCAGCAAGGCTGAGGAGGTAGTGGCTCTGTTGAGTGTGCAGGTTAGACCCTGATACACAAGTGTGCAGCACCTAAGACAGCAGAAGAGTGAATTAAGTACACAAAAAGAATGACTAAAGAAAAGAAAAAAGATTTGTGGGCCTAATACAGAACCCTGGGGAACACATGTGGAAAAACGGAGATTATTTATTTAATAATGAGGTGCATTCTTTGTAGTTCTAGACTGAATTACAAATACAAAATGTAATGTATAAGATACTAATGGCATTGTTTAGATGTAATGCATTTTGAAAGCCTAATGAGAATGCGTCAAATAGCGAGCTCTGTTAGGATCAACAACTCAGAAATTACTTCAGCCATGAAGATGCTCTTCTTGGCACTCCACTGAGATGCATTAAAAAGAAATCTGTAATAGATTGAAACATTGTTGTTACACCCAGACGGTGTGGTTGAGCACTACAGGGCTGCCATATGGAGATGGTACGATATTTACAATGCTAAGCCAGGAAACCCAGCGAGAGGGGCTTTATGGGCTAATAATCTATTTCTCCAGTGATATGGGAGTGTATCGATGTGCAAAAACAGATGGCCATGGCTCTATTGGCTGGAAAAGATAAGACACAGTCCAGCACAGTTTATCATAGTGCCTGAACAGGTTTGCTCTGTTTGATTTAATTAAGGCTTTATCCCTTGGCTCATTCTCGAACACTGCACACTCACGCAGCAAACAACCACCCTGTAAGCTACATAAACACCATCAGATATAAATTCATGTTGTAAAAGTACCTAAAAAATAAAACAACAGAACTTTAATTTTGTCACATAATCACCACCATAGAGCAATTTGTGCCATCTGGCTCAAATGGAAACAGCTGATAAATCAGAGGTAGGGGTCATTCAAAGGTGTGATGGATCATCTCTCAATGTAAATCAGTAACAGACCACCTTACAATGGACTTCAGTCAGGGCATATTTACTTGTAAGGTCAGAAATTTCTTGAGCAATAAACTGACTGCTTTTCCTATTAGCAAACAAACTGGTGCATGACAGAGCAGTCTTATATAAAAAATAAAAATTCAGGAAAATTCATCACTTTACTTAAAGGTATAGTTCATCTAAAAATGACAATTCTGTCATTAATTAATCACCCTCATGTTGTTCCAAACCTGTAAGATCTTCGCTCATCTTCACAACACAAATTTAGATATTTTTGATAAATTCCGATAACTCTCTGACCCTCCCATAGACAGCAAGGATCCTAACATGATCAAGGCTCAGAAACGTAGCAAGGACATCTTTAAAATAATCCATGTGACATCAGTAGTTCAACCGTAATTTTACTTTTCTCTCCATAATGACACCATAGGGTGATGCAGAAGAGACTAATTGTTGAATAAAGCCATTATTTTTGTTTTCTTTGCACACAAAAAGTGTTCTAGTAGCTTAGTAAAATTACGGTTGAACCACTGATGTCACATGGATTATTTTAACGATGTCCTTGCTATGTTTCTGAGCCTTGATCGTGTTAGGATCCTTGCTGTCTATGGGAGGGTCAGAGAGTTATTGGAATTTATCAAAAATATTTATATTTTTGTTCCGAAGATGAACAAAGTTCTTACAGGTTTGAAATTACATGAGGGTGAGTAATTAATGACAGAGTTTTCATTTTTGGGTGAACTATCCCTTTAAGCGTTTTGAGGATTCAGAGTGATTTTCATTAGTCTATAAATGTAGTAAGTGGCACTTCTCAAACTGTGCTGCATAAACGAACCAAGACTCCATAACATTAAAGGACAGTCATTACCAATTATTATTTGAGTAGTACTATAGGCTTGAGATGCTAATCATTATTTCTTGCACTTAAACGTACGAGTACTGGCGTGCTGTCCTGGTGAGGTTTCGTACACGTGTCTGTGTTAGACGCTATTCAGCTCTGACAAATGAGAGATTAAAGTAATCCCACTGAGCATATAATAACTAGCGGAAAATGATTAACAGTCAAACGAGTGCAGAGGAAAACAAAGGACATTTATTCTTCCCTTTCCCCCTTTGCAGCAGGTGCGTTTTCTCTCATATGATGATGAACTGGATTCTTGAGTTCAGCATTCATTGGTGAGTTTATCAATCCAACAATGGGACATTTAAATAATTTGGCCATTTTTTTCTGGGAGCATGACATCTGCACAAAGGTCCGTGTCTGGCTTCATCTGCACAACAGGCCGGGACTAATATCTCATTTATTCTGTGCCCCTCAATGCCCTCTCATTAGCGTCTGATGATTAAATATGAGCTCTGAGGGGACGAGTGCATTAATATTAGAACGCATACACATGCGCTGGAATATTTCTGCTTTAATTTAAAGTAACACACTACAGTATGCCGATACCCACCCTGTAAATGTAGTCGAGTAGAGGGGCTTTCTGCGAGGTGGGGTCGTCCAGCACAGGCATAGTGATGGGCTCCAGCAGGATGGAGAGAGGTACGGCCATGCACCAGTCCAGCAGGCACAGCAGTAGAGACACCATTAACTAGAGCACACGGAGAAAGCATTCATTCAGCACACTCTTGACACGACCACAAAACAATCAATAAAACTGCCAAAGACAAGCTGTTAGGAAGGATGAAACGACGAGTAGAGACAGAGAATAACCGAGAGCTGGATGAAGAGCCATGTGCTGCTCATTCTGAATTCCCATGTCCAGCACTGCTTACACAAACAGAGATGTTTTGCTTGCTTACCTTTTTATCTGCCTCAACTGTTGAGTGTTCAGCACTGGGCAGAAGAAATGCTATGGTTGCTACAAAAATCTACAACAGACGAAAAGTGGAGATTAAGCAGGCGTCCCTTACACAATACTGCAACAGATGCATCATGCTGAGAGAGATGGTCCGTACCTCTATAATTCTTTTGGGTAGGAATGGATCCAGCCTCTGTAAGTGCTGCCAGTGAGAAATCAGTAGCTGAAAGATGTCACAGGCCACATTGGCCACCACCTTATTTCCAAACTAAAAGACAAAATTACATTCACGTTACAGTCCAGACAAAATGAAAAATATGAACATAAAAAAACATTTTTTTCAGTACTTCTTTCACTAAATTAACATTTATTATTTATATGCAGAATTTGATATAATTCTAAGCATCTCTTTTGCTTTATAAAATATACAGTACCGTTCAAACGTTTTGATTTTTTAAAAAACATTTTAAACATGACAAACAAAACGTCAGTAACAACATTTATAATGTAACAAAAATAAAATTATATTTCAAATGAATGCTGTTCTTTTGAACTTTCTATTTATCAAAGAATCCAAAACTATTAAACAACAATAATAATAATAATAATAATATTAAATGTTTCTTAACCCTTGTGCATCAATAAAAAAAAAAGTTACACTTAGGTCCATAGTGGACAAAAATGTCCATGTCAAAAAAACGGTCATACAAATTGGAAGCTTGGGAGCACAGACTTAAGTTTGGTCTCATTTTAAAGAAGACCCATGGCAGATTATCACTGAAGTAAAAAAAAAAAGTTATAGAAGTTTAAGTTTATGAAAATGCTTTATGAACAATATTTTATATAAAATATATATTTTATGTTACATGTTGAACTCTAAACCTGCTAGAAAATCAAAGCTATAAATCTAAACAAGTTGTTTTCCAAATTTGAGGTTGATATCTCAAAAATTGAGCTCTCAGTAAGATTTAGTTTGGATGCAGTACCAAATTTTCCCCATTAGATGCCAGCAAAACTCCGCTGGTGCACACAGTGCTTGGATTTATGATTTACAGTAGAGTTTTTCTTTCTCAAATATTACAAGCACACACATACAAACCACACTGACATCTATACCAACTGACATCTATTCCAACACACCTACACAATTATAGCTGATAATTATAGCCAAAATTTCTTCAGTTAGCATTAAGACAAAGGCAAAATTAAGGCAAAATTATAAAAAAAAATAAATAAAAAAAAATAAAATGGACAAAAATGTCCATAAGGGTGCACAAGGGTTAAGCTGCTAATCAGCATATTGGAAAGATTTCTTAAGCATCATTTGAGCAAGTGTCACTGAAGACTGGAGTGATGATGCTGAAAATTCAGCTTTACCATCACAGGAATAAATACCATTTTAAATTATAATACAATAGGAAACAGTTACTGTAAATTGCAATAATATTCCACAATTAAACAAAGTTCACTTTGAAAATGATAAAAAACAACTAAAACGTTCTTAACTCAAATGTTCCATTTAATTTGATTATTTTTGTTTTATTTAATTAAAATGATCACTTCCCCTAAAACCTCGTCATCAGACCATAACTCATAGCTCATATATAGCTATCATTTTTATAGTTCATATAGAAACATAATAATAAACATCTTTTATAAGGTTTTACAGCTGTCTCCCATTTTTGGCAATGTAATATGGTATTAACGATAATAGTATTACTGATAAATAATAAGATTTATAAATATTATTAAAGATAAATAATATTTTTGACATCATGTTGTAAAAATGAGACTGAAAAATAATATATGTACATCAATTAAAACACAGCATTTTTTGTCATTTCTATTTCTCTGTTTGTTATTTCTATTTATCACTAACTTATTTTAGAGAAAAACATTGCTGGGTAGATTCCAGGTTAATGGATTGTGTCCATTGCTCCATCCCACAATTCTCTCTTGCTCTGGGCTTATGTGGAATCTGAGGTGAGAGAAGGAGTGTTTTCTCAGATAAACAGAAGAAAAGCAGCCACACATAAAATCCCAGCAGTTCAGCACATGCTCTTAGAGATGGCAACCCTGTTCCTCTCCTGAAGTTTTATTTTGGCCTGACCTGCTTTGAGTCAGCATGAACAGGATGTGATTACCACTGCATGGGAATGAAAACACTCAAGATGGAGGTTGCCATTTGAAAATGAGTGGTTTCTAATGACTCAACTACATTTCAGATAATCTTTCCAACTCTACTGCAATTTAACAATAAAACAGTATTCGCTAACAATTTGGAAGTTTTATGTAAACATTAGATTTTTGATGACTTATGTTTACGACTTATGTTATACAGAAGTAATTGTCTACAATAAATTATGTGTGTGTCTTATGTATGTGTATATATATTTACATTTAGTAGACGCTTTTATCCAAAGTGACTTTCAAATGAGGACAATGGAAGCATTCAAAATGAACAAAAGAGCAATGATATGCAAGTGCTTTGATAAGTCTCAATTAGCTTAACGCAGTACATGTAGCAAGATTTTTTGTTTATATATATATATATATATATATATATATATATATATATATATATATATATATATATAAAACTTTTCATACACCTTTCAGAATCTGCAAAATGTTAATTATTTTTTCCAAAATAAGAGGGATCATAAAAAATGCATGTTATTGTTTATTTAGTACTGACCTGAATAAGATATTTTACATAAAATATGTTTACATATAGTCCACAAGAGAAAATAATAGTTGAATTTATAAAAATGACCCCGTTCAAAAGTTAAATACACTTGATTCTTAATACGGTGTTGTTACCTGAACGATCCACAGCTGTGTTTTTTGTTTAGTGATAGTTGTTCATGAGTCCCTTGTTTGTCCTGAACAGTTAAACTGCCTGCTGTTCTTCAGAAAAATCCTTCAGGTCCCACAAATTCTTTGGTTTTCCAGCATTTTTGTGTATTTGAATCCTGTCCAACAATGACTGTATGATTTTGAGATTCATCTTTCCACACTGAGGACAACCGAGGGACTCATATGCAGCTATTACAGAAGGTTCAAACGCTCACTGATGCTCCAGAAGGAAAACCCATGCACTAAGAGCCGGGGCGTGAAAACTATTTGAATTTGAAGATCAAGGTAAATTTAACTTAATTTGTCTTCTGGAAAACATGTAAGTATCTTCTGTAGCTTCTGAAGGGCAGTACTAAATGAAAAAATATGACATTTAGGCAAAACAAGAAAAATGTACTCATCTCCATTCTGTTCAAAAGGCTCTTAATAAATAAATGTTTTTCTCAAATACACGTTGGACATAATTATTGGCACCCCTAGAAATTCTTATAAGTAAAATATCTCTGAAGTATATTCCCATTCATATTCACAATGAGCACTCCAATGGTGATTATGAAAATGAAATTATCCATCCATGGCTTCCTGTTTCACAGAAATATAAATAGGAGGGAAAACAAAGCCCAAATTCCCTTAATCATCCATCATAATGAGAAAAAACAAAGAATATATTTCTGATGTGCAGCAAAAGATAACTGAGCTTCACAAATTAGTGAAGTGGCTTTAAGAAAAGAGCTAGAGCAGTGAAAATTCCCATTTCCGCCATCAGGGCAATAATTAAGAATTATTGTTAAATATAAATTGTTAAATATAAAATGTTACGAAATGGCCTAGATATCTGTGTTTAACTAAATTAAAGCGCTGCTCCTCTTAGCCGTGCGCTGAACAGAAACTGAGCGATAGAAAGAGAGAGAGAGAGGTGTGTGCACGCGCTGGGAGAGCAAGACCTTGCACTTGCGCAGAAGTACCAGCGATTCTCAGAAACTTAGGGTTTGGGCGCTTTTTTGAAGGGAAATAGTCGCTAAAGGGGTCTGCAATGTTGCTAAGTTGGCAACACTGTGCATTTCCATTTCTCCAACTATGGGTTGGGCCACGGGTCAAACAGAAAATATGCGCTGCGTTAATCGCGCGTTAAAAAAATGATTGCCGTTAAAATGAATTTGCGTTACCACTTTGACAGCACTAATATATATATATACACATACAGTTCTTTCTAGTCTGATTGAAACAAAACTCCAACAGCCGTTTTACCGTTGGTATCACTCCGCTTGCCGAAGCTGCCATATTTCTCACAGCGAGTGTCATAGCAGATGCCCAAATCTGCTATAATTTTAAAAATAATACTGTTTTGTGTCACGGAGTGTAGTTTTCAGAGCATTTTAGGTGAGACTGTACTTGTTTGGACATAAATAAAGAAAACATCTATATCTGAAAATCTGCTTCGATGTTTGTGGTTGTTCAGCGCTAGGTCTGTCAAAATGATAAACTAATTTTGAATTTTGTACTCCTCTCCCTGAGCCCAAAAGAGGGCGCAAAATATTACTAATGCCACATTTCTTCAAAGCAATAAAATAATACGACTATCTTTGAAAAAAGTGCATAATGTTTAAAAATTTATTACGTTGCTTAACAATTAGAAACAAAACTAAACAGCATCATGTTTATATATTTATAATTTAATGCAAAGGACCGATCCAAAAAGCCAATCACAAAGAGCAGTTTTTTCATTTGAAAACCATGAGATGCAGTGGGACGCAAAGAACCACCATAAAGTCGAGAGACATGTTTTTTAAAAGCTGATTTTACACGGCTTTCTAAACATGTGGCTCTCTTGTGTGAGACGCGAGTGCAATGTGTGACAGATGTCCCTCTAGAAAATGCAATAAATATGCATTCTGTGTGAACGGCTTGGTTTCAGTTTTGACGTAATCAACATCATCTCCGCATTGAAGTTCTCTTTTTCTGCAATATTATGAATGAGCAGCGCCGCATCCAGTGGGTTCAACTGGATAAGCTAACAAAAGCATTAAAATGCAATGACACCTACATCATCATCGCATCTTGTGTGCCACTGATTAGGCTGCCTGACGCACACATACAATTCGAATACAATATTTTTGCATTCGAATGTGGATTTTTAAATTCGATGAATATTCGAAATATTTGTTTTTTTTGGACAACCCTATTCAGCACCCATAACCCGTGGAGAGAGTGCCTCACCGTGGCCAGATATTCTGGAATATACTGCTGGCTCTGGTGTCTCTATAGCGGTTAAACATGAGATATATTTCGTTTTGGGTAAATCTAACTGGCAGTCGTTTGTATCATTAATCTATTATTTGTTCCAGGGCAAATAGTTTCGGTAAAATCTCATGATGTTTATGTAACTTCAATGCCTTTGTACTTTTACATTTACATTTACGCATTTAGCAGACGCTTTTATCCAAAGCGACTTACATTGCATTCAAGTTACAGTTTTTACATTTTATCAGTTCTTGCTTTCCCTGGGAATCGAACCCATGATCTTGGCGTTGCTAGTGCCATGCTCTACCATTTGAGCTATAGGAAAGCCTTTTGACTGAATTGCCTAGCAACTTTTAAGATGGCTACTGTTTTTGTTAAATATTATTATTCAGTAAATAATATTTTATTTTATATAAATAATAGTAGTATTTAGTATTAGGAAATGGTGTGTCTGTGTGTTCGTAATGGTGATTTTAGTTACACTGTTCTGCCATTAGATGGCGACAAGAGACTGTTTTTACGAGTCAGCAGTAAAGACTTTTCGATTAAAAAATACTAAAGCGCAGTTTTGAGCAAGGAAGTTATTTTTTACTTTCAAAAAGCTTGTACGCAGCCAACAAATGCACCGAGCAGCACTGTCATCAGGAATCACTCCTAACAGATCAAAGGATAGTACGAGCCTATTGGACATTCATACTAATTGTGAATATGAGATTGAGATTCACAATCGCTCAGTCAATCTGCTTCTCATAAAACTCCACTATACATAATACACCACTTTTAATAAAATATGGTTTTAATGAAGCAACTCAATGTTCCTTTGTTACTAGTTCTAAAGCAGGGTTTCCCAACATGTTCCTGGAGCCTCACCAACACTGCACAGTTTGCATGTCTCCTATGTCTGACACACCCATTTCAGGTCTTGGAGTTGCTACTAATGAGCTGACGAGTTGAATCAGGTGTGATTGATAAAGGAGACATGCAAAATGTGCAGTGTTGGGGAGGCTCCAGGAACGTGTTTGGGAACGCCTGATCTAAAGTGATGTTCTGGAATTAGTAACGGAGGCTTGGGCTCAGCTGTTAAACTGTCAACTTCAGATTTGAATCTGTGGTGAAAGGGAGCAGTTCTGCACAAAAGAGGACTTTTATAGACACTCCGTTGTTATTTTTTATGTATTTACATACTCATGCCATCGACCTGTTTAAATGCAATATCACACTTGTAGACGTGAGATATGGCTGTATATTGTCACGCTGTTATTACCTATGGCACTGAGGTCTACTCATGTGATATTGCTTATGTATATACTGTATATACACATATATTAATTAGGGGTGTAACGGTTCAGAAAATTCACGGTTCGGTTCAATACGACACAGAGGTGTCACGGTTTGGTACATTTCGATACAGTGGGCGGGGCAATTGGTTATGTCGCAATGTTGGAAATATTTATTTTAAACCATGAAGGCAATCCAATGGATACCACACAAGCACGTGTTTGCACCAGGGTTTGCACGTGCAAATTTTGTGCAAGATTTATGCTGGTGAACGACTTAATCTCAGTCAATTCACTACAAGTAGAAAGTAAAAACGAAATGACAGAGTAATGACGAAGCAGTTGAATCTACTTCAACATATGCTGATAATGGTATAGATAGCTGTTTTCATTTATTTCTTGTTAAACAGGTTGTTTTTGAAAGTCGGTGCTTGAAATAAAAGCTTTTTATTTCATTGATTTTTATTGATGACTGCAGTGTTAATATTTTAATTATAGGACTATAATTCATTGTAGGTAGCCTATAGCCTAATAGACCCGTTTTAAAATACCTTTTTAAAAAACATTTTAATTGAGGAGTAAATAGCCTAATCTTATCCTGGCAGTGCGTCAATTCTGCGGTAATTATTGTGGGGCAAATTAATTGTACTTTTAATTTAATAATAAAAGTAACTTCGTAATAATAATAGGCCTAATACAAATAAGAATGTAACAGGCCTACATTCATTTGAAATGCCAAATCCTCTTAATATTGACAATATCTGATGTTTTTGACAATATCTCTGGCTATCGTCGATACAAGATCATCGTCTTTCGACGCACCCCAGCAAGGGAAGGTTATCGCAGAGAGCACGTTGCCTGTTATGCCATTTGGGCTGTGTTGTTAAGCACAGTGGCACTGATATTTCACACACTTTAAGGTTTTATTTTCCAAATGTAATAGGATTAGTCCAACGAATTGTTCGGTTTGTAATGCGTACAGAACAGAAAGCTTCGTACCGAACGGTTCAATACGAATACGCCTATCGTTACACCCCTCATATATATATATATATATATATATATATATATATATATATATATATATATATATATATATATACGTATATATTTACATACATTATAATATATATAAATTATATAAAATTTTATTATTTAAAATAATCCCAACTAAAAAGATCAAATTTGATCACCTTCAGCGTGACACCCAGGACGTTAATGGCATCTTTGACCTGATGGTGAGTTTCTGTCTGTCTCAGCTCCTCACACACCCACAGCCCCAGACCGCAGATCGCTACACACCTAAAACATGGCAAAACACAGTCAGACCATAAGCAGCACCACGGAGCAGCCATTCATATCATTCACAATGTAAAGCATATCAGCGTGGTGGTAATCAAGCATGACATTCGAATAGGAACAAAATAAAATATAAAAAAAACAAATGGAAGATTACTGTGCACTAGGGGTGTGCGATATGACGATTTTTGATCGTGGATAATAAAAATCTATCCACGATCTGCTTTTGAAGAAATATCGTAGTATCGTGCTACAGCGCACATTCATTCTGGCGCCTCCGTCTCCATATACTGTACAACACGACATACAGCAGTAGAATTACTCATTTGTGATCGCAAAAGTACATTATTTGCATACAAGCCTTGCCGGTTAAATGTTTCATTCGTGCGCTGGTCTGACGTGCTCTTTTTCTGAGCGCATACACCAGAAGCGCTCACGCTAAAACCCTGTCTAACCGCGCCTGATTACTCAACTAAGTTATATTTTGCGCTAATACTGTTAAAACACACAAGGTTTACATACAGACTGAGTTGGTTATCTCTAAAATGAAAGTAAACAGCTGAGAGAAAAATGGATACGTGCCTGTATATTAGATGCGTGCAGGGATAGTTCACCCTAAAATTTAATTTCTGTCATTATTTACTCACTCACGTTGTCCCAAACCTGTATTAATTTCTTTCTTGTGCTGAACACAAAAGAAGATATTTTTGAAGAATGTGGAAAACAGTTGCTCCACATTCTTCAAAACAGCATTTATGTTATAAGAAATATAATAATCACAAAGATTTTTATCTTCGCCCACTTTGGCCTAAATATCTGCCATTCTTTTTTTTCGTTACCTTTAAAGGCTTTGTCTTTATAATAGGGAAATTAGTTTGCCTTTAATGCTTAGATAACTTGCAACATAGGAAAACCAACATGACAAAGAATCGTGATATTTCTAAAAAAAACCTTGATACATTTTTTCCATATCGCTCACCCCTACTGTACACATAAGACATAGTGTCCTGGATTTTTGTCAGTCAGGAGAACAGTGGGTAAGGAATGATCTGGTAGTGCAGTACCTGGCTCCTTCACATGTCTCATTGCGTGCGGTCTTCAAAAGGATGTTCACAAGGTAGTCCTACAGATAGAAAGCATGAAAATGACAGTTAATGCTAATACATTTGGCAACATATTAAGGTTAATAGATGGTTCAAGGTTCAGTTTTGTGGTCATTGTGGTTTGCGTACGTATTTTTATTTTTTTTAGCAACTGTTCACCCAAAAACTAAACCTCTGTCATTTCACACCTACAAAAACCTATATGACTTAGTCCTTATGAGAATATCCTGGCTGTTCTTCAAAATTTATTGAAAGTCAAGTCAAGTAAGTTTGTGAAGCACATTTCACACATCCTTTAAAAGCAGCTGTAAAGAAATTAATGCTGATTTTGGCAACAAAATGGAGGAATATAATTCGTTTTCAGTTTGAATATACTTGGTTAATTTCAAACAGTTAAAAAAAAAGTTCACCAGGTGATGCAATCAGGTAATTTTAGGTTATTCTTTTTTCCCTTAAAAGTCTGTTTATTTGGTGCATGAGTTTTATTGGTTTCAATATTACATGAATGGTGAAAAAAAGATGTGTACTTTCATCTTTAGTCCTCCAGTGTGCAATCCAATCTTATCTTCTGAAGCCATTCAACACCTTTGTTTTGAGGACAGTCACTGCTAACTAAACATCTTGACATGAAGAAAGTAAGTCATATAGGTTTGAAATGACAGGATTAAATCTGTTAACACCAAGCCAATTACCTTTAGCATTTGCCATTTTTAACAGATTCACACCAAAATGTGCAACCTGTGACACCATTAAGACATTAACACATTAACACGCTAACTTTAACAGCTGAATGGAGAGCTAATCTCCACTATAAAAGTGTCATTAGATATGTGTTATAAGAGTGGGATTTTGTAGCGGCGTACCTTCATGTCCTCTTTGCCAACTACAATATCCTCAGATCCAGGAACAGACTGCAAAGAGGGGATCTGCTGATACAGGTTAGGGAAGCACACCAGCGAACCAAGAACTGTCTGAGCCTCGATCCGTGGAGCCTGACATGAGCATGAATGGAGAAAACACCAACATGAAGCTGTGTGCGTCTGTAAGTCGTGTAGATGCAGACTGACAGCAGCAGCAGTACCTCAAAGGAGTCAGTGTTGAGGACACGAGCAGCCGCGGTGATGAAGTCTCCCACCAGCATGGTGAAGCCCGGCAGGCCCAGGAAGAAGAAGCGTGGTGAGCACCACCTAATCATCGTGTTCAACACATCCTGAGCACACCAGAACATGAGGGAGGAGGATGTTTTAGAATATTTTGTTTGACAGTGGTGGATGAAGCACACAAATCAAGTAAAAAAAATGTACTCCAGTAAAAGTAGTCCTTTTCAAATTTCCTTAAGTAAAAGCACAACAGGGCTTGATTTGTAATGTATGTAGGTATTGCAAGCAAAAACTGCTTGTACTGCTTGTTGAACCATGTTTACTTATTTAGCAAATTTATATACTTAATACTACAATAAGAAAGACTAATGGATGAAGACACTGAATATGTACTGATCTGCACATAAGCATTCATCTTATTTTTTTTAATGAAAATGTTGTCATCATTTACTCACCCTCATGCCGTTCTAAACCTGTATGATTTTCTGTCTTATGTTGAACACAAAAGAATATATTTTGAATAAACAGTTGTAGGTCCCCATTGACAAGGGAAAGAAATGCTATGGAAGTCAATGGGAACCATCAACTGTTTGATTACCAGCATTCTTCAAAACATCTTTATGTTCAACATAAAACAAAATGTAATTCACACGTTTGGAATGACATAAGGGTGAGTACATTTTTTAATTGGTTGAGTAAGCATTTTTGAATGAAATATCCCTTTAATATATATGTATGTCAATATGTGTCATGTAATAATCAATACTAAAATTCAGAACTAATAACTTATTTTTCACACCATCGGTCACACGCACACTCAAGGTCAATACAAGCCAGACAGACATGAGTTGTTCGGATCAATTCACGAATTAATCATTCACTGCGTTTTGGTACAGATTCATAATCACAACTAGAACATTGCTATTGTGTTTCAGAGTGGGTATCAATGTCTTCACTTCAAAATAATGAGGAACAAGAAGTCTGCCAAAAAAAAAAAAAGTACAGTAAAACAATTTTGTACTAACAGATTCAAACTTAACCGCATACAACATTTCGAGGCACAATCTCTGGACTTCAAAAGTTACTCTGAAGGTGTGAACCATTACATAACTTGGGAGTGTATGCTTTAACCACTTTATAAACCACCAACCATTTCTGTCTCTCTCACATCAGTTTCTTGAAACCACCGTACCATGTGCACAAACAAACAAATGCATAAACACGGCTGCTCCGTAACTGCCACATTCATCTTCCTTAATTGAATCCTTTGTAAACACTGTCAGACGAAGCAAAATATAGGCAACCTAGCGGCATAAAAAAAGTCCTGCTGAGAGGGAGATGTGAAATTGGTGGAAGCGGTGCATCTGCAGGGACATTTTACCCTCATTCTGCAATAACTGACCTTTGCAATGCTTAGCAACCAGTAGTAATTAAGCGCCACCAAACTGCTGCGTGATTACCCAAAATGAGCATTTTGGAGGAAGCGGCAATTCTGCAAAGCGGGACTATTATGCAGCAGTAAATACAGCAAGCACAATCTGAATCCACAGCATGTGTGTCTGTGACAATTTAACATGGCCAAACGGTTTAAATTGCCAGAGCAGTGCAAGGACATTTATATGTAGAGACACATGGGTGAATGCGCCGCGATTCGTCCTTTCCATCTAAAGACACTAGATGTGCTGCAGCTCTTGGACAAATACCTCAATTTGTGACCTTTACATGACTCCAAACGATGGAGGTAAAAATCAATGTGCTGATGGTCAGTGTGTATTTACTAAATCCAACACCTGTTGGCAGTGCTCTTATTTGTTGACTTTCCTGTTCCTATAGCGGTGCACAAAGAAAGGTTTGATCATTAACTACAGCTTCAGTTTGATCAGGGTTCCTGCACAGATACATTTCACAGCACACTGTTTCAGGCCCTTTTTACTGCAGTAAAATAAATGCTTGTACTAATAATTTCTTTTAAACAATAAAATGTATTATACATCAATAAATATTGATGTATGAATCACTCAAAGGGTTATTTTGCGCTGGTAATTCTATTTGTGAACCAGCAACTTTCTACTGATACAAAATCACCATAAAATTGACAATGCATATTTATTTATTTATTTTATGATGCAGTGTTAATTACACATAGCACATCATTATTTTACAGTATGTGCCCCTTAATCTTGAACCCTTAAGTCAGAGCAATAACTTCAGTTCTTTCCTTCCAATTGTCACGGTGCACACAGCAGGGAGGAACAAGGACACGCAGACGAGGACGTAAACAATAGACTTTACTGAAGACAAGGCAAACTCACAGACATCAAACACCAGGGGTAACGAGTAGACCAGACGAAATTACACTGAACAGACAGGACTATGGATAATGAGACGAACACAGCTGGACAAGAATTAACTAATTACATTTAACAAGGACAGGAAACAAACCAAATATGGGCGTGGAAACACAAGACACACACAACAGAGGTCTGACACCAATAATCTGCCTATCACCCATTTAGTTTGCACTTTCTACAATCCCAATCATCAAAGTAAAGTCCCACCCTTGAGGGATGCCACAATGTGAATTTGACCATATGATTATTGTTTGATTAAAAAAAAATTACGATCATCTGCAAATTTTAAAACTAGTTGAAAATTAATTTAAATTTATTATCTGAATAATTAAAATTTGCTGTGTGACAACAAAAACATATTGAACCTTACAAAAAATTGGCCATTTTATTAATTATCCATAAACTAAAATGTAAATTAAAATACAAATAAACAAATATATTAATGAATTAAAAACAACATATTTACTGCATGTTTTTAAAGGGGTCAGCGGATGCCCATTTTCCACAAGTTGATATGATTCTTTAGGGTCTTAATGAAAAGTCTATTCTATTATACTTTGGTTCAAATTTCTTAATGGTAGTGTACAACAACACCCTTTTTACCCTGTCAAAATCAGCTATTTTCACAGCAACTCATTTTGTTGCATTTCCCTTTAAATGCTAATGAGCTCTGCTCACCTCGCCCCTCTCTTCTGTGGGGTGATGAGCCGATCTAAATCAGATCCGTTTACTTTAGCCGCATTTAGCCGCAAAACTTGCTAACTAAAAAGTAAAAAGTCGTGACGTATTGTCAAGTATGGTGACCCATACTCGAAATTGGTGCTCTGCGTTTAACCCATCCAAGTGCACACACACAGCAGTGAGTAGTGAACAAAATGCACACACACTTTTGTTCACACACACCGTGAACACACACCTGGAGCAGTGGGCAGCCATGCTGCAGCGCCCGGGGAGCAGTTGGAGGTTCGGTGCCTTGCTCAAGGGCACCTCAGTCGTGGTATTGAGGGTGGAGAGAGCGCTGTACATTCACTCCCCCCACCTACAATCCCTGCCGGCCCGAGACTCAAACCCGCAACCTTTCGATTACGAGTCCGACTCTCTAACCATTAGGCCACGACTTCCCCTAACTAGCACATTATTAGGAAAAGCGGTTTGCAAAGATTCATAAAAACCCTTATATTCACTTCATCTTTAGGTGAAGCTGGATCACGAATGATTCGTGCAAACATAGACGCATTTAGGCAGATCGGGGATGGCGCATTCCCATCAAAAACAAATATAACATTAATCCACTGCGTCTTCAGCAGCTCAGATGTCCGGAGTAAATGACGACTGTTATGTAGGGCTGGGCGATATGTCAAAAATATCGACAATCGCCTTAAAAAATATTGTGATATCCGATAATATCGGCTACCTAAGTCCCACCTCCACCAGGACCCGTCCCCTCTAAGAAAGCATCGCTGACATGCACCATAATCAGTTTGGTCTTAATTATTGCCACGTTAAAGTTTGGTATTACTTTTCTTAGTTTGTGCTTAAACTAACAGAAAACATTAGCTTTGCTGTTATATTGGTGTTGCTAATAATTTCCACTCTGTTCTTATCAAATTTGTGTTTGAAATTAATTTTGTTTTGTGAGAAGAACTGTTGAGGAAAAATAACAGAACCCAATCAGAACCCAATTTTAAGTTCATCATGGTGAAGTTGGGCATTCTGGCGGTGATTGTAAGAATGATAAATGCATGTTGATGTCATATGATGTCATTTATTCAAGTAATGTCTTGAATAAATATGCCTGTTTTCTGATGTTTCTCTTTTTGGCATTAGACAAATTTCATGATAGTAGGTTTAATTTCCTTGATTATAATAATTGTAGCGCTGTTTTTAAACTTGTAGTCAAGCTATAAGTTATTTGATATTTATCATGTATGACTAAAGTCATGCAGAGATTAAAAAGAATTCTGCGCAAAAACATTACGTTTTTTTTTTTTTTCTTTGTCTGGTAGCCTTGTTCGGAGGTCTCTTTTGGCCTGTTTTTAACTAAATAAAAATAACTGATTTATTTAGAACAAGGGGTAATTTAAAATTTTAGTTTTGTATTTTAGTTTTTATCATTTTTATTGTATTAATCAAAATACAATGCCCAAAATATAATATTCAGTGTTGGGCTGCCGAATCTCTGAACGCATGCATGTTGAGGGGCGAGCTGAGCAGCCTATAATATCTTCATCCGTTTGCAACAAAACTTTATAGTGCTATATCTCATCTTAATTAAACATAATTATACTGTATACACGGTTTAAAAAATCTGTAAAAATAGGGCTGTGAAGGAATTTGCGTATTTTAATTATAACTGTCATGTGTGTGGTTTTTCATCATTATACAGTCTGTTAAAATAAATATTCAGAAACACATGCAGTGCTACTGTTTGTCTTTTTTTCTGGTTAACTTTGATTAAACTGGAGATCAAAATAGAATAGGCCTTACCCTAAATAACGATAAATTATACTGGAACGCATCTCCAAACTTATCGCATACACAGATGCACGTTGCCATTACAGTAGTCAGCGCCAAACAACAGGCAAATAAAATATAAACTGAGGTAACAAAAGTGATTCAGTCAAAAAGACCTGTATGGTGACTAAGGGGCTGTGTAAAATATTTTTTGCAACTTACTAGGTTTATCATTTGTCATTTTTTCCAGATAATGTCGATAATCGTCTGTTACCTGACTGCTGACATCGACATCGCGATACTTACGAGACATCGTCGATATACCATTATATCGTCATATCGCCCAGCCCTACTGTTATGTTCATCATTACATTCAACAACAAAACACCTCAATCACTATGGAGACATTCTTGTCTACACCTGCTCCAGCGTCGAAACAATGGAAGACAGTTTGCAGTTCACTCAGGGCGGGTCTGAGGTAAAACGGCCGTGTCAATCAACAATCGTGGGAGGGGCCTGGGTCTGTGTGACGTCACACAGCCAAGACTCTGAGAACGGCTTGATCTGAGAAAGGGGATATTTATTTATAGAGATTAAAAAAATACCACTGGGTGGATTTTTATCATTATAGGGTGGTTGTGTACTTACATTTAGGTCTCATATTCTAGATAATTTTTTTTTGGCTGCATTTAACATATTTATATTAATAACTATATTTTACGTTATCACATTTTTATTCAAGTTAAATTTATGACCAAAATTTATTTTAGCCTTTGACGGTGTGTCCTTGTGTGTCCATTCTTTTGACTGATGGTGTAAATACACAAAAACTCAAAGAGAAGCCAAAGTTCTATAATTGGTAGAGAATTCTACAGCTATTCAATTTTCAGTGCACCAGAAAATAATTAAATCTGTGTTTGAATTGCAGCTCATATCCAGCCAAATTCATGCTGTTTTTGCAGTTGGCCCTTAAACTGTACTGTTGTGTTCTTTCAGAAGCGTGTAAGATGTGAACTCTAAGCTCAACTTTAACAGCTCCATCAAGTGAGTGGTAAAACTACAGCAGAAGAGATGCACTCCTGCACTACCGTTCATGTTGTATCTGAGCTCTATCTGGCCTTCAAATCTGTTCCTGTGTGGATTTGAGGGAGACTTCAAGTCAACAGTGACACAAATAGAATCTATTATGGACACACAACAGTGTGTAGATCCACAACAGTGGCCAGAAGCACTTTCACTGTCTTATTTGTCCAATCTCCATTGTTTTTCCATTGCAGCTCAACATTCAGGGAGCTCTTATTTTCTGACCAAATAACAAGAAATAGAAATAAAGAGTGAGGCACTCCATTGGTCACAGTGCAATGCCAGCACACACACACACACACACACACACACACACACACACACACACACACACACACACACACAACACAAACACAAACACACACACACCACTGGAGATCTGAACAGGTTTCATCACACTGCATTATCACCAAAACCACAAACAAACAAAACCTGTTTAGGGATCAAACCTAAAGAAAACAAAATGTTGAATGTATATTAGTGAACATCAGACCAGACTAACTCTCTTTTGATTGTTCAATAATGATTCTTTGTGAATGTTTAGGAGAGAAGCGTTATCATCAATACAGAATTAGGCAGCTTTAGAGAGCCTTTACTGCATCACAAGAAAGGAAGACTGTTGCACCATCTAGTGGTCAAATGCATTAAGTTTTTTTTTTGTAAGAAACATTTTAGATTACATACTTAAGCATAATTTGTGGCATATCGGCAAGAAATCATAAAAAATGTATCTCTTAAAATAAAAGAGAAGAGAATGAAAAACAATACAGCAATGCATTTTCAATTAAAGACTAAGAATAGTCTTTGTTATTCAGATGTACAGTTGTCTAAAATTGTTTTATTGGTGGAAGTACTTTTTCTTGATTAGTATGATTTATTTAATTCCTTTGGAACTTCCACAACTCCTATGTCATTTCCCTTCCTGGTGTCTATATATGGTTTTGATGTTGTGATAGGACAATATTTGGCCAAGATACAACTACACTATATTGCCAAAAGTATTGGCACCCCCTGCTAATGAACATGTTTGACTACTTTAGTAATTTCTATGAGTACAAATCTTAATGTTTAAGCATATAATGATATTCTAGGGAATTGTGTGCTTCTAATTTTATAGCAACAGTTTGGACAGGACTCTTTTCTATTCTAACATGACAGTGCCTCTGTGTATAAGGCATGGTTCAAAAGGACATCATTAATTCAGTCAGTGTGGAAGAACTTGACTGGTCTGCAGAAAGCCAAGTCCTGATCCCAGCTGAACACCTCTGGTGTGACTTTAAATGCAGACCTTGAGACAAAAACTCATCACCAAACACCAATGACTTGTACATAAGGGTACTGTCATTTTAGACACATCCAAAACTGTTGGAACAGAGATGGAAATTTTCAAATTTTTAAATACATGAATTATGATTCCATCTTTGTTGCCACAGTTTTGTTAGTGCCTTTTTCTGTTCTAAAGAAGGGGGTCCCAACACTTTTGTCCTTATAGTCTCTATACAAGTCATTGGTGTTTGGTGATGAGTTTTTGTCTCAAGGTCTGCATTTAAAGTCACACCAGAGGTGTTCAGCTGGGATCAGGACTAGGCTTTCTGCAGACCGGTCAAGTTCTTCCACACTGACTCAATCAATCATGTCTTTTTGAACCGTGCCTTATACACAGAGGCACTGTCATGTTAGAATAGAAAAGGGTCCTGTCCAAACTGTTTCTATAAAATTAGAAGCACACAATTCCCTAGAATATCATTATATGCTTAAACATTAAGATTTGTACTCATAGAAATGACTAAAGTAGTCAAACATGTTCATTAGAAGGGGGCGACCCAATACTTTTGGCAATACTTTTACCCCAGCGACTTAAGACTGGTTTTGTGCTCCAGGGTCACCATGCATATACATATGCTTAAAATTGATAATGTGCCAAACAGAAGTGTAAAAGCAAGAACAGAACACAAGCAGGTTTAATAAAACAGGCATGCAGAATCAACTGTACCTGATCGTCGCTGGTGAAGCCTTTGTGCATGACGTGGTAGAGGTGCACCAGGAAGTCACTGTTGGGCAGCACGTCCTGATGTTTGGTCATCATCTCACAGATCAGCTTATACGCCTGCAGCTTCCCAGCCTTGAACTCTGACGGCAGCATGGTAGCCTGAACACACATCAGAAGTCATTCAGTATTCAATCGGTCTATTTCTATTCAACACAAAAATTCCAGAGTAAATACAGCAAAGCATGCCCGAATGAGCATATTCATGACATCACTGTCCTCTATTTGTATTCCACCCAGCACATTATATCTGTTTGCTTCTCAACAGCTGGAAAAAAATAATTCTGTAAGTGATTCCAACTATAATGTTACTATATTGCTTCATCGTTATAGTTGTGATATGGACTCTCCTGTTTTTACATTCAGAATGATTTCTAAAGCTATATCTGTATTGCTATGGTTACGGTTATCGTCCTGTTCTAATGTACATCTTTTTCTGTGTCAGGCAAAGTAACAAGTATGAAATGAAATGCATGTATACAATGCATAAATGCACGTTGCATTTATTTGATCAAAAAATAAAATAAGAAAAGGAATATTGTGAAACAGCTTTCTATGTGAATATATTTTTAAAATATAATTTATTCCTGTGATTCAATGCTGAATTTCCATCCTAATCATTCTAATATGCTGCCCAAGAAACAATTGCTATAATCAATGTTAAAACAGTTCACATTTTTGTGGATTCTTTGATGTATAGAAAGAAATATAAAATTTTTATTGACCCTAAAAGAAATCCAATTACAATCACAATCTGAGGCACGTTATTACCAGGTGTAGACAGTAATGTTTCTTGGCTGATCATCTGTGAAACTCTAAATGCAGAGAATGGATGGATGGTTCCTGATGGATAGTTAATGCGTGTTACCTTGAAGAGCCAGGAGGCCAGCATGCGCAGAGGAGGGATGAACAAGGGTCTGGCCACGGCTGTGTCTGTATCCATTCTGATCCCAAGATTATCTCTGATCTAAAACAGGAGTTCAGGATCTCTGTCACCAGGATATTTTGCATTTAATTTCTAAGGTAACCGTAAACAGGCTCTGTGGGGAACGAAGGGAACCTACCTTGTCCAGCTTGTGCCAGAGCTCGTAGAGGTAACTGAAGACCTTGGCGTGGATGCGGGCACAGCGGATGCTGTTCACATCACCGAGAATCCCCAAGATCCTCCTCCAGAGAACGAATGCCGAGTCGGCGTGCCATCCGGTCAAACTGCCGCCGGCGATGATGCTGATGTCATCAGCCAGAAACTCACTGCTGTCTGTAAGGAAGAGCAGACACACAGAGTGAGCAACTAACTAAACCTTCAAGGAGCCTTGAAAGATCTTCTGGTTGATGTTGGCTTGGTTAAGAAATAAATGGCACTTAGCCCTATAAAGTCTGTCTGTCTATCATATTTGATTACACACATTTCTAAGGACTCTAATGATCAACACAATCAAAATGTTGCTAAAAAAAACCTGCTGCACACAATCTACTACATTTCTTCCATCGTCTGGTTGATGCCTTTTACTATAATATTTGCTCCCTTTATCTACCTCTTACACGTGTCTTTTTTGTGATCTTTTTATTGTAAAATAAACAAGAATAACTTTTATATTGTTAGTAATAATAATTTCAAGATGAACACATACTGGACTGAAAAACAATCATGTTCAATTGTCAGTCTTAAATATGATCATCAGGCCTTTGTTGAATGTTTATTTGTTCATCATTATATCACATTGCATTATATGTTTTGATCATCAAACTATTTAAATATCATCTTACTAAGACACAGTTTTGGGAGTATAGAGTGGCGATGGATATTTATATCATTTTATGTTAGTATCTGTGATACAGTTATAAAGATCTCATTGATTTACTTTACAAGCTATCAGAATTTCATCTTTCATCTAAAAATCAGCATCAGCACCAAATTGCATTTTTTGCTCAGTTTGTGTCTCTGAATAAAACGGAGGTGTTTTTTTCTTGATGAGCTCCACATTCTCACTATTATACTATATGAGCCATAAAAACTCATTTGGTGGAACACTAGAGTACGTTTTCATATATGGTTTCCTTTCTTTGTTTAAAAGTTCTGTCTAATAATTAATAATAAACTGAGACAGCAAACTAATGAAGATGGAGAATTCTGTCCCAATTCTGACACAGCAAACGAACAGAAAACATTATCAGCCGATGCCAATAATTAAAAAATGCTTTGTTCCCGTCCATGAATAGCATTTCAAATGAGTTATTTATGAGGTTTCATTTTGGTCAAGACATTGTCTTAGAACAGGGGTGGGGAACGTTGATCCTGGAGGGCCACTCTCCTGCAGAGTTTAGCTCCAACCCTGAAAAAAAAAAAAAAACCTAGCATCCTGCATCCTGAAGACCTTGATTAGCTGCTTCCGGTGTGTTTGATTAGGGCTGGAGCTAAACTCTGCAGGGACACCGGCCCTCCAGGATCAACGTTTACCACCCCTGTCTTAGAAGAAAGCTGCCTGTGTGAAGGTCTGGAAATATGTTGCCTTGGATGGATGGAGGTAGAGTGAAGCACACAAGATGAGTTTGGTCTGAGGGAGGTTGAGAGGATGAGTGCAATACCCAGATGGTGAGGCACATTCATGGCATCCTCCAGGAGCTGAGGGCCCTCACAGCAGCCATGAGGCACAAGGAGAGCCGGAGACACTGGGGGACAGTGAGGAGGGGCGGCACAATCAGACCCTACACAACAACACAGTGATGGATGGAAAGGCGGTGGAATCACATCTTACACAAACAGGGAAATCAAACACACACGAAGGCACAACAGATGATCCTGATATATAATCATCAAATAATCAGTAGCAGATGCTAGGATGATTTAATGCAGTGCTTCTCCACCTTATTCTAAGGCCCGACACTTCTCTGAAAATAAACTTCAGGATTCTAGGCATTCTGAATGTACTTCATGGCTTCCCCTCTTTTTAACCATTGAATTTACATGACTTTTACAGTCGTTCGTGGTTTATTAAATAAAAAGGAGTAGTCACACTAAACTTCAATCATGCAATATTTCTTTGGACGCTGCAATGGTCGTGATATCATGTCACACTCTGCAGTCCCTTTTTTTTATCAAATTCAACATATTAAAAAAATAATGAAATGTAAGATTGTATTTTTTTATTACAGAATTTTTATTTTTTGGGGGGAGGGTTGAACTTTGCCTGAACGGTCTCCCACATTCACATTTCATATGAATTTAATTTTTCAACATAAGGATTTTTTTTACACACAATTTCAATCCAACGAATGTATAGTCATTATAAAAAATATTGATTCACTTTTAAAATTTTACTAATTTACATGACTTAATTATTTTATTAGGCTTTCTCATGTACCCAGGTTTTCCAAGGCACAGGTAACCCTAGTCCTTCCCCAAAAAATAAAAAATAAAAATTAATTAATTAATTAAAAAATTATTTAATAAATAAAAGTTGCTGAGAGGATTAATTAAAATAAGAATTATTTTACTACATTTTTTTTAGCTTATTTTAACGATAACCTTTTCCTTTTTTTTTTCTTTTTTTTTCTTGATTCCCCTTGGACAATAGTGGGCTTTGGGCTTCTGGTTGAGAACCACTTATTTAAATGAATGTTCTGGGTTAAATGCATCTCTCTACTCACAGCACCGGTGGACCTTGTCTATGGATAATCAACTGTTTACAAATACTGTGTAATTTTATTTTTTTATTTTTAATGTGCCTCTATATAAGGTGTTTTTCTGCCATCAGCCAACCAACTCTCTAATTATTGTAGTTAACCATAAAATTTTTTAAAAATCTGTAAACCATTCACATTATTCTCATGCTAACATGTATAATGTTTAAGTTTCATTAAAATGTGATGAATTGTCTAGGCCTATTTGTAATGTTTATTCTGGTGCTGTACAATCACCTTACAGACTTCCAGTGCAAGTGTGTTGCATTTTTTCAAAATGGCAATCAATGACATAATCCCACAGATGCTGCTGTATTTAGCCCGGACTATTCCTTTCATCAAATGGCGTTCTGCTATCATCTTCATTATAAATACTGAGACCAAAGTAATGGGCAAGAACAAGACAACTTTCAAACAAAGAGTGGTGTGACAGCACTTGCTGCTGTGGGTGGACACAGATGGGACACGTGAGTGCTGGGTAGGATCAAGGTTCAGAGGGGATGATCTGTGCTGAGTTCTGGTACCTGCCAGTGCTTCAGTGTGGCTGAGCAGGAGGCTCCTCTGGCTCAATGTGTCCACAGTAACACTCATGCTCATGCTCATGTCGTGTGTAGAGGGAGAGTCCGGCTCCTCCTCGACCGCGTGCCATGTCAGTAGACCCACCTCAGCATCGTTCAGATAGCCATTAGACGTCTCACTGCTCACACTCTCACCTGACAGAAGAGAGGTTATATTCACAAAAATATTAGTTATCACACGGCTCTCTGAAATGCAGATCTCTGGGGTCTGTTATTCCCTGATAATGTATAACCGTATAGACCGTTCATATCGGTAGCTGAAAATGGTGCTTCTTTTATGTCTCTCATAACACACCACAGACTCACCCTCTTTTGTTTCATACAGATACATCTGGTAACATCTTGATTTTTGGAAGCTCTGTGTTCAGTGAGCTAATAAAATATTTTAACTATGCTAATTTTCAGTCCAATGTCCAATTATTTACTTACATGACAAGTAGCCATGTAAAAGGCAGCATAATGTACATCCAGCTGGTCAGTTGTCATCTTAAATAAAATGTATAATAATAATGTATATTATATATATATATATATATATTGTGACGAGTCGGCTGCCTCCCCACTGTCTATCATCACCACCCCGTCCCGTATTCGCCGCCCTTCACCAGGCTCCCGACGGGAGTGGGTGTGTGAGAGGAGGGGCGCTGAAACAGCCAGGGCTGGCGGCGTGTGATGAGGCGCACCTGACGTGAGTAGAGCCTCATCACCGCTGCCGTTTAAACGCCGAGCGCGCCTCTCCTCGGGAGACCGGTCTCTCCCCCGTGCATGCACGCTGGTGTCCTCGTGGGTCCAGGAAGGGAGCGTCGAGGAGGACTGCCGCACCCGTTAGGCGGCTGACGGGCCAGGATGCCGGGCCGCCGAATCCCCCAGAAGCGCCGGGATTTCCGCAGATGGACGAAGCCGCGCCAGAGACGCCGCCGCCACTCGCTCCCGGCCCCGAGAGGGGAGCGCGTGCGGCCACCGGACTCCGCCCCTTCCCTGGACCCTTCCCTCCTGAACACTGCCCTCCTGCACAGCCCCGCAGCACGACGAGGACACCAGATCCCTGTTTATTTTGGACTATTTTCCCCCTTTGGACACTTTATTTTAATGTTTTGTTTAATAAAAACCTCTCCGAGGCTTGACGCCACGCCCACTGTGTCTGTCGTTGGCTCCTCCCGCCACAATATATAATATACATATATATATATATATATATATATATATATATATATATAATTATTGTATTTTATTACTGCATTATTTTGATATTTATATTAAATATTTATAATACAACATAATTCCCATTGATATTTCCATAATACTGTATAACTACCTTACTATTCTTTCTTTTAATTTAAGATGTTTAGCATTTTTTTCTATTAAAATCAAGCATAAACCGAAACAAAAAAAACAAACAAAACTTAATTTTTACATCATTATTATTATTATTAGTAGTAGTAGTAGTAGTAGCATTACTATTATAGTATACAACTGAGCAAAAAAAAGAATGCAAGAAAATAAGAAAGAAAGATTTTTTTTAACAAGCAGAACAGAAAGATGCCAGGAGTGATCATGAAACAGAGCTCACTTTTCTCCCGTAGTTTACTCTTCAGAAATGTTGGAGCTCCGTCTGCTGGATAATCCAGATCTGATGGACTGCTGCTCCGTCGGATCAGAATCTGAGAATATCCACAAAACTTCAATAAAATTAGCATGCGAAGAATCATTTCATAAATCAAAGGTAATGCAATGATACTGACCGTGGGAGCGTCGCCCTCTCTTTTCCCTGTAGAGCTGCTCTCTGACACAGACGCTCTGCTCGTTTCCACAGACTCATCTCTCTTCTGACCTGCATATATCAGAAATCATGCTGCCTGTGATTTTCAAGCAAATTCCTACAGCAGACTAATTCTTAGTTTAAGTTACATTGGCTAATATGACAACTGTGTAAACAATCCAATGCATATGGTTTAATGGCATCTTTTAGCTAAGTACTATGAATTAATCAGTATCACTAATACCAATACAGATGTGGCCCTCCACAGTCTAATCTGTCCCTCCCTGATTCATAATGAATGAAAATATTGCTACACTTCTCAATACAAAAGTTCTCTAACATTGTGCTTTGCTCCACAATACAAAATAATGGATAACAATACAAAAGTTTAAGGTGTCAACGCTAAAAATACTTTATCTTGTTCAATTTGGTCAGAGGAACAAATGGAGCTCTTCATTAAGTTATTCTAAAAATGTACAGGGGCAAATATTTAGTAGTCCTCAAAACATCTGATTCACCAGTAAATTTAAACAAGTACATTATTGTTAAGGGTTTCTACCTATAATATTTAAAATGAATAAAATCACAAAAACAATTACCACAACACACGACAACATAACTGTCATTAATATAAAAGTTAAGACATACAGTATGTTATATTGTGTCTAACACAAATCTGTATCAAAGCAGACTGATGAATATTGTTGGTGTCAATCATATTTACAGGTAATATTTCTCATACTGTCTGAGTATATAATGATTAGTGGGTTTAAAGTGCAACCCAAATAAATTCTGTGAATACAACATGCTGGGTTTATTTTTATTTTATTCTTAGAAAAGCAAACTCTGTAAAAATCAGACCCCTGAAATTCTGCTGGCACTGTTTTTTTGTTTTTCTAAAACTACTGAGGAAATGACAAGAGTCATGTGATTCTTCAGCATTTTAAACACATACTGTATCGTATGTCTAAAGTACTATTCAGCAAAAACGTTCATTTCTACACCCCTGCAGTCATCAGTCTATTTCTGTGTGTAATGCGTGTGATTGTGTGTGGGTACCTGGGAAGGTGTCGTTGATCTGCTGTGTGATGTCAGAGGTGCTACTGCTGCGGGGCAGAGGACTGTCTCCATCCCCCATCTCACATTCAGACAGCTGACACTCCTCCACGTCTAGTGGACAAACACACACACAGTCACCAATGCTCACGAGAACTTATTCAGCATTTTCATACTAACAGAGCAAACATGCATGCTGAAAATCTGATTATAAACTGTGCTTCAGTAATTAAGTGGAAGGGCACTAATGGAAAACACCTTTAGTATTTGCACGATGATAGAGAATCGAGTAAAAGAGGTTATATAGTGCGCTTAAACAGTTTTTGTGGCTTTCCATCTGGTTCATGAGGGACTCAATCTCATTGACTGTCTACAAAGTTTGCATGCTCCTGCAAACATGCTAAAGTTACAACTAGATGCTCCACATGCGTCTATAGA
This sequence comes from Barbus barbus, assembly GCF_936440315.1. Lineage (NCBI taxonomy): Eukaryota > Metazoa > Chordata > Actinopteri > Cypriniformes > Cyprinidae > Barbus > Barbus barbus. The sequence goes on from NC_136758.1 coordinate 3,952,595, forward strand.
TACTCTTTAATTCGGTTCATGGAGCTTGAATGAAGGGAGCGAGTGTTTCCATTAGTGCTCTCTGGAATGAAAGGAAATAGAAGTATCCTTATAAAAACAAAGCATTTATACAGTGGACTATCTGCCTTTTTCCTGGCTACGCTAAATCTTAAATGAAAGCAGATGACTGCAAGATAGAAAACAGGAAAAGAACGTTCCGTGCCGGAGACAGGAAACAGGAAGTTACCTGAGAGTCTGTGAGAGCAGTGAGAGTTGTGAGAGATACCAGGTAAGAAAGAGCTGACAGTGTGGAGCAGCATGGGCACACTCTTAGTGGCCGGCAAAGCCTCACAAAGATGCACACAGTTGCTGATAGATTGACTTCGCTTAGCTGCCCACAGAATAAGGGAAGGAGAGCGCAGGGGAGAGAGAGAAAGAGACAGACAGACAGAGCGAGAGAGAGAGATGGGGAAAAGGATCAATTGCATTCTACAGCTGTGGTAATAGCAAGACAATTTATTAAAGGTGAAGCGTGTCATTTCTGTGCCAGCAAACCAAACTCACACTGTAAAAAATTATCGTGATTTTAACGGTAAAAAACTGTGAAAATGCTACGGTAAAAACCTGTTACATGGTTAACGGAAAGTTCCTGTAAAATTTACAGGGAAAAACCATAAACTGACGTTCCCAGAATTCCCTGCGTTCCATTTCAAATTCTGTTTGAATTTGACGTTTTTTCTTTGAAATAACCATGTTTCTTCTTAGTTTTTTCTTATCGGTTATGTTTATTAGGGTTGTATGTTACATCTAATGTTGTTAAATTAATGTTTATAGCATATTTCAGTTTAATGAGTCTCACCATGATGGTGTTTAGTGCTTGTGTGAATGACACTGTGCACCTTCTGTATATGCTATTGTTTAAAAGTTGCTTGTGATGGGCTTTGGCTCATCATGTGACTTTCTCATCATCACCTGCATTTGGTGGTAATCAGTGTATTTCAAAGGAACAAAACAGATTTCGGTACCTTAATAGGTTGGTATATTAAGATTATATCAGTTAAATAAATTACGGTATTTAACTGTAAATTTAAGTTAAACCCGTAAAACCTAAAACGTTGCTACCGTATTTTTTACGGTAGAATTCTGGCAACCACAGCGTCCAGTTTTTTACCGTAAATTTTACGGATTTATTTTTTACAGTGCACACCTCTGGCTAAGCCAATATTTAGGCTTCAGAATTCATAAAGTTGTGTTCATGTGTAAAGATTATTCTGATGAACAAAACCTGTAAGATTCCTAAACTTTTGTTGGTCACAGAGCTTATTTACTGCAGTAATCCAAAAGCCAATGGAAAATCCTATTGGTTTTTGTGAAGGAAACCAGGGTGATGCTGGCTTATGGGTCAGCCTACAGAAATGTTACTGTGTGCTGCTGCTCAGACTGATGGCTTGTTTGAAAACACCTTACACAGAAATGTCTCTGCATTTTGAACTGGAATAGGAGACAGTGTTTTAAAATCCTCAAAAATGACACACTTCAGCTTTAAATGAACACAATGTTGTTCCCAACCCTGCAGTAACAAAAAAAGACGTTGTCATTGAGGATTTTTTTTTTTTTTGTCTATTGATGTTTTGGAAATGCCGATAATACTTTGAAACTGAAATCAAGTGGGATTTAAGCAAAACAATAATGGAAAATACAATTATGCCTACAGTCGCGTTTCTCAGATTCACAAACATTAAAAAAGGTCCAAAACAAATGCATACAAAAACCAAATGAGAGAAAAAATTGCCAAACCACAATATTACACACTCCTACAGCAGCCTTCTTCGGGATCTTAGCCATTACCCACCTTTGATTCATCAAATGAATAATGAATGTATGAATATATCCAAATAAAACAATATATCAGATGTAAAAAGAGAACACTGTAGGTTTTATATGCCTAATCAATGGAAATGATTATTTAGGAATTAAAACAATTAATAAATATATTAATTGACAAAGTTATTCACAAAAGTGTATTTTACAGAAATACTGTTAAGAATCAGCATGAAACAGAAGTTGTGATTAACTTTTTTTTCTGTATTGTGATGTATATGAGAGCAAAATGGCTTATGAAAACAGAAAAATGATCAAGGATGGGACTTGATTTTGTCCATAGGGATCACTGGATCATTGTCACTTGCTAATTGCTGCAATATCCTGTGTGTTATAAGTTGCTGGTGGGGAGAGGTTAATGTCCCACGCTCACAGGAAAGTTATTTAAATTAAAATTATAATATTTTGATTAAAGATGAGCACATGACTTTAAATAATAATAGTGATAATGTGCACAGATAAATCACTTACAGTATAAACAAAACAATATTCCATAAAAAATAAGAACTGTCAGTTTTGATTTCAGGGTGACTTTAAAGATAAATCTTTTAGTACAAAAACTCTGGTCATTCCCAACTCATGCTCTTAGTTCTGATTAGACTGCATCACATCTGGCCAGACAGTCGCATACGGCTGTAAAACTAAGAAATTTCAATGTGACCGAAGCTCAAATTTGATCTGAAAATTCCAAATATGAATATAATCAGAACTTGACACAACTCTTGTACTACTCTCCACTGGATATGAATGACTCTCTGTCTTTCATCAGAGATAATAGTGGAAAGGCGGCTGAGTCTGACACAAAAAATAGAATGAATCTTCTACACGAGTGACCTGTAATTCTAGGGGCCGTTTTATAAAAAAAGCAGGATTAAAGTCCAAAACCTGACTTGAAATAACCAAATAAATCAATCGGGTCTAAAGCGGTTTCATAAACGACAATTTAAAGGGGTCATATGATGCGATTTCAAGTTTTCCTTTCTCTTTGGAGTGTTACAAGCTGATTGTGCATAGATAAGATCCCTGAAGTTGCAAAGACTAAAGTTTCAAACCCAAAGAGATATTCTTTATAAACGTTAAGACTCGACCACGCCCCCCTAAAACGCCTCATTCAAACACGCCCCCACGTCTACGACACGATGTGGAAATATTTGCATAATGCCGTCCAAATGTTCATGCAAAGAAAGAAGGTGTGGTTTCAGTAACCGCAGTAGTGTTGATGCAGCGTGTCAGCACAAGTCAAATGTTCGAATTTGTGCAACGCATTTTATGGACGACCGTTTTGTGAACCTAAGAGAGTACAAAGCTGGCTGTGCACAAAGGCTATTTAAAAAAAAATAAAATAAAAAAATTAGCTATGACAATCTGGCGCTTCTGAATCAGCGACTGTAAGTATGCTTTGTTATTAGTTCAAGTATTTGCTATTGACTCTTCAAATGTGGAGTTTTGTGCGTAATACATTGTGTGTGTGTGTTACAGCCCTGCGCGGGACTGTTTTCTTCATCCCGCTCCCGCCCGCCGAATTTCTGACCATTACCGCCCGCTCCCGCAACGTGTGTGTTACACTCCCACCCGCTCCCGCAATATGTATGTCCACTCCCGCCCGCACCCGCAAAACTCAGAGAATTTATTCCCGCACGATAATAGAGATGCATTGATTTTGTGTCTTCTCCCGTCCCGCAGGAAAAAAAAAAACGTATTGTATTGCTATTATTAGAGATGCATGTTTGTTCCTTTCCCTGACCTGCATGTATTCTGATGCACTGGTAGGGAAGATGAATATAGCCTGGGCTATCGGGGACATCTAAAACGCTTAGGCTACCGCGCGTTTCTTTAGACTTCAAGTACTTTGATTTTGTTGACAATGACATCATGTCGCTAGGCTACCTCCCGATCCTGCAGTGTTTTTTTTTAGCCGCCCATTCCCGCCCACAGCAAAGTTCAAACCGCCCGCTCCCGCGAGATTTGCGTTGGGTCCCGCGGGACCCGGCGGGTCCCAATCCCAATGCAGCCCTCTAGTGTGTGTGTGTGAGGGGAACAGGGTCACATCACAGCGGAGTATACAGCCCGTCAGAAATCGCCTTAACCGCGGCTTGTGTACTGTAAATACATAAGAGCATCATCATCACTGTGTCCGCGACTGTTCCCCTCTCGAGCTTGAACTGATAAAACTGACTTGAAAGTTGAAGCTCGCGATTATGGTAAGGGGCGTTACATTTCCGACACGTGCTTGTGGTGTTCGGCCAATCACAATGCACTGGGTCAGTTGGCCTATCAGTGCAGACTGGCCTTGTCAGAAGGAGGGACTTTGTAGAAAATAACGCATTTGAGAGAGGCGGGACATAGAGGAACTACAATAATGTACAGTATTTGAAAAATAATGTGTTTTTTGAACATTAAACATGTCGTGTTAACATATTCTTTTACACCAAATGCACAAAATAATGAGCTTTAAAATAGCATCATATGACCCCTTTAAGTTCACGCAATCTCACTAATTACATCCAGGTTCAATGAGTCAGAAAAATTTGATGTGCACGCTTATTAAGCAGCCCTTAATGTTGATAAAAAAAAAAAGGTCATTACATTTTGGACACAATATATTAAATACAGTTGGATGTAGCCTATTTTTTATTTATTTGATTATTTTTATTTTTGGACTAATAATTGTATGTGAGAGTCAGTGGTAGTAGCGATGCGCTCCTATTGGTCAGTGTTCATACTGACAGTGCGTTCACACCAGACGTGACTTGCGTGAATAAATCACGCTATTCGAGCGTAGTTGGATGCTTGAACATTTTGCTTTTGAACATACTCGCTTTATTCGCGCGTGAAATTCGCTTCACAACAGACGCGAATTCGCATCATGGGAGGGGCTTCTGCCAGGCGGCTCAGTCTCATTGCGAAATGGCTGACATGGATTTTGTTGAGAGGGTAGTTGCACTATGTGCTATGGAAACACTGGACGCGTGTATTTCAGCCGAGAATGTAGTTGTTTAAAATAGGGCTGCAACAACTAATCGATAAAATCGATTATTATCGATTATGAAAATCATCGACAACGATTCTCATTATCGATTAATCGGGTCTGCCCACAGTGCACGTCCAACTTCAGCTGGTTAGTCAAATTACGGCACTGAATAATGCATTTCTATGGACAAAATGCATCTAAAAATAGTGGAGGAAACAGAATGAGATTCTGCCGGAGAAGCACGTGATCCAAGCTGCCCAAAACATGATAATTCTTTATTTTAAGCTTTAAGTTAATGCATAAGAGTAATGGCTTGCCCTGTCAGGCGCTTTGACAGATGCGTGTGCGTCCTCAGCGCAAAAACGTTCAGTTTACGGTCATATCCTTATTTATAAATGCCACAAATTCACGCGAGCATATCCATTTTTGCATAAAGGTCCGTCCTGACAGTCTGTGTTAAGTTTAAAATACCGAATGAGCGGCGGGCGCGCGCACGCGCGTCAGACGGACAGAACACAGTAGAGAGGGAGACAATTAATAGGCTTTTCAGCGCAAACATATCCATTGTGCTGAATTATCTGTTGTTGAAAGTTAATTTAAGGTTTAAAATAAATTAAAATATTTTATGAGAGTAGGAACTTTAAAGGGATAACAGCGTGTAATTGTCTGTCTGAATATAAACATGAGACGCTCCATAACGGCCTTTTACAGGATAAAGAAATGACGAGGTGACTGTGATCAAAGTAGTTCCTGCAGAACATTACTCTTACCTGTTGGTTAACACTGAGTTTGTGTTTTTATTCCTCTTTATTATTATCTTTATTATTTTAATTTTTAATAGAGGTTTAAACTATATTAAATTTTTACAATGCTTAACAAATTTATGTAAGTTTAACAATGTGTTTATGTAAGGTTTGTGCCACTGCTGCTCTAAAGTAACAGTATTGGTGATAACCAAAATCATTTTTCGGCTTTCTGTACTGGTTAGTACTCCAATATGTGTAAGCTCTTTAGTAACAGTAGTAGGCTATTTTTAATGCTATAATATCATTATTGCTGTTATCTATGAAAGAAAACCAGAGCACTTATTTTTTCTTGTATTTTTTATTTGAGTATTTTTTTTCGCGATACCCAATTGCAGTCAAAAAGTACATAAACAATACCAGCAAGAATGCAAGCTGTTATGAGGCCATTTTTTATTATTATGTCTAATAAATGACAATAACATTTTTAAATTTAAACAAATTTTTGACAAATTTCTAAAATATGTTTTCTCTTTATTATGCTAAGTGCTCTAATAAATTAAGCACTGTATGTTTTCATAGCATTCAGTTGTCACGTTTGTTTGAAGGACATTGGGCAGAATGTGGAATAGTGTTTTTTTTTGGTCAATATTTTTTTTAATCCGATTAATCGATTAATCGAAAGAATAATCGGCCAACTAATCGATTATCAAAATAATCGTTAGTTGCAGCCCTAGTTTAAAACTCAAATCTGCAGGTTATTTATAAAAACAAATATCCCGAAGAGAGGAGCATAACCTCGGCTAGTCCTTCTGACATTTGCCGCTGGCTCTGATGTCTCTGTAGTGGATAAACATAAGATATCATTTGTTTTGGGTAAATCTAACAGGTACTCTTTGGTCTATGGTACAGCTCCGGGTATCCACATACAGCGACAATGATTTTGTCATCTATTGTTGTTTCGGATTTCTGCCTCCGCTCCTAATCACGTCACTACTAGAGAAAGCTCCTGATTGGTTAGCGCAGCGCGAATATCCGCCAAAGTTCAGATTTTTCAACTTGCGCGAATCACGCGTTACGAGTGTCAAACGCCTGAAACGCTCGATTCGCACCGCCTCATTCGTGCGAATCGCGCCGCAGGTTGTCTATTCGCGTCTTTGCATTGACTTAACATGTGAATGCACCATGACAGTTAGCCTGCTCTGGACCAGGTTAGTTTCCCAGCATAAGTTGTCACGGTGACTGAGCTTGAGCTATGGTAATTTTGCATTCAGAAACCAAATCAAGTGACAATAAATCAGAATAAGTGAAATAAGCCTGGCTTATTTGGTAAACTAGTTTTAAGAAACAGCCCCCCTGGTGGTTTAAAGTAACACCACACACCTTTCCTGTCTTCAAGCTCCACTGATATATCAGTCATGTCTATGTAATCTGGGTCAAGGGGTTGTTGAAAAGACTAAGTCAAAGTATGAGCAATAGTAACAATGAACGCCAATAAATACACTAAAATGCAGACTCCATGAAGGCATCACATCAAAGCACAATCGGAATGAATGCTGGAAACGTTTGTTCTGTAAAGAGCATTTTCACCAAAACCCGATTGGTATTTTTACCAGAAATAAGCTGAAGTCAAATAGAGGACACACTCTGAGGATTTCTAACCGCGCTCTCGTTCGGCTCATGGCGTCCTTTGATACTCAATCCCCGAGAAGGAAATATGAAGCACATTATTTCAAGTTTGCTCTGCCAGCTCTGATAAGACAAAATATTAGCATTGTGTTTTTTTGGCCACTCCATGTCACGTCTGGAGAAGAGCCGTGAAAGCGGAGGGCTCTATTATTCCCTCTACGGTGCGCTTTAATTACTGCCTTTTCTTTCTAGATTACATCGCTTTCGCCGAGTTACCTATTTATGCATATTAATGAGCATTAATTACGCTCTTAATGAAACTATCAAAAACAGGCAGGCAGTTTGATGAGGCGGCTCTCCTAACGAGGAGGGGAGGACGCTGGGCTGTTTGAAGATCAATGTAGGAGAAATCCAATTAGGCAAAAGAAAAGGGGAGAATTTAAAGCCACGTCGTTTCATGTGAGCGCACAATCGAAGATGTTTCTGGGGGCGGCCTGTGCGAGAGGCATCCTTCAGTCTCAAAACGCATCTGCTCCAAACTCAACAAGCTCTCCACCATAAAGAGATGCAATCATCTCCAAACCAGGAAAGATTAAAAGGAAAATATTTCTGCGCATGTGTGTGTAAGGAGACAAAGAGACAGAAAACTCATGTTTGAGAGCGAGTGTGTCACATGGATTCAGTTCCACTTGTTCTATATATGGTGAGAGCAACAGAACAATTTCTGTCTCCACAAACTCTGTGCCGTGGATGGAATTGTGGAATGCAGTCATAAAAATGGAATTTACGGTATAATGCAAAATGTCTCGGAATTTGGCAAATTTTCCATAAATAAATCAAAAGTAGGGCTGCACACTAAATCAAATTGTGACGTAAATTGTTTGTGCAAAAAGACTGTTGAAGTCTGCATGATCAGTGTGTCTCTGTGTGAAGGAGCGCCACAGTTTACCTACTACACATATTCAAGCTTGAAGAAATTGTGACAAATCTATTGTGTACTGATGTACAGTACGCTTCTCAAAGTATTAATCAAATTAAATAAAACATTTTTATGGAATATCACAATTTTCTTCCTCCATGTTTTAATTTTAACAGTAAACTTAAAATAAATCTAAAATAAATAAATAAATTGTTGAAGTTTTATGAATTCAACTGATTATACATGCCTTTTGATTATCAAAATTTAATTTAACCATTAAAACAGAACTCAGGAAAAACAAAGCAGAAAAAAAATATCTGTGGAAAAAATAAAAAGGAATTTGGGAAAAATAAAACACCTTCAGACAAATATGTTTAGAATTACTGTAAGTGAATAAACAAAGCAAGCTATAAGCAAGTCACCCTGCATACATCTGAGATAGACTGTTTTCATCTGGAGTGTTCATGAGTGCTGCAGATGAACTCTAACCTGATGCTTTCTGCCTGACGTTGTTGCGAGCTTTCTCCACAGCAGGAGCTCCAGTGGTGGTGGCACTGCGGAACCTCATGGGTTCCTGAGCGCTCACCTGGTCTCCAGAGCTCCTCCAGCTCAAGGAGAACGACCGCGCTCCATCTGTAGACTTCTGGGAGTCCTGCATCACTCCTGCAACACACACACACACACACAATATCATTACTACAGTAACTATCTCTGATTCAAACCCCAGATATCTGAATTATTTCTGCAAATGAGTATTTAATGTTCACAGAAATCCAGGGGTGTTACTTTACATGCAAAGCAAACATGTCAAAATGGTATTCACAATCCATTTTCTTCTTTCCCAATGTGACATATTTCTGAGTAGAACAAGACATTCGATATATGGAGATGAAAATAAAGATGACTTGATTACCCAAAAGAAAGTGACAGTGTATTGTTTATGGTCAATAACCTTGGGATTAATTAATAAAAGTAGCAGTTTCACCATAAAAGCATGCGAGTAAAGTCTGCTGTATTTGACACAGTCACTGTATGACTTTCAGTACTGTGGAAAAGAAAAGAAAAACACACGCTACTGTAGCAGGAGTTCACTTGAAGAGTAGTTTTATCATATTTACTACACTACACAGCATGTTAGATGGTTTAAAACGTTATTCACTCTTATTCAAAAGTTTGTGGTCAGTAAGATTTGGTGATGTTTTTGAGAGAAGTCGCTTATGCTCTTCATATTTTTGTGGAAACCATGGTATATTTTCTTTAGAGTTTACTGCAGTTCAGCTGCAAGATCAATTAAAGTATAGCTTCTATTAAGCTAAGACGCAGATTTTTACTGCTAATTTTTTAATAAGGACATAAAAAATGTGATACACACAAACACCCACCCCTGCCCCGCTGCTTCTTTTCCTTCTGCTCTGAGAGCTTGTCCAGCGGTAGGTTGTGGAGGTCCAGGCCGTAGACATGACGGGCCAGTACTGCAGTGAGAGAGTCCATGATGCTGGCCCACTCGAACACCAGCTCCTCCCAGTGACTGAGAGAGGACAGGACAGCCAGCAGCTCATCCCACAGCTCACGCGAGATAAACACGGTCAGGTTGGCCCGCACCCACGCCACGAATATTGTCTGCAAATGACAGCAGCACACAATTCAAACAGCATGACCCCCACATCAATCCATATCAACTACATCATCATACGCAACAATAACAATCTTACAAGCAAAGTATTATACAGGGTAAAACATTCTACAGCCATTAGAGTTTTATCCAAATTAAACAAAGACCTTATACAAAGAGAGAAATTAAAGAACGTTAGCTTCATGTTCTAGCATTAAAAGTCATTCTTCAAATCAATTTTGCCATAATAAAATCAGTTATTCTGTTACAGCAAAATACATGAATTTTATTATATAGAAACATTTGTGATAGTTTTTGTGTACACAATACAGTACATTACCATGATCCAATTAAACCATACTAATAAGCAAAAATTACACATTATCATTTTGGTTATTGCTGAATAGTGTTGAACTTTCTTCTCCTGCGTCATATTCTTCATGCAATTTGTTCGAGCTGCGCCCTCTACTGTGCAGACGTGAATTTACATTTTCTTCAGCCTAAGGCGTTTTTGTTGTGGAAAAGGCTTTTACATTTGTATTTATTTACTTTTTTTTATAAATGCATCACTGCTGAATATATGTAATCATTTCAACTGCAGAAAGACATTAATAAAACAGATTGTAAACAAAAAGTCGTGTAGCATTACATTTACCTCAGGCAAGTCATTCAGTGTTCACAGCTTGTTTGTTCATACAGAAATGAATTCCAGGAAAGAGCATTTTGCAAAATATATGCATAATATTGTATATTCTTTACATTTGACCTATTATCAATGTCTTAATGTATGACGTGTAAATGACGAACTGGAAGGAAAACATACCTTTATACTTAGATTTAGAAGTTAATGTAAACACTGCCTTATGCAAATTTCAAGTTTCCATACAATGTCTAAAAATAAATAGCAATTGAATCAAATAGTTCTTGTAGCTGAACTGTTAAATCTAACAGATGAATCTAATCTAACATGTTTCTGTTGTTAACTGTAACCTTTAATATTATATTTATGTGCAGTAATAGGGGTCCCTACTAAATTTACAGCATATCTGAGATAAAAATGTTCATCATAATCGGATTCATTAAGAGATTGAGACATAATTTGTTCAATATATCACTGTTTAATAAATTTTGCCATTTGTTTTTTTCCCCTGTTGTACTGAAAACATACCTAATCTCTGACTTCAAATCCGAGGAATGCAATAATAATTTTTTGTGTACCGTTACACTCCTAACTAATATATAATAATACAGACTTTATCTGACTGATGCATGATGGTTCAGGGTTCACGTAATTTTCATTTGAGGAATTTGAGGAATTTTCATAACAATAAAGGGTTTTTACCTGTAAAATGCTAGTGCTAGTAAAATGCTTGATATAAAAACTGCAAATAAAATAATTCAGCAACATTATATCCATATTAGATCACACTCACTCGATTACAAACGCTCGATGGTGGGGTAACACTTTATTTTAGGGTGTCCTTGCTACACGTTACATGTACTTACTACAATAACAACAATAAATTATGCATAATTATATGCACGTAACCCTAATCCTAATCCCAACCATACAGTAAGTACATGTAGTTAATTAATATCACTCGGTATTTAAATGTGTAACTACACTGTAACAAGGACACCTTCAAATAAAGTGTAACCGATGGTAATTTAAAGTGAGTCTTGTGTAAAAGTGTAGTATTAAGCTTATAAATTGTCTTATGTATCATGTAGCTCTGCATATGTTACCCTGCTGTGAAAGAAAATTTTTATTTTTTTAGAAAGACGCTTTATTATAAATACATAAATGTATATTGGGATCAAAGTGATATGGGACAAGAGGCATTGGACTATAATGAGCAGATGAAGAGGTTTTATAAAATGAAAAAATAGGAAGCTGAAACGTTCTGCCTCTGGTTGTGCAGTGTGTAGATGAAAAAATGGCTTTAATGCATTTAATTATTAGAATCCCTAAATCCATTGCTTGTAAATAGTGTTTGCTTCAGTCAGTTGAAAGCACGGTACAATATGTGTGCACATCACCGCCTCCGCCTCATTTTGACCCTGGAAAAGCCCCGTGGTGTGTATGAAGCCTTGGGTTGTTTATGTGTACTCACTTTGAAGAGGATGCTGGCCAGGCTGTGGGCGAACGGGTCTTTTCTTTGGTTCTCCTGTGGTCTCTTCATCACTGCTTCTGTGATTCTCAGCAACACCTGCAGCAACTGCTCCCTAGAATAATATAACGCACACAATAAGCTGAATGTTTGTGAACAGCTGGTAAAGCAGGGCAGAGCTCTATTGAGATTCAGTGTTGTTGTGTCGTGTGTGACTGACCAGGTCAGGCGGTTCATGTTTTGCTCCATAATAATGTGGCGGTAGACGCTGAGCACAGCTCGGCACACCTCCAGCTGGTTCTCCAGCAGCTTGGGCACATCCTGACACGGCTCCAACAGGAACACGTTGGCAGAGTTTGTCAGGAACACCTGAGAACACATAAAACAATTCATTCTCAACTACACAGCAGGCAAAAGTTTGCAATAGTTAAGATTTTTTAACAGTCTTGTTGTGTTGAAATAAAGGTACTAGTTTTGTATTGGCGACCCATTCATTTCCATGCAAGAAGTAAAATAAAAAAGAAATTGCCAGTGCCACACAAAAATTATATAAACCTATATTATAGCTATTGTAGCTTATTAAACATTAAAAACATGTAAGAAAAGCAATAATTCCCATCTATTTTTATTCCATTTTGTTGGGGGTCAATTAGTCTCAGCCTCATGTTCGTTGGCTAAACGTCTGATGCATATTGGCTTGTCAGGACCAACTAAACGCTGGATTTTCAAAAGTATGTGAAATATTTATAGTTTGCAGCATAGAATCTCTAAAATACGTCTGAGAGATTTACACACCGGTCTGTTATTGTGTGACATTTCCACACCCTGAAACTTGATGCTAAACGAAACAAACTGTGATTGGTTGCTTGACATGTCGGTTGAACGGCATCATGGGCCGGCCTTGGCCAATGAAAGCTGCCATCTATTCCAGACCTTCAACCGTCAGTCTGAGGGTCTGGCTACGCGAGACTAGGGGTCATATTTGTATGTTCAAGCAGCACAACACATTTTTTATTTATTTTTTTGGTCATGGCTACTTGTACTAAGTGTACACAAATGTGCAAATAACTACAAGTATAAATATGATCTAACATTGTACTTAATTTAAGTAGTATTTATTGCTATCTGTACTTCCTTTGCCTGTTTCTAAAGACTTTTTGTGAGGGTAAACAGTTTCTCACACTTCTTGTCAGTGCTGCAACAGTCTAATAATTAAAATCCCAAGAAAATCAAAAACAATTTCTGAAAGATTTTTTTGACTATGAAACTTAAATAGATAAAGAAATGTCACTTTCTTTCTTTCTTTCTTCTTACTTAATTTCCTTATTTTATTACATTTAATTTTTTTTAAAGTTTAAAAAAAGCATTTATTTGAAATTATATAAAAACAAATTATCACTGTTAATGTCTTATAAAAAATATAAAAGTTATACTTTAATTATTCTTCAGTTTATCACTTGTCTATATATATATATCTCATTTCTTTTACTTGCTCCAAACATTTGAATGGCATCACGGTTTCCAAGAAAATATAAAGCAGCACAATCATTTTCAACGCAGATAATAATAACAACAAATCATATTAAAATGATTTCAGAGGGATCTGAAATATATTCAAATATAAAACATTTCCTTTAAACTCTAATAACATTACTGTTTCATGTTAAGCGTGAGGTGAGAGGGTGTGTGTGTGTGTGTGTGTGTGTGTGAGCACCTGCAGGGTGGGCTGGATGCCAGCCTTCACGTCCAGGTTCTGTTCTTTAGTCAGACAGCCTCTGCTGATGGCACTGCTGAAGGAGTAAGTGCGCCCCCAACTGGACGATCGTTTGTGCCCTTGAGTCTCCAAGACCTGACGGGTTGATACAGAACAGGTGAGTGGAAATAACTTAACGAATCAGCATCAACAGCATTTTGTGCATGAGTGTACCTGCACGTGTATAGTCTCTGTCTCAGAGATGAGGTGCTCTTCCTCTCCATCTTCCTCCTGACTTGTTATCTCAGGCTCAGCCATGAAATTGGGTTTTTCCTGCAGAATCCACTTCCTATATACTTTGATCACCTTGCGAGTGGCTGAAGCTTCACACGCCGGCAGAAGGAAAGCCTAAGTAATGATAAAGAACAAGTCTCGTCTTCTATAACAGGGACTTTTGAACTGTGTGATACCAAGGGCCCTCTTACAACACGTTGTAAAATGTAAAACAACAGTTATACATATTGTTTCCAAAAAAACAACAACTTTCTTTCTGCTCAGAATTTTTCACTTGACTTAATGTATGAGCCCAAATTTAACCCCCCCTAGTCTGTAACACATATGTGAGATAATATAGTTTGCTTTGTGAATAAAACGCTAGAAACATGCTGCTGACATTTTAGAATAGCACGTGACTATACTAGAATAGTAATTGTTTATTCTGATTCACATGAAAACAGTAATAATTATTCTAAATAAACAGATAAATACATCTTCTGATGTAAGCAATTTGACATGATGAATAGGTTCTGGCCACATGGTGGCAGCAAAAGACTGAACAAATGTTTCATTTTCTGATACAAATCATCAATTGATTAATTGCTCAATTCAAATGTATGTATTATACACTGGCTCCAAGACATAATTGTGTGTGCATACATACTGGTGTAAAAATCTACTGCTAAAATCTACATATTGAAAAATACCGTTGGCGTTAAATACTGTTCTTTGTTTTCCCTTCCTGTGACTGGGCAGCCCATACAAAATTAAATGCCAGATACAGTTTGTCTAGCTAAAATACCAATAACAACCAGGGGGAAAAATATATGCATGATGCAGGACCTTTAATTATAAACAAGCCTGAAATACAACAGGACTCTTATTTTGAAAATGCCTATGCTTTACTACTTCCAGCTGCTCATTCAAAACACCATACAGTAAACACTCATAATTCATCAGTAGTTGATAGTAAATAATCTACTGGCATAAATGCATAAATGTCACTATATCTCTAATTAAGTAGAATTTGCCTAAAATCATGTGAACATGAGGTGACAAATGTAAGCAACAGAAGCACTCAGGCCTCATTTACACTAGTGCGTTTTCATTTTAAAACAGTGTTTTAGAATGAAAACGATCAATGTTTACACTGGCGTTTCCGCTGCATTTCAGAAACGATCTCCGTTTACACTACACAACCGAAAATGCATGTCACATGACCATTCATGCAGGTACAGCCATAGATATGTATAGGTAGATTCCCTATTATTTAGATGGTGGATGCGTCTGTGTGCTTGGAGCGGTCGAATGGGGAATCTACCCATACATATCTATGGGTACAACAATGAGCATGATGTTATTGTTTACACGGTCGTCGAGGGAATGTGGGCAGCCATGCCATCGTTTTCAAAAGTCTCTGTTTTGGTTCGTTTACACTGCAACGCAACCCTGAAGTTTTCAAACTAAAACGGGGTCTGCAGCATTTTCAAAAGTCTCCATTTTCGACCTTGAAAATGCCGGAGTAGTGTAAACGATAGGCGTAACCGTAGCAAAAGTTATGGGTTTTAAAACGAAAACACACTAGTGTAAACGGGGCCTCAGTCTCTGACCTGATGGAAGACTTCATTGACGAAATTGACGTTGTCTCGTGTGGAGAGCAGGATGGACTGCACCATGTCGTAGACGGCGCGATGCTCCTCCTCGATGCTACACAGACTGGAGTTACTGTCCCTGCGATCTGACAGCGTGCTGCTGTTTGAGTGATTCTTCTCCTGTTCCACAGGACCGTTGGGCTCAGAGTCTGCGTTCTTCTCCTGACTGATACCGCCCGCAGTCACAGTCTGAACACAAACACAGCGAGAACAAAGAGCTTTCTTCCATTAACTACATATATACAGTTTAAAGTACTAAGAATTACTAAGCATTATTAAGACTTCACCCATTTAAAAATCAAATAAAATAATGTTTATAAGAAAATATTAAAAAAAAATTATGTGGAAAAGTGTCTACACTACTTGGGACAACACAAATTATATGAAAATAAATAAAAAGTGCATACATACATAAACAATTCTGCACAGAGGTTATGAGGCTATTGTTGTAATGCAACATGTTAAATAATCCAATACATGAGAAGAGAAAGCCGCTCAAATATGAGATGGCAGAGAACCTGCCACTTTTCCTTCAGAAAAATATATTTTGCCAGCCGTTTTGTATTCATATGCACCTTACTGATATAGAGGACAATGTGTGCTTCTATTAGCCAAAAGCCGTTCTTAGATGTACGGTATTATATGAACAGTGTTTTCTGTACACTGTATACTGTGTATGGCAAAAAAGCAACTTTTTTTGTATGTGTGTGGAAAAGAGTGTGTTTGAAGTTGATATTGCATTAAACAACACATGCATTACAATGTTTTTGCATCTGTGCTTTTTTTTTTTTTACTAAAATAAATAGACAGCATGAGGGTGAGTACGTGATGACAGAAATGTCAATTTTGGCTTCATTGTACCTATAATGAATTTGCCAAATGAGATTTAATTAAGAAAAATAATATTTAATTTCAGTGAGTATGCTGTCTCAGAAGATATCTGTCCATGTAGCTACTGTAGCTGACAGTGAGACAGCGGTTCTCTGTTATCAAGCTTCCTCCCACCTGGATGATCTTAGGAAGGACCTCTCCTCCGTTCTTAGAGCTGCTCGTGGCCGAGTTCACATACTTCTTCTCCAGGAAGAAGTTAACGAGCCACGTGATGAAGGCCACGCGGGGAGCCAGATACTGATCCCTAGTGCAGTATGTGCTCTCACTGTTACGCGTCACAGGGACGTAGAGGGGCTTTGGTCTGTGAATGGGAAGATCTGTGAGAGAGAGAGAGGAAAGGAAATACAAATTTAAGATAAGAAATAATAACATTTCCCATTAAGCCAAATATTGTATTTTTATTATTATCAAAATGTGAGCTGCTAAACCAACATTTCTTGCCTGAAACTCACCTAATTGTGGCTTGTAGAGGTTGGTTTGTTTTGTGAAAGTGGGGAAGAGGTGAGGCAGGTAGTACTTCTTGAACAGGGAAAAGAGAAATCTGAAGCCTGTGTCCTGGCTCTCTTTGTTTTTCCAGTCCAAGCTGGATGCCTGTGGGGGTAAAAAAAAAAAAAAAGATCTGATTCAGATTACATCATGGCAATTCAGTTATAAGCAACATGCAGACTTCAAACAGAAACAAAGCAGGCCACAAGCATTACCAGCCAAACACTGATATGAGCAGCTCTGTCTCACCTGGAGAACCATGACCTTGAGCACAATCTGGAGGACAGAGCAGGTGTGATCTTCTGCCACCTTCTCTCCGGGAACCGCAGGCACCATTGGGCTGATCTCCTCCGGCACAATCTTGGCTACAAATCCACAAACATTGAGTCTCAATGTATACTCAAAAATATCTGAAAGGTGAGGTGTGTAATTCATGATCCAGGAAGCACCAAATGGATTTGTAAAAATGGAAAAAATTGTATGTGGGGCTTGTCTGTACAAAACTTGTCGTCACAATGCTAGGGTTTTCTGGATGGCTCCTATTCTGCTCTATAGATCAGAGGTTCTCAACCTTTTTGACTCCAAAAGGCCAAACCGTTAAAGACCATATTCAAAAGGTCCCCCCCAAAAAAACTAGTATTTCTGCTGTAAAAATGTGTTTATTTTCACCCATAAATTGTAAATTGTATTTGTTTAAATGTATTAATTTTATGTATGTATGTATTTGTTTTGTAGAGTTCATATTTTTTTCTGAGCAATGAATTGACATGATTTTTTCTAATCTTTTGTGATTCTGGGATTCCCCCCCCTTTTCCAAAAAATTAAATAGGGAGAAAAAATTAAAATTGGATCTTGCACACTTTTCAATCCATCTGTAACATGATACAAAATTGTTCCAAAGAGGACAATGAGGAAGAGGTCCTGTGACTGAGACGTTTGTTGTGGGTTTTGAATGCATGGAGCACTTTATTTTTTGCAAATGAATAATAATAGAAGATTGCTGGTATATCTGCATGTAATCATTTTTTGGATATGCAGCAAACAAACTTCAAATATTGAGTTTCTTACTCTCGTTAGAAGTTTTTTTTTTACTACTATACTTTTTACTCGCAAATAATTTCTTCCCAGTTTGACATAACTACAAGAAATGATATTTGTTTATATTTAAATAATAGAAGAAATTGGATGTCATTATACATGTTTTCCAGGTCTAGAAATTACACTTTTAAAATTCACTTATATCCACATTTTCCAAAAGCCAGAAAATTCTGGTTCTTAAATAAAATGGTAGTTGTTGAGAAAATAAAGGAAATAAAAAAGGTGTCAGCTTAGTGTATCTTATTTTTAATTATTTTAAGCCATCTCAAGGCATTTTGTAAGTTTGATGAGGCCTCCAAGTGTGTCCCTTGCTTGAGAATCACAGCAGATATTTTGGTGCATGTCTACAGGACAGCTGGTGATCATGAGCACAACAACACACCACCACACAGCAAGCTGCACAACATAACAATACTTGTATACATGTTCAAATTTTAATCTTAAGTATGAGCAACAGAAATCGTGATGCCTACTATCGATGCTCCTACAAAAGGCAGTCCTGCGCAAAAACACACATGACTGGTTGAGCCAGATGTTCAGAGCATTCAAACAAACAGCAGCACAGGCTGTTACAGTGTGCATTATTATGAGTCTAAATGTACACATTTCTTATACTTTAAAGTCATCTATGCACAGTAAACTGGGATAATATTTTAAGTTCATTTTAATAATTATTCACGAACGAGTCACTTTTTGCAAGATCTGCATCCAGCTTATTTTTATCACATGGACTGTGTCAGCTCAAAGCGTCGTGCCACATTGTTCCTGCCACTACTGTCTTTGTCACTGCAGAAGGCTGAACAGCCTTCAGTGTGAATAGCCTATGTGTTTCACTAATGAAATCTATTCAGACATAAAGCACGTCAGCACAGACAGAATAAGGAATATTCACTCATTTCAAATACATATGAACACATCCACAGTGCTTGAAATGAATGTGTCATTACCGGTTCAAGGGCATCAATAAAATCTATTCCGTGAGGAAACATCAAGGGAAATCATTCCTTTCAGCATTTAACAGACTCTGACCTCCTTTTCTGACGATGTTGTGCCGCCATTTGATTATTACACTCTAATACTAGATTTAAAGTGCCTTTGTGCCACAAGAGCATTAATGGCCATCATTAAAAATTACATTCCCAGACAGGAACACTGTAGATGTGTACATGGTGAAGGATAAAATGAATGAACACGGAAGAATAAGAAGGTAATTCTGTTAATTCAGGTAAGACATTTACACGGAGTTGAGCTGATTCGTTTATATATTTTTGTAGGTCAAAACTTGGAAATGAGTCTGCATTTGAACACTTCTTGGAAATGAGTCTATATTTTTACCATTAGATTCCATTTAGATTTGCCAACTGTATTTCAGCTTAAAAATTGTATCATCATGAACAAAACATGTAAGAATCAGAAACTTCTGTTGGTCACAGAGCTTATTTTCTGCAATAATCCAAAAGCCAATGGAAAATCCTATGAGTTTTTTTGTCAAACAAAATACATACATACTGCAGCACCCTAAATCATGCATAAAAATGAAAAGAGCTTTTAAAAAATGGCAAGCTCTCAGCTGATTGGTTGGATTTTTTAAATGTATTTTCCTAATAATTATATCTAGACTTTCTTTCAATTAGACTTGACCGCCCTATTTTTGACACAACACTGTATTATTGTGATATTACTGATTTCAGGTTTATCCATATCTAACCTCAGGTAAAACAAAATGCAAAACGTGCAAAAAAAATACTTTGTGTAGCAGTAAATTCTTGGGCAGAATAAGATTTAAATGGACATTATGCAGATATTCTATAGGCGAGGAATAAAGGATTAAGGTTACACTTTATATTAAGTGTCTTTAATGTACCTGCAGTATGTAAAATGAAAAAAAAAAACTTTTACAAAATGGTAACGCTTTATTTTACTGTGTCCTTGTTACTGTACATTACATGTACTTACTGTAGTAATAACAGTATATTATGCATAATTACAAGCAACTAATCCTAACCCTTAATACTATTCTGTACACATGTGTTCAATTATATTGCAACAAAAACACCTTCAAATGAAGTGCAACCCAAAACACTTTTATGGAGTTGAGATACGGGTAAGGTCAGGGGCATGGTTTGTGGTATGGTTAGTTTTAAGCGTGAGTTAAGGGGTAAGGTCAACATAGTACATATAGATGTAATTACATAAATCAATTACAACATTGTAATTGCATGCAGGTATTTTTAAATATATATACATATATATACAATGTACAAATATTTATGTACACAGTAAGTGCACTGTATCAAATAATTCGATTAAATTTTAGTACATAGCAGCTAAAGAGCCAGTTTTACTAAACAGGGCAAATTAGTGTGAGAGCGCAATTCTAAAACAGCGCCGATGGGAGGGGAAATTTCTGCGGGTGATTTACTAACAACTGCGCAAATGAAAGAACACAGACGCAACATCTCATTTACATATCGACCAACACAATATACCAAGAGCAGCGCAAATAGCAAATAAAGAATAGAGAAATAAAGAAGCCACAGTACGTTGAAAAGAAGCGGAGGCCAAAGCATGAAGGTTTGCTAGAAGTTGTGATAGACCTGGTATTGTGTGACTCCTAGTTGAGGGTTCCAAGTCATCTTTTATTTCCTGAAGCAAATTAAACATAACATGGCTTGGCAAACGATATGTTCGGATAATGTGTTCTTCTGGCATTCAATAAAATTAAACCGTGGAAAAATCCTCTCCCTTCTACCACACGCTCAATGTTCTCTGCGGTGCCTCCTACTAGCAACAATAATTGCAGCCATTTCAAACGCAAAATAGTTTAATACATGCTTTTTTTGGGAGTTAAATAATGGCACAAATGGCAGTAATTTGACGAGCGCAAACGTTAGTAAAAAGTGATGCGTGATTCATTTGAATACTCTCCTCATAAATTTTGCGTCTGAAAGGGAAACTTTTCAGTACGACTTGATCACTGCGTGTCTTTAGCAAAACCTGACAGTTCGATTTTAACACCAAAAGACAGTTTGCGTTGGCACAAGCTGTTAGTAAAACTGGCCCAAAGACACTTCACATACAATGGGTCCCAGAATAGTTGGTTATGTCAATGTGTGTGTGTTTGTTACCGTCAGGCGGGTTGGAAAAGGGGTTGTATATGATGGTGTCCAGTGTGCAAGGTCCTCTGGATGAGGGTACAGCAGGGAATCCTGGGATCAAACAGGCGAAGATGAGAAGCTGCTCTTCGGCACAGTTACTCTGCAGAGCCTGCAGCCAGAGCAGGAACAGACGCATGCCCTCACAGCGGATCTGCTCACACAAAC
This sequence comes from Barbus barbus, assembly GCF_936440315.1. NCBI lineage: Eukaryota > Metazoa > Chordata > Actinopteri > Cypriniformes > Cyprinidae > Barbus > Barbus barbus. The sequence goes on from NC_136758.1 coordinate 3,973,859, forward strand.
ACAACACCACCTCCTGCATTCACACTGATCCACAACAGACGTGTATATCATCATTTTAAGCTCTTCTGATTCATTAATCGACTCACCTTGAACGAGTTTCCAGTGTGCAAAAGTTTTTTGAGTATAGAACCTAGAAAAGAAAAGTGTTTAAAATAACACACAATCAGTAACTAATTTAATCATTACACTGCTTTGTGATGCATAAAACTAAATGTAGTTAAAAAGGTTACTATGATGAAGCGATTTGAATGCTGACACCTGCTGCTGAGAGAGGACTTGCATCACAGAGTCATTTTATATATCATGGTACCAGTATAGCTCGTTTTCACTGCAAAGATCTTTTTGCTGGAAATTCAACTCAAAAAGGTTTTATATATTACACTACTCAATAATGTAGACTTAAAAAAAAAAAAAAAAAAAAAAAAAAAAAAAGCCACACTAGTGTCTACTAATATTTGCTATGGTGTCCCATGTACCTGTAAAAACTGCAAGAGTCTGTTTCCATATGTAAAAATCCACAGGAAAACTGATTTTTAATGACACACTTAACATCAACCGTTTTTGTATTTATGCTTCATTTTAAATTATACAAATGTTGTTTGCAACACACCACGATTATAGTGTCTTCCCTTCACTAAAGCTGTTAAGCTCACAGTTGTCAGTCCTCTGTCGTGGGTGTCATGTGTTCCTGCCTCGTGTGTGCACCGTGACAGAAGACCAGACCAAACAGTAAACGGCGCCCCTTCACCTCGTTTTGTTTTTCCGTTTTTTAGAAAGTCTTTGTTTTGGTATCTGGTCCTGTCTGTCCCGCGGCATGGAAGTCGCCACTCGTGATCCCGCCATAGCCCACTGCAAGTTGCCGTGGGAGTCCGGCGGGATCACCGCGAGTCCGCTGGCCCTCCAGCCCGCCTATCGCGGGAGTTATCCACCGCCGTCCGCGGCTCACCCAAGTCCGCCGCCAAGACCGTTGGTGGCTCCCCCAAGTATCGCCGCTGACGCATGCCCGCCGGATCGCCGCTGTTTCCTAGTTCCGGCCAGGAGTGCCGGTTTTGTGTTGTGTCCACAGGAGCAGTTTTAATTTACCTTGTCTTGTCCACGGGAGACTCGTCGAGGGCCTCCCTTTGCCCCCCCCTTGTCGCGGAAGTGGAGACTTGTGAGGGTCCCTGATTCATGTCATGCCCAGAAGAAGTCATGCCTCAGCTTCCTAGCTTGCCCAGGAGGTGCTTCCTGTTCCTGTGGGTTGTCCTGTCCCAGTCCTGTCCTGTTCTGTGTGCCTAGCCCCGGAGGGCTCCTGATACCCCCTAACTTCCCCAGGGAAATTGTTTGTAGGAGGGGGGGGTTTGGTAAAAGGGTTCTGGCTGTAGTGGCCGGGACGAGGCCACGGCCATGATTTTTGATTTTTAAAATACTTGCTTCAAATGAAAGTTTGTTATGTTGTGATTCACCTCGTAGCCAGTTGGTTTGGTTCACTGCTTAACTGTGACTTTTTAAAAATCCAAATGGGAAAAATGAATGGGAATAACAGTCCCAGAATCAATGCTGCTGAAAAAGTGGGCAAAAACTCTTGGACCCCATTTAGCCTTTTGCAGTTTACTTCAACCAGGAAATGCAAAAAGGATCCAAAATAAAAAAGGCCCATCTGTTGAATTGTATACTGATGTGCCAGTTGTGGCATTGCTTGGCAATCGTAAGCAGCACTCACACAGTCACACAGTATCTACAGTACACTGGAGGATCACAAGTGCTGTACCACGACTCGCCTTATAATCAACTGAGGAACTACTTCAACACGGACTGGAACTGGACTGAATCTATTAAAAAGCCAAGCTATGTTTTGATACTTTAGCTGACAGAGAGAGGAACGCGAGTGTAAGGAAATAATTTTGCCCAGCAAAGACATACAGCCGAAAATCAATAACAATAACCTTAGAAACTGTTGCATCGGTTTTTGCTTGAATTTCCCCAAGAGATCTGTCTGTCTGTCTGCCAGTCTGTCTGCCCATCTCTATGCGCAGGACTCTAATTGAGGTTATTGCCTCCTTTGAGGGTCTTCCTGTAAGGAAGACTGAAACCACGAGACACAATTTCATTTAGCAATTTGCATTTCAAATGAAGCCTCTCATTTGCATTTCTCATTTATTAACCTCCTGCTCTCACTCTCTCTGTAGCTAATTATTTTCTCTGAGAAAGTATTAAAGCAGGTTACACCGACTCTCTCCTGAACCTGCTTTAACAGCAGAACTCATACAGACTGACTCATAAATAATAATGCACAAAGAAATAGTGATACTGTAAGCAATATTTCAATTTCAACAGCTAAACTGTGTGGCATGAACCATGTGAGTGTAAAATGAGGTCTAAACAGCACTTACCTATACTGTGAAACTGCCATCGACTGTTGATTTTCTCAGGTAGAAGTTGCAGAATTTTCTGAAAGGAAAAATAAGGACACTCCGTGATCACATTAAAACTAACAGTATAAAATTCAAGAGCTCAATGTCAGTCATTTTTCACTTCATATACAGTATAGTTTACACCCAATAATAGTAAAGTGGTGCACATAATAATAATTTTCACCAGGCCACAACACAAACTCTGATCACAGAGAAGCAAAACAAACCTCTTATCATTCATGTTATGCCACCCACTAGGGGTGTGTGTTACGTATCGTCTACAATGATATCGCAATTGTTGTTTAAACAATGTGGAAGCTGACATTATAAAGTATGTCGCTCACTTTGCAAAAAAACAAACAAAGACAAATCTTGAAATTGTACACGTTCACTTCTTTATGTGGCCTAATAGAGAGCAGTTAGAATGACAAAATTCAATATATGAGCCTATATGGGCTTTTGCCTTATATTTATATCTTACGATATAATTAAGTAACATCTCTTGAGCAAGTGTGCTGTTTTCCTAAATATGAATATGCAAGCGTGATACAGCGTGATTTTTTTTTACAACAGTTCAATAAATTAAAAGTTAATACTGCGAGTTACATTTTAGACTTGATTTTGGCATAAAAGATGATGCATAAATTTAATAAGGTTATAAAATAAAAAGTCCTTATGAAGGAAAAATGCCCTTGGAAATCAATTTAAGGCAGCAAATTTCTCCGCTTAAAGAAACAGTTAATTTATGCCACTGCTGTGAACGGACAAACGCACTGAATATAAAGAAGCAGGTCAAAAACCAGCCTAGATACCAGCACAAAAACACACTCTGCAAAATAGATGCTAATTATTATTACCAACAAAAACACTGTTTTTTGACAATACTGCAACACCCACATTTTTGGGGAGTTTGGAAAGACAAAGGTTCCGCCTACATGCCATTTATTTGAAATGGTCAGCAGAGAAAGATCAACACGCTCCAGCTGTTCAGCCAACTGTGACCTCAATACCACATGACCCTTTTGACACCCTATCATTAGTGTCTATTCACAGACAGTTAGACGTGTCCCTGTTGAGTGATACATACAGAGACAAGTGGGTTAAGATTCACTCTAATGGACAACGGTAATGTCATCAGTGGCCAGTGCATTATGAGTAAAGCCATTATAAGACACTCAACCAATGAACAGCAACATGGGATCAAGCCTGTCACCGCAAACACACGTCCACAACTCAAAGAGTGGCATCCGTGACACTCTACAAGAAGAGGACACCATAATGTCACCATAATCTCACGTGTACCGCGACAGCCGTCACTCATCGTGTCATTCTCATTTACTTCCTGTGTTGATGTGGAACGTGATGACACATGAGTATGAGAGCATTCAAGCACCTCCGTATTGATCTTCAGCGTGTGGAAGGACAGCTCTGGATTACAGCCTGTCATTGTCGTGAGGAAACTGACAAATAACTGGAGCTGATATCCAGTGGTGGGATCTGTTTAAGCCTGCACGCTCGGGGATCGCAGAAGGCGGCTGAGGTTTTGGTAATGCTTCTTGCAGCGGTAACGGAAAGCGCTCCCCTGCCGCGCTGCAGAGGTGTCTGGGACGGCGGATTTGAGATGGGTGGCGTGGAGTTTGCGAGCTGCTGCCGGTTGCCAGAGTCTGTGCTAATCTGCCGCAGCTCTCCAAGCATAAGGATGAAGCATTACCGCAGGCTTTTCTGCATCGTCGTTATCCACACTCGGCGTGCTTACCGCATGGTGAGCATGAATGAGAATACACCAGCCATGGAGTGATGGGCCTGAACCCCCTGGGATTTACAGCTCCCACGTGCCACGCAATTTCTGAAGCTGCGTATTTGAGAAGAAACATTTGGGCACTGCAAAACCGGAGAAGCCCACCAAAATGTAACACCACCACTCTGTCTGCAGTATCTGTAGCACCAAGAACAGACTCAATGGAGTATTGTTGGGGATGACGTACAGTGCTGGGCAAAATGTATTTTCAGCAGCTAAAAAATTATTTTAAGTCAGTTATTTCTATCTTTTGCTGTAGTGTGTCAGTAGGAAATATCACTTTACATTTCCAAACATTCATTTTGCAATAATTCGGTGAGATTTGTGTTTGCACAAGTAGTCTGACAACAGCCAGTGCTCCACACAGAGATCTGATCTCATCAACTAAATCCAGAAGAGCTGTGGCAACGTCTCCAAGATGCTTCAAGAGCAAAGCTACAGTACTGTTTAAAGTTTTAGGCACTTGTGTAAAAATGCTGTAAAGTGAGGATGCTGTCAAAAATAAATGTCAGAAATAGATTTTCTTTACCAATTAACTTCTATTAACTTAATTAAATCAACATTTGGTGTGACTGTCCTTTGTGTTTAAAGCAGCTTTTGCCCTCGGTGCACTTGAGCAGAGTTTCTCAGGAGCTTTGCAGGTAGGATTCTTGAAGCATCTTAGAGATGTTGCCACAGTTCTTCTGGATTTAGTCTGCCTCAGTTTGTTCTGTTTCTTCAGACTGGATGATAATCAGATCAGATCTCAGTGTGGAGCACTGGCTGCTGTCAGACCAAAATCTCACTGGATTATTACAATTAATGGCAAAATGAATGTTTGGACAAGTAACCTGATATTTCCTACTGACACACTACAGCAAACGATAGAAATATTAGCTGGTGAAAATACTAGTGTTCTAATCTTTTTGGCCAACACTGTTTTTTGTAGGCCAAAACCCAAAGTGAATTTTGTACTTTAGGACTATCAGATCCTTCGTCTCAAAAACCTTTTTTTTTTTTTTTTGAACGGGTTTTTGGTTAAATGTCTGAAATAAAGTGCTTAAGCTCAAAATATTTTTATTTTTTATTCTGTGACACAGAATTCTTCAGTAAAACCCCGTTGTGATTTTTTGCGGACTTCCAGTTTGGCCAACCAAAATGTGTCATCACTGCAGCGCTCAACATAGTATCTGCTGATATGCGGCTGCTTTCAAACGCTCCTGTGCATATTTGTTTGTGCTCGGAGAAGCGTCAATGGTTTCAATTTCCACTGTGTTTTTTGCTGATTGCTGTAACCAATCACAGGCATGTCTGTTAAGTGCACGAACACAATGGCCAATCAGAGGGGTTTCTGTACACTGGAGGATGCTCTCATTATTACCAACAGTGTAAATACAATGTAAATAAGATACTAATTATTCAGTGTAGGAAGCTTCTGATTATGATGGGAGCTCAGGCTGAAACCAAAGTGAGTGGCAGCTTCAGTGATTATACTCTTAGATGTCTTAATTACTTACTGTATGTTTGAATGAATCTGTTATGTAAACAAGTTTTTAAGACACCCACAGTGTAAGTTATCATATTTCCACAATCACTTTCCCTTTTCATCAATCTAATAAAAGCAAAAATGTGTTGCCGAGTCAAAGCGCCACTCAATGAGCAATTCAAACGATCGAATAAATGTTTGTTTGAATATTGATTAATATATACGAATACATGTAAATAAATAGTAACTGAATTTAATAGTTTGGGCTCTGCTGTTAATTCTTTACCTCTAATAGTTCATGTATCAAGTAAGTGTATTTTCTGTATAGTTTACAACATTTGAAGAAAAAAAAAAATCCATAAAAAACAACACTTTTTAAAATATATTTTTTGTTCTAGAGAAGAAAGTAAGTCATACATATTTTGGATCAGTACATTTTCATTTTTCAGTGACCTGTTTATGACCAACTAGTTGTGTAAACACACACAATCCACAGACTTTCTGAATTTGATAAGGTTTAGCTTTATATATCCCAAGTCAAAGATGGGTTATAAGTTCAAGCAAGTTAAAGTCCATCAACATAAAACATGAAACTTAATGGCGTGGAAAAGTCAGTCATATGATACAAGGACCAGCAAGCACTCTGAAAAACATCCAGGAGGGTCAGAGATCACAGTGTGTAGGCACATGGTTTGTACATGATGTTCAGTCTAATAATTTTATGAGAAGAATTTAGTCCTCATGGCACAGCATATGAAACACTACAAAATGAGTAGGTAACAATATACATTAAGACAAGTGTTTTATTGTTAAAATGTGTTACAAAAAAAAAAAAAAAACCCACTGACATGTAAAACACGTATAAAAAAATACATGTTCCAGTATTAGTTATTTCAGAATGATGTACTGTGGAGTCTCATTTTTTGTTTCTTAGAAAGTGTCTGTTTATAATGTGACATTAAATCAGCACTGGTCAGTCTTACATGGCAAAAACTATAGATCTAGAAGTCAATATCTATGAGTTTAATAAGCATAACAGGACTAAAAAAGGTCAAGCAATTGACATTTGCCCAGTTGTGACGGTACGGGCAACTGAATGATCTGAATGCCTTAATGATTTAATATTTTGGATAATGTTCCAATAAAAACCTACAGTATGAATAAATAGCACACTGAAGATCAACCAATGATAAAGCAACATCTTGTTTAAAAAGAACCACATTTTTAGAAAACATTGCAATACCTAGACACTCCAGAAGAGGGAAGCAACTCAATACAAATCATTCCAATCCAACAAAGGTTTCAATATTTGCTCCACTCCAAAACACAGACTGTCAGAGAGAGAGACGGGAATAGAGGAACAGGACGTGGCAGTATTTCTCAACCACCAACTGAAAACAGTATATTGACAATATACTAAGGCCGTAATGTCACATTTTGCCAACCACTGCCACACATTTGTGTTAAGTTCCTGCTTTTATTGTATCTGTTACTTTTCCATCAAATCACAAACCAAAATGCAAACATATCCCAACTCCTGAGACATAACTCCCAATGCCAAGACTTAATTCGGGTTTCTTTAAATTAAATTAAATAAAAACAAACATAGAAACAAATAAGTTAATTATATTAGGTTGGTTAATAATGAATGCTTAGGGAAAAATGCCACCAAAATGAACAAATGAACCAAATTCAAGATAAATGGATAAATGAAATGTTAAAATTAATCATAATTGTTGATTTTACATTACATTTAGGTCTGCTCTCATTGCATCAAAGATGCCTTTGTATGCTTTTTTCCCCCGCAGTGTCAAGCATTATAACCCACAGACGTGTCTGACAAGGGCCAATCAAGGGCCAATCAAGGGCTTTGCCATGCTCAGCTCTGCACTTGCTCAATTTCTGTATATAATTCATTCCCAATTTTTAAATTATTTTTTTCATCCTGTGAAGTCTTGATTTTCTTATACATAAAAAGCTATATATATACAGTATGTATATAGTACTGTATATAGTGTGTGTATTCTATTAATCAACATTAATAATCACTATTATTACAAACATTAAGGAAGGGACGTGACATGTGACCAAGTATGGTGTTCCATACACACACACACACTCACACACATTGAATCAAACCAATTTAAGTATTTGACATAAGAGACAACACAGATTTAACAGGGCAATTTAAAAATTAAATAAATCAATCAATCAATTCCAGGGGGCAAATTTTGCTGCTTAATGACCCTGGCATCCATAAGTGACACTTGGCTTTTGATTGCTGATCCATGAATTTATTCCCTTTATAATCATGATTTACACAATCCAGAATAATCTCCAGATCAGCAGATCACACGGACAATTTATCCAAACAGTAAAAAGATCACATTCAATTAACTGTGCATAACCAATATGGGTGACATCACAACCACCTCAACTGTGCTAATGTTATTAAAATGCACGTACTTAATATATTTTAATAATGTATTAACAAATTGTCATTAAAGCAACAAAGCACTCAAGGGTGTAATCCTTTAGCCATCACAATACAGCACAACGCTTAAATACCACAAACCCCAAATGATATAAAAATCCAGCACAACAGAGGAGAGCACCAAAACACTGAGAACCTGCAAAAAACTGTTTTGTTGTTGTTGTTTTTTTTGAGAATCACAAGGTTACTTAAGGTCATTTAGATTGACAAGCAGAGAGGAAGAGAGTAATATGAGAAGGAGAGAGAGAGAGAGAGAGAGAGAGATTACAGCTCCTTGTTCTCTTATTTATGACCTTTTTGGTCAATTTGCATACTAATGAGCCTAAATTGATATCACTGATGGCCAATCGGCTCTGGTCACAAGTACAGATTGTGCACTAGCAAAACTCTTTTCGTACTCTAATAACATTTGGTACAGGAGTTATCATATTAACACGCTCTCATCGTATTAGGGCTGTGCTGATTCAATCATATATTGATAGATTATTTCTCTCATGATACTGCACCGATACTTCAGACTTTTGTGGCCATTCATAACACAAATCAACATTTTCAGGCTACATGCAGTGTTAGGGACAGACAACCAGATCATCTCAAGTACAGTTCTGTGCAGCTTGGTTTGCTTGTTTTTCAGTCCAAGTCGGTCTAAATTCACTAAATTTTCTAAGTTACATATCTTGTCTTGGTGTGAACACATTATTAGTGCACAATTGATCTAAGCCAAGTAAGTTATAGCGTGTGACTGCCACTCTCTTTCATAACCTAACTGTTTATGAACATAACCATATTTAACATTTAGCCACACAGCCGTATTTTGCAGGGCAGTCAGAGGTGCTTCCACGAGGCTCCACACCGGATAAAAGTAGAAGAACATGTCCATCAGCAAAGTGCCCCTTATTCACTAGAGACTCAGCAGTCAGCAAAAAAGCCAAGCTGAGGGACAGCACTGGCCCAGGGTCAGAGCAGTCAGATGGGCTTCAGGAAGGAGGCACAGGACATGCGATCAGTGATTCAGGGATCAGAGGTCTGATGATGCTGTGGAGTGACTGACAGAAGGGCCTGAGACCACAGCGTCCAGGAAAAGCAGGTCAGGGAATCCAACAAGTTTCTCACAGATGCTCTACAACAAACATTCTCCTCCAAGCAAGAGATATAGGTTATTCTCTGTGCACTCTGCAAGACGTGTTTCTGTAGACTTGTTAAATAAGACTTGTTAAAATGTGTCATTTAAGCATCATTGATTCTGACAAATGCTGCAACTTACAATAATTGGTTAATTTTAGGGATGCTCCCAAATAAAAATTCTTGGCCGAAGCCAAACAAAATGAAACACTGGGCTGAAGGCTGAATACCAAACACATTTTTTCAAAAACAATTCCCATACATTTTGCCATTTTTTTTAACCATTGCATAAATTAAATAGCCAAAATGTGCTTTTTACAGTTTTGTCTTGATTTTAAAAGAAACTAATCAGAAACAAAACAACAATTTAATTTTTTTAACATTCTAGCAGCACTATACAAACAAAGCACGATTTAACTTAAAATAAATAAAAAAAAATTATAATTTGAATACTATATTTTGGCCATTTTTGAGACCCCTTCTTGAATCGGTTAAGTATTGTTTACTGTACAAATAAATGCAGCCTTGCAGAGCAGAAGAGAATTCTTTTAAAACACATTTTACAGATCCAAATTTGAACACTATGATGCCACTGTGAGTGTTATAATAAAATGTATTAATAGAGCTGGTGTAATTATTATTATCTTACATTTCTAATTTTATTTTAAAAATTCATAAACATGTTACTGAGCAGCTGAGGAGTAACACTGCTCTGAACCCTGCTAACAAGCAGATACGCCGCAAGCTCGTGCAGCGCTGTTTGAGTACAAGCAATCTGTGCGTGTACTAGAAAACATTACGTTCTGCAGTTTATTTACTAATCGTTGGAGGCCATTTCACGATTTCAGTCATCATACAGTAACCAGTAACAACCACCCTATCCTCTTCTCATCGAAGACATGCGATGCAGGTTTCTCGCTGTCTGTGCTTGTAATGCTTTTTTCATCTTTCTCCGACACTTTTAAATACTTCCACACTGCAGACATGCTTGCTGCATTAGTGCATGCCTCTATTTGATAGCGTCACATCATTGTTCGATACAATTTATTCGGTCTTTTCATTTATTCAGCTGAAGCGTTATTTTTGCTATTTTCGGCTGAACACTTTCAGTTGCTGAATATGTGGTGCATCCCTATTTAGTTTGTTTACTTTCTTGTTTAATCAAATCCTCTAATGATTATTTTCTGATTAGTCAATTATTCCTTTGGTTAACTTACCAAAAAAAATAATAACCATAACTACTGCCATTAATCTAAAGATTTTCGGGTACAGATATGGGCCTGACAACTGTGTTAGTGCTGTGTGAACACAGACTATATTCTGCTACTAGATATGAGGTAGTGTTGAGTATGATTTACTTCAATGGCAGTTGTAATCAGAAATGCATTTATGTTTCTGCAAACTGTTGCTTACAATGACTCAAACACTTGCAAATCTACATCGTTTGGCCTCACAGGTCTTCATTCACAGCCTACAACTTGCAAATGTGCTGGAAAGCAGTGTTGCCATATACTTTACATTTTCACACCCATAAACATGATGCTCAACTAAATGAACTGTGATTGGTTGCTTTAAATGCCGGTCAGAAAAACTTGAATATCTCAGTCTCACACAAAGATATCATATGACTTTGGAATGAATGCTTCAAAAGCATCTGCCCCCATTATTATTATTATCATCATCTCCTTTTGTGTTCCACACACAACTTTCTTTTTTTTTTTTTTTTTGCTCATTAGCTAACATTTTGGTCTGATTTGAATCTAGTCATAAAGATCTCAGATTTTATTCGGCTCTTAAGAGAAACGTTTGGGTAGGATCGCTTTAAGAGGAGATGGAAACGCCATGCAAATGTGTCTTGTTTGCGCCAACCAGCTCCCTCCTGCCATAAGAGGCTCTTTGTGTGTGTGTGTGTGTGTGTGTGTGTGTTTGTGGCACCTGCGAGTGGGAGATGGGTCTGTGGGCAGCTCAGAGTGAGCTGCAGGCGGAGAGGAAGCCGCCATTATGTGCCCATCTGGATGCCAAAGAAACTGCCTTAAGCTAATGACTATCAAGGGTGATAACCGTGCTCTCATTCATCATCCAAGGAGCTTCATGAGCAGCCAGGATCAGTGTGCACTGGAGACAAAAGAATGCTCGAGTTAACTACAGACCGTAGTGGCTGTATTGAGTCCGGAAGAAAAGCGAGAAAGTTGATCTGTTTATTGTGCAGCGCTGCGATGCATGACAAAGCCAGATGAAATGCAGCCCCGATTTCACTGCACATGGAATAACAGCAACAGCATGTCCTAATTGTGTTTTTAGCATCACTTTATTTGTCTGTCCACACTGAAAGCTGAAATGCTGTGTGATTCAGATACAAAAGATATTTTCAATATAGAGCTGTGATTTGTGTGACTAAGCGTATGTGACCCAGAGTAAAGAGCAACAGAAACAAAAACCAAGCTACCATCAAAATGCCTTGGCTTTGGTTAAAGGGATAGTTCACCCAAAAATTAAAATTCTGTCATTACTTACTCACCCTCGTGCTGTTCCAAACCCGTAAAACCTTCTTTCAACTTCAGAACACAATTGAAGATATGTTTGATGAAATCTGAGGGCTCTCTGACCCTCCCATAGACAGCAAGGGAACTACCACAAGTGACACAGTAGAGACAAAAATGTGGAATAAAGTCATTATTTGTGTTTGTTTTTTTGCACAAATAAAGTATTCTCGTAGTTTCGTAACATTACGGTTGAACCACTGATGTCACATGGACTACTTTGTTGATCATCTTGGTAATTTTCTGTGCCTTGAAAGTGGTAGTTCCCTTGCTGTCTATGCGGTTCACCCCAAAATTTTCATTTTTGGGTGAACTATCCCTTTAAAGGTGTACTGGCACAGATATATTAAAACTTCTAGAGATCACCAAGTTGCTGTAGTATTCTCAATTGCTGTGCTTTTGCAGATCACATTGAGCTTTACTGCCTGCATTAATAGTGATCATACTGCGTATTTGCATAAAGCTGCTCAGCTGTGTCAATCGTTTTTGTGTCCATGTTGCTTTAAATCACTACCACAGATCACATTGTATCTGATACTGTATATTGTGAATAAGCCTGGTTTGGACTATATATAAACATTTTTGTTGTCTATGTTTTAAATCCGCATCTGAAGTGTCCCGCACTGTGCAGCCTCACGTGTCAAAACAAAGAGCACGAGGTTTCAGTGATTCTCCGTCTAGAGGACGATCTTGTACTGTATAATGACAACAGGCTCCTTTCAGCCGAAAACTATCGAAATTGATTTTTGCTGTGCAGCCGATTAATTGGTAAACCAGGGCTCTATGCTTAGTTTTCTTTTAAGAAGCACTTGTGCTCTTAATTAAAAAAATAATAATTAGAAGCACAGTGAATTACATTCAGGAGCACCTTCTGGTCAATATTATGAGGTGATATTTGACTCTTTAAAAGTGATTTACAGGGGATTTTTTACCTTTTAAATTATTATTTGTTTCTAATATTACTAAAAGTGTCCTATTTTGTCAAATTCAAAAATGTATATTTAGAAAAACGATAACGATTAAAACGACAGAACAAGAAGAAAAAGCTACTGATCAAATGTAACCAGTATTAACAAAATGTATTTAAAAAAATGCACATTCATTCATAAACGAAACACGGCTGTGTTTGCTTGGATATACGCAGCGGCTGAACACACATGAAAAATAAAACGAAACAAAAAAAGAATGTAATACCATGAAACTGGCATCATTTTGAAAAATACTGTGCTATACATTTTTGGTCATACCGCCCAGCACTAGTGGATTCTGATTAACATTGTGTTCACGGAATCAACAGATATTTCTGAGATACATACTCAACACTTTGCAAGTAGAAACCTTTAAAGCTCCCCTGAGCGCAAGCATAAATATACTGATCGCGTCAGTTGCACTGGTGCTCCACGCAATAGTTTCGCACTATAGAGCCCTGTAAACCTCTAGTTCAATACACTGAAATATATGTAAAATTCAAGTTTACTTAATTTATGTTGAGACTACATGAATCTTTTTTGTCGCATTAACTCATACTGGGTGGTGGATTGTTATTTCCCAGCATGATTTGAATAGGGCTGGATCAGCAGAGTAAATGACAAAATCCAGTGCTATTTCATGTGCTTTTGAATTAAGGGGAAAGACCTTTGTTTTTAATGTTCGATTTTAATTCATTTAATGTTTATTTAGTTTCAGGTAATAAAAATGTGTTTCATTGTTTTAGTATGATAATAACCCTGGTGCTGTGTCATCAAACATGATCTTCAGCTTACACGTTAACAAGACACAAACAAGAGTTCACTACATATTCACACACAGGAGAACGCGGTATTAATCCACAACTGTGCTAGATGTCTCGATGGTGCCAGACACAAAGAGAGAGGCACAGAGGAGGAGGAGGAGGAGGAGAACAATACCAGCCCCCCACACCCCCTGCCTGACAGCAGCCCAAGCGATCAGCTCTCCTCTGCCGACCCATAAAAAAGGGGGTCAGACACCCACATGTAGGTGTTTGCCATAATCCCTTCCAGCACGGTCACAACACAAAACAGCAGCCATGACAGCACGAGGGAGGAAAGAAGATGTGCTGGTGGAGACGGGCCTGTGCAAGATGGAGGTTGTGATGCTTTTATGCAGTATTAACAGTGTGGTGCTGCCACAGCGCGAGTCTACTAATAGCTCCTCTCCTGCTGACGCTGTACACAGGCGCTCCGCCACACAGCCGCAGCACACTGATGACAACGTGAAAAGCTTGCGAAAATTTTTCAAGCTACTGAGATGTTTGATTTGAGCACAAAGTCCACTCTTCTCATTTGCTGTCAAGAAAAAAAGCACATCTTCACAAGTCAGCCATGATATTTCAAGGCTTGTAGCTGACATTTTTGTTTGCTTACCACTTATCATGTAAGAATATTATACTTATATTACACAACAATATATTATATATTTCATTTTATCCAAATAGGTCATTTAAAAAACACACACAAAAAACAATCTTTGCATTTTATTTTTCAGGTGAAGTTTATGCTTGTTTTATGTATATTTGTTTCAGATTTAACAATTATAGTGAAGGCATGAGCTCAGGAATCATCAGAACATTTCCATCTAAAACAAGCATGACTTGTACAACTTGTATTTTAAAAACACCCTCAATTAGGAGTAAATAGTTAAATGTATGCACAATTGGCTCAGACTCTGAAGAAGTTGAACCTTTTTTTACATCATCAAACCATCCACAGACACCCTCACCAACCCAAATACTATGTGAAAGAATTTGCTTGTCCCAAATCATAGTAATGAAACTAGGATGCCAGAGATGCCAATATAATCTTTCTATTTGATTTTTCAACTGAATATTTGAATTTGAATATCACTTATCATCTGTACCATTACTATAGAAGAGTGGACGATTCCGCTCTTCTTTACCACCACTCATTGGTGTTTGGTGATGAGTTTTTGGCTCAAGGTCTGCATTTAAAGTCACACCAGAGGAGTTCAGCTGGGATCAGGACTGGGCTTTCTGCAGACCGGTCAAGTTCTTCCACACTGACTCAATCAATCATGTCTTTTTGAACCGTGCCTTATACACAGAGACACTGCCATGTTAGAATAGAAAAGGGTTCTGTCCAAACTGTTGCTATAAAATTAGAAGCACACAATTCCCTAGAATATCATTATATGCTTAAACATTAAGATGTGTACTCATAGAAATTACTAAAGTAGTCAAACAGGTTCATTAGAAGGGGGTGCCAATACTTTTGGCAATATAGTGTATGTTCAGCTAATTTTCAGCCTCTTACATGTCTGCATTATAACTGGACTCGAGAATAGATGTTACTTCTCACCCAACTTGTACATGAAATGAAGGACACAATTAAATTAAAGGGAAATTATCATGAAACTTTTCTCAAATGTTTACGTTCAGGCAGACTGCCGACAACAGCCATTTTAGGATTGTTTTTTTTTCAAGAGTTTCTCGTAAATCAGTTAGGAGCTACTTTTAGCCTTCAGATGCTTTTGAAAAGGGCCTGATCATTAGACTGGAAGAGAATCCAACACCTAAAAACCCTTTGAGACAACCACAATATCCCTCATTTTACATGCGTAGGTGTAAACAACGACACACCAAAATGAGAAGGTTAGGAGAAACTGTAGTTTAAAAGAGTATAGAGAACCTTAATCAGTCATAACTACTGGGGAGAAATAGCACAGACACTGGACAAAGACAAAACTGTCTGGTATGCATCGACTGCCTGTGTTTGCGAACTTAAATTTGAAAGACTGCACATGAGGAGACAAATAATGTGTAAACAACACTGGTCTTATGAAACTGTCAGCTTTTAGAAACAACTGAATAGACAATCGGGAAGATTAACTGGAATTATTGAATATCTATCAGTATACAAATAATAGTGACTAGATTAACCTGTCAATTAATTCAGCAGGTATCCGAGGAAACCAGTGGGCCATGAACAAAAGCAATATTAATGCATATATAACTGGCAATATTAAATACAAAAGATCCTAACCAACATTAATATCTTACAAATTAAGCATATTTATTGTGTTGTAGCTTCAGCTTTTTCCACTTATAATATAATTAATGAACTCAAATGATATCTGATTAAGCATATAAAAGGCATTTCCCCAGAGTGACCGTTCAAGTCAACTTCTGTTTATGCAACACAAACTCTCTTCTCACACCAAGACACCATTTTTCCTAAAAAAAGAAAGCCTGTCACCACCCTGAGCAAATGAAACCAGAGAATGCCCTGCCTGCCTATTTGTATTGCAAACTAGAGTCTACTTTTCAGCCAGGCAGGAAAAGACACAGGGAGGACGCCACCTCCAGAAAAACACAGGAGAAAGAGTGGAAAAACCTGCTCTGGGCAGAGCAGCACAAAAACATCTTCAGCTGAAAACCACCTCAGAGCTGCAGGTGAAACAGATATAAACAGATCAGCAGATACCTACAGTTCAGCTGTTTAACAGCAACAAACCACAATAAACACTAATGAACGCATGTAGAAAAGGCTTACTTCAAAAATAAAGAGGATGGAGTCCAGCTCCTCCCGTTGAGATTTGTTCCCTGAAAGAAAGCAATAGAATTAGTTATTGTGTAATTTTACATTCATTCTTTGTTAGTGTTTATTCACTCAGGCTTGTGCTTTTGCTGTGGTTAGATATACAGTTATGATCTATGGTGCTAGAATGCTGAAGTATGTTGACAATATTTCATATTCAGTCTTCAATGAATCAGGGGTGGGCATGAGTACCAGAGTACTTCAAATTTACAGTGATGATTGTTTGACGATCACATTTTGTCCAGGACCTTGACGTCTGACTGGTCCTGGACACTAGTTGGAATGGCATGCCGTACAGGCTGGATAATTCAAGTGAAACTATGGCAATGAAAGTGTGCAGTAATGTCTGGAATGCATAAAAAAAGTCATTGTTGCTCATTGTTAGTTCATGTTAGCTTATGCATTAACTAATGTTAACAAATGGAGCTTATTGCAATACTGTAAATTATTTGTGCTTTAGCTGCCTGTGTTTTAGTGCATTGTTGCAGGAGTTACACACTAAAGTAAAGCAATTTGCAATTTTTCAACAAAAAAAAGCTGACAAAAACTAATTTTTGGATCGGATTCGGAACAATGATCAAAACACAGACGGAGTAGATCACTTCCATCAACACACCGAAAGCTGCACAGTCCTAACCACTTCCTGGTCAACATTTCATTCAGTAACATTAGGTTTTGATTTATATGCTATTATTATATCATTATAAAGACTGTCGTAACAATTCTTTGGGCTTCAGTTGCCTGTGTTTTTTTAGCATGATGCTACGGGATGAGTGCATCCACAACAGGAGTCACACATTCAAGACTAACACGTAACTTACCTCAAGATCACTTTTACATTTGTGTCATTTTGAGTAGACAGATAAAAGTTGTAATTGGAATATTGGAATAATTAATTCCAATAAGCCTGGAATAAATTACCTGGGTATATACAAGAGATATAAGAAGAAAGTATTTTTAGAAGGGAAGTTAAAAAATGGTTGTTTTATCATTGATGTTTTCTGAAGTGTGGGTAGTGAGTGTCTGAATTTGATGTGTATTTGCACTCCATTTATGTTTTGTTCGACCATTTTTGAGATATTGAGGACCACAATGGAAATAAGCCGAATGGCTTCTTTGTGTATTTTATCCTCGACGTTTATTGAAATGTGTATGAATTAGACTTTTTTGGACTTTTTGTATAATGTTTTAAATTGTCAAATAAAACAAACAAACATTACATTTATGTAAGATAAATATCTGATTAATTTCACGTGGATGCCGTTGGTTAATTAAACCGCTACCAAAGCACTACAGTTTACTGGTTTTCATCAAAATAATCTTTAATCAAAAACACTTTATTAACAGTACTGATGTGCATATGTCATCTGATTCAAAAGAAATATCATGATTCATGGGTCTACAGTATTTTGAATAATTCATTAAAAGGACAGGCTCATAGGACTCACTTGTTCATGAATCAAACTGGTTGTGTTGTATGGTACAACTCAATAAAAAGATGCATTTTCAAAATCGGCGTTTTGTTGCAGTGGGTGCAAAGTAAATGATCTATCACTTAAAAATATAGTGCTCTCTTTGTCTTTTCTGCATTTAACCTCTGCTCTAGATTTCTAATCTACTTCATCCTAAACTTGTTATTATGCATTATGCACTATGAATATTGTGGGCTCTACGACAAACTGTGATAATCCTCATTTGTAAGATGCTTTGAATAAAAGCAGAGGATAAGTATAAAATGTAAATGTCTCAATGTAAGTCCATGTGATTTTTGCTCACATTATCATCTACCCGGTAAAAATTAGAAGCCTGACAGCACATCTCCTTCACATCACAAGTTGCATGTTTAATGCTTAGGGTTAGGAGATTGCTCCTAATACTCCATTGATACTCCATTTTAAGCTCTTAAGAAAGCTGATGTTGTCATAGTGCACTGGTGCATGTTAGCACTGCAGTTCTGTGTTCCAGGTCTTTAAGTTCCTCAGTTAAAAACTGCTCAGCTGAATCATAAAATCACTCTTGATATGCAGGAAAACGATGAGGTGTGAGTTTCAAACAAATACTTCTACTGTAGAATTGTGCTTTAGCATGAAGGACAGATGACCTTCACTGAACACAGTGCAGGAAAACCACTTTGGTCAGTGATGGGACTCAACAGAAACAAAAGCCTCATTAACTTCACATGAGGGTGCATGCAAGCAGCAGCGAGGCAGGGCTGTTACGTCAGGCTGAGGAAATGTAGGGCTGAATCAGATTTTTTTTTTGCATTATTCATAAGCTCTTTTCCAAAACCTTTGTGAGCTGCCTTTCTATCTAAGCAAGATATCTTCCAATTTAGCATGAAACTGAAATTTAATCTTTTGAAATATGTGACTGATTTGGAATGAACTACATTAGAAATGCATCAAATATATTGGAATTAGTTATGTACAATATTATAAGAATGTCATCAGAATGTTTTCAAATTATCAGCAAATATCAGCAAAAATCCAGTATCGTGTATCCTTAATCGATCACATCAGTAATTGGTTGGTGGTGGTGATTTCTTGTTTTATATATCAGTAAGACATGATATAAGCATACATATCAGTAAATAGTAAATTTTAAATTGTAGACTCCTGTTTCCAACTATATTTAGATTTAGGGATAGCAACAGTTTAATTTGCTCTTAAAAGGTAATGGTTATGTATAATGTTTGTTTTACAGCTACAGCGATAACTGTTAATTAGCAAGCATCAAAATGATTGATTTTTGTGATAAAATTGACAGCATCAAAACTCCAGAAAGCATACAAACATATCTTACCTTTTTGCTTTAAGTTACTTTCCAGTGTAATGAAATTTTCATAGAAGATAAAATAAATCTGTGAGCAGTTGGGTTCAAAAAATGCCTTCAGTTCATTCCTGTCAGTAATATCTGTGGAGAAAACAAACAGAAAATAAAGAATTAGACAAAAACAGACAATAAGTCCAATATGTGCATGACTGAAACATTAGAGTTAAGGCCATTGCACACTGAGTCCGAATTTTTCGTCCGAAATTTTCGCACGTTGAAAAATAAATACGACCTCACGTTTTGTCAATCACGTTTGCACACTGCCTCCGAAATTTTCGTCCGTCAAAAAAAAATTCGGATCGGGTTCGATTTTTTGCGTTATTCGCATCCGTATAAAGCATTTTGAGATGCTTTGAGAAGGTGTTTTGACAATTCAGAGCCACCGTACAAGCGAAAGCCAAAATCCAAAATAGTGTCAGACAAATTAATACACTTTGTCTTGCAGCACAGCACACTTTATGACAAACAAATTGCGGAATACAAAATATAAAGAACTGCTGTAGCCTATTTTTGATGCCTGGCGCGCACCTTTCCGATGCCGCAGTTCGGTGTGTGTGTGTGTGTGTGTGTGTCTCTATACCTCAGACAGTCTCTGTTCAGGATAAATTGGTTCACGGAAATTGGTGGTCTTTTTATTATGTGGATTCAGTATCACTAGCAAAGTATCAAACTGAGGCATTGACATCCTGAAATAAACTTTGAATCTCTCGAGATAATCCCGCAGCTTTTTGATAAGGAGGTGGAACCTTCCTCTCTGCGCAATTTAAGGATTGGATGGACCCAATATTTCCTTTTTCTTTTTCTTTTTTTAAAAAGAGAGAGGACAACAAAATCATCCTCACTACTTAAAGACATTTTGTATAGTTTTGCGATTTTTTTCGCAACGGATTAATTAAAACGCATCGGACTCAGTGTGCAAGGTCTCTGTGCGTGACGAATTTTTAATATTGCGAATGCGAAAAAACGCATGCGAAAATTTCGGACTCAGTGTGCAGAGACCTTTAGACTGTAAAATATGGTATAATTAAATGCTGAACCAAAAATTCAAAGATATGAATGTGCATGTAAACAGTAGATTTAATCCAGACACAAGCTTTCATGAAATTAACTCAATATACTATGTCTGCATTTCAAAAAACTAATTAGCAGGTTACTTACACTGCATTTTTGGTAATAACAGAAGATTACCAAGTCTTCTGACCAAAGCAATTGTGACTAGTTTATCTAGATTAACTGTTTTTAAATCATCGAAGATTTTAATAACGTCAGTGCTACATACAAGCAATCTTGTATAAAATAACATAAATCGTGCTCAGCTTTACTTGCGTGATAAACTGACAGCATGAAATAGATATATACTGTATGGTGTAATGCAATAGAGCTGTGCGTTTACTTGTATTTTATTGGTGATCACGATTTTTGCTTCGAGTAATTATTCATAATCATCTGTAAGCAAGCGTCTATAATGACCTGCTGGTTTTTTTGGACATTTTAATTATTTTGCATTGACAACAAGCCTCCACAAGCTTTTATGTTTGGGGTTGCCACATATCAAGAGCAGGAAAACCACTTTGGTCAGTGATGGGACTCACATGACTTAACTTCACATGAGGGTGCATGCAAGCAGCAGCTTAGTCTGTGTTTAGTTCATTAGGAATTGCACATAAGAGAGAAGAGATGTAATGTAGAGAGTGTGTTAATATATAAGAAAAATATAATAATCAAATGAGAACAATTGTGATCATAACTTCATTAATATTTTTTTGGCTCACCTGTAATTTTAAATATTTATATATGTGTTTCTCATTTATTCTCATTACTTTTCATACCACTTGTACTGAACGTGTTCTTTGTACACAGAGTAACATTATCAGCGTCTGAATGCTATATTCACATGACTGTAAGGTTAGGTTTAAGGCTTGGGGCTTTAACTTAAAATCTGACAGTTTGAACTGCTGGTAATACATCCTGATGCAGCACACATTTTCAGAACACCGTTTCAAAACCCGTGACCCAAATGCTCATCTTATTGGTTCAAACGTATTTAAAGCTGAACTGAACAGATCTTATCCTTGCTGATGTTCAGATGGAGTGATGCAGAGAGCAGACGGCTTCTTAGGGTCATTGGCCACTATAAGGTCACTAGTAGATTTCAAGTAGGTGCTCCTACCCTTCATGTGTATCCAAGTGAATTTTAGTCAATCTGCATTGGTCATTTGCTACATTAATCACTCTTAAATGTTGTAAATTATTTTTGTCATTTAATTTATTCACAACATCACAAAATGGCCTTAAAAAATTAGTAAATAAACTGCAGAATGTTATGTTTTCCTTCTGAGTGCTGTGCGAGCTTGTGGCACTATCTGCTTGTTAGTCAGGTTTCAAAGTCCAAAGCATGAGGAAAATCTGCGCTGCAACACTGTTACTCGTCAGTTGCTCAGTAACATTTTTATGAATTTTTACAAGGCATGGATGTGACAATGTGATACGTGCAACAAACATTTTCCCAAATTCTTAATGAGAATCATTTCTAAATATGCTGTTGTCAACAAAAAGAAGCACTGAAATCTTCCTGGGGGTTTCTGCCAAAATAAATGTTAGTATTGTAATTTTACTGTTGATCTGTAAAATAAAATAAAAAAGGTACAAGACAATAATAATAATTACAACAGCTACATTAATACATTTATTTTAACATTCACACAGTGATCAAATCTGTAATAGATTACATATATTATTATATAGATTCCTATCTGTGGGATCTGAAATATTTTCTAATGTTTCAAAAGAATTATCTTCTGCTCAGTAAGACTGCATTTATTTGTACAGTATAAAAATACATGCCTGATTCAAGAAGGGGGTCTCAAAAATTACCAAAAAGTAATAAATAAATAAATAAAATATACATTACATATTTTTTTTATTTTTTTTTTAACTAACTTAAATTAAAAAAACTCAAATTGTGCTTTATTGGTATACTGTCTGCTAGATTGTTAAAAAATGTCATTGTTAAGTCAATTGTTGTATTGTAATTAATTTTCGCTTTGAAAAGCAAGACAAAACAGTAAAAAGCTAAATTTGGGTATTTACATTTACATTTATGCATTTAGCAGACGCTTTTATCCAAAGAGACTTACATTCAAGTTACAGTTTTTACATTTGATCAGCTCTTGCTTTCCCTGGGAATCGAACCCATGATCTTGGTGTTGCTAGCACCATGCTCTACTATTTGAGCTACAGGAAAGTATTTAATTTATACAATAGTGAAAGAAAAAAAAAATCGGCAAAATAAACCGTTTTCATTATTAAGCCTTCGGCCCAGTGTTTCATTTTGTTCGGATTCAGCTTCGGACAATTTTTTTTTTTAAATTACGGTGCATCCCTAATAAGCTCATCAGTCATCTAAGGTGGTCAGTAGGGCTGGGTATCGAGTTCGATACTTTTTAGGCACAGACTGAATTGCCTCGATACTACCGAGTATCGAAAAACGTCTTGTCGTTCGGTACCAAATTTCGATACCTAAGGGGTTAATCTCATCACCGTCAGTGAGCCAATAATCCTGCAGCACTAGGTGTGTTTGACTAGAAGCGACGCGGCGCTGATTGACCAGTGTTTGACCTCCGCGAGAGCGTTTCGAAAGCGCACGGAGCAGTCTGCTCTTTATATCGCGCGGTTTGTTTATTATACACAGACTGAAGCTCGCGTGACGCTCGCGGTCATTTCAGCGTCTGCCGTCTCACTACATGAGGACATGAACAACATCTCCAGACCTGCTATGAGAGTCACTTCATGAGCATTTTACCGTTTGATTCGAGTAAAACTAGCGTCATATCATATACACACAGAACTGTAAAGGTATTCCAGGCAACCCGTCAAAATAAAAGTTTGGTTTAACTCGGAAGACACTGCGGCAGAAATATATTAATATTGTTCAGCAGACAGTACATACTGCTACTACTAGGCTACTATTAAAATTAGTAATGATTTTTAGTAATGATCACACAACAGTTATTCCATGTTTTAATTTTAATAGTAACTCCCCTTTGTTTGCCAAAATAAATAAACTTTGATTTTCAATAATTTAAAGGTAAATTAAATGAATGTACACAGAATTTCTGAGGAAAAATAAAACATTTCATAAGGCTATTTTAAGAATACATTTAAATAAACTAAGTTGTTTTTATGCATTCAAATAATTAGACATACTACACCAGAATTGAACAACAATAAAACATATGGTGAAAGAAAATAAAACACCCACTTATGAAAGTGGATGAAGATTTAAAATTTCTTGAAGTCTTTAACAACCTAGAAATGATGATTCTGTCTGAGCTTTGTGTTTTAAAATGAACACACACTAATGTAAACGTAGCCTAACAGATGTGTAAACTGAAAACTATTTGAACTTTATTAAAATTATTTATTTATTTATTGTGTTGGATATATTTTGTTCCTTTGTGCAGTGGCTCAGGAGATGAGGCTTTGAGTCTGTATAAATATCAACAAGCTAAAAAAAATTGTTTTTTGAGATAATGTAATCTTATTAAAACTGATTTCATAAAACTGGTATCGAAAAAATTTTCGTTCAGGAACCGGTATCGAACTCAAGGTATCGGTATCGAAAATTTTTGAACGATACCCAGCCCTAGTGGTCAGTAATATGTTTCCTACAGAATCAATTTACATTGAGCATTGATACCAAGGTACCAGAGCTTAGTATCGTACAGAAATTGAAAATTTGGTTTCAAGTCAAGTCAAGTCTGCTTTGTCAATTCTTCCACATGTACGGCACATACATACAGAGAATTGAAATTGCTTTACTCTCAGACCCTTGGTGCATACAGTTAACATTTAAGACACTGACAGTAGACGTTCAAATACAGATAAATATAGTTTAAACATATGTACATACAACTATACAGATATACAATGAGGACATTGTAGAAAAATAAAAAGAGATAGATAAAGTGGCATAAGGCACATGGAAGATAGAGTGCAAACCAGTTAAATAAAACAAAACTGTGCAGATATATGTGTAGTGCAAGAAGAGCTTATCAGTCTGTTAAAGTGACAAAAGAATAGTCTTTTTATCAGACTAACCCTAAGGTTGGCACAAACTAATGTTCACATCTCACCTCCTCTTTCCTAAACAAAGCGATCAAAGCAGCCCAAAGCTGTTATTGGCTCCAGGGAAACACTGGCATTTGCAACCAATTTGTAGCAGTGGCACTGGCCTGATTTTTAATAGCAGCAGGGACAGATGATAGATGATGACAAGGAATGGATTTGATGGCTGAAATAATATTCTGCCTGGAGCCAGACTGAAAGAGCTGTGAGAACACCCATTTGACAAATGTGGATGAAGTCATTGCGCTGGGCCAGTGGTGCTTATGTTAGGACACACTGTATTTTAGGTAATTGCCCACTGAATATTAACAATTTCTGAGAAAAAGTACCAGAAAATCTAAATGTAAATGACATCTCTAGCATTGATATTACTATAAAAAGCTGTAAAAGCTAGAACACATTGGGATGGGTGGGCTTACCCAGAGAAAGTCCACATCCGATTAAAGCAAGTAGTCACATCCTAAATAATGGCAAGACGCAGGATGAGCTACTTTATTATTGCTAAATCTGTCATTACACTGGATCTACAGGCCAGAAAGGCTATTACTATTATGATTTGGAACTGGAAGGTGGATTTGGAAGCTTTTCTAACTTTCTCCTCGCTCAGACCATGCTTGAATATCATATATAAATATTATATATTTATTAAGCATTAAACTCTCAAATGACTTTAAATTCAACTGTCAATCTTAAGCTAGGCCTCTCTTTAGTCTGTGGGAAATATATTGAATATTCATAATAATTTCACAATGATTTTGCTGGTAATATAAAGTATAATCAGCAGGAAACATTGCAAATATTTTTAATCAGATTTAAACAGAATGGACAATTAATAGGCAATGCATTTAATACTGTTGTTTATTAACCATATGAAAAAAAGCATGCGCACAGAAAGCAGCTGCCAAATGGCATGCGAGTACGAAACTAAGTTCTCTTTCATGTGCTTAAACGTTCAAACCGGCTCCAAATTTCCAAGACCCGGGTATACAATAAGACGCGTGCATTTCGATTTGATTCCTGCGTTTGCATTTTAATGTGATTTAAAATGATTTAAGTGCAAATACAGAAAGAACTCGTGCCCTGTTTGCATGCAGTGCACACGTCTGAAGTGAAGCTCAAGCACAGAGAACAGCGGTCTCTGAGAGGGTTCCCAGTCTGTGTCTGTTCTCGAACTGCTCCCTGCATTTCCACAGCAGAAACATTTGTTCCAGGCCGGAACTGGCTTCTTTCATATTTATCAACCAGTATAAGTCACAGAGATGCAAACAGGTAAGGGGCAAAAGAGGTGAGAACCGGGGGCATGCGCCACATGGAATTAAAAAAAAATAATAAAGATTTTTTTTTTTACATGCTCAATTGTAGTTACTTTAAGGCATTTTTAAAAATATTTTGTATTACCTTATATGTCTGTAACTGTAAACATCGTGTTGCAACATTTTACAATAAATCTAAATCCCATGTTATAAAAGATGAAGAGAGGAATTCTCTTCACCGTTCACGACCTCAAATACATAAAATATTACCCTTGGGCTGTTCTTTTTCACGTTTTCTGGGTGGATAGATGCACCAGGAACTCGATTATAGCACTTAAACACAGAAAAAGTCTGAAAAAGATTATCATAATGTCAAAATATCACACCAGTCCATGCTTAGTATTACTGTGGTGCGCTCATGGAAGAGTTGGCACAGAGAGTCCAGGGTAGAAGAGCAGCAATAACAGCACAGGCGTGTCTCTTATCAGAGCCTCTCACATGCTCTGCTTTTCAACCCTCATTGTGTCGGGCCTCTTCCTGCTGCCCAAGAAAACACACCAACTCACTGACAAAACCAGAGGTCTGTCTGAGTGTTTGTGAGCAAGAGAGAGATCAGTAACATGCAATGACAGTTGGACGTCAAAGAGCTATGTCAACACCAGTGTATTTGAGATGAGAACACGACCGCACCAAAGGTCATTTCATGTTCTCTCATTCAGTAACAGCTGGACAGCTTCTATTTTTGACAGCACTGTTAATAAGAAATGGCCATTTCCTGATTGCCTTAAAAGGAATAATCCAGGTTTAATTGCTCAATCCACAACATTTGTGACATTACTAGCACCAAATAAATAAATGGAGCCCATTTAAAAGCAAAAATGTGAAGCTCAGTAATTATAATATCATTTTACTTTAGTTTTAATCATTAAATCATCTGTTAAAACTTGAGTATTGTTTCAGCTGTAAAGTCATTTTACAGTCTTGCTGATGATTCATTGACTAACTTTAAACATCTCAGAAAGCCAGTGTTTTTGAGCTGCCCACATATTACTGTAATTGTCGTAATGAATGCACATACTATTTTCGAGTTTATCACTATAAGAATGCAGTTTCAAGTTGCTAAATGCAAAATTTAAAGGTCTGTATTTGACAAGTTTTTCAATTTCAAATTCAATAAAAAGTCACCATTGTTTGAAAGTTTTCATATCATTGTTGGAGTCACTTTTTCCAAACAAAACATTGCTGAAGGTATGGTGGGCAAATATACTGAATATTAAAAACAAATACATGATGATTTTGCTGGTAATATAAAAAGTAATCAACTGTAAATATGGCATTGATTTGAAGTTAATTTGGAAAAATCATTAATACAAATATGCAGACTTTGACCCAAGACACCATGACAGCCAAGTCATGTTTGCATGACTGATCTTATTAAAACCTCAGTCACTATATGCCCTTGCACAATTATTAAACCACAGCATGCTAAAATATATTCTGCATTGAATGCTACTGTTTGGGTAAAAAGAGTGGTACT
This sequence comes from Barbus barbus, assembly GCF_936440315.1. Taxonomy (NCBI): domain Eukaryota; kingdom Metazoa; phylum Chordata; class Actinopteri; order Cypriniformes; family Cyprinidae; genus Barbus; species Barbus barbus. The sequence continues at coordinate 4,000,994 of NC_136758.1, forward strand.
GTTAGCATGCAGGGCTCTTAGCAGGAACCGATTAGCATAAATATGACATGATAAATATATCGCAAATCAATTTGATTAAGCTGTAGGATGGCTAAAAAGATGTGGTTTATATGCATGAAGTTTTCATAGAACATAGAAAACATAGAACAAACATAGAAACAAAATAAGAACCATTTTTATTTAAACTTTTTAATATGCATTTCCTTCCCAAATTGTGGCTATAAATGCAGTAAGCTTAAATAAGACCACAGCATTAGTCAGTGACCTATCTGAATTAGTGTTGTCACGATACTGGAATTTCTAACTTCGATACGATACCTTGAAAAATATCGATATTCGATACCATTTTCGATACCACGGAGAAAAAAACTGCCACAATATTAAGGGGGTAATTTTTTAAATTTAAAGATAAATGTAACAAGTCGAGAACATGCGGTATATTTTACATGAACAAAAAAATGTCTTGAGGTACTGCATTTGTTGATTTATTTATTAATCTTAGTTAAATGTTAATTGAAACTAACGTTTACTAATACATGTACTAATTAAAATCGCAAGTTATATTTGTTGATATTCTCATTTGCTTCATAACCAAAATATTTCCAGATATAGGGCCCTATGAAATCCCTTTTATTTTTCCCCAAATGCGTTTTTTTTTTTTTTTCTACATTAAATTTTTTCCATTTAAATTTTTCTGGACTCTTTTTTTTTTTAATGGTCAAATTAAATGCTATTAATCTAAAAGCATGTCTAATTCATTAAAATCATGAAAATTATACAATTTAACATTTAATTTATTAAAAGTGTAACAAAAATGACACGTTTAGGGCCGTATGAAATGTTTTATTTTTTTCTCACCTTATGTTTTATTGTTACCAAATTCTGTGTTTTAGCATGTCTATTATTTGAATGCATACAAACAATTTGTATTTATTCTTACAGTAGCCTTATGAAATGTGACACCCTCAGAAATTCTGTGTTGTGTATTTAAATTTTACTGGATATCAGATGAAGGCATAAAACAATTTTAATTAATTTATATTTGAATGAATGAAAATTAAACATTTACATTTTTGGCAAATGAAGGGGATTTACTATTAAAATTAAAATATTTTGTGATTATTTCTTTTTAAAAAATTAACAGTAGTAGTAAGTAGTAGTATTATGTACATTCTACTAAATAATAGTAATATAGCCTATTTCTGGCACACGGTCTTTAATAGGCTAAGTTAAACCGAACTTTTATTTTGACGGGTTGCCGTGAATACTTTTAAAGGTGTGTGTGTGTGTATGATATGACGCTAGTTTTACTCAAATTAAATGGTAAAATGCTCGTAAAGTGCCTTTCAGATCAGTTCTGGAGATATTGTTGATGTATTTATGTCCTCATTGAGATGGCAGACGCTGAAATCACCGCGAGCGCCACATTAGTAAACACAACCGCACGTGCAGCACATTCACACAGAGACGCGCAGAACATGCAGGATTCATATTTATATCGACTTTTGCAGCTTAATATTTACAGATACTAGTCCATATCGCGAGTTGATTTAAGTGTAATGACCTACTTTTGATTAATTCATCCAAACTTTGACAAATTCTGTGACATTCAGCGTTAAACTGTAAATTCCGTTTTTATGACTGGATTCCGTGCGCGTTCTCTGCATGGCGGAGATCATAGATCCCTACAGATAGCGCTCCTGCTGTGTTCTTTAACAACCAGAGCAGTCATCTTTCTATTCACTTCACTTTTATTATTTAACCAGAGCGAAGGAGACGAGTGCGGTCACGTGTGGTGCTTGTCCACGCGCCTTTGGAGAGAAGTGAAAGTGACAGCTCGGCTAGTATCGGTGTATCGATACTTCGGGAAATTAATATTGGTACCGTTCAGATATTTCAGTATCGATATTTATCGAAATATCAATATTTTTGACAACACTAATCTGAATCATGGTAAACAAGTGCTGGAGGTTTGTAATTACTGATTTCCATATGATTTGATTTCACGCATCCATAACGGTCATGTTCATAACACACATACAATTAGTGTCTTTTGATCTCTCTCCTGAAATCATCAAATATGGTTGGGTGGAGGTTTCAAAGAGATTCCAAAGCAAAAATCACCAAGCAACGTTGCATATTTTCCTCCAGTCCTTTTTTTTATAATAATAATTACTATATTATTAATCACAATATAGCTATTTTTTATTGTATCTTTGTTATTAAAAATAAGAACAAAGATAAAAAATAAACAGTAGTTTAATTAAGAGCTGCTTCTCTTTTAATGTTAATCAAACATTACAGATACAGATCTATATTAAGACCTACTGTAATGCATGGATCAAATATAATGTTGCACATCAGATTTTTCCCCAACCATTAAGTAAACATTGATGTAAGACATAACAGATTATGTTTAGACATATTCCGCAATAATGTATTTTATAGGGAGATCACGTGCTTGCGGAGAGGCGCGTCTTATGCACGTTTTGCAAATATCAGTCAGCGCTAGGGATGGGTACCGAGAACCGGTATTTTTTTTCTCTCTTAAAGCTCTTAAAGGGACAGTACTAAACATGCTGCTGATTGTCATTAAAGGGACAGTTCACCCAAAAATTAAAATTCCTTACTTATTTACTCACTGTCATGTTGTACCAAGCGTGTGTTAATTTCTTTCTTGTGCTGAAGAATGTGGGTAACCAAACAGTTGCTTGTCCCCACTGACTTTGACCGTAGGAAAAAAAAAATATGGAAGTCACTAGGGCTGGGTATCGTTCAAAAATTTTCGATATCGATATCGATACCGATACATTGAGTTCGATACCGGTTCCTGAACGATACTTTTTTCGATACCAGTTTTATGAAATCAGTTTTAATAAGATTACATTATCTCAAAAAACTATTTTTTTTAGCTTGTTGATATTTATACAGACTCAAAGCCTCGTCTCCTGAGCCACTGCACAAAGGAACAAAATATATCCAACACAATAAATAAATAAATTATTTTAATAAAGTTCAAATAGTTTTCAGTTTACACATCTGTTAGTCTACGTTTACATTAGTGCGTGTTCATTTTAAAACACATCATCACTTCTAGGTTGTTAAAGACTTCAAGAAATTTAAAATCTTCATCCACTTTCATAAGTGGGTGTTTTATTTTCTTTCACCATATGTTTTATTGTTATTAAATTCTGGTGTAGTATGTCTAATTATTTGAATGCATAAAAACAACTTAGTTTATTTAAATTTATTCTTAAAATAGCCTTATGAAATGTTTTATTTTTCCTCAGAAATTCTGTGTTCTGTATCTGGTTTTCAAATGAAGACATAAAACATTAATTTAATTTCTCTTTAAATTATTGAAAATCAAAGTTTATTTATTTTGGCAAACAAAGGGGGTTTACTATTAAAATTAAAACATGGAATAACTGTTGTGTGATCATTACTAAAAAAAAAAAAGTTTTAATTTTAATAGTAGCCTAGTATTAGCAGTGCTGTCTGCTGAACAATATTAATATATTTCTGCAGCAGTCTTCCAAGTTAAACCGAACTTTTATTTTGATGGGTTGCCTGGAATACCTTTACAGTTCTGTGTGTATATGATATGACGCTAGTTTTACTCGAATCAAACGGTAAAATGCTCATGAAGTGACTCTCACAGCAGGTCTGGAGATGTTGTTCATGTCCTCATTTAGTTAGGCGGCAGACGCTGAAATGACCGCGAGCGTCACGCGAGCTTCAGTCTGTGTATAATAAACAAACAGTGCGATTTAAAGAGCAGACTGCTCTATGCGCTTTCGAAACGCTCTCGCGGAGGTCAAACACTGGTCAATCAGCGCCGCGCCGCTTCTAGTCAAACACACCTAGTGCTGCAGGATTATTGGCTCACTGACGGTGATGAGATTAACCCCTTAGGTATCGAAATTTGGTACCGAACGACAAGACGTTTTTCGATACTCGGTAGTATCGAGGCAATTCGGTCGGTGCCTAAAAAGTATCGAACTCGATACCCAGCCCTAGAAGTCACTGGGGACCAGCAATTGTTTGGTTACCCACATTCTTCAAAATAACTTATATGTTCTTATAAGTTATAGAACTTATAAGAACTTATAGAAGAAAAACTCATTCAGGTTTAAAATAACTTGAGAGTGAATAAACGATGGCACAATTTTCATTTTTGGGTGAACTATTCCTTTAACCCTCTGGAGTTGACAAACGCGTCGGTGCGTTTTGGTGCATTTTTTTTGAAAGCCCCTACAGGAACTTAAATTACTCATACAGATAAGAGTAATTCAATCAAATCTGTAAAGGATCTACTTTTATTTGTATACACGCATAATAACAAAACTTTGTGATTTTATAAAATAAAGAAAACAAACAGGGTGTGCTCTCGGTCTTCATCTCCTCGAACTGCTTTTAGAAACACGTCACTAAAATGAACTGTAATGCAGCAAATACTCAACACACAGACATGGGAGACATGTTATATCTATAGAAAGCTTGAAGTGTCTACATTTAAATGAAGTAAGTCATATCCAAAACAAATATTCGGTGATAAAGTAATCCATATGAAACCAACACGATGTTCAGTCTCTCCCATCTAACTCATTATCTCTAATTCATGTCATCCAGAATTCGATATCCACAAAAACTTGTGGTGAGAGGCAGCAGCAGCCATCCAGAAGTGAGCAGAGAAAAGGTGCTTCTCTCAGAAAACATACAAATAAAGATCGTTTTAGATGTTTAATTACTATTTGGAGCATTGGGATCGCTAGAAGAGGGCTTAATGAACTCATTTTTGTGAAAATCTCAAATTCGACCAAAACTGCCTTTTTTTCCACTTATTTTGCCTGTAGCTCAAAACTAGACCATGCGCACTCGGACTCATTTTGCCAGCACGACTCACATATGGACTCTAAATGTAAATTCAAATGCTGTAGATGCTTTAAAGTTTAAAAACTCCATTACTTTTTTAATTCAGCTGGCCAATCAGAGCAGACTGTGCTTGTCGGAAGGAGGGACTTTATAGAAATCGAAGCGTTTGAGAGAGGCGGGGCATAGAGGACCTACAATAATGTACAGTATGTGAAAAATAATGTGCTTTTTGAACAATAAAACATGACAACATATTATGTTACACCAAATACACAAAATAATGATCTTTAAAAAAGCATCATATAACCCCTTTAATTTCTTTATGATGCTCCTAACTGTAGAGTTGGTGCACATCAGATGCATGATATAAAATTTGAATATGTAGCTCAATTGGTACAGCATGGCACTAACAATGTAAGACAAGTGTTCAATATGCATGTCGATTAAATTTAATGGTGATAAAAGCCGGAAAAAAAAATGCATGTAAATGAATTACATTTTGGAACCAATCCTAATGGGATCAAACAAAATCCTAGCAGAATCCTTACAGAAAAAAATCAGAAAAAAGGATGATGTGTATTTGATTAAGAATTCTTAGAGGAATCATATTTGATTATTTATTTATTTTAATTTTTTCAAAAATAACAGATGGAAAGCATAGAAAAAACAATACAAACAATACACTGTTTGACAATAACATTAACAATGAAGATTTGATTAGGGTGGGAGGGTAAAAATGGCTTTTAACACTTGAATGTTTCACATTTCACACGATTAACAGTTCACCCTTTGCTGGGAGTAGAGCTGCACGATAAATCAAATGTGATTGTCATGCACGTCTCATCAGTAAAGCCAGTTCTGTGATTAGTAGTATATCTCCATCACGTGCTTTCAGATGGAGTGGCATTTAATACACAAGAGCCGTAGATCACTGACAAGTTACGCAATATCGCGTTCATAATCGCTGATGAATCACATTCGATTATGAACGCGGTATTGCGTAGCTTGTCAGCGAACTACGGCTCTGTTAAATTCATGTGCTGTTTGAACTGAGGTGCAAAACAATATTTATAGTTTGAATTTCTTTTTTAAAAAAAATTACAAAATTTGAATGCTGAGACTTACTTAAACGTATACTTTTTATACCAAAAGTAATGTGCTCTGTCTTGTCTGTCAGTGTGCTGTCAGTGTCCTCTTTGCTTTGCAGTGTACTTTTCACTGCGTGAGAACTCGTGACAGCGCAATGGTCAATAAATACTGGTTATTCATAAGCTGATGTTTCACACTGTATGTTCCTAAACCCTGGCTTAGCGTTCATTGGCACTGAAGTACAGAGTTAAAGGGTTACTCCATCCCAAAATGAAAATTTTGGCATTAATTACACACCGTCATGTTGTTCCAAACCCGCAAGTCCTCCGTTCATCTTCAGAGCATAAATTAAGATATTTTTGATGGAATCTGAGAGCTTTCAGACACTATATAGACAGAAAGGGTCCTTACACGATCAAGGTCCAGAAACGTAGCAAGGAGATCGGTAAAATAATCCATGTGACATCAGGGGTTCAACTGTAATTTTCCGAAGCTACGAGAATACTTTATGTGCGCAAAAGGAAAAAAAAAAAATTTATTCAAATTCATCTCCTCTGTCATGTCATCCATATGACATCAGGGGTTCAACCGGAGGAGACGAATTGTTGAATAAAGTCATTATTTTTTATTTCTTTGCGTACAAAAAGTATTCTCGAAGCTTCGTAAAATTATGGTTGAACCCCTGATTTCGCATGGATTACTTTACCGATCTCCTTGCTACGTTTCTGGATGTTGATGGAGTTAATTCCATTGCTGTCTATGGGAGGGTCAGGGAGCTGTCAGAATGCATCAAAAATATCTTAATTTGTGTTCCGAAGATGAAAGGAGGCCTTAAGGGTGTGGAACGACATGAGGGTGTGTAATTAATGACAAAATTGTCTTTTTGGGGTGGAGTAACCCTTTAACACCGCAAAAACAATGCTAACCCTAATCCAAACCATGGTTTCATAACCCCCACTTTTAAAGACTAGGGTAAACATACCCATTAAGCACACTTCCATATTTGAGATCAGATTATAAAAAGAAAAAAATAATTTATTATCCTACTTGATGTCTTAACCAAAAACTTTCACCAAAAGAGGAGGCCCTTAAATGTGCGTTTTTTTTTTTTTTTAGATGTTTAAGCCTTTATTTTGGGTAAGTTTCAGTACTTATTGTAAAATTAAGAGATTAATGTTCAGACTTGTGCATATTATAACCTGGAACTTGGATGTGGGATATAATTATAGGTAGATCCAAAAGATGGATTTAGCAACACAGTGCAGATGCTACAGAACACAGTTAGCTGACTAGCTGTATAAGATGGTGTGCTTCGCAAACATATTACTTCACAGGCATTACTGGCTAGTACTTTTAAAAGGTCATTGAGGATACATTGAGTTCGATACCGGTTCCTGAACGATACTTTTTTCGATACCAGTTTTATGAAATCAGTTTTAATAAGATTACATTATCTCAAAAAACTATTTTTTTTAGCTTGTTGATATTTATACAGACTCAAAGCCTCATCTCCTGAGCCACTGCACAAAAGGAACAAAATATATCCAACACAATAAATAAATAAATTATTTTAATAAAGTTCAAATAGTTTTCAGTTTACACATCTGTTAGTCTACGTTTACATTAGTGCGTGTTCATTTTAAAACACATCATCACTTCTAGGTTGTTAAAGACTTCAAGAAATTTAAAATCTTCATCCACTTTCATAAGTGGGTGTTTTATTTTCTTTCACCATATGTTTTATTGTTATTAAATTCTGGTGTAGTATGTCTAATTATTTGAATGCATAAAAACAACTTAGTTTATTTAAATTTATTCTTAAAATAGCCTTATGAAATGTTTTATTTTTCCTCAGAAATTCTGTGTTCTGTATCTGGTTTTCAAATGAAGACATAAAACATTAATTTAATTTCTCTTTAAATTATTGAAAATCAAAGTTTATTTATTTTGGCAAACAAAGGGGGGTTACTATTAAAATTAAAACATGGAATAACTGTTGTGTGATCATTACTAAAAAAAAAAAGTTTTAATTTTAATAGTAGCCTAGTATTAGCAGTGCTGTCTGCTGAACAATATTAATATATTTCTGCAGCAGTCTTCCAAGTTAAACCGAACTTTTATTTTGATGGGTTGCCTGGAATACCTTTACAGTTCTGTGTGTATATGATATGACGCTAGTTTTACTCGAATCAAACGGTAAAATGCTCATGAAGTGACTCTCACAGCAGGTCTGGAGATGTTGTTCATGTCCTCATTTAGTTAGGCGGCAGACGCTGAAATGACCGCGAGCGTCACGCGAGCTTCAGTCTGTGTATAATAAACAAACAGTGCGATTTAAAGAGCAGACTGCTCTATGCGCTTTCGAAACGCTCCCGCGGAGGTCAAACACTGATCTCTCAGCGCCGCGCCGCTTCTAGTCAAACACACCTAGTGCTGCAGGATTATTGGCTCACTGACGGTGATGAGATTAACCCCTTAGGTATCGAAATTTGGTACCGAACGACAAGACGTTTTTCGATACTCGGTAGTATCGAGGCAATTCGGTCGGTGCCTAAAAAGTATCGAACTCGATACCCAGCCCTAGAAGTCACTGGGGACCAGCAATTGTTTGGTTACCCACATTCTTCAAAATAACTTATATGTTCTTATAAGTTATAGAACTTATAAGAACTTATAGAAGAAAAACTCATTCAGGTTTAAAATAACTTGAGAGTGAATAAACGATGGCACAATTTTCATTTTTGGGTGAACTATTCCTTTAACCCTCTGGAGTTGACAAACGCGTCGGTGCGTTTTGGTGCATTTTTTTTGAAAGCCCCTACAGGAACTTAAATTACTCATACAGATAAGAGTAATTCAATCAAATCTGTAAAGGATCTACTTTTATTTGTATACACGCATAATAACAAAACTTTGTGATTTTATAAAATAAAGAAAACAAACAGGGTGTGCTCTCGGTCTTCATCTCCTCGAACTGCTTTTAGAAACACGTCACTAAAATGAACTGTAATGCAGCAAATACTCAACACACAGACATGGGAGACATGTTATATCTATAGAAAGCTTGAAGTGTCTACATTTAAATGAAGTAAGTCATATCCAAAACAAATATTCGGTGATAAAGTAATCCATATGAAACCAACACGATGTTCAGTCTCTCCCATCTAACTCATTATCTCTAATTCATGTCATCCAGAATTCGATATCCACAAAAACTTGTGGTGAGAGGCAGCAGCAGCCATCCAGAAGTGAGCAGAGAAAAGGTGCTTCTCTCAGAAAACATACAAATAAAGATCGTTTTAGATGTTTAATTACTATTTGGAGCATTGGGATCGCTAGAAGAGGGCTTAATGAACTCATTTTTGTGAAAATCTCAAATTCGACCAAAACTGACTTTTTTTTCCACTTATTTTGCCTGTAGCTCAAAACTAGACCATGCGCACTCGGACTCATTTTGCCAGCACGACTCACATATGGACTCTAAATGTAAATTCAAATGCTGTAGACGCTTTAAAGTTTAAAAACTCCATTACTTTTTTAATTCATTAAAAACAAAAAAATCTTAAGGCTTGAATAGCTCTACTCCAAATCACTAGAATATAGAAATAATTGTACTTGTATTTTCTGATCACACTGCAAAAAAAGTGATGTTCTTATCAATGTTTTTGTCTTGTTGTCGAGAGCAAATGTCTAAAAATTAATGAATATAGACACATTTACTTGAAAACTAAAGTAATTGTTCTAATAAATTTATCCAAATTAAGTGTTTGATTAAAACAAGAACAAGTAACTGCCAGTGGGAACATAAAAAATAACTTAATTCAGAGGAAAAACAAGTTTTCATACCCCATTTCCAGATAGTTATTCCTGTCATAAGCATAAAGTCACTTAATTTGGTCCATCTTCTTAGAAAACAACACGTTCAATTTGAATCTAAGTAAATGCATTTAGATTTAAAGGATGTTTAAATATTTGTATTGGAAAACAAGAAAAACTACTGAGGAAGATATTAATTTCTTGCAGTGCATGCAACATTTAATACGATGACTTTATCAATTTAGGACTTTCTGCTATGATTTAAGACCTTTTTAGGCCTTAATTTGTGAAATGGTCAATTAAGACTTTTTAAAGACCCGCAGAAACCCTGATTTAGGCCTTACAGGACATTTGTCTGTTCACACGAATGAAATATAAATGTGAGCACAAACTAGCATGATTTGGCTGCATGATTTGGGGGGGAAATAAAATATGAATTTTCTGATTAAAACTATAATCGCAATTACAAAACAATTTCTTAGGGCTGCAAATTTTGACCAAAATGTTGTGAATATACATCAATATAATTACAAAAATAAATACAATAAGAAATATTACTATTATTATATTCCATTGTAAAAAAATTAGTATTTAAGAAAAATGAATTAATAATAATAATAATTCACATTTTCATTAGGATTATGAGCTGCTCATGTGTAAATGAACACTGTCACACTACACCCTAAAACATTCAGTGCATATATTTAATCAATCAGCAACATTTGAGATTTGATAATTGCACTAAGGCATATCGGGATTTATCATTTGTGGCCCTGGCAAATCCAAAGAATGTGGGGAAAGTAAAAGAGGACATAAGCGAAAGCGAGCAGTAAGGTCTGTGGCACATAGATGCAGACTGTCTCTGTTAGTTAGTGAGTGAGTGTGTGTGTGTGTGTGTGTGTGTGTGTGTGTGTGTGTGTGTCAAACTGCTCCAGTGGGATGAATGTCAAAAACCCATCAGAGCCTGACATGTCCCTCTCATACCCATTTACATCATCCTGGCCTGTCAAGGCCAACCACACAGAATCACGGATGAAGGAAGAGCGAGAAGGAAGATCCTGTCCACATGACATGAATGATCCAAGATTGGAATACAAAAGATGTCAGTGTTTTCATACACAGAGTGCAGTGAACTCACACAGTATTCCTTCCTTTACCTTCCTTCCTCTCTAGCAATTTGTTTTGTTGCAGCCTTAACTAAATGTTTTTAAATTTGCATTTTTTTCTGTTGTAACGCTGTAAATTAAAATGAAAAAAAAAAAAAAAAAAACATTAAGTATACAGACCTTTATCTCAGTACTTAGTTGAAGCAGCTTTGGCAGTCATAACAAATCAAGTATGGGGTATGATTTGACAAGATTCATTTAAGCTTTAATTCATACAGCGAATAATGGGCAGTGTACAAATATATACATTGTCATTCACTCTCTCTCCTCATATAACGAACTACAGCATGCAATGCGCCATAAATGAGTGAATAAACCAGCGGTTTGCGTGAATGTGCAAATTGCCTCTGTAGGGATTATTTTTTCTTTCTAACTAAAACTCACTAAACAATAAGATTAATGATGTCTGGATTTTAAATGACAACATGACTGTCAACAGTGTATCTGTTGTACGAAATGTTTAAATAAAACTTTGAAAAGGTTTCATAAAATGGTTAAGCTCACATTTCAGCCTTTAAATAAAGAAAAGGGTTAAGACAAAATGATAACTGATTAATAAATGATAATATGCATTTTATCTGCTCCATAAATAATTCAAAATGCCTTATCCAAATTGTTTAAATGTGTAGTATCCACATAAGCTTGTTTTTCAACAACCGGTCAAATTTGGTCTGTCTTTGACCAAACAAAAACTGCACAAAGCACACAAGCTGAATGTAAATGTTACTCTCTGTAAATCCACTCTGACACTAGGTGGCGCTTATGGAACGGCAGAATTACAGCTGTTTCCCCGTAACCTCATTCACGGCATTGAGAATAAGAACACTTTATTAGGTATGACATGGAGCGAAGATGAAAACAAAATGCCATCGAACCTTTTCTGAAGACAGTCAGATTCTTCAGAGGTACATCCATATAATTAATTAATTCATATATTTATTTGTATAATTCCCTTAGCACTCTTTAAAAACCTCCCGGCTTTCCACCTTGTTTTCACACAAAACGGAAGTACTCTGCATGCAGTGCGCATGTGCAACTTACTTAAAACTGTGCTTTATGCTGGACCATATTTATTTATCCTGATTTATTCAAATCACGGTAATCGAATACGGTTTTGATGATAATTAAAATATAAAACGATAATACTAACCGTGGGGAATTTGTCATGACTTATTGTCAAACTATGCTACAAAAAAACTAATTTTATAATAACCTAAAAATTGGAGTCCAACACTACAGGGAGCTAACAGCTAAAGACACAAATTGCACAAGTCAACATGAATTCGCTTAAAAAAATTTGCATGGCCAAGCCCAATTTGTTTCCTTAAGCAAATTCTTTGTCTCTGAATAATTCAAAGCTGATGTTTATATATTTCAGAATAAAATGAGGCATTACAGCTCATGTTGCCAAGCTCGACCGCAATAACTAACCAGCCAGAATAAACCTAACACTTTAATGGCCTTCTAAAAACTATAACTGTATTGGTCAGCTACATTAAAGGGGTCATATGATGTGATTTCAAGTTCCTCTTTCTCTTTGGAGTGTTACAAGCAGTTCGTGCATAGATGAGATCCCTGAAGTCGAAAAGACTAAAGTCTCAAAACCAAAGTAAGGACATTATTTACTGTCTTTCTTATAATTTTGAAAGCTGAAGCTGGCGAATATGGAAAGGGGCGTTACATTTCTGACGCAGCTTGTGGTGTTCGGCCAATCACAATGCGTCAGCTGGCCAATCATAGCTGACTGTGCTTGTCGGAAGGAGGGACTTTATAGAAAACGAAGCGTTTGAGAGAGGCGGGGCATAGAGGACCTACAATAATGTACAGTATGTGAAAAATAATGTGTTTTTTGAACAATAAAACATGACAACATATTATGTTACACCAAATATACAAAATAATGATCTTTAATAAAGCATCATATGACCCCTTTAATTTCTTTATGACGCTCCTATAGAGTTGGTGCACATCAGATGCATGATATAAAATTTGAATATGTAGCTCAATTGGTACAGCATGGCACTAACAATGTAAGACAAGTGTTCAATATGCATGTCGATTAAATTTAATGGTGATAAAAGCCGGAAAAAAAAATGCATGTAAATTAATTACATTTTGGAACCATTCCTAATGGGATCAAACAAAATCCTAGTAGAATCCTTACAGAAAAAAAATCAGAAAAAAGGATGATGTGTATTTGATTAAGAATTCTTAGAGGAATCATATTTGATGCCATTATTTATTTATTTATTTACATTTTTTCAAAAATAACAGATGGAAAGCATAGAAAAAACAATACACTGTTTGACAATAACATTAACAATGAAGATTTGTTTAGGGTGGGAGGGTAAAAATTAGGGGTCGACCGATTATCGGCCTGGCCGATTATTGGCACCGATATTAAGCATTTTTATGATAATCGGCATCGGTCATTTTCAAAACCGATGTGCCGATAAAATTATTTAATTTTGAAACGCGCAATTTGGCTCTGATGCAGCCTGTCAGAACTCACCACTCTGTGGCCTAGAGCAGTCTCCGCCCACCGCGCATCTGATTTGTTGAGAGTCAGGAGTCCGACCAATCAACGTGGAAGACTAAAGGCGCTCTCACACCGAAAGCGCTTGCTAACTGGTGCTGCTTCATCAGCGCATCAGTTATCTCTCAAAGGCAGCAGCAGACGTTGCTCAAGTTGCAAGAAATTACAATCCACTACACTGAAGTTGTAAAAACCTCAATATTATCTATTTATGGTTTCCGAGATGGGGGAAACGCAGGGGGAATCGCGGAATCCAGTCATATAAATAGCATTTACTGTATAACGCGGAGTCACGGAATTAGTCAAAGTTTGGATGAATTAATCAAAAGTAGGTCAGTACACTTAAATCGACTCATGATATGGACTAGCTGTAAACATTAAGCAGCAAAAAGACTATTTAAATATGAATTCAGCATGTTCGGCGTGTCTCTGTATATGTGAATGGCACAGACGCGCGGTTTTGACACACACACACACACACACACACACACACTGATGTGCGCGACGCTCGCGGTGTATTCCGCATATGCCATGTCACTAAATGAGGACATAAATACATGAACATCATCCCCAGAACTGCTCTGAGAGTTACTTCATGAGCATTTGACTGTTTCGTTTGAGTAAAACGATCATCATATCATAAATAGGCTACAGAAACTTAAGAGGTCCTCATGGCAACCCGTCAAAATAAAAGTTTGGTTTATTTACTAATGCTACTACAATTATTACAACTTTTGTTTAAAAGAACAATCACACAATACGCTATTTCTTACATGTTTTAATTTTAATAGTAAACATTTGTCTGACAAAAAATAGTTTAACTCATTTGATTAAAAGATCAATTAAATTAATGTTTTATGCCTTCATTTGCACTGCTCTGTAAATGAAAACTAATGGAAATTACTGTCACATAGGCCAAGACTAAGATACTGTCACATAGGCCAAGACTAAGATACTGTCACATAGGCCAAGATTAAGATGACGGAAATTGGGACATTTCAATAGGCTATTGAACCAAGTGAGCATATAACAGGCTATTAGTGTTATAGTTTCATTAAAATAGTTGCGGTCTTCTTCACAACTTCTACAATGGAGCTATGAAGACAATTAAATTATTTACACGTATTATATACATTGCGCTTTTTAAATTAATCAACTGATGTGCATTATATGATGAATTGAATAGTCCCCTCTTGTAGGTTATGATTTAGTCAACCGAAAATAATTAATGAAGAATTATGAGAGGTTATGCTATTACACATACATTTCTAACATGTAAATTATTGAAGCCAAATACTTACATTTCCCCAAGCTGTTTAGCTGTAGTATTTAGTATTCATAGGCTTAATCATGAAGCATGCAGTGGCCCCACTTTTAACTCTCTCTTTATATATTACCCTTATTGTAGATGGATGCATGGGGGAAGACAAGAGTAAGAAGTGCAACCAACACTAGGGAAGGCCGTTTTTGTCAGAGCCCTTGTTATTCTTAATTTTGACATTCATTTTCATTTTTACACCAGACATATATCGGTTCAATATATCGGTTATCGGTCTACTTGGTCTGTAATAATCGGTATCGGCATCGGCCCTGAAAAACACATATCGGTCGACCCCTAGTAAAAATGGCTTTTAACACTTGAATGTTTCACATTATCACATTTATCTTGTTTCACATTTCACATCATTAACAGTTCACCCTTTGCTGGGAGTTAGGGATGTAACGGTATGAAAATTTCTCATCACGATTATAGTGACCAAAATTATCACGGTTATCAGTATTATCACGGTATTGTTAAAATGTGCTGGAGATGTTCAAAAAGTACCGATACATAAATCACTTCACCAAATTTTATACTTAAAAATCAACAAACAGCAAATAAAATGACTTTTTGTTTGCATAATCACTAAAACAATAACATTACCAATGAGGTCTGGATTTTAAATGACAACTTGACTGACACCAGTTTAATAGCATGTTCAAATAAATAATGTAAATGTTCAAATAAAGCTTTGAAAAAGTTTCATATAAAGGTAAACTGAATTGTTTAAATGTGTAGAATCCACATAAGCTTGTTTTTCATCAACCGGTTAAAATTTACAGCAGGGCATGCAAATTTGGTCCGTTTTTTGGCCAGACAGAAACTGCACACAGGCTGGATGTAAATAAGTGTCTGTAAATCCAGTCTCTGACAGCAGGTGGCGCTTTATACGGAAAAGCTGAATTACAGCTGATTCACGTGAAGTCCGCGAACAAAGCAGTATTGTGTTTAAGAACACTTCCTTTAGGTCTTATATGGAGCTAAGATGAAAACAAAATGCCATCGAATCGTTTCAGAAGACAGTCAGATCCTTCAGAGGTACATTCATATAATTAATTCACTGATATATTCATTTGTATAATTCCCTCAGCACTCTTTTAAAACCTCCCATCTTTTCCGCCGTTTTCTCTCAGAATGAAACTCTGCTGCTGTGCGCTCGTGGCACTGTTAACACTCTGCTTTATGCCGGACAGTATTTATTTATCGTGAGTTGTTCAAATCGTGGTAATCGAATACGGTTTTAATGATAATTAAAATATGAAACGGTAATACTAACCGTGGGGAATTTTATCATGATTTATCATCAAACCGGTAATCGTTACATCCCTACTGGGAGTAGAGAGCTGCACGATAAATCGCATGTGATTGTCATGCACATCTCATCAGTAAAGCCAGTTCTGTGATTAGTAGTATATCTCCATCACGTGCTTTCAGATGGAGTGGCATTTAATACACAAGAGCTGTAGATCACTGACAAGCTACGCAATATCGCGTTCATAATCGCTGATAAATCACATACGATTATGAACGAGATATTGCGTAGCTTGTCAGCGAACTGAATAATTTTCTGAGATACTGAATTTGGGACTTTCATTAGTTGTCAGTTATAATCATCAAAATTAAAAGGAAATAAACATTTGAAATATATCAGTCTGTGTGTAATGAATGAATCTAATATACAAGTTTCACTTTTTGAATGGTATTACTGAAATAAATCAACTTTTTCATGATATTCTAATTTTATGACCAGCACCTGTATTCATATTTAAATAACCCCCAATTGCTCCCCAGGCGCCGCAGCATTGGCTGCCCACTGCTCCGGGTGTGTGTTCACTGCTGTGTGTGTGCACTTGGATGAGTTAAATGCAGAGCACAAATTCCGAGTATGCATCACCATACTTGGCCACGTCACTTCACTTCACTTCGAAACACCTCTCAAAATGCTTGCCACGGATGCGAAAAACTGACAATTTTTTCGAATTTTTTTAGGACGGATGAAAATTTCGGAGGCAGTGTGTAAACGTAATTGAAAACATGGTCGTATTTATTTTTCAATGTGACTCAGGGTGCAATGACCTTTACATCCATAATATTATAAATTTACCGTTTATTGCTAGTCTGTCATTTTACATTATTTTAAGGTGAGCTTAAAGGGTGCACTACTATGACAATCACACAGCTTCAGTGTGACATCAATAAGAAAAAGTATAATTTCATAGATATCGTTAATAATAGTTGTTCATATTTGATTAGAGTTGGAGCTAAACTTTGCAAGACAGTCGATCACCAGGAACAGGGTTTGGCACCCCTGACCTAGACTATTTACTTAGCAAAATCCTGTCATTTGAATAAATATTGCATGAAATTTATAAAAAATTGTTGCTGCTCCAATTAAGTTCAGTGTGCTCTCTTTAAGCTATTCCACACTGAACGTCTGTAAATACTTCATAAGCAGACTTTAAATATTAACTGATGGTTGTCACTTTAAGTTAAGTCAATCAATTGTCAAGTGTCAACTCAAATCTGCAGACTGGCTCTGATCTTTGGCAACTAGCATCAACTTTTCCAGACTGTAATCTGTGGAAAATCGTGGCAAAAATCGTGTAGTGTACTCTAGCCTTAAGAAACTATAGACAAGCTGACATCCACTTAAAAAGGGGTTTCATAATGAGGCTAGTTTCTGTGTTCATCCCCATGAATTAAATGTTTTATTTGATTTCTGAATGTTACTTACCTGAACGTGGACTAGTATAGATGTTGCAATGTGCTTAAATGACACTTCACTAGAAATATATAACTGATCGAATTGAATGCCTTTACATTTACATGCATGCCTGTTTTTTTTTTGTGATTGATTTGTAATGGGTACAAATATGTACCCATTAAGCACAGCTAGACTTTTAGAATTTAATGATGTATATCTTAATTGAAATGCTTCTGTCCTTTAAAATAAAAATGAAATATTTTTGTGTGAGAGATATTTTATTTTAACATAACTTTTTGTACTGAAACCAATATCTTGTGCACTAAAAATTTAGATTTTGGTGAGTTTAAGTACGTTTACCCTAAATGTGTGAAATGTTCCTTTACCCAGGGTTAAATACAAAGATTAGAACGATGATAACCAGGGGTTAAGCACAGTGTGAAAATCCCTATTATTAGTCAAAATCTAAGAATTCACCAGCAATGTTTAAAAGAAAAACAAATTGTCTACTGTTAGAAAGCAACCAGCTTATTTACCACACAGCTTGTTTATGAGACACACTTAACTGCAGAGCTCTAGATTTGATTTCAAGCCCTTAACAGGGATATTGCTTTCTACACCCCCAAGGCCAAACATTCCTTCTACTTTTCATTTAAACTTTTCATTGTTTTGCTTCTCCAAAAAAAGAAAAGAAAATCTGATTTATCTCATTTTACAAAACACAGACCTGATGGCATGTTTTACACAGAGGGCTTAACTCTGCAGAATGAGTTATGAGTTGTTTCCTAATGGGCTGTATGTTTCAGGCCGGCTGTTTCCTGCAGGCATGACCACGGGCCCAGCAGCATCTGTTAAGTTACCATGCAGGAACGGAAAGCGAGAAAAATGAAACCTACAGCAAGACCTGATGGGCATATAAAAAATTCAGAGTGGGGCATTCAGGGAGAAAATAACAGTTTTTCAAAGTGAGCAGATTGTCTGAATGATCACAGACAGAACAAAGTAGAACTCTCAGGCTTGAAATCACAGAGTAGAACTAGACTGGTCATAGATAAATATTTTTTAGCAAGGCAATTCTAAAGCATTTAGTCTACACACCAAACCATCTCATGTAAAATAAATAAATAAATACATATGTCCTGAGGCATTGATTTAACTTGAGAGTGCACACACACTGTGGACTAAATGCAAGCAAGCAAACATGGAGGCACATGGGAAGCGTGGCAGTATGATGTATATACAACAACAACAAAAAAAACAATGGAAAGAAAAAAAAAATATATGGAAGTGAATGGCTACCATCAACTGTTTGGTTTCCAACATTCTTCAAAATATCTCCTTTTGTGCTCAACAGAAGAAAGAAACATACATGTTTGCAACAACTTGAGGGTGAGTAAATGATGACAGAATTTTCTTTTTTTTTGGTGAACTACCCCTTTAAGTAGATGTATGCGTCACCTTTTATGTCTAATTTTTACATCTGATTAATAAATATTATGTTATTAATAGCACTATCAAATGATTAATCGCGATTAATCGCATACAAAAAAGTTTTTGTTTGCGTAATGTATGTGGGTGCTCTGTGTATATTTATTATGTATAAATACACACACATACAGTATATATTTAGAAAATATTTACATGTCTATATTTACAGTCATAATTTATATGATAAATAAATATATTTAATTTATAAACAACATTTTTCTGAACTATATACATGCATGTGTGTGTATTTATATATACACATAATAAATATACACAGCACTAAACTAAAACTTTTATTCTGGATGCGATTAATCCTTTGACAGCACTAGTTATTAATGTTAATGTTATTAATTGCATGTTGAAGTATGAAAATAAAAATAAATTAAATAAAATAAAAAACGTGGTTTTATTCAGTAGCGGAACACCGTTGTGTGTTACTCAAGAGACAAACAATATTCTGCCTGTAATGTAACACAATATTAACTTCTTGTTTACTGAATTGTTGTATAAAATAGATCACATCTGCATTTCCGTAAAAAAAGACAATAGCACTTTGGCTCGTGTGATACATTATACTATACAAGACAAAAATCCTACAGGGCCTTTCTTCCCCCATATTTTGAATTTTGGATAGAATTTCCATGCTGTAAAGTTTGCACTAAACATACCAGTAGTCTATTGTGCTAGGCTACATCATGCATGGACTCTGTCAAGGTGTGTTTTTATTTGGTTTTTGCCAAAGTGAGTGACATGCTTGAAATTGTAAGCATGCACAACATTAAAACAACAATGATATTTTGTAGATGATAAATATAGCACACCCCTAATACTGCATTAGGTCTGTTTATGATTGAAACATGAGGGTGGACTCAAGGGTATGTGTCCAAATGCACATGATGCAGATGCACTTGACTACAAAAATGACTGAATATGCCAATCTCTAGTTGCAACTATGTGGAGGCATACTGTGGAAAATATGGCCATAATACCCACCCCTACAGGAAAACATTATTTACAAATGCTGCAATATTTCTCAGCTCACCGTTTAATAAAAAAAGCTGCTCAGAATATAAAAAAAAAAAAAAACTATGATTACAATACACCAGCAGAAAATGACAACATTAAAGCACAAAGTGCACTGGCTCTATGGGGGAAGTCTTCCTGCAACAGAATATTAAGTAAATTGAGAAACTGACAGAGGCAGCAGCTTTTGACCACACTGTGACAGGGGTTAATAACAAATCCATGCCTGACAGCCAGAGCTAAAAAGATATGAACGCAGAGGGCAATAAAGATATGGTGAACTCTGGGGATTTACAGCACTCTAATACAGCGAGCAGCAACCACTCTGAACGCTGATAGATTCTTGGAACGGCATCAACTTTCAGACACAAATAATAAATTCTTCATCCTCAGTGGGACAGGCAGCTTTCATCACAATGCCAACCAGAAGCCATGCTAAAAGCATCTGAAAACATGTAAAGCTGTGACCGACAAGTGTGGCCTTCATAAAGCTTCACCTGTCTGACAGCAGGAGGTGAAGAAAAGAGCCCTGCAACGTCAATAAGCCCAATAAACAAAAGCATTAACTACTCAATATAACATGTCTGTTTGTTTGCTCTTTATGAGGTAAATACAGTATGATAAAAGAGGAGAATCTCCCTGCTGAAGAAAACGCTTTGTTTCAAGGTCCCGCTGACCTTGTCGTAAAGTCAAACAACAGTAGCATGCTGCCTTGCATGTGTTTTTAACTGGCAGGGTTCGTAATCATCCGACCTACAGCACTTTAACTTCCCCTCCCAACGCTCAGAGGCTCTTTACTGAGGTCACTCTCATAGATCTCAATGAAACGATGAGCCCAGTTTACAGCTATTAACATTCCTCGCAGGTAATCCGATCACAAGTATTCAGCCCTTGCCACGGAACATGCTTTGTGAAAGGGATAGTTCACTCAGAAATGGAAATTCTCTCATTTTGTCATTTAAAGACTTTAGTTCATCTTCAGAACACAAAGAACGATATTTTCAATATTCCCTCATCATTTTTGTCTATTCACACAATCAAAACGTTCACGTACAAAAAGACATTCTGAAAGTAATCCATATGAAACTAATGATACAATACAACACAATCGCTTTGTATAACAGATTCAATTTAGGATTTTGTTCATGTTTTGAAGCAAATTTGCAGTGTTGCTCAATAAGATGACAAAGAGCAGCCAAAACCAATTTGAGGAATAAATTGAAGCAATTGACTGAACCCATCAGTAAAGTGTGCCGTACAAATAAACAATATTATAATGCCTGTTTTGTTATTACAGATAATAATTCACAACCACACTTTGGAAAAAGTTGAGCAAAGAAACAAAAACTCTGCTTCATATTATCGAATCCTATACTTTGCTGTATTGTAGTGTTTTTTTAAATAGTTTTTTAAATAAATTGTATTGTTCATCTACCTCACATTTTCCATGGTTGCAAATCTTTTTTAGCCAAATTTATGAGGTTGTTGTTTTTCAGAGCTGAGTCAGGCTGCAACATTTTAAATGGTAAGTTTGAATCACTCAATCAATTTTGACATAAGCTGAAAGTTGCTAAATTTATGTCGCTGTTAAGTATGATGAAGTGCTCATAAAACGTGTTTCAGGTGTGGTAGTTACAAACGTTTAATATGAAATCATATTAGACATTAAATGTGAGAATCACAAGCAGTGGGTTTTAACAGTGGGTCTGCTAGATAGCTCACTTAGTAGTAATAAGCAATTAATAAGCATTTGCTTATTCATGACAATGGTATCTCTTTAGTTACAGCATATGACCATGATTAAAATGAGGCCAAAAAAAACATAACAATTCAAAGATGTTGAAATAAACCAGAATAATAATCATTGTGACATGATAACTGAAGACAGTCCTGGTCACACACACTGGGTCTCACTTATCAATCTAACATAGATACGAGCGCACAAATCAACTTACGACAGAGCTCACGTGTGATTTATGAAACATTCGTATGCCGCCAATCCCATCGTACGAAAAATCGCATATTGATAAATATGGCGGCTGAAAACAATCGTCATTTGAATATTACGCCCCTAAAAACACCCCGGTTTATAAGCCCCGCCCCTAGAGTTTACGACACAGAGAAACATAACCCGGCCAAAAAGAGGAAGTAATATCAGGGCTCCAGACAAAAAAATCGAGTAAGGAGCCATTGGCTCCTATAAAAGAAAAACTTAGGCGCCAAATTATTTTTTTAGGTACCACAGAATAAAAGTGGTTTATTTTATTATTATCATTTTATTTTTCCCCTCTATTTTAACATTTCAATCATTTTGTCATGTGTTTATGTCTTATCTTTTCTAGGCTTTATCAGCATTTTAATCCATCTTGTAGATGATCAGGTCGACCGGGGGACTAAGGTTCACTTAAAGTGTGAATTAAATGTCTTTTACAACTTGAAATATACAGTTACAAAGAATTGTTCGTTACACAGAATCTGTACCAATATCATGGATCATAAGCATCACTTGGCAACTGAGTGCAGTGCATCCTATAAATGTTGTCACGTCTTTCACACATTCAGTCTGTTTTTCTTCATTAGTAAAATGCAATTTTATAGGAGGAGTTGAATCATGTACAACAGAATAAGTAAAAATATTAATATGCAACAGCGCATAAATATAGCAAAACGCTCCTCTTTATAGTTATTTTTCTAGCTGACTGATGAGTTTATGGACACTGAGTGGTTATTCTGAGGTAAATGTATTACAATGCAATGTTTACAAGCTTTATACATTTCCTCAGTTTGAAACACTGAATGAGCTTTTACATAAAACATTTCAGTAAGTTGTACTTATTGCCTACCTTTTGATCATGTTCATTTCATACTATAGTAGTAAATCGAAATATATAATGGGTTCACTTGCTGCTTTAACTGAGGTGCTAAAGAGATCGCGCCTGAGCATTAAGTGCGATACTCTCCGCTCGCGCGATCCGGACGCATACACGGACCGTGTGGACGCGGGGTACTGGTGTTTATATTACCGAAAGTGTGCGCTTGTGGTCCGCATTAAAGAGCACCCAAACCGCATCATTTGAATTTCGTAGCATTTTAAAGCTGATACTTTGTTTATTAAAAAGTAAGACAGCACAAAGCTTTTTGCGATTACTGGATGGCAAGTGCGCTTCAAATAACAGGAAGTCCATGCATTAACAGAACACAGCATATAGACTAAGATCTCGATAAGAAGAAGCCATATTAGTAATGATTATAAATGAGAATTGTTGACGATATTGCCAGTATCCACAGAGCTGACAGCTTTACCTGTTGAAGTTTGTTCAAGTTGTGCACGAAATAGACACGGCTTTTCTGCACTTGCACTTTGGGGCTGTTTACATCTGGTCACTTCATGCATTTTTTCCTGATCGGATAGCTATCTGATCCTGAAAAGACCAGGTGTAAATGCCGTCCGAAACGCATTCGAGACGGATATAAATCCAATCGCTCGAACCACTTCAGGAGGTGGTCTGGGCGAAACCGGACAAGTGTAAATGCATCTGGTTGTTGAAACCACATATGGTAATTTTACTCCTCCCATAATATTAAATTAATAGACGTGTGAGATCGTTTTATAGGCTATATGGCATGTTATAGTCAGATATGACAGCACAATGCAACAAGCATCACCGCGGATGAGTAGCGGAGTATTTCTTCAGCAAGCGACGCGCAAACTGAATGAACCTGAAAGTAAGCCGCAGACGCTCAACACACAATCTTCTTCATTAAAAGTAGCGAGACTAGCCTATCTTTCCAGTGCTGATTCCCCTGATAATTAATAAAATTATCCATTGCTTTCATTGACGTGAACTCCGTTATATTTGCATATGAAGCGGGAATTGAAGAACGGATTTATATCCGTTTTGCGAAGACACATTTATGTGGCCAAGTGTAAATGGGGAAACGTTTTAACAAATCATATAGATATCCGATCAGAGAAAATGCATGAAGTGACCAGGTGTAAACAGGCCCTTTCAGGTCTCTCTCACTGCGTTCAGCAGACTGTGTGCGGCAGAGACGAGGACTGTTTGAAACTCTTTTCAGTAAAACTTTGATGCGCATCGTCTTATGTAAGTTTAATACGTGAACATAACAAAAGATGTGAGCGCAAAACAATCAGGAAAAAAGTCCTTTCATGCAAATTATATATAGTCGCCAGTGGCGACCTCAGCAAAAACTTCACTCGCAAATTAATATTTTTGGTCGCAAATGCGACCATTTTAGTCGCAGTTTGGAGCCCTGAATATAATGAAAGAGAAATTGAGAAATCTTACTCCAAAAACACCCGTTAACCTTATAATTGCAAACAATGGCATTAATTTATATGTATATTAAATACCAGTAAATATAATTAAAAATGTATAAACATTATAAACACTATATAGCTTATTTAGTTCTCCTTAATCCACAACAAACCCTTTAAATTTAACGGTATTACAAAACAAGAATGAAAAAAATGAGTAGCTATAAAATGTTATATTAAACTATGAAGTAAAACACAAATTAGGCTATAGAGGCATTTATATACAGAATACAACACAGAGCCGGTGCCAGGGCACCTCCAACCTCCATCAGGGGGGCATTTAAATCACGTGCAGCTGCTGACGCTCGCTAAAGCGTGCAATCGCTTTCTTATTTGAACTGTTTTATCTGTACTTTCGCTTTCAAAAATTTTCGCATTCAGCAAGGAGGGGAGAGGATGGAAAGTGGGGGGGCACAGTAACTCGTTTGGGGGGGCACGGTCCACGAATGCCCCCCCCTTGGCCCTGAACGTCAAGCTAAAATGAATGAATTAAAGCGAAACTAAACGGCACTGGGCTCACAAGCCTCTCTCATTCGACATCCAAATGTTTCCATTTTTGCTATGTAACATTTGGTTGCTAAACTATTATCTATGATGTAAACAAGGCTTTGTACTTCACTTGTGTTTCCATATCTACGTAAAATATCACCCTTCACATGCGCAATAAATGTTTGTTTCAAGTGGACCTTGTAAATTGTGCAGTGTTACATTTATGTTTGGTTGACTGCATTTTAGTTTGACTAATGGCTGAAATGTCAGTAACGCTGAAATGTTGTGTGTGTGCGTGTGAGGCACACTTATTTAAATAAAATACATAAAGTTATAGAAAACAAATAAAATGCATTAAGAGTGTCGAAAGTGGCCTATATTTGTTGCACTGTTTTTTTTTTGTTTTGTTAATCTATTAATTAAGAGAAATATATTTTGTGTAGCCATATTTATTTTATTAATTTTATAATTTCTGTTTTTCTCCATTCACAGAAGCGCTGCAGGTGTGTGATTCCTCACGGTCTGTTATGCTGCTATTTGCGCATAAAGCTAAAGCCCTGAAAGAGAAAAAAAAAAAAAAAGCTTTGTTTGTCGATTTGGGAAAATAATCTAAATTAACAAAATGCTGTCATTATACAATTCTCGGAAATTCTCTATGCTGCACGCAAGTTCAGGCTAACTCAAAAACTTGCGTACACAAGCTCAGACCTGACGAGAGATTTGATCGTAGCCACCGCTCACGTCCATATAGATCAATTCCAAGTTTTGCGTAGAAACGACCGTACGCACAATTTTCGGTTGTACGTTCGTTTCATAAATGAGGCCCACTGTGTGCATGCTTGAGAAAGAGAAAAGCTGCAAGTAATCAAGAGATTTTCTTATGCACACAAATATACCTGGACTAACGATATCAGCAGAAAAATCATTATCACCACAATGATAACTAAATAATTGAAGGGGTTGTGGTTATATTATACAAGCAGTGTGATACAATGCAAGTTCTTTTCATGAGAAGTTAAAGTTATTTTTCTTTTTCACTGTGAATGTCAGTTCTGTAATGCTGGAACTGCTCGGGTTGTTGAACCCGATTATGAAATCACAACAAAACCTGATAAGCAACTGAACACACTCCTTAATTTAATAATTAATATGAATGCATCAAAAAATAATAATGAATTAAAACAATGCAAAAACAGCCTTCAGGTATTTGTCAGCTATGAAAAGCGGTTCAAGTTATTGAAGTAATTATTCAAGTAAAATAATAAAGAACAAATTCATGTCAATATTTTTTGTGTCATTAACTTTAACAACATGCTGTCGACCCATTACATGCAAGATTTTAGCTATTTTGACACCTCTTTTGTCCCGTCTGTTTACAATCAAGTTAAGACATAAACAACATGCAGTATATGTGGTATCACAGTGATACCACAACAATTGGGCATTTTTAACAAGAAGAGTAATTGCTATTGAAGAGAAACTGAAGAGCACTCATGCAGGTTTCTGCACCGTGCAATCACTCGGATCGAGGCAGACAGCCTGTGCACAAGTATGGTAGTCCAAGAGTCAGAAAGCTGCCATCTGTCAGACAATGAATGGCACTTTTGATATTCCCACTTTGAGTGTTAGGTCTACCTAGAGCAAAACGGAAAATATCACCAAGGAAAAGACACATTTCAAAATATCAGGCATCTTCGCGTCACAAAAGTTTCAATCACTTTTGAGGAACCACTGAAGCCACTGTTCCTGACAGAGGAAATCTAAATGCTACAGTAGTTGGCATTTAATCTTTCTTGCATTAAAGCCACACAGATGAAAACAGTCCCTATTATACCAGTAAACGTCACCTGAGCACTGGGTGGACAGGAATAATGGACAGGAGTGGCACCACAGCCTGCTGAGCAGGAACAGGAGGGGTGCTCTATACCACTCCCTCCATTCCTCCAGCATTACAGTTCCCTAAAATCAACTCATTGTGAGCACAGATGTCATCAAAATGGGAACAACAGAAGCACGCCACTCCTAACGTCTTCTGAAATCACCAAACCTGTACAGCGTCCCTTTTCACAATAGAACTGGCAATGTACAGAAAGGGGTTGTCAAAAAAATCAAGTACTTCATGTTCCAAATTGCAACAGCAGCAAATCTGAAGTGAGGTGGTTTAACAGACAGGGTTGTTAGACTTTCACAGACACTCACTCACAGCTACATTACAAAAAAACACAGCATCAAACAGATCACAGATACCAATGACTTCTCACTGGGGCAGTTGATCTGAAGGTATTTACCGGTTGCCAGCTAGTGTAACAGTGATCTTTGATGGCAACCAAAGAACTATTCATAAATGTTTTTAATTTCATTTTAGTATTTTACAAAATGTAAATTGTCTGAAATTTTAAAGTGTTGTATATTTTGATGGAATATAATTGAACCATTTCCACAATTTTTATCTGTATTTTCTATAAAAGCGGTCACAGAACTGCTATGGTGTTTTTATAAATGAGATGTTTTTGCTGTATTATTATGGTTTTATCATAAGTTTCAGATTTGCCTGTCCCTCAGCAACACATAGCAACAAACCTAACTGTAGTTAGTCACTACATGTCGGTCGGATATTCTCTTCCCACCTGGACTTCATACCAACAACCTAAGTCTGGCTTTTCAAAACAAAAACATTAAAAATAAAAATAATTCACTGAATGCAAAGCTGTCAAAATGTCAGTAAAAGACAAAATTATAAATATAAAATAATACTCAGAACATGCTTCATTGAGACATTTAAGGCCTCGAGACTGACTGATGGATTTCTATGCAGCTCTGTCCTTAACCAAATCCAAGGTTTGCAGGAACTTCTAATAGGATGAAGGCCAGACAATGATTTGCATCATTCAAACCTACATGTAAATGCAGGACTCATGGAAATAGATTGAAATCAGCTTCCTGGTAACCTTGCACAGGGAAACAAGTGCTCAGCTATCCTTAAATAACTGAATTCAGCATTTTTGCCATGAATATTTCAAATAAAATTATGATATGCCAATTAATTACATGTAATAAAAACGCCTAAGGGCACATTGACTGGTCTAGCCTAAAACAGCCTTTTTGTCACACTATTTGAGTATAAAGCCCAACGTTTACTTCAGATTTTTATGTGTACGATAGCGTATATGTACAGTCGAACACACAGCTTTTGTAATATTAAATAATAAAGGGCTTTAAATTCAATACATTTACAGTGTACCTGAACTATGCAATAGTTTCACTTCAGCGCAATCAAATATACTTTAATATATTTCAAATATTTATTAAGTACATATTTGTAATATACTTGGTATGAAATAAATGCATTTCAAATACATTTTAATACATTTATTTTTCACTAGGGCATATCTGAAAAAAACTGCACAATGTAAAGCATGTGTATTCACCCATGCACTAGAACCAAAATGCTTTCCCCCCCTTTGATTAGAGACAAGCCAATGGAGTGGGTCATCCTGTGACATGGACTGTGGTGTTGACTGTTGTCCTGTCACTGTGATAGTGGGGGTTGGTGGAGGGAGTAAAGACAGGCTGTGTGTGATCAGGTGCTGCTTTAATTACCAAACTCAACCACGCTCAACCACGCATGACCAGTGAATGCACACACAGCAGCTCTATAGCTATAACCTACTGTACACTCACAACACGGCTACTGCTGAAAACATAACTTCACGGCAACATAGCAAAAAGTATTGGAACTATTTAACAGTTTAACTGTGAAAATAATCAAATTAAATCAAGTAGGCCCTTAGTTAATTATTAATACTACTAAAAAAGTAAACTAAAACATAACATCGGCATGTAGCCCGTTAGTTTGCATACACTAGTGAAGGTAACCCTGGTGCAACTTTACCCACTCACAAGGTGCATGGAAACAAACAGAATGAAAACAAATCCAGCAACACTTGTGGTGAAGAGAACTTATAATCAATTACCTGTCAAAAAAAACTGATGCGTTTCGACGAGTTAGCATACACTGTAAGACTTAACGCACAGATCTGTTTTGACATATTGGCACGTTCTTCATCCCTTCCATTGCTATGCTCATCAATGTTAATAATCGCAATTGCAGATTCAATCTTGCATTTAAATATTTAATAGTGCTGTTAAATGAATGCATTAATTTTTTCAGTATTTAACCCAATTAACACAGGGGCGGAGCTAGGGTTGGCAACCTGACTCACAACTGCTGCTTCTGTCGCCTAAACTGTCAAATACATTTACATGTAACCCTCATCGGTTATGTAATAAATGAGTGTAAAGAGTTGAGAATGAAAATAGGTGTGTAACAATAAATTGGATCCGTGCAGCTCTTAAAGTGACAGTGGGCTATATCCCTGCTGCCAACTGTGTGTTTAATATTAATCAAACAGCAAAAGACAAAAACAAAATCACTCACTGCTCTTGACTGAAGGACTTCTGTAGCTTCAATTACAGTGCTGATTATGCACAGATTGTTTCATTTGTATCTTTTTTTTTATTCTATTGCATTTGTCCATTGCTTTGACTGACAGTTTAATTATTTTGAGGATTTTTTTTTATTATTACTAATTGTTACCCTAGTATTCTGCACTGGTATTGAGAATTGTGACATTTCATTGATCTCTAAAATGTAGATGTCATAGCAACATTATTTACAGAAATATATACACACACACACACACACACACACAGTTGTGGCCAAAAATATCGGCACCCTTGGTAAATATGATCAAAGAAGGCTGTGAAAATGAATCTGCATTGTTAATCCTTTTGATCTTTTATTTAAAAAATTCACAAAAATCTAACCTTTCATTGCATAATAAGAATTTAAAACGGGGGGGGGGGGGTATCATTATGAAATAAATGTTTTTCTCAAATACACGTTGGACACAATTACTGGCACCCCTAGAAATTCTTATGAGTAAAATATCTCTGAAGTATATTCCCATTTATATTCACAATTTTGAGCACTCCAGGGTGATTATGAACATGAAATTATCCAGCCATGGCTTTCTGTTTCACAGAAATATAAATAGGAGGGAAAACAAAGCCCAAATTCCCTTAATCATCCGTCACAATGAGAAAAACCAAAGAATATATTTCTGATGTGCAGCAAAAGATAACTGAGCTTCACAAATTAGTGAAGTGGCTTAAAGAAAAGAGCTAGAGCAGTGAAAATTCACATTTCCGCCATCAGGGCAATAATTAAGAAATTCCAATCAACATAAAATGTTAGGAAACTGCCTGGAAGAGGACGTGTGTCTATATCGTCCTAATGCACGGTGAGAAGGACAATTTGAGTGGCTAAAGATTCTCCAAGGACCACAGCTGAAGAATTGCAGAAAACAGTTGAGTCTCGGGGTCAGAAAACCTTTAAAAAAAAAAAATATCAAACAGCCCCTACATCACCACATTTCTGCTGGAGGTCCTGGACAGCTTGTGGGTGGTGATGGCGCAGTGGATAAGACACATGCCTTTGGTGTGAGAGACCCGGGTTCGAATCCACCATATAGCAATTGTAAGTCGCTTTGGACAAAAGCGTCAGCTAAATGAATAAAAATGTAAAAATGTTTAGATTCTGGATGAAGGAATGGTCTCTGATCTCTTGTCAGGTGTTCTCTAACCTCATCAGGCATTATAGGAGAACATTTAGAGCTGCTAAACTGGCAAATGGAGGTTTCAAAAGGTATTGAATAAAAGGGTTCTGTTAATTGTGGCCAATGCGTATGAGAGAAAAACATTTATTTCATATATACTATTTAGCCTTTGTTAATGTTCAGCTAAGTATTAGTTAGTTCAATGTGTTAGTTAAACATACAGTATATCTCTAAAGTTAAGAACATGTCGGTCTAGTAAACAGTAGTTGACAATTCATTAACAAATAAAAAACAACAACAACACTGATTAGCTCAACATTTTAAAAATAAAAATGTTGTTGTCAGACGTTTTCATATTCACCATTACCAATACCAAACATATGGTAGTACACAGAATCCATGCACTTATTTGTTAATTACCAATTTTGACACTTTTGAATTTATTTTTAACTATGTGTGCAGAAATGACAAATTTTACTTAACTTAAGCTAACATTTAAACCAGTTCGTGATGCATAAAACTACATTGTTGCAATGCAAACATTGTTTTTATTGGAACCAGTAATTTGGCCAGTGGCATTAAAACAACAGCTCCTTTAATAGGCAAAAGGACCCTGGTGAAGGTTCTGTCTATGCAGATCTGCCTGCATGTGTTTTATTAACCATTATTCATCACACACTTATGTCAAATCATATTAAACATTACAATCAATCAAACAAACAAATAACAACACAGATGATAAAACAGAAATGAAATAAAGGCTGGCCACTAATGGTGCTTCTCTGTAGCTCCATCACTCATCCTCATTTCCTGTCCACACAGGAAGCAACCAGTGAGAGGAAATTCTTCCTTTTATGAAAACGCTGGACATTATCACACTGCAGCCAGGCGAGAGTATCAGCTCATGGCAAACCAGACCAGTTTTATCTAGCTCTTAATAATGCATGACTACAAAACACACAGGAAGTCGCAAACAGCATCCTCTGGCCTGTGACCTAAGCTCACCTGTCCTGACACTCGACCAGAAATGAGTCAGCAAGAAAAACACTGACAAACTGGTCTTATAAAGACTGAACTCTGTGAGACTGCTTTAAAATTTACTTAGAAAAACTGAAACAGCCTGCAGTAATAAATAAATGAATAAAATTAAATTCAGATGCTCAGTGAAGTTTAAAAGGTGAAACAAAGCACAAGTACAGAGATTTCACATGCAGCTGAAATCCCAGCGAGCTGCCAACAAGACTAGCATTTATGGACATCACAGGCAGGTTTGAGTCAGTCGTCACAGGTGAGCAAACAGTGATGGTGCCCAAAAATACTCTCAAACATTCAGCTCAACAGAGTACTTGAGGTTGTTACACCTGTTTCTCTTATGATCGGATGAAACTGACACACATCAAATTAACACTCATCACATAAATGGCACGACCGAGCACAGATTCATTCTCTTATTTGAAAAACACACATATGTGTGCGTTTTAAACACACCTCACATGCACTGAGAGAAAACCAGCTCCTCATTACAGGTAAATGTATACAAGTCAATATAATGTAAAAGCACCACACATATCAGTGATTATTGTTGTATAGTCACACATATACTGGTGTGTCAGGTCTGCTGTTCGGGTATCTTATATACATTCACAAATCAGGTTTGTTGTGTATAAATTCTGTGTATTCACAACCATATAAATGTGTTACGTCCATTGTGTATATATATATATATTTGGTATATATATTCAGAGTCAGTGTGTGAACTATGCATTTATATTCACAGACATAACAGTGTATCATGCCTTTTGTTTATGTGTCACGTCTGTAGTTTATATATATATATATATATATATGGGTGCCATGTCTGATGTGTGCGAGTTAATACCGAAAACAGAAACAACAGACATGTCATTTGTTAATATATTTGGTATATATAAATATATTGACACATAACAGGCTGTCAGGTCTGTTTCTTATATATTCCGTATATATTCAGGTGTATCATGTATATATTTGGTATACTTAATCACACACATATACGTGTGTTATGTCTTGTGTTTATATATTTTGCTCATATATTGACACATAACAGGCTGTCAGGTCTGTTGTTGATGTAGCACGATAAGCTAGCTAAGGCTAATCATTCAATCCATACATTATCGATCACAAATGGAGGAACACGCACATTACAGCCCTGTTTCATACTCAAACGGCTATTTGAACATCTCCGTGGCATTTAAAGCCCCGAAGCAGCTGATTTTATAAGCATAAACTCAGGCTGTGGGGAATATGTGTGAATGTTTCAGTCCTGTCAGACTCACCTAACAGCGCGCGCAGATGCTTCAGACGCGTCAAAACATCCTTCTTTGGGTCCAGAACTTTCTGTGTAGATTTCTTGACGTCTCCATAACCCCTTCGAGTGAACATCCCGCTGTAAAAGGCGATTCTGTAGCCGCTTTTACCTTCCTTTCACCATTCAGACCTGTCTCTTGTGTGTATGTGTGAAGAACAGCACTGACTGAGCAACGGACGGCAGGGCGCCAGATCCTCTGAAACAAATCCCCCTCTGAGGAGGACAGCGTGCCAGATTCAGACCGTTTTCACACATGACTGCTGACACATTTTGCTCTCGACTAATTAAGCTGATATTGACTAACCTAAAAACTCACACACAAAAGTCAAAAAGAACAATTACGAGAAAAAAAAAAAACTATTTGAAACATTTTTATTCAACTATTTTCAGTCTTCG
Organism: Barbus barbus; assembly: GCF_936440315.1. Taxonomy (NCBI): domain Eukaryota; kingdom Metazoa; phylum Chordata; class Actinopteri; order Cypriniformes; family Cyprinidae; genus Barbus; species Barbus barbus. Next base: position 4,034,201 of record NC_136758.1, read on the forward strand.
TGCAGCCATGTCTTGATAAATAATAAATAGACGAAAAAAGAACACATCTTATCTGCATTCAATAGATCATGATGTACAGTAATGCATTAGAATACATTCTTAGGCTAAAGAGTACATTCAGATCCATTGACAACACATTTGATACACAAACACGGATTGTGTTTGTAAGATATGGCAACACGCATCTCCGTTGTGGGTGTGTAAACACGGAAGCACACCGACAGATACACTAATTCATATTATTAGTAGTATTAGCATTAGCATTATTATTACAAATAAAAATAAAAGTCATTTAACACTTTGAATTAACATTAAACATTTGCTTTCGCCTATTTACCTAGTTTCATAAAATTAGCAAGAAAATGTAGCTATAGGTATTAATATTACCTAATATTATGTGCTATGCCATTGTTGTTGTTGTGTGTGTGCATTTCCATTTCTGTCATGATACAAGACGTCATGACGTACCCCAGGGCTTCAGCTGTATCAGGTGTACGTGCAGTAATAGATTATACTGGCGCGCCACCTGCTGTTTGATTGTGGCATTGCCTGCTGCTATTACTGCGCACAGTAGTAACACACTGTAACACTTTTACTCATGACGCAATCTGCGTCCTATAAAAAAGACCTAGGTAGAAGTTCTATAGGCTGATTCGCAGACTGTGTGTATGGATGGATATATTAGTTCAGCTAATTAAAAATGAAAGGACAAAAGAGAATGTCATATTCCATATTTGTGTTTTTAGTTATTCTATAGCCAGAGGTAATTCATTTTGTTTTTGTTTTTTGTTTTAGAGCCAGACCCGATGGAGTGTTGTTTCTGGTATTTCTATTATTGATGTAATAATTAATAGTTATCATTTAATAGTTCAATTAATAACATTTTAAATGTCTTCATTTCCCACCTATTCCAACCTATACCAGTCAAAAGTTTGGAATAATTGTGATTTTTTTTTAAATGTTCATAAAATAAGTCTTTTATATAGGCTACTCACAAAGACTGCATTTATTTGAATAAAGATAAAGTTAAACAGTAATATTGCAATAGTGAAATGCTTTCTATATGAAAGTTAAAATGTCATTTATTCCTGTGATGCACAGTTGAATTTGTCTGCATCATTACTCCAGTCTTCACATGATCCTTCACTCATCCTGCTAATAAATATAACAAATATGAAGAAGCATGTTTTCAACATGTATAACAATCACAAATGTATCTTGAGCAGCAAATCAGCATATAGAATGATCTTATTTAAATATATGTATATATAATTGTAATATTTCACCATATTACACCTTGCTGAGCATAAGAAACTTCTTCAAAAACATCAAAATGTCAGAATTATTCCAAACCTTTGACCATTTAGTGTCATAGAATTTATACTATATTGCTATTAAAATTATTAAAATATTGTAATTATTAACTAATTAAAATATAGGCCTATATATAAATTCATAGAATTATGTTATTTTAATTTACCTGTCAATACTTAATTATTTCACTTGTTTGTCAAAATGCATGACTAGAACAATGGTCTATTATGTAATTAACTAGCTATTATACAAAAATAATAATAATAATAAAAATAAAGTAAAATATGTGACCCTAGGCAACAAAACCAGTCTTAGGTGTTGAAGCTGATTAAATAAGCTTCCCCTTGATGTATGGTTTGTTATGATACAACTATTTAAAAATCTGTAATCTGAGGGTGCAAAAAAACGTTGAAAAATTGAGAAAACTGAGTTTTTGAATTGAGTTTTGATATATTTAGGAAATTTACAACATATCTTCATGGAACATGATCTTTACTTTTTACTAATTTTGACCCATGCAATGTATTTTTGGCTATTGCTACAAATATACCCCAGCGACTTAAGACTGGTTTTGTGCTCCAGGGTCACATATATATTCAACCACAGATTGCCATGACTGAGCAGTTATGGAAAGTTGTGTAATGAACATACGTCTCACACACACACACACTGTCCTCTCTCTCTCTCTCCCTCTCTCTGTGTGTGTGTGTGAGTGAAGGGCGTCAGGTCAGAGCAGATCTTTCTCTACTGCTGCTACACAATATCATCTGCCAATCACTTCAGCTGGACACTGACACCTCACAGTACGGCTGAAACACCTCCTGCAGTGGAACTCAGCTAAAGGTTGCATCGTGTCATGTTAAGATCTTGTCACATTAATTGACTTGAAACAATATTACGATACTACAAAACATTATTAAATCATTATAAATATAGTTTTGATCTCTGTAGGCTATTTGATCCATATTTGACCCATAAAATAGGCTACTGTAAAATTGGAAATATATATAATATATAATTTTATTGCCCCAGAATACATTTTAAACATATTTTAGTATGTTGAAACAAAATATATGATACATTTCAAAACATATTTAATTGATTTCACTGAGCTTGTATGTGTTCTGTAATATCTTGTTTGATGTCCGATAAACTGCATTAAAAAAGACAGACAGCAGATGGCGTCTTTGAGCAACCTGAGGGAAAAAAGAGCATATAAAGAAAAGAAAAGAAAAGAAAAGAAAAGAAAAGAAAAGAAAAGAAAAGAAAAGAAAAGAAAAGAAAATGAATACTTTTTTAGAACTGCAGATTAATTGCTGCTTGCTGTTGAGTTTTCATGTTCAGTCACAGATGTCTGTTTAACCTGTTTTATACCTGTTGCCAAAATACAGTACGTCAGGCTATTTATGGATTTTACATATTCATGCATTTAGCAGACGTTTTTAATAATAATAACAACAACAATAAAAGAAATAAAGACAAAGAGCCAAATATAATATACAATGGCAGGTTTATTAGAGACAACCAGATCAGGAAAGAAGAGTAATGCAAAAAAACTTCAACAGATCTCTGTAGAATTGCAGAATGCATTAAAATTAGTATCTGTAAAATTCTTCGTAACGCATAAGTGTACACTGAAATGTTGAAGATGACTTACAGGATGTCTGAAAAATGAAGCCACAGGGTGGCGAGAGGACTCCATGAAAAACCACCGCTCCAGCTTTACAAAGCACATTAATAGAAGGCTTGAAAGCACTTGTCTCTACTAAATTCACATGAAGAGCTTGCAAATACTTGACTTTTCTCTTTGTGTGGTTATGTTTTCTCCTTGATGTGAATCAAAGTGTCATTAAAAGTAAACATACTCGATTAAGATTAAAGGAGAGAGCGGGCCATATTATTCCTAAATATGTTCTGCTTGTAAAATAACACACCGTAAATGCATCTTCACACAGAATATCACATCCATGAATAGCAACCGTAAAACTGGATGCTTGTGTGAAGAAAGTAAATGCGTGTCGGTGATGCTGATTGCCTTCAGTCCTGCATTTATCTGTGGAATAACACCATTTCAGCTCAGAGAAAACTATATGCATTACTATAAAACATTATCTGGCCACTTACTAAGATAAAGACAGTCAGAGCTAATGAACACATTTAATAATAATAGTAATACTAAAGTGCAACAGAAGAAAAAATATATCAGGGATTCAGAGCATTTTTCTTACCTTTTCGCACTCATTCCTTCATATTTTGTCAGGCGTCCGTTTGTCCTCCAGGGGGCGTTTTTTTTTTTTTTTTTTTTAAGTAGGTTTCTTTTCTAAGAACAGCTGCTATAAGGTGCACTTACAAAGACATTTAAGTTGTGTTTCAGTTTCATACAGTCCTAACACGTTGAACATCTTGAAATTTAAACTATATACTAATACATCCATAAATGTAAATGTTTGTGATATTTACTCGTGTTGTAAAATTAGGATGCACTTCTGTTTATTAGGATTATTAATTCAAGGGCAAAGTTCAACATATAGTAAGGGTAAAAAATATATTGTAAACTAAAACTACAATTCAAATAAAATGCTTAAATGCATTAATTAGGAATTTGATTAAAAATGCAGCGTGCCCGCTTATAAAACCATGCACACGATTAATAAAAAAACTCTCCCAAAACACAAGATGTATCTGAGTAGATAATCTACTGTGAAATTAATAAGCATTAGAGAGGGGAATTGTTGCAGGCGAGGGAAGGTGTTTTTGGCCGAATGCATGGCGGGGTCTCCGTGTCGAATGTGTAATAAAGACTACACAGCAAAGAGAGCTTCAGGATTTCTTACTCTATAATCTGATTCCAATTAAATTTGTCATCAGACACTTAGGAATGGAGATAGTAGATGTGTAATCCAAACATCTCTGTCATAATTGAGTTCGGTTAAATGTAACATCACCTGCCCTGTGACCACGGCTTAGTGTTTAAACTCAGATGGACACGGTTTGAACTGTACATCAGTTAAACTGGGAAATAATTTCTCTCTTCATTTATTCATCTCAGAAAATAACAGACTAGGAACAGCGCGTTTCAAATAGTAGTATTCATCTGACAAACAGATTGCAGTTTTCAACAAGACTGCTTGAAATTCAATGTCCTTCAACATGTGGCAGTTATCAGTCAAAAGAGAGACTGTTCTCATGTTTTCATTGTCTTTATTGTGTGTTTTTAACAACTCAACATGTGACTGTGCTGGAAACTCACTGATTTGATCCCAGTTCACTGAAGGCACACCAGGGCTAAGTAAAACTGAAACAACAACAATAACATTAATAATAATACATTTACTATTTGAAATAAAATAAACTTATACAGAAGCACACACACACACACATTTTGTATAATATATATAATACTATAATATAATATAATATATATTTCAGCTAGTTAACAAGGCAACATTCATCAATTTCATTTAGTTTATATTTATATACTAAAATAACTAAAGCTATGAATAAAAAAAGCTATACATATGTTCAAAAATTACATAAAAAAATGTAACTAAAACTGAATAATAAAAAAAATCCCAACATAACACCGGGGTACACAAACAACTTCAGTGAATTTGTTAATATGCCAAATACATCATTTGAATACATGCTGTTAATTAATAAACATATACATAAAAGAGACATAAACCAGAAAACAAAAACCAGAAATCAGTAGTTCTGATTTACCATGACATCAAGCCTTGAAGGCGTCAGAGTGATTCCTGTTTCATCATCATTGCTTTGGTGCCATCTTGAATTTGTAACACAATCACTTCCCACCATCTCTTCAACCCCCATATCCTCCATACCGTTCCTCCAGCACTGATTGGTGCTTTGGCAGTTTGAATACTAATGCTCACTGTGTCCATCTGACCCATGCGCGTATGCGATCCCGATGGCTTCAGCAGCTGAGAACAGAGCAGTTATTTCCAGCATGTCCACCATCGGTATTTACAGTCCATTAGCAGCATATATTTGTAAGAATGCTAAATAAATGTTATTTCCTCCTCCACTCTTAAAGGTTCTTTATTAGCATCACAGAACCTTTAACGTCCATGGAACATTTCCATTACACAAAAGGTTCTTAATGTTATTAAAATGTTCCTCACAGTAAGAAAAAAGATGGTGTTCGATGAAAGGATCTTTGGGGAACCAGAAATGGTTCTTTTATGAAATTGCTGCAAAAACGTTTTCGGAACCTCGTAACCTTAAAAGAATTTTGGAATTGGAATTGTGGGTTTCAGAATGTAACAAAATATTAAACATGTCCATGTGAAGGGGAGCGCATGAATGAGCTTTTTTTTTTTTTTTTTTTTAAACGAGGTTTTTGTTTTTTATATACTTTTTTTTCTCCAAAGATTTAAAGAAATGAACACAAAGATGACTGAAAGCACTGTAAGAGTCACATGACCTCCATTTTCATCATTGTCAAGGGCAAGAATGAGAATGACTGAGTTGATTACAGAACTGTGCTTTATTATTAAAAGAATTAACAAACGCCAAAAGCAAACTTGTCTAGTATTTCAGAGGAAATTGCAAAGAGGGAAAAAATGCACTTCTTTGTTTAATCAGAATATCCTCATCTCAAAAGAATATTCCAAATGGTGTGGAGTGTGTAAAACTTATTTTCAGAATAAAGCGCCTAGGACCGTAAACCTTTACTGGAAGATTATGCGAATGCAAAAATGATCACTAATTTGCACCGTTTATCGCTTTCAGTAGATTACTTTTGTTTCATTGTGCAACACCGTTATCCAATATGGCCTCCCATATTTTCTTGGACCAAGTCACCAAAAACCTAAAGATTTAAGTGGCTCTTTAGGGACCTATTTAGATGGCTAAGAACAACAGTCTTTTCAGACTCAGATTAACCTTGTTAGCCCAGTAAGTTATATTGCTAGTTTTTAAGGGATTGTTTTCAAACTTGTAGCCACAGGGGTGTGAAATAATAAGCACCAGTGGGATTTCACACAAGCCATCATCACACAAACACACACCCAGGCAGTCCTCTGAAACTCCAGCGTTTTGAACCGGTAAAAACCCAGTCACTTCAGTGAATTATTTCTTTATGTTGACTGGAAATGCTAGAGAGCTCAGCCTCATCATTATCTTTCCTTTCCTCCATGCCTCCGACTGAGCTCTGCGATCGACCTCCTTTTTTTAGGTTTGTTTTATTAGTATCTTCTTGTCGGTGAAAGGCACGGTTTATCACCACTATCGGCGGACGGCCGTGAAGACAAAGGTCCTCTTTTCTGATGCGCCAACAGAAAATCGATAGCTGTTTTCCCATGGACGGCTAATTAACGAAGCACTTGTGTCATGTTGGTTCACAGGAAGTGGCTTTATGTCAGACGATCGTATCGGTTTCAATGCATGACACACTGAACTACAGATTAAAGTGTCAAGAGGTGAGAAGTAAACACACACGTGCACGCGCACGTACGAGATACATTTATTTCCTCAGGTTTGGACCGCAAAGTTCTCTAGCTGAAGCTTCAGCGGTTGACGCAGGGGGGTGAAAAAAAAAAAAAAAACATTGGAAATGACCAATCCGGCACACACCGCTGAGAGTGACACTTGCGAATTTCCAGTGCGGACAAGGTGGCAGTACAAACGCTTGATAGATGGCAGGGAATAAAAGGGCTTCTCGTGACAATCTTTCAGCAAATGTCAGCCTTTCATGGTGTTGAGAAGGCCCATTTCATATCTATTACAGCAGGCTTTCCATAGCCGATATTTCACATTTTAGTGCTCGCCGTGCCGCAAATCCTCTGCCAATCTTCTCCATAAGAATCTTTGCCAGCTCCCCCCGACGCATTCTTCCCCTCTGTACCTCCCTCGCTCGTGTCTTTGATGTGACAGAACAAACCACGACCTATTAGGATTAAGGCTTTGAAAAGATCTTTGATGCTGCTCAAGGTTCCTTTAAACTGGCAAACTGACAATATGAGCTGTGTGGAGGCAGGCTTGAATGAGGAGATTGGCTGTCCTCGCCGAGGTCCACGGCAGCACCTCCGTTCCCCCACCTTCGTTCTCAACCCCTGAACCCTGCGAAAAAAAGAGAGAGAGAGAGAGTCTCGTACAGCCAAAATCCGGTGTAAGACGCCTACAAATGTGTATTTTGCTGTGGGTTTTGTATTGCACTACTGCTAGCGGCGTCTGTTGCAGAGGACTTGGCTTGGTGCCCTTGCCATATCTGAACTGTTGCCCGGAATCAAAGGAAAACAATAGCTCATTTTATTTTCTATCCCCCCACCCCCACCTTCTTTTTATTCCTAAGGACACATAAGCAACGTCAAAGGCAGCAGCAGACTGCAGAGCCGAGGATATGTGAAGGACAGGGATAAATGCTGTGCCACGTTATTCAAAAGGAACGAGCCATGGAAAAAATAAACCCTTTTTAAAAGAAGAGGGGGGAGAAACCCTCAGTCAATCTTCTATTGCTAAATTGAATTCGAAATGCACCAATGAGGGCTCTTGTATTTCCTCCAAACATAAAGGCGCAGTGTTTTGACTAGTGGGGAAAATCCCGCTAAAGGTGCACGACTCCAACTCAGTGCAAAGGATGTGGAAACCATCATTTTTTTGCCTCAATAAACTCCTAATGTGCTGCTTATTAATAGTTAGTTGTTAAGTTTAGATATTGGGTAGGATTAGGGATGTAGAATATGGTCATGCAGAATATGTGCTTTATACGGATTAATAAACAACCAATATGCTATTAATAGGCATGTTAAAGCAAGAATTGGTCCCTGTACTCAAGTGCTACCATTGACATAGACATCTACAGTAAGGTTGTTGTAAGCTCATTGCATCACTGCATTCGAGCAAGAATCTGTTTTGATCTCTCAGTAATAATATACCAAAATCATACTCGTTCCAAGTCTTTTTGTACAGAATATCTGAAATGAGAATTGTAGGGAGGAGAACAGCTAAAAATGCTGAGCCACAGAGCCTGATTCCCATTTAATGAGACCGATGACTGCTAGCAGACGGCATAACAGAGCAGTTCTTTTCTTTCAAATAGCCTGCCTCTGTAGTTTAGTTTTGACCTTATCTTCATAACCTTATTGACCTTATCTCTCTAGCTCTGCATTTCAATTCTTAACATTGCTTGAAAGCCTCTTGGGTCTAAAAGAGAGGTTACTGATCTTTTTTTTTAAGAAGAGTCTCAAGTTTCCTCTCTGATTTGGAAATTGCATTTTTTTAAATATCATCTTAGATGAACCTACAGGCTCTTAACTGAGATTAGATTTACAACTGATTTGTTTTAAAGCTTTTGTGCAAGATTATGCCAAACTATGCCAAACTAAGATTATGAAACTATTATATATTTATTAGTTTAGATTTAGATGATTTAGATGTTCAGAGAAATTGGACTGTCAAGTATCTATCTATCTATCTATCTATCTATCTATCTATCTATCTATCTATCTATCTATCTATCTATCTATCTATCTATCTATCTATCTATCTATCTATCTATCTATCTATCTATCTATCTCTTTTGGTTTGTAAATCACTGCATTTTGCGGTCAAATATTTTTTATACCTAAGCTGCTAAACTGTATAACTGACTGTTGATTTCCTATGTATCCTTCTATGGTCTCTTTCTTCTCACATGAAAAGAAAAACTTTAAATCCAAATCAATATTTCAAGTAGCCATACTCCGGTATAACGTTGCCATAGAATGCTGCAGCCTCATGTCTGCCTATGGCTTTCATACGACATTAATAACACAAAGCACGTTTCAGATTTAGGCTTCTGTGTGATCAGAAGGCTGATCAATGTGAACAATGTACCAAACCGGTGGTTTTATTCCTTCTGGAGATTCAGCGCAAGGAGAAGCAACAAGCCTTGACCAGGCATTGTTTCTATTTAGTAGCGCCGTCAAGAGAACTAGAGAGGCCTGTTTGTTTTTAGGCCCCATTTAAAAGACCCAGTGGTGCATTTTGTTAGTCCCAAACAAACAGCAGCACCGCGTTACTGGCTTGCGATCCCCATCCTTCAGCCATAAATGACCATTAAACAATAACAAAGTTTGCGTTCCAAGGTTTGGAGTAGAACTGGTTGGCTGCAGATGACTTTTGTGCATAGCTCCATTAAAATCCCTGGGTGAAAATCCATAATCCATAGACACAGGCGTGGGCATATACTGCCAAATTCCCTCCTCTTCAGCCTGTGTAAAATTCCAGCTCCTTTTAACGCGAGATTGCTTGCATAAAGTGGGTTCTTATGCCATTGTTCAACTAATCATATCCTCTTCTGTAATTTCATTAGATGTGAAAAGATGAGATAGCAACCATTAATCTCTTATTGCTTCATCTAAAATTAAAATAGAGCCAAAAAGGAAAAAGCTCAGGAGAGAACGGGGAATCAATTTGTCATAGTTAGTACATTCACTTGAAAGGAAACATTAATTTGTGCCATTATCTGTCTGAAATCCCATTAAAACTGGGTTAATGTGGTAGCAGCAAATTTCAACATTGTCAGATTGCTTCTTCATTGATATCCCGTGAATGTGTTTTTTGTGATTCATTTATTTAGGGTTGCAGTATGTTAATCTGATTTTGTTGATAACATCAGGTTAGACTACTCTGGCAAAATTAAGAACCATTGAGCACGCTCTGTTTCTTAATGGAACTGTCAGGATTGTGGACTGTTTTGTGTGTGTTTTGCTCCCCATGTGTTCCCTGTGACCCAGTTTTTCCCTCATGTTGATTGTGTTAATTTGACTCCAGGTGTGTCTTGTTCCTCCCTGATTGTCCTGTGTATTTAGGTCTTGTCAATTCAGTTAGTGTTTGTCAGTTCTGAACGTCATTCCTTGTGTTTCCTGTGCCTCCTATGCTCCCTGTTGGATTATTAAAGACTCTCATTTGTGAATTCCTCGTTCCGTGCTTGCTTGTTCCATTGAAGTGTGACAGAAAACCCGACCCATACAGTTACCTTTGCGTCTACCCTCCGTTTTGTTTTCTGTTTTTGCTCGGTGTTTTTTGCTTCTGTTGTGCCCCATGGATCTGTTCGTCCGGCCCGAATTCCTCCTCCTCCTGCTGGAGCAGGGGGACAGATCTCTCGAGGGCCATACAAGACTGTTCCTGTTATTAGCTAACGCCACCTGCTACCCGGACGACGCGCTCTGCTCATTCTATAATGCAAGCCAAACACCGTGTGCAGAGCGCTGCCGTCCGAAGATGGTCCTCGAGAGGATTTCGCCGCCTTCGTGGAGTGGACTCTGGCGAGAAACGGATCGCCCCTCACAGTCTCCCCTGAGGATGAACTCGCCAGATCCACTCCAGACCCAGAGCCCAGCCCGCCATCTCCCCACGGTGCGGAGCACCAGCCCGAGCCCACCGATGATGGAGAGCCATTTCCTGCTGCGATCTGCGAGCCAGCGCTAAGCCGAGCGACTGGGCGTATGATCGCCCTGGAAGTTGAGTCCAACCCGTCAGACCAGGTGCGAGAGCCGGCGACCGTGGTCGGTGTGAGCGCGGAGTGGAGCTCCGCCCCCTGCACTGAGGGTGAGCTGAAGATAGATCTGGGACTACTGGACAGAGAGGGGCCATCCGATCCTCCAGTGCCTGCTCCTCGAAAATGCCCTCCTGTGCCCGCTCCTCGAAAATGAACGCCCTCCCACCCTCTCCTTTCTCCTCCACCGCTGTCATCTGGCAGGTCCCCCGCTCGCCCTCAGCCCCCTATCTGTACGGTGCGAGCCCCATGGGTCTGCCATCCTCCAGCGTCGCCGGGGCTGGAGTATCCCTCACCTCCGCCTCCAGCCTCCGAGGCCCTGACTCCGCCTCGGCCCGTAGACCCAGTGGCTCCACCTCGGCTCCTAGCTCCCTCACCTCCACCGTCACCCATCGATCCACCAGCTCCACCGGGCTCCCTCGTCTCTCCGGCTCCGCCTTGGTCAGGCGTTGACCCACCATCGCCTCAGGACTCCTCTCCTCTGGCTACGCCTCGTCGCTCCATCCCACCGGCTCCGTTGGGCTCCTTCCTCCCTTCAGCTCCACCTGGGTCCTCAGTTGATCCGGCTCCGCCGCGGATCTCCGGGTCTCCGCCTCGGTCGCCAGAGCCCTTGGCTCCACCCTGGCCCCCCGGATCCTCTGCATCCCCCTGGCTCGTTGGCTCTCCATCTCCGCCCCGGGCTCCTCCACCACCTGCTCCGCCGCCGTTGATTGGCCCCCTGGAGTCGGTGGCCATCCTTCCTCCATGGCTCCTCCCTCCGTCGGCTCCACCGTGGGCCATCTTCACGGCTGTGCGCCTTCTGCTCCGGGTCCCTCCTGTCTCTTCCCTGGCTCCTCCCTCCATCGTCGCCTTCCTGGTCTCTGTCTGCCGGCCCCCTCCTGGGTGTCCGTCCTCCTCCTGAGCCTCCTCCTTAGTTCCCGCCTGCCCCTCCCCTTTGGATGTTACTACGGTGCGAGGACGCACCTTCCGGGAGGGGGGCGATATGTCAGGATTGTGGACTGTTTTGTGTGTGTTTTGCTTAAGTTTAGGTATGTTTTTGGAGTAGGGATGTAAAATATGTTAATGCAGAATAAGGCATTAATTTACATTTATTCATTTAGCTGACGCTTTTATCCAAAGCGACTTACAATTGCTATATATGTCAGAGGTCGCACGCCTCTGGAGCAACTAGGGGTTAAGTGTCTTGCTCAGGGACACATTGGTGTCTCACAGTGGATTCGAACCCGGGTCTCTCACACCAAAAGCATGTGTCTTATCCACTGCGCCATCACCACCCATTAATATGTGCTTTAGAAGCACTAATAGCCAATATGCTAGTAATATTCATGCTAAAAATCATGCTGGTCCCTGTATGTTACCATTCTTCAGTAAACTGTAAAGGAAGTAATTTCTTTATATCCAAAAGCAATCCTGGGGCATGATCTCACAATTTTTGCAAAAAGAATTAGGATATGTTGTGTCATGTTACGCCACAGTGGTGTTACGGTCAAGAAAGAATACAAACAGATCTGAAATGTCCAACTGTAATAAGGGGACGTTGGCACCTGCTAGCTGCATTATAGTCAGCGAAATAGAGCCCTTTGAGTGTGTCACAAGATATTCAATATCAAACATACCTTTTCTTAAATGTATTAAAGTCAAGAGCTTTCTTGATTAAAAGAATAAAGCAGCATGCTTTATGTATGGCCCTTAATGATGACTGAGGACTTCCGTGGTGAGGACGCTGAAGTGAAACTCACAATTCCCACCAAACACAGGTAAATTGAGAGGCATAAATTCTGCATGATCCAGGTCTCTCCTTTATTGTTCTGAGAAATCAAGGACTCTCACCATTATGATTGTCTGTGGAGCTGTAGTGTGCTAAGGATGCCCTGCCTCATCTGCACCTTATCATGGCTTTCTGTTTACCTTCAAAGCTTCCAAACAGCATTCTCTCTCTCTCTCTCTCATTTTATTTCCCTTTACACCACGTCTTTCACTTAACTTGACATGTGCACGGGAATGACCTCACGGTTTTAGTTTGGTTTCGTCAGATATTCTGTGCAGCAATCTGCCTTTGAAACTGTCTCAAAGCGCAGATCAAGGATTTTCTGTTGCTTGTGTAAATTGTGGCAAATCTAAAAGGCATTACAAGTCATTCTCTCTCGTTATTTGCAGTTTAATAGTCTTAGCTTATAGATATCTAAAATTCTGTATTTCATGAGATGTGAAAATTGTGCATGCATGGATCTGTTTCACAGTCAGATGTATTTGTTAGAAGTATATGACAGTGTAGTCTCAAAGGCCTTGTAGTGGTCTTGTGTGTCCAGCCATATTGTACATGTTTTAAAATATCCTGCAAAAGCATCTTTAAACTTTTTAACTTTTTTCAAATTTAGACGTTTAAACAAAAAAATTCCTCCTTTTACTGGATGCTTTCAGCATATGAAAACTGGCTGTGTGACAAACTATTTTTTTTTTTTTCACTGATTTTCAGAAAACAAGCAAATAACAAATAAATTAATTAATTAATCAGACATCCAGAAAGGGACCTATTTCACAGATTTTTTTATGTTTTTCAAAGATTTCAAAATGGTTATAGAATAATATTAATGACACAAACTATTTTATTGTTATACTGTGAAAAATACTATATAAAGCTTCTAAACTCTTTTACTTTCACTTCCCATTTGAGGTTAATGACAACATATTCATTACATTTTAATGATGGGCTATGTGACAAATGTAATATTTGGGTGTATGCTGACTCTTATCAGAAAAATTGCACAGAACGTTTTTGAAATTTGCGCTGCAATTCATAACACATTGTACATGAATTTAATGTAACACTGTATTCTTAAAAGGGTGGTTGATTGTGATTTCACTTTTTAACTTGTGTAATGTTGCTGTTTGAGCATAAACAATATCTGCAAAGTTACGATGCTGAAAGTTCATTTACATAAACCCCACCCCCAGGAGCACGCAACAATGGGGGCAAGGTCAGGATGTGCTGCTTTAGAGAAGAGGAAGAGTTGTTGCCATGCTGTCAAAACTAGGGTTTCACAAAAAAATCTATTCATATATGAATCGCGATTCTGTCTTCTAATGATTCTAATGGATTCGCAAGTTTCACAATCAATGTTCTAAAACAGGGGTTCTTAATCCTGTACGTTAAACATGGATGTGCACGTGGTTGCCATGGTAGCGAGCAATACTTGCTGGCAAACACTTCTTACTGTTACAAAGTAAACGATTACTTTACAATAATGCTACAATGCAATCATGTATTCTGCTAAATTACAGCTTCTAATCAGGATAAAACCATATATTAAAAGCTAATATAAACAGTAGCATTTACAAATAACAGCATATCTACAAGTAAGAGACAACAACAAACAAAGAAACATATCTGTAGTGAGTGGGGCGGGAACGAGGCCGGTGGATTTAATGATAATGAGCGACACCTGCGCCACTCACTGGTCTTGAGTCCCACGGAGGAGCTCCGGAAGGATAAAAGGAAGAGTGATGACAGTGGAAGACGAGAGAGGACCAGGCCTGGACTTTATTTTGTGTGCGGCAGTCGTCTGTGAGGGGCTGCCGCTTTACTTTTGTGTTTATTTTATTTATTAAAGTCCTTAAATGTTTGCCGGTTCCCGCCTCCTTCCCGTTCTACGAACTGTGTTACATTGGTGCCGAAACCCGGGAGGAAGGAGGGACTGTCAGAGAGCCCTCACTGCTGAGGGGGATCGCGGTGCTGAGGAGATCGGGCAGCAGGGAGTAGCGGAGATCGCCGGTGGCTGCCCGAGGCGGCGGTGGTGCTGGAGCGATGGAAGAATGGGTGGGACGGAAGGCTCGCTGCCCTGCTCCTTGGTCGAGGAGGGGTGGCTGCCGTCCGAGAGGGAGCGGAGGAGTCGGCGCCATTCACCAGGAGGTCGTAGCCTGCTGCCATCCGCCATGTTGGGGAGAAGCAGGGAATGGGGGACTCGCTGCTGGCGGCCCTCAACTGGAGGAGCCATCGCCGTCCGCCAGGAGGCGGAGGAGCGTCGGGCTGTCCACCAAAGATGTCCAGTACCATCGCTTGGCATCGTGAGTGAGAGCCTCTCAGCTGGTTGAGGACCAAGCAGCAGTGTGTCTGGGAACCGGACCAAATTTCTCCGCTCTCTCGTCTCTGTCTCTCCTCATCCTTCCGTCTCCTTTTCTCTCGCCTCGTCTGTCCTTACCTCCAGGTACACCGCGGCCGCCCTGACGGCCCTCCCCAGGAGGGGGGGGGGGGCAGAGTGCAGTCTCGAGGGTACCCCCTTGCCTGCGAGGGGTGATGGGGGTATGTAGTGAGTGGGGCGGGGCCGAGAACCATGGGAGCGGAACGAGGCCGGTGGAGTTAATGATAATGAGCGACACCTGCACCACTCACTGGTCTCGAGACCCACGGAGGAGCTCCGGAAGGATAAAAGGAGGAGTGACGACAGTGGAAGACGAGAGAGGACCAGGCCTGGACTTTATTTTGTGTGCGGCAGTCGTCCGTGAGGGGCTGCCGCTTTACTTTTGTGTTTATTTTATTTATTAAAGTCCTTAAATGTTTGCCGGTTCCCGCCTCCTTCTTCCCGTTCTACGAACTGTGTTACAATATCATTCTGAAACGTCCTGTAAGAGCCGTGCTTGCACAGGTTCTGCGCGATCCTCTTCACTAGTATTCTCTGGGTCTCAATCGGGCTCAAAAGTGATAAGCAATATAGATGATGCCATTGTTTACAATACAACCAGAGCACATTCCGAGGTGAGGGGCGTGACGGTTCTGCACTCTGAGCCCGTTGTGAATTTCTGAGGGAAAGGCTTCATAAAACCAGGAAATCATGTGAAAAATAATGTGTTTTGCATCCCATAAACACACTCAAGCCTAAAAAAAAAGTCAACCACCCCTTTAAAAATGCTGATAAAAATGCTGAAATCTTAGGATATGTAATGCACTTTGTTGGCGGAAATACCTGTCATATTTAAAAATCTGTAAATTGTCATTGTAAATAAAGTTTCTAGGTTTGTTAATCATTTCTCTTTATAAAGTCAAGTTTGATAATAACACCAAAGTGTTGGGGAGTAACTAGTTATATGTAACGAAATTATGTAATTTAACTACAAAATAAATTTAACTGTAATCAGTTACAGTTACTAAGAAAAATCTGTAATTAAATTACAGATATTTATGAAAATGTTAACAATTACAAAGGGGGTTACATCTGAATATTTTCACACATATTTATCTCTCAAATTGCATTGAGTGCTTTAAAATATGAACCACCAATGTATCAGGACACATGCTTATTTTAAAACTTTTTTTTCATATTTGGTTTGCTTTATTTTTTATGATTAACCGTTTTTTTATTCCCAAGGCATTGTTAAATACCAGTGTTTCCTGTCATTGCTATTCAGACGGTTTCTTGTTATAATTTGAAACTTTATGATTTTAACCTCAGAAAGATATCAAAGTAAAAAGAGGTAGACAGCTTACTGAACGGGGCTTGAGAGAAAGTTGCTAGTGAGGGCACTGGCGCAGCCAGTAAGGCAAGGCAAGTTTATTTATATAGCACATTTCATACACTGGTAATTCAAAGTGCTTTACACAAATGGAAGTGAAATAGTCATTAAAATGAATAATGATCACATCAATAAAAACAAGGAATTAATAATAATAATAATAATCACAACAATAAAAACAAAATGATATAAACATTTATTTAAAAAGAATTTAAAACAGTTAAGAATAGAGTGCAATCAGTTCAGACGTAGCACAGTGCTCATTCAACAAATGCACAGTTAAACAGATGAGTTTTGAGTCTTGATTTAAATGTGGCTAATGTTTTAGCACATCTGATCTCTTCTGGAAGCTGGTTCCAACTGTGGGCATCATAATAGCTAAAAGCGGACTCCCCTTGTTTTGTGTGAACCCTTGGTGTTTCTAACTGACTCGATCCTAATGATCTGAGTGGTCTGTTCGGTTTATATTCAGTGAGCATATCTGCAATTTATTTAGGTCCTAGGTCATTGAGTGATTTATAAACGAATAAAATAACTTTAAAATCAATCCTAAATGTAACTGGAAGCCAGTGTAAGGACCTGAGGACTGGTGTGATATGCTCAGATTTTCTGGTTCTAGTCAGAATCCTGGCAGCAGCATTCTGGATGAGCTGCAGTTGTCTAATGGTCTTCTTGGGAAGGCCAGTGATGAGACCATTACAGTAATCCACCCTGCTGGTGATAAAGGTATGAACAAGTTTCTCCAAGTCTTGACTGGAAACAAATAATCTAATTCTTGCAATGTTTTTGAGATGATAGTATGCTGATTTAGTTACTGCTTTGACATGACTACTGAAACTAAGGTCTGTCTCCAGAATCACCCCAAGATTTTTTTACTTGATTTTTAGTTCTTTGACCCCTAGAGTCAAGGTATGCATTCACCTTGAGAACTTCATATTTGTTTCCAAATGCAATGACTTCAGTTTTCTCCTATTTTAATTGAAGGAAGTTCTGGCACATCCAACTGTTAATTTCATCAATGCATTTGCAGAGGGAGTCAGTGGGGCTGTAGTCATTTGGAGATAAGGCTAGGTAAATCTGGGTATCATCAGCATAGCTGTGATAGGCAATTTGGTTCTTCATCATTATTTGAATTAGTGGGAGCATATACAGGCAAAACAGGAGTGGTGCAATAATTGAGCCTTGTGGGACTCCGCATGTCATGGACGTCCACATTGACTTATGCTCTCCTATACTCACATAATAACCTCTCCCTTCTAAGTATGATCTGAACCATTTGAGTACCATCCCAGAAAGCCCGACCCAGTTTTCCAGTCTCTCTAGAAGTATGTTATGATCGACAGTGGCAAACGCAGCACTAAGATATTGTAATACCAGCACTGATATTTTGCCAGAATCAGAATTGAAGCGAGTATCATTTATTATCTTAATAAGTGTGGTCTCTGAGCTGTGATGCGCTCGGAAACCAGATTGAAAATTGTCCAGGTATCCATTTGAGTTTAAGTAGTTGCTCAGCTGAAGACTAATCTTACCTATGAAAGGAAGATTGATATTGGTCTATAGTTGCTCAACACTGTGTTATCAAGATTGCGCTTTTTCAGAAGGGGCTTAACAACTGCAGTTTTCAGGGAGTTTGGAAAAGTCCCAGAAAGAAGTGAGGCATTCACCACAAGAGATCTGCTTCTAAACAGTTAAGCACCCTTTTGAAAAAAGATGTGAGAAGTGTGTCAAGATAGCAGGCTGACGATTTAAGGTGCTGTACTATTTCTTTCAAAAATTCGCTATCAATTGCTTAAAAAAACAGACATAGTCACTTCTTTTTGAAATTGCGGCCGAATCTGTGTGACTTCTGCATAACTAGAAGATGTGCCAATCTCCTTTCTGATATTATTGATCTTCTCAGAAAAGAAGGAAGCAAACTCATTGCATTTGCTGTCGGAGTGCATTTCACTGGGAATCTGACTTGGGGGGTTTGTCAGTCTCTCAACAGTAGCAAAAAGAGTGCGAGTGTTGTTTAAGTTACTGTTTATAAGGTTTGAGAAGAAGGTCTGTCTAGCTGTGGCTAGTTCCACATTGAAAGCATTAAGGCTGTCTTTATAGATGCTATAGTGAATTTCAAGTTTCGTCTTCCACCATATCCGCTCAGCCTTTCTGCATTGTCTTTTCATACTCTGAACTGCTGTTGATTTCATACTCTGAACTAGGGATGTAACGATTACCGGTTTGACGATAAATCATGATAAAATTCCCCACGGTTAGTATTACCGTTCCATATTTTAATTATCATTAAAACCGTATTCGATTACCGTGATTTGAACAACTCTCGATACATAAATACTGTCCGGCATAAAGCAGAGTGTAACAGTGTCACGAGCGCACGGCAGCATAGTTTCTTTCTGAGTGAAAACGGCGGAAAAGCTGGGAGGTTTTAAAAGAGTGCTGAGGGAATTATACAAATGAATATATCAGTGAATTAATTATATGAATGTACCTCTGAAGGTTCTGACTGTCTTCAGAAACGATTCGATGGCATTTTGTTTTCATCTCAGCTCCATGTAATACCTAAAGCAAGTGTTCTTAAACACAATACTGCTTTGTTCGCGGAGTTCACGGGAATCAGCTGTAATTCAGCTTTTCCATATAAAGCGCCACCTGCTGTCAGAGAGTGGATTTACAGACACTTATTTACATTCAGCCTGTGTGCAGTTTCTGTCTGGACTAAAAAACGGACCAAATTTGCATGCCCTGCTGTAAATTTTAACCGGTCGATTAAAAACAAGCTTAAGTGGATTCTACACATTTAAACAATTCAGATAAGCTGTATATAATTATTTATGGAGCAGATAAAATACATATAATCATTTATTAATCAATTATCATTTTAACTTGACCCTTTTCTTTAAAGGCTGAAATGTGAGGTCTACCTTTATATTAAACTTTATTTGAACATTTACATTATTTATTTGAACATGCTATTAAACTGTTGTCTGTCAAGATGCCATTTAAAATCCAGACCTCATTGGTAATGTTATTGTTTTAGTGATTATGCAAACAAAGTCATTTTATTTGCTGTTTGTTGATTTGTAAGTATGAAACTTGGTGAAGTGATTTATGTGTCGGTACTTTTTGAACATCTCCAGCACATTTTAACAATACCGTGATAATACTGATAACCGTGATAATTTTGGTCACTATAATCGTGATGAGAAATTTTCATACTGTTACATCCCTACTCTGAACTGCTGCTTAAGTCTGATTTTGTGGTGGCTGTGCTTTAAAATTCAATTATAATCCCAGCCAACATTTCCATGTGGGAAGCATGTGGGTTTTTGATGGGCTGTCACTTGGATCCTGCATGGGCAACACAAATGGGACCCATTAAACAAAATAAAACAAAACTTGATCAAAACTGGATAAAAATACTTGAACAGAACAGGATGAAATGTTATTGAAATGGCCTGTGCAGACTTCTCAGCTTCATACCTAAAAAAACAGTAAAGAAAGAAAAACAGAAAAGGCAATTATTTTTAAATACTACTAAAACATTCATGAGCATTAAAAAGCATGCATGGTTATAATGAAGCCATGCCAGCACTTCATATTTCTGCCTAAGTGACAAAACTGTCGATTAAAGGGATAGTTATACTACTAAAGGTAATATGAACAAGTTAAAAGTGACAATATTCAGTTTAGAAATGTAATTATTTTCAAGGAGCTATTTTTTGTTGCGAGATAGCCTACACAACAATGCAACGCAGTTTGATTTCAAAAGAGTGTATAAGCGTAAAATTTTTATCGTCAAATTAACAGTAACTTACTGGTAACAATTATCCAGTAGTTGCTGTATTTCATACCACAGCAATTACTGTGAAACTAAGTACAGTAGTTTTAAGTGTACTATTATTTTTTATTTTATTTTCTTATATATTCAATAACACAAGTTATTACTTCACAGCTAGTCTTCAATAACACAGAATTACCAGCATATTAACCGTATTTCATCAGTGAACATACATATAGCCTACAAGTAAAATCACAGATAACACATTGTGCAAGTGAAAAATAACTGGTGTAAATATAAAAATAAAAGTTTGAAGAGTTAATGTACTTAATTAGTAAGACTATACAACAATAATCAGAGAACACATCAAAACAATTAAAATGGTTTTCTTTATGGCAATGACTCTTCCCGCCTGCCTCACGATGATCAGTCAGCACCACTGCGGGAGGGAAATGCTAGTTAGCATGGCTTAATTGATAAAACAAATGAGACAACAGCAAGTGTTTAAAAGTTCACCTACTTACCTATTTAACGTACTCGTACAACTTTTCGTCTTCACGAGTCTCCCCATTGGTCTGCTAGTGCCGCTGCGGGAGGAAAATACTAGTTTACTAGGAAAGTGAGCAAGTAAAATTACAATAATACGTACATGATGGTGAAGAAAACTGAAAAATACATGTATTTTAACGTATACCTACCAATTTATCATACTCTTAGGACTTCACGACGAGTCTCCCCCTGGTCTGACAGCCATACTGTGGGAGGAAAAGGCCAGTTAGCACAGCTTGACTCAGAAACTGAACACTGGCTCACATATTCTTATAAAACATTTATGTAGCTTTATATCTTGCAAACATCATCAGAATAAAACGTAAAAAGAGATAAAAAAGTTGAAAATTAAAGTCAACTTACCACACTCTTGTGAGCTTTTATCTTCACAATAAATCCGCCATGGTGCCATGCCATCGGATGGGGAGATGTTTGGTAACACCTAAAACCTAATAACACATAAAATGCAACTCATTACACTCTCTGTGCTGTCTGTTTTGGGGTGATGGACATTAATAAATCAGCCATTATTTTTAATCACAATTTTTTGATACTTTACTACATGTTAGGTATGGATAAATGTATGCATTATTCTTGCAACAATGTTTATTACTGTAATAGCTTAATAAGTATTGCTATATGTATGATAATAAGAACTTTGTCTGTTGCTCTTATGAATGTTTTAACATGATTTTTGTAAAAGGTTAACTAGCAAACTGAATGCATAGCATTCTTCATGACCAGTGTTTGCTTGTTTCATTCTGTAACCTATTAGTTTTATGCTCCCCACAAAGACGATTATAATAGCTGGATCTGGCGACACGGCGGAGGCTGCGCCAGTGCCCTCACTAGCAACTTTCTCTCAAGCCCCGTTCAGTAAGCTGTCTAATTTACACATCCGACACGTTTGCCCACAAATATAGCATTTTTAATCTATTATGAAGCAGACGTGCCTGTATGCGCTCACTTTAAAAGCTTTTTTATTGAAGTGGAAACGTATGGGCGATTGCGTTACACGCAGAAACATTCGAGCATAAACTTGTTTTCAGCTTCTGCCCCGTGATTGTATAAGTAAAACATCCTACTGAAAGTTTGCTGGTTAACTGCCAACATTTAAATTTTTATATAACGTTAACTGTTTAGCTACGATAGTTCAATCGCGACAGGCTTCGTTAAGCTTCATTAGTGTCGACTCTGCCATTACTGCATTTTCAAATATTTTAAAAAATATCCAATTATATAAAAGCAGCAGTAATTCGGATACTATAAAATTAAATATAAATGTTACCTTGATAGATTAGAGCATTTATCCATTCACACGGAGGTGCCCGACCGTGTTGAAGTGGCGAGTAGCAACCGTTGTTGTTGTTGATTTTTTGTTTGTTTGTTTTTTTGAAATGAGAAGAGGCAGGAATACACGCACGCCAATCATCGCATTATGCAATGACTGCATAACACAAGTGCTTTTAGATTATAAGGAAAAAAGATACTCTTTGAGATACTTATAAATAAAATAAAATGAGATTATTCATAAAGTAAATGGTCTTGGATTGTTATACACAGTACATTATGATATAATCCTTCATGATATAAAAACACATGAAATATCAATTTATTTAATTGTTAAGGTTAGTTACCCATAATTGCATAAACATAAATCAACTGCAAAAAAAAAAAGAATTATGTAACTATAAATATATCCTAATATAGCCCAAATGTGGCCCACGTGGGACCCACAAATAAACAATAATGGGCAACCTAACTGGGGCCCACAACTTTATCCAAGCTGGGGCCCACATTCAGCCCATCAATGTGCCCACTCTGAGCCCATGCCCAGTTGATGCCCATATAGCACAGATAAATCCCATGTGGGGCCCACATGGACATGTTGGCTGCTTAATTCAAGTGATGAAGGATTTTGAAAATATGACAGTAATCCGTGTTGAGTATACTATAAGGTTATCCCTGCCTGCTTTAAATGTTTGAAAATGGTTAACTGTTGAAAACTGTTAGAAATGTAGAAAAGTATTCAAAAAGTAATCAGTTACATTACTTTAATAAAGTAATTGAAATAGTTACACTACTTATTACATTTTAAATAGGGTAATTTGTAATCTGTAACCTATTACGTTCCCAAAGTAACCTTCCCAACACTGAAAACATTACAGTATAGAAGAGGAAGCACAGCCGCAGGAGTTACAGTTGGTGAGGAGTCAATGCTAGTAATGTCAGTGAGGTGTGTTCTCACCTCAGCCGTGATGGATGGAGGGACGGAGGGAGGGAGGGAGGGAGGGGGGCTGTGAGACAGAGACGCTCATTTGTTCAGTCATCTCTCAAACGGCTAGTGTTTGACTTCCTCCCGGCAGGAGTGGGTAATTCAGCAGCACCATGTGAGCTTGTTAGATCACCAAGGCCCAAAGGTGGTACCATTCTTTGCAGACCCTTGAGAGCAAATATGTAGTAATGATATTGTCTCCAGCTGGGTAATAACACACAATTCAGATGGCCACACACCGCACTGCCGCAGAAATAGAGGGGAGAGAAGAATTACCCTGAAGCACTAGAGGAAAATGACAGTAGAAATGTCTCCAGCCTCTGAAGTGGGGCATTGAAAAATGTTCTCCGGTACAACTGGACCCTCAATAGCTGTTTTAACTCTCAACAAAACAAACAAGCAGCTTGAATAAATGAATGTATAAATAATTACAAGGGCATGTGTACATACGCTTCAGTTCATACAACAAAAAACTAATTATCGTGCAATTCAAAAACATTAAAACATAAAAGACCCCATGAAATCAAAAATGTAATATTGTTTTCACATTTGGTTCAGTTGCTTCCACCCCCTCAGGTACCATCATAAACAGCAGCAGCTGTTTACCACAGTAACTAGCAACTCAAGACGTCAGTCTCACTATTTTATAAATGGGTTTGTTGATTTGGATATAGCAGCAAAATTAGAGAAAGCACTCTCAGTCCACGTAGTCATCTTTCTGCTGGTGTACACCTAAAGGTTAGTGAATATTTAAAAAATTGTCCCAGGAAAACAGACCCATAAATGTTAATGATTCATCTTGCACACAGACGGGGCTGAGGGGCAAACAAATCCACCAAAATAATAAAAAAAACAAGCCCCTAGACATTTAAACTAAACCAATTAGCGTGAAATGTGAAAATGAATGAAAACTGTTGACTAACATTTAGATTTGCTCATGTTGCATTAGATCACACGTTTCTACCAATCAGAGACGTTTAGATTACTCACTGTGTAAAATGCCAGAGTTTTGTTCAGCACACATGCTCACTTACTGAATTTTGCACTCTTTTGAAATTTCTCATCATAAACACTAAGTACAGAGATGTAGGTAAGACACTTTGCAATGTAGACAGCTTCGGTGATTATAAAAGGAGCTTTTGTTAGCGTGCAAAAACTCATTGACTGCTGCAGTGATGGGAAACATTATTTGCTCACTTCCTGTTTATTTTATAACCAGTTTTGCTTTTCATGCTACTAAAATAACCAATGTGAAGTCTTGATTTTTGAATGCGTTAAAAAAAAACTAATTCATGAATGGTTCTTAGCTTGTTTTATCTTTGTAGCCAGAATATGTAATTTCCCCAAACTAATCAGCAATAATGATTTTGTCATAATATTGCAGTCATAATATTATTGTCATAATATTGCAGCCCTATATACCCAAGGGGAAGTCGTGGCCTAATGGTTAGAGAGTCGGACTCGTAATCCAAAGGTTGTGGGTTCGAGTCTGGGGCCGGCAGGGATTGTAGGTGGGGGGAGTGAATGTCCAGCGCTCTCTCCACCCTCAATACCACGACTGAGGTGCCCTTGAGCAAGGCACCGAACCCCCAACTGGTCCCCGGGCGCCACACCATAAATGGCTGCCCACTGCTCCGGGTGTGTGTTCACTTCGATGGGTTAAATGCAGAGCATGAATTCCGAGTATGGGTCACCATATGTCACTCACTACTACATAATGAGTTTCTGTTTTTCTCTTTCATAATTTCTGAACTTTATGTAAGCTATTTATTTGTTGTTGTGTAAAAATATATACGCCACTAGAAGCAGCATTAAACATTATGTGTGAATAAACAAATGCCATGTCAGAAACAGCATTTATTTTTATATTTGCAATGTAAGGATGATTTTTATGTTGATAAAATGTATTTGTATAATATTTTAATTGATTGAAGTAATTGGTTAAATTTAAGTACTCAAAAGTGACTATTTTTCGGTAGAAATCATTTTAAATATTTACAAACAATCACAAAGAAACAGCAAATAACACAATTAATTAATTTGAAGTAGAAATTTGAAGTAGGAAAACCGAAATAATATTAATAATAATATTTAGTAATAATAACTTGAAAAATACTTTTTTTACAGTGTATTTGACAAAGACAACACCACATTTTTTTATATAATGTATACGTTAATTATATATATATATATATATGGAGCAAATATGGACACTTAATGGAAGAGGTCACACAGTTATAAGGTTTTTTTGTTGTTGTTTTTTTCCCCTTGGACCACTACAATGCGAAATTATAAATATAGGAAAAGCTGTAAGCAAGTAATTAATTAACAATTTGCAGTTTTCTTATGAAATGCATGTACAGAAGAAACAAAACTGTGCATTTTGAAAATCATTTTATGGGACCTTTAAACCAATCAGACTGACATTGATTGATGACACTGACATTTAACCAGTAAAAGTGAACTCCACTAACCTCTTTGTTCCCCTACTGTAGTGTGAAATTGTGGCACATGATTCTTAATGAGCGTGAAGTGGTCAAGGGCTTGACATAATGCCTCAGGGGCCTCAAGGGGCCCCCACTGGAACAGTCTATTAGCTTCCTGCTGGGCTTTGGCTCACACACAGAGCTCGCTGCTCTGGATAAATTGGTCTAATGCCCCTTTATGGATGCCTCCAGGCTATAAACTGTACTTCTGCTGTCCGTCAGACAAGTTAAGAGACTTGATCAAATGAGTGCTGTTGTTTATTCATTAGTCGTGTTTGCAAAAGTATTATCATTGCTTATAGTTTGTGACAGAGATCTCATTAAACCGCGAACACTATGTATTCACTATTTGGTACATAATTTGTCCTGCTGCGTAACTGCTACAGATATGAACTGTTTCTCAAATTATGTGGTTTATTTATCAAGAGGTGTGCTTTTACTTTTCAAATCACAGAGTTATTTTCCTTGTAGAAAGTAACAACCTGGGGCACATTTATGCACTAGAATATCATAGAGATTTGGGAGAGGGATCTTGTGCCTTAGTCATTAACTAACCACTTGACAACCACCCACAACATCTTTGTAATTGCTTAACAATTTGTTAAAACTCACTCTGCATAGCAACCACTCACACCCCCTGGCATTGACTTTCAAGTGTTTGCTTTAGAAATGTTAGTTTTTTATGAACATTTATTTTAAATTTGAATAATTGATTTCTCATTTATATATAATCATAACTGTAATATATTGAAGAAACTGGTCAAACTTTATTCTAAGGTCCAATTCTCGCTTTTAACTATGACTTTTGCCTCCATAAACTTCTAATTTGGTGCTTATTAATAGTTAGTAAGGTAGTTGTCAAGTTCAGCTATTGGGTAGGATTAGGGATGCAGAATATGGTCATGCAAAATATGTACTTTATAAGTACTGATAAACAGCCAATATGTGAATAATAGGCATGCTAATAAGCAACTAGCGAGAATTGGTCCCTATACTAAAGTGTTACCAAGAAACTACGTTGTTAAATCAGTAAGTGAATGTACGATCATACATTAGGGGTGTCAATCAATGGGAAGCCAGCAGCAAATCAATTCAATTCACATCTTGTAGGTTTTTGATTCAAGCTTTCGATTCAATAACAAATTCAGAACAATTTGATATGATTCAGAATAAGGTTCAATTCAATTCATTTAAATTTGATTGTGATTAATGATTCGATTACATATATTTTTAGGTGCGTTTATCGGACTATATGGTGACATGTTTGGTTCACTTAGTTTTGTTGTGGCTACAACATATTAACTTGTGGGAGTGTGATAACATCGTGGAGACCTGCGTGACCATAGCAACCGGGGATTATCAGAGATGGATTTATTTATGTTTTATTTTGAATTAAGAAATTATTATATTAATTATTATAGAAATGATTACATTATTAACTTATATTAACTATAGACCTAGGCTATCATGCATAAACGTTACATAAAGTACACAAAATAAAATAGGCCTACAAGAAATCATTTTTATCCATCTCACAGACTTTGTAAGTCTATTAACTGATCATCTTTTTTTCCGTAATATTTGTATATTATTATTATTATTAATATTATTGGTTATATTTTTATATTCGTTGTTATGTATTTGATTTATTTTCCTTTCATTTCGATCTTGTAACATTCTGAATATTTTTGTAAACAATAGTGTAAATGCTTGACATGCCAATAAAGCTTTGATTATGCTATATGACTGGAATTTTTACTGGAAGTGCTGTTTAAAGTTTGGAGTTAACATATATTTAATTTTATTTTGGCTAATTAATAGACTATAATTATAAATACTATAGTGTTTCATTGAGGAATAGATCATTTGTGTAGCTTCATTTGTAAATGAAAACACAACACGCTCCTTTATTCTCACATACAGGTGTAAATACAATCATAAAGTCAAAATATTATTGTCATAATTGTCAGGAGTTTACAGGATTTGCTAAATATATGGTAGCATAATAATACTAGCATAATTATACAGAACATAATTAGGTAAAACGATACACAAATTGAAAGGGCAAATAAGCATATAACAATAAAATATAACCCTGACCAGTTAATATAATATTAATGATATTAATCAAATTAAATAAAAAGACACAATCAGTTAACGGATTTACAAGACTGGTATAAATAAAAATGTTTGTTCCATTTCTGATAATTCCAGGTTGCTATGGGCAGGTTGTTTATGCATTAAACTCGTGGCCACGAGAAAAGGATGTTATTCCCTAAACAAAGGATCTCGAGTCCACGGCTTCACATCGTGTTGCCACAAACTAAGGATGTTGTTACCTCGACAAAATGATCTCATGGCCACGACATACTGTATTATCACTTTCCCACAAGTCAATATATCGTGGCCATGAGAAAACTATCACGGTTTATGGGTTCACTAACTCCTTCTCGCTCTGTCTGTGTGTGTGTGTGTGTGTGTGTGGGCATGTCGGGTATTGCGGCTGACGGGCTGATCAGCTCCAGCTGTTCCTGATCAGAGCTGCTATTTAAGACCTGTGCATTCAGTCCTTGTTGTCAGATCATTTTGCTGTTCCCGCTGTGTTCCTGGTTGTATTCGAGTTCCCTGTTCCTGTTCTTCATCTTCTTGGATTCTGTTTCGAGTTTCGAAGGATTCCGTATGTTCCCGGGAGATACACAGTGGCTGCCCTGCGCTGCCAAGAGTGACTGCGATCCTGCACATGCTTCATTTGACTCTTGCTATATGTCTTGCTTCGACTCTCACAAATAAATTGTTATATTTCACATTCACTACTGAATCCTCTTTTGTGATCGTGACAGAACGATCTGACCAAACAATGGATTCAGCAGATGCATCGGATCTACGGGACTTTTTGTCCAACAACGCACGCATGGATCTTCAAGAGGAACAGATGTTAACGACTGGTCGAGCCGTGCAAGCCTTGGTAGCGCAGGTGTCTGAGCTCGCAACCCAATTCCAACATCTGAGATCGCCCACTGCGCCACCTCCACCGCCAGTTCCTTCCACTTCAACGAACATCAGACAACACCATGAGCTGTGTCTACCCACACCAGAAGCTTATGGTGGTGAGCCCAATCTTTGTAGAGCATTCTTAGCTAAATGCTCATTGTTCTTTTCTCTGCAGCCCTTGACTTTTTCCACTGAAGAGGCTAAAGTAGTCTTGGTGTTGACACTATTGTCGGGATGTTCTGCTCTGTGGGGAACGGCGGTGTGGGAGAACAAACACCCTTGCTGCTCTTCGTTCCACACACTCTCGGAGGAGATGAGACGGGTCTTTGATCGTGCAGTGGTGGGCCGTGAGGCCGCACGCATGCTGGCTGATCTACGGCAGGAGAACTAACCTGTTTCAGATTATTCCATCAATCTCCGGACCATGGCTGCTGAGTGTAAGTGGAACGAGGAGGCGCAGTGGGACATGTTCCTGCATGGGTTGGCTGACCGGATTCAGAAGGAGATCTTCACAGTGGAATTACCCACTGATCTTGATGGACTCATCGAATTAGCCCTTCGTGTTGATGCACATCTACAGCAACGCGATCAGCGAGGCCGCCACAAGTTGGTATCAGAACTTCCTGAGTATTCCACTGCCAACTCCAGTAATACGGTCAGTCTCCCATCCGATTGTGAACCCATGGAGGTGGGAAGAGCTCGGCTTTCCCGGGAGGAGAGGGACCGTCGGAGAGCAAAGGGACTTTGCTTATATTGCGGTGCTGCGGGTCACTTCCAGGCTGACTGTCCAGTAAAAGGCCAAGTCCGACAGTAGAGTTGAGGTTACTGTCGGGTGGATTGTCCCTGGAGAAATCCTCATCCACAACTCTCCTCCCGGTAAGACTGCAATGGGCAGGGTCCACAACTGCCAGGCCCTCTTGGATTCTGGAGCGGAAGGTAATTTTATGGACATCAATTTGGCACCTTCAAATTTTCATTGTTCCTCTCACCCATAAAATCTCTGTCAACGCACTCAATGGACAGACTCTTCCTTGTATTACACACACTACTGGCCCTGTCACCCTCATCACTTCAGGAAACCACACTAAGAAACTTACACTTCTGCTCACAGAATCCCCACTGGCTCCGGTCGTTCTGGGCCATCCCTGGCTGGTCCGTCACAATCCTAGGGTGGATTGGGGCCATAGTCTCCGCCTAAGGGCAGGTTATACTCGCTTTCTGCTCCAGAAAGTGAGGACATGGAGACCTACATTTCTGAATCTCTAGCAGCTGGGCTCATTCATTCACTCTTCTTCTTCTCCCGCTGGGGCAGGATTTTTTTTGTGGGGAAGAAGGATGGTTCCCTGCGACCTTGCGTTGATTACCGAAGGTTGAATAACATCACGTTAAAGAACTGCCGTTGATGTCTTCAGCTTTCGAGCGGTTGCAGGGAGCATCTGTCTTAACCAAATTAGATTTGCGCAACGATTATCATTGGGTCCGCATAAGGGAGGGGATGAGTGGAAAACCGCGTTTTATACCCCCAGGGGGCACTTTGAATATCTTGTTATGCCCTTCGGGTTGTCCAACTCCCCTGTGGTTTTCCAAGCACTCGTTAATGACGTGCTGAGAGACATGGTCGATCAGTTCATATATGTCTACCTGGATGACATATTGATATTTTCTTCCTCTCTACAGGAACATGTTCAACACGTCAGGCAAGTGCTCCAGGGGCTGCTCGAGAATGGGCTTTTTGTCAAGGCAGAGAAATGCTCGTTCCATGCACAGTCAGTCCCCTTTTTGGGTTACATCATCTCGTCCGAGGGGATGCGCATGGATCCTGACAAGGTTAAGGCTGTGGTGGATTGGCCAACCCCAGATTCCCATAAGGCCCTGCAAAGGTTTCTGGGGTTCGCCAATTTCCACAGGCGTTTTATTCGCAATTTCAGTCAACTAGCTGCTCCTCTGACTGCCTTGACCTCCACCAGAACAACGTTCAGGTGGTCTGGTGCAGCTGAAGCTGCATTTACCAACCTCAAGAGCAGATTTGTTTCAGCTCCCATTCTCATAGCCCCTGATCCCACACGTCAGTTTGTGGTGGAGGTCGATGCGTCAGAGGTGTGGGTAGGTGCTTTTCTTTCCCAGCGCTCCTCCTCGGACGACAGGATGCGCCCTTGTGCTTTCTTTTCTCATAGTTTGTCATCCGCTGAATGCAATTACGACATTGGTAACAGAGAGCTGCTGGCAGTCAAGTTAGCCTTGGAAGAATGGCATCATTGGTTAGAGGGTTCGGGGGTACCTTTTATTGTCTGGACCGATCATAAGAACCTCGAGTATATTAGTTCTGCCAAACGTCTTAACTCCAGGCAGGCTTGCTGGTCCATTTGGATTTTTCCCTTTCCTACCGTCCGGGTTACAAAAACATCAAACCCGATGCTTTATCTCGTATTTTTAATCATTCCAAGTGCCCGTCCACTCCAGAGTGTATTATACCTGAGAGACTCGTTGTCTCTACACTCACATGGGAGGTCGAATCGAAGGTTTGCACAGCTTTAGAAGGGGTAACACCTCCGCCCGGTTGCCCACCGGGCCGGTTTTTTGTGCCGGAGAGATTACGGTCCGACGTTATTCGGTGGGGTCACTGTTCCAATGTGGCTTGTCATCCAGGAGTGAATCATACAAGCTTTCTTGTTAAACAGCGATTCTGGTGGCGTTCCTTGGCTCATGACATCCGAGATTTTGTTTTGGCCTGCTCAGTTTGTGCTCGTGGTAAGACTTCCAATCAACCCCTGGAAGGTTTACTTCAACCACTGTCTGTCCCTTCGAGACCCTGGTCCCACATCGCGCTCGATTTTGTTACTGCCCTCCCAGGGCAATACGGTAGTTTTGACCGTAGTAGACTAGTTCTCAAAGGCGGCCCATTTCATTCTCTTGCCCAAATTACCCTCTGCCAAGGAGACCGCAGTTACTGTTGTTGATCACGTCTTTCGCATTCATGGCCTCCCGATGGACGTGGTCTCTGACAGGGGACCCCAATTTGTTTCCAAATTTTGGTAGGAGTTCTGTTGTTTACTGTGGTCGAGTGTCAGTCTGTCCTCGGGTTTTCATCCTCAGAGCAACGGCCAAACTGAGCGGGCCAACCAGGACCTTGAGAGAGTGTTGCGATGTTTGGTGGCTCAGAATCCCGCCTCCTGGAGCCAGCAACTCTCATGGGTTGAGTACGCTCCTAACTCGTTAGCATTGTCGTCCACAGGCCTCTCGCCTTTTGAGTGTAGTTTAGGTTACCAGCCATCTATTTTTCCTAGCCTGGAATCCAAAGTCGTGGTCCCCTCTGCCCACGCCTTCGTCCAGAAGTGCCGTCACACTTGGAGAAGAGCCCGTGAGACTCTCCTCTGGGTGGGAGCACGCACTATGGCTCAGGCCGATCACCACCGGTCGAAGCCTCCCGTCTACGTCATTGGTCAAAAGGTGTGGCTTTCTTCCAAGAAATTCCTCTCCGCTCTGTCTGTAATAAACTAGCCCCCAAATTCATTGGCCCATTTACTGTCACTAAGATTATTAGCCCAGTGGCAGTCCGCCTCAAACTTCCTCCGGTGTAGTTACCCCCCCTCCCCCCCCCCCGTCGCGCATCGTAGACTGGGAACTAACTTATTCAGTCAACCGTATTCTGGACTCGAGGATTACAATCAACGGGTAAGTTCACCTGAGAGCGCTAGGAGACGCTCCTAGGGGGAGGGGTACTCTCATGGTTTATGGGTTCACTGACTCATTCTCGCTCTGTGTGTGTGGTATTGCGGCTGACAGGCTGATCAGCACTGCTATTTAAGACCTGTGCATTCTGTCCTTGTTGTCAGATCGTTTTGGTGTTCCTGGTTGTGTTCGAGTTCCCTGTTCCTATTCTTCTTCTTCTTGGATTCCGTATTGAGTTTCGAAGGATTCCGTATGTTCCCGGGAGATACACAGCGGCTGCCCAGTTGCGTCCCTACGCTGCCAAGAGTGACTGCGATCCTGCACATGCTTCATTTGACTCTATCAATATGTCTTGCTTGGACTCTCACAAATAAATTGTTATATTTCACATTCGCTACTGAATCCTCTTTTGTGATCATGACAAAAACTAAGTGAACCAGACATGTCCCCTCGTGGGTCACCATAGGATTATGTAAAATAATTCTAATGTGTCCATGGTAAGAAAAAGACAAACTATTTAAGATTGTTTAATTCAAGTTAATATTGAGATTGTTAAAGAGTGCAATGTGCCAATAACATATTTTAAAGCTGATCATACCTAATATTTTCTGCTTTCCCAAATATACAATGATACCAGTGAAACAGCAGTATTTTATGTTACAGAAACAAGATTTGTATTTCAGTAGTAGTGGCCACACAATAAGTTGTCAGCTTTTTCAATGGTTTGCACGTCTTTGACTCAAGACAAGAGCGCTATTGTGAGAGAGCTGTCATCTGGTCATGTAATAATCAGTGACCATCCTGTATTTTAAAATACTGAATGATTAGTGATGTTACGTTCGTGAACGAATCGTTCTTTTTGAACGAATCTTTTAGGTGAACGAATCATTCTCGTTCACGTAATCCATTGACTCATATTTCTCGTTCACTGAAATTCCTCCCTCCACCGCAGCGCGCCGCTATTGCGCGCATGCGTAGCTCTGGACCGTTTCATCTGTCAAAGAATGACTAAACCTCGAGCCAATAGCCTTCGAGTATGATACGAGGACGGAGCATGTGATTTGTTGAATCTAGTGAACGAATACGCCCTTCATTGAGTTGCTTTGAGTTTGAAAGAGTCAAATGAACTGTTACATACATACATCTCGTCTCATTATTACGTTCGTCGTTCGAACAACTGGTTCTTTGTTTTATTTTTTTATATTATTGTTTTTTTTTTATTTTATTTTTTTTATTTATCATTTTGTTTTATTTATTTATATTATTGTTGTTTTATGTTTGAACAGTTACATACTTTTAAATAAAAAAAATATTTCATTATGTTAGTCATGTCATGCACTTTTGTATGTTTAAAAACTGTGAAACATAAAAAAATATGGCAGTATTGATTATTTGCGTCACGTCATCCCATCTCATTTGCGTCATGTGACTCACGTCAGCAAATAGCATTTCAGCTCGGGTTTAGAAGGGGCATGTAATTGGTTGGATCGAACGAACGAATATAATAGCATCATTGACCGAGATGGTTCTGTTTTGAGTCTGAACGAGAGAGAGATCTCCCGTTCGTGAACGAATTGAACGAACTGGTAGCTATACCCAGTTCGTTGACCGGGTAGGTCGGCCATTCTGTAAATCTAGTTCATCAATCAGCAGAAAGCGGATGCAAAGCACAGGTATCCGTACTGTGCACGCTTGTTTATATTCATATTTTACATACAAATTCAAATTCAAATTCAAATTTTATTTGTCACATACATATACATACGTAGTACGACATGTAGTGAAATGTATTGTACGACTGTCCAACAAATTGTCCAACAAAATTAGAAAAACCTCAAGTTTACAAAAATACAAATAGAAAAAGTACAGTAAACATATATACAGAATAACTAGCAATAAAATAAAATAACAAATAGATATGAGAATAAAAAATAGAATATGATTCTATATAGATTCTATAAAAAGTAAAGTGTATGTCAGTGATAAAGTGTCCGTGTGCTGTGCTGTGCAGTGCAGTAAAGTGTATAAGTGAGTAAAAGGATACTAAAGACAAAGACAAATGGTATGTAAGTCCCACTCATTTATCCTTTCGTAACCTTCTACAAATTAGTGCAGATTGTACTTGAAAAATGTGCAAAGTGGAAGTGTGGGGTGATGTGATTAGAGTGGAGAGTGGTTTAGACTCCGAATGGCCTGCGGGAAGAAGCTCCTCCTCATTCTCTCTGTGTTCGCCTTCATGGAGCGGAAGCGTCTCCCTGAACGCAGCAGAGAAAAGAGTCCATTGTTGGGATGGCTGAGGTCCTTCACTATCTTCCTGGCCCTGGTCAGGCACCGCTTGCTGTAGATGTCCTGCAGGTTAGGGAGCTCGGTGTGAATGGTACGTTCCGCTGAACGCACCACCCTCTGGAGGGCTCGTCTGTCCTGCATAGTGCAGTTCCCGAACCAGGAAGTGATGCTGCCCGTCAGGACGCTCTCGATGGTGCAGGTGTAAAAAGTCTTAAGCACCCGAGAGGGAAGTCTAAAGTCCTTTAAGCGTCTCAGATGGTACAGACGCTGCCTGGCCTTCTTCACCAGGGTGCTGGTATGACAGGACCAAGTCAAGTCCTGCGTGATGTGAACACCCAGGTATCTGAAGCTGTCCACTCTCTCCACTGGAGTCCCGCTGATCGTGATCGGCTGGTACGACCGCTCCTGCTTTGTACTGAAGTCCACTATCAGCTCCTTAGTTTTGCTGATGTTATACAGAATAACTCCTCGTTTAACATAATCTCAGATTTGAACGTGTAAATCTCTGCCTAAACAATTAAATGTTAACTAGCCTAGTATGCAAACAAATAAAAAAACACTTGTGCTTTGGTCATCCGAAAAGAGTGTAATTTAAAAGATAAAAAGAGTAATGACTTTGATCACTTATTTTATTCATTTAATGAGAAGGGCACACTTTTTAATGAAGCCAAATCGGTTTTTATTTTGTAACAAGTAAATACGTTAGTTGAACAACACATTTTGCCACACATGCTGACGTATTTGTGTAATATGGAAAAATGGTCACTGAACGAATTAGTGAACGAATCTGAACGAATCATTTTGGTGAACGAACGAAAAATGAACGAGTCTCTGGAAAGAATCAAAATTTCCACCACTATGAATGATTGAATTTTAAACGTTCACCCAAAAAAACCCATTCACAATTCAAAAGTCATGTTTCAAAATCAATGCATGTGCATCAGGAGGATTTGTAATTGAGTCATCGAGAAAACGATTGAATCGTTACACCCCTAGCATATAGGCTACGTTTATTGTATTCTTCTATGCGACGGCTGAATAAAATCTGAAACTGTTCCATTGATACCGAAGCTGGATGCCAGTGACCTCAGAGATGGAGGGAGTCATCTCCCACTCCCACAGTGTCTCTCACACACACACACACACACACACAGATTGTTCATGAGGGGTGTGCATCGAGAGCTGTCCTCGGGCAGGAGAAAATACTTTAATCTGAATGCTTGATCAGAGCTCTCCTCACACACTGAATCGTCTCTCTGTCACCCCGCTCAGTGTCCTCAGCTTGTGGCCGTGAACTCTGTCTCCCGTCTAAGCACTAAGCGAGCGATTGGATGAGAGAACAGATAGAGGTAGAAAGGAAAAAAAGCTTCCTTCTCCCCTCCATTATTTCTACCCTCTGATGCTGATATTTTATAATGTAAAAATAAATTAGAATGCAATGTAAAGCGTAGCCTTGATACACCCTGGCAGAGAGAAAAGGATACACATTAAAATGGACTAATTCATATTTTTCTTCATCTTGTTCATGGGCTAGAGCTGC
Organism: Barbus barbus; assembly: GCF_936440315.1. Lineage (NCBI taxonomy): Eukaryota > Metazoa > Chordata > Actinopteri > Cypriniformes > Cyprinidae > Barbus > Barbus barbus. The sequence goes on from NC_136758.1 coordinate 4,070,102, forward strand.
TTTATTGAAATGAGTCCCTCTTGCTGAGACCGCAGCATACACAGCATACATTTCATACCCTGATGACCTCTGATTAAATTAATGCCGCAAAGAGACTTAAATGTTCAGACTTAACTTTTCTCCTTTTGAAGGAACGAAGAATTTAAGCATTTTCCCGACACACGGAGACATCTAATGCTTCCTCTTCAGTACTGAATCCAAATATTTGCTTTTTTGCAACCGTTTGTAATATCAACTTGAAGCTGCATAATATACATACAAATGACTGCTGAACCAACATGCACTTTCTCAATTGTCTCTACAAATTAAAGGCAGGGTATGTAATTTTTCAAAAACGTTTTAGAAAACTGAGTTGGGCCGAGTACCAAAACAAACTTGTAGCCAATCAGCAGTAAGGGGTGTGTCTACTCGTGTTGTGGAGGAGAGAGCATTCAGTGAACAGCCGAGCCGAGCAACAGAAAGATAGAGATGGCAGATAAAAAACAAAAGAGGAAAACGACTGTGGAATGATAAGGCAAGAAGTAGGACTCGTGTATATATCGGATGATCTTTCCAGCGCTGGAAAGAACTCAAGGAGCGGAAGGCCTGCGATCAGACGCTGAGGTTGCTTTGTTTCTTCTCGATAGGCGAGTAACACCATGTCAGGCTACTGGACGTGCCACGACACAACAGCTAATGTCTGCCTACACTGGACAAGTGTATTTCAGGCGAGAATGCAGTTGTTTAAAACTCAAATCTGCGGTTTATTTATAAAAACAGCGCCTATTTGAAAATGTGCTTCGCCCATTTCGGAGATGTGAGCTCCACGCGTTCACGGGGCGCTCAGTGCTCATGTATCCCGAAGAGAGGAGCATAACCTCCGCTAGTCCTTCTGACATTGCCGCTGGCTCTGATGTCTCTGTAGTGGATAAACATAAGATATAATTTGTTTTGGGTAAATCTAACAGGTATTATCTGGTCTTTATTCTATTGCTATATTGATTTGTTATAATTAAAATGAAAACAGGCAATGTTTGATATAATATTTCGTTTCATTGTAATGTATGTATTAGATTCAACTTTATTGTCACTGTGCAGAGTACAAGTACAGAGCCAATGAAATGCAGTTAGCATCTAACCAGAAGTGCAAATAACAAGGTTTATAAATAGATATAAAAATGTGTATATACATTGTTTTATGACATATAGTGCAAGCTATGAGGTAGATGGAGAGAGACTAGCTCAGTGCAAATGACTGTACATACGATTTAGGTTGCAAGGAAATATAAACAGAAGGTGCATTAATAAACAGAAGGTGCATTATAAAGAGAGGTATGTAAGTAGGATATGTATGGCCAAATGACCTTCACGGCATCCGGAGGTAGAAATGTGCAAGGGAATGTGCAAATATCAGAAATGTGCAAAATAGCAGGAAATAAAAGAACATTGTGGGTGAGGAGTGCAGACAGGTTGTTGAACAGTGCAGTTTTTTTTTTTTTTAAACCATTAGGTGGTCCATCTTGGGTGTAGTGTTCAGCGAGATTGGAGTTCAGTAGGCTGACAGCTGAGGGAAAGAAACTGTTCCTGAGTCTGTTGGTATGTTCCCTGAACTACATTTCTGAGGTTATTAATATGTTTAAATGAAAACGAAAAGAGGCAGTGGTGTTTGATATATATCGTCTGTAAAGACAGTGAGGAAGATTGCAGCAGCTGAGGCGAACTGACTGATGTTATTAAGTACTAACTCGTGAAGTCTGAATACCGAGGATGCAAGTCCAAAATTTGCGTACTTGGTATTGAGAAACGCGCGCAGACCTAACGTTAAGTCCCCAGACTATTTGCCTATTCTTCTCTAGTTTAGACTGCGATGGAAATGCAGACAGCAACAGGTCTGGGGGAAAAAAGTTCCTGGGACATATTGTTCCAGGTAATTTTGGTGGAAAACCAAAAACTGCTTATGTTTCACAGAACTAATCGTTGCCTGGGTTGCGTAGGCTACGTATATGTGGGGCGGATCTATCAAAATAGGGGCGAGACCCTTTTGGGGTAGGGGCGTGTTTGTTTTGGTGATTTCAAATATCAACATTGGCTTCCAGAAATTGCTTACCCTGCCTTTAATTCTATATCATCATCCCCACTGTTAGGGAATGTTACCATTTTACTTTGTAGGTCACGCTCACGCACTTTAATAAAAATAAATAAATAAATAAAACCTAATAAAATCTAATAAATTTTAACTGCTTTTATTTGGAACATTTTTAAAACATTTGTTAATATTTGTGTGAACGTCATAAAGTGAGCAAGTTCAGTGGCGCAATTGTCATTTGTTGCACATTCACTGCTAGTCTTCTGACGAGACAGCAGAAAGTTATTCCAAACTCTTACAACTGTAGTGTATGATAGATTAATTGTTTTGAGATTTAACTGCATAATAATTGTTGCTACTGCACTGATGACCAATAGTAAAACTCTTCAGCTGGCAAGAGTAAATTCCAAATCAACTGTTCTTATTCTGCTAGACCTCTTTGTGGCCTTTGACATAGTTAACCACCAGATCCTGCTGTTCACCCTTTCTGACTTGGGCATCACAGATACCGTACTTTGGAGGCTTCAGTCCTACCTCACAGGCAGATCTTTCAGGGTTTCATGGAGGGGACAGGTGTCAGAGTCAAAAAGCACATAGCTTCTCCTACCACTGCTACGCAGATGATACGCAGATCCATCTTTCATTTAAAACAAATGATTCTACAGTTTTACCATGTATCTCTACCTGCCTTTCTTCATCTGCAGATCAATCTTGCCAAGCTCCTTGTAATTCCTGCAAACCCATCAATTGACCACAACATCATTGTACAGCTTCAGTCCACAACACTAACACCAACCAGGACAGCAAAGAACCTGAGAGAACCTGAGTTTGATGACAAACTAAGCTTTTTCACACACATCTCAACAACACCTAAACCACGTGGATTTGCACTTTACAACATAGGGTAAATCAGGCTCTTCCTGTCAGAATACAGAACACAGCTACTCGTCTAAGTTACTCGTCTAAATTGTCAAGACTGGACAACTGCAATGTTCTTCTAAGCCTCTGCAGATGATGCAGAATGCAGGAGCATGCCTGGTCTTCAACAAGGCCAAAGAGAACCCACATCACATCCTTCTCAACCCTGATCAAACACACCTGAGCAAGCTAATCAAGGTCTTTAGGATCACTAGAAAATCACAGGTAAGTGAGTTTGATCAAGGTATGAGCTAAACTCTGCCAGGCACAGACAAATTAATAAGAAATACAAATGTAAATAATAAATTAACTCCGTTGCGGATTCTAAGTGATCAATGGCTTAGGATATTACAATTGAACCCTTTGCACTCGTGCAACGTACATCCAAGTCAACAAGTTAATCTGAGTGCTCTCTGACCCTGCATAGACAGCAACGCAACTGCAATGTTCCCACACCCAGAAACGTAGTAAGGACATTGATAAACAGTCCATGTGACATCAGTGGTTCAACTTCAATTTTGTGAAGCTACGAGAATACTTTTTGTGCACAAAGAAAACAAAAACAACATAATTACATAGTTTGCCATCAGGAGAAAGCACACACATGGTGAACGTAAACAACGCTGATCACGTTGATTACGGTCGTGGTACTCTCCAAAATGGCGGAAGACATTAACTTGGGGAGAAGAATTGTTAAATAAATTGTTATTTTTGTTTTCTTTGTGCACAAAAAGTATTCATGTAGCTTCACAAAACTGAAGTTGAGCTACTGATGTCACATGGACTGTTTTATCGATGTCCTTACTACGTTTATGGACAGTTGTGTAGACACATTTAGCAAGCTTGACCTGCATAGTACTTACACATTAATCCAAATCCGGACTGAAGACAAATATAAGACAAACTTCATAACACCTACAGGCCACAATGAATACCAGGCAATGCTGTATGGATTAGTAAGTGCCCATCCATGTTCCAAGCATTTATAAACAAGACCTTCCAGGAGTATCTTCATCACTTCGTCTTGGTCTACACTGATGATATCCTGGTGTAATCCTGGAATGAGTCTGAACATTGCCACCACATTCAGCTCATGTACACCAAGCTGAGGGAATACCACCTCTACCTCAAGGCTGAGAAGTGTTCATTCCACCAGAGCTCCACCCAATTCCTTGGTTACATCATCAGTGCAGGAGGCATTAAGATGAAAGAAGATCTTAAATTTTGGCCTTTTCCATCAACCATTTAAGAACTCCAATGCTTCCTCGGATTTGCAAACTGTCCTGCCTATGTACTTCAGAGGAAGTGTCTAACCATTCAGAGTTCATCCTGCCATTGAGCCTAGTAGTCTTATCCAGTGGACCCTGGACGATAGGACTGTCGAGGCCACCACAACTAAGCCAACTCTGCTGGGTTGTCCTCCTAACAAAACTTACGTACCAGCATCTCATGCAGATTCCTCTCATCAAATCAGTTCACTCCTCTGTTGTCATTGGTCACCCTGGGTCCAACTGTACCTTCTCACTCATCCAGAAATGGTTCTGGTGGCCCAAGATCAGAAACAACATCACAAGATTCCATCCAAGGCTATGAAAAATGTGCTAAGACACCTCTCCATCAGTCATCAAGAAAGCTCCTCCCATTGCCCAAAGACCATATTCATATCCGGGAGTGGATTTGGCCAATCTGCCAGCCTCTAATGTTTACACTTGCACTCTAGTAATTTTTGACAAATTCTCCAAGGCCTGCCATCTGAACCCTTTGAAGGGCATGCCCACAGCCATGAAAAGATCTGAATTGCTCTTCAACCACGAATCAGGAACTTTGGATTCAGATTACATTGCATTACTGGTTCTTGGCAATAACAGTGTAAAACATAGGCTAAGGATATGGATATTGGGTACATAAACTGCTGCTACCAGACACTACCTCTTGGGGTTATACATTCTCTTAATGCCTTATGAGATTATCATTTTCATCATCATCGTCAGCAATCACATCTTCAGCTTCAATTATGGAAAAGCACATGTTGTGAAGAACAACAGCGGGGACAAAGTTCTGATTCACTTCCAGAGCTTTAAAATAAAATCCCTTTAGCATGCCAAAATTACATTCAACAACATACCTTGCCATGGAGTGATGCCTTGTGTAGTACATGGGGGATGTTAGATAGGATATCTCCTAGGATACATGACCCTCAGTTGTGTACAGTTGTTTGAAATTAATTGTGCTGTTTCAGGCTGACTGCATCATGCCAAGAACCAGGAAAGCATGTGCAGACATATTTTTTTCTTTGTGGTCACATGCAGCCTAGGACTGTACAGAAAATAAAAATTTCCAATTGAAGAAACAGATAGTGTTGACTAATAGGGGCTCTATACAAATATGACATCCCTCAACGGCCGCTAAACACAAAACAGGTGAGCTTGTCAGCCTGGCAAATCCTGCACCCACCATTTCACCTTGAGGCAGCTAAACAACTTTTCTTAGAAGGCCAAGGACAGCACATGCTTGTGGACTGTGGATGAAAGGATATCAAAGGTTGAATTGGTGACCTTACAGGATGCAGCATGGGCCAGCCAGTAAATGAATAATAGTACCTCTATTTCTTGTTGAAACTCATAGGGCATTGCAGTTTTCAGCCACAATATGGATGCCCTAATGAGGTGCGGATCAGGGCAGAGGTCAAGACCCCTCATCAAAACACAGCCTCAGGATAGATACTGTGGCAGTAATTTGACAGTATGTTGTAGGGTTCACATTCTACAATTGGACCAATAAAGAATACAGTGTTATGCAAGTGGTGTCTCATTCTTTCTTGCATGGCATACAATATTTAACTTAAAGGTGTTTAATTTATTTTTAAAACCAACACCAATCAGTTTTCAAGTTTTTCAAGTTGGTGCCGATATCCTCGTGGGCAGCGCGCCACCATGTACCCTTGTTGTGCTTCAGGCATCCTGAGTTTGAATCCCAGCTTGCAGACCTTTCCCAATTTCAACCCGCCCCCCCCCCCCCCCCTCTCCCTCTCTCTCCCACATAATTTACTGTCCTATCTAAATAAAGGTATAATAACACCAAAAATAAATCTTAAAAAAAAAAAAGGTTTTTCAGTTGTTTAACTGATATTAATAAAAAAAACAGTAATAATCATTGTGTCATGACAATTCTCAGAGAGATTAGCATGGCAATGTACATGACAATGTTAATGTGTTTGGTCTTGGTGAAATAGATCTGTTACGCTGCTGCTGCGGCAGAGCAAGTACCGGGACTTGCTACTGCCAATACATCCACACACATGCTGCTGTGAGCATGTAGGAAATACTGCTGCTGCACATAACATATTAAATAACCCCTATATATAACATACATTTAAATTACCCCAAAGCCGATCTATACAGGTGGAGCTGGGAAAGGTGGAGGGTTTTTGAAGCATGCTGCAACAATCAAGCACTAGCCAAGTTATTGAATATTGAGCAGCAAGCTCATTGGCTGCTGATGTGAAAAGGAGCCAGTTAGCTGAACAATGTGAATAATGATGTGATTATATCAGATTGTATTTGCTAAAATATTATTACAAATTATTTACAATATTCATAAAGATGCAAAAGATAAATAGAGTGACAAAATACAAAAGATGTAAGTTTGTCATGCAGCTGAATACTGAGTTAAGGATCTGAGTACTCAAGCAATGCGATATGCTTCTTTTCATTCTTTTTAAGTAAAAGTAATCAAATATCAGTGTTTTTTGACTATGATTTCTGGGGTATGGAGTATAGACTAATATGAACATTTTTTAATTTCATTTAGAAGCATTTTTGCATAAGGCTGTAACATAAAATATTAAAAAAATGCAAGGGTCTGAATACTTTTTGGATCCACTGTATCTATATGTGTGCACGTGTAATTAAATTGTTCTTTCATTATATTGTTCAACAAACTCATAAACACCTTTGTTTTGACCATATTTCATTCCAAACTGTCTCACGCATTCGTTCTTTGAATTCACTTGAAGTATATCTGGGGCTTAATGCTGCACTGGGCTCAAATATTACACACCATTGCTAAGTCTGAGCCACAAGCACTGCTCCTCCAGCTCAACTTCTAAACTCCCCAATTCTTCCCACCAAATTCATTTTAAAAACAGAATGCAAGATGCTTCATGCAGTCTCAAAGGACCACAGTGTGTCATCAAGGGATCTACATGCCGCTCTGGCAGCAGTGAATGTCCACCAGACTTTTTCAAATCTGGTCTAAATTGAAGAAGCAACTCAAAAAGTAAGAAGCCAGACATTTTTATACACATGATTTTTTTATATTGCATAAATGTCTTTCCCTATTCCCTTACCCTACCACAACCACTAAACTTACCCTTCACACAAAACTTTCTGCATTTTTAGATTTTCAGAAAGCTTGTTAAGTTTGTTTCCTCATGGGGACCAAAAAAAATAAAAAATTAAAATCCCCACAATGTCAAGGATTTCAGATATTGCCATCTTTGGGGGGATATTTTGTTCCTGTAGGGAATACCTGAACTGTTGGGTTACCATGTTTTATGGGGACATTCATACGCATAATAGTTTTTATATTGTAAAAACTGTATTTTCTATTGCCCTACACCTAAACCTACCCCTTAAAGAAAACTTTCTGCATTTTTAGATTTTTTAAAATATTTAATTCTGTATGATTTATAAGCTTGTTTCCTCATGGGGACCAAAAAATGTTCCCATAAGGACAAGGATTTCGGATATTGTCATCTTTGTGGGGACATTTTGTCCCCATAAAGGGTTTACCAGGACCACACACTCACATACACATATAGATACAGTGGATTAAAAAAGTATTCAGACCCTTGCATTTGTTTGCTTTATACATTTTGTTGTTACAGCTAAAATAATTCTAAATTAAATGATTAAAGTCCCCCTGTGGAAATTAAGTTTTTTATGTTGTCTGTTTGTACATGTGGAGTTTGTAAATATGCTTTTAGACAAACCATGTGCCAATCCATTAATCAGCACCATCGCTCCATTTTCTCCTTAAAACTGTAGTTTCCCAAAGGCTGTCCCAGAAATGCGGTTTGAAACAGCCCTTTTGTTTGCTACGTCACAAAATTCAGTAGCCAAAAAAAAAGTTTTTTTTTCTTGTGTTTTATCAGTACAGTATCAGTACAATTTGATATTTGCACAATTATTTAGTCAGTGTTATCGTAAAAATATAGCAGTGATTTATTAAGCATCCCTCTCTTCATTTCTACAAAGGAAGCATGCGTCTCAAGGTAAAAATTTGCATAGAGATCGCATGCAAAATATACCAATAGGATTACCAGCACAAAACAAAAAAATAAAATAGAGCAAAAAATCCATGAAGCTGGGGTTTAACGTGAATTTAGAACCACTAACTTGAATAATAACCCACGGCAACAGTGTAAAAGTAGCCTGGAGTCAGATACACCTCTCCCGCACTGGTGTCCGCACTTCACACGGGTTCAAATTGGAATCACAAACTTAGATGCATTGTAGTTTTCACAGCATTTTGAGGACACAACATCATCATGTAAGTAACTTTAATGAATGTTACAGTATCCACTGTAGTTGTCTGCTAGTGAAAACAGTTTTATCAGTCATTATCTGAGGATCAGGAGGCCCTGGCTGGTGTGACTGAGTGGAGGCGGGGCTAATATTCATAGCCCATAATATTCATAGATCCACATATAGAAAATTATTTTCATAACATTTAAAAATATTTAAATATGCCATTTTGATTATCAAAGATGAGTTTTAAGGGATAAACTAATTTTCACATTAGCCTATCCATACCCCATAAATCATAGGCAAAAAAACACTGATTTGTGATAACTTTTATTTAAAAAGAAAGAAAGAAAGAAAGAAAGAAAGAAAGAAAGAAAGAAAGAAAGAAAGAAAGAAAGACAAGGAACATATCACATTTCTTGAGTATTCAGACCCTTAACTCAGTACTCAGCTGCAGCACTTTTGGCAGCAATTACAGTTGTTTTTTGGTTGGTGCAACAAGTGTTGCACTCTAGGATTTTCTGCCATTCTTCTTTGCAGATCAACCATTTTCAGGTTTCTCCAGAGATCAAGTCCAGGCTCTGGCTGGGCCACTAAAGGACATTCACAGAGTCATCCCTCAGCCACTTCTGCATTGTCTTGGCTATGTGCTTAGGGCAATTGTCCTATTGGAAGGTGAACCTTCGGCCTAGTCTCTTTTCATTAAGGATATCTCAGGGGTTTTTTTTCTTTTCTTTTCATTTAGCTTTCTGTGTACCCTGACCAGTTCCCCAGTCTCTGCAACTGAAACACAGCCACACCATAATGTTTCATCATTTGGATAATATTGTGCTGGTGATGAGCAGTATATACTTGGAATTCAGATTTATCAGACCAGGGAAGCAAAAGGATTTAATGCGTGATGCACTGAGGAGAGGCTTCAGAGTTTTGGGAACCTTTAACCTTCCTTTTTTTTTTTTTACAATGATTATTATTATATATTTTTTATTTTCTTGGAACATCTGGAACAAAGTTTAAAGTTTACACTAAAAACTGTTCAGGAAAAACATGGTGATGATTTTTATACATATATTATTACTTTAAGCAAATAACTGGTATTTTTTGCCTTAGACATTTGTGCATTGACAAGACAATAATGATTGAAAAAAAATCTATATAATTTAGGGAATGTTGACATAGTAAATCATTTATCATCTGGAATTAAAATTATGTCAGGACGTGTAACACCTTTTCTTGCACAAGTCTGTCATTTTCAACCCTTACATCATTTTAAGCCCCTATCACAACATAAGCAGTGCTTAACAGCATAATACACTAGCCAAAATCAGTCGCTACCCAGCGCACATGTGCTGGCAAATGGACAGTGGCTGGTGCTATGAGCTGGAGGTCTGAAGGATTGTTTTATTATCTCAGAGTGAGGAAACTTCTCCATTGCTCCCCTCCTGAGAGCGGCAGTGACCACGCTGCAGAGAGCGCACTGCAGGTGGGGAAAAAAGCAATTTCATGGTTCATTCAGCCTGTAATGTGTGGCTGTAATCTTTGGATAGAGCCTGGCTTTTTGTTTAAGTTTCTCAGAGGACAGAGCTGAGCCCGGCCCAATTAATCGTTCTGCTAAAGTGAACAGCGATGGTGGGGGAAATGAAAGGCTGGTATATTGTGAGCCTGTGTATGTGCAAATACATGTGTTTAAATAACACATTGCTTGTGTAATGTTACATCTAAATTTGTTCCACATGCATGTTCAAGTTCAATAGCACAAGCTCATAGAAACACGTTGTGAGTCAGTACATGAATATGTCGCAGTGTGGTTTATGTAATCCTCTCCGGCTGATGCATTAGCTTTCGCCATCTCTCCTCCTTTGTTTTCATCTCTGAGTGGCAGTCTGAATCTTTCAAACATGCAGAGGAAAAAAAAAGCCAAGAACAATCACAGCATGAGGGTCATTTTCTGCAAGAGCTCACCTCTGCTTCCCCAGCAGCCTCTTGCCCAGCAGGAGCACTAAATTAACACTTCACTTCACGGCACTGCGCCTCAGCGCTGATGAGCCCTAACTACAGGAGGAGGAGGAGGCGAAAAGGAAGAGTGGAGGGTGCAAGGAAAACGAGTGTGGGAAAACAAACACTCCATTTCTGCTTCATTTGGCCCTCAAATGTAGAGATACGCTCACCTGGAGGGGTGGCGTTTGGAGTTGTGGCAGCTCACTTCTGGCCTAGGCGAACCCTGACAGGGAAGTAGTGTTTGTGTTTGTGAGCGAGATTAGCAAGACGATGATGAGGAAAGGCTAAGAATATTATATGAGGGCCTGATACGGCGGTGAGGGCTAGGGTAATGACTAGCGGGATGTGGTGTCACGGCTCGGAGCCCATTGGTTCTCTTTCATCTGTTGGGCTTCATCTAATTACTCAGCCAGAACATATGCTAGCCGGTTGGCCGCTGTGGAATTGGAAGATGTCGACACCAGTGGAGCATGAAATATGGAGCAGATCATGTGTGGCCGTGAGACATGTTGGGAAGACGGAAATGTGGATGAGAGAGAATGTGTTATGTGTGTGTGTGAAACTGAGAGGGACCTTGTGTGTTTGTTTTTACACTTGATGTACTCAGAAAACCAAAACATTGTGTAAACCAACGCTTGACATCGCTCATGCGACTTGTTTAGAAATATTCCACTGCATCCTCATTACGGTGAAGAGATATTCCGTACACAAAACCAGCACAAATCAGCAAAAGTCGTCTGTTGGGGGTGAGAGTAATTTAGCAGGGTGGCATGAGCCTATTTCTAAAGCATTCATCATGTTATACCTTCAGTCAATTTCACCATTGTTTTTATTAGTTTTTTTTCATCTCTTTGTTGTTCAGAGTGTTTATTTGCACGCATAAGAGGAATTTGACGTTTTGTATCCGAGCAAATAGAAGCGGAAAAGTGCTTCAGAGTGGAATTAATTAGCGTGCTCTTAAACATGAGCGTGCGGCGAGTGTTTTTGTTTTGTAGGGTGAGGCTAAGCAGCAGTGTGGTGAGGGGGTGGATCGCAGGCAGGTTAAAATTACTTGTTATGCTGGAGATCATCATGATAGGATTCCAATTGGTCAGTGCAATCAACATGGCCCGTCGGAAAAAAGCGCTTCATTCCTGGTATGACCGCTTGAATGCTGATGGATATGAGTGTTTGTGCATGTGAATGAGGAAAATTCAGGGCAGCAGTTCAGCTTTACATACATGTCTGACAGACAAAAACATCAGGGGAGAAATATAAAGCAATTCTTTCTATGTTACCGAAGACGACTTATTATATTTCTTGATGAGATTGGATCTCGATGTTAGCTGAACCATTTCATGTCTGTTGTTCCATTATAATCAACATAATCAATAAAAGAAGTGACATCGATAACAGAAGTGACATGTCTTTAGTGCAATGGAGAATAAAATGTCTGTTCTGGGTCAGATAAGATCCAGGTAAAGCAGGGTGACGTTTGGATCGTTGCTTGCTTAACATCTCCATTTTTTAAGTGTCTGAGGAGAGTGATCTTATCACGGATTAACGAGGCGATAGAGCTCCCATGTCTTGAATGGGCATGGCCACATACCAGGCATGGCTTACAGGCATTCAATTAGACGATCCTAACATATTTGTCATTTTAGTGCAGAAAACTAATAGGAACATAATAGGTTCATCTCTCAACAAGAACATTCATAACATGTGCGGAACAGTTAATCTGCCTGAATCATATTTAAAAGGCTACAGTTTGTGTTCCTCATATACATTTTATCTTTACTTAACAAGTATGCGCATTTGGTAATGCTTTAGTATAGGGACCAAATCTCACTATTTACTAGGTGCTTATTAGCATGCCTATTATTAACATATTGGCTGTTCATTAGTACTAAGCACATATTGTGCATGACCATATTCATCCCTAATCTTACCCAGAAGCTAAACTTAACTACCTTACTATTAAATAGCAGCAAATTAGGAGTTTGAGGCAAAAGTCATATGGTTTGTTAATAGCGAGAATTGTACCTTAAAATAAAGTGTGACCTAAAACATTTATTGATTGCAAAGATTAGACAATTTATTGGCATATTTTTTATGTCAAAGTTCTTCAAGCAGGTTCTATGTCAACCTTATTTTCCATAAATCCAAAAATCCAAGCAAGCTGAGGTCTTGGGGTGTTTATATTTATGCCAAGAGAATATCAGCACAACCAACAAAAGTACTTTGTGTAAACAGAAACATGCAGCTTGCAATCTTCATAAAATGTGAGCCCTCAGCTAAGCACCATGGACAGCGTAATGACCAGGCCTTGAGAGTGAAGGAAACTATAAACAACGGCTATTTTTTTTATTGAATTTTGATTTATTTGGTTGAAATTTTTGTCTTGAGCTAATTTTGACAAAATGGGGAGTTATAGTGTTTCACCTTTCAAGGACAGTATAATCTTTATGAAAAGGAAATGCACTTAATGTGTGTAACAGAAGTGGCGTGACACAGATGGTAAGTAAAAACAATGATCTTTATTTAGCACAGAGGAGTCATGACAGATAGTGGGGTGATACACTGGTGAGTATCACAGTTTTTAGATTTCTTCCTTCGAGATCGGTGTAGAGAGTAACTTGAAATCCTTTCCTTACAGATGACCTGGAGAACAGGAGACACAGAGACGGAGCACACACCCCAGGAGCACGGAGACTGGAGAGAGCGTGGAAACACAGAACACTAAGGAGGAACACAGGAGGTAAGTCATATAGAAAGCTGAACTAAGTCAGAGAGTCCTCTTCGTAGGTACGAGACCAGACAGTGATGGTGACTGAGGTGTGTTCTTATGTACTTGGCTGGTGATTGGGTAATTGGATGTGTGACAGGTGCAGGTGCTCAGAACTCAGGTGAGAGTGATCTCTGTGATTGGGTGGTGGTGGAGCCTGGCCGACCCGTTACAATGTGCATATATAGTGTATTTCAAATTGTAAAGGTATAGTTTTTTTTTTAAACTCGACTTGCAGATAAAAAGGCTACTAAAGTGTACTTAAAGACAGCACATTTATATTTTTTTTCTTAACACTTTAAAGTGCATTTTAAATCATTTTCAGTAAACATGTGTAACATAAAATGCCCAACACGGATGGTAGGTGCAAAAGAGATGTTTATTTTTACAGGATGAGTGGGGACTGTGAATGGTGAGGTGAGTCGTGAACTTGAGATGTCTTGCAGGTGATGATTCGTGCATCTAAAGTGTCTTATCGTGTCTTCAGGTGCTGGCCGAGGCGGTGATGTGGAACACAGGAGAGCGGGGTAATCCAAGGACACACAGGACGGTCTGGAGATGGGGAAGACAACGAGGAAGAGAACAGGAGGTAAGTTTCAACAGGTAAGGATTGCAGAGGTAATACTCAACGTCTGGAGATTGTCGGGGAAGAGTCCACGTTGCGATAACGCGTAGGGAGAGGGAACGAGATCGGACACTGGGTGAATGGAGGTGAGTGCTTTTATGTGGTTGGACTGATGATGGTGGTGATGAGGTGCAGGTGCGGGTGATTAGTAAGCAGGTGCAGGTGAAAGTGATTGTGATGACGCTGGAGACAGGCCATTCTGTGAATAACCATTTGGGGGGGGGGCCTGGATGTCGGTGGAGGACAGGGACACTGGGCTGGCATCCAGGGCGGATGAGGAGACTCGGGAGGCCATGGCGGGACTGGAGACTCGGGAGGCCATGGCGGGACTGGAGACTCGGGAGGCCCTGGCGGGACTGGAGACTCGGGAGGCCCTGGAGGGACTGGAGACTCGGGAGGCCCTGGCGGGACTGGAGACACGGGAGGCCATGGCGGATCAGGAGACACGGGGAGCCATGGCGGATCAGGAGACACGGGAGGCCATGGCGGATCAGGGAGCCTTGTGGCCTTGGCCCTAGGCCCGGCCATGCAGGCCAGGGGGAATATAGCCCCCCCAAAAAAAATTTTGGGGAATTTTCCCCTCTAGGGCCCACATTGGAGGAGCAGGCTCTGTAGAGCACTCAGGAGGAGCGGACACTTGGGGGCACTCTGGAAGAGCGGGCTCTTGGGGGTGCTTCTGAGGAGCGGACACTTGGGGGCGCTCTGGAGGAGCGGGCTCTGGGGGGCGCTCTTGAAGCGCGGATTCTTGAGGGCGCTCGGGAGGCGTGGAGCTGGACCGGACCAGCGGAGACGCAGGAGAGCTGGACGGGACCAGCGGAGACGAAGGAGAGCTGGACGGGACCAGCGGAGACGAAGGAGAGCTGGACGGGACCAGCGGAGACGCAGGAGAGCTGGACGGGACCAGCGGAGACGCAGGAGGGCGCTCTTGCAGTGCGGACACTTGAGGGCGCTCTTGCAGCGCGGACACCTGAGGGCGCTTAGGAGGCGCGGAGCTGGATGGAGCCAGCGGAGACGAAGGAGAGCTGGACGGAACCAGCGGGAACTCAGGAGGCCTGGACGGAACCAGCGGGAACTCAGGAGGCCTGGACGGAACCAGCGGAAACTCAGGAGGCCTGGACGGAACCAGCGGAAACTCAGGAGGCCTGGACGGAACCAGCGGAAACTCAGGAGGCCTGGACGGAACCAGCGGGATCTCAGGAAGGTAGGACGGAACCAGCGGGATCTCAGGAGGGCTGGTACGAGGATCAAGACTCTCAGGCGACGGTAGGCTTGGAGGACGGGAAACCTCCTCCACTGTAAAGGATGATCCTGCTTGTCTAAGCACAACGTCAATGTATTGCGCCAGAGAACCAGGGAAGTCCGTGGCTGGTGCGTGGAGATACAGGAAATCATTGAGGCCACTCCAAAAAACTATCTTCAATGTTCCATCTTTCCACTGTACCTTATGGGCGAGCAAGAGGAACTTCTCAACATAGTCC
Organism: Barbus barbus; assembly: GCF_936440315.1. Taxonomy (NCBI): domain Eukaryota; kingdom Metazoa; phylum Chordata; class Actinopteri; order Cypriniformes; family Cyprinidae; genus Barbus; species Barbus barbus. The sequence continues at coordinate 4,085,478 of NC_136758.1, forward strand.
TCGATGGGGCGGCCATCCTGCATGATCGTGAGGATAGCATCCTCTGGGTGCAAGGAGATGCTGTCCATATTTCTGTTCGGTAAGGGTCCGATCTTCTGTAACATAAAATGCCCAACACGGATGGTAGGTGCAAAAGAGGAGATGTTTATTTTTACAGGATGAGTGGGGACTGTGAATGGTGAGGTGAGTCGTGAACTTGAGATGTCTTGCAGGTGATGATTCGTGCTTCTAAAGTGTCTTATCGTGTCTTCAGGTGCTGGCCGAGGCGGTGATGTGGAACACAGGAGAGCGGGGTAATCCAAGGACACACTGGACGGTCTGGAGACGGGGAAGACAACGAGGAAGAGAACAGGAGGTAAGTTTCAACAGGTAAGGATTGCAGAGGTAATACTCAACATCTGGAGATTGTCGGGGAAGAGTCCACGTTGCGATAACACGTAGGGAGAGGGTCCACGTTGCTGGAACGAGATCGGACACTGAATGGAGGTGACTGCTTTTATGTGGTTGGACTGATGATGGTGGTGATGAGGTGCAGGGGCGGGTGATTAGTAAGCAGGTGCAGGTGAAAGTGATTGTGATTACGCTGGAGACAGGCCATTCTGTGACAACATGCTTTAAAAACATATAGTATTGTATTTTTTTTTACTAACATATTATGCTTTAATATGTTAGTCAAAATAAGCATGTTTGTGTAAATAGCCATGGTTAAAACTTGTTAATCATTTTAATAACTAGTGTGTTACTTGATATAGGGAGTTCATTATTTTAAATGTACTAAATTGCATAATCATTACAAATGTGCCTTTACAAATACATTTAAATACATGATATACAAAAGAAATCAAAGTATATTTAGGTTTACCATAAATGCTTGTCCTTACATTCAGATGTACACTTCAACCATATTTCAAATACAATATACGTAATTATGAAATTACATAATACAAATGCATTAAAGTCCTACTTAAAGCTAATGGTCTTTAATATAAATTAACCGTAACGCTTTACAATAAAGTCCCATTTCTTAATATTACATTGGTTAACAATCTAAAAATAAAAAATACTTCTAAAGCATTTATTCATCTTAACTAATGTTGATTCCCAGCTAACATGGACTAACGATGAGCAGTTGTATTTTTATTAATTAATATTAACAAAGATTAATAATGTAACAAATGTATTGATCACTGTGGTAACACTTTATTTCGATAATCACAAATATTTCGATAATCGATAAGACATTCTACTAACAGTAAGTAACTTTGCAACTACATGCCAACTAGCAGTCATTAGAGTATTATTCGACTATCTGTTTAATATCTTTTAACACTTTGTTTTGATGGGTCCACAACATACAACATACTGACTATAAGAAACTTTGCAAGTATATGTCAACTTATTCTACTAACCCTAAACCTACCCGAACAGTCTACTCTGAGAGTTAGTAGACATGTAGTTGCAATTTAATGATAATTAGTTGACATGTAGTTAAAAAGTTACTTATAGTTAGTAGAATGTCTAAAGTGGACTATCAAAATAAAGTGTAACCATGACTGTTAGTTAATGTTAGTTAATGCATTAAATAGTTAACAAATGGAACCTTATTGTAAAGTGTTACCAAATTAACTATAAACTTAATTTTAACTTATAATTTATATATAATTTAATTTATAATTAACTGCACATTTTCATTTAACTGGAATTAACATGCAGTGTCCAAAAACATTTCTGCTGTTTGCACTTAAGTATATTCTTTTATTTCCATAAGAAGCAGTCTTTTTAAAAGTACGCTAAAGAGTACTTCTTTTTCAAAAGGAAATTCATCAAGCTTCCCAGTTGCAGTTTCTTGAGCCATCTGTAAGTACACAATCTGAAATCTGCAACCTTTGAGCCGATCACCTAAGCCGTAATGCCATGTGTTCCATCACAAGAATGTGCACAGTCACTTAGCTAATAACTATCCTGAGCTGTGACGTGAAAGCCAGCAGACAGTGAAAAATGTAAATTCATTTCTTGTTTTAATAAACCCAATCATGTGTTGATTTATTAATCTGGCTCATTGGACATTGTGAAAGTTCAGGTTCAGTCATTATTCTAGCATAGTTTCTTGGACCAGTTTTGATTCCTGAAAGGAAAGTTGGATTCCTCACAATTTGAGCCCTTTGAAATTGTCCGACAGAGGGAAGGATAGTTGGAAGGAGATAATATGGGGTGGCAGCGTCCGGGGAAGTTGTGCTGGTTTCTCAAAGACACACCCACTCGTTTCCAGTGGTACAGCTAAGCTCTCACTCCCTGAAGTGGAGACACTTGAAACACTAAGAGTGACAAAAACTTCACTTAAGCCAGGATGGCTCCCTCTCTCACGCCTCACCCTGAGGCCGTTCTCCCGGGTCACAGGCCACCCTGCGTGGGAGCGTAGCGCTACTGTCACAGGTAGAGATTAGAGGGGTGATAGTCCATGATCCCTCGACTAAAAAAGTGGAGGATAAAAGAATGAAAGTTGGGATACGCGGGGGGCTCTCGTCCTCTCTGTGGCGAGCCGTAATTGTTTCACTTCACTCTCAGTCACAGGTGCCACCCAGCAGTACCACAACCATGTAATCCCCGCAAATCCAGCCTCTTCCGACGAGTGCTAACCAGGAATGTTCTAGCAGGGTCAATGGATTAGATGGAATTCACGGACATGGCTTGGCTTGAGAGGCAGAATTAGAGGAAGAAGTGACAGAGATGGAGGGAGGGAGGGAAAGAAAGGCAGAGTGAATGAAACAGGGACAGCGCTATATTAAAATGAGCTTGCCAGGTGGTCCCCCGAAAAGTGGACACAGTGTGTCGAGTAATCTGAAAAGGCCCGGCTTCTCTGGCCGCCCATTGGCTCCAGCTTTAAAAAGCGAGAAAATAAGAGCACCAACGATGGGGGGTGGAGGTAGGGTTTGGAGGTTGCACTGATGTGCTCTATTGAGGTCTCAGTGAAATGTCTGTCAGGCTTGGTTTACCACAATCACAGCAGTGATTAGACTTCTTTTGATGATAGGTTTAGTTTTCTGGCCATTGGAGAGAAAGAGGGGAAGAGTAAAGGCTGGGGGAGGTGCGGGTGGGATGGGCAGAAGGAACAGGGAGGGGTACCGGGACAGCATATTAATGTCCCACACCGGGAGGGACCTCCTACGTAATTTCCCAGCGGGTCGAAGGGGTCAGGTTTGTATTTAGTTAGTGGTAATGATCTCGTTAGGGATCTGAATGGACCACCGTCTAAGCCTTTTCAGGCCAGCGAGCGTGCCTGTCCGCTGCCCCTCCCCCGGCCGCCGCTGTGTGGGCTTCCACAGCCCCTGAACTGTGATTAATAGACTTCCAGGGCTTAATAACTTGCAAAACAGCATTAAACAAGAGACGGCCTGGGACAATCGGCCCAGGGGAGCCCGGGAAGGCTGGCGGAGGGGGTGGGCCGTAAACAGGGACGGCAACAATCGCCAATGCCTGGAATTAACTGAGACGGCAGCGGAGAGCACAATGCTACAGCTGGCCACTGGCGAGATGCCAAACTCCTTTGCAGCTTCCAGGTGGCCTGAGCCCAGCCCAGACTGAATCTTTTCAGTTTTGTAAGTGTTAAAAGATAGAGAACGGGGAGGGAGTGTGTATGTGTGTGTGCGCGGGGTGGGACGGACAGTGAGAGGAAGCCATTGAGCAGGGACAAGAAAGAGAGTAAAGAGCAGAGAGTGATAAGCAGATAATAGGCAGCACATTCAATGGAACAAGTAATCCTTGACATGTCAAAGCCCAAATATGAGCGTGCTTTGTTTTTGCAATTCGCTTCGCCCACAACACTAAAATGGGAAAAATGGGCATGGTGACCCATACATACACAAACACACACAAACAACCCCCCTCCGCCACCCCACATATCTTCCAGCCCCTGCGCTCTCTGTTCCCACCCTTGTGCTCTCTTGTCTAAATACAAATGTGCTCAGCATGGCGGCTTGTTCAGTCCGCCCTCTCTTCATGTAATGTAGCGTTTTCTTTCTTTCGGCCGTGGGTGTGCATTTTATGCCAATATATGTCTGCTTTTTGTACCAAAGTTTCCCTGCACCTCAAAAGAAGCACTTTTGATGAAGAAAGGCAACTACATAACTTATTTGAGGGATTTTTCGCACGGAAATGCCTTAAGTAAACATCTAAACCACATGTCTCTCGTCATTTGCATATCTGAGTTAGCGTTTCACATTAAACATGTATCTGCATATTTTGAGTACCGGGAAGAGTAACGATAGATACAATTTTAAAAAGTATCGAATGAATAATATAAATGTGAAAATTATGCAAAGAAAGTTTCCTGAAGAAAAGAAGTTCATAAATCTAACCTCTGCTTAACATATGCAGACGCACATACACCTATAGGAGCAATGTTTGTATTGGTTTGATGGATGTGTCTCTTTGTGTAAAGGCACTGATTGTGCTCCATACTGAGAACATGTGGCCTCTGCGAGCGGCGACACAAGGATGGGTGGTGGAGCAGCATTCGTCTCACAGAGAAGCTTATAATCAGAGCATCAATTAACCAGGACTGCTAAATGGTCATTGGCAGGGAACACATAAATCGTGCAGCATGCGCTCAATTATCACCAATCATGAGACAATTCTGAAGGTATCTGCTTAGAATAAGAACAGGTAATTTTTCCCCAACAATTTGCCACTAATCTGTCATCTGCCGCCATTTTTACCCAAACAAAGCCAACAGCTGGGAATTGTAGTAAGACTACAATACTATCAACATTTTTAATTTATTTGTGTCTGTATGTAAGAATTATTGCAGAAAAATGCTATCAGTTTTAGACTATTTTTAGTATGTCCTAAGTCTGAAACCACATTGAGTCTTAGTTTTAAACCAGGAAAAAAAAAACAGTTTTTAGAACATTTTAGAAAATGTAAAATGACTCTGAATTGAAGATAAGAAGCATTTAATCCTTCTCTATTTCTAGGTCAGTAATCAAATGTGCAATCTTGACCATATTCAACCCTCTGCTCGAAAAAATAAAATTTTCATACTTCCAGTGAAGCACTTAAGGAACATAACATAGATCATCAGATTTTTGTCCTTGCAAGCTTGAGTGCATGTGCGGAATGTATTACATACGATATAAGAAATTAATGTAATTAGTAATGTAATTAGAGTAATTTTTTTTCTTAATTCAAATGTTGTATCATACAGGAGTATTTTAATTGCATGGGGGCCTCTTCCAGCCATTTTTACAAACATCTAAAAATTATTTCTACCGCTCGTCAGAGCTGCATCTAATTTAAAGATGACTAACAAAAGATATTTATTCCAGTTCTAATCTGTTTTCCCATCAGACGAGGAGTTTGTTGTCTTAGCACAAACCGCAATGAGTCCATTTCTATTTTAGAAATATCTGTTCGAACCTTTCATGCAGAAAATACATAAAATTGAAATGAGAATAAGCGTGTGAAGGGAATGAGTGTGCTAGTGTTGTTTATTGGCAGAACTTAGAGAGAGTTCAAAAGTGTTGCTTTTGAGAGTGCTTTGCAGTTCTTCACTTTTTTCTTGCGTCATCTCGCTCCTCCTCATTCCCTTTTTCCCATCCCAAAAAACCTTTTTGTGTCTTCTTTGTGTCTCTTCCTCTCTTTTTTGACCTTTCTCAGTTCCCTCTTCCCACCCTTTCTCTCTGCTTCTCCCAGCTGTCGCTGGCTCGGCCTCTATCATAGTGTGGGGGTCTGGGAGGGCCGGTACGGGTGGGCTCCTCTGCAGTGCTAAGCCCCTGACTCCATGCTTAGCCCTGCCATGAATAATGGATTGAAAAAATACATTTATCTTTTAATAGCCATGGCCTCCCCCCATGGCCCCCTCCGGCTACTCCCACTCTGTTAGGCTGACACTAGAGGCTGAGGTTCACACTCGTCAATTGTCTCCTGTCTGTTTGAAGCCGTCGCTTCTTAGTGTCCTAGAGAAGTTTAATCAGGCTTGATTTGATTTGCCAACGATATACATCTTTTTTTCTGTAATAAATGGGAATTATCAAACATTTGTTTTTTTTCCTTAAAAAGTTTGGTCTTTGCAGCCATAATTTGTAATGCAACATGTTTTGTCATTTCTAATGTTACTGTTTTGTAATAATAATAATAATAACAATGATCTTATGCATTTTGAAAACATTTCAAGCTAAGATGCTTCAATGTAAGCACATTACCATAAGAGATGAAAGAATATTGCAATGAAGAAAAACATGTATTGTTTGTTTTAGTGTATTCAGTTTCATCATAAAATTCCTAGAGATGGGAAGAAGCATCATACACCGAGAGGGAGAGAGACTATTTGTGCAGCCAAATGAAGTATTTGCAACACAAATAAAGGAGAGATACTTCAGCGGATCATTTCCCCTCACTCGTAATAAAGTGCCTTTGAATCTCATCTCAACCAGCCTCTCAGGCCCCCCTCTCTAATACACCAATAACTCGGCTTACTTTGTTTAAACGGGACGAGAAAGATTTGTGAGTGGAAGAATACATCTCCTCTTTCATCCTCTCATCTACATGTAAGCCATGGCCTTAGTGACAAAAGCCAGTCTGAAACAAAATTGTGTGCCTGCTTGCACTGCGCTCGTATTATTATTATTCATTTTCATTTTATAATGTGAACATATAGGAGAAAATGTTTCGCAGATCATAATTTCATTACTTTAATGTCTGGTGTTGGTGGCAGTGATAAAAGCAAACTAACCCAGAATACCTTTACTGCTGTAACACATCTAAACTGAATGTGAATTAATTTACTTGATATGTTAATTTTGAAATGTTTACATTTATATTGATCATGCTTTGAATATGAAACGATTAACACAGCACGATACAAAAATACCCTGTGTGCCAAAAATGATTATTTGTTATTCTTTAATGTTGTTTCCCTAAATTCATATTATTTGTTCCTTAGATTGATCTGCGCTAATTACGATCACCACAGGATCAGGAGAGGATCCTGAAACACATCCAGCTACAGTCCGTCTGCGTTTAATATGATATTACTGAAGATGAGTTCTGCATTCAAATCATTTTCTTTTAGTCTCAAGGAAAATGCATCTAATTACTAGGCTCAGAAATCTTTAAAAAAAATCTTGTTTTTTATTTAACTGAAATGAAAAATGTGTTATATAAATTAGGCTCAGTTTTTCTTATATGATTGAAATGAAATGATTTAGTAGAGTAATAAAAAACAAAAATATAAAGCAAATTGTAAACAGGTCATTTCAAACATATAGAGAAATCCCTGCTAGAATAAACACGTGTTTTACGAACAAATACTAATTACTGCTTTTCCTACTTCAAAATTTCATGTTTAATTCAATGTGTTACTTTCAGTTTCTTTGCAATAGCTTGTGAAATTTATAAGCAATTTCTGAATGAAAATAGTTTCACAGTAAATCCTGCACCAAAGTAAGAGTCGCAAATTTGACTTAAGAAAGAACAGTTGGTAGGAAAGTTTGAAATTATATATATTTCCCCCACTGGGAATTTTAAGTTGTTAAATAGAAATGCGACTGTCTTCCAATCAATCCTTCAGTCTGTATAACTACCATCTTTATTTCCACACTCGCCATCGAATAAACAGCATCATATAAACCCTTATTACCCCACTTTTTCTGGCCGTCCCTGCAGCGGGAAGAGCTGTGCACTGGCCAGGGCCTCCTCAGCACTGCTTTCTGGGGTTCGAGGAGCAAAAAGAGACAGGGAGAGGAGACTGAAAGCCTCATTTATCATCACTTGTGTGGGCAGTGTTGCCAAGGCAACACTCAGGCTGGCAAATGCCACTGCGTGGAATACTAATGAGGCACTTGGCAGGGCTGCTGGCGGGGCTGCACAGAGCGCTTCGGCACACGGACACTGCTGTCACTCTGCTCCAGGAACCCTTAGAGCTGAGGTAAACAGTCAAAAGGGAAATCAATTAAGGGCCTTCCATAGGGCTTGGCAAGTGTGTTAATCTGCAAAGCCACGTTTAAAATAACGCTCCAATCTGCCCGCAGTACCCTCCAGCTTCTGGTGCGAAGACAACTAAAGGAAAAACAAAAACAAACATGTGAGACAGAACAAGGAAGTTCAACTTCAGTCAGCTCTAGCAGCATATCAGATATTATGATTTAGCTCGAACCAGCAGTTTATGCATGTTACCTACTCATAAAACATCAGTGCTGAATATATAACTGTATCATCAACCTAGTCCACTTAATATAGGAATTACTTTACAAATAAATGAATTATATTTCTAAATCAGAGATTAATGCTGTACTTAATGTAATATTATGCAATCTAATATTTAGCGTATTATAAAATATTTTGTATTCTTAAAGCTGTAGGTTTGAACAAATTTAACAAATTCAACAAAAAAGGTGCTAATTATTAGGGATGTGCCCGAATCCGGTATTCGGAAAGGTAATGATGTGTACAACCGTAAAGGGAATAAATATGATATATATGAGAAAAATATATTTCAGTGCTTTCAGGCCGCCATTATTAATATGTGGGACATTGAAATCACTTATAAATGCGTGTTTAGTTTTTACTTTCACTTTTGAGATTCGTGATCACACGCAGCTTAATCTACTAAGGAGCGGCACTACTTACCACACATTTCACAAGATTAGATGTTTGTCAGCTCAGGATCTGCAAATCATTCGACATGGTCCTGCTGCATCTCTCCATACCGCTCTCTGTTTATGTGGTAAGTGAAATTTGATGTACTGGAATGTAACAGGCTACTGCTAGCAACCGGCTAACCATGTCCTTTTTGTGGCTCCGTAGAACACATTATTTGTTTTCCGTGCCTTTCCGAATACGGATTTGCTATTCGGGCACATCCCTACTAATATTGTTGGACTGAGGCTGTTTTTTGAATATAAAATATTCTGTATTAATTAGTTAATGCTGTCACTGCAATTCATTAATAAAAGTATAAAATAATGCAATAACATTTTGTGTAATCAAAAGATCAGATGAAATTATTTCAGCATTGTTCATATACATTTGAGCAATTACCTACAGTATTCTTGGTAATGCAGTACAATAAGGTCTTATTAATTAAAATGAGTTAAAGCATTAATGTAAAAAAAATAATGTCAGCTAAGGTCCATTAAATAATATTAACAGATATAACTATTGGTAAATGTTTAAATTAACATTGTTAACATTTTATTTGTTGTTTAATGATAACAATTTGAATGTTAACTAATGTTAATTTTAATTAATGTAGTTAACTAATGTTAGCAAATGGAACCTTAATATGAAGTGTTATCAAACACACACACACACAAACATAGCATTATAGGCTTTTAAACACACACTAATGCAAAGCCTTTAAATACTTCCCCTGACTGCTTCTCGTAGCATGGCTACAGTATGAAGCCTGGTAAAGAAGCGAACTGCAGGTAAATATAGGCACTAAAACGTTCCGTCAACACCTCTGTCTTAACAGGACTGCTCATTTCCACCTGACAGATTAGTATGGTATCTTCCCTCTCGTCTCTCTTTTCCTACAAGAAATGGTGCAGGGGATAAATTAAGCTGGAGCATGTCTTTTCTCTTCTCTCTGTGCTACTTTATTGATTCAGATACTTTGATCGAGCAGGTCCTAATCAATTCTTCAGCGGTGAGACGTGGGCAAAATCATTTCCCTGACAAACCCCTTCAAATGACTTGTCATTAATTTGCCTCTTTACTCGCACTTGTTTGCTCAGAAAACGTGATGCGTTTGGCTTTCTCTGTCTATTAGCAGGGGTTGTGCTCTTTGGGGGATTTTCATGGGCTGCTAAGCGTCAGGGAGGGCACAAGGAAGGATTGGATACACCATGTTTGCTCATCCTTACCGAGTCACTTATTAGCACTAATTGGGTGGGACAGTTCAAACAAGCACAGCAAAGTGGGGTGTCACACAAGCGTGACATGGGTGCAAACAGACAGCAGCGGTGGCGTTGGTGCTGTATGAGGTGGGTGTTACGCTGCCCACCGCTCCGGTCAAACGAACATGCTCTCTTCTGCCAACATCCAAAGTGCTGTTCTGGTTCCAAGCCTGGCGGTATCGCTCTTATAATAAAAGGTTCTTTACTGGCATCAATGGTTCCATGAAGAACCTTTAAGATCCATGCAACCTCAAAAGGTTCTTTATTTTTTTTAAATGCACTTCACATGAAGAAACTAATGGTTCTTTGAAGAACTGCTCACCGAAAGGTTCATTGGGGAACCCAAAAAGTTCTTCTATGGCATTGCTGTGAAAACGCTATACTGAAATGCTCATGTAAATGGGGAGCCTTTTTCCAGCTCTTCGTCTCTTCTTCAGTTCTGAAAAAGGACACGCACACGAGGACATAGGAAAAATAACATGGCCGCCCATAACAAATAGTACTTGGACAGCTGATAGAAGGAAGTGCACAAACAGGCACGGTCCATCCATCCAGAACATTAATTCACGGCCAATACAGGGTCTCAACAGCCATGTGATGTTACACACAGCCCCCCGGCCCCTGGGAACCTTATGCTAATGAAAAATCACACCATCTCACTGTCAACACCAAGACCCTTTCTCCCCGTAGTACTGTTTAGGATGTGTTTTGGCTAAAAGATGCTAATTTCCAGGGATTATTTACCTCCATAATAGCTGCAATTATATTCCATGCTAACCGATTTAAAGTATAAGCACCAATTAGTAACTGGTCATTATCTTGAGCATTTGAAACTCGCAGTGAAGTAATAGGCTGACATTTCCTAGCCTGTGCAGGGGAATTGCTGTAGTGCCTCTATAATTAGAGCCTGTTTACCTTCAGTCTCCAGAAGATGATATAAAATCACAGTTCTGTCGTTCCGCATGATGCCAAGAGCAAAAATCCCATGAAGGATAACTTGTCAAATAAAGTAAAGTCTAAATTCTTTCAGTAGATTGTTTTAATGAGTCCTGCATTCTCTTCTGTTGAATCAGGGTAATTAGTGTAATTACGCACAATACATAGCAGAATCAGAACTGATAATATATATATATATTTTTATAGGTCTCTACAGTTCAGTGAAGAACCTTACACATCTATATAAACTTTCCATTGCTCAAAAGGTTCTTCATAGAGGAAAAAGGTTCCTTTGATTATTAAAATGTTCTTCACACTAAAGAAAAAAATAAAGAGAACTGTTATGGTTCTTTGAGGAACCCAAAATGGAAGTCACTGCAAAATCATCCTAAAAATAAAGGTTCCAAAATAGAATTATTAACATTTAATCTTTAGTCTTGATTAATCTAGCTGGCAATTTTTGTGATTGCAATTGAAATTCAGTCACACATTTAGGAAATCAGTGGAATATATATATTTGTAAGTAAAATAAAATAAAATAATAATTTTGCTTAACTACCCTTGGTAACTAAGAGCTGTTCTGTGTTTTACTGCCGTCTACAGCATTCACCACAGTAGCGGGGCGGAGTGCCTCCATCTCCCAATAAATCAAGACAATACATTGGGTCTGGCTAATGGATGTTTAACAAAACCCCCTCATTTCAAACAGTTTGACCCCATGTCCCAAAACACAATGTGAAAACTCCCCCTGGATTACCGCTGACCCCAGGGGCAGGCAGGCCACACAGGCGCTAATAGAAACGACTACTGCTGTCTTGGAGCAGTTGTTCTGGGAGTATGCTCGAAGGGAAGAGCACCGCGTATGCATGAGCAAGATTTGTATGCATGTGTGTGTGTGTGCTAGAGAGATACATGACAGTGGGTTGGGACAGGTCACTGTAAAGACTTCTTAATGGATCGTCATTGACACCCACTAAAGCTGCGCTGCATCTGGGTGCTTTTTAATTAGGCTTTGTGTTTCCCTGGACTGCCCACAAGAATGAGAGGACATATTTACAGCACGACAAGCCTTGTCGCCCATGTCTTCGCTCGCACTATCCTTTTTTACGGCACACCCGCTCCTGTATATCTAACCTACAATCCGACAAATTCATCCTTCAGCAGCCATCCTGCTGCACATCTCTCATCCTTGAGATAAAATTGCCTTTCATATTCCAAGATCAAAACAATTATTTCGCTTAAAAACAAGTCTATTCTGTTAGAAGTGGCCCCATTGAGAACGTGAATACACCCATCAAGGGGGGGGGGGACTAGTTTTCATAAGCGGAAAGATGTAGATTGAGGTGGGAGCAGTCAGACAGGAATGCAGATTTTATTTTCTTAGTAACTGACCTTGATCTGACAATCAGGGGGGGGTCAAAGACTCTTCAGTCATCATTGTAGCACCCAATAGAATGATAATGAATTGCCGTGCTGCATATTAAAACGAGGCTTTTCAGTGCCGCCGTCTAAACTGTTGTGGCACGTCGAGTATCTCTGGCTGAAAGATGAGAGAGACCTGGTTGTAAAACCGGGCTGAGCGACGGCGAGGGAGGTTGGAGCCGTTCCACTCTGTTCCAGCAGGGTGGGTATTTTCCTCCTTTTTTCTCGCTCCCACTGCCGCTCTGCGAATGAAAGAGGTGGTAAATAAAAATTTCTCTCAAATGAGGGTTGCGTGACATTGTGCTGTTTTGGGGAACACAATGGGTCCTTTCAGAGCCAGGCGAGAGCCAAGCCGTTTCCGCTGGCCCGGACGTGTTTGAGTATTTATCTGTGGTTTTGTTTCGTGGACAGCTGCAGGCCTTGTTTGTCTTGGCCTGTTTTTGATCGCTTAGCACGCTTGAAGAGGCCACGAGTCACAATTGTTTCAAAACAGAGTCTGGTATTGTAAGTGCTGGGACTGCTGTAGTGGTTGCTATCTCCAAAATCCAAACAGAAAATGTAAAAGGAACAAATGGAATTCTGAAAGGAGAGTGAGGAAAAGAAGAGATTATTTCAGCATCGCAGCCAAAAACCTAGACACATTCTGTCCCAAGAATTTTACTAAACACTAAGACAATTGTACAAGGTCACGGTATACACACTATTTGTAAATGCTGAATAATAACTATGCAAAATAGGCATTTCCATTTTACTTGTGTAATTTTAATGTTGTTAGTGGTCAATAATGGATCCCGGTGATGGCATATATTTTCAGAAAGGTTTCTTCATTCACAGTGATTTCATGAGTGTGTGGTTCAAGAGCTCTTAACCCTCATTCTCCAAAAATAACACTAAGCCTGTAATAGCCGAATAATATCATTATTAGAGTAATAGTAATGATAGAATATAATATACGATAATTTTATAATTACATTATAATTACATTTTTGTAACTATTATGCCAATAGATAAAAATGAATCAGTACTTTGAATTTTTTGGTCTAGTGGGAGCACATTAGATTTTTTGAATGAATTCAATTGCAACATATTTAAATGATCTAAATAAAAATGAGAAAATTACAATGAAAATAATTAAATTTAAAGTGAATAATGAAATGAATCAGTACTTGAAATTATGGATTTGTTTTTATTTAATTGCAATTATATTCAATTACGACCTAAATAATTACATGCAAAGAATAATATTTTCAACTGGCTAATCATGTTCTAAAAACACCAAAGCAATGAAATGTCCATTTCTGCAATAGCAAGGGAAAAAACTAAACAAAAGCAAAACCGATTTGCTCACATAAGATCTCATCTGCCTCCACTCTTCACGCTGAAATATCTGTGCAAAGACATCCCGAGAGCTGCTGTTTTTTAACACCTCTCTAGTAAGAGTGCTTTCATTCAGCGGCTCAGACAGTAAGCTCTGATGATATATCAGAGAGTGAGAGAGACAGAGCCAGAGTAGGAGAGACAGAAAGATGTCTGGCTTGTTGAACTCTACAAACCTGGTGCAAGCATCTTAGCACTGAGCTTTCTGCCTTTGTCACAAATTTTACATGGTCCCAGCTGGGATGAAAAAAAAATGAATGTAGAGAAATATATCAGCGGACAACATCTGCAGATGTTGATTAGCATTAGGAAATTGCCTCCTTGAATGAAATTGGAATGTCGACTGTCAATTTCCTTTTATGCTCGCGACTCCTTTTCTGGAAAGCTAGAGGGCACTGCTTTGTCCTTAATTGGTTACGATTTAGATAAAGAAACAACCACCTAACACACACACACACACACGCACGCACACAGACAATTATGATGTATTACTAGAACACAAAAAGGACACCATTAATTGTGTTGACTAGGAAGGCCTTTAAATGATGGAGGTTTCTTCTTTTTCTGGGTGTTATCAAGATGTTTGGCTCTAATTTTACACTGAGTGAGAAGCGGCTGCTTTGTAAGGCAGTATTATCTTCAGTCTTCAGCTCTGGGTATGTCTCTCTCTTCCAGCTGATGAGGCACAGCTTAATTGGGCCTGTGCTTTAAAGTCTGTAGGGCTCTCCACAGCTCACAGAGCTGCATTCATGCTCTGCCCATTTACCTCGAGTGTGTGCTAGATGTAGATATTTTATTTTCATTTATAACCCAAATCAAAAGCCACACAACAGAGCGATTGCACTTTTCTTTACATTTTAGAGAAAACACAGTAAATTAGTAAGGCAATAATAATAATAATAATAATAATTATAGGGCAAATGGCTAATAAATGCTGATAAAATATTAAACTGCATGTCCTGGTTGTAATATAAATTAATATTTATCCAATTTGTTATTTGAACTATTGTACAGTACAGTATTTTTTTCATATTGCCTAAATATTAGTTTCATAATGCTGCTCTACAACAGGGGGTCTGTGGTGGTACGGCAGGGAATTTGCTATTTATATTTTGTTTTGTTTTTTAAATCCATTTTTCAATTAAATTTAAGTTTGGAAATAAAATGAAAATGCGTTAAACAAAAATATAATATTAAGTTATTAAAGCTCAGTAAATGTTTATTTTCCTGCAAATGTATGAAATATATGTAAGTACATAAAATGTAATATACAATATATATTACAACTGCAATTATCATTGTTATTATTTTTACGGCCTTGCAATATAATGCTGAGTATACAATATTAATTTCAATATTGATTTTATAGAATTAAGACTTTCTATTAATTCAAAAATGTGTAGGTCTCATTTATTAACATTAATTAATGCACCATGAACCATGAGCAAAATATTTTTTTTTACAACATTTATTAACCTTTTGTTAATGTTAGTTAATAAAATTGCTATTGTCTATTGTTTGTTCATGTTAGTTTACAGTGCATAAACTAATGTTAACAGGCAACATCTGATTTTAAAAATGCATTTGTAAATGCAGAAATTAACATTAACTAAGGTTGAAACTTGCTGTAAAAGTATTGTTCATTGTTAGCTCATCATAACCAATGTTATGTTAATAAATGAAACTTTGAAGTGTTACCAAAACATTACATGATGTGCTTAATTATTAATTAAGATTAAAATATTACCACATATAGTTGCTGAGATAAGCACCTAAATGAAGATAAAATGTTTTACATATAATTTATTTCTACAATTAATTTCAATAATACCATTAATTGTTAATGTTAGCAACAAGCCTAATAATAACAAAAATATACATCAGCAAATAAACATTTAAGGCATTATGTATGCATCATGTGTGTGTGTGTGTGTATATATATATATATATATATATATATATATATATATATATATATATATATATATATATATATATATATCCTATATGTGACCCTTGAGCACAAAACCAGTCTTAAGTCGCTGGGGTATATTTGTAGCAATAGGCAAAAATACACTGTATGGGGTCAAAATTACAGATTTTTCTTTTATGGCAAAAATCATTAGGATATTAAGTAAAGATCATGTTCCATGAAGATATTTTGTAAATGTCCTATTGTAAATATATCAAAACTTAATTATTGATTAGTAATATGCATTGCTAAGAAATTCATTTGGACAACTTTAAAGGCAATTTTCTCAATATTTTGATTTTTGTATACCCTCAGATTCCAGATTTTCAAATAGTTGTATAGTTGTGCCAAATATTGTCCTATCATAACACACAATATATCAATGGAAAGCTTATTTATCCAGCTTTCAGATGATGTAGGAAATCTCAATTAGCCCTTATGACTTCTAATTGAGATACACACACACACACATATATATATATATATAAAAAAAAAAGAAATTCATCATTAAGATTTGAGTCACAGAGGTCAATGTATGCGAAAGGTATTATGATTCTCTGCCAGTGGAATATTCGTACTGCTCCCAAGACCTTCCAAGTGCTAATGGGAGACTACAAACAATGCCTACAACAATAACAGCTCTCTTTTCCTTCTCTCTTGTACAGGCAGGATTTACAGGGCGTCCAGATGTGCCACAATAAGGTTTTAATGCTGGAGCTGTAGATAAGGGATAGCTGTAGATAGAGGCTTCTGTAAGCACACACACCAAAATACTCTAGCAATTAGCATGGCCGTTAAACCCTAGTGCAGCCATTAACCAGGCAGAAGATGACGTGTGCGAGACAGTGGAGAGTCTGTTCCTGCTTCCCAAACTCTTGAAGTATATTTGGCTTTCTTTTTATGGCCATATGTGCACGGATATGGAGTGTCTCCGAATGCAGCGATAGCGCGGCACTCCTGCGAGGCTGATGAAGTGAGGAAGACTCCCCTTCTCCTCTCATTAGCCAGTGTGGCTCAGCAATGCTGCACACAGGCATAAATGAGGCAGCTATCAGCCACTGCCTCGACGGTCGGCCTTATCTCATTAGGTTCCACATCAAAGTTAATCAGAGATGGGCATGGTAATTGGTGGAGGAGACAATGCCACATATCGGGGAGGGGGGGCTTTCTCTAAAACGTGTGTCATCTTGAAACATTGGCAGGGTTGGCAACAGAAGATGCAACGGCAGAAGACAGAATGGGAAGAGGGTGAATGAGCGAGCGAGTGAGCAAGCGAGAGAGAAAGAGGGGGTAGGGGATAGAGGGAAAGGAGTAACGGCACAGGCATAACAAGCAAGCTGCTCAGAATTAATGAGCTTAGCCAATAAGAAAAGAATAACCAATCAGTGTGTGTTGGGCAAATATAATTTAGGAATAATTGCTTGATTGCTTTTCTATCGCGGGCTGATTTGACCACACACAAGAACTGAGAATTAAGATGTCAAGACAAGAATTAATTTGGCATGCGAGGGCACATAAATTCTTTCTCTCCTCTTTCCCGCCCGGCATCGCTAGGCGATGTTAGCGGAGTTGTCTCCCGCTAATGATGAAAACACAGAGGTAGATTGCGCATTCATTTCCTGACTCCATTATCCGTAAGGAGTCGCTTCACTAATGCCACAGATGCCCCGATATCATGGAAAAGAGTGTGTATGCTAACACATTTAATTGCTGTTTTTGCATATTCCACTCCAGCCGTGATAGCAAGCCCCGGCTGATTGTGCAGTTTGTTTCTGTATTGATTTCAGCTTCTTCTTTTTTTCGCAAGACGCACAGGCTGTAATTGTGATGTCTGACGGACCCCTCCCCTCCACAACAGTGCTCATTTTCCAAACTCTCACTTTTCTCGCTGGATTGCTAATGTACGACGGCTTAAGAGAGGACTTTTTATTACTCGCTACCTGCTTTGAGAAATGAGGTGCAACCTCTCTTGACAGTCTCCTCAGAAAAGAGTCTCGCGGAACTGTTTTGTCTCGTCTCAGAGAGGCCGTGGTCACGGGGAGACACGCCGCTTTAACAGCCCGAGAGTCCCAGCCTACATCGCGGACACTCTCCACTCACCACTAATTGACTGACCAGCGTAACACAATTGCTTTATTTCGACGATGACAGAGCACGGCCAGCATGCAGTTACTTGTCAAATAAAAACGGAGGCTATAATAACCACTATATCTAATGCAAGACTGGGTTTGACATTAGCCTGATCAGTTGGATTGAGTTTGAACAGCCCCAGTTCAATTTATATTTAAATAGACGCCGTGTCCAAATAGGGAAACGTGCATATGAATATAGCCATATATTTGCTCCCACATGCGTCTGCTACTTAGTTCCAATTAGGCTGAAAACAGCGCTGCTGTGGCAGAGCCCGCGCACAGTGCCTGACTTATCGCTGCTCTGCAGGTTCCGCGGCTACGTGTTTATTCATTTCATTCGCCTGTGTGTGTGTGTTGACATCAGCGGTGGGCCGAGTAAAAGGGGAATAAATAAAGGGATGAGGTTTGTCAGGTGGGCATTATGACTGCCCTCGGTGTCCCTGCAGCTTCGGCTCGGCAGGTTGCGCCCAACGCCAACCTTGCCGTCAGTGCACCGCACGCCGTTTAGGGACACAGGGCACAAGGTACCTCGGCTCTGAACTGCGTGAGGCCTAATTGAGTCACAGCCGATGACTCTATCTCTCCACATCAAGGAATTTGCCAGTGTTCGATTATTTCACTGGGGGATTAAACCTCATTTTCGGGTGTTTCACATTAACCTATTAGGAAGGCTCATCTGCATTGCTAATGCGGGCAGGGGACAGCTGTCACAGGCGAGAGGAAAAACATGATCGCGCAATCCTTGAGTGAGTGATCCCGGCTCCGATTAGCTGCAGTGCAAGTTCGCTGAGCCCAAGTGATAAGACAGGCAGAAATTCCCAAGTTGCCAGTAGCTCTGAAAATTATCAGACTGTAGGCAAAGGCAAAATTGTGCCTTGCGGCACCTGGGCTTCAATCCGGGGACTGCCCAGATTGACATTATTTAAAGCTATGGAAATGTGGCCTGCCTGCCTATCAGACCCAGGGTAAAATAAGATTTTCTCCCCTTCGCTCTCCGTTTATGTACATTTTCAGTATCCTGCCATTCTGGAAAAAGCAATTTGAGAATAATTTAACAATTTTATGATCTAATCCGGATAACACAAATAAACAAATCTCTGTAGCACTAGGAAGGATGCTGGGTACAGCACTTTTACGGGTCTAAGGTAAGAAACATACAGCACGCAAGAAGAGTAAGTTACATGCATTGTTTCATTGCCATTACAGCTATAGCTTATGCATTTCCAACGCTATGCTGCACCACCAAAATATGTGACATTCTCAACTTGTGACCTCTGAAAGTACATTTTATTATATTTAAATGAATTATATAAGCATAAAATATTTACAACTATGACTAGAAATAAGAAATGCATAGTAAGAAATTAGTATATAAGTATAGTATAGTATAGTATAGTATAGTATAGTATAGTATGGCTCTAACCTCATTTCTACCCTTAACCACTCCTCTGCAGTTTAACAGTCAGACAAAAGCATATGCAATATAAACAAATAAATAAATAACTTAATTAATTAATTAAAAAAAGCTCTGAGAGTTTTCTAGGAGTTTAAATGAAAAAGTAAATGTAACATTTAAATGAGCCTTGCATAAGGTGATGTATGAACAAAGGCACCAGAATGACATTTGGATTGTACAGGATGAAAGTTGCTAGAATAATGCGTCCTTATGAGAGCATGTTGGTATGTGATAACGATTTGTTATTTGAGGAAAGCCCATAGGCACTGACAATGCATATTTGTTTATCTACAACACTTTTTTATAGTGCAGACCTTATATAGGGATGCATGTGTAAAGTGGAACTTGCCTAAATCCTACTCATGATATTGTATGACATTTATGGATACTGTGCTAAATAGTGGCATTCGTAATGCATAACAAACTTCCCTAGTTTTGAAGAACAAAAAACATCCTATATTTTGATACGCTGTTATCATATTCATATGCAACATGTGAAGTCACATTTTCCACAGGAGGTAGTCTCAAGAGGCCCATTGAAACCAACACAAACATCACTCTGTGCCAGCCCCAGTACATTTACAGCTTTGCGGGTCAGAATGTAGTGGCCTGCTAGGTTTCTCTGACATTGGGCATTTGCCAAATTCAGCTACTGTTGGAATAGCAATGAAATATGCAGATTCTGTACAGTCTCATCTGTATGCAAATTGTTCTCATTGTTGTCTCAATAGCAGGTTGGTGTGAATACAACTTTTGGCCACTAAAATACTGATCAACACAACCAGTACTTTAACAAAAACTGATTTGTTTTGATTTGGACAGCTTAAGTGAAGACATAAATGTCCTCAAAATTGTCAGCACACTATTATTTATAGACCCCCTGTGCCTCACACAGATATGCACTCATATTACTGCCCACATTTTGTGACTATGTAACTTGAAGTTATTTAGTTAAAGAACTGGTAACACTTTTGTTTTAAGGACCACTACTATATATTGCTAGCATATTGGCTGTGTATTAGTACTTTTGAAGCACATATTAATTCCTTATTCTGCATAAACATATTTTAGATCCCTTAATCCTACCCCATATCTAAACTTAACATCTACCTTCCCAACTATTAATAAGAAGCAAATTAGGAGTTTATGGCAGCAAAAGTTGTAGTTAATAGTGAGAAAGTATGACCGAATAATTCATTGCATATTCAGTGATAAACTTGCATCTTGCACTCACTGTACACACTGTGGAGACAGGTTCTAGCTGGGCCAAACCTAATCAATGTCAGGGTTGAGGAGAGAATCCTTTGGCCCACACTGTTTGACTTAAGCGCCCTATTTGTGCTTTCTCTGGTCCCATTGCCTTTGTGTGCATTGTAATGAGTGTTACCATAATCCTGGGATTTTCCCTTGGCTTGACCTCCGGCAATGCCTTCTCTCTGCCCCTCCACACCAGGACACCAAGAGTTTACCCTAAACATTATGGCTGGACGATACACAACAATGACACGTCCCCCAAGAGATGCGTCCATTTACGGCTGGTGTGGAGCTTTCCCTGATAGACCTGGAAACCCATTTTAATCCTATTAGAGCTGCCCAACAAAGGGTGAAGCTGCAGCAGGCAGGGTGAAGACAGAGCTCTCCTGATATCTGGGACAGTGAAGCTCCCCCACCAATTCTCACATATTAGAGAGGCAGACAGAGGGACAAAAAAAAAAAAAACCTGGCAATAACAGGACCCATTGTATAAAAAACGGACTCAAAAAAGGACCACCAATTACCAAGTATCTACAAAGTCATCTCATTAGACATCCATCTCCAGCTTTAACGGATGTGTTAATGATGGATCGGGTGATAAATGTCTTGCCGGTCGAGGCACAGGAAGTGGTTCTGTGGTGCCTTGTGAGCGTTAGTACCTTAGGGTCGTTTCACAAAAGAACGGAGAGGCTGGGAGGCCTCAATGTGCTTTTGTTTTGCTCTCCGATTATGGGACATGCGATGACCAAGTGTGCTGGTGGTCCGTCCTGTTGCCCCATCACCAGTGTCGAAGCTTAAAGTCTCCCATTGTGACTATCAAGGAGAAGGGGGGGGGGGGGGGGGTTTCAGGGTCCATACAGACAGAAAGTCTTCTTTAGCCAAACAGGGCAGGATATGACTCTTTAAGAGCCAAGGGGGTGTGAATGGACAATGCCATGACAGAAGAAAAGCAGCTCTATGCTGGGACCACTGGGTTAACACACTTCTACAAGGGTGATGCTCATAGTTCTCAGTTTAACTGATCTCATGTAGACTGTAAACGCACAGTTCAGCAATAGATTCTTCGCATTTCTCAATAAAACCTATACATTAAGAGGCACGTCAAAAACCTATTTAAGAGATGACTCAGTCAACCACAAATCACCTCTTAATTTTGGGTTTCCACTAAACTTTTTCCACATTCCACGAACATCAGGATGTATGTCCCTTTATGCCGAAAATATCATTACGCAAACCATCACAGTCAATGATCCTTTTTTCCCAGTTTCCGCAACACTATTCCTTCCAATTACAAAAAGAGGTTTGGGATGGAGAGTTTGGATGATTGACAGCTCCTTTAAGGCTGCTGTGTGTTCAGGTCTGCTTTGTGTTTCCCCAGAGGCTTCCATTAGAAGTCTGGGATACTAAACACAGTGTTATACATTTATGTATACACCTGACCTTTTCAATAATGAGTTTACACCATAACTGACAATACATTAAAACGCTCTCTGCTGAGGTGTGTGACAAGAACCAGGAGGAAAAGAAAAGCACGGAAGGTACAAAATAAAGTAACAAATGAAAATGATAGATGAGACAAACTCACATACACCTCCACAATACAGAAATATAAAGTCTTTTTAAAATTGTTCTTTACAGAAAAGTGTTCTGTTATTTTCTTTGGCACCATTTAAAACTCATTTCTTATTTTATTACAAATGTGATGCATAGATCTTTCTATTTTTTAATGCTAGCCACTCTATAAAAATACATGGCAAACAAACAAACCATAAATAAACGTTTGCTCTTGTACAGAGTAACAGAAATGGAAAATGCAAATGACGAGAGTCAGGTTAATTTTTTCGGGCAACACTTCAGCCAGATGAAAAACACTTAATAAAGTGCCAACTAGTTGGGATACAAACTAAGAATCTTCAAAACTGACAGGTAATATTGACTCTGACCTGCTGGTTGGATTTACGCGATGAGCACTTATCTGTTTGCACTGTAGTCGCCCTGTATCTTGTGCTCCACTCTGAGTGTTCTTCCCCTCGTGTTTACTTCCAGTGGTAATTCCACACACAATGGACACAAAGCGGAGGAGAGAGGCGTGGGCTCACCCAACACATGCCCCACACATAATTGCCTCCTTTTGCGCCGTTGTATCCTTGTACATCCCTGACACAAAACAAGTGCCTCACGCTTGGAGCTGTTCATTACAGCTATGTTTGCAGCGGAAGGAAGCAAACATTATCTCTACATGCAATCAGTGAATGAATCTGTGCCAGCATCTGTTCAATACATTGGTTGCTCATAGCTGGTTTATTGTACCGTAGATATAGCAGGAAGGGAGCAAGTAGGAGCGGTGCTACAATACATCAGCTGTTATTTTCCAGAGTGCCGAGTTTGCTGGCAAGCGCACTGCAGCAGGTCAGAGAGTGTACTTGACAGAAAATATGCATACTGAGTGGCTACTTGTGCTGCTTTTCATTTGCATTGTGTATTGATTTTTTGGGGGGGCCCATTTAATCTAATATTATATGTGGGTCTCGCAGCGCTTTCAGCCCTGTCTGAGAGGAACGCTTATATAGGGGGCTTAATGATAATTGCAGCAGTCGAGGTAAACCAAGGTAGATTTCAGCCAATACGCCCACACTGAAACACATCCCGTCTCTCGCACTGTCCCCGTCTCTCCAGTCCGCTATTTTGCTCTAAGTTACGGTCAAACGCATCAGTTGCTTTATGCATATGCACGCAGAAAAAGTTTTCCAAAAACAATGGCTGGGCAGATGGAATGAAGCATAAATGAACAAATAGAGAGAAATTCAGTATGAGGGAAATAAAGAAGCCCTAACACGGTTTTCTTCGCTGTGAAATATAATTAACCTTTCATGGGTGCTAGTCGGGTCTTCCGTACACTTCACAATAGAGGGAATATGAAAGGTCTTTTAAAAGGCGACATTTCTCATTTCTGTGAGATTACTTCTGTTGTCACAGTGTCCACATTCGGTCCTCTATGGCTGTATGGAGCACTTCCGTCTTGCCGGACCACATAGGATATTACTCTGAAATGTCAGTACCTGAGGACGAAATCAAATCCACAGCTCTCAAGGGATCTCGATGAATGTCATTTTTGTTCCACCTGCAGTCGTGGAATTGTTTCCATCGCTAATAAAACGACAACCACATGCCCTTGATATGTGATAGTTATCGTACAACACGCATGTAAAAATAATTGCGAAATGCCTCCAAAACATACAAATACCATTGTCGCTTTTCCTCGTCTCCCGATAGAGCCAGATTAAGCTGTCAGAGACGGTGAGACGCTAAGCTGTTGTTTGATCTACAAATGAAGAGTAATGAGGGGCACTGGCAGCCAAATACAGTGACACACATCTCCGTTCCTCCAGGACAACATTTCAATTCATGGCTGCATTTAGATGTGCAAATCTGGCCGACGGAGGATTCAGGTGCCTCTTCCTCACTCATCGTTCATGTGAGCCTCGTCGCTCTGAAGTTGCTTCACGGAGGTGGTGACTGTTGCGGTCTCCAAAAGGGCCTTCATTTCCAGGCTTTTTACATCGCACGCAAGTAACGGACATGCACAAACATTAATGAGCTTAACGAAGAAGCAGTGAGGAATATTAATTAGACTTGCCAAAGAGCTCTAGGCTTAGAACCGCACCGACAGAAGGCCCCTCAGGGCCGCTGTGGGCACAGGACGCTGTTTGAGAGACAGATGTCAGAACAGGATAGCATTGGAAGCAGCTTTTGCAAGAGACTTCATCAAAGCCGACAAGTTTAAGACAGAAACAAACTGTGTGGTAAACAGAATGCAATGTATGGGTGAGCAATTACTTTACATGAATGTTTTACAAGTGAATGGAATATTAATGATTGATGATTGCTTTTTGTGTGCGTTTGTGACACAAGTCATCAAGCAAACCTGTTCCCTCGTCCGTGAACCGCCAGCAAGATCCAAATTCAAATAGTGCCATTTGTTTTGATCATCAACGAGCACCTCTCAGTGGTCTGTTTTAACCTCTATTAGGCAGGATTACAAGGCTGCTAGCTTGCTGGCATTTGGTAAGTGTCACGGTGACAGCACTTGGTGGCGAAATGCTGGGCTGTCAGCGGCAAGCTTTATCACCAGGCTTTTCTCCTGCACAGAGTGTGGACTAATAAGCCTAGAAATTACAATTGCCTCCCTGCTGAATCCCCGATAGCTGCAAATAATGATATCAGTGCCCTGCTAATCTCCTCTGCTCGCAGCTTGGCATCAACCTATTGAGTCACCTGTCATACTCATGTCTGATGAGGTGAACTTAATCTCACCGTCCGTAATGACAATAGAGGCCATTTGAATGTTAAGAATGATATTTGTCAAAGTTTCCTGTCTTTTTTTGTCCTTCAACATCTCTTTCAGACAGTGCAATTGAAATGCCCTGTCAAAATGCATGAATCCCTAGACTTAGTTAAGACAGATTCCGATATGAGTCCTATTTCAATTTTATTCTCTAGGCCGGATTGAGGTAGACAAGTTTTCATCACTTCGATCGACTGTGAAATGCAAGCATTTAGATACAGCCGGCGATTATTTTCGCTGATCTCTATAAAATCACGATAACGGTTTTTGATGATGACATGGTTTCCACCACACGCCAGTACATTTTTTGCAGCTTTAGAACGCTGCAGTGACATCAAAGCTGCATTCTGTGTAACGTTAGTGATCTAATGTCCAGTACATATACTTATTTTAACAATACTGCATTCAGTCAGTCTAAAGCACTGAAAAGCCTGCTCATTAATAGGTGAATTGCAGCAGTCAGGTAGAGCAAATCTATATGCGCTTGTGTAGGAGGCACCTCAGTCAGACCTCGCATGGTCACCAGTCTTCAAATGCTCCCTTTGTACCAATCTATTTATGAGCACATCCAGTTCACAGTGACATCAGCTGCAGCCCATCAGCAACAAAACCACGGCACATTCTTCCATTTTGCCCAATCTGAAGAAAAGAACTAGTTCCAGCACTTGGGAGATATGAAGCAAACAGAGGTCACTCAGGTATGTGCCAGTGCCCTCTCTCTCTTGTATTATTCAGTCCTATCAAGAGAGCCGAGCAGAGATAAATTGACCTAAGAGACACACGCAGAAGTACATTGAGAGTTAAACTAAATGTTCTGGAGAGTGCTGAAAGAGGTGCCTGTCTATTCACTGCCCGGCTCTCTATTAACAGCTGTATCTGAACCACTTAACAATGTTCTGTGCCTCTTTAACTATTTAAGCTGTTTAAAAATGTCTTCTGTCATTTTGCACAGATTAACGATTAAAAGAGAGATGGGGAAAAAGGATGAACTCCAATTCACCGTATGAATGACACCTCTAAGTGTCTGAAACTGAAACAAAGAGGACCAATTTGAAACATGACAAATGTCCTCAGTTTAACCAATCCATTTCTTTTAACCATTAGAAAATCAAAACGGTCCCTATCACGCAGTATTAAATGAACTACAATGTGACTATAGAGGTATGGCATGACAAAAGCTATTGTTTTTTCTTTAATTCTTTTATGTGACAGTATTAGAGAAAGTCTCACTGAAAAATGTTTTGTTTCTAATAAAGGAGCAGTACTTTGCAGTGCCATCATTTCCCCTCTCTTCATTAGGCATTGATCATTCACACGGAAACTGTGTCATTAGATAAATGACTGCTTCCCTCTGCTGTCGGATTAACACTGACAGCACAATCAGTACTTTCTTATGTCTGTATCGACAAAGAATCATTTAGGTACTACCATATGTCTACTGTACACCCTGCCACAAATAACTGTTGTGACCATGCACTTTGAAGGGAAGAAGATATTTTTTTTTTTTTTATCTTTTAGAAGATGGTTGTAGCACTTGTTGAAAGAGATGAACCTAGCAATTCAACAAATTCAGTTTTGGTTCAGTTTAGAAAATTTGAGCGAACAAGATGAGTTTATTCTCTCAGGAATGTTTCCAGGTCATGCGGAGACTATTACAAGCAGTGTTTTAGTTTCTTATCATAAGATGACAGTGTGTTGCATTCAACATTAAATTAAAACTTATTATTATCATTATTATCCATGCACTTTCTGTCCTGTCACTGCTTATTCTGATGAGCCATGGTAACAATTTCTGCTCAGTATTTAAGTAGGGGTGCAGTTGTAATAGAAAAATACACATTAACTACAGCCTGTGTTTTCCTGTCCTGTTTCTGCATCCCACCTTGACATAAAAATAAGCGAACGCCATTGTTTTAAAGGTGTCAGTATCATTTAAAGCTGTATTAAAAATGGAAACATGATGATGATACATACACAATGTGAAAACTGAAACGCGGCATTCTCCTCTCTATCTGTACATGGCCTTTCCTAAAGCATGCATTCTAATCAGGACCAAACAGACAGCCCGTTCTCTGTGTTCAATATTTTTTTCTTAAAATAACTGCCTGCTTCTCTTCTGCTGCAATTTTAAATCTGTTTGGCTCCCATGAAGAGGAGTATTATTTCTGCGGAAGAGACACAGCCGTGTTAATGAGCGTGGTTATAAACATCATTATATTTTAAGTGTCATTCTGGTGTTCACAGCAGGGAATGTAAGAAATCTCTGTAATAATCTGCTTTTGCGTCTCACATTCAAAGTGACAGAAGAAGCTGTCGCTTTAATGCCGTGCAATCATTAGTGCGTCAGATTCTTTTGGTGCCGGCGGAAGACAAACAGTAATGAAGATACATTAACTAGAACTAATTTGGTTGTTCTTCAGTTCAAGTCACAGCCACGCTGATATTTGGTTTTATTCGCACTGATGTCTCAACAGAAGTAGTGTGCCGCTTGAACAAAAGGGCTAGAGTATGTTAAGTGCCTTTGAAATTGTGAGCTTTCCAGGCAGCGGAACCATGCCTGATGAAAGGGTGTGAAATAAAATGTGGAAATCGATTTCACAATCTCCTCATTCACTGTGCCAGCAGAGAGGCACTATGTCAGTGCTACACGGTGCATGTCTGTACATTTAGCACACTCAACAATGAAGGACTTAGCAATTTATGCTACCGTTGTTAAGCTTGACAAATTAATGCAGGTTTGAGCTCGGATGAGAGGTAGATGGGTAGAAAATTTCAATTGGTCTGAAATTGACTGGATTGCTGATATAATGTAGTACCACTACAGTTGCATTTCTGAAGACTTTTTTGGATTTTGCGGCCTTGGACGGCTAAAACCGAAGGCTTAAATGTTCCCCGCTGAAAACAAAAATACATGGGGTGGCATCTTAGATTGTGCGCAAGGCTTAATTAGCATGCTAAGCGCTGCTAATGGCAAGTAAGGAGTAAAGCCCTGAGCTCCTCTCAGAGTGATTGACATCTGAAGCGCACTTGTCAAGACATGTGATGTATTTATGTCTTTGCATCATGTTATTGTTGTTATGAGCTGACATGCCTTTTTCCTCAGCGCACGTGTCCGTTGAATATAAATGGCAGCTCAATGTCTGCTGATGACAAAAGGCCCACAGAATAGGAAGTGATGGGACAGGCAGACAGAGCGCGAGCTGGTTTCTAGAGCCCTGTCTGTACCATCTGTGGGGAAAACAGGATGCAAGCACAATGAAATTAAAAGCCTTTCTCTTTCTGATTAATGGCAGTGATACACGTCAAGCTATTTAAGCATATTTAACACGACTATAGCAGAATGCAGCTGTTCTTGAAAATGGCTGGGAGAGAGGGAGACAAGGGCAGAGAGAAAGAAGCAGACATGGAAAGCAAAAGAAAAAGGGCACGCGGCATCTCGCAGCCGCTGTAATTCCTCCCAAGGGGTAATAGGTTTCAAAAACAAAAATGTCGTCCACGTCTGAAAACGTAACAGCAGACATCCCTAAGTTTTCGGTGCTTTTAATCTTCCTTTGGCGAGCATTTTGCGCTTTCAAGTGATGTGCCTGATGGTCGCTTGTTGTCTCAAGTAAAACAGATAAATAGATACCTAAATGAAAGAGGATGAGCCTGGGAGTTAATTAAAGGAGGTCTTACTAGAACTGTGAAACGAAATCACAACAGCACCGTCCTGCTCATCACCATAGGTGGCAAGTTTGCTTCTGAGACTCGGGCCAAGAAAAATAAACAGCGAAACAAGCGGAAGGCCGTTCACAACATCCCAAGATACCTATTATGTGAGGGGAGGAACAAATTATGCCCTGGCAAATTGCTAATGATGAGCCAGTGATGTCTTGTTAAGTGACATTGTTTGGCCTCAGATCCTTTTGTGTCGGCCTCGTGTTCCTTGCCTAACGAGAGACAAGAAAGACCGAAGTGATGCATTCGGTCATCGTCTCTTTTTTTCTGTTTTTGTTTTGCACAGTTAACTCATGTCTGCATCTTCGCTCGGCTCTGTCACTTGGCATCAGCAGGCCTGATTTGGCAGAGGAGAGCATGCTAGAGTGGGGCTGCGCAGCGGGAGGGAGCCCTTTGATGGGGACCCCCTGGGAGCCTGACGCCAAGGCAGCAGTAGGATCACAGATGTGGCAGCTTTCATGTAACAGTTAACTTTTTCCTAATTAAAGTCGCCCAGCTAATTACAGGCGGTTCTATCTGATCATTGGGAAACAGGATAAGGTATAGTCGCACAGACGAGGACGGCTCACATCAAAGATGTGCGGCAAGAGCGGCGACTGGAGCAGATGGGGGTGAAACGGCGGCTCTTGTCAGGGATTTGGGCTCACCTGGACGCAGGAGTGCATCAGTCACCCAACACAGCGAGGCCCATCTCATTTGCAACAGTTCCTTCCCTGAATGCTGAACTGTAATTATGAAGAACAGTAGAGAAAAAATGACCAAAGAAAAAAATCCCATAATTAACAAGGCAACTCCAAGCACAAGAAATGGAAATTAGTCACAGTGTTATAAATTAGCCTGTGCATACATTACGTGAAATGAACACCCTCGGGGCCACGAATTAGCGCTTTTGGCTGTGCACCCTCATGTATCTAAATAAAACATTCCGTCCTTGGTTATTATGGGCTAACAAAGAGACATCTCTTACACAGTCATTCTCTACAAATTGGCCACACACACATCATTTAGGAGGGCTATATATGCTACAGGGAGTGTGGGCTGTCTGATGGAGGAGGGGGCAACGCCGCTCGTGTATTAGCATCAGGTGACGATCGCTTACTATTTTAGCTGAATTACATTTATAGGGGCTATTGCGTTTTCTACCAAAATCACTGCGCAACTACAGCTAAACTTTAATATTCAGAAAGTCCGTCAAAATCATACTGGGTTCTGTTAACAACAGCAAACGGCAAGCAAATCGCAAATTAAAAAACACAATGTGAAGTGCATTTAGTCTCCGGGCTTCACTGTCCAGTTGGACGCGGAGGAGGGAGACGAGAAAGAGGCTCGGGGGTTAAAAAAAAAGCGCTGGAACTGTGTTTTGATGAGTCTTATCTAGAGCGATTATTCATACTTGTCCTTCTGCTTGAATTAAAGCAAGAGTGCTGGAGCCTGTTAAAGCCAAATACTTGAATGGCTAGTGAACTCTCACCTTCGCGCGCATCCATTTAGCTTGCAAATGAAAGCCAAGTACAGTCAGCGAGAGCCATAATGGGCCTTTCTTCTTGCAGAGTGCGGTCATTACATACTAATTTCTTCTGGAAGCTCTTCAGGAATTGAAACACTTGGCTGTGGTGGCCCAGCCCCGTGCTGAAACGCACAGGCCAACAATGACAGCACACAAGGTGTTTGTTTAAGGCCTACTCATGGCAGCTGACCACAATCAGACTCAGCTGAAGAGGGCTGATTGCAGCTTGATGTGTTCACAGAGAGACAAATCCTGAATATCGTATTGGAAGCACAATACAGTCATCAGTATACAGCATCATCAAGTGCATTCCTAGTCCAAAAACCTTTCTTCTTGTCATTTTTATCCCACAACAGTGACTCCCCAAATGTTTTTTCTTTGTATGTATAATGTATGAATTTTTTACATACACTTTATATAAATGTCATTGTAGTGGTGGGCTGTACTAATGCAATAATCACATAAATTAAGTTATGCAACACGGAAACAAGCCAATGTGCAACTTGCAATGTATTAGCAGCTACAGGTAAATAACACAAAGAATAACAGTAACAGTAAGCACAGTAAATAGTAAAACTATTCACGCTACAATCCAGTATGTTTACGATTATGATAATAAATGTTAAAAAAAGATGGATGCACCTGCTCGTACATTAAACATAAAGCAGAAAAATAGAAACAATGATTAAATCTTTAGGTTTAACCAGAATTTATTTATTTGAGGATAAAAAGTGTGTATTTTAATATGAGCCTAACAGGAGACAGAGACAATAAATCATAATAACAACATGCCATTACCACTTTGCCCTAAAGATACAGTTGCTGATGTAAACACATGTATGGATGAATGCATGTGTAAGTGTTGTGATTTTCAGACCAGCATGTGGCTTGCTTGATGGGTCTCAGATGATGCATTTTTGGTTTGCATTCACCTTTGGAAAGGGAAGATTTAGAAAGAGCACCAGGCTGCTATCCACACATCACCTTCTTTTAGAGAGGTTGCTGATTTGATTATGCAATTAGGCAGGTGGCTGATTAAAAGCTTCACTAATAGATATCATGATTAGCCCAGTTCAAAGCCGTTCATAGTCCAGCCATTCAGGATCTGTTTAATTCTGTAAGTTTGAATAACTTTGCAATTTATTCCACAGCAATTCCATAATCAACAATCAAAGTTTGTTTTTTTGTTTGGTTACTACTGTGACTATAAAATGCAATAAGGGTAATAGTGTTGTCTTTAATTACAAAATTATTCAAGCAGTTGCCATCAGCCATCTTTATCTCACCCCTTCAAAAGTGTCATCCCTGAATCCTGTACTCAAAATGCTTTTCTAGGAACTCAGCAAAGACGACGTGACCTGTCTGTCTGCCTGCCTTCCACACCGTGATTAAGACATCACAGTAATCCATGTTTGCATTGCTGTCTGCATGCGAGTTTGTGTGTCTTTGGGTTTGTGTGTCGTTCCCCAGTGCTAAACACACAGAATTAGGTTCCTTTTTGACACCACCGGGAATTGCATTAACTATATTCCCAATGGAGATATGGGAATACTTCTGAATAGCTCAAAATACACCAAACAAATGAAAAAAATAACAAGAAAAACAATTATCATGTAACAAACTCTGCAGAAAACATTAGTTAGGTGAAAGATCCAAACTCCAATTTCCTCCTAGTCGCACTCTCTTTTGCCTTGACTGATTTCATCCACTAGAAAATCCTCTTCCTCCTCTCCTGCTCTGCTTCTTTCCCTCTCACCAAACTCTCGTTCTTTCTAGCATTCTCACTTTCCCTCCCTCTCCCCCGTTCCCTTTCTTCCCCTCTCTCTATCTCTCCCTGTCTCTGTCTCTCCATTGCTTGCTCAGAGAAGCAGCCCATGTTTACTTGCCCTTATCCAGCAGCCTAATCCCTGCAGCAGTGAAAGACTCCACTAAATAGGTGCTGGAGAAAAAAAGAGGCGAGGGGGGGACAGGCAGAGCCATTAAAGGAGAGTTTATCAGAGTCGCTCAATCTGTTATCACTCCTGTCCCTCTGTCTCCCCCCACCAGCCTGCCTCCCCCCACTGTCATAGAGCCACTGATTACAGCCTGCCGTGCAGCTCGCTTTTGGGTGTGCGAGTGTATGTGTGTGGCTCCTGTCCCCCGCGTGAGTGCAAGTGTGAGAAAGAAAGACAATTTTCTCTCAAAGCTTCGAGTGAGTCTGTATTTGTATGGCTTTGGACGAACCAGACGGGGAGAAACTCCTTAATGCTGTTAGTTTATTCTCGTGGCATGAGGGTTTTATCTTTTATTATTATTATTATTATACTTATTTATTATGTCTGGCTGTGCATGTGCGTGTGTGAAAGAAAAGATGCTTGTCCCATGGTAATAAGTGTTTGTTATTGCGTAGCTTCCATATTTTTTCAGCTGGGTCATGCCGGCAAGAGGACCTATTGTTTTGGAACTAGATTTGTTAAATTAGAAAACAGAAATAAATCACTAATTGATGCTTATTTAATAATTTGCTGTAAACAAATATTGAAAATTCTGATCAGTGGCACTCACCATGGTCTTCTACTTGTGATACAGCGGCACAATTAATCAAAAATAAAACTGAAAACGTGATATGGCTTAGTGCAATTATCAAATCGCAAAGGCTGCAATTTAATTAAATAAATATATGCACTGCATGTTTTACAGCATGGCACAGACTTTTTGTGAACACAAAATGCTCCAATTCTCATACTTGTAATGAGAAGCTCTTATCAACAAAAAAGAACCTTTAAGGGCTCCCAGCGGTTTTCCATCAAAATAAAAGTTTGGTAGTTTAACGTTTGAAAACTAAGGCAGCCATAAATATTAGTATTGCAATACAGTATTATCACATTATTTTTCTTAAATACTCATTTTTAAGTGAAATATTATAATAGAAATATACGTATAATACATACAATATAATATTGTAATACTTCGTTCTTTTTTTAGTTCAGTTCATAATTTTATTTAGTAATGATAATGGTAATGATTATTATTATTTGTTTCTGGCGGAGTATGTATGAGACGGAATATGCCAAAAATTCAACAGTTTAACATTTGAAAATTAATACATCCATAAATTATATTACTGTCATTTCACTGTTGTATTGTAAAATAAATTATTATATTAATATATTATGTTTATGTGTAATATATATATATATATATACACACTATTGTAATCTTTATTTTTTTCTTTACATTATATTTTTATTTAGCAAATTATTATTATTATTAATTAATTTATTTTTATTATTATTATGATTATTATTATAGCCAATTTGATATACAGTCACAAACTTGTGGCCAAATTAAGTAGTCCTACAAACAAACATAACAAACCTTATTTTATTTATTGTTTGGTTGGTTGGTTGGAAAGGGGTCAAGGGCATCTGCTATCACAAATTTTATCAGCCAAATCACTTTTTGCCCAGATCATGCAGCCCTAGATATAGCTGTGCTGAAGTGTTTCAACAACTGACCCTAGTGTAGAGAGTATTTAGCACAACCGCAGGGCCAACCAGCTCCAGCTCCAGCTGTCATATTGACAGAGGCTACTCAGGGATAAGAAGAACTGCGCCTGAGAGGGGACACACCAGGCCTGACCTCAGCCCTTTACTAAGACAAGCTAGTCATTTTCCCTGGAGCTTAATAATCTCTGGAGATAACCACTCACCGAGGCCATCTGAGCAGCATCCATTTTCAGTTTTCTCACTTGAGCTCGACCTTATCATCAATATGGCTATTGATTGTACACAAACACACATTACGTGCACAAACTGTGTACAACATGCACAAGCTACAGGGGTTTGTCCAGTTGTCCAATTATAGATATTTAATGTCTGAAAAACAGAGAATAAAAAAAACATTTAGTACAAGTAGTAGATATACATATATAAAGTAAATATATATATATATAGGTTTTGCTTATATAATGTATAGATAATGTATAGAGTCATCATGTGTCTTGTACTATAATAAAAAATGCTATCCCTGTTATTATATGGCTATTTAATAATTAAAAATGACAATAAAATGAAATGTTGATTGCACTATGTTATTAAAAGAGAAGAAAGACACAGTCCACTGAGTTCACTGGGCATCGCTGTGTAGAGAAATGGGTCAATAAGACAGTTCAGTGATTATTATACAAAATATAGAGAATGCTGCGATTAACCAGTCAGAGGGAAGTATTATAGAAAGGTGTGTAGTAAAAAGTATTTGCAACTAACATTCACTCACATGCCTACAATGTTTGTTTCAGAGAGCTGCGTTTACATGCAGGGCAACAGAGAAATGTCCCAGCCCCTAGCAGCGGTGCGCTGTGTTGCTAGCCCTGCATACGAGACCACACCGTTTAGACCCTAATGGTTGGTAATGTAAGCGCCATGTTTACTGAGCAGTGGGTCTCCAGCACACAGGCTGTGACAAATTATGAAAGGCGGGCCTGCGTAACCAGGCTGAATTGCATTAAACTTTAACTGGCCTTATCTGCGGCGCGACAGAGGACAACATAATAAATGCTGACAGGTATCTAAAGATGTGTGTTTGGACTAGGGAGAGGGAACAGCGGGAGAGATGCTGCCAGCTTTGTCATTGAAGAAGGGACATATGTTGTGGGCTATAAAACCGTAAAGCAGATGCTGGTGTTTCTTGTGTGATCATGTACAGGCTGAGATTTTGCCCTTACTGAACAGAATGCAGCATTTCATTTATTCTGAACAAAAATCACGTCTCTTGATGATTGAGGTGCGTTTGTGTTGTGTTCTGTATTTGTAGTCTGTCTTAATTGTGTATCATTTAATTACAGGTTTTCACTTTAACTGTAGTTAATTGTAATTTATTAACTATTTTAAAATGTAATTGCGGCACATAGCTTTTAATACAGCACTTCAAATTCCAAGTAAAAAAAAAAAAAAAGACAAATATATATTCACAGGAAAACACACACACACACAAAATACTACTCTTTCTAACCAAACATCTGTGTCACTTGCATCATTAAATAGTCTTTATTTGAAACCCTGACTCTCAAAAATAACATTTCTGCACATTTTGGAGACTGAATACAAATAACATCACTGCATTATACTAGTTATAAGGCTGAATTTCTGCTAAATTTCTCGGTTGGCTCAACAACTTCTTTTAGTCCTATCGTATTGTGGTGTTTTCTTGAAGAAAAACAAATCTGATTGCCAACAAACAGCTTGAAAGATATTAAGAGATATTAAGATTTTCATTCAGAAATAAAGTCAACAGAAACACAATGGACCAATCAGAACCTATTTCTATAAAATGTTTTTACTTAATTTTGATATTAAATTCAAGAATGCTTATTTATGCAAGAATAAGGTGTAAATAATTTAGAATAATTAAAAAACAATAGTCCCTTCCCAACTGAATATATATTATTTATATATTTTCCCAAACTGTTTGGTACATATTCACTAAAGGACAACGTCTATTGTTCTGTTGTTTGTCTGTTATTCTTCTGTGATAAAAGCAAAAGCCTATCCACAGCAACATCCAAGAGTGTCGTCTTCTAGATGAGAGGACACTCAGGGGGTACAAGACCCTCGAGCCAAACCCAAACTCCACACGAACACCACACACAAACACTCTTGTGCCACCACTCAAGTGTCCCTGGGCTGATCCAGTGGGTTGTGTGGCTTTTCCATTTGAACAGGCCTCTAAGCTCTTCCACAAACAGTCCGAAAGAGGTCCTCTGCACCAGGAATATTTGCCTTTGTCCATCAAATATTCCATCCATTGTGACACTCGAGAGCAGAAAGGGTCTGCGCTCACATTTTAATAGTTGAGTACAGAATAGAAATGTGCAAAAATAACCGCAACTGAATATGCCTCAGATTCCACGGCCTTCCTGGCCTGTTGTCATGGCGTGTTTACGCGAGAAAAGGGATGTAATCAATAACGCACAGCCTTGAAAATGTCTCCAAACAGATGGTCCATTGAGAATGGAATGCCATTGCCTTTGTGCCCGGAGCCTTTGCATTAGCGGGCTTTAATTTAGCGACTGCCAGCAAATTCTTCTCCATCTCAGCTCTAAGCAAGCTCGCAGACGATCGAGTCTGCTTCATCGATACCACCTCACTGTCTCTCACTTGTCTCTTTCTCTCAATTACCCGTACTGAAAGAGCAGAGAACACATCATCTTAACTCTCAGAAGAGAAGCTGCATTTCCTGCACAATTGACTGGAACTCATACGATGAGCCTGCCAGAGACAGAGCAAACAGCCTCGCGACCGTTTTGCTAAACGGCTTGTTAAAATGTTGTTAAAGTTTTTATTCTACGTGGGATCATTTCTTTGGCCGTTCCTCGTTTCTTTTTTTAGCAAGCTCTGGCTACTCCAAGAGGCACAGTGCACCATAACAGATGCACCATAACAGAGTGAATTCATGCTCTCTAGACACCTGCTCAGCTTTGGAGAAGCACAAGATATTGACCTTCAATTCAGCCAGCATTCAAAAGCGATGAAAGGAGATAAGAGCTCTAATCGTCCCTCCGTCTCAGGCTCCTCTTTATTGACTAACTGACACATACTTATTCCGGCTCTGCTGCCAGTGCCTGCGGTTTCGTAGCCTTGCAGATACCACACACCAAATCGAAACAGACATTCGCGCCAACGGCGGGCTAATATGAAAATTGCCAGTAAAGACGTACAAATGAATTGGATATTGAGTAATGTATCAGATCTTCTCTGCAGACGGTGAAGCTGCTTGACACGTTTTTTTTTTTCTTGTTCACTCTCATTTACAGTGCAGTATCTCGCATCATTAGGTCTGTCGTTTTTTCCTACTATCTAAAGGAAATACTGGTTAAAGGCATGACGTGGAGAGGACAAAAAAGTGGAACTCAGAGCCTACTACACTTAAAAACATGGCGATGATTCAGGCAGCGTGTCTTGACCCCAGAATATAGCCCCAGCGTTTCCCCCGTGGTTCTTTGTGGTTTGGAAGCCTAAAATACTTGAGTGGTATAGTCTCAAATGCAGGACGACAGTGCCCATTCATTCTGCTACAGAAAGCCAACGGGAGTAGATGACTAAACTAATGGCATCACTCCCTATCCACACACACACACACACCTCCAAACCATAACACATGCCAGCTCAAGCCGCATTTTACAGACCCCCCCAGTAATTTTTGTATTTATATTTACATGCATATGAGTGTTCCCATCCATGAGAATGCAGGCAGTGATATTTGAATTCCTGTCAGAATCCATAAATACCCAGCCTGGGCAGATACAGTGGTATATTTATTTGACTGACATTGTCTAAATTGAAGTTTGACACTCTTCACCACTCTAACCTTTATGCAAATGCAAAATCATCCAAATGTGATGGACAGAATTCAATTAACTGAGATGACAGAGAATAATCTAGTGAACTGAATACATCAGCCAGTTGAAAGGTAACACAATCATCATGCTGGGGTGCGGGGGTGGAGGGCTGTTCTGAGAGAGAGAGAGAGAGAGGGAGGGAGGGGGCTAAGGATGTAGATATAGCCCATTTCCCCTGTCTTATCTAATGGCACAAGCTCTATTTCTCCAAAGCGAAGTCTTCAGTCCAGTAAACTCTTGATCTCAAATGAGAGGTCTGCAACACTGTTGCTAAGCAATTAGGAGCCTTTATTGAGCAGCTGATTCCTGGTGCTCAGTGTCCATCAGTGCGATTTCGCCTCACCTAATAGACTTCCATACTGATGAACAGAATAGCCCTGTGCTCAAAGAAAATGGCTCAGGAGCTGGGCGTCAAATGAAAGCACAGTAAGCATGCTCCTTTCTTTAAACACAGCCTTCCCAAAACAACTGTTGCTTTCCACATTTTTCCTTTCTTTCTAACTTACAGTCCTAAAAGATGAGAGCTTCCATTACAGACAAAGAAAAAAAAAAGTAAAATGAGAAATTGAAGATAATTAAAAGCTTCCGAAAAAATGATACATATTTTGATAATTTTTGTATTTAAAAAATAAGGTTTGATTATTGTTTTATTTAGAATGACTGTCGTGTTTGATTTAACGTGAAAACAAAATCATACACTGCAATGTGTGTGCAGATGAACAAAACCTAACTGCCTCAATGCAGTCTCTCAGTGTTGAATATGTCAGATACAGAACAGGCTTGTGGCCAGGTGGGGGCACCCTTAACCAATTTTTGAAACACTGGCACTTGCAAGTGCTGGAATACCAGAGTCTAAACAAATCATATATTTACAGGTGGGAATAACTAGAATGACTGAAATTATTTAATGATAAACAAATAACAAACAATTCAATTTCAAATTAAATTATTATAGTTATATGGATGGAATTCCTATTTCTTTGACTTTGCTAATGATTTAATAATTCTATATATTAATAAAAGATTGTTTTTTTTATAGTAATAGCCACCATTTTATATTATTCCATTTTATAAAATTATTTCATGTTTTATAGCTTCTATATATTAATTTTCTAAAGAAATTTTACTCCCATGATGTAGGAGGCCTCTTTTTTTAAATTGGTGTGTATCTATTCAGTAAAATTCTGGTCTCAGACATAAAAGTTAAATAATACTGGTTTTGCTTTTCAAGAATAACCTTAAAAAGTGAACAACAGAGAGCTAAAAATTCTCAGGACTACTTGGCCTCCAGCAACGGAAACACTAGATGGCTCTGTTGTGATACATGAAGTGCTGATGGATGATTGTGATTTTTATCCTTTTCTACTGTTTGCATAGTTTTACTTGAATGTCTCTGACTAAGATACAATTAAATTTGGTTAACATTTCAGAGATACTCATCAGATTATTTATTGCATTTCGATAAGAGCATAACAGACATGCAAGTTATTTTACCCACTGATATGGCTTGGGCACAGATGCTGTCCTCTGTAGCTTTTTGAATTCTGTCAGGAAAAAAAAAATGAGGTGGAGTGGTCTTTAAGCATTTCTCGTCACACAGAAAGATGTCATTTCACAGGCAAGAAATTAAACACATACTTTTTTACATGAAACATTCACACCATCTCATTGGTCCATCAGCAAACTCCATTTATAGCTTTATAAATTATATTAATTACATTTCAGAATGACTAAATATGGTCTTTTCTTTAAACAGATTTTTAAAAAAAAGTCTTTCTATGAACGAGCAAGGAAAGGGGTAAAGTCAAATTGTATCCATTAACAATAGTCAAGCGATTCTCCAGCATATCTGTTACATACAATGTAACTTCCATTAGCCCTCCAACTGGCTACAGTACACGCCATTTAATTAAATATAGCCTTTCAAAGAAACGTACTGCAAGCAATTTAGAGAGTAGCACATTTGAAGCTTGCATGAGGTTACTAGTGCTTTTAACCACTAGTATGAGTGCATAGACTGTTAATTAACATATTTAGAATTAAGTGGATTTGCTATGCACTAATCAGTCTCTAATTGACTAAGAACTGTACCCTTTCAAACACTGGACAGCAATCACAGCAGCAAGAGCCAGCATATTACATAATCACTAATTATGTTTCAGATAGTAAATAATAAAAAAAAAATACAAAGCTGATGGATTACGCAAAGTTCATCAATATGACTGGTTAAGGACTACTCGGAGCAGTCATCAGACTTGTGCAATACCAGCTATTTTGCCTCCAGATTGTGTGATTGCGCTTAGCTTTCTGAAGCGCTGTCTGACTGTGTCAGGTACATCGGCTAACATTTACCACATCATACATGAGGTGGATCAGCTTTTGGAATATATGTCATTTCTTCATATACAATAAACAGAAAATTTGAACCTAAAAAAAATATTTATGTATTTATTTTGTTCGTTTCTTACAACATTTCCAAGAATATGAAATTGACCTGACTCTCTCTATTTAACTGTCTCTGACATTAATTTAGGGTTGAAAATAGCATGTCTTACGTAGCTGCTGACACAGCCTTGAACCTTCTGAGCTGAGAAAAATCGCCCACATGGATGACTGGCTCCTCTCAGACCTTTGTGGACGGTCATATCAGCCCTTCCTGCAGGACCTGAAAAAAAGACCTCTGATTTCTCTACACACGGATAAATATGGAAGATCGAGGGACCCATACAGGGTGGCGGCTGTCGGTGCATTCATTTCACTTTGATACCCTCTGTCAAGCAGATCAGTGACATACAGGCCAATGCATTGATATGAGAAAGAAGGCTGCATGGATAGAAAGTTGTGGAACTGAAAAGTAAACATTTGAACACAGCCACTACATTACAGTGGTTCATTCCACATTTGAATACAAAATATTCACACACATGTACAGAGAGAGAAAAAAGAATCAGAAATCATAGGCAGAAGTTATGAAATATAAATATAAAAAGATAAGTTGAAATATATAAGAAACACTGTAAAAAAACCTTGAATCTCATAGATAAATCAGTCAGTGACAGTGTCCATGTCTGTTCATGTATCTGTAGATGTTTATATGGCTGAAAAGAGTTTCCACATGCATATGAGCAAAGAAAGAGAGCATAAACACTGTATACCACACGTACGCAGCAGAATTTACACACAGCCGGGTCTCTCAGCTCCTTTCCATCTTTGAAGTTGGACTCTAATTGACCCGCTGTGTAGATTAGTCACTGGCTTGTGATTTTCATAAATACTATTATTTAATGATGAAAATTATGTTTACATTGATTAATGATGTTTACATTGCAGAAAAATCCAGACAAGGCTGACTTCAAGAGAACAGGTAAGTCTGAAATATCAAATAAAGACAGCACGTACCACTGGAGATTCTGAACAGAACTAAACTTCTCCGGTCCCTATCCTGTCTGAGATGTGTGCGTGTGTGGGTGTGAGGCAGTAAGAGGGCAGCTGGGGTTTCTTCTCACAGCCCCTCACTTCTCTGTGCTGCCGCTAGGCCGGGGCCTGTACAACGCCACAGAGAACTGGAGAAATATGAGTGCCGCTTTGTTTGACTTCCTCTCAGCCTCCAAGACACCAGCAGGGTCTGGTAATGAGTCTGCAAACAGGACTCGTGAGGAACGTCATGCCACTCATGACTAATTGTGCTCCAACACTTCACTGAAGAGGAGGAGGAAGTCTGTAAGCCTGAAATATATGCTAGTTTAGAGAGCTTTCAGTTTTTGACTCTTTAAACCGGTTACAAGACAGCAAATCTAATCAGGGAAAGGGCATGGTGACATTAGTACACAGCACCCTGCATGTCTCACAATGGTATCAATACAGTAGCCTTTTTAACATGTTTAGTTTAATCATAATAACAATAATCATGAATAAAAATTATGAAGGCGTTTCCTATTTATAATATCTGTATTTTAAGTGCAAACAAATGCAAAGTGTTGCTTTTTCTCCATTCACAAAGATGAGACACCAAATACACGCTGATTATATAAAATTACTTCTCCAGCACAAGACCGCACAAAAATCCTCTTCTCTCTGCTGGAATGGGGAGTGATATTGTTCCAACCAAGCACCATAAAAACAGATCGGACGGGGCTTGGTGCTCAGGAGAACTGGTAAGCCCCTGTTTTATTCATGAGCATGCAGGCTCCGCCAGCTGAGAAAACCCCTGCAGTCTCTTCCAGCACATCAAGGTTTTGTGCCTGAATTACAATCAGGCCCAGGTCGCCGTTCTGACACACTGCATTAAAAAGCAACAGAGATTAAAGGACCCAAGTCAATTTGGGGATTGATCGACAGGTCCTCGTCTAGAAAACAGAAACACCCCGAAAGAGAGCTCTGACCGGCGGGATAATCGGAGCGCGCTCATTCGACTCATGGAAATCAAATATGAAAAGAACATAAGACGAGCTCCTTTTTGGCGAGAGGGAGTGGGATTTGAGGAAGGTTTGAAGATAGAAAAAGTTTGCACTGCTGAAATGTATTGTTGCCAGTAATCCGGTGGAAATGGAAAGAGGGACAGAGAGGCGTCCCTAAGGTGAGACCAACGCAACAGCTAAATGGTGATGGAATGAAGCTCAATCTCTTCAAATTGGTTGAGATTCTTAAAAATAACAGGTGTAAATAGTAAGAATGATATCATGCTGGAATATTAAAAAACAACAAGCTGACATGTGCACGCTCACAAATAGACGCTCACTCAAGGAGAAACAGATGAAGATGTTCTCGCAGGCCTGACAGAAAATGAGCAGAGAAACAAACACAAATGAGTCACTTTGCCAACAAGAGGAGAAATAATTGGTCCACTTCCCATTATGCTAATAAACAAGCAATAATGATAAACAAAGTTCCAGTGCAGATTTAAAAAAAAAAGATAAAGATAAATCTCAGTGGGAGGCCACCTATCTACATCTCACCCTCCATTTCACAGCCATTAGATGTATCTGGCAAAGTCAAATAACAACAACGTAAAGATTTTTTTCATAGCGTCTAAATTTACAGTTTGGAGGACGTCCCCTAATTGCCCTCTTTGAATACAGCGTCCCAGGCTCCCTGTCATTATGGCTGCATTGAAGTCCTAATGAGTGGAATTGTCATCCACAAAGACGCCCCCCTTTTTCCCTGCTGTGCGAACACATTAAATCCAGACAGCTCATTTCCATTCCCCTGCCATCTCTCCAGAAATGACGTGCGATGCTTGAAACTGTTTATTTCCAAATTCAGACCTCCTCCGTAGCAGCCATCGGCTTCAATTACCAGTTTTTCTGAGCGCAGCCATCAGGCAGCCTGACACTAAGGTCCAACCTAATTCCCACCTTCTCCAGAGTCAAGAGCATAATGTGCAGATAAAAAAGGTGGAAAATAGCCTGTGCCTCATTAGCATGCGGTGGCTGCCTGTTCATTTGCTCGCCTGCGAATGAAAGTTCTGACACTCGGGCGCCTTCCGCAATATGAGAATGGTCCTCTTCAGACAGTGCGCCATCCTTACCACAATGAGAGAGGTCATGAAGGGAGGGGGGGGTGCAACATCGAACCCTGCTAGCTGTGCCCTGTGACTGCGGGGCCGGCCAGGGTGCCGAGAGGAGGGTATTGATTCTGGGAGCAGCTCATTACCTGCTGAATCAACACATTACGGGCACGTTTGAAGCGCGCACAGCCGAATTGTTTACGAGTGTCTTCAGTGCAGGCCAAAAGCTAGCGCTGACAGGGCACGACCACACTCATTAGCCTGCAACCCCACGATTAGATGTTATCCGATACGCTGCTATCTGCGGCGTCCGTCTAACCAAGGCTGCTGGCCTGCATTGGCCTGGCCCATTACGGCCGCTCACGCTCGCTCTCCCGTCTCTTTCCTCCTTTCTCTCACCACTCCCCATGAATGTATCCATTAGGCCGCGGATGTGTAAATTGTTTTCACCTGCACTGCGGGCAGATGGAGGAGAAGGAGAGGCGCTGGACGCATAATTTCCTATGCATGAGCTTTCTAATCAGCTGCAGAGTAACATGATTCCCCAGCTTCTCGTGGATATGGGGGAAAAAGAGTCTCTCAAATGCACAATCTGCAATCAATATGCATGCTATGTTATAGGGATATTGGAAGCAGGGGCGCTGGTGACTGAGTTCATATGAGCTTGCCTTTTATAAGTGAGATGGATTAATGCGAAGGATGCGGGGCCCAGCCTGATCCCATCCACTGGAGATAGAGTTCAGCCTGTGCTGGCTGAATTGGAGGATAATTTGACCTACAAGACAAAGCCCCCATAAGCACAATTTCCAGTGTCAGCAGAAGGCAGCCCAGATGAGTGACAATGTGTACGCACCCTCACACACACAAATAAATGCTGTCCCTATTTAATGCTGCAACCACAATTTGGTTTCCTAAGAGGGTCATGATGTCAAACAGGCCATATGGAACCAAGTGGAATGCTAGAGTTAAGGATAGAAAGCAAAGTATAATCATAATTAGGATATTCTGTTTCAAAAGTGTATCATCCTGATTAAATCATATTTGAGCACAAAATTTAAAAGCCAGGAGTGTCAAAATGATTTATCAAAATATAAAATTTCAACTTTTATTATGGATTATACAAACATTAAGACTGATAATGGGGGGGGGGGGGGGGGATTGTTGTTTAACTCATTTTGTATCTGCTGCTTTAAACAAAAATATTGGCCATATAAAGCATTCCTGCAGGTCAAACAGCAGAGAATGACCTTATGCCAAGGTCATGGGTTTTATTCCCAGTAAATGCAAACTGATATATGTATGTGCTGCTACACTACACATGTGGGAACTGGGAGATCACCCAGCTAATCAGCTTTAAAAAGCATCCATCCAGCAGTGTGAAATCATCATTGACTTGTACACTAATCCACACCTATAGGCTTTCACTGTCTTAAATGCACTTACTTTCACTCACGAAAGAAGCAGAAACTGATCATTTGGTTATCTAATACTGACAATTATGTTGAGCGTTTAACTGTTTGGCCTGAATAAGATTTCTGATGATGTGGCGTTGAAGTGTGTAATTTCTGCACCACTAGAGGCACCAAACAGAACTACAGGTTACACTTTATTTTGATAGTCCCCTTTAGACGTTCTACTA
The DNA here is from genome assembly GCF_936440315.1 of Barbus barbus. NCBI lineage: Eukaryota > Metazoa > Chordata > Actinopteri > Cypriniformes > Cyprinidae > Barbus > Barbus barbus. The sequence goes on from NC_136758.1 coordinate 4,130,015, forward strand.
ACTATAAGTAACTTTGTTACTACATGTCAACTAATTCTCATTAATTTGCAACTACATGTCTACTAACTCAGGAGGGTAGGTTTAGGGTTAGTAGAATAAGTTTACATACTTGCAAAGTTTCTCATAGTAGATGTCAGCGTTCGCTTGTACAAAACACCTCTCAAAATGCTTGCCACGCATGCGAAAAACGCTAAAAAAATTTAGATTTTTTTTTCATGACGGACGAAAATTTCAGAGGCACCGTGTAAACGTGATTGACAAAACTTGATGTTGTATTTATTTTTTAATGTGCGAAACTTTCGGACGAAGTTTTTAGACTCAAGGTCATTGCACATTGAGTCCTAAATTTTGCGCGTGCGTTTTTTCCATTTTTTCGTATTCCCCAACCTTTCCTATCAAAATGCATGCTACGGATGCAAAAACGCAGAAAATTGAACCTGATCTGAATTGTTTAGGCAGCGGCTAAATAGATGCTAAAAAAAGCGATAGATGCTATTTACATTAAGTGCAAATAGCAATGGATTCTATTTACACCAAGTGAAAATAGGGTCACACTTTATATTAGGTGGCCTTAACTACTATGTACTTACATCAAAAAATAAGTACAATGCACTTATTGTGTTCATATTGTATTGCAAAACACTTCTGCTGCTAAAGTGGTGGGATACGGGTAAGGTTAGGAACAGGTTTGGTGGTATGAGTGGGTTTAAGGGTGGGTTAAGGTGTAAGGAATAGGCCAACAGTGCAATTATAAATGTAATTACAGAAATTAATTAAAGATGTAATTACATACAGGTATTTTTAAAAATATAAGTACAATGTAAAAACATGTATGTACACAATAAGTGCATTGTATCAACTGATTAATTTAAATGTAAGTACATAGTAGTTAAGGCCACCTAATATAAAGTGGGACCGAAAATATCAGTATTTTTTAACAATATGCTATTTACACTAAGTGCAAATAGCTATAGATTCTATTTACACTGTTAAAATAGCAAGATTTTCTGCTATTTATACTACTTATTGCAAATAATGGCAATTATCTGCACCTCAGTATTGTAGTAAATTATAAAACAGTATGCAATAATAACGTATTGAGTGTAAATTATAGTTTTAATTCAAATTATTAAATGGATGACAGCTTAATGGGACAATAAATCCCTCCCTACACCTACCCTAACCCTACCCGATACTTTTATTTTTAACTTTTTGATCATTTCCTTCATTTTTATTGAAAATATGATGCCTTTCTGATGTGATATGAGATTTGAAAAGGGAGAAAAAACGTTTGGCAAAAGATGGACTCGAGCTTGGGACTCAAACTTTTTTCAGTGTTGATTAACCCAATCACACGTTAGTGGGCGGAGTTAGTGCAAATAGCCTTTGCCAACAAGGCGGGCTTTTTGGACTTAGTGTAAATAGACACTCAGATTTTTTTTTGACGAACGAACGTTTCAGAGGCAAAGTGCAAACGAGATTGACACAACGTGAGATCTTTTTTTTTTTTTTTTTTTCAGGTGCGAAAATTTTATTATTTTTATTTTAAAATGTATAACTTTAGTATTATTATTATTTAATATATTTGAAACAAACTGTACTGTATAAAGTGCTATAGAGACAAAAGTGACGTAATTTGACTTGAGGAAATTTGACTTGAAACATGCCGTAGAGATTCAAGTAAGTACAATTTATATCCTAATAACAGTATCGTTTTTAGATACACAGCATCTGTTGGCAATATTTTTGGAAAATGCCCATCCCTATACAGTATCAGGATTTTTGTTTCTGTCCGTGGTTATGGTTATCACTATCCATTGAAATAAGTTTGTCAATCCAGAAGCTTTGCGATGCGCAGTTAGCAGCATGACAAATGTATATATTCAAAGAAGTGAGCAAAGAGCACTCCAATTATAATCACTGTAACTCAGTGCCACCACCTTACTGACTGAGTGAAAACTCCTGTCAATGACAACACAGTAAATCACACAGTAGTCACAATAAATCTCTTGCTTACATCACATTGTTTTTTATAATGAAACAAATCATGAATGTGTTTTGGCTGAACTCTGTGAGCTTGCTTTTAACAAACTCCAGTATTTTCAGGGCTGTTAAGTGGATTCAGACCAACTTCTGATTGACCATTACATTCACATATACTCAACAGATATATCTGTGATTGGCTACAATGCTCAATGCTGCAAAAACACGTTGTAAATAGGAACCTTTGATGCTCTTTACAGACACTTACACAAATTCACACAGGAGCATTATTATCTATGTTCATGGTATTCTCTTATTTTATATTTTCAGCACAATTATCATGTAGTAGAGGGTAGGGCTGGGACATTACTCTAATCTGCCGATTCAATACTATTCCAATACTTGTGAGCCGGTTCAATATATATTGCGATAATTGAGTATTGCGGTTTTTGTTTGCTTATTAAAGACTAGACAATGGTAAATACTTGATTATGCCCTTAAAAGAGATTATGAGTCATATAACAAAAACAATGCATCACATCTTTCTGAACTTTTATTTCAGGAGCATACACATGCACAGTGTATAATTAAAGTACCTTGAACCATGAAACTTTCAAGTACCAAAACCCTGAACTTGCACATGAATATAATAATCAAATGTTCAACAAAATGAGAAGAAAATATACTTTCTGAAATAAAATAAAAGTTACTTTGCATACCGTTTCAGTCATGTTTAGTCATGTTTTCCTGGCAGTTGGGATTCAAAACGTGAAGGTGCAGAAATAATTCTGGAAGAGGTTTGATCCTCTGCCTCCATCACGGTTTTGCTTTTGTTTGAACAGATGCTCTGCATGCTTTCAAGTTGCTCTTGTGGTACTTTTATGGCATACGCTGATCGTCTGCGTGGTGCTGCTCCAAGTCGAACATACCTATACATTTCGCCCTCTGTTGGAATAAAAGCGGTAACTTCTTCCCACCACCTTTTAGGAAAAGGTAATTAAATATAAATCGATTCTGAGGTAAACCAATCGATTTTTAAATCGTTTTAAAAAGAATTACGATAGTTAGGGGAACCGTTTTTTTCTCCCACTCCTAGTAGAGTGAGTTTTCCTCATATCAGTTTGGATAACATTGCTGCTTAGTGGTGAACTTGGTAACAGCAAATAAAGTACCTAAATGAGGAAAATCATGATATTATCATGTTTAAAACATATTTTTCCAATCCCGGTATAAACATGCAACTCTAGATCAGATCCAGGAGACACTTTGTAAGAGAATGTAGAGCAAAGATATGGAATTTGTCTGTGCAAGTACAAAGCAATAAACCACAGCTTCAAATTAGAGTCTAAAAAACACACTTACATCAAAAATTTATGTATTTTGTGCAGTGGTGCTTTTAAGGAATGTACAGTTCATTCAGCCTCTCAGAGATTGCTTTACTTTGCTGATAGTTCTACTTTAACGCTCCAACAAAACCTTTGGGAAGTTTTGTCTCTTAATTCATTCCATTTAAAGCAGTGCTTGTGGACAAATTCATATCCTTTGAGAGTAAATGTCAAGGCAGTCACTGTTGGACTTCAAATATCCTGTGAGCTATGTTCCTTTTATTGTGCAACCCACTGATTTATTTGTAAGGTGTTGTGGAGAGATTAAAGGACAGTATTTTTTTTTCAGTCAGTAGCTGTTGTGGTGCTTGCTGCTGGGTGTTTGTCAGATGGATCACTGCTTTAATTTAGTTGCAGTGAAATCACTCAGAGAGTCCAAGTGCTCAGGCCACATGTAAATACTAGTAAAATCTATATATAATTTGAGAATAATTTTCTCAATCTTTCCTTTCTGTGATGATGCAGCTCAGATAGAAGCTACAAGAGTAATACTGTTTATACCAAAAGTCCAGTGTTAAAACAAAACAACTTTTATCCGTAATGCAGGAGTTTTAATTACAAAAAGTCAGAAATAGACTGGGACACTTATTTTGAAATGTCTATTTAGAAATGCTGGCTGCTCATTTTAAAAAGATGGAGCTAAAATATACACTCTTACAAACATCAGCAGCATATTACAATATAAACAATGCAAGGTGAAAACTTATCAACTGTCGATCATAAAAGATTGACCTAAATGCACAGTATTCATTGATTGTGAACTGCTTTAAAAATGCAAGCCTAGAAAGTGCAACACATACATTTTGAGTTTGGAGCGTGCAGCTTTCATATATATTTAATGAAATCATAGCCCTTTGAAGTTTAATTATCACATTAGGCTGTATTTTCTGCTTTTCCATCCCCAAATTTAAGAATCTTAAAATTATAATTAAGTTTATTATTATTATACAATTTAAGCTATTTTGTTTATTTTTTTATGACTTTTTAAGGACCTGCAGGGACTTGTTTAATTTGAACTTGTGCTCCTAAATAGATTTTACAGGTCACACACATCTTTATTTAATTTAAGTGAAATTCTAGCACAGTCGAGACATGGATCAATTATTTGTATTTTATTATTTATTTTTTAGTTTAAATTATTTAAAATATTTTTGAGGGATGTGCTTTCACCATAATTATGCAGGGCTTTCTATTAAACAAAATGTTCTAAGATGTTAACACATATGTTTGTGTTGCACATCACAGAAGACAAAGTTAGCCTCCCCTAATTATTCTTTTGGGGGAAAAAAGGTTAATATAAGGATTTTTTATTTTTTTTTTGGCATTATTTTCATATTCCGGGTTTAAAATCTACACTGAAAAAAAATTATTCATTGAATTTACTACATTTTGACAGAAGTTAAGTGGTTGCAATCAATATATTTTAGCTACATTTAAATAAACAAATTTAGTTGACTAACTTTCAAATTTTTTTTAATTAAATGTAGCTCAAATAAATTGTTTGCGACCTCTTACCTTAAAAAATCTTTTTCAGTGTATGTTCCTCTTCAGGAACTCGAGCTGCGTCTGGAGACGCTCTGGTTATGCCTTCAGCATAACTGGCTCTGAATACAAATTAAATCGGTCTACAGGATGGGCGAGACGTCACGGGCGAGGTGACGTAATGACCAGCTGGTATAAAAGCACAGCTTTTTGTCATTCAGCAACCGCTACTCTGTGTGTGTCTGTCGATCTATGAGGTAAGTCTTATTTAGTGTTGTTTGTTTTACAGTCACTTGAAATAAGCACCACAATGTCTTTAAGTGCAGGGAACTAGCACTTGGGCAAGAGCAGATCGCATTACATGCTGTGTGTTCTTCACTGCTGGGGATTCACACAGTCCGTGTGTGGTCTGCTTGAGAGCAGAGCACGCAGAATCAGCTCTTGAGGGAGCTGACTGCCTGCTTTGTGAGCGTTTGTCACTGCGTATGCTTGCTCTCAGAGGGCTCTCTTTGAGGAGGGAGCTTTCACCAGCGTTCCTCGTGGTACCGGCCCCGCTTTCGACGAAAAGGGTGGGGCGGCGGCTGCGCTCGTGGGGATTGCAGATGGATCAGGTGGAGGGAACGAAGACGAGCGATCCCCTATCTTCTTCCTTTCCATCAGATCCAGCGCCCGCTCTCTGGGTTTGGAAGCCCGCACCGCGGTTTCTTCCCCCCAGAGAGAGAGGGCTTATTGTGAACGAGGATCTCTCGGTTCTGGTCCCGCTGCTGCTGAGGCACGGTGGCGAGTGAGATTGTGGGGATCGCACTTAGATCTGGTGGACGGGTTCACCCTATCACCACCGGCATTCCCCAGAGCTAGCGCTCTCACTCGGGGCTGGAAGCCCGCGGTGCAGTTCTTCCCCCCTTTGAGTGAGAGCTCGCTGTTGCAGCGTGCGTTGCCGAGGCGACGCATGCATTACGTCATTCTCATTCATATTATGAATCCTTTTCCTAGGGGGAAGTCGTGGCCTAATGGTTAGAGAGTCGGACTTGTAATCCAAAGGTTGCGGGTTCGATTCTCCAGCCGGCAGGGACTGTAGGTGGGGGGAGTGAATGTCCAGCGCTCTCTCCACCCTCAATACCACGAATGAGGTGCCCTTGAGCAAGGCACCGAACCCCCAACTGCTCCCCGGGCGCCGCAGCATAAATGGCTGCCCACTGCTCCGGGTGTGTGTTCACGGTGTGTGTGTGTTCACTGCTGTGTGTGTGCACGTTGGATGGGTTAAATGCAGAGCACGAATTCCGAGTATGGGTCACCATACTTGGCTGAATGTCACTTCACTTCACTTCAATACACTTTTCATATCAGACTGTGTTTACTCATCTGGTTGTTTTTCTGCATTTAATTTTGAAGAATTAAATTATGTAAAAGATACATGTATATGTGTATGGGAGCCTCTTGAGAAAAAAAAAAAAAGCATTCTCAAGTGAGAGCACGATACTCTTACCTCTGAGGTCAGCAGGGGCTGCTGTAGCAGCTCCAACCGATTTTCCAGCTCCTCATTTAGGGGGCCTCACTTCTCGTACTCCCCAGATTGTTGGAGTCAGAGTGGCGCTCCCGGGCCATAGCTTTCTAGCAGAAGGCGGATTTGCAGACCGCCATTCTTGCTGGATAGTCTTCGGCTAAAACAAACATCCTGCCGCCTATGGCCCAGGACTTCTGAGAACCGGCCCTTCTGGGGAAGAACGGTGTACACCACGGTACTCGGTGCCCATCTCTCCTCAGTGCCCTCAGGAGATCGGTCTGCCAACCCTGCCACGTATGGTGTTCCAGGGCGCAGCGATCTCCAGCGAGCACACATCTCAGCTTTTTCCGCCCGGAAACGTAGCGGAGCTGAGATGCTCGCCACCCCTTTGGGGGTCTCTAGAGCAGCTAGTTCGGCTTTCTCCTGCCGGTGTGCCGTTCCAGGATACCAAACTCTGTCACTCTGATTACATCAGAGGCCAGTCTCCAGAGACTGGGTCCCTTAGTGGGCACCAGGCGGTGTGGGAGCCCCTGCCAAGCGTGTCTCATTGGGTCCTGCGTTGCAGGCTCTGGTTCTACCAGTCTAGTATTCCTAGAAGATGATGGGTCTGAGGACAGTTGATTTGATAGGAGACTTCAGCTGAGGCAGTCCTGGTGCCCATGGCCCAGGACTCATGAGGGCAGGTCCCGCCGGGGAAGAGAAGTATACACCGCCGTATTCGGTGCCCATCTCTCCTCAGTGCCCTCAGGAGATCGGTCTGCCAACCCTGCCACGTTCGGTCTTCCAGGGCGCAGCAATCTCCAGCGAGCATATATCCCAGGTTCTTCAGCCTGGAAATGTAGCGGAACTGGGATGCTCACCATCCTTGCCGGTGTGCCGTTCCAGGGCACCGAACTAGCCGCTCTGATTACACCAGAAGCCAGTCTCGAGAGACTGGTTCCCTTAGTAGACTATTTTGCAGCGTGGAAACTACTGCCAAATGTGTCTCAGTGGGTCCTGCGCACTGTAGAGAGAGGCTACAGAATCCAGTTCAGTTCTCGTCCGCCTCAATTCAACGGAGTGAATTCCACTCTGGTGGGCCCCGAGCAGGCTCTGGTAATGGAACAAGAGGTAGATACTGCACTCCAAAGAAGGATGGAGGGTTGCGTTCCATTTTAGATCTGTGTCAGTTGAACCGCTCAGTCAGCAGACTGAAGTTCAAGATGCTTACACTCAAGCAGGTCATGTCTCAAATCAGGTCTGAGGACTGGTTTGTCGCGATTGATCTAAAAGACGCATATTTCGATGTATCCATCCTTCCCACTCACAGGAAGTTCCTGAGGTTTGCTTTCAGGGCAAAGCTTAACAGTATCGGGTTCTTCCCTTCGGCCTAGCACTCTCACCCCGCACTTTCACGAAGTGTGTGGATGCTGCACTAGCTCCGCTGTGGCTACAGGGCATCCGCATACTCAATTACATCGACGATTGGTTGATTCTCGCTCAATCAGAGCGGATGGCGGCTCAACATCAAGATTTTGTTCTCGCTCACATGAAAGTGTTGGGGTTAAGACTGAACGCCAAGAAGAGTGTTCTTTCTCCATTACAGAGAACCACTTATCTTGGTGTGGTGTGGGATTCGACCACGATGCAGGCACGTATGTCCCCTGCTCGGATTGAGTCGATCCTCACGGAGGTCAGGAGAGTCCCCTACATGGTGCAGAGATCGCCAGCTCGACCCAGTTAACTGCCCGGGTGGTACAGTACTGGAGTTCCTGCAGGCTCGACTCTCCGCAGGGTTAACCCACTCCACCTTGAAGGTCTTTGTGGCGGCGATTTCGGCCTACCACGCCTCTCTTGGTGGACAGTCAGTGTGTAGATACCCCCTAGTTACACGTTTCCTCCATGGTGCACTGAGGCTAAGGCCCCCAGTACGGTCCCGGATTTCTCCTTGGGACCTGGCTGTGGTGTTGGATGCTCTCTGTAGGCCTCCCTTTGAGCCTATTGAGGAGATCTTGGATTGCCATCTCACTCTGAAGACTGTGTTTCTTCTGGCGATTTCTTCTCTAAAGAGAGTTGGGGATCTGCAGGCCCTGTCAGTGGCCCCTACTCACTTGGACTTTGCTCCAGGCATAGCCAAAGCCTTTTTGTACCCTCGTGCAGGGTACATCCCCGAAGTTCCTTCCGTCACGCCACAGCCTGTCGTACTGCAGGCCTTCAGTCCTCCTCCCTTTCAGGAGCCTGACCAGCAAAGGCTTAACTGTATGTGTCCAGTGCAAGCACTGGACGCATACGTCCACAGAGCTGCCCTGTGGAGAAGGGCAGACCAACTGCTGATTTGCTATGGTCCCCCTAAGAGAGGTCCATGAGAGGTCCATCCCTAAAAGAGATGGTGTACGCCCCTGACCTTTCTCAGGTTCTACGGCCTGGACATTCGGGCCACTCCAGGCTCTAGCATGGATACACACTGGGCAGGGATTGGTAAGTCTGGAAGCGTGGATATCTCGTTCCCCAAAGCGTCTCCAGACGCAGCTCGAGTTCCTCGAGGGAATGAGATGCTGCATCTCGAGGCCACACTTCCGGCATCCCTGCCAGCGCTTGCATCATTCTAGAAGCTGACGCCGGTTTCACAGCACATGCTTTTATACCAGCTGGTCATTACGTCACCTCGCCCGTGACATCTCGCCCATCCTTTGGACAGATTTCACTTGTATTCAGAGCCGGTTACGCTGAAGGCGTCCCCAAAGCGTCACCAGACGCAGCGTCTCATTCCCTCGAGGAACTGGGGTTACATACGTAACCCAAGGTGTTTTCAAGTGTTGTATAACAAAAGTATGGTGAGCAGGGGCGTAGATTACGCGGGGGACGCAGGGGACGTGTCCCCCGCACTTTTTATAAAAAGTAAATTCGTCCCCCATACTTTTTCATTGGACAGTTGTGTTCTCGACATGTTGAGGTTTTAATGGAGCAATGTATATAAATGCAGAATGATTTAAAATTCAAAGAGACAAGAACATTTATACATGATGTTTACGTTTCCATGGCAATCAGGCACTCAGTTTGTGACGTCACGACATGCCCAGGCTCGCGCCCGCGGTCCATCATTCATTAGAGGTCGAGATGAGTTCAAAGCGGCAAGAAACTCTTCACTCCTTTTTTACGAAGAAGTCAAGCAGCGTAAGTTGGCATGTAGTATCCGAATAGCGTTGCACAATGTTCAGTGACTCTGCCTATTGCTCTTGTTGAATAATTAGCAAGTTTGATGTTCATTATATGGAGAAAAAAAAGCTGCCTGGACAAACATGCACTTATTTATTTTCAGTGTATTTTTCTGTAACTCTTTTGTAACGTCTTTTATTTTAACACGTATGTATGTTATCAGAACCCTTCAAATAAGAATAAAGATCATGTTGAACTGATATTTTACAGCGTTTGCAGCATTGTGACACTCTGCCAAATCTACATGATGTATTTCAATCAAGTATGCAAGCACTGATCTGATACAGGACCGATCTTCATTTAGCGGTGCTCTGTCATTATTGCACTAATTTGACGTTTTTATGTGTTGTCAAGAATGAACAAGAAACAGTCAGCCTAGGTTTGTTAGCAGAATCAGGACGACACAAGAAAACCTAACTCCACAGCTGAGAAGAACTGATAGAGTGTCTTTTAACACCTGGCTGTTTTTACATTGTATAAAATCTATTAATACACAAGTGTTTGTAGGATTATATATGGACCAATCATAGAAAACACATAATTAGTCAAATATAGAAAAATAAAAAATAACATTAGTATGATGAACAACTTCTCAGCTATCATTTTTAACTACAGTATGTAATTATTAGCTTGCATATTGGTTGTTTATTAGTACTTTAGCACATATTAATTCTGTATTCTGCATGACCATATTCTGCATCCCATAATCCTAAATTTAACAATTACAACGACTACCTAACAAGCTATTAATAAGCAGTAAATTAAGAGTTTATTGAGGCAAAAGTCATAGTTAATAGTGAATATGTGTTTATCATTCTAAAGTGTTTAATTTAGGATACAAATGATTGGTTATTGTCCAGCAGTGTACTTAATGTGTTATTTTCTTCTGTATGTCACTATTCCCTGTATGTACATGTTTCAAACACTGCTTTATTTGCTATAGACAGAGGCAGAAGTGAATACACAGCTGAGAGTGAATGAGGCAGAAAGTTTCATTGAGGCTTCAGAGGTAAAGATTATTTACAGCATTGTCTATGATAAGATATTTCTTATACCTTAAAAAATAGTACCTTTATAAGGACATCTTTGTAACTTATACTCAAAAAGGTGCACATTAGTACATTAGAGTACCAATATGTACCGTAATGTAGAACTATGAAACTTTTTGGGGTAAATAAGGTACAAAGATGTGCTTTTAAGGGTACTGTCCCAGTGACAAGCTGTTGTATTTCTTTCTTTTTCTTTTTTCTCTCTTTCTTTCCTTCTGTTTTATAATCATATATAATAATATAATCATAAAGCATATTAAGCAAAAAGGTATGATTAAAAATAAAACCTGTCAATTAGACAAGGGTTAACTGAAAAAACAACAACAAAAAAACAGATATAACACTAGACATTCTGCCCCCCCCCCCCCCCCCCCCCCACTTTTGAAATGATGGCTACGCCCCTGATGGTGAGAACTAATAAGTGCTGAAATAGGAGGGTTTTAATAACCCTTTAACAGAAATGTAGTCATTCTGCACATTTCTTGTTAAAGCTTTATGCATAGGTATGAGGTGTTCTGTTTATCATCGCCTACTGATATATTCTCAAATTTCTCCAAAGTTTTGCCCAATTAAATTACTCTTTAGCTGTTGAACGAGGGAGTTTTGCTCTGCAATTCACATGCTAATCTTCTCCATTCATGGTCACTCTGAGATTATTTGTTGGCTAATAAATATCTTTGTTTGCCTCCTGCATGTATAATTGATATTGACACGGGGCTCTTTGAGCAAGGAAGAAAAATCCTGTTTTGGAAACAGTGATAGTGAAATGTTCAATGCTCGTCTTCTACTAAGGTCCTCCAGAGCTGAGAAAGCAATCAGTCCTTGACAAATGTGTCATTCACCAAGTACTCATAATGTAGGAGTGGTTTCTGATATTGTACTAAAGGATGCAGCATCACTTGAGTTGAATAAGACAGATGCTGTTGCAAAGAAAGAGTCTATATAGTGGTGCAAAGGAGTTTTGAGCCATTCAGACTTATTGTGACTCTCTTGATTCTCTCTTGATAGATTTTGGAATTAGTTAAACTTTTGACCTGGTTACTTTGCTTTATCTATAACGCTTGCCTTGTCATTTTTACATTATTTTCACACCACTGAAATTACTTATAGATATGGAAGTAAGGTTGAAGGCTGACTCTTATGTCATGAGCAGTTGGTGTATTATAGTTTTGGTCTTTGCATTTACAGGCAGCAAGAAAGAGTGTATAAAATATGAACATTTCAGCTAGCAAAAAGAGGGCGAATCGCTATGTTGTCTAATTTTTTATCTAATAGATTGAAATTAACATATTATCTTTCTCCTTATAAATTAATGCATGGGATTTTGAATTAAGCATGTATGAAAAAATATTCCCCTCTCTTCTACTGCTCGCTGGCCCTCAGATACAGTACGTGGGGTAATTGATATGTTTTAACGGAGGTCAAAATTTGCATGTGAATTAACAGCAGTAAATTAAATTGATATTCTGGGCACATCACAAACCATTCCTTTAGACCTTTGTTTTGGTGCCTGGCAGATCCAGGGTGTAACCGTGAAGCAGTCACAAACATCTGTCTGCTCAATAATTTGATAAACAGCTCATACAAATATTCTTCAAATTATTCCCACTGAAGGCTGTGCTTTGTCTCCAGTGTGGAAGCTGGAACATAGAGCTCAGCTGTATGCAACATGTTTTTCTTTCTTTAAAAAATGTATTGCCTTTTTATCCTGCTGGCAGTTTTTCAGAGTACTGGCTGTAATGGCTGTCTCTCGTGTTCACTTCACAATTTGCATGACTTTTAATAGGATTCATTTAACCCTCTGGGGTCTGAGGGTGTTTTGGGGCCCTGGAGAAGTTTTAAAATGTCCTGACATTTGTGTTTTTTTTTCAGTATCTTAAAAACATATTAATGGCTAAAGTTTGATAACACTGTATTCAGCACAAACTGGGCTACAATAATATGTGAGCTGCATGAAAGTACATGTTTGTGTTTTTGAGAAAACAATGTTTATGTGTGGTTAGTGAAAAACTAAATTTAAGTCACTGAAATAAGGCCATAAAACAGATGCAGAATATTTGTTCACAAGACTTTTGAGAGCTGGATGTGGTAGACTAGTGTTTTTGCTACAAAATGATGTGAAAATTAGCATCTTCATTCATTCAGAGAAAACAATATATTGATTTAACATTTGTAAAACATGTTTTGTGATAGAATGCCCTTATGCAAGGGAGTAACAATGGCCATGATTTAGGGGTGTGCGATATGACGATTTTTGATTGTGGATGATAAAAATGTCTCCACAATCTGCTTCTGAAGAAATATCGTAGTATTGGGCTACAGCGCACATTATATCAGTTGCAGTTACGGCCCTGCCATATCAAGATACTGTACAACATCACATACATTCATATCAGTGTTAACTCGGCGGTGGAGTTACTCTCACGGGACACTGCACTTATTCGCAATCACAAAAGTACATTATTTGAATGTGTTTTATAGCCTTGCCGGTTAAACGTTTCATTCATGCGCTGCTCTGAAGCGGGAGCACTAAATAGCATGTCTAATTGCGCCTGATTACTCAGCTAATGTCACACTTCTCAGGGAGCACGGAACAAGGAGACGAGGAATTCACAAACGAGTCTTTTATTCATCAACTGGGAGCATGGGAGGCACAGGAAACACAAGGAATGACGTTTAGATCCGACAAACATTCACAGAAGAACTGGGGCTTTTAAACATAGGATAATAGGGGAAGACGACGAGACACACCTGGAAACAAATTAACACAATCAACATGAGGGAAAAACTGGGTCACGGGGAGCAAAACACACACAAGACAGTCCACAATCCTGACATTTCACCCCCCTCCCGGAAGGTATGTCCTCACACCGTGGTAACATCCAAAGGGGAGGGGCAGGCGGGCAGGAACTAAGGAGGCTCAAGAGGAGGACGGACACCCGGGAGGTGGCTGGCAAACAGAGACCAGGGAGGCGACGAAGGAGGGAGGAGCCAGGGAAGAGACAGGAGGGACCCAGAGCAGGAGGCGCACAGCTGGACCCAGGCCACAGCCATGAAGATGGCCCACGGTGGAACCGACGGAGGGAGGAGCGATGGCCGCCGACTCCAGGGGGCTGACCAACGGCGGCGGAGCAGGTGGTGGAGGAGCCCGAGGCGGAGACGAAGAGCCAACGAGCCAGGGGGAAGCCGAGGATCCGGAGGGCCAGGGTGGAGCCGAGGGCTCCGGCGACCGAAGCGGAGGCCCAGAGATCCGCCGCGGAGCCGAAGCGACTGAGGACCTAGGTGGAGCTGAAGGGAGGAAGGAGCCCAAAGGAGCCGGTGGGACGGAGCGACGAGGCGCAGCCAGAGGAGAGGAGTCCTGAGGCGATGGCAGGTTGACGCCCGACCAAGGCGGAGCCGGACTCCGCCTCGGCCCATAGACCCAGTGGCTCCACCTCGGCCCCTAGCTCCCTCGCCTCCACCGTCACCCCTCGATCCACCAGCTCCACCGAGGCGGAGTCCAGGCTTCGGAGGCTGGAGGCGGAGGTGAGGGATACTGCAGCCCCGGCGACGCTGGAGGATGGCAGACCCACGGGGCTCGCACCGTACAGATAGGGGACTGAGGGCGAGCGGGGGGCTGCCAGACGACAGCGGTGGAGGAGGCAGGAGAGGGTGGGCATTTTTGAGGAGCGGGCACTGGAGGATCGGACGCCCCCTCTCTGTCCAGCAGTCCCAGATCTATCCTCAGCTCACCCCCAGCCGCGGTGCAGGGGGCGGAGCTCCACTCCGCGCTCACATGTCCACGGCTTGCTCCCTCGTGATGGGCAATGTCGCCGGCTCTCGCACCTGGTCTGACGGGTTGGGCTCAACTTCCGGGGCGATCATCCGCTCAGTCGCTCGGCTTCGCGCTGGCTCGCAGATCGCGGCGGGAAATGGCTCTCCTTCATCGGTGGGCTCGGGCTGGTGCTCCGCACCGCGGGGAGATGGTGGGCTGGGCTCTGGGTCTGGAGTGGATCTGGCGAGATCATTCTCAGGGGAGACTGTGAGGGGCAATCCGTTTCTCGCCAGAGTTCACTCCACGAAGGCGGCGAAATTCTCTCAAGGACCATCTCCGGCTTGCATTATAAAATGAGCAGAGCGCGTCGTCCGGGTAGCTGGTGGTGTTGGCTAACATCAGGAACTGTCTTGTATGGCCCTCGAGAGATCTGTCCCCCTGCTCCAGCAGGAAGAGGAAGAATGGAAGAATTCGGGCCGGACGAAGGGATCCATAAGGGAAACACAACGGAAAGAAAAACACTGAGGGAAAACAGAAAACAAAACGGAGGGTACAAATGGAGGTAACGGTTTTGGTCGGATCTTCTGTCACACTTCTCAGGGAGCACGGAACAAGGAGACGAGGAATTCACAAACGAGTCTTTTAATCATCAACTGGGAGCATGGGAGGCACAGGAAACACGAGGAATGACGTTTAGAACTGACAAACATTCACAGAAAGACTGGGGCTTTTAAACATAGGATAATAGGGGAGGACGACGAGACACACCTGGAATCAAATTAACACAATCAACATGAGGGAAAAACTGGGTCACAGGGGAGCAAATCACACACAAGACAGTCCACAATCCTGACAACTAAGTTATCTTTTGCGCTAATACTGTCAAAACACACAAGGTTTACATATTGACTCAGTTGGTTATGTCTAAAATGAAAGTAAACAGTTGAGAGAAAAATAGATGTTTGCCTGTTAGATGTGCGCAGGTCTTAAAGGGACAGTACTAATTACTAAACATGCTACCCACTGTCATTTAAAGGGATAGTTCACCCTAAAATTTAATTTCTGTCATTATTTACTCACTCACATGTTGTCCTAAACCTGTATTCATTTATTTCGTGTGCTGAACACAAAAGAAGATATTTTGAAGAATGTGCGTAACCAAACAGTTGCTGGTTCACATTGAATTTGATATCAGGAAAAAAAATACTATGGAAGTCACTGTGGACAAGCAACTGTTTGGTTTTCCACTTTCTTCAAAATAGCATTTATGTTCAGCAGAAGAAAGAAACTCATTCAGGTTTAAAACTAATTTTGAGTGAGTAAATGATGGTATAAAAATGATGGTATAAGTATAAAACGCTACGACAAAATTGACAGACAGATGGCAGAATTTTTATTCTTTAATGTTAAAACAACAAAATGCAAAGAGAAAAAAAAAAATAACACTACTGGTTTTATATGACTTAAAATATTAAACAAACATCCTGGCGTTGTAAGAGATTTAGACAATGAAATAACTCATATTTCAAAATGTTTCACTTGATTTCATACATGTAGTCACGAATTATAGTTTGAAAAAAGTCTAACTAGTAAAATGTGCACAAGTCATAATAACACAGTAACAACAGATGCAAGTAATCTTAGGCTACTCATCAGAATGATATCCTCCACTGGATCCAGCTGCGCAACGCATCGCGTTGTGTTCTTCTGAGGAAAATTCTGGTTTATTCCTCTCATCGCATCTTCTTCCAGAAGCAAAAAGTAGCCGGGATGAACTCTTCTCATTTATTTACGGATGATATGGGCATTTACATGTTTGCATGTCTCACGTGGATGTTTAGAATTTGAAAACCGCGATTGGCTCATGGGAATGACCGCATTAGTGATAATTTGTTGAGATGGGAAAAACTGGACATCGCGTTGGTTTCATACAGATTACTTTAACAGAGAACATTTGTTTTGGACATGACTTACTTCATTTAAAAGTAGACATTTCAAGCTTTCTATACATATATTTCTCGTGTCTTTGAGGTAAGTACTCGTGGAGATTCAGGTTGTTTTATTTACATGTCTGTGAAGAGAGGTGACATAGACTGAGACGGCAGAGAGTTCAACTTGTTTATTTTCTTTATATTAGAAAAGCACATTGTTTTGTTGATATTATGACTATACTCAGATAAAAGTAGACCCTTTACAGTTTCAAAAGATACGTTATTCTTATCTGTACGATCAAAAATGGAGTATTTTTAGTTCTTTTCACGGTCATCAAGAAAATACAAGACAGACTGCACTGGTGCGGGCTTCGACCCCAAAGGGTTAACTAGGGATGACAGTAATTAGGGACCAACATTTTATTTCACATGTTGTATATCAACACATTTAAGGAGCCTCTGTAAAGAAAGGAAACATAGTAGGGTAAACATGTTATCTGTCTTTTTTTAACAGAAATGTATTGAATGATTTTTCACATAAATAACTAACATTATCCACAGATATTGGGCCATGTGTGTTCAGGCACAATATGAGCGACATTTTCAACTTCACAACAGAGATTTTCCTTCTAAAAAATAAATTGTCTCCATGCAGCTCGAGAGTCCCACGGCAAATTGCAAAAAAGACGAATTAATTTTTATTCTGTATTCTACATCAGAGTATAAAAGCTTTCAAGTTCTCTGTGTTAATTCAATAGTCACTTGATTTATTTTAATGGCCTTATAGCATGAGGAAGGTGAATCTGACTAAGCTTTTATCATCGTTCCAACAACTGGACACTTATGTTAATTGATAACATCTTTTTGCTTAATTTTGCATTTGACCAGGCCAGCTTACTTATCTGTGGTGAGAAACTGGGTGGTTTATATGGAACTGAGCTAATCTTTAAACATATCGTAATATTTTAGTAGTTTTATTATTAAAATAATATAAAAATAAATAAAACAATCCAACACAGGAATTTAAACAACTAGTCAGTAATTACACTGATTTAAGTTTTACAAACTAATGTTCTTAAAGATTCAGTGAGACGTTTCAATGAAGGATTTGTGTGACTAGTTTCTTTAATTGAACTCATCAGAAAAATGGCTCATATAGTCATTAGCCCATGAAGCAAACTATACTCGTCATGCTATATGTTCATTTTTGTGTGCAGCCCACAAGGACAACTCAATAGATACATGTTTTTTTGTCATTATATTGTTGTACATGGTGTTTTTATCTTTTTATTTCATTCGATTCAAAGAGCAAACTCACATTTACAGATTGGGTAAAATGTAATGCTGGTGATTCACTCTACTGTTGAAAAGCGATAAAGGAAACACTGATGCACAGACGTATTTTTATCAGTGTACATCTGTATGTGCTCGCATGACAATGCTCACTTACATGCAAGAATTTGTGTCTGTGCACATTTATGAGTGTGCAGGAGAGACAGAGGCAATTAATGAAGAGCTGTGAAGTGGATAAAAAGGTTCAAAACCCTCTTTCAAAAAAATGTGCTAGAAATGTTAATAAAGTACAATGGAGTGTGGCTTGATGAGAACCTTTTCTTTTAAAGCTTAAGATAGAGAAGGAATTGGACACAGCCTGTCTCCCAAACAAATGTCAAGACTTCATGTCATCCTTGCCAGCGACAGTAATTTTCATGCTTTAGGAGCAGGATTAAACGTTGACTCGTGGAATAAAGCAGCTCTCACACATTTTGAATAGATGTGGTATAAAGCTAATTCAAAAACAAAGGCCTCTGCCGTATGGGATCTCATCATGACTAATTACGAGGGATAATTTGAAATGCCTTTGGAAAACGAAGCCCTAGTAAATGTAAAGCAGTTTAATTAGGCCAAATTGATCAGAATCAAGAGGACTGCTAAAAGCATACGCTGTCACAATGAGGTAACCTGTACGGAATCTGCAAAACTAACACCTAGGTGTTAAAGCCATCCATTATTATAGAAATGGAGTAAATCACATTTTTAAGGGACAGTTTTTTTGATGTCAGGCATACTTTTTTCTTTTCCTTTTACATTATAAGGCTTAAATAAACTGGGTGTTTTAAAGTAGGAAATTACAGTCCTTAAAATGTATTTAGTGTATGTTTTTGTAATAGGGTGGCTTATTAATATCTTTCATATTCAGTGATTGGTAGCATTTTATCTCTTACATAAAATTAGCTAAATAAAATACATAAAACAACATCATGTTTTACACAAATCTGTATCACTGGATGTAATGTACAAAGCAAGCATTTATGTTGTTGAATATGGGTCACAATCCTTTTCAAACCCATGCATTAAGTCATGTCTATTTATCCTCTCTGTTTGATTCGGTAGTTTTATTTTTGGCAATGGGAGTTTAACAGACCTGCCACTGGTATGATTTGTCAAAAAAAAAAAAAAAAAAAAAAACTTGTGACGACTTTGGGCCAGTTTTACTAAACAGGGCAAATTAGTGCGAGAGCAAAATTCCAAAACATCGCCGACGGAAGGGCAAATTTATTCAGGTGATTTACTAACAACGCGCAAATTAAAGAACACAGGTGCAACATCTCATTTATAGGGGTGGGACAATAAATCGATATCAGAATCAGAATCAGAAAGAGCTTTATTGCCAAGTGTGTTTGCACACACAAGGAATTTGTCTTGGTGTTATGAGCTTCCAGTACAGAAAGTACAAACATAGTGCAGACAACATATAATTAAGGTGATAAAGAACACTAATGAAGAGAATATACAATAATTAAGAATAACAATAGTAATAAAAATAAAAATATACAGAAAAGAGACATGACCATAGACAGAACTGTGAATGTGCATGTGTCCTATGTACAGATGAAGGTTTGATGAGTTATTTACAGATGTACAGTACCGGGGTGTGTTATGTGTTGTTCAGGTGGGATACGGCCTGGGGGAAAAAGCTGTTCTTGTGTCTGGCTGTTCTGGTGCTCAGTGATCTGTAGCGCCGGCCAGAGGGCAACAGTACAAAGAGAGAGTGAGCTGGGTGTGAGGGGTCCAGAGTGACTTTCTTAGCCCTTTTCCTCACTCTGGAGGTGTAACGTTCTTGGAGGCTGGGCAGAGGGGCACCGATAATTCTCTCAGCAGTCCTAACTGTCCGTTGTAGTCTTCTGATGTCTGTTTTGGTAGCTGAACCAAAGCAAACAGTTATAGAAGAACATAGGACAGACTCGATGATTGCAGAGTAGAACTGTTTCAGCAGCTCCTGAGGCAGGTTGAACTTCCTTAGCTGGCGGAGGAAATACAGCCTCTGCTGGGCCTTTTTCGCAATAGAGTCAATGTGATTGTCCCACTTCAGGTCCTGGGAGATGGTGGTTCCCAGGAATCTGAATGACTCTACTGAAGTCACAGTGCTGTTCATGATGGTGAGTGGGGGGAGAGCAGGGGGGTTTCTCCTGAAGTCCAAAATCATCTCCACAGTTTTGAGCGTGTTCAGCTCCAGGTTGTTAAGACTGCACCAGACAGCCAGCTGCTCAACTTCCTGTCTGTAAGCAGACTCGTCACCGTCCTTGATGAGGCCTATGACTGTAGTGTCGTCCGCAAACTTCAGGAGCTTGACAGAGGGGTCCTTTGATGTGCAGTCATTCGTGTAGAGGGAGAAGAGCAGTGGGGAGAGAACGCAACCCTGAGGGGCGCCAGTGCTGATGGTGATAGTCCTGGATGTGAGGTTGCCCAGCCTCACTAGCTGCTGCCTGTCTGTCAGGAAGCTGGTGATCCACTGACAGATGGAGGAGGGCACAGAGAGCTGTCTCAGTTTGTCTGAGAGAAGGTCAGGTATGATGGTATTGAAGGCTGAGCTGAAGTCCACAAATAAGATCCTTGCATAATTCCCAGGTTTGTCGAGGTGTTGCAGGATGTAATGCAGTCCCATATTGACAGCGTCATCCACAGACCTGTTTGCTCTATAGGCAAACTGAAGAGGATCCAGCAAGGGTCTAGTGATGTCCTTCAGGTAGGCCAGGACCAGTCTCTCAAGTGACTTCATGACCACAGACGTGAGTGCGACAGGTCTGTAGTCATTAAGTCCAGTGATTTTGGGCTTTTTGGGGACGGGAATGATGGTGGAGCGTTTGAAGCAGCAGGGAACTTCACACAGCTCCAGAGATCTGTTGAAGATTTGTGTAAAGATGGGGGCCAATTGGTCAGCACAGACTTTTAGACAGGCAGGCTAAATACCGTCTGGTCCTGAAGCTTTCCTAGATTTCTGTTTTCTGAAGACCCGGTTCACATCCTCTACACAGACTTTAAACGCAGGTAGAATGGTGGGGGAGGGAGTAAGCGGGGTTGCAGGGGGGGAAGGTGAATGTGTGAAGTGCAGATCAGAGCGGGTGCTGGGTGTCAGTCTGGCCTTTTCAAATCTGCAGTAAAACACATTGAGATCGTCAGCCAGTTGTTGATTCTCCACAGACTGTGGGGGTGGTGTCTTGTACATGGTGATGTTCCTCAGACCAGTCCATACCGACGCCGGATCGTTGGCTGAAAGTTCTTTTTTCAACTTCTCAGAGTAGATCTTTTTAGCCACTCTGATCTCCTTTGTTAGTCTGTTCCTGGCCTGGTTATACAAGATTTTATCCCCACTTCTCTGCCCGTGGGACAGAGTGATATTCATCTTTAATTATTGTGTAACAATGATCCAATATATTACTGTCTCTGGTGGGACATGTAACGTGCTGTCTGTATTTTGGCAGTTCGCGGGAGAGATTTGCTTTATTAAAATCTCCAAGAATGATTAAAAAAGAGTCCGGGTACCTTTGCTCTGTTTCAGATATTTGTTCGGCCAGCTGTTGCATCGTGGTGCTCCCGCACGCGTCCGGAGGCACGTACACATTCACGAGAATGAAGGAGGAAAACTCTCGGGGCGAATAGAACGGCTTACAGTTTATGAAGAAGGCCTCCAAATTAGGAGAACACATCTTCTTCAGAGTTGTTACATCTGAACACCAACCTTCATTTATGTAGAAACATAGTCCACCACCTCTCGTTTTCCCCATTAGCTCCGTGATGCGGTCTGATCTGAACAGCTGATATCCCGGCAAATGAAGCATGTTATCCGGGATGTTTTCACTCAGCCAGGTTTCAGTGAAACACAATGCAGCAGAGTTTGAAAAGTCCTTATTTGTGTGGGTGAGGAGAAGTAGTTCATCCATTTTGTTAGGAAGGGATCGGAGATTCGCTAGATGAATGCTTGGGAGCGCAGTTCGGAAGCCGCGTTCGCGGAGTTTAACCAGCGCGCCGGCGCGCTTCCCTCTTTTCCGTCTGAGCGCGCGTTTGACTAGGACCGCTGCCCCTCCGACCAAAACATCCAACAAAGCGTCTGAATAATCAAAAACCGGAAAAAAATTGTCCGGTGTGTGTTGCCTTATGTCCAGTAGTTCGTCTCTGGTAAAACTGGCAGTAAGAGAATGACTAAACACAGAACAAACAATCAAAAACAACAAAAGTACGGGAGCATTCCACACCACAGCAGCCATACGCGGCGCCATCTTGATATGGCGATATATCGCGATTCTTCTCCGTGCAATATGATAATCGGTAGCTGGCGCCAAATATCGATATTTTAATTAATATAATAAGGTGCTCTAAATAGATTTCCCTGTTCACAGCGTCTAAAAATGTATATATATATACATTTTATATATATATATATATATATATATATATATGTTTATGGAGATGAAAACTAGCTGCCCCAGAACAGCTATCAGCGTGGACCATAGGCACCGATCACATTATTATTGCAGAGCGCATATTCAGTCCGTGAGTAGCCGCTCCGTTTGGATCGCAGGTGTGAGAGAGAGCGCCGCCGGTGCTCAGATATTACAAGTGCGCATTATGCAGCGTTAACAGCATGGGCACCGACCGGCAGAAACCTAAACCTGCACCTATGGCATACGTAATGCGGTGCAGAAGTGTGCAGTGTGTATGCTTGCCACGCGTCTAGATTAGAAATAATGAACCTGAGCGCGCAAAAGACGCGATGTGAACGGTTATTTCTTCATGTGGGACTCTCTTTATGATGAGAGGAGTAGAAAGGTTGAGAAAGCACTCCAGGTCAATTTTGAAATGTACCTGGTTTATATTATATATCTATCTATTTTTTTCTCTGTTTGATAAGCAGTTAAATGTGTTTGTTTACACACGGAGAAAAAGAAAAGTGTAAGCTTTTAATAAGTCCAAGAATAAAATGATTAATTTAGCCTACTCAACATGTTAAAATTGATTTACAGAACTTTTTTGTTGTTTTTTTTAACAGTTTGGACTAGAATAAAGAAAGAAAACAACCTTTTAACAGGCATTTTGTTTAGATATATCTGTTACATGTCGGGTTTTCTGTTTTTTGAAAAGGTTCAAACATTCACTGATGTTCCTGAAGGAAACACGATGCATTAAGAGCCGGGGGTGAAAACTTTTGAACAGGATGAAGATGTCCAAATTTTTCTTATTTTGTTGAAATATCATATTTTTCCATTTAGTACTGCCCTTCTGACGCGACAGAAGATACTTGCATGTTTCCTGGAAGACAAATGAAGTACAATTTACCTTGATCTTCAAATTCAAAAAGTTTTCACCCCCGGCTCTTAATGCATCGTGTTTCCTTCAGGAACATCAGTGAATGTTTGAACCTTTTTTAATTGTTGTGTTTGAGTCCCTCAGTCATTCTCAGCGTGAAAAGGTGGATCTCAAAATCATACAGTTACTGCTGGAAAGGGTTAAAATATGCAAAAGATGCTGGAAAACTGAAGATTCTGCAGGACCTGGAGGATTTTTCTGAAGAACAGTGCTCAGTTTAACTGTTCAGAACAAACAAGGGACTCATGAACAACCATCACAAAACAAAAAAACAGTCGTAGATCATCCAGGTAACCACACACAGTATTAAGAACCAAGGGTTCCCAAACTTTTGAATGTGGTTATTTTAATAATTTCAGCTATTTTTTTGTCTTGTGGACTATATGTAAACATCTTTTATGGAAAATATCTTACTCAGGACAGTACTAAATAAAAAATAACATGCATTTTGTATGATCTCTCTTATTTTGGTAAAATTATCCACATTTTCACAGATTCTGCAAGGGGTTCCCAAACTTTCGCATGCCACTGTATATGCTGCCACAAATAGTGAAACTCTGTGGGACTATGGTATAAATAAATTCAACTGTATAACAGTTTCAGTGCAATTCATGTTAGAATGTTAGAATTAAAGAACAATAAACATATTACTTATCACTGTTGCACTTATCTGTACATAGTCAATGCAGTTATTTTTAAGCTGTTGTTGACATCCTATCCAAAACGTGATTTAGCAAAAAACAACAACAATAACATTACCACTTTAATATGTCTTGCAATATCTGTGTGTGCAAAGGTTCTGCACGATCCTCTTGTTCAATATTCTCGGGGTCTGAATTGATTTGGTAATATTGACGAACTTGCTGTTTTGGCAAGGGGCGGGGCAATACTGAAACGCCGTCTAAGCTGTTCGCCAATCACAACGCACTGGGACAGCTAACCAATCACAACGCATTGTGTTTTTCGGAAGGCGGGCCTTCATCAAATCCAGAACTAATCGAGCCGTTTGTGTCAGGCTGGGGAGAAAGGCATTGTAATAATGTCAATTATGTGAAAAATAATTTGATTTTCGAACCACCAAGCATGAGAGCATGTTCTAGTACACCCCCAAAACAAAATCAAGACTTTGTAAAAGAGCATAATAGGACCCCTTTAATTGTTATCTTTTGAGGCAGTTTATTTGGCACCTATGGTATTGATTTAGTATCGATTCCTCTCTCTGAGATTATGCATTTTCTTGCTTTTTCCTTTCTATCACCATAACATATAATTCCAATAAATGGCAACTGCAACCATAGGTTAATGGTCTCAATTTGCCCATTCTGAGGGGAGTTTCCTTCTCTATAGAATAGGCCAGCTGGGAAATGAAGAAAGCTGCCAACATGTGCAATAGCTGTCAGAATAGGAGAGCAATTTACAGTAAGTGGGTTTAACTTCTTTCTGTCTTATCTTAGAGAAATGGTAAGAATCCGGAAGATTACCACCTAAAGCGAATCTCAATTGACAGCCAGTAGTGTTGTCCCCGTATCCCTGACAATGCTTGATTACTCACCTCTATCAACTTGAGAGACACTTACCTTCATGTTCTGAGCATCTATCTAACTGATCTCTGCCTCTGTTCTGATAGAAAAAGCCAATAGACGCATGAAACTCACATTCAGCTGCCTCTTTCTCGATGTGGACACCAGAGAGCTAGAGACAGAAAACAGAATTTAGTATGAGGGTCAGGGGTATGTGCACAGTTATTTTTGAAGGCACTGACACCGGTGTGCTTAACTTGTTGGCTTGCCTTCATTAAGAAGAGTGTGGAGGAGCTCAAAGATAGAATCACAATACAAGTGTTGAAGGGAAGACCCGATGAAACTGAACTGAGAAAGAGTGGACACAATCAATTTCTCCTTCAAGATTGCACGCGGTGACACACTAGTTCAACAGTCAGAAATAGGTCTCTATTACAGTTGCAACAAACTCACACAGAAACATGCGCCTTGTTGCTAGGAGACGACTGACAAATGAAACAATGTGTTCTAAAATCGGCTGAAAAATATGTTTGATATACTCCAACTGGGTGGAATCAGAGTCTGAAGATAAAAAATCGGAGTCTGTGACCATCATTCACTATGCGATTTTCTATGAAATCTGTCAACTCAAATCTGCAGATTGGCTTTGAATTTTGGCAACTAGCGTCAACTTCTCCAGACTGTAAATCGGTGGAGAATCAGGGCAAAAATCGTATAGTGTATTCCTGGCTTAAATGATTGGAGAAGTTCTACATCTGTGTCTTTCCTTTTCACTGGAAGGTCGAGTTATGATATTGTGATTCAGAATTATGATATTGTGAGGTCAAAATAAAAATAAAAAAATGGAAAGAAAGAAAGAAAGAAAGAAAGAAAGAAAGAAAGAAAAGCATGCAGTGATAAACTGTACACAATAAGATCATGTATTTCAGAAATAGGGTGAATTTCAATTGTATGCCAATATTAGAATAAGAGAGGTGCTTATATATATATATATATATATATATATATATATATATAATGTTGTTTCATTTGTATGTTTCGTCACGTATTATATCAATTATTAAATATTAATATTCTGAGGTAAAATGTGGGGTTTGTACTTTTTATGTCGGATTAATGTGGATGTCTTAACCCTTGTGCATCAATAAAAAAAAGTTACACTTAAGTCCATAGTGGACAAAAATGTCCATATGTCATAAAAATTGGAATTTGGAAGCTTGGGAGCAGACTTAAGTTTGGTCTCATTTTAAGGAAGACCCATGGCAGATTATTGTTGAAGTAAAAAAAGTTTATGAAAATGATTTATGAACAATATTTTATATTTTATTTTATGAATATTTTATATATGAAACAAGTTGAACTCTAAACCTGCTAGAAAATCAAAGCTATAAATTTAAACAAGTTGTTTTCCAAATTTGAGGTTGATATCTCAAAAAATTAGCTTTCAGTAAAATTTTGTTTGGATGCAGTACCAAATTTTCCCCATTAGATGCCAGCAAAACTCTGCTGGTGCACACAGTGCTTGGATTTATGATTTACAGTAGAGTTTTTCTTTCTCAAATATTACAAGCACACACATACAAACCACACTGACATCTATACCAACTGACATCTATGGATTTGTGATTTGCAGTAGAGTTTCTCTCTCTCAATTTTTACAAGAACACACACATGCTATTTTTTTTTTTATGACACACATACAAACCACACTCTGACATCTATGCCAACACACCCACACAGTTATAGCTGCATTATTTATCCAATTGACTCTATAATATGCAGAAGCAGAGAATAGGAATAAAGCAAGTATTTGCTTTATAGACCCTTTATAGACCAAACCTGAAAAAATGGCACCATCTGGTAAAATAAATACATTTTGAAGCCTTGCCAACAGAATGAAAGCCTATGAACAAAAATTGCATCATTTTACAGTTAAACGGCACTGCGATTAAAAATAGTGGTTTCAATGGGGACATTTTTGTCCAAACGGCGCTGAGAGGAACTATTTTGTGTACCTAGTGCATAACATTTTTAAGCTTGGGAGCACAGAGTTAAGTTTGGTCTCATTTTAAAGAAGACCCATGGCAGATTATCACTGAAATAAAAAAAAAAATAAAAAAAGAAACAAACAAAAAAAAAAAAAAGTTATAGAGGTTTATGAAAATGCTTTATGAACAATATTTTATATAAAATATATATTTTATGTTACATGTTGAACTCTAAACCTGCTAGAAAATCAAAGCTATAAATCTAAACAAGTTGTTTTCCAAATTTGAGGTTGATATCTCAAAATATTTGCTCTCAGTAAGATTTAGTTTGGATGCAGTACCAACTTTTCCCCATTAGATGCCAGCAAAACTCCGCTGGTGCACACAGTGCTTGGATTTGTGATTTACAGTAGTTTTTCTTTCTCAAATATTACAAGCACACACATACAAACCACACTGACATCTATACCAACACACCTACACAATTATAGCTGCATTATTTATCCAATTGGCTCTATAATACGCAGAAGCAGAAAACAGGAATAAAGCTTTAAGTGAGTGAAGTGACATACTGCCAAGTATGGTGACCCATACTCGGAATTCGTGCTCTGCCTTTAACCCATCTAACGTGCACACACACAGCAGTGAACACACACACACAGCAGTGAACACACACACACAGCAGTGAACACACACACACACAGCAGTGAACACACACACACAGCAGTGCACACACACACACCGTGAACACACACACACCGTGAACACACACCCAGAGCAGTGGGCAGCCATTTATGCTGCGGCGCCCGGGGAGCAGTTGGGGGTTTGGTGCCTTGCTCAAGGGCACCTCAGTCCCCCACCTACAATCCCTGCCGGACAGAGACTCGAACCCGCAACCTTTGGATTACGAGTCCGACTCTCTAACCACTAGGCCACGACTTCCCCTTCCCCTTTATAGACCCTTTATAGACCAAACCTGAAAAAATGGCACCATCTGGTAAAACATTTAATTTTGAAGCCTTGCCAACAGAATGAAAGCAACAGGGACAT